>NC_136550.1:8930641-10154123 GCF_910591455.1 Pholis gunnellus
ACATACAGTACTGTGTCTGGTGTACTGCATTTTTTGGCAGTTTTGATTGCCTTTACAAAACAAAACAACAAAACAAGGAGTTTATAATGTAAACATGCACAGTTTTGTTTACCATTAAGTTTATCATATCACATTTACATTCTGTTTCGATACTGCCAAGAGCTATCCCAAGTGCTAATACCTTGCATATGTGTCTTGTTGCTGGTAGAACATGATATACAAACAACCCAGGGACTCATTTAATAAAACATTGTTCGACAACCCTACTCAGAAACTTCAGTTTACCTTTAATGACAATAAACATGCCAGTGCTCATGTCATTAAGGCACACATTACAGAGATAAGATCACAGCAAGAGCATCAATTTTGGGGCAGTGTGAATATAAAGCAGGTGATTGGCTGTACCTTCCCTTCCATTGTGGTTTACAGGGTAGAGCAACACAGAGTTGGAGCAAAATGATATATATATATATATATATATATCTGCCCACTTATCTTTGTTGAAGAATACATGGTGGCCAGTTCAGCACATACATTCACAAAGACTTTTCTTTCTTTTCATGGTTATTTAATACAACATTGATGGAATAATGAGTCCTGGGGGAATGCTGGTGTGATAGTGGATATGTTACTCCTGTAGCAAGTACGCACTAATGTGTGTAAGCGTGACAAAGAGAGACAGAGTAGAGAATAGACACAAAAATAGAGGCAGAACGACTGGGGCTCGCCATGATCTCATCAGGACAAATAAGCAACATCATATTTTTCTCAAGTATTGAGACAACTGAAGCAGAACAAACAGAATCATGTCGGGCCACATGAAGGGCAGATGATGATGCTGTTGCAGCATGTTTGCTAACCTCTTCAGGAGCCGCCATTGTTGTTTTGAACGGTCACCTCTCCGTCTCGTCTTGCACACACCTAACCACGCCCGTAGCTGCCACGAGCTTATCACAGGACGCTGATTGGTTCGCGCACTGCCTTACAGGAAACTTCATTGTTACTCCCGCGATTCTCGCATGAACCCGAGACATGGCGAGAATCCAGCAGCCAAGTAAGTTAAACGGGAACCGGGAGTAAGTGCAAAAAGATGACTCTATCCTCCTCCATGTTGGCAGTACCCAGCCCCTTACTGCTAAGAGGACATAATGATGCTATCCGTTTTTTCTTATCCCTGATTGAGCAACTGATCCACCCCAACATCACAGGCAGAACAGTGGAAATCCCTTTCAACAGATCATAATCCTGTAAAAACACACAAAAAAAAGTACTTCTAGCGTTATTCATATAACCCGATTACGAATTTATCAGATTAACTTAAACACTGGCCTGAAATGTTAATGTTGGGGAAGGGGGCCTAGTGAAAAGAGAGTTGAGACAAGAAAAAAGGAAACCTGGTTATTTGCTGTGCTACCAAGACACTGCAGTTGACACTTCCAGAGTGCTTTAACATCCTTGTGTGCAGCAACAGTCAGATAGCGATCAAACGGCTTCACAAGAAAGCCTCACGCAAACGACTTGACAACAGCTGGGTCAGAAAGTTTGGCACAGGAGTGGAGATTGAAAAATACATCTGCTGTTGAAAGTTGCAAGCAGAGTAAAAAAAATCTCCCAACATAATCACACTGCAAAGTAAAGTGTCTCTGACAGCGCACGAGCCGCCTTTCACAGGCATTATTCTGAGCCTAAGGGTTTTATATTCTGCGAGACAAGCTCAACCTTGCATTATGAGATGTAAAAAGCTGTGTGTGCACGAGTGAAGGGGAGCCAGATATAGTGATTGTAGCTATACGCGCACACTCTGGCAGCGGAATCACCTCGACAGCAGGGCAATATAACCATGGAGCCCTAAGGGCATTCAATACCATCAATGGTCTATTTGTGTATACATATCGGAGCAGAATGGGAATGATCTCTCATATTGATCCTTCCTAGTCTAAATATTTTTAGAAAGCCATCGATTATATCGGCCAGTATGTTCTGGGAAGCATTAGCAGAGAGAAATGCGACGGTGGCGGAGTGTTTATGCATTGGTGAAAATATACAATAAATGCCTGTGTATGTAGGGGTGAAGAGTGATGTTTGAGTGAATTAGTTATCGCCCCGTCAGATGCTCTAAAAAAAATGCATTATTATAGTAACCCTGTAATGATCTGCCTCCTCTACGCACATTCTAATCAAATCTCTCAAAACATACGCGTCCCTGTGTAATTTGCACGGTTAAATGGTCACAAGTTCCTCCGATTGGTGCTCAGTGTTTTCTCCCAAGTGCTGTTTGTTTCAATGGAAGCAGCCCACTGGTCCTGCAAGTAGTGTCACAGCAGCAAGCCGAATCAAAAAGCCAGCACACACTGCGTCCATATTTCTACGCACCGCAACAAAACGAGAGAGAAGACACACAGACTAGGTCGAAAACAAATCCTTCTCGCACTGTACACATAAAAGCATGCGGACAAATGTGATAAACACAACAACACCCTCGAGTTTTTCTAAATGCTGCAAATGGATGCTCGGAAATTGATCTCTCTGTGCGGTTAATCTATTGTTGCCTTTTTAATGAAACTATTGCAAATTAGCAGTACCCGACATTAAAATGCATAAGTAATGGATTCACTTCTAGAATCTACCGAAGAGGCAAATGCACAGGTCCTAATTGCACAGATTTAACTGATAGCACAGCATGTGCTGTGTATAATCTTTCTGGAAAATTGCGGGGTGCCGATTTAGCAGATATCCTCGGAGATATGCATTGCCACGGCTAATCGTACTGCAGGCGAGTTTTGAACAAAGTGGTTCTTATTCAATGAGTTTTAAAACATCAAAGTATTTACTTTTAAGAAAAAAAACCCACAAGATAGTTATTTTTAACACAGGGCCTGTGCAACTCTTATATGAAGTGAATGCACCACATGTTAATAAAAAAGGTCTATATCTCCAAATTGAGGATGTATAACTGTCATAACAGCCACAGCTATGCACTTATAAGCTACACGGTAAAACCCAGGCATATAGTATAATGCAATACAGAACAATGGCTCCAACACATAAATATTACATTGTTTTGTCCTGGCTTTAAACTGTTTATGGTGGCAACTGCAATTCATTGTTTGATTATGCCTCGATGACCAGAAGCCATTTGTGTGACAAAATACTATTAATATGCTTATGAAGGGCCAAAAGGGATCAACAAATTTGAATAACACCCCCTAAAACTAATGTATTCAGCATCTTTGAAGTGCACTAGCTACAAAGCTGGTTAGATAAGGTCCAGAACGCAGTATTTCCAATGCCTGCTTTGTTGCTTCTTCTCCCGCGTCTACTTACTTCGTTTATATACCAGAGACAATGCTGCCCTTGCAGTTCTGTCCTTATACATTTAAAAAAAAAAAATGGAGACAGTATAAAAATGGTATGTTTGACAGTACACGCAGACAACTTAGCCTCATCTTAGTGAAACAAGCCCACGGCTTCAGCCTTTCTGGAACAAGAACTGAATGTGAATATGGTGACTTGATGAGGAGACGCATGTTTCCATTGACTATTCACAACAAAAACAAGATTCAATTCAATTCTATTTTGTATAGCCCAAAATCACAAATTAGCCTCAGAGGGCTTCACAATATGTACACATGACATCATCTTGTCCCGGAACCCTCACATCAGAAACCCAAAAAACCCTTTAACGGGGAGAAAAGAGGAAGAGACCTGAAGGAGAGCATCAGACATACTGGTTCTGAACTACCTGTGGGAAGAATGAAGATTTAAGAGTCTGTCCATTCTTGGTTAAAGGCTCTGGTTTCGCGTCAGCTTCTCTCTTTTTGCAGAACACCATGTGAAATAACTTCTCAGGCTCACTTACTATTCTGACTGTCGGGTCTCTCTCTCCGTTTCTCCCGTCTCGCACTCGAGCCGCAATGCTTATTGGACCACACATATTTGATTGGCTGAGTAGCATCAAGTGACGTGATTTACAACGCATGTAATTGGTCGGTGTGTTTCCTGGACCGATGGATGAGTGCCTTAAAGGCTGCGCGGGTTCAAATAGAAGCGCTCCGTCAACATTTTATAATTCTTAATTATCTATCGGTTTTAGTTAGGTCCAGGGTCCATATACTATGGCGTCTGGGTTTGGACCCAGACCATGGTCTGCCTACTAGTAACCCCTGCTCTAAAGTGTAGTATTGTTGAGTATAAGAGACGCACAGGCATTTGGGCCGTAGCCATCTTGGTTTTGGGGATCTAAAAGTGACACGAAAGGGTGGAGCTAAGTACAAGCAAATGCTGAATAAAGTATTTTTAGGCGAACGAAATGTGGGAACATAATTTACTATATAAACATCATGCTGTATTGAAGATTTAAAAGTAGCAATTGAGATTGCAAACATGTTACTGAGATCATAAATAGAGTGAGATGTAGATACTTAAATTTGAATTCATTTTGCAACTAGCCTACTAAAAACTACATTGTCACCGACTATGAACCTTTCAAGTTAAACAAATATATATTAACCATACCATTCAGTATTATATAACCTTGCTCTGTTTAAATTAGAGGTAAAGCTTTCTTCTTCATATCCATTTTGCTACAAGCAAATCCAACCAAAATCAACAGTAGCCACCGCAGGACCCACAAGTAGACACTATCACCAAGCTTCCAGCAACTGATCCTGTTTCACAAGGACGCACGAGTGAAATTGGCTTTGCCATTTGAAGGACCCCTTTGAAAACTAGACGGATAATCTCAAGGGTTTTTTTTCCTTTCTCATAAATGTCCACACTTTCTGGTGGGACCTGGCAAACATATTCCTCTGTCACTCACCACACATTGCACTCTAACAAACACGGATGATGTTATCAAAACATTAATATAAAGTGGTCTGACTCTTTGATTTCATGTCGGTTCAGTCTACAAATAAACCCAACATTCTGAGCCGCACACCTCGGCAGAGATGTGAAAATAAATAGCCGTAAAATCTGGAATCTGAGCACTACGTACAGAGATGCAGCACAAGATACAGCCCAAGCATATGCCGATCACTTTGAATTAGCTCCTACAGCGCCGCCTGGTTATGGCCGCAAACCTCATCTCAGATCTGTGTCGGAGAAATCACTTCGCTACCTTTTCCCGGCACTTGCGTCAGTTCTCCCTCGTTTGTTTGCTGATGGACTGCACCCTCACCATGCCAGGCACGCACACTTGTGCAGACACAGCTACACACACCCACAACAAAATGTCATGCGATGCTCTGATGTGTCACAATTAAGGTGCACAGTCACACCGAACCTCACACACACACACACACACAACTGCAAGACATCTTACATTTCAAGACAATTTGAGTGAGGAGGTAATGATTGCATCACGCCATCGTAGCAGCTCATTGGAATGTCTGTCAGATCCCAATCCATTTGCGGTGATGAACCCCAAAATGCATGCACACAAAAATACACTTTAATGTATCAAGCATATCATTTGTGAGGAGTATCATGTGAGAGGAAGTCTGGCAGCCTGATTCATGGCCAGATATTCATGGGGAATCGTTTTACTAGACATCTATGGGTCTGACCCCCCCCCCCTGACACACCCAACCCTCACACACACACACATCCAAGAGAAGCACAATGTACATCTCTGAGCAGACCATCACTGGTTGTAAAACTGTAGAGTCGTAATGTTCCCCAGCCTTGGGGGCTTATTAGGACGCATAAAAGCTGCATGCTACCTTCATTCATATTCTCCATAAACACCCTGCCACATCACAGCTTTTATATATTTTTATTTTATATATTTTTATTTTCTTTAGCTGTTTTCCCGACTCTGGGCAGTCGGAAAATATAAGTCTCTGCGCCACTACTTTGTGCTGCATGATTGATTTGCAGAATAGGCCTGTACTGGAAATGTATCTGAATAAGGCTAGGATTTGCCTCTGTGTGTAAGTGCAAATTGCAGTGTCAGATCTCCGCGTGGATGTTGTTTGTCAGGCGTAAACTCAGCATGGCAGCAATTTGTATTCCTCTCTTTACACCGATGTCTGTATAATCTGCAGAAATGGGAGCTGCCGCTGATTATAGTCGAGGAGAGAGAAAAGGACTGGGCAAATGACATTCCCAACCCAGAAATTCTGGTGAATAAAAACAACCACAGCGCGCCAGAGATAGTTTACAGTTAGAATAGAATTATGCATCTCCCTACAGCTTGCCAAAGTTCAGCATGGGACAATACCACTGCGGCTCAAGTACAGTCAATTACAGGGACTAGTGTGCTTTTGTGGGAATCTAATTTTAAGAGAGTATTATCTGGGTTTGGAAACATGGCCCAGCCACTGAGATCATACCTCTTATCTCCCGCGTGCGGTGCGGCAGTATTGAAGACCGATTTAAATCAAACGGTTGGTTCAACTTAGAACTAGGTCGCTCGCATTACGTGGCAGGCAGAGGTGAGGAAGAGGAAGTCGGTTTGTGTATGTGGGTGTGTTGTGAGTTTATAATGCGAGCGAGATCCTGGGAAAGAAATCGAGGTAGAAATGGAGGATATTAAACACGGAGTTAAAAATAGGGAGAAGAGTTGGAGAGAAAGTGAGTTTTCTCCCCCCCCCCCCCCCTCCCCCCCCACCCCCACCCGTCTCCCTCCTCGCAGCACAGGAACATCTGGTTTTAAAGCAGCCCAACAAAAAGGCCACTGGGAGACAAGGAGTGAGCGAGAGAAAAGGTGTGAGAGAATGTGTGAAGGATAGATAAGATAGCGCAGAGATGCAGCGATACAGAGGCAGCGGAAAAGACAGTTCGACTGTAAGAGAGTGCTCGGGGGCTGTCATAACTGCCGAACCGGACCCCTTCAAATGACATCCTTCACCAAATCATATTTCACACGTGGCGACAAAGGCCACACCACATTTAGAGCACTCCATCCCCTGCAGGGATGGCAATGGCACTCTGGGTTCTGATTCTCCTTCTTCCCCTCCCCAAAAAAAATGACCACTGGCTTCACCGTGTGTCTACATTTACAGTGTGTAATAAAAGATTGTGACAGCACCGACATGGAAAAGCACTTGTAGCTTGACACTATTTCAAAAAAGAACGGCATTTGCATGTATATAAAAAAGGTGATAGAAACGGTAAGTCAAAAGAGTTTGTGTTATACATACTGTGGGAATGAACCCACTTGAACTTTACCTACTTTTTCCTGTGCAGAACACTGTGCACTTTAGTGTAAATTCATGAAATGCACCACAGTTGACCTGAACATATTTTAGAGTCTTTAAAAAGAAGAATAGATAGCTTTTCTCCAGCATTACACGATGGCACTTGCTCATCAAAATTACAATTTTAAGAGAAATAGTATTCTTGTTTTCTTCACTGCGGTACAACTGTGTGCAAGACCAACACGCCTTGTAAAAAACACGAGTCGATGGTAGTGGCTAGGTTCTGCGGCTGTCAGAGTGACAGGTATTTTTGACAGCTACCCTTCAAGCAGGTGGAGTGTCGCACTCAAGTCACAGTGTGATCACTGTCATTTGCAATGCTGAGCAGGTTTACGCAAGGTTTTGTAGGCAAACTAGGCAGGCTGCTGTCAGGAATTCAAACTGATCCACTGATTCAATCATTTCTCAGAGAAAACAACCAGCACAGAATATAATGATGAGTCCAGATAAGTTTCCAAATAGCAGATAAAAAGACGACTGCAGTAAGTATATGACATCTAGTCAAATTTGTTTCCCCAAATTGCATCATGTGCTCGGAAATCCAACAGGCAGGAAGCAACAGATTCCATTTGCATTGGTGATCTGTGCCTCAGCAATCCCTGCCTCCAAAGTAGGTCAGCACGAATCGGCGCCTCCGAAAATAATAACAAAAGGTGAGCCCCCTCGCTCTCTCAGGGGCGAACGCTCCGCTTTGGTGCGACTCAGATGCTTCCACTGCGAAATGTGCCGTATCAGCACTTTGCAAATCTGTCGGCATTATACCAGGGCATATTAAGGCACAATATTGCATTCAGTATGCGAAGGTGCTGAGCAGCTATTGTAACATTTTAACGAGACAATAGTGGATACACACACACACACATTGTAAATATGCAGAGTTTTGTTAGAAGGCACTGGAGTTGAAATTGTAATGATGTTAGTGTGTGACGGGGGGGGTCTGCCGCGAAGACCGAGTGTGCCGCTATAGCCTCATCCTTTTTCATCAGTGTGGTTTCCCAACCTGAAAAGTGAGTTGGAAAACACAGTCTATTCCTTTGGGGAGGGGGGGGGGGGGGGGCTGTGGCTTTGAGCAAAGTGCACTTCATCTACAAGAATGAGTCAGGGCACTATCACCTCAGCAAATGCATTACACACAAACAACTACACTACAGTATGTCCTCTCTTACTCCCAGATTCACACAGAAATACAAAATGCCCTTCCTCTCTTTGCTTGTGATTCTCTCTCTCTCCCTCTCTCTCACACACATACACACACACACACACACACACACACACACACACACACTCACTCATGCCCTCTGTCAGTATTTCAACAGCACATGCAATGTCCAGAGACCGAGCTTCATGCACAGTTAATGTCTCTGCTGTCCAGATGATTAACGTTACCCGATTCACATTCCCAAACGTTGCCCCGAGTTCCCCTCTCCTCCCGCCTCACCTTCTGCGTTGAGCTCACTCCTGGGCTTCAGGTAAAAATAGCCGCTCCATCCTGTTCCTCTCTGCCGTCACACAACCTGCTGTGCGTCCACTGGGATATCGGACCAGGACGAAATTTATTTTATTGAGAGAAAGGCTTACATTTGTCATAAAATACAATTGCACCAGATCATTTTAGATTTTAGGAACTGTCATATGTTTAGGAATATGTCATAAATATCAATTGTAGTTCAAGTTCAACATAAATATTACATTTCAAATTCAAAACAGCGTTTACGCAGAACAGGACGTGCCTCACTCCAGCTACAAGGCTGTTGCTCTTTTTGCCGACACGAAATTGAGAAAGCAAGTTGCAAATTGTACCCGAGCTTGTTCTCAACCTATTCACAACCCAATTATGTTCCGACCACAAAACACATATTGTAATGGTGGATTTCTACTCTAAATGCACTCATAAATAAATAGCAATAAAACCTCTTGAAATCCTGAGTAAAAGCTAGAGGCTTAATCTTATTTAGATCTATTTTGAGTAAATTCCATCTTGTGTTCAAAGTACATTTTTTGAGCTTCAAGACAATTTAAACACACATTATGTACTTTAATAGATTCATATGGGCCTACACTTCCTCACAGGCAGCCATGCCTGTGAGGCAAGGAGGAAGTGGATCACGTCAAAGAGGGTGTGGATCAATGTGATTGGCTTATAGACATCCAATCAAATATGTTTGTGAATTTGCTCAGAGTCAAATGACAGTAAACAGATCTAGATATCCCAACAACCCCCGTCTCCAAAGTAGGTTCGACAGACAGAAGGTATGTCCACTGGAATGGACAGAGGATCTCAACGGGTTTAAGTTTAGGTTCACATTTTCTCTAATTCAGGCCGACTCATCTTCTGTAGATTGTGTCCTTCATCTCTTAGATTGAAAACACTTTAGGAAGGCATCTCTTCACGTCTATATTGTGAGGAGGTTATCTTACAGCTACCAGTACCTCTTTCAATGTACATATACGCAAGTGAGTATTGTCATAAAAAAAGACATCTTTTAACACAGGCATGTTGTACACAATTCGAAACATCAACCTTGTTCTTATATTCACTAATTCAAAAAACAGACCCCGGTTTTGGCCCACCAACTTTTTTTTGGATGTTGTTGGCAACAACAACACAATCACACCAATGAGCTGAAAGCTTGCAAAGCTGCATTGAGCTGCAGACGGGTGGGTTGACTGTCAGATTGCCAGTGGGTACTGCAGTACAAGCATGCATAATGGATATCAGGAGCTTTAACTTAGAATAGAAACTTTCAAAAGCTTTGACATGTAAAAAAGAACATTCAAGCCATCGTCTTAACATGCTAGCCTGAAGCACCCGATTAGGTGATGTTTTAAAGCTCGTTTCTTTCTGTTTGCGAGTGTTTCTGCCCCCAGTTGTCGCCGACCGCTTAATACAACTTTAAGTAACTCAGTCAGAACTTACCTCTGACAAGTGATGCAACGCAGCTTTTGGAACGCTCCCACAATCCTTGGTTGCCGTGTCAGTGATTGGACGGGATGTGAAGTCATTGCCCGTGGCCAGAATGCACACATTGGGAGTGAGTGGAAGCTCTCCAGCATGGCATCTCTCTTTATGTAATGCAATAGCATCTGCTGAAGGCGTTGACATAATCCCAAAACTGAGCCATGCGGTCGGCATGCCAACAAGTAAGCAGGAAAGGGATCTAAACAACCAGGCAAACTGGGAAAGAGAGAGAGAGACACATGTTGGGTAAAAGGTCTTAGTCCAGATAGAAAGTGTGCAAAAGACCTTTAAATGTTCTTCCATTTGGTCCAGAGCGCTCCAAATACTATCATTAATTATTTTATTATGACATACATCTTGATTATTGTTTACCAGACAGGCTTGAAACCAACACTGCCACACGAATGTTTGTCCTTACTCTTTTTTACTGCTCAGCATCTACAGACTGGTGGGTATAATAATGCAAGAGCAAATACATGGAGGATTAAAAAAAACAATAAAAGGAATCAAAAATTGAACCCCTCGATGAAATCAGGGAAAGCAGTAATTCAGGACCAAACAAACAACAGGGGACTTGAATAACTGACACAGGATTTCCAATTAAGCCACACAAATCTGCAAAACAGTACCTAGCCCTCTGTGAGGCTACCCACTGTGGGAAAATCACATAAATGCACAACTTACTAAAAAGGTCTTGATCATGTAAGGCTTCCTGCCCAGCTCTCAGCTTATGTGTGAGATAAGTCACATCAGGCTTCTTGATATTTGCAAGTTAAATATGAAATTATAAAAGGAAACAGTAGCTATAAGTCCGGAAGAGCTACGTTTGAATATTAACTTCTTGTGTGCAGTTCTGGGTAGTTCTGTTCATCAGCTGTGTTGTGTGCAACGTGGGCCTGTTGCCACTCTCCAATCAGCGTTGATTGAGTCCAGGTGCAAGTTTGTCCTTCCAAGTGTTAGGGAGCTGAATCAATACCAATCCACCAACCAAATGTGTTCACGCTCGCAACAAAACTATTGAATTACAGTATGTCGCCTTCTATACCCAAACCGTGTCAAATTCACAGTGCAGACAGAGTGTGCTGTTCTGTACAGCACACTGTGTGTCCTGTGTTGTCCTTTAGCGGCGAATGTATCCTGTCGTCCTTGTATCGTGTGTCAGCATTCTATACACCGTGTGCCTGGCTACAGCAGTGTCACCCCAGACAAATCCCTGCACACGATTTAGACTTTTTTGGAACAAATGATTCCGATGATTCGCTGTGAAATTGTCCTCAAAGTAAATGTCAGCAAACCTGGAAACTTGTGAAAAAAACCCCAAAAACAACACACTTCTTGAAGTGTGTTGTGTGTGAGCAGAATTGAACAGGCAAAGCTTTCTTTACGTATTCACAAGACAAATGACTCACAGCTATAAGAATATTGCCTATGTATTGCTGCTTTCCACAAACTGACATACATTATGTCCATAGACAGCTCCCATTCTAGTCAGTGTAATACAATTGCTTCTAATCTAACATGGCGAAGCGGCTTGTCACATTTACCAAAAATAAGCATTCACGAAATGTGAAGACTTCCCACAAACTTCCCTTTGTCCTACAACTTATTGCCCTGTCTCTCTTTAACAAGAAGCAGGCGTGCTTGAATGGAAGAACAGTTCTGTCCTTCACACTGTCTGATTTGCTTAGGAAAGGCGCTCACGTCTAATACTAATCTGAACGACAGCAGTGGAAATCTTGGCTCAGTTTCAGAGGCTAGATTGGGCCTGGCCCAATGACCTTCTCTGAGAGAACATGGAAAGTTTGCCGGCTCAATATGACACAGCCAGCATGAGCTTAGAGAGAGAACAAGAAAGGAGTGATTAAATGGGTTGGATCCGTGGCTGGCTTTGGTAGATGTCAGGAGGAGTGCAGCTCGAGTTGTATTCTGTGATTATCGGAAATTGTATCAGGTTGAAACTCTCTCGTCATGGATGCATCGCACTTTACAGTGCAGAGAATCAGAGAGAAAAAGAACAAGAGACTATTTCGAATGTTTTCGTTTTAGAGGTGATTGGGCAATGTTTTCCATATTCAGCTGTGGAGAAGCTCAGTTCATTTAGTATAAGTGCAACAAGTCCAACACATCACCGTCGATCACTAAAGCAAGCCCTACATTATAAAGAATGACAAGGCTATCATTCTATGGGAGCCAAAGTCCCTCCCAGGCGTCCCGCTAATAGAGCGGATCCCATCCACTGGAAATCAGCGTTTCAACGTCATAAACAACGGATAATTCAGAAATTGGACATTTCTTAAGGCATAATTATAGCAACTGAAGTAAGTTTAAAGCAAATTAGCCTCACAGGAAGTTGAAACAAAGTGTTAAAACGGGGTTAATTGAATTGTAAGCCTTGTCACAGAAGATTACCAAGTCCAAGAAACACCACTTTAATTGCGTTATTACCATGTGGATTAAGGCATGGGGTATTTTTGCCCAGTAATTATAGCTCGACTGTCCCTGCATTTTAATGCACTTTAGTCAGGACGATTATGGCTGAAATGTTTGACAGTCCAAACAGAGGAAAGTTCCATTACAGAATGATCAGCACTGCTTTGGGATAACTCGTGGCATTTCAGCTGTAATGGTGCACACAAAATCAGGATTATAACAATGCATGGTGATAATGAGTAACTCATTTGACAGGACATCGCCTTGACTTGATGCTGTTAATGTATCAGAGTAGAGAATCAGAGGGGCCCAAATCAAAGAGACTCAACACACTGTAGTCAGTTTTTCCCCCCATTTCCAGGCTGCAGCCATGGAAACATCGGAAAACAACTATTGGACGGATTGCCATGAAATTGCATATAAATATCCATGGTGCCTAGATGATGAATTCAAACAACTTTGATGATCCTCTACAATGTTCATTCATCTTGTGAAAGGCTTTGGTGATCACCTGATTTGGTTTATCACCAAATACCTGCAAAACTAATGCCATGCCCATCAGCCTCATCTCTACTTTGTGTTTAGTGCTAATTAGCTAACACACTAAACTAAAACGTTGCATATGGTGAACGTTAGACCCGATAAACATCAGCATGTTAAAGGCACAACCTTTCCTATGTGCAGCCTAAACTCTTAGTCTGGCAAAAACATCTCTGTGCCCTATTTTCTGTTGCACTGCAGTTGAACCTTGTGTTGCTGCTGTTGTGACTGCTGATTGTCATTTTTCAGATGGGCTGTTTTCGGAGAAGGTCTTTAAATGGAGAGTTAATGTCACTGAAGGTGCGTCTGAGCTTTGAAACTATAAGGAGCACAGACGGCATCAAACCTTTTTGTTTTTTATCCTTTATTGATCTCATGTTGCTGTCCACTTTTTACTCTCAATACGTTAGTCAGATCACAAAAGCTGGACATTTTGACTGTTGCTCAAGGGCACTACAGGCCAGATGCTACCAGACACTGGAATTTGATCATGGCCCTCCAATTAAGCAGTGGTCTCCCTGCTTTCTCCTACTTCTCACATTCATGATTTCAACAGCCAGGGAACCCAGGACGGTTACAGAATATCATTAGCCTAATGGACGGGAGCGCGGGATGGCAAGAATGAATGATTGCATTACGGTGCCATTTGCCGCAGTCTGTACATTGACATAAATAGTGCAAACAAACAATAACTGTCCATGTGCCCATTCTGCTGTATTGTGATGGCTTGCTGTGTGATACATGGGTTCAAGCAGGGGTCTGAGAGAGAGAGGGAGAGATGCTCTCTTGCGCCCTTGTGTCGGAGTGAGTGGGCTGGGTGGGGGCTAAGTAGCTGGGAACTGGATTTAGACACAACTCCGCGATCCTCCAGGACCACTCTGCGAAAAAAAAAATAATACAAGGAGCAGATAAGAGAGAGAGGGAGAGAGACAGTGAGAGGAGATACATAGAGGGGGAGAGAGCACTCAGCTTTTCTTTTTCCAAGCCATCTTGTCAAGAATGCTCGAATGGAGCCATTATGAAGCCTGAACCAACGAGTATGGGACAGTTTAAACAACACGAAAAAAAATAGATAGCTGGCTAATACTTTCCAAAGACCACCTAACCCACCAGAGTGTCCATGAGCTGAATTTCAGATGTCGCGAAATAATTATTTTCTCACTAATCCTTTGGTTTTCTTTACGTAAACTAGTAACAACCAATTTCAACTGATAATATCATGACATCATCCATCACATCATCTCTCCGTGGTGTGGAAGAGGGCTGTAGCTCCTCGCCCACCCACTTTTTCGCAGTCCAATTAATGAGTATTTGATTTAAATCCCTCTTGTGACTGTGTGCGCTCAAATATTCTGTTTCATTGGGGAATACTCACAGTACAGAAGCTAAACACGCTCTAACTTTTGTTCCACTCTTACTTTGAAGAGGTCACAAGCAAAAAAAAAAAGATGACTGATGATGAACATTAAAAAATTCAGGTCTCGTGCTACTTTTTATTTGCGGTTCTTGAAGTTCTGAATCCAGTCTGTAACAGACTGTAAATGACCTATTTGTGTGAAGGAAATAAGCATATTTGATTTGTCAGTATTTTGAATGGAGTCATTAAGTACTGAAGTCATGGAAATTATGCTAATTGTTATTGATGCTACTCCCGTGATTACCAAATAATAACCGATGATATGCTGCTCACATCGTCACATTTACATGTCGCTCTCCACATTGGCTCGTTAGCGACGCCGCAGCGCCACCCCGGCCTAATGGGATCCACTCTCACCACCTGCACAGTCGGGGAGTCTGGGAGCGAGGGGACGGAGTGTCTGCAGGGTGCCATCACAGCTTTGGTCCGTTGCCGTTGCAGCCTTGTCTCGTCGAGTCAGTCCCGCTCCGTCTCTTTCCCCTCTCTCCGTCTTCCTTTTTTCGGTCAGGTGAAAAAGCCCAGCAGTCTGCATCCGGAGCCCTAACGCTCTCTGTCAGCTGGCTGTCCCTGCGGTCACAGTGGAGATTCATCTTTCTGCTGATGTCCCTTCTGTGTGGCAGGGAGTTGCCAGCCCCAGCATTCTTAAAGGCCTTCTATGGCCTCGAGGCAGAGCAAGCAGGTAAACGTAAGCACGTCGAGGCAACACTGATCTGCCAGTAAATGATCAAAAGGCCAAATCACCAAATGATTGCCTTCCTGTGCTAATCCATCAAGAAAATCTATATGAACACACACACACACACACACACACACACACACACACACACACACATCATTACTGACACTAAAACACTGGAATCTTTTAGGTCTCTGTTTTTTGTTGTTCTAATTAATACGATACGTCTTGGGCACACTTGAGGTAATTAACATTGTTTTTTGCCAGCAACACACAGCAGATGGTGATTGAAAATAGAGGGATGAGTCGCTCAATCAACCACCATTTGTCTGTAGCCATTAATTATCGAGCGAAGAATACATTCAGTCCCCAAAGTTGATAGTTTGGGGGGAAGAAGAATACTGTCCTTCTGTTCCTCATTACTCTTTAACAGCAGAAAGTGCTGAAACTAGAATGCCGGATAGGGAGATTGCGATTTTAATAGCACTGTCATTATCTTCTCCCATAAGGTGGCATATGATAAAAGGCTTTGAAGGAAAAAGAAAAATGGCGCTAACAAAGAAGCGTTTAAATAAATGGAAGCCAAGCAATATCTACTGGTTCTTTCTGTTCGGATTCATCAAAGACCACTTTGAGAGATGATGGGGACAAAATGCAGTTTCATTCAAGATTATGGGTCCAGGCACCGCTGCAGGAAATGTTTATTTATTTTTTTTTTTGATCAAATGAGAGCCAATGGGTCACATGACCACCACACGCCACAGGCCAGCTGACTTAACCAATCAGCCCTAGTTTGTACGTGCAATCTGATTGGAATGGAAATATAACAGCATCTTGCCTGCAGCCGACACAGTCATGATATGAGGATGTTTCATGTTTTCGCTTCTTCCTGCAGTTCTAACAAGTCTTGTTTGGTTTTGCTTCACTTGAGCGCGTAATTCTGCCTGGCAACACATTGATATAAAACACTCACGTTTGTATGAAATCCTACAGGAGGGACGGAGAGAAAGAGACACAAAGCGAAGAGGAGTTTGGGGGATCTAGGAAAGAGAAACCTTGAAGGGACACTAGGGGCAAGAACTCAGCGACACATCCTCGCTTTACTTCTTGAATAAAATCTTGTTTTTATTCTCTCTGCCAGCCTTGTAGTCAGAGATAATCAATGTCACCTAACTGTAATTGTTGCGATAGATCCGGAGATGAATGTTGTTGCTTCAATGGCAGTTGTTCTCTATTGGTACAGGAAGGAAGTTTGTACTCTTGACGAATCTTGTGCTCGGAAAAAAAGAGAGAGTTCTTGATTGTAAATTACTGGTAGGATTGCTCATGTTCCACCCCACAGGCTTTAATTAACTAGTCTCAGGTAGTCTAATCTTATTATCGAAGACTGCTTTTTCCACAGCCTAACCTGCTTACTGAGAGGCAGTAGAAGGGCGATATCCTACATAAAAGAGCTGCCAGACTAGTGCACCGTTTTCATTCTCAAGTTGCTCTCTACTGCTCGGCCACTAAAATACTAACCATTTACACATTCACGTCACATAGCTGGAGACAAAGGCTGAATAGCCGGGTGCCATTTTCAGGATTTCAACAGCATCAGACACAGCAGCCACAGCTAGATGCCAAATAAAATACAGAGCAACACAACTCAGCGGCAACATCTCAGTGTTTGTCCCACAGAGAGCCCAGCCCCATCAAACCCCATTATCTCCAAGGCCACTACTTACTTCCAACTGGAGTAGAGATAGCTGCTTATCTACTGGTTAATAATAAAAAAGACACATAACAGATAAAAAAGCCATCCTATCGTGATGGAAAGAGAGAGGTGGGAGAGAAGAAGCCGACAGGGAGCAGAGAGCTTTCCAGGGACTGTTTCATTCTGTGGAAAGGGCAAGCAGAAGGAGACCTCCCGCTGTAATGCGGCAGCCAAGCCGAAATGAAAGCCAGCCGCTCTCTTCTCCGGGGCTAAACAGCCGCCTTAATAAAAAACACAATCAGACCCCCAACCTTAAAGTTTAATGCACATTCTTCCCATATTTCTCTTTGCGCCAGTAAAGAAAAAAAGAAAAAAAAAGAAGACACGGTGGAAGCTCCCGGTGTGATCCCGGCTCCCAGGCGAAGATTGTGTGTGTGTTAAAGGGGGGGAGGGGGGAAGGGGGGGGGGGGGGTTGTTATAGTCATTTAGAAGCCCCATTGAATATCAAGCACACCATCAACTCACTATAGCTCTCCATCGTGTTAATGAAATTGTTCCCCCCCCCAACTTTTTAATTAACTCGCAGACTCGTGGTGTGGAGTCAAGTTGTGGACACAGACAAAGACTACAGTGCTCTCTCCCAGGTGATATGAATATCAAAGAGGGAAGTTACTCTGAATTAGGCTGAGTTTCTTTATTAGGCGAGAAACTTCAGAGAGAGACAGATGTGCTGAGGTCGGGCTCGTGTCACTTCTCCTTCGTCACTCAGCCGTCATTCAACACTTTGATATATAAGCACAAGGAGGGAGGGATGGAGCATTTAATGTGAATCCACATTTACAGCATGCATTGTTTTCGTAACTTTTAAATCTTCTCCTTTGACTTCCAAGGATGTCTCGTTGATAGTAATCAGAGGGAGCACAAATCATAATCATTCCACGGCGCTGACGGAACAGCGCTTGATGA
The DNA here is from genome assembly GCF_910591455.1 of Pholis gunnellus. Lineage (NCBI taxonomy): Eukaryota > Metazoa > Chordata > Actinopteri > Perciformes > Pholidae > Pholis > Pholis gunnellus. Next base: position 8,948,528 of record NC_136550.1, read on the forward strand.
AGGGACATTCATCACAGGGAAAAGGAGATAATAGGGAAGCCACTAAAAGAAAGAATGGTATTTTTTTTTTCAAACACATTTCCCTTTATTGGCATGGTGAGGCTGATGAGAATTGCACATAAAAAAATGAAATTCACAAGAAAGTCGTACAATAGGTAGAACCACAAAGGCATTGGTAAGGACTTGGCAGAAGGCAACGTGGATAGGACACAAACAGGTAACAACCCATAGCGACCCCCCCCCCCCCCAGCACCCACACACACACACACACACACACACACACTCCCAGAAACACACACATACCTGCCTAAAATCACAGACTCACACACATACATTTGCTCATACACATATTGTCCTTCCAAAGAAAACATGATTACCCAACAAACGTTTAAGCAGTGGCAAAGTCCTCAGTAGGTCACATTATTAAAAAGTCCGCCACATTTGAAATTTGAACCATAAGGTGTTATAATATATTGCTACTCTAGGCAATTTACAAAGCATTTTTTATTACAATGATTAAAGCCACATCTATCAAATGGGACACGACACCATTACCCAAACGCTATACAGACAGCAAAAAAGTAAAACAATGTCTTCAAACACAGGTAAAGTTTTTTTCTTTTTTTTTTAAATCCTTCCTTCGACCAATTTTTGCCTCTTTGCATCATAAAAATTAGCCGTTTCTTGTCTCCACAGTCAAACTCCATGAGAGGAAGCCTGTGATCAGCGAAGCTTTCACACGAAAGATTTCTCCTCCCCGTGATGGAACCTGGTTCTCTCATTACTTGGCTCGAGCTAGGAACGGGATATTAATTGAACCAGAAACCGCAAGGTTACCTTTTATGTCATGTCGACGGCGCTGTGATATCTGGACTGTGAGTGTGGGGGGGGGGGGGTGGTGTGAGGAGGGGGCCCGGGTGGTGATGGAAAGTGGTGTGGCATGCGATACATTGTTGAGTAGTTTTCTCCAGGCTTATAGAATGTCATTTAAAATCTGCCAGTTAAGACAGCTGAGAGGCAGATATCCAAAGTGGTTTATACGGTACCGACTGTCATCCTGTAATAGCCATGCACTACACAACAAACAGTTTCAACTCGACACGTTTTACACACAGGGTGGAGTTAAGAGTCAGTCACGTTTGCACAGATGTCACAAGGTAATGCGTGCATTACAATTACATAGACTCAATTACATCTTAAAGGGAAGAGCGGGAGGTGGGAGCGGGGACATTCAAGTGTTTACCGCACGGTGATGAAATGCCAAGATACTGGAATGGAGTCATCCTAGCTACCAGCGACTGGGTAATGGGTCAAGTCCAAAAATCACACAACAATAGGAGCTAAAATACAACTCTGAAAAATAATTTATTGCTTTTTATATAGTTTTTTCTTTCATTTATATTATTATCAGTTATTATTATTAATCATCTTGTAATTATTGTGAATATTAGTAGTATTTTCTATATATATATGTATATGTATATATACATATATATATATATATATTGTACATCAAATACAAGATCTTAAAAAAATTCAGGAAAAAGAAATTGTAAACTTTTGTTTGGCATTCACATAATCAAGCGTGAGTGGAGCGATGACAACAAGTGTTTACAGTGGTATAACAAAATTCCTGCAAAATCATTTTATTGCTTCATGTTCTGCTTCTGTGTGGAAAGAAAAAAACAGCGACGTGCTGCAGATGTGACTGATAGTGGAGACAGAAATCACTAAAACGATGAGGGTCTGACTGCTGGAGTGATTAGCTGAATGTTTTTGATTGTTTTGGAAAGGCATAGAAGGTAATATTATCCCCACCAAACCATTTATTGTACACCCTGTCTAGTGATTGTAAGTTAAATAACACAAATCATAGGACAACAAAAACAGTAAATACATCTTGTGAGGTACGCCATGTACATGGAGCCCATAAATATTCTTGATTCAAATATTAAAATAAATAGATAAATATGTGTATGCACTGATTTAAAAGATTTGAATGCAGTATTCTCTTTCACTGAAGGTAAAAGGAGAATGATACAAAGCAATGAAATTCAACAGATATATGTATATCTATATATATATCTATATATATATATAGATATATATATATATATATATACATATATATATATTGTTTCAGAAATAATTAATAAAAAATGGGGTACCTTTTTTACAATCATGAAAAACATGTTAAAAATGCATTTTACACGGGTTGTATAAGCAAAAACACTGATTGAGAAACTTTATAAACAGAGAAAACTATACATGGTTGACTGTTTTTTTCCCCAACAAAATAACTTAAAAAAGGACGTTTGTTCACATGCTCCCTCAAAATGAGCAGTCGGACACATCTTTTTTTCTTTTTTACAATCATATCATGTCTTCTAAACATCATGTAGGTGTACAATATGTTTTACAGTATTGTAATTACCACAGATCGACATTCTGAATTAAGAAATTTTCTCCTCATTTTAAAAAAAGGCTGCGTTTTACAGTGCATAGCTGTAACAAATAAAGAACTTTATCCGATATGTACATAAAATAAAAATATTCCTTTTTATAATATTTGTAAATACATGGCTACATTTCTTCTTCAAATGTAGACAACAATGTTACCTTGAGAATTTTACCTCCAAGATACAATTCCCTATACTCTTGTTTGTAACACTATATCCAAACACCAGATTTAAAAATAAAGAAAAATCAACAGCAAAAGAAAACAAATCTGGCTGAACAAGCTGCATGTTTTTACCCTCAAAGAATTGTGGGCCTTGTAGTGCTTGGAGAAAAAAAATCATGAAAGTTTTTTTCTTCTTCCTTCACTGATGGTTGTACAGCAGTAGAGTGCACCAAACACGTGCATCAGGTTCTGAGGGTTCACTGGCTTTCCCAGAATGCAATGTCTCTTCCCAGCTCTTCAGCAGCTATGTTCATGTAAACTTTATTTTTGATATATTCATTTATATTGATATAGGTCTATAGACTTAATCTTAAATACTCTATGACATAGAGTGTAAAACTTCTGGTAGTCTCGTCGTCAAAGGAGCGAGAAACAACAGTGAGGTATCAGAAGTCCCTCTTTGTGACAGACAGCAGGTGCCACTGAACTGGTTACCTTCTCAGGCTGCGCTGGGCCTCCCGCAGCAAGCTGTCAAAATCTATGGAGTCATACTTGCTTTTTGTGGAGGCTGGATCAAAGTCGTCCGAATGAGAGTCTGAAAAGTGGCAAGAAGGATTGTGGTCAGTGCTGAGCAGGAGGGGGGGGGTTCACATTTATGTTCAGAGAAAACTCACAAGAGTATTTTGCCTCATCATCAGTATTGCTCAGTCATGTGGAGGACAGTGTTTATCTCGTAGCTACTTTACTATTGAGTTTGAGAGTTCTGTATCCTCCTGACAAAAAGAAAACTGTTTGGCTACATGAAGTGTGGCGTTGTCAAATTTCCACAAAATCACGAGTAACATGTCAATTTGATTAACTTGAGAAATAAAGGATGATGCACAGCCTAATGTGTGCCCAGACTTAACACACGTAAAGAGGAAACACACTTGTATTTTGGGATCTTTCTCATACGGACTGTCTGAAACGGTCCATTTTAGCATCTGTCTTTTTAAGCCCTCCTGCCAAAAAAAGCCCAGTCTGTTTTGATTGGCTTGTGAGAATGATATGGTGCACCTATGCAAAGGTAGCTCTCAAGCCGTGGATGGAGGATGGGAGGCGGTATATTCTAATGAGCCTACATGTGACAGAGGAAGGGGAGCTAAACCAATATGGCTTGTTAAAGCCCATGTTTTAGGCAGACCACAACAACGGACTGGTTTGTCTTATTTCACAGGTCGTGGGGGTTGGTAGGCACCCCAGATACCCAAATGTATTTATGGGAAACATCTCAAACCACAACTGGATATTTACACAGCAACCTATTAACAACCACCGAAGAATTGATTTCGTGCTGGAAGAAAATAGTGCCTTATTTTACGCAGAGGCAACAGATGTGAAAGCTTATCCTTCTGTCTGTCCATTTCTCACATGTCCTATTTCTCCTGATCAGCCTGATAATACATAAAGAGTAGCTTATCTCTGCCAACAGACAGCTTCAAAAATGGGGGCCCCCAAAGGGCCCAGCAGCACACTCCAAGAGCTTTGAGAAATGGGAAGGACCATGGCAGCTAGAAGGCGCCAGTCGTGATCTAATGCAATGGCCAAGGGCTGGATTATGTCACACTGCGCACCTTGAGGGATGAAAAACACCTCGGTGCTCTACTTAAAACTAATGGACAGTGTCTCAGAACACACAAAAAAAGATGCGAGAGCCGACAAGACGGAGAAGATGGGGAACGGTTTGGATACCACGCTATAATAAGATCCTCCCTTCCTCTCAATCTCTTTATCCTGCGCTATCAGTATGGGGACGACCAAAATAGCCTGTTCCTGACAAAGAGGCGGTCGAATGAAGGCCTTTCCATTTCAGTAGACTGATTAGTCAATCTCGGCATAATGTCTTTCCTCAAGGCTTTCGGATTAGCAACTGTTTCTCTGTGTGTCAATTTCTCATCATGTCCTCTCTTTTAAAAGCTGATAGCTTCAAGCATGTGCTTTGAAACTGTACAGCAACCTCTTCATTTATTGAAGAAAGCGCTCTGTTTCTTTCCAGTGACCCGTTGACCCTCTTGTAGGAGTGCATTATGCATTCTTCACCTCCCTGTTTGCCGGTAAATAAACATCGGGAGGAAAACTGGCTGCAGATGCACGAGTCAATACCTGTCTTGTATGTCATCATCAAATGATCTTGTGTGTGTGTGCAACTCTTGACCTATTGGGGCATCTCTTTACGTTTCAATATGGCTGCTCAATTATCACAACCAATATAGTTGTGCGACAAACAGAAGAGAAGAAAGTACTATTTTCATCATGTGGGGCATGCCAGAAAACCCCCCCCCCCATTGATTTCATCCATTTGAGCACATATTTCCAACTGAGATTTATGCATTAGATCAATACAGATGCTGTGTACATACATCAGCAACATACATGCATGTTTACGCAAAGTAATCACTTAGGTTTGATGAATTCTGCTGTACCGCAGTCTGCCGTGACGCCCCGACTCCCAACAAAGGCAGTAGGTGTGCATAAGTAGGTATGCTCCCACAGTGGCCCCTCCCTCGAGAGTAAATGACCGGCCCCTACCTGCCACATCAAGGCTCTGCCTCCTTTCAGCGCTGCAACAGCTGGCAACAGATGGAAGCTCACTCTAGAGGAGGGAGGGGTTGCTGGGACGGACTTAACCTTGCTCCCACCTTCCTCTTCCTCGCCTCATCTCTTTTCTTTCTCCTAACGCACCTTTCTCCTTGTAATGTCATCTCTACTCCTCCCTCCTGTTTGCCATTCTGTTAAAGTGATTCCCTAACACACACACACACACACACACACACACACACACATACATACATACATATATATATATATATATACATATATATATATATATATATATATATATATATATATATATATGTGTATGTATACACATTGCTTTTAAGTGCTATTTCTCTTGCATTTTATATCAACAAGCATCTCTAGTCCACATGAGTAATGGAGTCTGCCTTGTTTTCTTTATGATACTACAGCTACTAACGGGGACGAAATGGAGCTCTATTCTTGGTATGTTCACAGATTGACCTCTCAACTCTTTTTGCCCTTTGAGCCACGAATGCCTGGTGGACACATTCAGCACTGTCGGAATTGTTAACAGCACAGAGGTGAGTCTCTTAGGATCTGGCAGCATCACTCAAGCCTTTCTTGCTGTCTTATTTTCCTCTTCTCCCCCCCTCTCTCTTTTCTCTGACAGTCCTCCCAGCTACGCAAATATACTGCATGACTGCAGGGGGGCCGAGGGAGAGAACAACAAAGCTGCACTTACCCAAGTCTGTGTAATGTGATTTGCAGAACTGCTTTTGTCCGCCAAAGCACAGCTCGAACTGAGGCTCGCTTGACCTGCGTAAGGTGTGTCCGTTCTCAAGGGCGGCAAAGGCGTCACAAGTGTAGCGGTACGTGATGAAGCCAAAATTGTCCCTGGTCGAGAATAGAAGATGATACGTCAGAGTGGTGCTGTGGGGCAACAATAACTGTCTTAGATGACGATCACGCTATTTATATGCAAAAGAGAATCAATAAAAGTGTATCTTTGGGGCTCCATAGGCTAAGAACTATTTTGGATCAGGAGACGGTGAGAGGCTGCAAAAGCTCCGTCTTTGTCTTACACTTTGCCTTTTAAAGTTAAAAAGTTACAGCAGAATTTGTGTGTTACATGACTTGCAGAGGTGAGGAATAAATGTTCCCTACCCCCCCTACACGAATACCAGACTACAATATAGATGCACACACACACACACACACACACACATGCACAGAACATCCTGGGGCCTTACCCATCGTCCCTCAGGTTCACTGCACATTCTTCAATTTCGCCAAAGACTTCAAAGCGGCGCTTCAACTCTGTCCGGGTGCAGTCGGACCTCAGTCGGCCCACGTACACCACCCGTCTCTCCTCCTGCTCGTTAAGGGGAAAGACAGAGAGGAGGAAGGAGATTAAAAGGGGGAGTCTGTTTTTTCTTTCCCCCTCTCTTTCTTCACTGAGCCCCTAATGAATTGGTCTTGATCACTCCTGTGGATACTGCAGCTGACTTTCGCCCCCCGTTTTTTGTCCCTCTTCTCCGTCTGTCTGTTGTGTTTCCCTGTGATTGGTTCAGCCTGCTTCCTGTTATCTGATAGAGTTGCAGCTTGGAAGCGCCCTCAGTCTGCCTTGGCACTACAATTCCTCTTTCTCTCTGCAACTCATCAACCAGAGGCAGAGTGATTTTTATCAAATGATGCCATGTCGTAAGTTTGGGGCTGCTTCTTCTTTTGCAAAGTCTAAAAATAAAGCGGTGAGGTGACTCAGCTACATATCAGAAAAGCCTCTTTCCATCTTTCCAACTTGGGAGTCAAACTCACGACGCCCAGTGAACTAGGCATGGTCAGTTAATATTGTAAAGATATTCAAATCCAAGTGAGAGGGAGCATTAAGAGCAGCAGCAGTGAGCCACGGGGGAAAAAACATGGATTTCCTTCAACCTCAGAGGACGTAAGGTCATAGCGGAATAATTTAGGAACAAACTGCACAAGGCTGCAATTATGGTGTTTGAGTACTTTAATTGCATATGCTAATCATATAATGCAGCTCAAGCTTGGGGCTATAGTGTTTCACTAGTATTATTTATTTATTCATTCATTTGCCTGCCATTACTGGGGCAAGTCCACTGAGGCCCGTTGAAATTTTGAATGCTGTCTTGAGGGTAGTAGTAGATCCAAGACGTAGTAAATCAGTTGCCTGGTGCTAAACTCAAAGTTGACCTTTGCCCCTGTCCGACTTCTATAAAGTCGCTGAGAAGGATACAAATTAACTACAGATTACTGTTTTCATGCTTTTTTTTTCCACTCCCTTTAAGCCGTACGTACTGTTTGAAACAAAAATAAGTATTTGCTGAATTAGGGGTTTAGCTGCTGACAACTGATAAATAGGCGGCCTTCTCGTGACGGCACCCTGAGGGCTGCCTGTGTGTGTGTGTGTGTGTGAGTGTGGGTGAGTGAGAGAATGAGGCAAAAACAGAGTGAGGGAGAGACAGACAGCAGGAGACGTTTTCACATCCCTGGCCGCCCAAACCTCGCCTGACAGCTTGAGCTGTGCTGTTCGTAATTGTTTGTCTTTCCATCTCTGAAAATGTATGCATGTCAAGCCACGATGCATTACTGCGTCATTTAATCTTCGCTTTATCAACAAGTGGTGGTCGCGCTACTCCGCTGAGTAATTTCACACTGAGACGTGGAGAGCGGAGCTATGGGAGAAATGTGATATTTCCTGCATCAGGCAGAATTTTGATACAGAAGGGAAAGAGCTCAACAGAATCAGTGTCCGTTTCATTCTTTTTTTTGTCCTTTCCTCTGTCCTGCTCTCCTAGTTTCTGTTTTCAACAATTTTAACATTTTACCCCTGTGGTGTGATTAATAAGAGTCGACAGTGTTTCCAGACGATAGAGATGTAAAAATACACAACCCCGAGATAAAAAGGAAGGGCCTGTCGCCTGAATCATTCAGGAAGTTTCAGTAGGGTGGCACATGGAACTGGGCTGGAGGATTTCTCATCCTAAGTAAATGTGTGTGTCTGCGGGAGGTTTCTGTGTGTTTGCAGGAATTTCTGCATGTGCCACAGCAGTGATTGCACGCGGTCTTTTCTCAGCGTCGGCAGCAAAGACTCAAAGTCAAGCAATGGGTGAAATTAGATTAGATGGCGTTCGTGTCAGTTGACTCACTATTGCTTTTTGCTTTTGCCTCTCTCTTTGCTCGGCCCGTTCGAACTCCCGCTTCTCGTAGTCCCGGCGGTACTCCTCCCTCTTCAGCTTCTCGTGCTGGTAGTCCTCGTAGCTGTCATACCTGCTGAGAGAAAGGATACGTATGACATCACTGTCCTAGCTCGTCCTCTAAATTCACCCTTCCTGGTGATGACTGTGGAGAACAATTGCCAGTATTCACCAAGGAGTCGTCCCCTATTTTCTCACCACTGATGGTTGAGAGGGGGATTTCAAAGGAGAGGAAATGGACATGTTAATAAGATGTCTCTTCGCCATCGCTATGATTACGGAGCCCACAGGATAGGCCCGCGGGAGTGCCGGCGAGCAGCGCGGTCGGGGAGCCCGGCAGCTGCAACTGTCAGCACAACTTCACATGTCATTACTTTCTGCTTAGTTAGGGCTTCATCAAGAAGGAAAGTGCAACTTTCTCCACCACCCCAGACTAGCACAAGACGTGTCCGTTAAGTTTTCGACTGATGAGCGACTCTCAGGCTTGTCGGGTGTCATTAGGCCCGTGGGTGCCAAATCAGCTCGGAGCGCTGAGATGGTGTCAGTCTCCCTCTCTCTCTCTCTCTCTTTTCCTGCACTGTGACAGTATTTCTCTGCATATGAAATGGTCCCCTCTGCAGTGGCTCACGGAAAACTACAGAGGCACTAAGTTGAATGGGCGTCATTATACAGCTGGGAGCTTGACTCATGAGTGAAGTATGAATGCGCATCAGTGTGATTTGGGATTCTTTTGTCACTAGTACAATAAAACGTAATCAATTAAACATATTTGCCCCCAATGTTTGTCACGAGGCCCCCGTGTGGACGGGACGAGCTGCAAAAAGCTCCAGTCTCGATGTGTAGAGGGAATCTCAGAGCGGTGACAGGAGAAAGTTACTTTCCCTGCATTTGTCTATCGTGACTGTGATTCAGCCATCCTTCCTTGCATACTCTCTCTTGAATGACAGTTTCTAAGAACAAACATTTGTCCCGACCTGAAGAGCTGCGACTTAAATATACGATCCGTAAAACAAAGGTTACGTATTAAAACTGGGTAAGTAATTCATTTAAAACAATCACCTTGGCCTGCGGCTGAGAGGAGATCGAGACTGAGGGTGGGGGCTTTTGTGAGTCCTGGAACGAAAGGTGCTGGAATCTGTGTTGTGACGAGACCTGTGAGGAAAACAGAAAATGTGAAATGTGAAAATATTATTTCCGACAACACATAGCAATGCTGTTCATCTCACACATTTGAAAAAAAAAACTGTTTAAATGAATCATGCAACATACTGATGACTCGTGAAAACTTCACACCTTGGTTAATTTGTTCTTGGCTTTGGGATCCAAATTAACCTCTTTGATTTCACAAGACCCATTTAGACGTTAGAAACTGGGTTAATTCCAGATAAAAGCATTCTGTATTCCCCTAATCTAGCTCATGGCCACATTAAGTGTGCATGATTTCCTACAGCACTTTTATACACACCCGAGCTAGCACCTCCATACATGCACCTGCTATCTATGTTGTATGAGGAAACGGTCAATACTGGAGGCCTTAGTGACCTGACTGGAGAGCTTGAATCTCTGCAGTCCGTAAGCTTCTGATGCTTAATAATTGAAGTGCTGCTGAAGAAGCAAGAGCTGAATGATGGAGGGGGAGAAGTTTGGGAAGCTCAGTGAAGCAAAAGAGTGCCCGTTTTAAAGGATTGAGAACTACGCTGTGAAACTTGAAACAGAAAGGAGGGATTTTGAGAATTATTTTGCTGAAATTCTATATATCTTTTCTTGCATGAAAATATAACAAGCTTCTTGTTCTGTCACTTTCAAGACTCCAATCCCTACACGGTACTTTCAGAAAGCTTGTCAGTGTCAGATTCTGATCGAATACCTTGAGACTATTACTGTATAATTTGTGAGCGAGCACAAGAACAAGGGCAGAGTAAAGTGATTCTATTGGCTCTCTGGAGTAAACTGACCTTTAAGTAATCAGGCAAACAAACTGAGTCACTGCACTGTGAGGCACTCAATGGACTAGTACTGACAAACTTAATTCACTCACATCCTTTTTCAGTAACTACGGTTTGCCTCTGTTCTTCTACCAAAAAAAACAAAAAACAGACAGAAACCCCCTCAGCTCTGATCAAAGGGAAGCATGGGAAATGTAGTTCTCACACAGAGCTATGATGATAGGAGTCTCTTTTGAGAGGGGGGTTTGAGACTACATTCCCACAGCCTGGATTTGGCTTTCATCTATGGGGATGTAAAAGAGGAGGGTTTGCCACTCAGTAAAAACAACAGCTGCCGCTTAAAACAATAGCCCCGGCATCAAACAAAAAACAGGAGCATGCAAGGGAGCGAGTGAGGGGGGGAGTGTTAGGAAGACATTCAAATAAAACTCCCCGCCTAGAGATTAAAACTCATACTTTTCAGAAGTCCAGAGCTTCTGGCGTGTTTCATGTTCTGTGTTTTCTTTCTTTTTGGTTCATTGTGTGTTTTGGGGAAGTCACACCATTCAACCAATCTTTTTTCCCCCCATTGTCACTTTATAGACATTGAAGTGCCACCTGGTTTAAAGGGCAGAGTTGTATAGCGTTGTAGTATAATAACTGCAGACACTTTGGTGAGAATCCCTTGAACATGGCCCGTTAAATCACTTTGTGTAACACTTGCCAAATCTATTCTACAGTCAGTCCAGACAAGGCAAAGAAGCAGGAGGTCAAGAACCCATGCTGAGAGTCTCCAGGGTCTATCCTGTCTGACACCAGCTCTGATGACTGATCAGGCCTGTTTTACACTCCTAAGCTAGATCCCCTGCCAGCTCCAAGCTCCTGTAAAAAAACTGCATGGGTGGGGAGCAGCCAAGGCTCAGCAAAAAGAAGCGGGAGGTTTGTGTGTGTGTGTGGGTCTGAGAAACGTCTTACCAGGAGGGGCGTCTGTCAGGTGAGCTGGAGAGGGAGCGCCTCCGATGGTGCGAGAAGGAGCTGCGGGAGTCAGACTGGGAACGAGAACGGGATCGGGATCCACTGCTGGTCCAGCAGAAAGGCCTGCTGGGAGAGAGGAGGAGGGAGGAAGGTGGGGAGACGGAGCCTCGTGAAGGGGAGCAGCTGGATGGTGGGGAACTGGAGGGAGAACAGGGGGGGCAGTCTAAGAGAAGGTCCAGAGGGGTGCCCTCCCAGGGATAGAGGAAGCGACTCTCACGGCCCTCACCCAGCTCTAGCTCATCCTGGAAGGGCAGGAACCCTGAGTGCAGGTAGCTGGAGCCAGGCAGCCTCTGGGAGTAGGAGCCTTTCACTGCCTCCTCAAGGGACATAGCGGCTGCAGCCTTACTTGGTTTGCTGCCTGGTTCTCTCTCCTTGGTACCCTGGCTATAAAGGGCTTGTAAGGGGTGACCAAAGTGCTTGTTGAGTTCTTCTCGGATTTCCTGGTCACACAGGAGCTTCCTGCTGATGGCAGAAGAGTAGAGTTGGTCCCAGTCAGTGGTGGCCTCTTGTGAGGGGATCTGGGTGGTTTGCGTAAGGGTCTGCTTCCCTAACTCCTGGACCCGGGCTGCTTCTCCATCCACAGAGGCAACATGTTGCTGCAGAGCCAAACGACCAGATGAAGCTGATAATGGAGAACGAGTAGATGAAGATGATGAAGAGGATGGTGGCATGGCTGAGTCCTTACATTCGACATGCCTGTCCCCAACTTTGCCTGCGGGAGGCATGGGAGCAGCGGTGGCACCTGAGGTGACCGTCATTTCCGCTGCTGCTGGAGTCATGGAAACAGTGGCTGTGCCGCCGTCCTTCTTGGTGCTAGCTGACGCCTGGCAATAGTCATGGTCACTGTAGCCACGGGGCACCGCCCGCTTATTGTTGCTAGTGCTACGATGCTGCTCTAGGTCGCACCTCACAGTGTGTTGGGTGACCGAGTAAGGTAGGGCGGTAGACGCTTTGCTCAGCTGGGCAAAGAGCTCAGTCTGTTCGGGACCCTTCCTGATAGGGCCCCCGCCTGAGGCACCTGGGGCCGGGGCCGGGGCCAGAGCGCCGGGGCCCAATTCGCTCAGCCTGGCTCTTTTGCATGCCAAGGCTGATGAGGAACATGAAGACAACTTGGTTTTGAGCGATGCTTTGAAAGGATTCTCTTGACTGGCTTTGTGTGGTGGCGTGGTTGGTGGTGTCAGACCTGCAAAAGGGAGGGAAAGACAGAGGTTGGTGGAGGGGCGGAGGCAGTAAAAAGGAAAATGGAATCATAATGCAAACCTCCCCACATGTCCCCCTCTCCCTCCTCCCCTCACTCATCTATAAACTCCCAGGTCAGTTTATGGACAGTGGACACAGATACATGCCTGATTAAAATATTCACTTTCACATGGCCTAATCCTGATCTCTATTTTATTGCAATCTTGACAGATTAATGTAATGCTTGGTGTAACTTAATATGGTGGTGCTGTAATACGGATGACTTGCCATCCCCTTCCCTTCCTCTCTGACCTTGGAAAGATCCCTTTTCATGAAAAAAGAAAACATAACACAAAACCCCGCAGAGGACAAACGTAATGCACCCGATGAAAAATATGAATGTACATGTATCATATCTCTGCCTGGCTCACATAAATGTCTGCACTGGACAGCAACCAATTCATCTGAATAAAACCGACATTTTTTAACCTCCTGAAAAAATAATCAGTGACATGACGCCGTGCATGTTTCTAGATTATCCACCGCAATGTCCCCTTCTCTGTGAAACATTGTAGCATGCCTGGTGATGTTGCCATGGCAAGATGTCATAGAAGCACAGGAAGTACTGGCGAATGGGTCGTCGTTCTTCTCAGATGGCATGTCCCTACTACTTGTGCCCCCCCCCCCCCCCCCCCCCCCCAAGTTTCCCAAGCCTCTTACAGATTTACAACCAGACAGATGGCAGTTATATGGGAAGTCCTGAGATGAGCCCACTTTATAGCATTGTTAATGCACTCACACAAACAGCCGCCACCATTACTCTCTCTCTCTTTCCTTTAGTCGTGTATTCTCCCCTTTTTCTCTCTTCCTGTCTGCCATCTTCCCTGGATCAATCTCTATTTCTCCCCTTCCGTCTCTCAGCATCCTATCCTGTTTCTGTCTCACACAGAACAAATGTGCCCACACACACATACACACTTGTCACTAACAGTCTCTCACTGGAGTCAAACTCAGCCACTTTGAAACACCTACGCTCTCCCCTCGTCTTTGCCTTTCTTATAATGCACATCATTCCTCGCTTGCTGGCGGAATTGCACCAGATGAACGCTATTAGTCTCAAATCCAGTGTTAAAGTATGCACTGGGAGTGCGGGAGCCGGATACATAAATATGCACGTTTCTAAAACCACTGTCTGTGTTTGGAATGCCTGATCCAGCGGCTTACCATCCTACTTATTATCTGGAAGTGTCTGTGAGTAGGACTGCAAACCCCACTCGCCTCCTTCTCCGCTTTTCTCCCCTCTTCCCTCAGTTCTGAATGTGATATAGACATATATTTGCACTGCCAATGGAAATGAGCTATGAAAAGAAGAAGCGAGAGAAGGAGGGGGGGGGGGGGCGCTACACAATGCCTGAGGAACTTCTGTTTCACCAATGAAGCGCCATCTGTCCAAAACAATGTGCGCGTGGGATCATAAACATAGGAGGCATTAGCAATGGGGGGGAAATAAATCAGAATTAGATAAATATGTGCCTCTCAGTCAAACTCGCTGGTGATGGATGATCCGCCGACACAAACAACAATCATGTAGCCACCGGAAAGGAAACGATGAAGCAAGTGGAAAAGTCAGAATAGGAAGAGGAGGGGTTTATAATCTTTTTTTTCTCGTCCAGCTGTAAATTGCGAGGAGACCTCGGAGCGAAAAACAACTCCGTGCTTAAAGAGTTGATCCGGCGGTAAGCCATGCAAATAGCAGCACACAGACCACCCCAGTGTCATGAGATACAGTAATTAAAGACAACACGGCAGCGCAGGGTAAATCTATTAGCTTGGCAGAGATTAGGCCAGAACAGTCAGATCCCAGGGGGCCTTATTGCCTGTTGTAACCTTTACTGTACCGAGAAACATGCAGCCAACAGTCCAAAAGTTGACTTTGTTTCGTATTAAAGATAATTTGACTCAGAACACGTTGTACAGGTCCTACTGATAATCAAATTATGAAACCGTAACCACTACTACTACTACTACTACAACGCATCATAAAGGCATAAAATAAGATGTTACTGGCAGCAATTCATGGAAAGTTCCATCAATGAGTTGTCGCCCTGCCTTTAAAGAGCGCACACTTGGCTTACTTCCATCTGGTTATCAGTAACCCCACCATCATTTTTATTGTAGTGGAATATTACTGTAAATGTGCAAAGGACATGTAACGGCGGACCTCAAAGCTCTCGCCTCTGCTTACTGGGATCCATATCCACCCGTCTCCTGCAGCACGAGACTCAAAAGCTAATCCCTAAGTAGGAAAGGGGCTCAGTAACATGGAGTATTCTGGACTAATGATTTTCCTGCTAATATTCAACCCTAAATTTGCTTCGGACGGTAAAGTCAAGTGAAGGGCTTTATTTGACTGTGCTTGTGAGGCGGATGCAGTGGAACAGAACGGACACCCAGACTTGGCCACAGGTCAATAAACTCACCCACGTGCAGTAAAACAGGAAGAAATATTAACCGCGCTTGATTGCCTCACAGCTTACGCAGCTATGCTCTTTCCCTTCTTTAGGTCTCAACAGGCATCCCCCTTTGACCCCGAAAGCTTATCGACACAAAAGGGTTAAATATCCCTTGGACCAAGGTCAGAGGGACAGAGGGAGATCTCTTGCGGTCTGATGTGCCACAATTTCCATCCCCCACGAGAGATAAGTAGAAGGTGCAGGGGGCAGACATGAGGTATGTGCGAGGACAGTTTCCCCTGCTGGTAAATGAATACTCAAAGGGGCCAGTGCGACATCACACAGTGCGAGAGGCTAAAGGGCAGCCATTTTGTTTTTTATTGACCTTAGATGATTAATCTGGGGGGAGAAGGTGGTAATTACTGACATCGTTCACGCAGAGAGAGATAGAGAGATATGACGCCCAATATTGCAGCTTTCGCTGAAATTCTCTTCATTTTTGCCTTGTAATTACCTTTTGCCTATAGCTGTCTTCCGATGTCATTAATTATAACTCAATAACACACAAAGATGATGCTGAAAAACCCTCACACTGACTACAGTTACAAAACAGCATCCTTTGCATACAAGTCCTAACATTGGAAATTGACTCCTCAGTCAGCTGATCTAATTGAAGAATTGTCTGGGGGCCTAAAGACAGGACGGCACGGATCGTACCGGCAAAACCAAATTACACCGCAAAACCAATTAAAACAATAACACTGCCATTTCAATTTTCCTATGATGTGTAGGCTAAGTAAGCTGTCAGTCAGAGAGCATTAGGATCTGATAGAGGAAGAGGAAAAGCATATTAACTCTTCAGTAAAAGGGGAGTGGAGGAGGTGGAGGACGGGAGGGGTTTGCTAATAAACCCTGAAGAGATTGGAAAGCCTAATCAATACTTGAGCACATAAAAATGTACTCCTATGCCTTCACCTTGAACTCTGAACTGTCATGGAACTATCAAGATGTTGGAAAACCCGGTGTTCATATAGCTACAACAGGGAAGTGAGAGGTTCCTTTAACTACTTAAATATAATTACTATGTGCGCTTTAAATAATCAGAAAAGTATGCTTACCTGGGGTTCCAGCAATCTCCACACTTAATGTGCGTTCAATGGTTTTGTTCTCATACGGTGATCCCTTGTGGTCACTGGAAGACAAAAAAAAGTGCAATATTTTACTTCTCAGGTGACAGTAAGACCTCAAAAAGCTGTTGTGATCGCAGAAATGGAAATGAGTCACACAAATGCCTCAGCTTGGATTCTAGTCTGTGTAGTTTTCTTTTGGATTTGTGTTTTTTTTTCTCGGTCGTTTTTTGTTGCTTTTCCTGCCTAGAATAACGTGGAAAAACATCTCACACTTACTTTGGAGACTCTGGGGTCAAAGGAAGTGGCAAGGTGGTTGGTTTGGCTGCAGAACACAAAGGAGCATGTGTAATTATTGATCTGGGTATAACACTCATGGCAGAAGAGAACAGGTCCACATTCTGCAACAATTAATCTCAATTTGGCTCTTTAAATGCAATTATTGTTACAAAAACACCCATACCTGGTTAGAAAGTCTTTCTATAGACACTATTGTGAAAACCACATCTTTTTAGATTGACCCCGTTTTAACAATTTATTGCCTTAAGTTAGACTGTCCACTCTGTGAGGCAAGATGAAGTGATGGTAGGTTTTTTTTTTCACAAGTGTCGAGACACAGACATACCCCGCTCAAGACAACAAACAGATCGAAATGGAATAAAGACATAAAGAGACGATGCCACAAACAAGACACATGACAGTGGGTGAGCCCCTCTCTGGACAAAAAAAAAAAAAAGTCATAATCGCATGCACCAACAGCAGAGGAGGGGAAAAAAAGAAGGAAGAAAGGAGAGTCAAGGAAGCTTGTGCAGTTGCCCGAGGCTCTGGCCGACTTGTGCTCCAGCTAAGGGAACGTGGCATTAGTAGCGCGGCGCTCTAGAGCGGCACCTGGGCTCTGAGTCTAAGCGAACATATTCAGCACACTCGGCTCAATCAGCCGACGATGGTTCAAGGGTCGACTTCATGAGTACAAGACGTACAGTAGCAAGACAAGGCTCGCCCCTTTCCCACCCCCCCTCCTTTTTATTAAATCTCAATCTATTCAAACAAAGAATGCCTCCGGGACTAGCAAAAAAAGAATTGGCTAGCAGGCAGGTTTGTTGTCATTGTTTAAGCCCTCAGAATGACTGTTAGATTCGAATTAGAATAGGGGTTAGTTGTGAAGTCAAACTGGGAAGTGGTTAGAGCAGGAGAGGGGAGAAGATAGAGCAGAGATAAGGCCAGTGGGGGGGATGCAGTCATGATTACCTAACAACAGGAGGCCCAGGTCGTCGGGGTGCTCGCTGAGTGCCTGCCTGTGTGGGTGCCCTTGCCCTTGTATGATGCAGGGAGGGGCGGGTTCTGCAATTCTAGTATCTGGGAAGAGTGGGCTGGGTGGGCCCTGTGAGAGCACCGCAGCGGGGCTGCCCGTGACATGGTCTTCATCATCAACACCATCATCATCATCATGGTCAACATCCTCCCCATAGAACCCCTGGTTTAGCCACCGGGGCTCTAGTCCAAAGCCCATATCTAGCCCTGAGTCTGGCTGGTTAACCCAGCTCTCTAGGTCAAAGGCTAGAGGTGACAACAGGGACCCTGAGTCAGGCTCTTCAAGCTGACTTACTCCCCGGTTTCTACAATCATTGGTCCCTCCCAACTCTTCCTCCTTCACCTTTGAGGGAGCCTGTGCTCGGCTCACAGACCTCTTACCTGCTGATTTGCTCTGAATGGTGGGTGAAGGGGTGATCTGAGGTGGGAGTATGTGGGCTCGATACTGAGCAGGCCTCTGTTTGGAGGTGAGCAGCTGGCTAAGTAAGGGGTGCCCCGGCTTCTCATCCCTTTTCTTAATAGTTACTGTGATGTGCCTATGCGGTGCACGGCTGGCACCTCTATTGATTCTACGGCCTTGCCTGCCAAAGCCCTCACTAGCCTGAGTGGCGCCCTCAGCCTCTCGGCAATGCTCACAGCTGTGACTCACCTCTCGGGGAGGGAGGGAATAAGAATGCATATACCTAATAAACCTAGCGACGGCCAGCCGGCCCACATCGCCTGGCGGCCTTCCTTCTTCACTGGGCGGCCCGTGCTCCAGTTTGGGGCGGGCATGGCCGCAGGTGGAGGTTCTGTGGCCGACAGGGATAGAAGCACCCTCCGACTCCTCAACCCCGTCATCGTGAGCGCAACGCTGCCACTTCCCAGCCCCAACACCAGCCACACTACACTCGCCTGCAGCCCGGCTCTCACCTCGCTGGTGATGCTGCTGTGGCGGCTGTTGCTGTTGCTGTTGCTGTTGCTGCTGTTGTTGTTGTTGTTGTTGTTGTTGTTGTTGTTGTTGTTGTTGTTGAGATGGCACAGCTGACTTCTTCTTGGAGGTGGTGGAGGAAGAGGAAGACGAGTTGGAGGAGAGGGAGGAGAACGAGGAGGTGGATGAAGAGGACGGCGAAGACGAAGAGGAAGAGGCACCAAGACCCAGGCCACTCTTGTCCCTGCTACTGGCACCGCCCCAGGCGCTCTTGGCTTCGCTGGCTTTGGTGTGGAGCAGGATGTCATCGGTGGCTGTTAGGTATTTCAGCAGCTCAGTGCAAGGCCGCCTCACCGGGCGGTTCTGTTGGCTGGAGCCCCCTCTTGCTTTGCCATTCCAGGGGCTCTCCGTCTGCACACAAAGACAGATACAGAGAGAAAGAGAAAATGATTAAGTTTGCTCAGTGTTTGTACAGTGCTGTTGTACAGTTGTGGGAAATGTTAAGTGCTCTATTTGGCACAGAAATCTGGATTTCTGAGGCTGAAAGAGGGACTCAGAGAGCCTGAGCACAGCGGTTAACCAACTGTCTGGGAGGCGATGTTGGGGGGTGCGGGCCGCCCATCATCTTAATTGCGTGGCCCAGCGAACACCACCGCGCCACTCTATACGCGCACCGCGTCCTCCGGGAGTCCTCATTCGCTGTGCTCCAGAAATGGATGACTCAAAGGCACAGTGCGAAAATAGACTATGTGAGGAAGGTTGACGCACTGCATGTGCAAACATTGTTCGCGTAACACACACAAATCTGTTGTGTTTACCACAAAATATGATCACACACAGCTGCTTTTTTACATTCACAGGAAATTAAAGCACGAGGGAAAGCATAAAACCGAGATGTCAGACGACGTTTCCCCAGACAAGACCAAATGCTGTCAGCTGCATATGACACTGAATATACAGCATGTCACATTCCGACATGAAATGCAAACTGAAATCACATACTATATTTAATCACATTCATAAACCTATGATACTTACACTGGATAAAATGTATCTTAATCAACCCCGCCCCTTTAGAAAAAAAACCCTTTTGAGAGCTGTCTAATGAGACCATCAAGTCTGATATTTTGATCTTGTCCGCTCAAGGCATCAATCTCTCCCGCAAGAGCGCCTGTCGCTGTTTTCCTTCTTCTTTTTTTTTTTTTTCAACAGGCACCATACCAAGGCGGATAAGTGGTGGAGCTAATGAGACAACGGTGCCGATGCCTCGCTGGAAAGCCCAACAGCAATCAGCCTGTTTTCATTACGAGATGGCCCCCTGGGATAGTAGACTAGAGCAGTAGTCTAACATCTTCTAAAGGCGGCCACCAAAACAAGAAACGTGTGAGAGGGAGAGAGAGAGAGAGAGAGAGAGAGAGAGAGAGAGAGAAAGCGCAAGAAAACAGACGGAGCAAGAACATGAGAGAGATAAACAAACACTAACAAAAAATGTGAGTTCAGGAGTGAAAAGCAGCAAGGCAGTGTGTGCATTTGTGTGTGTGTGTCCCTACCTTGACGACGGCAGGTGGTGGTCTGATCCGGTGGTTGCTGCTGGCTGCATGGTTCTGTGCCTTGCCACCTGTGTATTGATTATAGCTGAGCTGGGAGTTTGCGGGTGCCAGAAGGAGCTTCTTCAGCTGCGAACGGACCCAAACAGAACAAGAGAAAGTGGTGAAGGAGGGGGAATTGAGCGTGGGTTATGCAAATCACCATTTTCTTTCAATTAGACCGCCTGTGCTTTGTAAATGCACAACCAGGAGACCAAAGCCGCAGTAAGAAAAGATAATATCACTGACATATTTAAAAGATTAGAGAATTGTAAGCAGTTTACAGAATGTGACAGGACAAGTTAAGGTTTTTTTTTTTTTCTTCCTGTGCAGGTGTTTCTGTGTACACAAAGCCAGGTTTTTCTAATGTGATTGAATAAACACACTCAGGCATGTGGCTAAAGGTCATTTGTAAGGGACCGGCACGGAATACAAACTGAACATAACAGAACATTTTAGGTCAAAGCCGTTAAGCACAGATGGTTTGGTCATGTGTAAAAAGCACACAAAGGTAGGCTGGCTAAATCAAGAGACCTGTCTTTTTGCCAAAAAAGATGACTCGGGCCGGGGGAGATTAGTTGGGACCCACTGAGTGTAGACGAGATGGATTACTTTCTCCCCTTACTTTCATTTGTTGCCGGCTTGATTTCAGGGCCCGTGGCACTGTGTCAACCACAGTTGGCCCAACCACAGTGTTCATATCGTTGAATTGGCGCCACAATAGCGCTGTTATGTAATTAGCAGTGAGCAGCGAACACACTGATCCATTCCATTTACTTCCCTCCTCACTGCATCTGCATCTCTGCACGCTTTCACTACACGTACTGTGAATACATTGTGGCAACTGTGGCAGAGTGTGGATTGGGCGCTGACAAATACAGAAGCCTGACAAATGGCCACTTTTGGTGCACAGTCTTGTTGAAGGTTTGACCATGGACAGGCACAAAAGCAACAGGGTGTGCAGGGTCAGAGGTCACGTCGTAGGAATGACTTGTGTTTTAACCCTGGAGTGGTGGTGATGGGAGAACTTGAGGGGGGGTTAAGCAGTTGGTCTTACCAGGGAAGGCTCCTCGGGCTCTGGGGTGCGTGGCGAGCCGTCAGGGGAGGAGGGACAGCTCCGGTCACTGGCATTGGTCACGTCCCCATCTGCCAGGGCCTCAAACGAAGGCAATCCGTCCTCATCCACCGGGATGCTGTCCAGGGTCTCTGTAAGCACTGCCAGCAAGTTGGCCTCATTTTCTTCATCTATCTTCTTGGGGGGGGGGGGGGGGGGGGGAGATAGAGAGACAGGGAAAATAGGACATTTTAGTCAGGAGAAGTTGCATCTCTTTTTTTTTTCTTCCAGGGAAGTAAAGGTGGTGGGTGGCTGCATGCAGGCTTTCATTGTTAGCAGAGTGGGAAGATTTTCTTTCTCATTTTTTTTTTTTTTTGCAGCAACAGAGCTGGCTCTATTTTGGCAGTCTTTTTAAAAAACAAATTCTCTCCCTGTGCAAGTGAGTCAAGCCTGTCACTCATATTTTAAGCATGCAGCTTACTGGACCAAAATAATATCTCCCCCAAGAAACCCATTACCAGGGCTGACAAGTAGCAAGTATCTCGGGAAGACAGGAACGGGTCGGGGTGCGTTGCGGTATGGACGGGTTTGTGGGGGTAAACGAAACAATGAGCGGAAGTTGACTCTACTCTCTCTTCCCGCGCGGAATTGAGAGAGACGATCTGCTCGCCGACAAGATGTTTGCAAGCAATCCTCAGATAAGCCGAATTACCACCCGCTAATGCTAAATAAATGTGATATATTTAAAATGTTGGCATGACAGCTGATGTTCACAATGGGCGGGGAAGTTGCCATCAACATTTCATGAAAAATAAAGCTTGTTCTTGCCACTCAGCTCCTCTTTGATGTACCCGAGGAGTTGTGTGATTGCTGCAGCTGGCTGTTTAATGGTAGAGATTATAACTGTGTGTGAGAAATAAACAGACAGAGAGATGAACATACTGTATGGAGATGGATAGCGAGAGTAAGGGAGAAACGGAGATAGGAGCTGCCGACAATCTACAATGTAGGTTCACCGGGGGTAATAACTATGCATGTATGTCGAAAAATAAACAAGAATAGCGAGAAGAAATATAAAGAGTGAGAGGAACGCAGCTAGTGTTTGTGTGTGCGCACGGCTGTGCCTTTCCACTGTGACAAGTGACAACAGGAACTGTACGTTCCAGGGCCATAAAAGCCCTGGGGACTTTAAGACAGCGGAAAGATAAACATCGTCGTCACCTCGGGATGTTCTGTGGCCAGCCCAAAAAGAACAAATCCCTTTATGCACATGGCGGGATTTTCATCGCTCGGCGACGGCGTGTGGCCATCATTATGCCGAGGGGGCCAAACCACCTCTCAGATACCAGCACTAGACCTCAGAAGGCTCAGATTCCCACATGCACAAAAATTCACCCTCCCACTTGTTTCTGTCTACCCCACTGATTTTACATAATTATACACCCACCACGGATGGCACTTTTGGAGCAGGTTTGGATTTTCCAATGAGATAGCGGCCATTTTAATGCTTTCCCCCCTCCAATTTTCATTTATAGATGACAGAGATAAAGAGGTAAACGTTCAGTTAGCTAACTAACAGCGAGGAAAACGTTAATCTGATGTTCATTGAGTAGATTTTCTCCTAACAACATGAGCACTCAGTCATTATTAAAAAATGATAAAGGGGACATATTTCACAGAGATAACACGACGTAGACTGGGGCCATGTCGCATTGGCAAGAAAATGCCTTGCAGGAAATTGCTCTGTATGAGGTGGCATGCTGTTTAATTACTTGCAAGGAGCTTCAAATCCACTGTGCTGGAACCCTATGCCACTGAAATGTTCCACGTTTCCAGCATCCCAAGTTATTACCTGAGCACTAAGCGGGTAGGTATTAACCGCTGATAAAGACGGAGCCTTTTCTTAGCCCAAATATACATCCTCGCATGAGAAATTGAAAGTAGGATCATTTCAGATTATCACAAATGAGTCTTTAATGAGCCAGCCATCTGTTTAGGTCCAACCTCACCAACTATCCAAGCAATGCTGTATCTGGGTGAGGCTTTATTCACCCCTATAGTGTCAGTTCAAACCTAAACATTCTGGGGATATTGCAGTCTGTGCCACACTGTGACACTCGTAACATTACGAGTTGAGAGGGCTGTGCAAGCTTCATTATGTCATGGTTTGGAGAGGATTGGGGAATTTCTGAGGCTGTGGCAGGCTCAAATGTAGCGATTTCAATCCCGTTTCAAAAACCTCCACCAAATTGGCAAGCTCCCACAGGCACACTGTATCCCCAAAGATAACCCAAAAGGGACTCTCATATTCTGAAAGAGTCACTTGTAAAACCCTGAGTCGTGACGATCATGCTGAAGCCGCTGCTGCGGCTCCAGTGGAGGCACTCTTGGGCCAAGTGGGGATTTGAGGAACTGGGGTGAAGAGCAACCTCAGTGATTGTTTCTACCCTGGAGAGAGCGCGATCTAATACCCCTGTCCAGGAGGGCAAGCTTTTCCATGCCAGCTTACGGACCACACCTTGCAGAGTTTCTGCACCAAAGTCAATCTTCTACCAAATGACTCACTTGCCGCTTGTATATTTATAAACAAAATCTCTGTGTGGGCCGACTTCAGGAGCTATGGCACCCAAAGGGGGTGACGTCGGGATAACCTGGAAACCTCCTGATGGCCATGTCCACTTATATTGATTACTACAGCAGCTGCTGGGAGGAAAAGAGGGCAGGAAGAACAAAGAGAGAAGAGAAAAAGTGTCTCGGTGGGAGCACTTTCTCGCCCATCCCGCTTAATGGACCTCGCCGAATTAAAGAGATCTTAACAATCCTGGGCTAATTGTGGGATCACAATATATTAACCTCGCTCCAATCCTAAAGGGGGCCATTTTGGGACTGTTTTATTCCAAATGCTTCAATTAGCCATAAAACATGTTGGCAAGTGCTGGCAGAGCTCCTCTCTCCCCCCCCTCCTTCACCCCCAGCTTCCCCACGTCAGAGAAGACAAAGCCAACTCCAGTTGTTCATTATTAGGTGAGGCCCTTTTGTTATCAGTCAGACTGTCTTTGAGGTTGTCCTTGCCTTTAACTCTTTTATTGAGTTCCGCGGCACAGCATTGTGTTCCAGGAGATACTATTCACACTGCTGATAACGTGAGGTGAAAGTGCTGTTTTAAACAAACACCCACTTCTGCACACTGGGGCAAATGGCCAAATTAAATCTGCTAATTGCTTCTTGAGGATTCCAAGCTCCTGAGCAAATTTGCCGGAGATCAAATTTTAACGAGCTTTTCGGGGCAATGCATCATTTACATTTTAAAAAGGAACCAAATGTGTTGTGAAAGTGCCAGAATGATAGACCCGATCACTGAATAACACCGAGATGAAGTTTCAACAGACTAAACAGCCCCGCCGTTATCAACAAACGAGAGGCAGAACATGTGACAGCCACTCTGGATGTGGGAAGATAAAATATCTCCCATTAAATGGGTCATCTGGTATTTAAAGTGCTGTTTATTCTCACTGTCTCTTTTTTGCACACTCTTTCCTTCTCTCTTTCTGTAGATATAGGAATAGCATCCGGTTAGTTCAGACAGAAAACATTCTTAATAAATTGGCCCCCAAATTGCGTGGCGGGGTTAAATCTGTGCCTTGACAATTTAATTGCATTGCTTCATCTCAATCTTTTATTCTTTTTTCTTCTCCTCTCTGCTCTGTCAGATTTCAAAAAAACATTCCCTTGGAGGTTAAGCGACTCGCCAGACCTTCTAATCATGGCACAATCTGAAATTGCGGGGTATGTGCGTGCGGCAAGTGGGGGGGGGTATCAAGTCGTCACATCTTGACTCCGCCAAGAAAAGCAGCCTCGGATTTTATAAACAAATAATGCCATTCTGTGTTATTACCCCCAGCCCCCCGATTTCAGAGGAAATAAATCAACGTCAACCTTGCCGTTAAGGCGTTAGTCAGGCCTGACACGTCGGCCGGTGACACAGGCACAACATATGGCAGCAGAGAAGGAGGGAGAGAAGGGAGGCAGGGAGGGTAAGGTACGGCACTATGCACGGCAGAGAGACAAATCATGGCAGCCGCCAGAGACGTCTGGTCATTTAGCATGAGCTTACTGAGATGGAGAGAGGGTGATTATGGCCTATACGGAGCGATGAAGCCATACATAACACTGTTAAGTCCCTCTGTGTGTCTTTGTCTGTGTGTGTGTGTGAGGCGGCGGTGAAACAGTCTGGCAACGTTCCAAATCATAAAACTAAATGTTAAACCTCCATTGTGGGCAGGGCCGTGATTGGCTCTGTAATGCATAGAAGCAAACTGACAGCTCCTGTCGTTTTCCATCCGACTACAGAGTCAATAGGGCCTCTTGTTATTCTGAAAATATTTCCCAGGCGAATGATACGATAGACTAGACTTGGACACAGTGCTGGTGGCCGACCGCATTCCTACGGATCCATCAACAGGATGCATCGCCCCTCTGTCTCTCCTCTATTGTCACCACTCCGGGTTCAGTCTATATTCTGGCTCATCGTGACGGTTTGTGTTGTAAATTGCTAAATCTTGTACCCTCTAAATTCAGACAAGGTTGCCCGGTCTAAGCACCAGACAGCTGATTTTAGGATTCTCCATCCTGCTTAGCAATAATACCACAACTAGTCTTGTGATAATCCCTCCGCCCTGGCAGGCGTTTGCTATTTTGTGCCTCTGCTTAAACAAAAAAGTGCTTTTTGCAGAAGCAGACTGTTTACATGCCAGACGTCTGTCTGAGTTTAGAAGGCTATGCACATCAGTGAGGAAACGGTTCGACCCGTCAATGAGGACCGGTGTGTGTGCATGTGTGTGTGTGTGTGTGTGTGCAGAGATGATGCATCTCCTGGGAACCATTTGAGACTGTTACAGCACTATCTGATGAGCTAATCGGGACAAGAGAAAGGGAAAGAGAAAGTGAGAAGAGGAGATATCTGTGTGTGTGAGAGTGAGCCAAAGAGAGAAAGAGAACTGTTGTTAGACATCCTGACACAGGCTAGATCCGATTTGAGACAGCGACCCAAGGGATGTTAGCGGCGCTGTTCTTTCTAGTTCTCCGTGGAAAAATCCTTTGACCGGTAACCCTGCTGCTGCTGCTGCTTTTGCTAAAACTAACCACCTGAACTCTGTCGCACAACTGCTGTGATCAGCTGAGGCTGTTACATGCCTGCAGACACATCAGGCCCTTTCCGTCTTCACTTTGAGTCAAAAGTCATTTGTGTACCTTTTTCACAAAAGCGCACACAACCTGAAGTATTTGCAATGGACCCCGGGGATCGAACACCTGGAGAGACAACGTAAACCACCAATGAACCATTCCCATCCACACACACACCGCACAAAATGCGCGCACACTTGTGGTCATATAAACTCACAAGCATTCTCACACAGCTATGCAAACAACCAATAGGATCACAGGGGGTTCGGCGTGTCCTGGTGGAGCCTCCCCATCTACAGTCCTGCCCCAAGCTGCTGTTGTTTTCTTTCTACAGCCGTCCAACAGATGGTCCAAGCAACCGTTTGCTAACACCACAGAATCACACACCATGATTATGATTGGACACTCACTCTTTTGTTTTGGCAGCGACTTCCCAATCGGCTTGGCGCTAAAAAAAAAAACACTGATTGCTGTGATTGCTCTGACTTGCTTTGACGGTCATAGCAGGAGGGGAGGGGAGAAAAAAAAACAGAGATTCAGAGCCTCGAATAAAACATATTCAGCTAGATGCAGAGACGGGATGAAGAATGGTGCTTCCCTCTGCTTTTTTCCGCCCTAATAGAATGCAAATAGCTATTTGCTTAAGTCGGCAGCTCTGAATGTGCACCACTAAGCAAAGGGGCCTTTGAACATACTGGTACACTGTTGATAATGTGTTGGAGGAACAGAGGAAGGGGGGGGGGGGTCAGAGCTCATGACAGAAAAAAAGGAGCACAGACTGATTCCAATGTCCATCCTGCTAAATGGACACTGCCACATTTCCTGGCTGGAATGTAAGTCTGCCTTCAGCAGTCAAGCGCAGCTGTCCACAAAACAATTGCACACACGCACACACACACACACACACACAAACACACGGCTGGTCACTTTAGTTTTGACATTTACATAGATTTGCGAGGGGAGCAGAATGGACCAGAACTTGTTTATCCCACCGAGGACTCAATGTTATCATCCACTGCTGACACCACCTTTACACAGAACCACACACACACACACACGCACGCACGTGTACACCTGCACACCTGCACACATATACAGCTTCTGACCTTTCAGGCCCTGCCAAGCCCATCGAGGGTTTGTGGCGTTTCATTTGTCACAGTAATGTCTTCCTCGGAAAGATGCCAGCGCAAGGAGAGTCAGGGTACGGTGGACAAGATAGAGTGGTCCACGGCGCTTCAAACAAAAGGTGTGTTTCTGTGTCATTGTCCTATTCTACATCTTTGCGTGCATGTGTTTGCGCATATGACGGGGGACGCAATATCACAAATTTATGGTAATTGAAATGGCAGAATCTTTTGGGGGGAAATGCAGTCAATTTGATTCTGCGGCAAAAAAAAAGGTCACCCTATTCAATTTGCACTCAATGCCATCCGTAGTGCGACAGGGAAACACCTGAAAGCAAACGATCTTATCATGGCCTCACAGGCTTCGCCACTTACCCACTGCATAAAAGCTATTTGCTGATTACTAAATAAACGCATTATCTTTTACCTTGACTTCTGTGTGAGTGCCTTTTCACTCCTGGATCCAGGTAGGAGGCTGCCACTGCAGTGTGTATTGCCTCTTATCTGTGAGTGACTTTGTGAGCACGCTATCTGAGCAGGTTATTTTTTTTTCCTGTCTTGCGCACTTTCAAGTGCCATATGTGTATGGGCTGCACGTGTAGTACCAGTGGTCAAACACGAAGGACTTCACAAGCCTTTGCATCATGTGTTACTGCCTATGATGTGGGCATGTGTCGATCTTCGCGGGTGAAGAAATGAAAACATCAAAGAAATTGTGCACTTAAGTCGATACAATCCCAACTCGTTGACGTGAGCCAAGGATACTATGAGAAAGGATGGGGGGGGGGGGGGGGGGGGGGGGGGGGGGGGGGGGGGGGGGCATGAAAGCTCTTTCTTTGTAGCATCAACATTGAATATTGAGCTGTATTTCATCTTAATCTAGGATCTATTCTCTGTGGAATACTGATCATGTTGCCTTTAGTTTGGATAGGCTCGCCTTTCACAGCTTACATTTTGCTCAGCATGGCCACTGCACCTGCACACACTACTAGACTGTGAAATGTTTGCCAAAAGCAGAGTAATCAACGGTCACTGACCACTTGATAACAAGCGTACAACACTCTAAATCCCATCCCAAACTGCTCATCAAGTTATTATACAACACAGCCCACAGCCATATGAAATGGGGTCTTGTTGGCCACTGTATGAACTGAAAATGGTTTTCAGGAAAGAGCTGATTAACAAGCAGACAAGTTTAGAGCTATTGACTTGCTGAGGTCAACAGCACTGCGATGGCGGATAAATGCAACCGATTTATAATTAATCGGATATAAAACAGGCCCGCTTTAGCTATCCTTTGCCGGATAATCTTGTCAACTCATTTCTACATCCCTCAGTGACATTGTCATTTCCTTGAGACAGACTTTTCTTTACATTCATACATGCACTTTTTTGTTTTATAAAAAGGTAGAGTGGAAGGAACGTGTTGGATCTTCAACGACCACATGTCTGTAAAAGCTTCTGCTTTCAGTTTAGAGTCAGGAACTACTGATTGGGCAGCAAGTGAGTCATCCAAG
The DNA here is from genome assembly GCF_910591455.1 of Pholis gunnellus. Lineage (NCBI taxonomy): Eukaryota > Metazoa > Chordata > Actinopteri > Perciformes > Pholidae > Pholis > Pholis gunnellus. The sequence goes on from NC_136550.1 coordinate 8,977,333, forward strand.
CATCCAGTCACTCATGCATCAGCAGAGCCTAAGAGAGCCTCTTGAACTATTTGAGGCCTGTGCAGACTTAAATATTTCAGGGGGGAAATAAGCTGGAGCTATAAGCATGCCGTGCACATCATAAAGCTTAGTTAGAATGGGGAGGGGGGTTTTTTTCTGCATGGACGACAAAACTCTTAAAAATAAACTCTCAACCAGGGAAAACTAGTCCTTCACATGTACAGTACAAGATTGAAGATCAGTGTTGTGTGAGACTACAGTTGCAACCGAGCACACTTCTGACTACACTCGACAACCAAAGAGGCCACACCTTTGACCTGAGAGGGCAGTGAAACACTTCTTTACAGTCTGCTGCCAGCACAGCTCATGACTGCGTTATTATCTTTTCTTTTTCTTGTTTTGAATGAATTCCTTATTAAAGACATCCTTTGTTCTCTAAATTATTAACTATTGTTCAGAATCAACAAAGTTCTCTGAAAGCTGGGACGCAAACACACAGAGATGGACAGAATATGGCAAACTACCAGAGCCGAAGGGCTGGCGAAGGCTACTGCCACTGCTGGGCCTGCTGGCACGGGACAGACACACACACACACACACACACACACACACACCTGGGATCGATTGGCCTTTCCTGGAGAGGGGAAGCAGGCTATCGTCCAAGACTGATAGCACTTCACCGTCACTCACTGATTGAAGGCCTCTCTCCGTCCTCTTCCCCGTCTCTCTTTCTCTGTCAAGGTTTCCCCTTTTGTCTATTATTCATACTGTTTTCTCACAACTGGCTATTGCTTTCCCTTTTTTTTGTAACTCTCTACCTGTCACTCTTCTATCAATTTATTTCATCTATGCAAACACCACCTTGTGCTTCCCCGGTCTCTTTTTGTCGCATAAGGAGAAGAGTATAAAAGCATTCTAGGAATCCGCTGTTTATACATCCCCCCCCTACTCCAAAGTGTGCACTATTAAATAATACAAGGAAGGTTTGTCTTATCGCATGGCATCGTTGCAACGTGTTGCTGTGTGTGTGAGAGTATGAGTGCATGTGTGTGTGTGTGAGGGGGGGGGGGGATTATTGGCTTAGTGTTTTGGCCAGGTTTAAGTGAAACAGCTCTGAAAGGCTCTTAGTGGAGATTACCCCAGGTACTAAAAATAGTCATTCCTGCCCAATACACACACATGAACACAAAACAGAAAGCAATGATAGTGTTGTGTCTAGCCAGAAAAGACCACTATCAGATCTTTGTATAGGGTGTCTCAATTACACAAAAGACACACATGCGCACGAACACATCGGTGGCTCCAGAGTGATGAGAGAGATGGGTATCCACGAGGGGGGGGGGGGGGGGGGGGGGGGATCAGCTGGGGCAGGAACACCAAACCATGCCTCAATCAGCAGCAGCGGCCCACTGGGAATGTGGCGTGAGTGTGTGTGTGTGTGAGAGAGAGAGAGGGGGCGAGAGCTAGACATGCAGCCAAGATGCCACCACCAGACCAAAGGATGTTCCTTGCTTCTTTTTCTAAACATTCCCCGAGAGGACTCTTTTTTCTTTTTGGGCTATCCCCCCCCCCCCTGCTCACTATCCCTTTATTTTTCCCTCCTCGCTCCCTTCCAGCCTTTCTTTCCGCAAGCGATTGTTGGAGGCCAGAAATTATTTGTTTTGCCACTGCAGCTTCAACTTCCCATCAGCCAGGAACAAATGCTTTGCCTTGGGAGCAAAAAAGACAGGGATGGAGGGAGAGAGAGAGAGAGAGAGAGAGAGAGAGAAAGAGAGAGAGAAAGAGAAAGAGGGGCGGGGGATGGCAGAGAGCGGAGCCCACAGTGTTGCAGGGCGGCGGGTTGAGAGCTCTTGTTGTGGAGTGGATCTGACAGACGCTCCAAGATGACACAGGCTTGGACAGCCTAAGTCTGCATCTCTCTACTATACGTCTGCGCCTACTTGTCTGCGCTCCCTCTCATTTGTGTATCTTGAAACGGCATAGCCGCGGGTCTGAAAGCGCGGTTTGCCTTCAGTTCGACAGTGATGGAGGATTTCTTCCATCAGACAGTGCAAACACTGCATCAGCACAGTAAAAAAAACTGGAGGGAACCGGAGATGAGGAAAGTATGGTGTATTCTAATAAGACTCACTTGAGAAAATCATATTATACAGTGGAATATGATAATTCATACACCCTTTGCTGGAGCGGTGAACTGGTGCGGGTGGTGTTCTCTCAAATGTCAGCATAAATTTGCAAAATAAACGCAACCGGCATTCAGCAGGGAGTAAGAACAGGGACAATAAGGGTCTCTGCTGTGTGTGTGTGTGTGTGTGGGCATGACAATTCCTCGCAAAGTTGTACGCACTCCTGTTTCAGCTCACAGGCCCGCCGATCGCCGACAAGTTTGTGAGCTAATCTATGCTTACACGTGTTTGCAAGGAAGGAAGAAAAAAAAAACCCATTTCATCACAACATGTTTCATCAAAGCCTACTAAAGATGACCCAATCAATCTAATCTGCCTTTACTTAAATATAAGCGCCTGAGCATCTGTCCAAAAATGCCTAAACAAGCGAGACAAAGCAGGATGATGCCTTACAGGATGCCAACACACACACCGCGTCCTGTTGGGAGTACAATAAAGAGCTTGCACGGCCCACATATGTGTGCTCACATGCGTTGCAATATCGGAGTAATGCCTTAAGCCCTGGCATCTTATTTTACTACCTGCAAAGCCCACAACCTTTTACTTCCAATCCATGAGCTTTGATTTGGGCTGGCACAGGTCCAAGCTTCTCCTGGTCTCTACATTTGTCTCTTTCACTACCCATCTGTCCCCCTGTCTGTCTGCCTGTCTGTCATGTCATCTGCTGGCCTTTTCTGTCTATCTCTGCGCCTCCCATTGTTTGGCTTTTATCTCTCTGCCCCGGTCCCTTTGTCCCACCTGTCCATCTATCGTCAGTGTATCACACAACAGGACAGGTACAGCGGCGATACAATCTCACAGGGTGAACTCAGTGCCAATTTTCTTGCATAATCACTCAGTGTATGTGCGATGTGGCCACGGCGCATCCCAGTGCGGCCGCCACCGGGACGTCCACGTCGGAATCCGACTGGGCTAAAACAAACGGGACGCGTTTCCATCAATCAAACGGTTGAAGCTTGACATGAAATCTGAGTGGAGTTCTGCGGTTAAAAAGACTTTGGGTCATGCTTCTATGCTATTATCTTTGGCAGTACATTGGGAACTTATTGGAGTAACCACCCCTTAACAACTGCAGCCCGAAATAGACTGTGGACTTTCACGGTCGGCCCGTTTTGAAGAGGTGTCAAACACACTGTGCCAAGAGCGACAGCTATTATGTGCGTGTATGAGTTACAAGGGGGGGTGTATCATTCTCCACATTTCTTGTCAGGGACAGTTGGGACAGTGGCAGGGAATGGAGCCAAAGACCAGCCAGGGGACAGCTTGTGATCTCAGACCGTATGTTGCTTACGGAACAGAACACACACATGAACAGATCGAAACATGGGCTTCTTTTTTACATCAATAAAAACCCTTACACTACTTATACAGGGTACAAACAATGAAACCCACCCCAAATGAGACTTTGTTTGATGTAACAACTATGTTTCAGGTCCCAACTGTCCAACCAAGACACACTCTGCTTACTCATTTGCTACCGCCTGTCACATGGAACCTGAATAAAAGCCCCAGTCCAAAGAACACAGTAGGTGTTTGTCTTTCTTTCTGAGCTGCAAATCATTTCAACAGTTGACTTACTTGAACTAATGAAAGCCGGCTCAAACTTCCAGGGAGCCTGTTGTTTGATGGGGACTCTTAAAAGAGGGGCCTCAGCGTGACAGCTGCACCCAGCTGTTACACATGTAACTCGGAGCAGCCTTGATCACCTGTCACCTTTTTTTTGTTTGTTGTTTTTTTATGACATGCTGATTTGTTAAGTTGATGTGTACGTTCGAGAGGAAGGGACAATGAAAGAAAACAATGAGTACACTCGCAGGCTGTAAATCTGGCCAGTTATTAACATGTTCTCTAATCTTAAACTTTTGATTGGTTGCGTCTCTGCCCTGTGTAGAGGCCAATCAGGGGGGTGCAGGAAGTACAGCTGCAGCCCCAGCTTTGTGATCCTTGCCGAGCAGCAAACTTTCCCCTGTCAGATTAAGTAGGATTAGCTGGGTCCTGCCGTATGATGAACTGAGCACTTCATATGGTGACTAGAAACTTTCCAAAGATGGAGAAAAAAATTCCCCAGTCAGGGAAATGCATTACTTGCTTTGAAGCCCCAGTTTTCACTGCTTGATTCGAAGCCTTTCCGGAACCCCTCAGCATAATACAATAGCTGCTTGCTCGCTCAGTATGTGAAAACATCACTCGCTCACCGCGATGTACAGCATTCGTTTAGATGCAAAAACGTGGGCTGGTGTGCGTGAGCATGTGCCTATGCAGGCACACAAATACAAGCTCTTTCCCAGATTGGGAGTCAAACACGGCATCTTGCTCAGAGCTAGTTCCCTCACCAGGGTCCTCGGTGGGTGCTAAGTTCCATTGTGTTTTAAAATGACACACACACAAGCACATGCATACACTCTCATTGGTATTTTTATCCATCCCCAGAGCCACTCAGTGGCTGCAAGCCATATCACTCTCAGACGACAGAAGAGCCACGGTCAAACCAGCTAGTACTTAAGGCGCCCCTTCCTGTGTGTGTGTGTGTGTGTGTGTGTGTGTGTGTGTGTTGGGGTGGTCCACAGAGGTAGAATGTGTGGTGATATAAAGAGACTGAAAAAGGTGGCAGTAGTAGAGAGGAGGTGAAATGTGGAAAGAATTTAGTCTGATATCAACTGTTGCCTGCTACACCACTGAGGAGTCACGCACACACACATGCACACACACATGCACACACACACACACAACACAAAACCGAGACCCTGAAAACGTGACCACATGACAGGGCCATAGGCACACACGCACTGCCTTCTCAGACAGGGTTTTTCCTCCCGAGGCGAGGCTAAAGCATCCAATCTCAGTCTTTCTTGTCTATCTCTGGCACTGATAAAGGCTTATAATGAACTGGGGACTGGAACTCAGTCCCAAGACCGATGGCTTTATGGCCCTGGCCAGATCATCACCCTCTGTGGACTTCGTTTGTCACCGGGTGAGGACAGAGAGAGAGGGAGTCAGATGGAAAGAGAGGGATAGGAGCCAGAGAGAAAGAAATAGGGAGAGGGAGAGAGAGAGGGGGAAGCAAAGATTAAAGTTTTACACTCCAACCTTTGAGAAGCGTTTTGCAATACAGCCGCCGTGTCCAGAGTTTACTACCGGAGCGCTCTCTCAGATGTGTGCCGCGTTACTGACTCTCAGCTGAAATAAACGCTCAAAGTTTTGATAAGAGGGCTAGGATGCAAACAAGGGGACAAAGGTCCTCCTGGCCTTATCGTTTTACAGGTTATCTCCCATTTTGTACTTCGGAGCAATGTAAAAGCATGTTTGTAAACTGGTGGCGGTTGTACATTTTATTTGGCTCGCGATCAAGATGTGCGCATTGCGTTAGCTCGGCCATGTAATCATTCCAGCTCACTCCTGACCCCTGGGAGAGCACATGAGAAATCACTTACGGATGCAAAGATGTTCCACAGCGCCATGACGCTTAGAAACAGCACGCTGCCATGTTATACATATTGATGAAGGTAATGCATATGAAAATATATAGATGCCGGGATTCAAAAATAAACGTAAGCTGTAAGCTTTACTTACCTCAAAAAGATTGGATGCATCGTTGCCATATGTGGAAATAATCTCCGATTGGTCACTGTACCATTTGAGGCCACCGAGGAAACTGTCGGCATCTAAGTCACTGACATCCAGCTCTGAGAGGTCAAGTTCAGGGAGGTCTGGGCAGAGGGGCTGGTCTTCACCAACCAAGGCAGCACACTGGAGGAAGAACAAACAGAAAACAACAAGGATGGTCAGACAAAACTCACGTCTATTTCATATGCAAATCAGACGACACGTTCTTGATGCCAAGTTTGACAACAATGGGGGAATCCAAATCTGGACATCAGACAAAAGTCTTCTGAACACCTGCTGTTAAGTCCTAAACAAAGGAAATACATACGTTTGTAAAACATTCAAAGTCTAAGCTTCTCATCTCAATGACAGTCAAAGTTTTAAATTGCCTCATTTGAAAATGTGGCATGACTCTGCCACCTTCACCTAATTGCTTTTCTTACTACGCCTCTATTAATTATTATCAGAACAGTTCTGCAGGTCAGCTGATTTTGCACAACACCATGCAAACCCGCAACCTGTTTCCGCTCCGACCTGCAGAACGCCGTGCCCTCCCAACCATCACTCCCCGAGCGCCGCCGCAGGCGCATGCCTGCTAAATGCTGCCTGTTGACATTTTGTTATTCACCAGCCACTTTTGTGTAATCGAGCCCATGTGTGCTGCATGTAGCAGCTGTCCCCGCTTCCTCCACACGCTAATCGTCAGCTGCAAGTGAGGGGCTCTGGACTGGAAATCCATACGTGAAAAGGTGTTTTGGTGGAGGACAAAGAGGTGGCAACAAGTTATGAGGCTTAGCTGATTTTGCAAGATAATCTTAAATTAAATAATCATAATACCTTCAGTACAATAAAACCCCTATTTCTTATTATTGCACAGTGTGAATTGCTTTTGTCCAGAGAATGACAGCCTACTCATCTTGATGAATAATGCACTCATTTTAGTACGAGATCTATAGTCTGATCATAAAAAAAGACAAAAACACAGCAGAGTCGAGGTGTGTTTACACTCTGTGACTGTGCACATGCAAACCCATCCCCAACTGGCTCTCGTCTAATAGGATGCGCACTCTTAATTGTGTAGGCAACACGTCAGCCGATGTATGAACGCTTCAGTTTGGCCTTAAGACAGATAGATATAAGATAGATATCCTCGGGGGAAGCCGGGAGGTATTTGGCCCGCAGACTGACGAGGGATGAGAGACGGGTTCGGCTCAGGGCGAAGCTGGGAGACGGATGCTGTGCCAAGTAGGAAAAACCGGCCAGACACCGCTGTCACAGTTCATCCCGTCGTCGGATTCGCACCAACACGAATGCACGATGACTTCGACTATGATGAGACAAATCCGTTATGTTGCAACCGCGAGAGCGAAGGGGGACCGATGATCCAGTCTGACAGGGCACGGAATGAAAATTTAAAAAAAGACGGTAGCAACGATGTGGGGGATACTCGGAGGCTGGACGTCCGATGCCCTATTATCGTATGGACTTCTTGGTGGACGAATGCAATAGCGCCGCCAGACAGACGTACGGGGCGCACCACAGCGCTCCGCTGATTTACGCACACAGAGCACCTGCTAAGGAAGATTATTAGAGGAAGTGCTGACGTCCTGGATGAGTTCTCTCATTCAAACAAGGTCTTATCATCGAGTCTACATGCAGACATGTCATAGAATGTTTCGAAATGGATACGCGTACATGTCTGGGATTGACACGCGCAGATAACTAAACGGTCGAGAAGACTCTCTCCTGAAGCCTGCGTGGCTGAAGTGACAGCACGTGCATGCCCCCCCCCCGGTGATTAAAGTGCAAAGGGAGCGCATCTGAATAAAACACAATCCCTCAATCGGTTTGGGAATAACACGTCGTTACTTTGATCAAATAAAGGCAGCTTTCTTTCACACATTCTCATCACGCAGCGCAGATAACCACAGATATGCAGCCAGACTGCAGTCACATCGTGTCGTTACAGAGGAAAAACCTCTGAAGCATCACTGATGGTGACTCCGGTGCAGACAAGTACCGAAGTACTGCCAGGTACACTTCCAGGGCGACAAGCTTGCTGGACCCCGTACATTAGGAGGAAGGGGACGATGAAGTATCCCTTTGATGTGCCTTATTATCTGTGTGCACTTGAATCGGAACGGTGGGAAAAGGTAAGAAAGATTAAAAAGACGACGGGAGCGAATGGGAGTTATTACTTGGTAAAAGAGATTTAAAAACATTTTTTTTTTTAAATACGCGGAAGGTAAAAGGAAATTCACATAAACGTGAAATGATCAAGTCTGGCTGGATGCGATGTTGCTCTCCAGCCAGTGCAACACTCCACCGGCCGGGCTGTTCCACGGCCCGGTACCGTTAGTATTATGATGCTCCTGCGCAATGCCAGATAGTCCTCGGCGTGGACAACCTTTGCTCTTGTCTTTTGAAAATAACACGCCTTCTCCCGACACAGCACATCAAAGGGATTGTTATCGTCAGTGGATTTCATGCGTCAGCGAAATACCTGACTTTGAGACATTTCAGTCATTTTGGACATGAAAACCTTCTCGGCACCGGAGCGCGTATGGTCCGCGGCTGGAGGGATATCCGCAAGCTTGCAAACACTCGCTCCGACTGAGCACAGAACATATGAGGAGAGCACTGATCCTGAGCACGCATTACGACAACTACATCTTTAACTGAGGTGGAGAGGGAGATTCCGCACATCCCCTCCACTTGTCATATATTCCCGTGTTGTATATCCCCCGCATCCTCAACTGCGTCCAGACGCGCACTACACCGGCATGCCAACGCCAGCAGCAGCAGAGGAGAAGAGAGCGAAGACTTATAGTGGAAATCACTGTCTCGGATAGTCAGTGTTGTCCAACGTTTCCAGTGCAAAAAAAAAAAAAAAGAAAGTCCAGAGGGCTAGAAAGATGAAAGAAGTGCGCTCACCTCTAATTCTCTCCACACCGAGTCCTGGTTACACCTGTCCCACGCCATCCAGCCACTGAATGACGGCCCGAAAAAAGGAAAAAAGGAAAAAAAAAAGAAAAAAGAAAGAAATCAAGTAAAAAAGAAATCCACACACGCTTCCCACTCGCTCTCACACAGGCAACTGCTGCCCCTCGCCGAGAATGAACCGAGGGCACCTGTCTTACAACTGCTTTCCATCACATGACAAAGCTATTAAAAGTAGGCAGGGGAGTGACTCCGAGTCCACACTACTCGCGCAGTGACGCGCGGTGAGCAGGCGGGGTCTGGCTGCGCACATAGTAAAATCATCTCCGTGCACTGCAAAAAATGTCCATCTGAAAAGCATATCATGCTTTATCAATCTATACACCCAGTGTTATATAAATATGTTCAAACAGCGACGGTTTCTGCGTGTAGATTCACTATTTTTCGGAGATTTCAACAAACAAGTAGTGTGATCTTGAAATGTAGTCCAAATACTTTAGCGCAAATATTTTCTTGCAGAATCTGGATTTGAGTGAGAACTCAAACTCATGATCTCAGCTTTGTTGTGGAATGTTTCACGAAAAGAAAAACATCATTTGCGGCATTTTCTTCCCTTTGTGAACGTCAAATTGTAGCAAATCTGACTAAATGTGTGTCGATATGGTTTTGTAACCATTAAACTAGAAAAATATCAGAGATATGAGGCCTTCGACAATTCAGGACCAATGCTATTTTTGGCGAGGTCCATTTGTCACAGAGCGACTGCCCATCATCAGTCATGTATTCGGTTTGGATCGAGTCAGCAGGGACTGTACAGCACCTCGGAGTTTAGTGAATTGACGCCCCTGACTTTGTGTAGCTTGTCAGTAAGTTACAGTAACATTTACACAACGCTGGTTCTGTCAACATGTCACCGCAACTATCGGGATTCCTGCAAGAATGCGCCATAACCACAAGGAAATGTCACCCGTGCACGCACAAACAGGTCATGCAGCGTAGAAAATAATAAAACACTCTCATCATGTCTTTCCAGGAAAAAGTGGAAATGATCACGAACATAAAAACAGCTTCAGCAAATGAAAATGAAGGGCTGTATTACAGTGGATGTCGACCACACTGAAAGTGTTTTCTCTCCACACTAACGATAGTGTAGGTTATTTGGCATTTTATGTGAACAGTGTTAATCCAATCATCGTTCTTTCCCAAGATAATTCGTTTCCATTGCGCCGTTCTTGAATTAACTCCAGACAAGACAGTAAACTAAAATGCCCATGTTTGGCGTGTAGAGTATCAAAGTGGGTAATTCAGTCTTTTGGAAAGTATTTCTTTGTCCATTCAGAGGCAATAAAAAGGACAGGTGGCAGTATCCACCGTGTATACAGTGTCAACAGGACGTGTATAGGCAACACTACCTCTGCACAAGTAAAAACAAAAGCTTTGTGGACATTTCAAACAAAGTGGAGCATCTGTTGGGTAGACGGACACTCGTCCTGCAGCAGGAATTCTCTTTCAATTGTCTCCCTCTATTCATACATTTACCTGAAAGATTATGTAAATCATCGGCAGTTATTGTCTCAGGGATTTTCTAAGCAAGTTCATGAATAACGTGATTCCAACGCTCCACGTTTGCGTGAGATCTTTAACAACTTAGTTCGTTTTCTGTTTAGACATAAGAATTTCCCTGCATGGAATTTGCTAACCTCAATCCAATTTCTCGTCTTGTAAACCTATTAAGTCCACCTGAGCATGCAAGGAGCAATTGTCTCCCTAAATTAGTGAACCACATACGGTAAGTCTCATTAAACACAAAATAGCACAGAAACCTGTAAAACGGTTGTGGGACTGGATATGTAAATTGTGCAGACTGTGTGTGAGCGTAATGCCCTGTGAGTGCAGTAAGACATTATATATGTGTGTGTGTGTGTGTGTGTGTGTGTGTTATGCTTATGGGTGTCTGAGGGCATTTGTACCACTCAATCTATACATCTGCCTCTCCACGCGTGCCCAGAGATGCTACCCAGAAGCAACAGTGAAACCCGATCTGAGCAGGTGGTGTGTGCAGTGACCTCATAGAGCCCAGATGGACCAGTACCACGGAGACGTAATATAGGGGGAAACATGGGAGTGACATGCGGCTCGGTGGTGGCTGGCTTTGTGACTGCGGCAGATATAAAAACACCCAGACAACAGGGATTTAATGATGAAGTAACCTCTCAGTCTTTATATGGTGTTTATGTGTCCAACAGATGTAGCCAACTGCCGGTACAGTAGCAACTGGTCAGATAGGTTCTTCCCAACTTGAGTCAGAGCACCATAATGAACGCAGACTTGGCAAAAAAAAACAAAAAAAAGAGAGAGAGAAAAAAAAATCTTGGCAGAAGATGTATGCTGGTAAACTATATTCCTCCCTCTCCTGAAGCGGCATGCGAGTCACAGTCAAAAGGCTTATCTGATTGTACTCTTCATGCCAATTAAGACAACGGAAGCTAAATATAGATATTATGTTATGATTTCCTTTCTTGAATGGCCTTTGATTCTTTCTTTTTTTTTCTGCAAACACATTGTTGCTTGAGGCTGGATATTTACGAGTGCAGCGGTAGAGATTTGTAGATATAGGAATCATATCAAAAGGAAAAAAGGGGGGGGGGGGGGGGGTTGTACAGCCCCACTGAAGTACAGGTAATCTTTGAAATGCCGCAGCTTTTGTTTCAGTCGCAGAGAGATGCTAATGAATGAGTAAGTATGGGGAGATTGTCACAGGCTCGTGCAGAATGAGAAATAGGTGATGTTTAGCAGCGCCACATCAGTGGAGATATTTGGGCCGGTGCACTGCCAGCTACGGGGCCGACATCACCGCGCTTTCGATCATTCGGCTACAAAGAATGACCTTGGGTCTTGCTTTCACACTGCTCTTGCATTTATCCGCTCTTATAGATGTCATGTCTCAAGGGGGGCTGAATCTATAGGTCAGAGTGCGAAAAGTTGTTCACACCCATCTGATGCATGGCATGTTGTCATGTGATGGACCTGACCTCTTGAATTTACTTTGAATATTGCAGAGCACAACCTTGGAGACAAATGTACTTCAACAGGAACCATTTAAAAAATGCAAATCAATTAAAAAGTGACTGTTGATTAATTGCTAAATGGCTCACAGCTCAAAAATAATGTAATGTGACAACTTTTTCCGCCACGCCACAGCACCACGCACGGACAATCTACAATCGGGCTTGCTTGAGTCGGGGTTGTGCTGCTGGCATTTCTCAGAAAGCAAAGGGGTCTTAATGATTAAACAATTTCTCCCAAGAGTCAGCTGACAAGTGGAGCTCTCAAAGCCAAAATGGGGCTAATCCACAGATAATTATCTTTGTTTGAATATTCCGACTCATTGTAAAGAGTTCCCATTTGCATTCACAGTCTCCGATTGAATCTGATATTAACATCTCTGTTAAAGAGCTGAACGTGTGATCCTGTGGTAGATATTTTGCCTCCATGTTTGATACCAATGCAGTCTGACAGTGTTTTTTTATTTTTTTTAACAGTGTCGTTTTTGACAGTCCATCTACACTCAAGTGGCTGTGTCTTGTTTTCCTTTTTCCATAAATTGTGTCACCGGCCCTCTGAGACTGAGCTGCTGCACAGTGTGTGTGTGTGTGTTGGAGGGAGGGGGTGTGTGGGGGGGGGGATGATTCATATCACTTTGTTGCATGTCATTGCTCCCAACAGAATCTATCCTAGCATCTGGCCATTTTAATACATGGTGGCTGGATTCATAGGAATTAATTGAAGGCAGAGGTATAACAGAGTGTTACATCTAATCATTTGTTGTCTGAGACTGTTAAAAGACGGCTTATGCTTTGTTCTCCCGCATGTCATTTGATGTGCTTTCCGATCTTTGGTGCTTGGGTGATTTTTTTTTCCCTTGACAAGTCATATTGTTTTCTCCTTATTAGGAGGAAGCGGAGGAAGCGGTCACATTTCACAGGAGTCAAACGCTCTACAATGACATCGGGTGTAATGCCATACAAAGCTGGCAACAGGAAATGTAAGTGGATACACAGTGCAAATGTAAGATCCTGATGTGGTGTCAAATGCTCACACAGGACCGGTTAAAAAGAACTCTTTAAGAAACTAATTTGACCTAATTCAACTGGTTTGCATATTTGAAAATGCTTTATATAACATTTTAAATTGTTTGTCACCTTTTTCTTCTCAGTGCCGCAGAAAGATCTCTCACTCGGTCCATACATTCACTTGGCCTCCATAGGCTCCTAACTCATGGCTGCAAGAAAAACAGTGTGACGCCACAAATGATGCCGCCGCTCGCCCTTTGACATACAGTAAGCTAGTGCATTCTCCTCCTGCGATGATTTCACATCTCCTCTCTTTGTACTGCCCTTCAGAGAACCTGTCGCCTTGCCGCCCTGCGTGCAAGCGTGTAATCCTTTCCATCAATGAACTCCACTGTGTCATTTAGCCACTTTCGGGATGGCGGCTATTTCCCCCGCAGAGAGTCCAGCCCACATTATCAAGGCAAATGGCAAATGGCATGAAGAAGAGGCGAGGGCCAGTTAGCCGCGGCTGAGCCTCGGAACTGAAAATAGCATCAGTCCCATGCAGGGGCAGGTAAACACAAAAAGGAGCCTGGGGCGCAACACAAGACGGTTCCACCCTCCCCTTTCCTTACTCCCATCTCTGTTTTGGAGGAGCCGGGGAAAAGCGGCAGCTTTGCACCCCCCCCCCCCCCCCTCTCCCCTCCCCTCCCCCCCTCGCCAAAGATGAATAATATCACGGTCACATGGTGGTGCGAGTCGGAGTCCCCCGTCGGAGCCGTGTGTTGTGGGGCTGTTATTGGGCTTGTTTAAAATCGCCAGCGAGTCATGCAAGATGCATTTGGGAAGTGGTGGCACAAAGAGGGTGAGTTGTGAGCACGGGCCTGGTTGGTTTGTTATGCCTCTTGGTGGAGAATTGTGTGAAACTAGCGCTCTGGGCAGGGACTTGTTAGGCACTTTGTGTTGTGCTTGGGTATAGCACTCACCAGGAATATTACAATTTATGGACCATGAGGGTTTGGGTTGCAAACACACATACATAAACAAGACTTAAAATGCTACAAATCCACACTTTGAAATTGGGGTAAAATTCCAACAGATGCCACATGTCCAGCAATGTAACGAGAGGAAATGAGACGAGCTTGTGCAGAGGAGGTGCAGTTAAATATGTTTCTACTCAAAGGGCACATGGAAATAGTGCTTGTTGTCATGCTGAATATCCAGTAAGTCATTTTAATATCAAATTCAAACCTATTGAGTCAAACGCCGTGGCCTGTTAAAAGTACTGATATTTGCAGCAGTGTAATCCAACTAATACACAGGCATTCAAATAATAATGATCTCTTTTCTGACTCATGCTTGCTAGATCATGTTTGGATTGTGAACTGCTTGTTTCAAATATCTATAACGAAATTCATGTTTTGACTCAAACAGCAGCAGGAGTCTAAATGAACTCCAGAATGTGAAAAGTACCTTAATGAGATCTCACCACTGGCTACAGGCAAATGTTGGCGCATCTTTCTGCAAACTGCAAAAAAAAAAAAAACGCTCCTGTGCGTCACGAGGAGGGCCCAAAGCACAACAGATGTTGCTTGATTTCTGAAATAATAGACAGACAGGGCTGAATACCTTGACAGTGCAGTCCGTATGTATACTCTTTGCACTGGAGGAGGGCCAGGGAAGAATTAGGTCAGCTGAAGTGCATCGTGCCCCGTGGAACTCCACGTTAAAACAGCATCAGGGGAGAGAGGAGGGGCAGCGGTGGGGGGAGGGGACGGGGGGACGGGGGGGGGGTGACACACAGGTAGAAATTTCTGGAGCAGCACAACCACTTTTTCTTTTTTTTTTCTTTTACCTTTTACTCTTGTATCATGGAAACGTGAGCAGAAACGTTACACCCCTGAGTCCAGACTGCAGTCTAATTATTTTGAGCAATGAAAAGAGAAGGGAAAGGGGAATGAGAGAGAGAGAAAAAAAATGCATGCGAATTGCAATTCTTTCATACAGCCTGCATACGGGGTGTGTAACCACAAGCCTGAAAAAATCCTTACGGCACAATAAAACTGATTGTATCATCACCTTTTTTTCCCCTTACAGGGTGCATTTCTACTACTCTTCACATCACCTCCTAAAAGGAGCATGTACAGTGCTGGAGTACACAGTGATGGGGGGGGGGGGATAAAAGGAAAGCGGAGCTGGGACGAGAGGAAAGAAAAGGCACAGTCAATACCCATTTTTGCCAAGGCATCCTCGTGAAAAAGAGCAAAGAGACAAAAGGAGCAGATGGATGGAGATGGAGCTAATGGTGAAAGAGAGTGTGACAGGGAGTAACAAAAGCAAGAGGGAGTGAGCCGCTGTGAGTGATAGAAAGATTTGGACAAAGACAGGGCATGAATTAGAGGCAAATATGGAAGGAGGGGAAGGAAGATGGAGGCCAAGTACAAGGAGGAGTGATTGGGGACAGGAAGTGTGGACTTTAACAAAGGGTCAGAACGATGGGAGGCTATAGCATCCACCGAAGCTGTTCCATCACTCATCTGAAGATAAACCACCTCCCTGTCCCCACCGCTGGGGCTGACCCCGCTGGCCTCCCTGCGCCGGTCCTACCACGTCCACTATCTCAGTGTTAATCTAATAGCCACCACCTTCCCCTCCCCCGCATATTCCGGTCACGGTCTTAGATCTTCCTGCTTACGATAGGTATCTGGCTCACACGTGCTACGTATTAATATACAGGAAGGCCTAGATTCTCACTGACATACCAACACACGGATTCTGCCCCTGTTGCCCCCTCATGACTGTCACGTTTCGGGAAATAAAATTGTGCGGCAAATGCACTCGCTCCCTTGTTAGCAATATTAAGTGGGAAGAAATAACAAGGTGCAGATGTGTGACGGTGACAGAAAGTAATCGGTTTTTGATGTGTGTAAAAACGGTGATTTCAACCGGACATGATATTCAAATGACTTGGCGGCCATCCATCAACATGAAAGTGTGTGTAAGCAGATTGCAGATTGTGCTGAGCAAAAATGTTGGCGTTTCCTCGTGAGTAGGCAATGTCAGTGTTTTTGGCAACTAAAGCTTTTTTTTTTTTTTTTCAGTCAAATGTTGTTATGCCTCCAGCCATTTGCACTTTCCGGATTTCCATCACTTATTTCTTTTCATGATATCTGATCGTCAGTTGGTAGAAATCAAGAGCAAGATGAATCAGTCAAGCCCGGCCATGGCTTCACTGTCCCTGCAGCCTTTTCTCCAAGTCCCTCTCATAATCCCTTGTTGTGTGTTTTGTGGTGCTCTGTGTCCACCGGGACTGCCATCACCGCCACAATAAACAGGATTAATCAGTGCTGGCATTGGGCACTTTAGTCCAGATGACGCGTGTAATTAAGGAGTAATTGGCATGTCATCTGTACATGAGAAAATATGACATGCGCGAGCCAGATGTACTCCTCGTGCCGCCCGGCAACAAGCGGCGCTTTAACAACTGTGTCCTCAAAGGCTTTTTTTTTTTCTCCAGATAGATAACTTCCTTTGCAGTGCTGACACCCTCGCTTCCTTAACGTCTTTATTCAGCCCGCAAAACTCCCTTGCATTGTAATTCACTCCCTTATTCATTTATTTACATGCTAACACACTTAAACACTAATTTGCTAACTTATTCATTTATTTACATGCTAACCCACTTACTGCCGCCTGCATTCAGCAACTTATTCATTTATCCACATCCAGGATGACACAGTTACTTTCTTGAGTATTCATTTATGCACGTATGGAAGTCACTTGCATTCTCACTTGCTTAATTAAGAGGCCCCTCTCTTTTCACTTGGCACAAAAGGATGGGTTTATGCAGCTCAATATATACTGTGGCCGCACACAATGGGAGATGGCCAAGATGCCCTTTCATGTTTAGGGTCATGCCGGCTGCAACAATAGGTCTGAACTGCCCTTATCTCTCCTTGTAAACGTGAAGCTCCGGGATAAGTCAGAGCGCAATTTCATGGCTCATGTGGGAGATGTTAGGATGAACATAACTGAGGGGAGAGTTTTCTTATTTGCCCTTGCACGTTCTATTTCCTCGGCTGTTAAGGGAAGTCGGTAAGAAAAAAATAAAGACAAAATTCACCACCGGGCTTTAGGACGATGCATTATCTAAGCTCTCATGAAACGTAGACGCATACCTATTTATTATTACTTCATAGTTACTTAAAGAGTATCCGCAGCCATTTGTCAGCGTAAATGCAATTTTGAATTACATTACCTTTAGAAGCAACATTAGGAATGCCAAAGTTGCGCCGCCTTCTCTTTATAAATTCAATTGACTCGGGAATATTAAAGGCGTGCCAAAGAAAATTATTATAATGGATCATTCCTCTCATTTCTGGGAGAATTTGAAACAACATACCAAACAAACTAAAGAAAGCCCAGCATCACTGAAACAGAGTTTGGGCTGCAGCTGGGCACGGAGCTGGTTCCAGGAGGGGTGAGCTTGGCAGGGAGTGAGGTCAGCGATGCACTTGGCTGGTAACCTCAGATAGCTGCTGGCTAATTTGCAGTATGCCCCCAATCGCAACAGAAAGCCTAGAGTCACGCTGAGGGGAGAGAGGGTGGCCATAACGGCAAAGCAAATGGCTCATAGAGATATCCCAGTTGTTTTTCATCACATCAATTTCACGCCTGTGCCGCCAGTTTTTGAAAGAAATGTGACAAGATGGAGACGGGGAGGAAAGAGACAAAGTAGGAAAAAAGTGAGCGAGGGAAGAGGAGGAAAACAACGAGCTCGGAGATACATAAAGCTGGCAACGTTAATCTCAAGACTCCGTTCCTGGTGTGAGCGATTGCTGTCATAGCGGTCTCCTAAATAAACAAATGAGAATATCTCCAAAGCTAATATCTACACTGACAATATTGTTCACCCACTTCTCAACTTATTGATGCAACACAGAAGTTCTTCCGGCAATTCGGTTGACTGTTTCTGGACTGCAGGGCGTCGGTTAAGTCAGTCATTTGTTTTTCGTGCAATAAGGCTTTGGAATGAGCAAATGTTGACCTCACTGATCATTTTATTGCGGCTTCCCACAAGCATGTGCTGCTGTGAATGAGTCAAGCGATACAACTACCGCTGCTTTTACCTTTTTACCTCTGCTGTTAGGTTCATACTGTGTATGTGTCACGCCTCAAAGGAAAAGTACCTGATCCACAACCAAAAGCTTCCACTGAATTGAAAAAAGGTGTTGCAGTCACCAGGTTTTATCTGTGGTTGCATGTCTGTTTATACAAGCGGAGATAGCAGTTATTTAACCTGCCGATTGCTTTATGGTGTCTTGACCAAACACACTTTATAGCAGTTTGCATAATTCCAGTCTTTCATCGGTTAGAAATTGAGATGAGCTATGCAGCATAGTGACTAAACAGTAAGACATCAACTGATACTGCATCATTTGAAATTGAATACATTATTGCAGTTAAAAGTACAGCAGTTGCTTAATGTTGTGAAACTATAAGATAAGTTTGGTTTATATGTATAGACTCATATATTGCGGATAAACAGCAGGAAGTCCAGGCCTGATAAAAACTCTTTAAGATGGAGCACTGGCTCGAGAAGGGAATAGTCAACATGACTCCAACTCATTGGACAATCTTCCATCCAATATAATTAATGACAGTGCATTTTTAATTACCCCTGTGTGGCGGTAGGCGCTACAGCTTTTGTTTATTGAGCCCCACTGATACCCATATTAACCAAGTTAGGTTAATGATAGAGGTATTTAACTTAATAGCATTTTTATTACTCCCGCTAAGAATGAAGCAATTAATTAACAATGGGCAAATTAAGTTCCTCTCCTGTAATGGCCTACCAACACAGGACATCATTACCAATACTCAAAATAATTCATAAAGCGAGGAGTCAGGTGGCAGGACGGCAGTGGGAACAATGAATATTCCCCAGCATACGTTTGATTTTTCCTTTTAGAATGGAATAAATTATGAATACGGTCTGTCAGCGGACGTGTTGGTGGTACTGCATGCAGAGTGAGCCGCAGGATCAAAGATGCAGTACCTTAAGTCGCAGATTTGACATAGGTGGCCATAAAAAAGATTTGAAAAATAGAAAGTTTCCGTGCACAATATGAGCAGGTGAGTGTTATTTGAAAAGATAAAGTGGTGAATTAAAGATGCACAGATAAATGAGAGAGCAACCAAAAGAGAAGGAGAGAAAGAGAGAGGGAGGGAGAGGACTGAATGTTCAAGAAATGACATCGAATAATGGACCTCAAAAGACATATATAAAAGCGCATAATCTTTTAAGCTTGCATTTGAAGGTAATCTTCCATTAAAGAATACTAGCTATTTCTTTGTGGAGGAGAAATGCAAAGACAGCAGAACTGATGGGGACTATTGGTGTGACTTTGAATAGAGGAGTGACTGAAATGGTGCAATTTCTCATAGGCTCCGGACGTCGTCGGTAAATTCTTCCATTCCAAAAAGTACTAAAACAGTGGCGGCGAAGAAATATAATCGCCCACCCCCAAACACCCAACACACACAGACACCCTGAGCCCAAGTACACATGCAACAAAGAGGGAGAGATTAAAGCATTAATTCAGTGAGAGGGAATAGGATCCTGGCATAAATTTAGAGTGAATGTTTGGGGTTATCTTCTCTGCTGACTGCTGTTTCTCTCTGTCCTCCATTGCACTCCACATGCAAATGTTAATCAGGGTCACACCCTGTATCCTGTAACATATCAGGCTGTAAACTCTTGTTTTTCTTTGATAAGCTCTGAATACGTGTGTGTGTGTGTGTGTGTGTGTATGTGTTTGGAGCAACAACAGGTGCACTCTTGTGTGTGAACGTGGAAAAGTACCAAACTGTCCATGTGCACAGTGCTCCGTCTGTATGTGTGTATATGGGTGGGTGTTTCTGTGAATGTGAGTATTTACATCTCAGACAATGCGTCTCAAGCTGCACTGCTGCCTTAGAAAAAAAATCAAAAATCAAAATAATGAACAGAGAGCCTTATTTGTTTGCTTGCTAGGTGGGATGTACTTAAGTAGGCACACCAGCTTCCTCTGGTCTTTACACTGGACACCAGCTGGCGAGCACTGGGGCGTCACAACGCATCGTGCCAGTGTCGCAAACGCACGGGAAAGTGTGCCTCGTCGTATAGAAAAGTAAAGTCTGGCAGCCTCCAGTCCTCATTAAAAATGCACCAACTCTGAATGCTCCCATTAATCTAAGCATGCTGTATTTAGCGAGGGTAGCCTTGTGTACAGTCTATACAACAGAGCAATTAAAGCAGGTACTTTTGGCTTCATCAAGGCCCAGCCGAGCGCAATGGGCCAGAAATGTGAAAAATTCCTCCAGCAGCCAAAGCCCCGTCTGAGCCAGGATGTATTCCATAGCACTAAGATAGATATGGAATTGGAAGATGACATGATTGTATCTTGCTCCTGCCTGATAGTGGAAAGAAAATCTGTTAATGTTCTATCTACAGTGTTGCAGATAGTCATCTTTGAGGTATCAATTCTTATTTCAAGACACCAGTCATCCTAATATAGACTAGAAAATGAGGTATAGGGAAATCATGATACATAATACTAACATTTGGCGGTAATTGCCACCGTGATAATATACACGGAGAAGTAATTCAACATGCGTGACCCCAGCACAATAAAATGGTGCTTATTTGTGCTGTATTATGTGGGTAATGTGCTTGTTGGTGCAGTACAAAGTGGAGGACATTCGATAACGACATCTGTCAGGACATCATTACGGCTGCCGTAGGAGCTTCTAACAGCACGGGGGTTCAAGGAGAAGTGCTAAGATGCAAGCCATCGAAGCATGCTTTTAACTGCAACCCGAGTAGGTTACAACGTGGAGAGATCACATGAGCAGACTCTTTAAGACTTTGATGGTCGCTCAAAGGGACAGACAGAATAGCTTGCATCGTCTCGTCCCATAGCAACAATGTTTTCCCTTCTCAGGTTTAAAGCTGGCACAGACATATGGATGCATATATGAAGATGACGTCAGTGACAAACACCAGGTTCTGTTACTCTGACTCTTTATTGGTATGGCTTCAATGCTGAATGGCATAGTTTTTGGGTCCACACAAGCATATGTTGAGCATATACGACTAAAGGTGGTCGGGATTGCAATTGCCAGAGCATGTAACACTGGTCATATCAAAATTACTTATGAGCACTTATTTTTTTTTTTCATGTCCATGCCAGCCCACGAGGGATAAGAGCATTAGTCACATAAATGGATAATGAGGCCACGCTCATAACGAAAGGATGCATCGTACATAAAGTAGCATTATAATCCAAAGATGAGAAGGAACAGATGCATCAGGGGAAACGGATCACCCAAACAAAATGAAATCGCTCCAGAGGACTCCAGCCCATGCTGGAGTGCCTCCCATATAAACAGGTGAGAGTTACTGTGTCACTGTGCTGTCTTTGCAAGTCGTTCCGCGAGTAAGGCAGGCCGGGCTATGTCAAGCTGTCAACATTTCCATATCCTAATAATAATTACCCTCAATTTACCCTCTGCCCCGCAAGCAGCTGGAGTAAACAGGCCAAGGATATGACTAAAATGTGATTTCTCATCGGGAGGTGGCCACATGGCATGAAAGATAAATCATTTTCTATACGTACAGTATATGAAAACTACCGTGCTGCCAAGTGTAAGATAAGAAGTCCGCTCAGTCCACCGTTGTTTACAAGGCTCCCTTTTTTTTTATGGATTTTATTTATAGTGGATCATGACCTTGAATAAGATTAGCGAGTCAATAACATAAATTCTCTAAGTTGCATTCACTGATAAGAACACAATGCAGGATTGTTTCATACGTCCTGTGGACAATGAAACGAGGACATGGTTATGTTTAACAGTGAAACTTTAAAATCTAAATCCTGTATAATGACGAATAGCAGTGTGATTTGATGGCTGCCCCTGCTGCTGACAGACACTTACACAAATGATTAGTTAGTGCCCTTTCTTTCTGAAATAGAAACGTGTGCCTTCCAATCTGGGAGTGTTGAGCATTATATTATATTGGGATAAGTGAAGTGGCCACCTATCACCAATGTTATAGATTCAACTACATTTCAACTACTGGCTGAGATGTGAACTGACAGCATTTAAGATACATACAAACTGACAACTCCATACAGAGTGTCAACTTGAAACCAAACTTGTAAATGCTTTCAGCAATTGCACTTCCAACAGTCATCTCAGAGCCGTTGACTTTAACACTTCAACTGCTTTCAGTAGCCCCTTTCCACGATACTGCCGCAAAGAAGATCCGCCGTTTCGCCGGCTTTGCTTTTTCACACCGTACGAAACAATAATGCCAGCAGCAAAAGAGGCATGACGCCTTACACAACAGTGTTGGCGTCAAGTGTGACGAATATCGTAAGCGTCGGGCAGCGACTTGCATCCTAAACAATAGATGGCGGGTGAACTGAGTGTTGATGGTCTTGCTCCGGGACCTCGTTGTCTCCCCAATTCGCTGCCATTCTCCGTCGCTGTAGGTTAGCTGCTAACTGCTGCGAGTGTTTTATAAAGCTCTGTGACTACCTCCTCTGCTGGTTCAGTGGTCCGCCCTGGTACCTTTCAATACAGAAAAGCTAAATAATAGATATCCGCACACTTAAATCTATGCAGAGAACACTTCAGTGTTCTGCAACTGGTGTTCTCGACCAATTTGAGCTTTTTGATACTTCCAGCACCTCACTTCAGATAAAACCGGTGAAGCGTTGGTTATCCTGTATTACCCCGACAACTACTGACATTTTGGTTTCTAGTGATGAACTAAATGAGACATTACAGGATTTGATAGTTTGAGTCTAGTTTTCTATGGAGGCAAATGCATCTACACCAGACCAAAGATGCAGTGGGGCCCGGATAAATCGACTAACACCTACTGTATTATAAACTATAGTTGGTTACCCTGAGGACAAACCTTAAATGTTCTTGCATCTCGGGCCAGCTGTGACGTCTGGGTCCAAAATCTTGCAGAAATGAGAAATTATTGTCCACCGTTCTGCTATGTTACAGGTTCTGGCTTTGGGAATTGAGGTCTGGAAGCATTTGTTAGGCAATGAAAAAGATAATACATTTGTCTATGTGTTTTTCACTCTTATGTTCTCCAACACTACATCTCCTCAGGGACTGCCAAGCTCAAACCACAACTGTTCCTCAACCATTTTCACATTCTGTTGGCCTAGACTGGGGCAAGGCAATTTGGCACTCGGACCATCTATACAGTGCCATGTCTGGGAATGGATTTAGTGATTCTGATCTTTTTTTTGTGCCTATGCTCTTTGTCTCCATTGTCAAGACTCAGGGAAAGAGAGAGAGAGAGAGAGAGGGGGAAAAAACAAGTTTGACCGAAGCCCAGTCAATTATCTCCCAGGTGTTTGACTGAAGTGATTGTAAGCGATCGCGGCAGTTCCCACGAGCCCTGGACTGAGACGGGCTGAAATTAGCCAGGAACAAAACCCAATTCAGCAGAAGTGAAGAAACAGCAGTTTTGAATAAAACCAGGCAGAGAATGCAAAAGAAAAGACTCCCTGCAGAAGATAAAGTCGAATCGCGGCTCCTTTTTTTTCCCTCTTCCTCCATTCCCCTGTTCCACACAGCCTATCACATCGCCTCGTCTTTTAAACAAACTGTGGGGCTGGAATTGTGTCTGTGGCGCTTCCAATACCTTATTGTGTGGAGGTTAATTACTGGCAAGGCATGAGAAAATTACATTCTCAAAATAAAGTATTATGATTGGCCCTTCCGCTGGCTATTTTAAGTCGTCTTCATACAAGATAGCCGGGAAGCCAGATTGTTAGACTTGTTCGATATCAAGTAACCTCGTTTCGAGTCATCTATTAAAGCGACTATTCTGACTTGCAAATTACCTTTCTTTCCCAGGCCATTTCCTCACGAAGATTAAGTTATAGCCTGTACTTGAGTGCACACAGTGTTGTAATAACACAGGACACTATTCTATTGATAGGAGTGAATTTCCTTGTGTCTTTTCACATATCTCCCTGGGAGAATTCAGTCATGCTGAAGGGAAGCATTTCTAGATGGGGAGGATATTGTGTAGAGATTGACATTTAGAAACGGAGGGGGAGGAAAGTGATGGATTTCTCAAGCGCGACCTGCGGTGGTGTAAGCTAACATAGGTAGGTCTGGTCCAAAGCTATAGCTGCTGTAGGAGACCGGGCACATTCCTCAAGTCATTTCTTAACCACTAAAGAATGGTTAACCGGGTAAGGACCCTGATTCAGCCTCAATGAAGAGAATAAGCAGGAGCCTGCTTAGGTTTGCATGAATCTCGTGATGGGAGGCCCCAGTTCCCAGGCAATGATTGTGCATTTTCCTCCCTGCTGGAATCTTATTTACTCTCGCCTTCCACATGAGATGGCCACGTCAAGCATGGTTTGC
This sequence comes from Pholis gunnellus, assembly GCF_910591455.1. Lineage (NCBI taxonomy): Eukaryota > Metazoa > Chordata > Actinopteri > Perciformes > Pholidae > Pholis > Pholis gunnellus. The sequence goes on from NC_136550.1 coordinate 9,001,565, forward strand.
GTCCGCGGCACTTTCGCTCGGCTGCTCGTGCCGCACACGCCAGCTCACACCCATCAGGGCTTATAAACATGACGCTTGAGGAAACTGGCCTCGCCCAGCGCGGCAAGGCTGGAGGTATCTGTGGAATGAGCAACCCGGAGTCAAAGAGCACATCACGTGCAAGTTGCCGCTGCTTTGGACTGTGATGAGCATGTAATCGCAAACGGGGATACGACTCCGGGGGCTAAGAAGCATTGTGCTTCTTCAACATCACCCCAACTACTCCCCCCCACACACACACACACCACCAGCATATACTCGCACGCACATACACCCAAAGCACAATGCACCCGTAACCAGAAAATGTCATCGAGATGGTCTTTTTTTCTGACTTGAAGGAACACATTTTCTTTAATTCATAATAATCCATCTCACTCTTCGCAGTTCACTGATCAAACACGGCTGCATGCTCGAGTGTGTGTGGGTTCAATCATGTGGTGGAACCCAACACGCACAAAACATGCAGCCAGCCGCTCGTGTATGTCTCCGCATTGGGTTTATTAAATTAACGCAACATGGAAAGTACCCCACAACAACAGCTTCCCCAAATGAGATTTCAAGGTGGTCTCACACTGAGCTGTGGAATACCCTCTTAAACAGAGGGAACGAGGGTGATGAAAGGTCCATATGTCCCAGCCAAACGCCTTCACGGGCTGAACGTGGTTCGAGAAGCTCCTGTGAAGAATAAATGCCGAGGCCAATGCGACACCTCAGCTTGTTGATGGAGTGTGACATCCTGCGAGGAATGAATTCTCCTTTTTTTTCCTAATGACCCGCTCATATGCAAACTAGTCTCCATCATGAAGCTCATTTTGTAGCGTCACCTCCTGCCCTCAGTGTTGTGCTCTTCACACTAGATCACATGGCAATCGCACATTAGCGTTTTCGAAAAAAAAGCTCGGTTTTACCCGCCCACGCTAAATGTATGTGCTTTGGAGAGTATATCACTGAAACAAATTTGACTGTAGAAATCAGGTAACACAACAGTTCATGATAATCCATGCCTTCAGTAACACCCCTAGTGATGAGCAGCCAGTGCCACTGTGTTGAGCATGGCATCTGCCGGTGATTACTTTAGAACAGTGTTGCCAGTTCTTTGACATCAATGAACTGACAGCTACTCCCACATCTCAAACAAACAAGCACGAGATGATCTGCTGAGACTTGCGAATCTCCTACAAATGACGGAACAACAGACTTTCATTTGATGCCAATGAATGAGCATGTTGACCCACGGTATACACCAACACCATATAAATAGACCAGACATGATTGTAACTGTGCAGTTACAGTGTTTCTGCAGATTCAATGCAACTGCAGCAAATATATAACGGATAGTGTAAGACTGCTTCTGGTTAGTACTTACCGTATTATAATGCGAATAAAGCTATCTTTAAACAAAGATTAACAAATGCGCTGTTATTGTAATCATCTGTGACACATGAAAATTGGTTCTCTAACTGTTAAACCCCAGTGAAGTCATTCATGTGAAATGACTATGATGATCACACCAGTGGCTTCGAAATGCATAGCCATATCTGCATTGTTAATTGCCTGTACAAGGGCCGTGTTCAGACTGATATTGTACTGCATGAAAGAAAGCTATCTTCCCATTCATTTCAATGAGGGTCTACAAATAAACTCTGTCTCACTCTGTAAAGTGCAATACACATTATAAATTAGTATTATTATTTGAATTAACAGAGTGATAAAGGTGGTGTTTGAAGTCAGCAGAGACGGATCAAATTCAGTAACGACCTATAGGTGAAAATGAAATTCTTACAGTGATTGTTTTTTTTTGTGCTTGCCGCCGTGTCTATCCACCTCTATCATGGCAAACACCTTCGCACAGGTGCTACTAAAAACAGACAATATTGACGTCTAGTCGACTGCAACAAATGGACAGTCTGATAGAACCCAAATGAATTTGGAATTGCAGCAGTCGCGCTGGGACTTGTCTCTGAAAATGTAGCCCAGTTACAAGGCGCGAGTGTGTACCAGAGACAAAAACAGATAAAAACAGAACCATTAAATAAAAACTGTCTGTACTTTAATACACAGTGGAAGAAACAGAAGCCGGGGCGTGTCAGCCTGCGAGACAGATTGACAAAGTCATCACTGGCTGAGGCTCAGGGCTTTCATAGCCATACCCAAAACCTGTTTGTAACATCTTATTTCCAGCATGTGCCCAGGGGCCACTTCCGTGTGTCTCAGAAAGCTGTGCTTTGCAGCCACACTAGCGTGAACCCCCTGATGGCTGGCAGAGCCCTCTGATCTGGCTGCTCACACTCTGGTCCACACTCTGGGGATCAGGGATAAAGGACCCTTTTTCTCTTCTCAACCCTGCTTTTCCCCTCCCCTACTTCCTCCCCAGCATCACTCCAACCACGTCCATTTTAACAACTGCCTGCCTCCATCACTCACTTGTTTTTTTTAACTCCCTCCTATACAGCTCCTCCTCTCACACTTCCTCCCCCTTTGCTCTCTACTTCCTCCTTGTTTCTTTTATGCCACTAGCCATTGAGTGCAGCCAAGGCTTTTGTGTGCAGAGTGGCTCTTTATTGAGTGTCACGCTGGCCGATAATCGCTGTTTAGCGGTTATCGCCCCTCCACACCAGGCCCATTAATTAGGCTTAATAGTCGAAGAAGCAACTTTTAAGGGCGCACTCGTACGGCAATAAGGCCGCGGTTATGAGATGCCACTTGTTTGCTTGTGACTTCTGAGTGTGTTCTTATTAATGCCTGTGTGCAGGCTCTGTTATTATTTGCCTGTTGAGCTAATCAGGGGGAGCCAATTGTAAGTGACATGTCCGCGGTTTATCAAGCCGATGATGTGGCGGGTGAACAATGGTGGCAGGAACAATGAGCGGGGGAGCGGTGTCAACCGAGATTACAGACGTCTCAGGGAGCAGCGAGAACCCCTTGAGGATGTCAGATCACCATATTGTAGAGCTAATGAGATGGCGACACACTGTACACAAAGGTGTTGTAGAATCCTTTCTCTGGGATGACTCAGCCCGCTCGCTGTGACATTTCAGCTGGGGTCATGCTGAGGTGACGCACACACACAAGGTCCTCGGAGTTAACCTGCCTCATGGAGAATGTAAGCCAGGATTCTCTTTGAAGCAAATGCTACAGATGGATTTCTGAATGTTACTCAGATAGGAAAAAAAAGCAAGTTTAGCCACAAAACATGTCTGTTTTTGTTGCCATTTCTAGCCAGTATAATCTAGGCGTAAACATGTCAGTTTCTCAACATGCACAAGTAATGTGTTTTTCGTTTTTTTTTTTTCATTCCCATTAAAAGCCACAGGCACATTTTCTATGAGAAGCCGCAGTGAAATAAACTCCAAATATTTGTGCATGGCATCAAAAGGGGCTTACATCGCCGACAGCACGTCCTCAAACAAATATTGGCGAAAATGTTGGGTAGGGATTTTGTTAATTGATGCTGTCCTCTTCCCCTTTTAATCACATAAGCCCTGGATGAATCTTAGTTTAATTCGCTGATAGAATGCCTCTTTTTCCAGCCTTCCTCCGCCTCGTGCTGAAAGCTGAAGGGATCAGGTCTAATCCAAACTTCCCCCTCCCCGGTCCCTCACCCAACGTCCCATGGCTGGTCAAGTCTGGGCTGCTCGGGAGAACAGGGGGGGGGGGGGGGGGGACAGTAAAACTGGCAGGCAGAGGTGGGGGACTGTTTGTCGGACCTGGTTATTCCGCTCTGTGGATCCCATCAGGCGAGTCGTGACATGTCTCGTCCGAGGCCACGTCCCACCTGAGCGCCGTGCAGGGGGTTGGACTCTGGGAAGGGGAAGTGTGTGTTTAACTGTCTCATCTGGTCACATTCAGTTTGCATCCCTGGAGTAGCTTGTTTTATGAAGTCTAAATGTGCCAAATCCTTCTTTTGTAAGTGGTCAGGCTACCTCTGCAATATTTTATCAAATATTCTTATTTGTTTGCTTTCGACTGTTAAATTAAAATGGTTCAAACCAAGATAAGCTCATCATCCCAAAGGCCTACAGCTGCAGCTCAATTTCCCGTATTCCTCCTTTTTCCATATTTTCTCATCTTTATTCCACTTTTTTTTTTTCTTCTCGACTCTCCGTTTAATAAACCGAGCGCCCATTCAACCTCTTTGTAGCCTAGAATATGAATATGTCAACTTAAGCAGAACCTTTATGCCAGCCAATATCTCTCAATTCGAGCATTGCTGAGAGTCCTCCAAGCTCCACTGACGCTGTGCGTCCGTGATTGGAGCGCACGAGTTAGCCGTTCCATGATTAGCTTGGAGAGCAGTAGCGGGTGGAAATATCCATGCCTGCAACCCCACCACCCCAAGCCTGTGAGGAGTGAGAGCATCTTTGAACACCACGACACTGCGGACAGGAGACTCAAGACCCTTAACGGGGAAAAAAGAAAAGCTCATCCGTCCGGTATCTCGACTTGTTGAGTGCCAGTGGATGAGTTTTGTTTGTGTGTATGTAAGATAGTCACCAGGAGAGGAAGGGACAAATGAAAAGACGAGAGGATGGAGTGAAGCAGCATCCCATGAAAGAGAGAAAGGGAGCAAAGATAAGTCCATGGTGTGACGAGTCACGCACCCGAGCGTGACAGCAATCACGCTGATTCGCATTGTTTTACATCAGCTCTGACAAACATGTAACACATGCTTACCAGCAGGAATGTTTGACAGTATATCTTCGTCAGACATTTGCGTGCATGCGCTGTGCCTGTGTGAGCACGTGTGCTAGCATGTGTGCTCATATTTATGTCTTTCTTTGTATTTATATTCACTTGTCTCACTGTGACATCCGGACCACAGCTTGAATGCAGCGGATTACAACCGGTGCTAAACCTCTACCCTGCCTTAGTGACCCACTCAAGGCCAGTTGTCCCTCGTGTTTCACATTGTCTAACCCCTCTAGTTTGACCTCCCTTCTCTGAGTACAGCTGTCTGCCTCATAAACTATATTGCACGGCAGTGTTGTTCTTGCGGTGGATTCAACCACTCCTAAGCTTTTGGGTTCCCTATTTTATTTGATTTCTGAATGCATTGTGTAATGAACACCAGTGATTAGGAAGCAAAATGGTACCAACAGTGGCTAATAAAATATCCTCGTAAAAAAACACGATTTTTTTAAATAACAGCAAAAGGCTTTGTATCATTTGTTTTGTAAGTGTTTATTTTTACCCTTTTAGTGTTTGATCTTAAAACACAGATGATCTGAATGTATAGCAGCATCCCAGAGAGTCATTTCCCCATTAGACTGCTCAAATCAAAATAAATAAAAAAAGACCTCAAAAGCCACTGAGGACTACATCCAAACTAAGCCAGTTAAATATGAAAACTCATATTTGTTTCTCTCCATTGGTGCCCTTGTTCAGAGGACAGGTTCCCGTTCCTTCTAATCCTTTAATAACGTCTATTTTGTCAGATGACTTTGCGTTCCCAGAATATTGATTGGATCGAAAACTCGAGTTATGGGCTGCGATCTATTTACTGCTTTGGTAAACTAACAACAATATATGATTAAAACGCACAAAAAAAACGAAGTTGGCTGGGTGCAGTGACTTCAGTTCAGCTGTCACTTTGTGCTCATTTCTATGTGCATGTGCTGGTAGTGGGATGTAAGGGGAATAGTGGTGGGAGCCTGTGCTGCAGGTCACCACTGCCAATTGGCCCCGGAAGCGTGCGTCCCGGTGAGGACACATGCTGTGTTTGACTATATGTGCACATAGTCTGGCAACATGTGATGAGTGTCAGAAGGCAGGTTAGCATTCTGTGACTTTGATACTGCTATCGCTAAGTCCATATTCGCTTGCCCACATGACTCCACACACAAACCAGAGCAGGCACCTCAGAGTGTGTGTGTGTGTGTGTGTGTGTGTGTGTGTGTTCCATATTTAAAGGACATGTCTCAGTTTGTGTGTGTGTGTGTGTGCGTGCGTGAATGTGTTAGAATAGAAAGGGTTCAAGTTGACAAACTGCAGACGCCAACACTACCAGAGCGAGAGAGCGAGATAGAGAGAGAGAGGAGAAGGGGGGGGGGGGGGGGGGGGGGGGCTGGCCAGAGCAGAAAGGATGCAGGAGAGAAAGAGGTGGGGGGTGGAGGGGAGGGGTCTAAATCTGTGAGAAAATGTCTAATCCCTGGATTGCTGAAGCTTCGGAAATCCTGGAAATAGATTAGGAGCCTCGCTGGCCCGGCCGCCTTTAATAAGAAGGCCCGTTTGGCTCCAAAGTCATGGCACAGCACTTGCATAATGTGCAGAGACGCCACTTCTTGTAATTATCGTTTCCCCTATTTGGAAAATGATTCAATAAACACTGATCCACGGTGTCCCACGCATACTGACAAGCTGCGGATGGAACACGCAGAAGCCCCGGTACATGTGCGACGCCCGCTCCGGCCACTAATCCAAATACAGGAGGAGGATGAGGGGTGCGCTAATCGAATGAGGACTGACCGTATCGACGGGAGAATCTTCGTGCAGTTTCTCTCGAGCCAGACGGCCGCCGAGCCGAGAAGGCTGCCGATACATTTAGGGAAGGTCCGCCATCAGATAAGAGAAAGTTGAAACGCTACTCCCGACATTATCTGCTTTCACACATCAGCAAACTTTCGTCCCTTTTTCATTCCCCTTTTGGCATTCCCTGCCACCAACGTTGCCTCTGATATCTTTTTGTAATGAGCGAGCTCTGAGGGCTAGCGGGGGGAGGAATAAGTCATCTTCATCTATTTGCTCACTATGGGATTGCATTTCCCTCTCCACTGGCTCTGCGGTATGACACCGTATATTTCTCCCCCTCGGCAGGGATATTGACACTTGCAGTGGCAAACGTGATAAAATAAGGATTTGATCTGGGTTTGCAAAAACACAAGAAGCGAATTCCTTCATTATGACGCACAAAAGAGATATCATCATGTTACCATGTTCTCTAAAATGGTACCAGCTATTGCATCTCACAGCATCCAGATTTGTCAGTGCAACAAAAGCATGACAGCCAATCAACTTGAAATAGAACATGACCTAGGCACTTGTTGAACTCATAGCGATGCCATTCTCCACCAGCCTTCAAAAGGGTAGTGGGCCAATAAATAAGGTCACCTTTCTTTCATCTTTGAGGGGTTATTTTTGACTTAACTGTCCAGAAGGTGTGACATTAAACAAAAGCATTCCTGTGTACTGAAATAACAACGATGAAGTAGTTACTTGCCGTGTAAATTCAACATCAGCAGTAATTGCAGTAACGAGTTCTCGTACTTCAAAATGACCTTAATACCAGACACTAGATCCTCAGATGGTTGTCAGCCGAAAGCTCACTGTCGCTTGCAATTCATTCTCATCTATTGACACATCTGAAGCTCCAGTGGACAAGGCTCCACCGCCATAATGGACGTGTCAAAATGACAAATAATAGCTCTCCTTTCCCTCAATCAATTAAGAAAACTAGTCAATGAGGGACTATTGATGACAGGACCCATGATCCAGGGTCATTTTAAGAAGTAGGAAATTTCACTCCAGTATAAATAACTGCCTCCCTTCTGTTTTGCTCTCCTGGCTTGGTGCTGTCTCTCTCCTTTTGCCAAAATGAGGGTAATGTGCTATGAAAGGTATCCCAGATTTCACACTTCCTGGGGCCCTGAGAGATGGAGCGACCAGCTGTCCATATCACAGCACCCGTGTTCCTGGCTACCCCCGGCCAGAGAGAGCCACAGGCAGCCAGAGAGGGGGATATGGAGTGAGAGAGAGAGAGAAAGAGGGAGAGGGGGAGAGAGCCAAGAAGGAGAGAATGAAAAGAGAGCAACCCAACTGGGGTTTGCCTGGTAGAACAAAACCTTTTTCAAAGTGTGTTGATATTTCTAGACTATACAGTCTTTCCAGTTTTCATATTGTTGTAGAAATACAAATAAAGTAAACCAGAGGCTTTCCTTAAAGATAATGTCAGCGAGTGGCCTTAAACTAGAGGCCGCCAGTGAAATAAATGAAGGGCTCTAGCAGGGTTTCCGTTGGTCAGTAATTGCCGGTTTCGCCTGACAAAATTGATTCCAAAAAAAGATTAATTAAAAATGTACCGGTCATAATGTTCGGTAATAATAGTCTGTGGAACTAGCTTAGCCGCAAGCTAACGTTAACATGGTCAACTTCCAAGAAGGTGAATAGCGAGGAGGGGAAGAAATTAAAGAAATTGGGACATTTTCGGTTGACGAGCTTTTCTGAACTCAAGTCTGCAGTTGTAATTCCACAACCGCGTTGCAAAAATATTTAGTTATGAACAATTTCTAATCCTGCTGTGAATTATTAAAAAATGACAGTTGAGAAAGTGGGGCACATGTTATTTGAAAGAATACTAATCTGTTCTGGTTTTGTATTCTTGTATTATTGGAGAGCTACTAACTGTTGTTTCCTTACCAGCTGATTTCTTCAAGTCTATTTTGAAAAGTACACTGAATGAAGTGAAGTACAAACACTTGGTTAATAGTAATGGGGAAAGGGGCGCAAAAGTTGAATTCATTAAGTTAGTTTTTCTCTGTTTCTCTCTTGGTCTCTATCTTAGATTGAGGAGAAAGTTTGGAGGATCACACTGAAGCCACTATAGTCCACAACTTCCCCAGGAAGCCAAGCTGTTCAGCCAACAGCATTGAGTCCTAAAGAGAAGCGGTGATTAGAGGCCTCATTCTCTACCCTGGTGAAAAGCCTGAGGAGTTCATCAAGGTCTAAAATATACCTCTGCCACTTGATGCCCTGCCTGTATGAGACAACGTTGTGCAATCCAGGGCATCTTATGACTTAGTATTCATTAAGTTAGTCAATTTGCTGATACCTGCAGATACCCCGTTTTATTCACTCTGATATATTTCACAGATTTTTGACGATGACGACGCTGCAGCTGTCCGAGACGCCATTACTACATCTGTCCTCAACATCTTTGTTGTCATCAAAGCCAAGGATGAAGTTCTTGACAAGCAACAGGAATAGCCATTGAGGGAGCAGAGGTCCTCTTTGGTATTTACGATGTTGTGCATGCTCGTGTCTCGCTGATGGGCCATATATAAGCACTGTAACTAAGCTAGCCTAACAAACTGACATATACCTTTGAGGTTTTTCCGGAGATCTTAAGAGGATGGAAACAAAAAAATGTCCTTAGGGCTGGACGATAATTAAATATTATCATTTTTAATGATTTTATAATTTCAGTCGAATCATATCGGCACTATATGGTGATGTTGGGATATCATTAAACTTATATAAATATATTTAAAATACTTGAAAAAATTAGGCATGAAACATGTCCATGTATCTGTGTTGCAGCATATATCGTGGATTGTCATGATTTTTTCTGAGCACATGATATATAGACAGTAAAACCTCTACATTTTGTTGACTTAGGTCCACCATAAAGCACAATTTTATCATGTAAAAAATGTCTCAAAATCTGTGGAGCAGATATAGAACCATAATAATTTTGATTATTTCTTGGTAAAATGTCAGCTTTATACAAATGATATAAAATGTAATAACTTAATTGCCATATTTCACTGAAAAATATTGTGCTCGATCTATTTAAAAAAAGATGAAGGCAACTTTCTGCATCAGATTACTTTGTAGATCAAGGAAGAATCTTTTGTCAGTAAAAAATATTTTTTACAATTAAAGTCAACTTAATTTTGCAAGTAAAGTTGAATTCATTTTATAAGTAATTTTAGGTTGACTTTACTTGGAAAATGTAGTTTATAGAAAGACCCGTCTTGCTTGATCGATATAATAATCTGATGCAAAAAGCTGCCTTCATTTTTTGAAGTAGATCAAGCAGGTAGATATTTTTTATCAGTGTAGAGTATATGTGTGCGGAGATTTACAGCCAAGTCATCTCATGGAGTCATAAAAAGTCAGGCTCCCTTGCTCGCGCTCTACCTGACATACACACACTCACATACTTGAAAGGTTGAGTTGAGCCAGGACTGCAAAATGCCAGAAAAACAGTGACCTAAGCATCCTGGAAATAGCGTTAAATCTGGCAATATCATGGATCACAACAACTCAGGCGCAGCTTGCAAGCAAAACTGTGACATTGAGCTCACTCAAAAAAAAGTGTCCAAAGTAAGATATCCTTTCACTTTCTCTGTGAAACTGCCTATAAAGCTCTCCCCCACCCGCACCCAAACACCAATCTTAAATGCGGGTGCCATAACACTAGTGTGGTGTACTGCTCTAGGGCGCAATTTTCCATAGACTTGCTCTATATTACCATCTGAGAGAGTTGGATCAAAATGGCATGGTTTGAGCTGGGAAGTCTGAATAATATTGTAGAAATAATCATAGCAGGGGTTTGATTTCAGCCAGCTATTGTATTCGTGTCACAGTGTCGCTACATTTATGCCTTTAAATCTCACACATCTGCAGAAACCGTCCATGTGTGTACTTTCTTATATCTAAAATGCCACTGACAAGATAGGAAAGACAATGAGCTGATTAGCATGTGATTACCAGAAAAGGTCGCAAAGTGTTATTTCAATGGAGACACAGTGCTGCATGCAGGAGTATCATTTTCAAAATGCATATCCTTCAAGGTTACTGGGGAATTTGTGTGCAACTTGAATACGTTTTCAATAATGTCCCCACAGGATATATAGAAATTCATCAGACTCGAGGCAAATGCTGCCTCACTTGCAATCAAATACTCCACCGATGACTTTGGAAAAGTTAAAACAAAGGTTCATGTCCATCATGTCTTATGAGGCTTGATGGACAAGTTTGAAATTTAGAGTAATTGCGTTTATTTGCTTTCTTGCCGAGAGTTAGTAGAAAAGTTCCACTGTCAGGTCTATTATGAACCTACCACTAGCAGCCTATTAGCTTAGCTTAGCACAAAGACTGGAAACAGCTAGCCTGGCTAGCTAAAGATATCCGCCATCCGGCAAGCAAGAGTGGTATAATTCCTCTCATCTAAATGGGCGAAGAAATCCTTTATTTTACCGTAAAGCCAGGAATTTCATTCCGTCTGTATGTATGTGGGAATGTCCTTTTTACACATCTCAAAAACCGTTTCATCTGATCTACTTCACATTTAGCAGGTGTATTGCAGTGGACCTGAAGAATTGCAGTGTGGCAATTGGTGCAATTTGGACACAAGACCATAATTCAATATTAATGAACTCTGTGTGGCAGCGGGGGAGGGGCATCAGGACTCTGCTGCTCTTTCTTTAATGACTCCCTTTTTTTGTGCTGTGTCGTGCCACGCAGAATACGGTTGACCAAACCAATCCAGCTTCAAAAGATAACACAATCCAAGGGGACAATGAAATGCAAGCACATCTTATCCTTGCGTCACTAACAGCCAGTACAAAGAAATCTATCTGTGTCCATCAAGGCAACCCAGAATATTCACATCACATTCTTTGAGGACTTTTGTTTGCCCTAGACCACCATAAATCACAGTAGGCCTATGCACACATTTACAAAGGGCATATATACTCATAGCCTGACATGCTGTTATGCTTATGACAGCACATGTCAAGGGTCAATTAATGAAATATTTGAGGATGTTTGTCTTGTGATTTCTAAATAAGACAAAGTGCTCGGTATCTGTGGCAGGTGCGTCTGTGATAATCCCACCTGACTGTTCAAAGTGCCGGTTTCAGAGACGGTCAGTCGATTAAATGGGCGGCGCTGAGGTCACTGGAGGTAGTAGCCCTAAAAGTTTTTACCTTGGGGGAGCAGGGCCATTTATTGATTGAGGGGTGTTCATTGGACTATATCAGTGAATGATTGACTGCATGCTAATCCCGCCCATGAATGTGGTTCAGTAGCTTCATTTTACCCCTCACTGCTTTCTGGTGGTGATCATTTATGCTTCATTTCTGACAACACTTTTTCTATGTGAGAAAATGAGAAAAAGAGGGAGAAAAACCTATTTGCTGCACTTTAAATCATGAGGATTAAGTGTGTAAGTGAGCGAGAGAGTAAGAGACAGAGAGTAAGAGAGATAGAGAGAGAGAGAGAGAGAGAGAGAGAGAGAGAGAGAGCACAATACTATTCCAATCACAAGTGCCAGAAATACAGAGCAAATAAGCCACAGCAATTTATTCCAAAACAACACAAATCTTGTTCTTTTTGTTCAAATGAGCGTTGTGCTTTTCAGGCTCGTGAAAAAGAAAACGATAGAACAAACACAGTTAGAAGACGAGGAAGCAATGCCAACATCCCTAATTATATGCTATTCATGTTCTCTCTCATCACTTTGCAGGAAAACGAGAGCTGATGTAGCCGTTTTTGCGGACAGCTAATTGTGTGAGCAACAGCGTGCGCCGCCAATGCATGAGAAACTCTCAGACACGATTGCTGTGTGTGTTGAAAAATACAATAAAACAACATTTCGCATTAGTGCTACTGTAGCTCTTTATAGCCGTTGCTTTTTTTAGCACTTCAGTAGCTATAAGCATATGGTGCTGGTTTGTTTCAATCACCTGGGGTGCTTCCTTTTAAAGGCCAGGAGTCACAGTGGCCTGCCTTTCATATTTGCACTGATTGTGGTGGCTATTTTGATTCCCTGGTTGCTTAGGCCAGACAACCTGCTGCTCATTCCAGTCACACACACTCACCCACAGCCTGATAGAGGAGGGAGCCATTTTTGAAGGAGTGGTCCCTCTCAGCCAAATAAAAAAGTGACTTCAATGACAGTGAAGACAATTTCTGCAACATTTCTTTACTTTTCTGGCCCGTGTCCTTTTTCGTCCGTCCTTGTTGTTGTCTAAGACTATGTCCCATCAAAACTTCTTTGAGGTGAAGTTGACGGTGCGCACACACAGTTCGAGGTGCATCCCTGAAGTCAACGTGATCCTCCTGCTCTGTCACTACCCCTGCAGTGTGACGGGGCACCGGGTCCCGGATCCCAACCCAAGACTGCCAGAGTTTTTAAGTGGCTTTGAGATGGGAGAAGTGATAGCGGCTAAGCCCTTAATAGCCATTTCTCTGTAATCTTTCCTATGAAAGGCTAAACTATGGGGGTATTGATTTGTTTGAAGAAGGGGGGGGGGGGGGGGGGACAAAAATGGAGGAGCGGGTGAGAAAAGTACTCCATCAGGACGGGGCATCTTGAACTGTGACAAAGTTGTTCGGCGGCCGCTCAGATAAGCTCAGATTGAGCCCATTTGATCCGATAAATGCTGCGCGCTTTGCTCCGTGAGAGCAAAACAAAGACAAACTCATCAAATCCTAAGTTGACAAGACTCACAAACAATAGTGCTCTTTCTGTCTGCTCGCTCTTTCTGTCTCAACCCAGTCTGCACTCGAACATGGTGGTGGTAACGTCAATGGCTTTCTTTTTCTTTTCTTTTTTGCCTCGACTGCGTTGGCTTCAACCTTTAATCAGGCGCTCCAGTTAACAGCGCATCCATTGTCATGAAAAGTGCACACCAACCCTGTGAGGAGGCCGGGGAGGGAACGCGCTCCTGGTGGCGTGTTCTGGGACTGCTGAAGTATCATAGGTCTGTTTGTGCTGGTGTTATTTAGATGACTGCTTTTCGAATGACGCTAAGCAATGCTTCATGTTATATCTCACTGCACACGCCAGCACACATCTCCCCATAGTAACAGCCCTGAAGGATATGGTAATGGAGCTATTATTAGATGTGGCAGTGATAGCATTGTTCTCTTTGTAGTCCCAAAGAATACATATTCCTCTGTTTGATGTATTAAGAGAATGTAGAATGTACCCTCCCTGCTTGCGCACGGAGAATGATTTAAGAACCTACACAGTGCAATCCTATTATAAATGGTGTATATGCTTGAACTTTTAAAAAGGCGGAATTTCACGTCAGCATCACACTGATAATTCTGCACCGCCAAGAAGACGCGAGCGCCCGCCGCCAGAATCTGGGACTGTTTTCTGAGCACAGGAGAGACATTTCCTCGCAATGTTGGTTCATCTGTCGCTCGAGGGAGGGCAGGTGGTCTCAGCCTTATTTCTGGGCTCCGTGTTGATGTTCACCTCACCTGGTCCCCCCCCCCCCCCACCACCTAATCTTCCCTCCCCCTCTCCCTGTCTGTCCTTCCTGAAAATAAAACACCAAAGCTCTCAAATGTTCGGGCCAAAACACACTTCACATCACACCTTTGCCATAACTAAGACAGCTATCCTTTGCACCAACCCTGCTGTATTTCCAGAAGACCTGACAAAAGGTTTGTTTATGTGTTTAAGTGTGTGTCTCGCTAAAATAAATTGTCTAAACTCCATTTGTGCTTGCCTCACTTGCAGAAGATCATGATGGATTAGTCTGCTTTATTAATTTATCATGAGCGCAAAGACGAGCAGAGCAAGGTTGTTGTCTTAACCCAGCTGGGAACGCAACAATTTTTGACACCTCACACACAGAGCCATAAAAAAAAGCATACTCTTCTTTTTTTTTTTTTTTTCTGGTCAGACAGTATGTACTTCTCTCCTGCTTTTCCTCTCCTGTCTTTCCACCAGTCATTAACCCTGATGTTGAGTCCACTTCCAGACACACTCACGGTTCTTGACCCCTTGACCACCAGAGGTTACTCATTATCCCATGTGTGTGTTTGTTTGTGTGTGTTTGGGGGGGGGGGGGGGGGGGGGGCTGAGTCAGGAAGGGATTGTCTTTCTGCCAGCCATCAGACTGAGACTAGTCGAGTCAATAGGCTCCATTGAAAGCCATTGAGTGGACTGGGAGGGGAATTATCAATTGGTCATTTATCATTTACAGTGCATTCAGAGTGTGCAGCCAGGCCATTGAAATTGTATTCGCTTCAGCTGGAAAGAAAAGATTTTAAAAACATAATTCATAAGTGAAGCTTATTTGGAGGAGTTTGTTGCAGTTTTGAGGCACTGCAGGACATAAAAGAGCTTAAATATTCATAAAGCCAGAATAGGTGTTACTATTTATTTTTAATAGTCCCAAGACATTTCTCCACAGTCCATTCCAAAAGAAAGCAGACAAATGGTGGGAGAAAAAGCCCTAAGTAGAACATGCAGTAGAGGTCTGGGAGTTGTTAGCCTCATTTATGCATAGTCATGTGTGTGAGCTAGTGGGTGGTCAGAGGTTGAGCGTCCCAGTGGTAAAAGTCCACAGTGGCCCGAGTCCGTCTGAGTTATTGGCTAACGGCTTGTTTGGCTGTGAGAACTAACCTCCCACAGACGTCACTGGACCCAGGCTTCTGCAAACATGATAGCGGAGCGATGAACGCACATGTGTACAGTGCACTCGTACATGGAGGTGGAGTAATGCTGGCCAATTACACAATCACACAGCACTAGACGTGAGAGGGAAGAAAATCATTCACACTCGCTCCTCCTCCGCCTACTCTCTCCCCTCATCTCTCTCACGACACACACACACACACACACACACACACACACACAGACACACACCAGAAATGTCATCTTGCACAAACCTTGAAACACAAACACTCACACACACATATTCTGTGACGAGGACAGAAAAATCAATACCGATCATAGGGCCAGCTGTTTTGGGCCTATCACTCCATTGTGATGCCGACTGTGAGGTGATTCATGACAGGCCACGCTTTCCCACTCCCACGCCTCACAGAACGACTGATGGATTCCTCCCTTTCTTCTTCCCATCCCTCCATTCCTCATGCACCCCCCCCCCTCCCTCCTCTACATCTCCTCCCCCTCTGCCTCTCGAAGGGTCCGAGGTGATGAGAATGACACTGCACAGAAGGGGTCTTTATGCAAATAAGATTCCCCCCCCTCTAAGCTCATTTGCGAATCCATGCGTTATGGTTAGACGGGACCAACTGCGCAACCTCACCGAAGCTGGTGAGCTGAAAATAGTGGGCATTATGCAGACTATGTGAGGACTCTGCAAGACACAGTTCATTTTCAGCCTGGTAAAGAGTTAACATTAAAATCAAGCAATAAGCCATGAGAAGCAGTCCTAAAAAACATTTCATGCATGGCTTCTTGTGACTTACAGCTTCTATAAAACAAAAGTAACAAAGGTTATGCGATGTAGTATATATATATATATATATATATATAAAAAACCCATAATCTTTTATTTTTTATCTTTCATTGTCCCGCAGAGTAATATAGTTATAGCAGTGGCATAAGAGATGATTTCTGGTTAGTGCATTCATATTTAAATCAACTCTCATGCGGTCAAAGGTGTGCGTTTATTGGACATTTTACAAAAGCTTGAAACGTGACCAGCCAATCAGATTAGACCGAGACTATATGCTCAAGTAAAGGCAAATATTCTTCCCTCTCCTGGATGGAACTTGAGCTCTTTGCCCAGTTGTGTTTTGTTGTTGTGCGTCAGAATGTCAATGCGCCGATGTCTTGTTACCCATGCAAAGCAGCTGCTCTGTAACATAAATACAGGCCTTGAGGTACGCTCATGAAAATGTCACGATATAGCGAAAATAACAGGAAAAGGCAATACTTTGCCTGCACCAGCATGGTGCACACACACACACACACACACACACACACACACCATATCACCTGCAAATGGCCCATCGTTTCCGTAGCACCCCAGCGTGACACACGTGCGCACAAACTTGCAGACGTTTGTTCATATGTGTAGGAACACACCAACACAAACACAAACACACACTACTTTTGACATTTGGGGATTGTTGTTGTTTTGGTCGACTTCAGGCGGCAACCCCACCTGTGGCGATGACTCCGTTTTGGGTCCTGACTTGTCACACTGAGAGGCATCAGGAGAAAAAGCCCAAGGCAAAAACTGGCCCTGTTTAGCCCCGCAGTATGCCCGTTTGTAATTGGCCAAAACACCAGGCGGCCTGTGGCCATTTGTCAGTTTGAATAATTGATAGAGGGAACGGTCACACTAGTAAACGCGCTGGCACTTTAGCTCACATTCATATGCAGGCATTTCCCTCATTTTCAAAGCTCTACGCACATCATTTTCGTGCACAATTGCATGTGATGTTATGAATTATGTATTCCGTTTCATTCTGATTAACATCTAAAAACACAGACCCATGTACCATTAGTCCAACTAATCAATTATGAGACATATAGGAATGAGTGAAGATACAAGCAAATGGAGATTAAACTGGGGAGATAGCTAGTCAAATTAACTGCCGCTTGTTAGGGAGGAGAAGATGAGATTCTTGTCTGCCGTTTTCTTGTTAATACAGGCTTCATTAATGACACGCTCACTTTTTGTACTCTTTGAAAGTCATGAGCCATTTTCAAAAAAAAAAACAACGACTTTGCTATTTAGCAAAGGATCATCAGCCAGTCAAACCTGTCAAAATCTAGAAATCAGTCACAACCCTTCATTCGCTGACATGCCCTTTTCATGCTGCACAGTCGAGAGAAGGGATAGTTTTGATGAGTGCCTTTTGTTTCACTCACTTTTTTTCTACACTCCTTTTTTTCTCACGTCCTAATTAACTCTCTTTTGTCTCCCCATGTTTTCCAAATGAGAAACGCTGTGATTCGCTATCGCGGTGTTATTTATGTCGCTAATAAATGAAGGTTGAGCATGCATTGCCTTGTAATTAGTTGGAGGAACAATGCAAAACTGCAGCATTTTTGGCCTTGGTTTGTTTTTGGTGTGATTCAGAGAGTGGAAGACAGAAACAGAAACAGAAAGAGAGAGAGAGGGGGAGAGAGAGAAAGAAACAGAGAGGAAGCACAGCCAGAACCCTACGACTCCCTGTTGAGAGAACATAAGCTGCGTCGCAGGACTGAAAAATATGCTGCCTGGCTTCTAATGCCAGATTAGCGATGGCAAACCATTGTATTGCGTGCCATGGCATCAGCATGAGACCAGTGTGCATGTATACGGCCTAATGAAACTGTCACTAAGTTGGAGGCGGTTGGGAATGTTTTCAAAATTGAATCATAAGCGTCCGTGTTTAAGGTCAGATGCCTTTTCACATTTACATTACTTTATTTGCAGTATTGTTTTGTTATATTCATAGTATGACGCATATGGGATCACTGAATGGCACAATTATCTTTTTGTTAATCCTAAAGCTTGACTGTAGATTCAGCATATCGCATATGAATATATATTCTTTCCAAAGAGTCGGTCAAATGTTTGGATAAAGTTTTCAACCTGCTGGTAAGGCTACAAAAAACAATATTCCCTCTCGAGAATGAACTTTATAACCAGTTTAGTTTTAGAACGCATTCATATTTCAAGCTGTTAAAAAGTCATGTCAGACGCTGGTTTTCTGGATATGACTTAACAAGCTCTAGAAGTGCTGGAAGGCCGATTTTGGACAGAGTCACATTAGCTAGACTAGTTCCCCGTTGCTCCTAGACTTTCTGGGTCTTTAGCTTCATATTTAGACAGATAGACAGATACTTTACCTACAGACATTCTGTCATCTACCTCTTGGCAAGAAAGCAAATATGCGTATTCCCAATACTTCAAATTATTCCTTAAACCAGCTATAACATATATGAACAATAATCAAATAGTTGATACATTTTCAACCGACTAGTTTTTACGCCCTAAATGTACATTTATTTAAAGGGTGCGGAAAATACGTGCATGTGTTGAGCGTGCGTCTTTGTTCGTGTTGGGTGTCAGAAAGCCTCATTGCAGGTACCTGAACACATTTTTTAGCTTCGGCATAGCTCTTTCCTAACATCATGGTGTGTGTGTGTGTGTCTTTGTGTGTTTGAGCGATGCACGTGCATATCAGCATCCAAACCACATTTGCAATTCACAGCAGCCTCCCTCGCGCATTGTCCAAATCTCTGCCTACTTATGCTGCTTTCTCTCTTTTTTTTCTTTTTTTTTTGGGTTTCCTCTGTGCATTGTTTTGGCCTGCAGCTATTGTGTCTGTTTAGATTGACTGGTGGTTTGGCTTTACCTCTTGGCTTCAGGACTGGGAATCGGGTAGCAGAGAAGGGGGTAGATAACAGAAACAGACAGGGTCTTGATCACCCACGCTATCCCCCACCTAAATATTACTCCACAATACACGCCCCCCCCCCCCCAAAACAAATAGGACATGTTCATTTCCGCTCCTCTTTATCTCCTCCGTCTCTTGCAATCCCCTGTCTCTCCTTCCGCAGGTATTCCCTGCCACTCAGCCCTTGCCTTTTTCCTCTTTTTATCTAATTCCATATTCCTTGATTCTCTCCCTCTGTCTCTCCTCGTTTCTCCCCTCTCAGGTTTAGCAGAGAGGAGGAGTGCCAGTGATTAGGAGGCGTCAGAGAGAATGGACGTGCTGTTCCCATAAATCGCTCTGTGCTGTCAACACCAGCTTTGGTGAAATGGAATCAGATAAAAAAAAAAGAAAAAAATGTGTGTATGTGTGTGCACGAGGGAGAGGGGGGGGGGGGGGTAAATTAGTAGTGTAGCTCGCCTGCACCAGTGAGACACATGACTCTCTTGCCGACTACTCTAAAGTCAGTTTGCCCTTCAGCTGAACTTTGGCTTACTTGAGCTCAGCAAAGTCGGGCCAGACGGAGATGAGAGGTGGGGGAAAGAGAGAGAAAGAAAAAGACAGTGAAAGGACTGACTCACAGTGGTGGAATTAATACCACGACCCTCCTGCACATGCACTCGCACACGCACACACAAATATTTGGCAACATGTGGAGCGAGTGATGGGACACTTTGGCAGGGGACGGGGACATGGCAGAGTCTCCCAGAGACTTGCAGGGCAAAGGGAAGCAGAAGTTCCAATGACATTATCAGCTGCCTGCTGGGATCCTCGTCTCTCTCAGACCATAAACAAATCTTTTTTTCTGAACATGCACATTGAGATTTAAAACTTACTGTTGTCTTACCCGATTCTTAAAAAGAAAATGCTTCAAGTTTAACTATCTATTAAAAATAAAATAACTATTAACGAAGGCACTCAATCTGGAGATCATGCGGTGTCATAATGTTACAATCTTAAGAAAAACAAGTGTTGTGTGAAACCAAAGACTGTCATGTCACTATTTGAATTATTGATGTGCACTGTGAACGTCAACATGTTTTGAGCAGAAACCAATGAAAAGCTACTGACATTACCTTTGGAGTCAGACCGCGCTACAGTCATCACTTTCACTTCCAGCTGTGGTCAACATGTAAACTAGAGCAATGCAGCTTCAGGGGTGCTACAGTATAAGACATAGGCTTAGTTCAGACCTGGCATTGACGTGTGTAATGTGGATTCATTTTGTGGGATGTATATGATTTACAGTGGTTTACTTTGAGGTATAGCAAAGAACAGTGTATGAGGACAGCCTATGTTGGAAAACAAATAGAAAAAGCTTCTGGGAAACGCTAAAAATGCTACTAGTTAGCAGCAGCAGTCTCAGCTTTGTTGATGGTTGTGACTCTCTGTTACTCTGTCGTACTTGTTCTTGATCCACAGATATGCGGAGGGCTTAATGTGCGTAACTGGGAGTGTTTCTTTTTTTAAACTGCATGCAGATCCCACGTCTGCCTGCCTAGCGGCCCAACTGGCTCTGGGTTCCCTCACAGTCAAATTAGCAGGAAATACAAGAGAAAACAGAGCGCGTTCGCTACATATTCTCATTTGCAGTGGCCACGCATCATCTGCTTAGAGAAATCAGGGTGAACCATCAGAATATCAAAGAGGCTGACATTTACTTGGGAATGTAGTTGTGTGTGTGTGTGTGTGTCTTTAGTGTCTACATGATCATAGTGTTCTCTACTTTTCACTCCTGGTTTCGTCCCTCTTTCCCTCAAACACATGCGGTGCCAACTCACACCTATTTGGGCTGCATTTTTGAGCCGCCTGTGTTTGCAAGCGTTAGATTCGCAGTGACAGGGAGAGATGGAGGGAACAGAACGAGGGGAAGCAAGAAAAGAAGGAACAAAAAAAGAAAAAAGGATGACAGAGTGGGTAGCGATTCTCTCATGCTGAGTGAGTGGAGTGTCAAAACAGGACTAAAGTGTAGCGGTGTCATGAAAGATTGAATGCTCAGCGAGACTCCATGTTCCACATAGGATGTACAGACAGACGGGAACAGGCAGGAAGAGAAGGGAGTCACTGAGATAATGTATTTGGAAAAACCACAGAGGGACTCGAGGAAAACATCATCACAGTGGGTGAGCTTTGTACCACAATGGATAATAAGGCTAATATAATACAGTTATGAGTCTGAGATTGGCATTTTAAGTTAAAACCCAGCTATCACTCTCTGCAGTAAAGCCGTTCCACGACTCTCCCCTATTTGCTATTGCTTTACGCTACTGCCCAATAAAGCTGCCATGCAATAAGAATAATCTTTAAAAGAAAGATCATCAATATAGTTATGGAATCTCATACGCTCAGAATTCACTAAAATGCTGAAAATGTGAATCACAAATCTAACCAAGGCAACTAAACGCTCTCTACCTGTTCTCCCGTGGCTGATGCTTATGCCTTCAGCCACTAATTGGCAATTACGGGGAAACTCTTCCCACACTCCATCCACCACTCATTGCATGCACACATATATAGACACACCTAGGAAATGGATTGACCTCATTCACAGGGCTTGGGGGGCCACATTAAAGGGTCTCACACTCTCTCCTTGGCAGATTGTCAAAAAGCTGGTGGTCAGTGTAAGTGAGAATCATGCCCTAGTTTGGCTAGCTCTGTTGGGAACCAAGTGGTCTTTTGACAAGGCTTTTAATGGATAGGAGTGTACTATGTGGATCAGGACCTTTGCACTATATTGAAGCAGCTCTCCGAACCTTTAGCTCGACGGACATCGCCTGTCAAGCTGAAGGAAATTTCTGTTATTCTTCCGAGATCGGATTCTTGTGGTTTGTGATTGGGCCTACAATTGAGCCTTGGGGAACTCCATATATCTCTCTTCTCTCTTTTTTTCAAGCCCTCCACTAAAGTTATGGACCTTTTGGTGTACATTTCTAATCCTGACTAGTCTCCATTAAGTTACCTCTGTCCACATTGTTTGCAATTTTTGCTTCCATGTGCAATCTTTGTTGGCTGGCTGTGTTCGTGTTCGTCTTCGTTTTATATTTCAGATGTCTCATGATGCAAAAAGTGCTGCGAAATTGCCAAGTTAACATGCATGCAACCGTGCCAAGAAACACACATGAACACAAGAGATGCCCGCACTCAAAGAGCACGCAGCCATAAATCATTTAAAGTCTTCTCTGAGAAATGCTTCAGATAAAAACAGCCCACCTGAGTCCAGCAGCACATAGATCAATCATGTATCAAAAGAAAGTCAGGGGAAGAGTGGGATAACAGAAAGAGGAGTAGATGGGGAAAGAGCGGCCTTCTCAGCTTTGAGAACCCTGAGGCGTCTCCCTCTCAACTGGTGCAGGTTCTTGCATGTGGGAGAGATATTACATGGAATGGTCATGTTTGTATGTAAGGTTCCTACATTTAAAAGGCCCCAGCTATCTACGCACACAATGCATAATGCATCGGACGTTCCAGCCAGTGTGCAATTAGCAGTGCTTACACGCAACTAGTGCACGCATCAGCTACTATAGGACGGTGTTAAGGCATCAGACACTCCACGCCCTCCCCCACTACAACGCCTCGTTCTTTCTTCTTCTTGTCAGGGAGAGAGAAGGACAGAGGATAAGATAAGGCCAGGCTATTTGCTTGGTTTGGCCTCCATTTGAAATAGGCAATGTGGCAGTATGCAGAGGAGAAGGGGGGGGGGGTCTATCATAAAGCAAGCTTGTTTCAGGTTAGCAAAGGGCGCTCAGTGACAACAACCAGTAATCCTTCTTTCCCAGGCCTAGAGGGGACATAGCGATAGCACGGGGAAAAGCGGTAAAAGAAGACAAAAGTCTGCCAAAGAAAGATAGCAGCAGATATATTGGCTGACCAAGTGCAAGGAATACTTTCCTTATAAATAAGTGGATTGGCTTTTCAGCACTAACGCCTTGTTAATGAGGCAAAATGTCAAATTATCTCAGTCTTCTTGACAAATAACTCATTGGCAGAAAGACGGTTGAGCCATCAATAATGAACCTCTTATTCATGCGATAGTGTCGTGATACAAGTTTCAAAATCCCTTAAAAACAGTATGTCATCGTTCCTCTTTTGACTCTTTCACCCCAACCCCTCCAAGCTTGCAAATGTCCTGGACTTCTGAGAGAGATTCTGTCTCTGTCCTTGGCAAGGAAAGCGTCCCTTCAAAAAGCCAGTTCGCTGCAATCTTTAAAATAGCTGGGGAGGATCAATCTGGGTCCGAAGAAGGAGCTTGAGTCCGTCTTCCCCTGAGTAGCGCGGCTGTGTGTAACCTTATCCCCTGATGGATGTGGAGAGGGCTAGCTTTAATCCTGGACTAACAGCCAGCTCTCTGGCCCCTTGATTGCTGCGCAGCACAGAAAAACAGCCCACGGGGCCAAATATAGTCTTCCTTTGATAGAAAGGGACCCATGCTAAGATTTATATTTGTGAGTAGGGCTACATATGTGCGAAGATGAGGGGAGGAAAAGGAAAGGAGAAAGAGCTTTTGAGAGAGAGGTTGATTTTAGTATTTGTTTGTATTCAAGTTTTTTGCTTAAATTTAAATACTGGCCATCAATAACTCACTGAATGATAACGAATTTTTTACATACAAAAAAACGAGTAACAGCCAGCGTAAACACACCATAGGCCTCCACAGCTAATACGGGCCTTGACTCAAATTTGCCACTTTGGATCACTGGTTGATGGGTTGATTGAAGATTTGTTGTGTTGTCAAACCGTTGAAGAACTAACATCAGCTGCAAACCGGCGAAACAACGCAACAGCGCACTTAACATTGAAACGGATTTGAAAAAGGACATGGTCGTGGGGAGATTCAGCACGAGCCCTTGCGGCTTCAATGCAAACAGTTACGACCACTCTCAGCTGCTTGACCCCGGTCCTTCTGTCTGTTTATAAAAGACATGGGGTGCACACACATGGTGATTAGCATGCTGGACAGACAGCAACAGGCTAGGGTTCTGGATTAGCTGCGAGCTTTGGCTCATTGAAACGTTCGGACGGGGAAGAGATGTTTTCAACAAAGACTTCATTTGGAAGGCTCGCTCGCTGCAGGCAATGTTTTTATGTCATGTTATATGTCACACTATGCAACGTAGTCTCATTATTTCAGCGTGTAGAACATACAAGATAGTTGTGAGGTTGCATTTCCGAATGCACAATGCCTTAATGTGGGTTAATTAAAATATGGTTAAGGTGAGCCGCATTTCATCGCAGTGGGAATTAATAATGTTTCAGCACTGCTTTCAGGTTATCAGTTTTCAGTGTGAATGTGGATCCTCATCCTTTTATAGGCAAAATAATTCACTATAACACCTAATTACTTAAACGTGCCAATCCCCAGGGAGCAAAAAGAAGTTGAAAAAAGCCCCCCCCGTGGTGGCAGTGATGCCCAAGTCATTGAAGGTGGCAGTGCCAACTTGGGCTGGCACTGTGCCCAGCCTCTCTGGGGACCACTTGTGGCATGCACCGTTGCACGTCGGTTATATATCTGTGCCAATGAGCCACCCCGCCCCCCTGCCTTTGCCCTAAAATATGCCCCTTTAAATGCGCTCACCTGCCAAAATGCCCTCATGCACAACGGCCCGTGCAACCTTTAGAAAACCTCACTGTCATCTCTCCAGCTCACCCAGGAGGGCATAAATGAGGAAAATATACATTTTAATTGAGCTACTTAGAGTGGCTCATGCCCTTGTGCAGGGAAAAATGACTAACTTCTATACGCACACAGTGTACAGTGTTCCGGATCATCCATCTCTGCTGCCAATGAAGCTACCTTGCCCGAGGGTGCAGCTATGCACTGCATTGCCTTCCTATGGGGACAGGGCCACTGACACTTCCAAGTCACCTTTTCCAGTCCTATTTCTACTTCTCTCCCTTCCTCTCCCCCTCTAAAGTCTTCCCTTCCCTTTTCATGCTGCTGCAAATAAACAGCAAAAAGGGCTTAAGGGTGACCGAGTGGGTGATTTCTTTTTTTTTTCCTCCACGCTCCTTCCCATTTCCTCTAAAGTTACGGTCCCCAAAAATGGGCTTTAATGGGAAACTGAGGACAAGGTAAATGGGGACTTTATCTGGCCATCAGTTTGGCAGTTAGAACTGCTGCCGAATGGGCTTTGAAATCTCCTTAAGGCAACTCTGAGGTGGGGAGAGGAGGAGAAACAGCGAGGTGGGGTCAAAAGTAGAAGAAAGAAGGAGAGAGAGAGAGAGAGAGAGAGAGAGAGATAAGGGCTATATAAGGGATAGAGGGAGGACGGTGAAAAAGAGATTGCGAGTGACGGGAGACAAGGGCGGTTGGAAATGACTGTATGAGCAGAGTGTGTGGGGGGAGAGAGCGGTAGAGGTGGAGATATGATCGGTCAGTGAGGACTAGAGGAGGTCAGAGTTGGATTAACCTGCATACGGATTAGACAGCGCTGTAAGGGGAGCCTCGGGCCTAAAGCAGCTGTTGCCCAGGGTGCCAGTGCGAGATGTTTGTGTGCACACAATTTGGTCAACAGACAAAATACATTGAATATGTGTACATCCCTATCACACAAGTGAGGAGGATTTTGCTGCTGTGAAGCAGACAATATTTTTGTAAAAATGTAACTTTGTAAAGGTTGAGGCAGGTGATACTTATACATTATTGTTCATGTAACAATTAATCCATTCTACTGACGTGTTTATGATAGCCAGTTTCTTTTTAGTAGTCGGTAGGTGCGCATCGCCGATGTTGACACAGTAACTGCTGCAGCGGTTGCTAGAAGAGGTTGACGGACGACGGGAGTTGACTTAAAACAACCTGTAAAGCTGCATCAATCTCAGGCACTCCTGTTGCATTTTAGTGGGCTGTTTTGTATGCATGTAACTCGGTGGCCAGCTTGCTATACAGGATGATAACAACCCCATTCTTATTCCTGTATACAAAGCTGTGATTGGTGCTAGCGATGCTGTGTCGCCGATATAAATAGCCAAACTGTTGCACAAATCGGACACGGTATAGAAGTCAGGACGTATTGAGACAGAGAGGTTTTGGTCTGTTCATGGGATTTGATAAAAAAATAAGAAAAAAATATACAATAAAGCCTGCATCAGCCTTTAAATTATTTAAATCACATCACCTTGCTGTAAAGTCAGCCTGAAGTAACTAGATGGCCTATTTTGCATTTGACTTTACGTTTCTGTCAAAATCTATATGCTTAAATATGCATATACATGTGACCAAGTGTCATCCCTCACACACATAAACACGGCAACAGTTTTACCAGAGCTTGCCGCCATCTGTGGAGCTGCCCATCTCTCTTTCCCTCTTATCTTTTGGACTCGGCTGCAGAGGGGCTCTGGGCTATGTCATCTTGTCTCTCTGTACACACACACACACACACACACACACACACACACACACACACACACACACACACACACACGCACACAGAGACAGATCCTTCCTCCATCACAGTAGGAGACAGTGGGCTTGGCTTTCGCTCTGATCTCTCCATGCAGCCTCCGAGCCTTGGAGATAGGGTCAGCTCAGCGAATGATGGCCTTCCAATCCGTCTGTGATACAAACAATACACGCACACGCACACACACACACACACACACACACACACACACACACGCCACCTAAACATACACAGTCTCAGAAACTCACACATCACACACAGCACGGGTCAATAACCAGGGTATACCAACAGCAATCACAGGACTGCTGGACGTGGGGGCTGTGTATTTGCGTGACATTCGATCGGATGGATTCGCCTTGTTCTTTGCCGGTCTCCTGGGAGAAGAAGCTCAGGGAGGGGAAGCGATCTGTGGCATTCTTTCAGGGATGATTCTTTCCTCTGTCTTTCTGATGATGGTGGCCTTGGCTCACAATGGGTACACTACGGGTCCTGCATTGAAACAATTGCTCCTTCACAGGCTCACTGTATTCTCTGTTGACCCGGAGGGGGGGATGGTTTGTTCGCTGTTAAAGGTTTGGGTTTCATTGTGCCTGTGTGTACACAAACACGTGGGAGCCTTCATGGTGTATCATGTGTGTGTGTGTGTGTGTCTTTGAGCCATGTGTTTGGGAAACACAGAGAGAGAGAGCGAGAGAGAGAGAGAGAGAGCTTTTATCTGTATTGTCGGGGGATAATCAGCAGCATACCCTTGAATATCCTGTGTGATAAAATCTGATGTGACACTGTGGGATTGCAGGGATGATTGAACTCTTGTCTTAAACAAATCAAGCAAATCCACCGTCACTCCGCTTGAGATGGGGATACAACACAACAATGTCAAATGACTATATTTGGAGCATGAGGCAATCAGGGAAATAGTATACCGGTTACAAGGCAGACCAACATGAAACCTTGCTTACACCAGGGATGATTTATCTCAAAGAATTCTCTAGTGAATTAGATCTGAGAGTGTCTGTGTGTGTGTGTGTGTGTGTGTACTCCTGAATCAAACAAATAGAATGTATCAAGGATATTAAACAAACTGAAAGGAATTGGATTTAAACAAGGAGCAGGCTTGATTTATGAAGGCGTTTCATAGATTGCTATTTACATGTTTTTCTTCTCTCAAAAGGGAATTTCTTTCTTCTTCTTTCAAAAGTTTGCGTGTTACTATAAAACAGCATTTCTAGAGCTGTCAGGGGGATGAGGCGCATTGCTTAAAGACACTTGATGACGCGTTTTAAAAGTACAAGCGTGCACAGACTCGGTGGTTAAACATTAATGGGAGTCCACATGCGAAGCGAAGCATCTATAGGTGCAATTCACAGCGATTTAAAAGCTCCATCCGGCCATCACTGACTTTAGAACCAGCTGTCCTGTCAGCATCACAGCGGATCAGAAATCTGGCTTTATGATAAGCATACAGGAGGATAACTGGACAGTTGGATTATATCGGATTCATCAATTCTATTTACGCTACAGCGGGCAGGGTGAATGGTAAACGGGCTTGCATTTGTTAAGCACCTTTCTAGTCTTCCAAGCAATCCATCATTCACCCGTTCACACACATTCATACTCTGATGGCAGAGGCTACCCTGCAAGTGGCCACCTGCCCATCAGGACTCTAAACTAATTCACATTCATACATAGTTATGTCACGCTACCAGTGGAGATTACACTACACACAAATGTGGGGGGGGGGGGTCCCTGAAGTGGCGTGCATCACATGTGCGTGTCTCTCTGTCTGTGTGGATCGCTACATTTGATAAAATGGACACTTATCTGTTCTATGAGACGAGTGACAGCCACTTCAAATAAAGCTTTAGGTGTGGATTTGCCCTTTAGTCTCTCTGTTCTGTAAACCCCATTGTCCATTGGCTCTATTTGTTTAAGCTCCTCGAGCAGTCTGGTCCATCTTTGTGACAACATGATATGGAGACGGGCATTGTTCAAATCCGGACAATTTAACTTTTAAGCCGAGCCAAGACCGCTGCATCTCCAAGATAAAGAAATACATCAGAGTTAAGTACAGTGACGTATGTGTAAAATCACGAGGTTTACATTTGATTTCATTGAAAAGCAACCTTTTGGATTGTAACATTTCGTTGTTTAACTGTAAGTGTGATGGACTCGAGATGTTGAAACGTTGTTTCAAAATAGTCTCAAGTAGCTACTTTGAAGCTACTTGAGGAAGAGAATGAAATTGTTCCTCGGTGTCCGTACAATACAATGAAACGAGTTCATAAAAACAACTTCACCGAACAAGTGAATGAAATGAAAAAAGATTGGACACAGTTTGCAAGTTTCTAAATGAGAAACATATTTGCCTGCCATCACCAGCATGTTGGAGGGAACATGGCGGCCATTGTCCATTAGCATGCCAGCTGCAATGCGTAGAGATGTGAGAAGCTCATAAAGCCGTGCCTCTCTGAAAGATTCTCCACGCTTGACCTTACGAATGATACTTCCGCCAGATTTTGGAGTGCTTAATAAGTAATATTCTGCTAAAGGCCAGCAGGTATTTGGAGCAAGGAATCATTATTGAATGAGGCTCAGACCAGGTTTATGGTCCCAATTATGCTGGGCTATAAAAGTGTGATACTGGCCGAGCGAAAACTTTCGCAGAGTTTCGAAGTTGCCGAGGAGAGACTCCGGATTAGAAATTAATTTGAGAAAAGCGATCTGCAATTATGATCGTGAGACGGGGGAAGAAGTTGCATCATACTTACGCCAGCTTTTTATCTCTGGTCATATCACGGCTAATATCTGTTTCAATATGCAGCTTTCAAGACTGAAAGGGATCGGAGAGAGACACACAATGGCTGCACCCACACAATTCATTTACACAGAGCTTTCATTTAAAAACCATCGCTTTTACAAATCTCAATACACTTACTTTTTTTCAAAACATACACATTGAATTGATCTCAGTAATATTAATATATCCAAATGTGTATCAATAGACTTCAGACAGAAGAAATATTTCATTTTTAATTCTGGGATGAGGTTTTATTATTGATGATGAAGAGAGTGTGGACCTTCTCTTGCGTAGAGATGATGATGAAATGGACACAACGCTCACTGAAGGTTTCATAACAAATGCTCTGGTTAAGAGAAGACCCATGAATGACACCGATGGAAAGTTCAGTCTTCCATCCTCTACCTGTATAATATCACCGCTTCCTCTCTTTTACTCTCCTGCCATCTCCATTCCTCTCTGTTGGCCATGAACCTGCACTTGCACCCACACCCGTTTCTTTTTCTCCACCGTGGTATATCATTTGTCTCCTTGCGTCTCTCTGCCAGTCTCTGTCACGCTTTCACCCTCCTCTCATCTCTCCTCTCCACCCCCCCCCCCCCCCCCCCCCCCCCCCCCCCTCCCTCCCAGGAATGGATTCAGGTGAGCCAATTTCATCTCGGTCATGCCTCTTGTTTGCAACAGTCAATTCGGCTTCTCGGGAAAATGGCCTCCTCTCTTCATCGAGGGCCTTTTCATTTGGACAACTTGGCTCCTTTGCCCTAACCCTGAAATTACTTTTGGGGTGGTTGTGAAAGGGGTGATGCGTTAGTGCGATGTGCTCCCGACTATTCATGCTGGACTGACACCTCTGTCCGGTGGCAATGGTTTTGTTTGACTCAAGCCAAGTGTGAAGAGCCACGAGACCAAATGTGAAAAGGCTATTTAGCCAAAATGCAACTTTATGTGATACTGGTCACACTAGCAAAAGGCTTGAGCAATCCTGAATAATGTAAACACCATGGGAAAACAGAACGAGGATGACAGGTACTTGTCTTTAAATTTACATGGTGATATTGTATTTTACAGGATACAGTATATATGGCAGAGATTAATAAATGGTATGTTTAGCAAGTACAAAGGGAGTATGTGTACAGGATGTGTCCAGGTACAAGACAATCCATCTACCGGTTGTTGAGACATTATACGAGGAATGTCCAGATTAAGCTCTTTTGGTCCTGATCACCATTTAGAGTGCTATAATTATTATATATATATATCAGGTATCTGCCAATAGAGAAATCTAATTATTATATATATATAAATGCTGATTAAATATGTTTCTGACACACTGCAATGACAGCTGTAGCCTTTTTAATCCGACACACCTAATTCTTCCAGAGCTACTAGGTACAAATACTGGAGATCCTGGTTAAAAAAAACTTTTTTTGCCATGTTATGTTTTGCTTATACATTTTTGAAAGGCAGCCCTGAGAAAAGTTCTAACAAACACAAGTGGGCCATAAATTACAAAGGGTGGAGATTCCCTGTGCTAGAGAGAAGATGTACTACTCTGTTGGAGTTGTTGAAACCAGGGTAACTCTGTCCATTTGCGATTGTAAAGCTCACTCTCAGAGTGAAGCGTCGTCCCTTAGAAGTTATCTTTAGATGATCCAAATGTCAACCTTGTAGTGGCACGATCACCAAAGCCATGAGGATGCATCATCTGCGCATCATGAATGCGTAGACCAACATTCATATATCCGTGTGGTAGATGTTGATATACATACTGGATAAGTGATAATGTTGACCTACCCTGACCCTGTTCATTCACTGGTTTACCGGACACCAACGCATTACTTAAAGCCTGACGAGATGGATTTCTCGTGTGATGCGTGATCTTGTTACTTCGCGAGAATCCAGCTGCCGTGCATGTAAAAGTTCACCTACTGGGGGCACTAATTTAAACGTCAGGGGATACCCTGACAGTCCACAAGGGACCACGAGTGTCTGAACAATCCATCAAATACTATCGAGACATTTAAGACTGGATCAAGGTGGTGGACCAGTTGACCAAAGACCAGACTATCTGACATTGCAATCCCTACAGCAAAGCCCCGACCACATCTAAAAAGAAAGGTGTCGCTCCAGTTATTGTGCTTTAGACACTTCACCAACCTCGAATGCTATATTGCCAAATAATTAAGCTCTATACAAACCATGGTAGCACATCAAAACGTGGCTTACTCTGTAGCAACCCATAGCATATCAGGTGTTGAGTGAACACAGATTTTCATGAGGAAATGTTGCTGCGATGCAAGTTATTGCTCAGAAAACTACAATGGCATACAAAGTAGGACCGGATGCTCCCCTGACAGAGTTCTTAAAGATAGGATGATGTAGTCAGCAGCTCATTAATGCTTCGTTAACATTTTGCGTAATGGGAAATAAATTAGGCACAAGCAATATGGCAACCTCTGTTATAAGCATATTCTCTCACCTGTTCATAAGCTCTGACATTTCAGAAAAGAGAGACCTCACCAATCAAGTTCCACATTATGTGACAGACATGAATATAACCCAATGATGCTGATCCAAGTGCGCAAGTATTCTTTTGATGATGCTCCTCTAGCCGCCGTTCGGTTTCACTCCCCATCTCTGCCTCTTTTTCTCCTTTTTCATCTCGCCTTCTGAGAGATCACACTCTGTCCACATGCTCCAGCCATTAGCTAATAATTCTCTCAGATCATGAGTCGTTTACTTCACTCACTCATGCACTGCCACGCTCGTCTAATGGTGATGACCCAGGTGTGTGCGTGTGACTGAAACCTGAGAGTGTGTGTGTGTGTGTGTGTGTGTGTGTGTGTGTTAGCCTGCGCGCGCGCTTAAGTGTACTTTGCGGATGCATCTGTTACCTGGGCTGCCTTCACGTGTCATTGGCGGCAGGAAATGAGAAGCCTTCGCCTCCCATCCTCCCATCCCAAGGAACAGGAGCATGGCACACAGCTCTGACCGCAGGCAATCAGAGTTAGCTTTAATGGTGGCAGCTAATGAGAGAGGGCCAGCGCTGTGACTGTGTAAAGAGGGTGCGGAGCCACGGCTAATGCAAACATGCTCAGTTGGTTTTAAAGCATTGCGCACGCACACACACACACACACACACACACACACACACACACACACACACGAGCTGGAATAGGTTTAGCTTTTTTGATTGTATTGGCATTTAGATGGGTTAAAAAGTAGGGAGGGGACATACGAGTGTTCAGAAAAAAGAGATCTTCAAGCAGCCTCAGCAGCAACTCAAATACCTGGGCAGTGTTTTCTCTAGAATGAAATGTCTTCCAAATGTCCTCAATTGCGTTAATTGGACAAATTAGAATGCAACCAACCTGCAACAATTCCACATCATTCCCTTATTCCCACAGATTTTTCCTCATACGCATACATTCGCACACAGTACATTGCAAATGCATCCTCAAGGGAAATCAGGCCATTCTGAGGCAAATGTCACATGTTGACATTCTACCCTTATCATTGCTTGATGCATAGGAGTGGAATTAATACAAGTTCCCATTAACATTAGAAATCACATCTGTAAATGTTGAAATAAACAAACAATGGGAATTTGAATAACAAGTGAGATATGCAGACAGATGGAGAGAGTGACGCTGAAGACCAAAAACACCCAAACACTCCCCGTCTCTCATTCAAAGATAGGATCACGATCAGATAACACACACACACACACCTGCCTGTTCCCCTCCTCCGACCACACTGATTCTTCCAGTGAAGAAATAAGGATAAGGAGAGAGAGAGAGGGGGGAGAGGGAAGGGAGGAAAAGAGGGAGGAGTAGAATGGCATTATGTCTATCGGATAATTGAATGTTGGAGCGTTTTTCTCCAAGCCTTTGTTGTCCAATCAATACAGCAGTTCCCACGGGAGCTAATCTGTATTAGCAGAATTAGCCTGGTGGCTAACTCAGATGTCTCTACCAGAAGGCCCCTTTTCCTCGTCCACCAGAGTGATGTGGGGATGCGGGACCACTGACAGCTGCATGTGGACGAGGTGAAGGGTCGTCTACTGTAATATAAAGCCACATGGAAATGTAATATACCTCAGATTAAAGTTACATAATCACCCTGGAAGTTTTGATCCCGCATCAACAATGTGTTAAATCCACCACTACATCCCTGTTTATCTGTGTCGGTGAAAACTTTGGTTCTCCCTTGGGAGTATTGAGGACTGCTCGCAGAACTAAATGTCTGTTATGGGGGGGAAATGGCCTGCTTAAGTAGTAAAATAGGAAATCAATTAAATATTGAGAAAAAGGTATGAAGTGATGCAGACTTAAGTTTAATGGGTAAAGGGATGGCAACAACATAAAGCATGTCATCACCGCCATTTCTCACCATTTTGCTGGAACTTTATCTGCCTTGAGAAAGAGAGTGAAACATCAGCCTGCGATAATTAATCCCATCAATCATGCAAGATGCACTGTGGTTCCAGGTATGATGCTCTGACTTCGATGGAAAATGATGAATATGAATGATGGAGGGGGAACTGTTTATCAGTAACACCTTTCACACACGTTATACAGACACAAGGGGAAACCGCCGCGCTGTTTACAGAGCTCAGCATGGAACATATGAGAATTAGCGGGGTGTGTGTGGCGTGTGGTACACTTGACTCTGCTCCATTTGAGTTCAAATGTGTGTTCCACCCCATGTTTGTGTGTGTTTGTGTGTGTGTGTGTGTGTGTGTGTGTGTGTGCGTGAGCATTAAGAACGAGCGGCCTGCTAGTGCTAATGAGAGGTGAAGGGAGACAGTAATTGAAACCCTG
Organism: Pholis gunnellus; assembly: GCF_910591455.1. NCBI lineage: Eukaryota > Metazoa > Chordata > Actinopteri > Perciformes > Pholidae > Pholis > Pholis gunnellus. The sequence continues at coordinate 9,035,551 of NC_136550.1, forward strand.
GGGAGAAGGGGAGACGGAAGTGGAGGGGGTGCAGCAAATGGAAAAAAAAAACACACACTCCCTGTACTCCTATATTTTCCCCATGGATCTAGGCAGCATGTTTCCCCAAGGGACACAGCCAGAGGGGAGAGGGCTCTCTTTCTCTCCCTTTTTTCACACGTTTCATGTCGTGCGGTTACACTACAAAACACACTGTCAGGACCTATGAATGAATGACATAAAGAGCCTGGGTTAGATTTGCATGATATTTTCTATTTTTTTCCTCTTTCAAACCTGCAGTTACATGGATCCCACGTGGAATGTTTACCATGTGGACTGTCGAGTGGTGAAATGAAAATATAGAGATGCAAAATGGGGCTATTTAGGGTCAAAAGTCAAGTCACATTTTCTACATAGAGAAGTGACAAGCCTGTGTAACTACGGCTCCCAAGGAGCATTTTCTTAAACGAACTTTCACTCACGGTGCCCGATTTTTATTATTATTACACAGCTAATGCCAAGCTGAAGCTAAAGATTATGCCTAGAATGAGATCAGCCCCCATTTGGATTCTGGGTCAATTTCGAATGGAATCAGCAACTACGGTGCGGCGCTTTGATACCAATTGCAACACTAAAAAGTTCGGAATTTGCTGCAGCCCTGATTTTTCCCTCTAACTGGCTTCTACTCCATTGAAATGCAATGGTGGATAAGCATTGGATGCATTTAGTATTTAGAGCCACCTACCACCAAAAACCATGATATTTGAAACTAAATCTGACAAAATAATCGAGAGCGATAGCCATAACTCCAACACCAAACATCCATCCACAGTAGCTTAATTAATAACAGCATGTTTCTAAACCTTTACCTAGCTTCATCATTTGCTCACTTGCATCTTGATCCAAAACGAACGGCATGTCCCGTACTATTTCAGCTTGGCTGTGATGAGCCAGATGCATGAGTTTATTTGACCCTGGCCTTATCTGGACGCTGTGCTGCCTGCTACATGGGACCCAAGTGGTGTAACACTGTCACCACGCGATAACTCACAACCTTGCGCGATGACATCCAAGACACTTTACACACACACACATTTGAGGGGCTGCACAAGGCCTTGGAAACTGTATGTGATTATCCTAAAAAAAAACGTTGACTCCATGCTTGCCACAGGCAGAATGTGATCAATGCAGGAATAAAAAGATCAGGCGAGGTCTTTAATCAGCCAACCAATCGGCAGGCACAGTGCAGGCACAAGGACAACCATACATGTGCACACACACACACACAGAAACATCTTCCCGGGAAACTCTGGTTGTTACGAAACCACCATCCCCTTTTGCCACACACGCAGAAACACACTCACCAACAAAGACATTACATTTGCAGAGGCTGCAGCAAGTGACGTGAATGAGCTAATACTGGGAGTTGATAACAATGCTAATGCTTACTTCCCCCAAACACTACACGATTTCCAAACGGTTTTTTTCTATACTTTAAATTACATTCTCAAAGACCTGCTTTTTTTCCATGTAAGCTGCTTTTCCACTGAGCGAACTGCTAACATTTGTTGTATTTTAGACTCTGACATTATTCTGGAAGGACACAGTGAAAAACCTTAAGTTAAACTTCACACGTTTTTTTTAAAGTTTCTTCAGAGATGCCAGCCACGTGTCTTGGAAACAAGCAATAAAGGTTGGTACAGACAAATTAGCAGCCCACGAAGCCAATCAATTGTTGGCGCGAAGCCCGCCTAAGAGAAGAAACACACTCTGAAATGTGTATCAAGTGTTGACATCTATTATAAAGCTATGACAGTGATTTCCATCATAGGAGACAACACGTGCACACACACACACACACACACTTGCACGGTGCTTTTTAAAACGGTGCATATCCTTGAGCTCGTGCATACTGTTTGCGGTAAGTTCTCAACCTAAAAACAGATGCGGCCCCAATAAAAGAGGACAAATTCACACACGTGCACATGCAGATAGTAAATAGAGGAGCACACACTTGGAAATCATCCAGGAAGTTCCTTCAAAGCTTCCCTTCCAACCGTACGACGACACAGAAACATGCGCAGACACACTGTAAAAAACAACCTTAACTGAACGAATGCTAACTGTGCTAGTTATAAAGTTCTGTGCTGAAAAATCGATAAACAGCAACACACCTATTACAATAATTTAATATCAAAATGATCTCAGCTTGAGTAATTGAGACGAGTACAGTATCTGAACTGTGTATTACAGAACACCTTTAAATAGCAGGTCAACTGGCGAGGTAAAACATGACTTTTGCCATGAGCAGCAAGACCTTTTGTTCAACTATGTCAGCCAAGGACATTGCCTGACTTGTCATCTGGACTCTTGCTGGCAACTGCACACCAACTGCAACATTCTATGAAAATAGAGACTCATAAAATGGTGACACTGCAATCAAGAGAGAGGTGTGACAACACATCAAGGGTCTTATTTCCAGAGGACACATCATGAGGTATAATTCTAAGGATATTTTAGGAAACGGGGTGCATGGCCAAATGGGCAAGAGGGCAAACCCATAGACACTTCCTTACACGTGCACAACATTCATTTGCATGCAGGAGCCTTTGAAACTCGTGAAGATAAACGACACTCAAAGCAGTCTGCGGTTGCCAACTTCAAACCCCGACCCGATTCCCCAGCCACAGCAGCTGGGCCTGCATTCAACAGTTTGTTCAAAGTCTTACTTGTACTGAGCTGGTGCACACTTCTGTGCGTGTGCGTTTCTTTTCGCACGGTGCAATGTGTGGTGGCTGCCAGCGACTCTTGAGAGCTGCGAAGCCAAAATTCCACCACAAATCAAATGGTAATTTATATGCCTGGGTTGGTCACTGGAAAAGTTGAGGCTGAGGACAGGATGTAGTGACATATGCTGGGTCCTGCACATCCCTCCATAAACAACATTTTCCACAGTGAGCACATTCCTGGTCTCATTTACAACCGCGGAGCCAGAAAGAGGCTCGGCCACTTCCCGAGCAAAAGTTGGGATCTATAAAAACAAACTTGATGGAAGACACACACACACACACTGCCATCTCCAGTCACCTCACCTGGAACATCTTCATCGAAGTGTGGAAACAAAGCCAGTGACAGGTCTCGCACAATCATTACACTCCGTATCCTAGTTATCAGTCCTAATCCTAATGCAAAAACAAGACTTAGATGAATCAAATGAATTAATATCAAAGGGTGGGGGATATACCACTGACTGTCGCGATCATTTTTGTGAAGCAATCAGTCAGATTGCTGTGAACATAAACACTGCGGTGACACTCGTGCGTAATGCTGCATGATGGATGGGCGCACCGACAGGACTACGAGAATGGAAGAATTGGGAGGGAACGAGTGTTCGGGGACTACGTCGACCACAAGCAGCTCAAGTTCTGTATCAAAAATAAATCCATTGATCAGCAGGCTCATTGATATGCATCAAAATTCATGAAGTGCTTTTCATTGACCATTTATGGTTGAATGTGGGCGTGAAGAGGGCCGGATATGAGGCTGATCCACCTGCACACATCTCCAGTAGGATTGTGATTTATAAGGGGAACGTTGCCTGCTGGTTTACAAGGGCATGTTTTTATTAATCTGATTATGTTTATAGCGCCCACCCCCCCATTTTTGCATTTTGTGAAGTGTAATTTAAAGCTTCTGCACTTTTTCTGTCCCATCATATGGATACTAATCGTATACATCCAGACCTTTGAGCAGTTGCTGAGACACAGGGAAAGAAATACCCCCCCCCCCCCCCCCCAGTCATAAAACATGAAAGTGCAGAAGCTGGCCCTGAGTTAGCCATTCCTACTTTGAAAACAAGGCCTTAAAATACCACAGCCCTAAGGGGGGCTGGGGGAGGTGTGTGTGTGTGTGTGTGTGTGTGTGTGTGTCTTGGAGGGGTGTTAGGATTTATGTGCGTTTGCAGAAGGTGAATGAATATGGGGCATATATAAAAAGAACCAGAAAGGTCTAGCCCATAAATTAGGGGTAGATGCAGGGCAAGCGCATAAAAGAGCGGGACCCTTTTGTGCAAGGTGTTCGATGACACCTCATTGTTCAGTCCCTTGTACATTCTATTGCCTCCACTGATGTGAGGGGAGAAGAGGGTCAAAATGAATCATCCACACATGCTGTACATACACAGGTTATGGCAGAACGCTGGTGTTTATGAAAAAATTCATAAAAAATGCATTTGATTCTACTGCCATTCAACAATTGGTGCGGTGGATTAATAACGACCCCACTCGGGATTGGAACCTTGCACTGTCTCATTGGCCACTTGCTGTTGCTTTGCAGATTTACAGTGGGATGAGAAACACCAAGGTAATGAGTGGGCGGGTGGATGTAGCGAGGACGCAAGAGTGAGAGTGGATGGTGCACCTCCCCCCGGTCTCCTCGCCCTCCCTCCCTTCTCAGAACTGATGAAGGACTTAATCTGTGGTGCTACTTCATCAGTCCAATAATCCAATTAGGGGGAAAGGAAGAGTGTCGGGATGGATTCATACGTGGGACTGTGCCGCGCCCCCTTACCTGCCCCGGCTGCCATTGCCGTGCACATTAATCAGAGAGGAACCTCCTTCTCCTTCTCCTCCTCGTGAGAGAGAGATAGAGGAGGGGGGGCATGAAACAGACACTTTCCAAAAGGCCTGGCTTACATATTTCATGGCACATTACGGATGTCTTGCCTCAGCTCCGCCGACAACTCATTAAGACCTTTACGAAGGGGGGGAGTAGGAAAGTGAGGGAGAGGAGAGGGAAAGAGCAGGAAAGCATTCTTAATATGCATCCGTATATCAGTCTTTTAGACTTTTAGCACAAGTTTAAATGGAATGCCCAATGGTGGGTTTAAGTGCAGATTTTTCTCTCTGTATTTTAAAAAGATGAACAGAACAACTCGTTCCACTAGGGAGCAGAGAGCCATGTACTTCATCCAGGACACGTGAAGATGGCAGAAGATGTTACGGAGCACAGGTCACCACCAATGCAGACGTTCCAAACAATCTGATGGAGTTACCAGTTACAGAAACACAATCCCTCACCGGTTTCCCACCAGCAAATATGGACATGTGTTTGATAGAGTGCCTGGCCAAACCTGGACAAGAATTCAACCGGTGTTGCTGTGGTGCTTGATGAGCGCTTTTTCTTTTTTTTTTTTTTCTAATGGTGTGCTACCGAAATAAACTTCAACTATTGATTTCAATGGGATGAAAAATCCAACAAGCCTCCTGTGTGGGATTGTGCAAATATGACCAAAATATGACACAAATATGATACATAACAAGCTACAGCTCCAACGGGTGTGAAGTGGTAAAGGCGCTGTACGAAACAGAAACTAGCCCTTTATGGTGGTTCTGAAGGTACACATGTGGTCTCAGGAGGGCCCATTACTGCATGTGCTGGTGATGGTACAGCTGTGATAAATGGGAAGGTACTTTTGGGTATAAAAAGGTATTGCTCTTGTGTCTCTATTATTTTGAGTTCGCACATTTGATTGCTGACTTCCACACTTTTGTTTTGACAGCTAGTGTTACTGCATACTGTGTGTACATGCGACAGCCCCACTCCGTCGCCTTGAATATTTGAGCTACAGTTTATTCCAATAGCACTTTGAAGGGAAATAACTTCTGTGTGAGGAGATGATTTGCACGACACTTTTGTGAAATAAACTGAAACTTATTTTTCCGGTATTTTCCTGAGATGCATTACGAATTCCAGGTGTGTCGTTCACCTGCTATGTTCCACGGTTGCAGGACGACATGTCTGATCAGGATGATGGGAGAGGTGGCTGACGCACACAGAAGGGAGAGAGCTCAGCTGATGGCTTGCTGGTGGCCTGATTGCTCTGGCCCAGCGGCCCACTGAGCAGTGATTGCCACAGCTGGGGCCTCCGGTACAGATTCCTCCGGCGCTCCCATAGCTCAAAGCTGACACCTCCCACTAAGCACTGTCTGCCCAGACCAACCTCTCACGATGCCATTTGTCCTGACAGATGGAAAGACAGAGGTTTGAACCCATCCTATATCTTCTTCCACTGATTTGTCCTTTCTTTTGTCTCCCTTGGCTCATCCATCAATCATTTTCATCCTCACTTATTCACTTTGTGTCTCCATCTTCTCCTCTGTCCTGCCCTACTATCCTCTCTTTCCTAGTCTCTCTCTTCATGTCATCCACCTTTCTGTTTCCAGGGCACAATCCACATCGGCCTCTTCGATATTCCAACTCTTCCGCCCTTTGCCCCGGCGTTCACATTCATTTATTTGGATCCCTTCCACCTCGGAGGGAATAATCCACTAACTGGTTCATTCATACGGATGACATCATCAAATCCCTCCGTTGCCGTTGGCTGGATTAATCCTGCTCATTCTCTTGCACTGACTGAGTTCATTATGGAGGCACAAATCCAGTCGGTTTGAAAAGAGCGAAGGGGTCCGGACTACTACTGAACAAGGCTCCGGGGGAAGAGAGTGAGTGAGACAGATAGTGAGAGAGGACAGAAGGCGAGGCGGAAGGAGGAGACAGAAAGTAGCAGTCACTTCACGGTCAAAGTGCAGTAGTAAACTAAGACTATGGATTCTGGGATCTGCATTTGCACAAGGCTGAAGCAATTGAAGTTTGTAGTTTTGAGGAGGAGAGTAGGGGCAGGAAAGAGGCTGAGGTGGTACATTTGTGCAAGTCTGTTAGTATGCATGCCACGGGATGGCAAGCTAAACTGTGTTTATACATGTGTATATATAGATATATCTATATATATCTATATATACACACGCAGATTCATGAGTCATTAGCTCTTTTAAGTTCAACGGCCCATTACAAGAGCCAAAGGAACAGTCCATATTATGTAAGGTGCTGTGGTAGTTCATATAGTTTTTTAACCCATAATATTCTACAAATAAACTGTAGTGATTTGCCAAATGGTGTTAGAATTTATGGGATATTATGGGAGTCGTCTAATTAACTGCTCTTCTTCCTCCCAGAATAACTGGTGGTCGAAGCCTAAAGCTAGAGGGGAAGATGTTCCTTTGTGTGCTGCTTGGAGCTCCTGTAAGCATCGTGATTGCAAGGTTGAGAATAACTTTTCAAAAAAACAGCTATCGTGGCAGGTGAAGTTGCAAAGATTAACTTGGAAACCATATCATTTTTTAAAGGAAGGAAAGAAAGGCAAACTTTACTGTGTAATGAATTACTTTTAATAGCTGTTTAAAACATTTTGCAGTTCTTTTTCAGGGCAATAAATATAAACATTTATTACTAAAGCTATTACAAGGCACTTTTATTTTGTGTTGATTTTGTCAGCAATTACGAGCACTGAAGTCCATTTAGAAAAACTTTCAATTAACTGCAGCAGGGTTCTATCCTGGTTCTGGTTCTCCCGTGCCTCTCTTTCCACCAGCAGGCCCAACAATAGGGCCTCGTGGTGTCGGTTTTGGCTCCCAGCGCGGAGTGAGGAGGGAGCCCTGCTCCGGAGCTCCAAATGCAGGGCGAAGGAGGTCGTGAGGCCGGGTCTGGGTCTCTCGTTGGTGGGCTGGTCGCTGCCGGAGGTGTTTCTGGTGAACATGTGTTGCGAAAATCTTTTTGTTTGATTTCACGGGGAATCCGACGCGATGACAGGCGTTAAAGGGGCAAAATCCGAGATTGGGAGCATTTTGAGTTCCCCTCAACAGCTGTAAACATGGCAACGTGAGCCGGCGGTATGCGTGGCCGGCCCGGCTATGTTTACAAAGCTTTAAGAAGCTTGGATAACAACACACAGAGGGACAGCGGCTTCATTCTCTGCTCCTGGACAATACCTCCCTATACCTTTACAAAGACATTGTTTGTCGCTATAATACTGCCCTGAATGTTAAGCACACCTCCTTTAACAATAACCATATTGGCCTTGTTTGCTTATGTAGGTGATATCGAGGCATCAGTAGTAAATTGAGACTGTTACATTAAGTTTTTGTATCCTGGCACCTTGTGGTAGGAAAAGCTTAGCCCAAACCGGACATCGCTTTATCCGTTTCCTGGAAATGTAGACTATTAGCGTTTGTGCCGTCACTGAGGGAGCTCCACTTAGCTAATTTAGGTTATACAAAACGACATAGCTATGGGCAAGAATTAAGAGTGAGCAGGGGAGCATACGGTAGATAGAAACAACATGCCAGGCTCCACCAGATCCAGGTTAGCTGTTGTGTGGAAGTGTCTAGTATGTGCTGGGAAGACTGTAGAGGATTCACTGGACAAGGAGGGTCAGGAAAGGGAGGTGGGTGAGGGGGGGGGGGGTCTTTAAGCCCCTCGCCCTTGCGTGACTTAACTGATAGGATTGCTTTGACTAACGGGCATTTAAGTGCTAGTGTGACCCAGCGGCAGCTCAAGAGGTCAGAGATGAGGCGGTGGCCAATGACAGGATAAATAAGCTCTGGCATTCCATTTATGCATTATGTATAATTGCTTGCCTGAATACATGAACTGCGTGTACAGTGTGTGCTGTCACTGTGGTGTAGGATACGCGAGTGCACGCATTGATTAAGTTTCTCCTAGTATTCCATTGACTTAAACACATGCTGGAACTACGTGAAGGAATAGTGAGAGAAAGCAGAGACGGTCAAACACAGTAGTCACTTTACACAACCGTATTAAAAGTGCTGACTGGGGATAGTGATGCAAGGCAGGCTTGATCCTTTTTAACTGGATAGTTAGAGCTGACACGATTCATTTTGTTCTTCATGTTTTTCTTCTAAAAAAAAAAAAGATTCAACCGTTCTCCTGCTGTAGTATTGAGCCTTTCTTTTTTGCTCCATCAGCAGCGAGACTAATGACTGTAGTACAGATCGGATCGCTATGAAATTTACAGTGAATATTCAGGATGAAGGTGCAACATTGTTGACTCTTGATATTTCATCCAATGCCACCATCAGGCCAACACTTGAGCAACACTTGGGACCACGCCAAGATATATTGCCTTAATGGGCACTTTTTCATATTCAAGTTTGATATAGATACTCATAATCAACAGAGGATTAATCCCTTTGTTTCTGGTGATCAACTGACCTTTTATCCAGGTTATCTTCGGTTACACATTTTCAACACAAAACAGGAAATATCTCAAAAGAATGCCACCCTCATACACATGCCGTTTGGTCCATCCGACAGCTTTGCACCGTGTGGTTTGGGAAACATTCAGGACATATCGTCTTTCGTCATGCGCATGGTTATGCTGTCTTTGTGTCAAGTAGATGAAGGGCCCTGGAATGCATCATTTCTCTATTTTTAGAGACCTAAAGGCTTTAGTGAAGAGTTTTATATTGAAGCATTCTTATGTAGGCTGGATGTGTGTGCAGCCCTCATGGATATAGTGATGAGAGTTACCAGGGTGATTACCGCAGAAAATGAGAGGCAGTAATAAACAATAAAAATGCTAAATGTACATCCCATTATTCGTCTGTCTGTCCGACCCAAAATCCCAATAGAAAACGTGTGAAATTCAATGTGATATACACATTTTAATCTTCCATTGAATCTACGCATGGATGACTTTTTGCAGACATTACACGCAAAGACCTCTGTTATCCAATGTAAAAAACGCATCTAGAAGTGTGGACAACACAACTGTCTGAGGTTGGACTGGTTAGTCCTCGGCGACGGAGGGAGTGGTCGATCATTCACGTCTATCTGCGCCCCCCTCCCCACCCTCCCCTCCCTTCCCTTCCCTCTCTCTTTCCTCTAGCCAGATGACACACGTTGTGGCTGATCTGTCAGCGCGCTGGCATCGTCGGAGCAGGACATGCATGATGTGTCAGAGATAGAATGTCACGCTAGAGGCCCCTGGATTGAGAGGGGGATGAAAAGAGGAGAGAGAGAGAGAGATGACAGATGAAGCGCGGTCGACAAAAGAGCGCGGGTACACCAAAGAGGGATGGAGGGAAACAGGTGGATTGAAGGTGTTAGGCAGAAAGAGAGACAAGGATGGAAAGGAGGGATCAAGTGAGGGGGGGATAAGCGCACGGAGACAGATAGAAGGAGATTATTTTGAAGGCCAATGATGCACATTCTCAGCGCAGGCATAAGGACGGCAAGGTGGCTGCTTACTCAACACACACAGACTTACACACACACACAGAGATAGAGGTTGCCAAAAAGACCTGCTGGGCGCCTGCAGAGACATGAGTCATAGTATCCATATCGCTACACCACAACACATACAAACAAACATATTGTGCTGCTTGAGTACCGCCGTTACAGGCATTTTGACATTTCCCTGACAAAAAAACGCAGAAGATCTGAGGGTTCTGCCCGGCTGTGTTGAAGGAGTGAGAGGAGAGCAGCGGCTTTGCATCGCTCTAGTTGCTTCAGTACAGGAGAGCAGTGAGTTATAGCTGGCCCTCTTACAACAAAGGTAGAGCCTGTGCAGTGTGCGTGTGTGTGTGTGTGTGTGTGTGTGTGTGTGTGTGTGTGTGTAGGTACACAGATGGGAAATGTGCTCCGTGTGGGCTGGTGTGTGTCAGTAAAGACATAGATAGCTAGTGGGTGTGTTTACTAATGTGTGTTAGCGGAGGATGTAGTGTGTTAAAGCAAGTGTGTGTGTGTGTGTGTGTGTGTGTGTGTGGTAGCGGGGATTTAATGGGATTTCCAGCTCAACAGAATGCGCCTGCTCGTCTCACACCCCCCCAACATGTTCCGGCGCACGCACACACACACACACACACACACAGTCTTCGTATCGATCCGACCGCCAGCCGCAGGGTCATTCATCAGATCGTTGGACACACCCAGGTGTGTTTTACTGTTGGCCAATGCTCAGCAGCGCATTCGAGGAGCAGACAACCATCATCGGAGACACGCCGAGAGAAGAGAGAGAGAGAGAGAAACGGAGAGGTTGATAAAGGAGGGGAAATCTTATATTAACAAAATGTCAGTAGTATGAGTTCTGTGAAAATTACAAAATGCATTAGGCCTGTAGTGTCCCACATGTCAGATTTAGACAATAAAAGCACATGAGGTTAGGTTAGACTGAATTTTATGAAATATTGGACGTTTTTTTCGCCTCATGCTTCAGGTCAGCATTGACTTTCAACTGAGATCACAGACTCTCCCTGATCTTATCAAAGTGCTTTCGGCTGACCGAACAAATAAAAATGTTCATCACACTTTAGTTGGCAAGAGGAGATGTTGGAAATACAAATATACTCTCTGTGAACATTTTGCAGATATGTTCATTATTGATATTTCCCTGTTATGTTGATAAAAAAAGAGTCTTGGCAGCATTACGTTTCCTACAAAATGTATTGCGCAATGATTTTCTGAGAAGCGCCCGCGGCTTCCTTTTCGGCTCCCGTGAAAACTAATTGGGACTGAAAGTGGGCACTGGTTACATGTTTAGGTGTGGAATTGTCCAATATGGGCGTAATGTCGAGGATACTGAGCTGCGAAGGAATCCTCTAGTTTTTCACAAGAAAAGAAAAACACCTAAATTGGTGTTTTCACCCATTCACTCTCTTTTCAATTCTGTTGTGGTGTTGAACACTTCAAACAAGCATTCTATAAACTACCTCAGACATTATGCGCCAACAATCAAGTCCGACAATCGCCTAATTAGTCACCCGACAGTCATAAAGGCTGATCGCGCGGACGATGACTGTCACATCTCTGAGATACAACACAAGCTGACATACAGCAGCCTCAACCTCCACCCTAATGACAGAACACTTGCCCACAACGCCATAGCAACAACTCCTTGGCCTTGTCATGGTTGTACCTCTGATTCAATTACCTTGACCTCGGCGGGTGCCTGGGCCTCCCTCCCAGTCTTGCTCCCGTAGCCGGGGAAGGTTAATTGAAACGGAATGCAACATTAATTTCCTTATTAATGAGAGCAGGTGACTGGCCGCTAAGTGTCGGAGAGGGTGACCTCACAGACTTTTTTTTTTTTTACTTTCCCCTTGTTAGGAAACGCAATGTGATCATTGTGTATGAATCAAAATGTACCAATGTGTGGTATGTGTGTGCCCGTTTTTTGGCCTTTAGACTGAGCTATAAACACCTACATTACATGGAACTGGCGTTTGAGTTCATGAAGAGGAACTGAATGTAGTCTTCTGACCTGATACCAAAGGCCGCGCATTATATCGGGACACGCGATCAAATGAACACACACAACCGCAAATGCTGGCACGGCAACACACTCGGCCTACTTTGAAAACTCTGCAGTGCTTCACTTGGGTTACCTACAGCTTGGCACCAACGCTACCAAAGTTTAGCGAGGCGATTGTTTGTGTGTTAAGAGAGCCCATTGTCAGTGCTTAGCCTCCAGCATTGGGTTTCTCTCTTAATGCATGGACGGTGGCTATCAGCTTCCAGGCTCAGAAAAAAAATGTCAGGTATGCGGTTTCGACGTCTATACCAACATACATTTGCATGACAATCTTTGTGAGAATTTTGAATGCCGCTGGTGGTGGTTACGTACCATTTATGTGTATTTAAAAAGGTAAGCCTCCCTTGCTTTCACCACGTCATTCAAAAGTCCCAGAAAACTTCGCATCCAAGACTTTAACTTTTATTCGTCCGCGCACCCGCCCGCAATGCATCAATGCTCCACGTGTGTGCATTCTAGCGCCTCACGCCCGTCATCTGTCAAAACATGATAAGATATAAAACTCTGCGGTGACGGGAACAAGCAGCCTCCTCTTCAATCTCCTTAAACAAATACCAGGCAAATGAATGAATTTTGAACAGCCACTGCCTCCTCTATCACAAGACGGATCTCTGCTTTATTTCATTCCGGCACCTTCAGACGCTTTTCCGGAGGATGCAAGCAACTTGTTCTAATAAGATTCCTTTTTTTTTTTCTTCGTTTTGTCTCTTCCACCAGCCTACCCCGACTTCCTTGTTTAATCACAGAGTCTATTAAAAAGGCAATTAAACATCATGCAGGTAATATGTATAATCCATTGAACAAATCCTGGATCAAATATGCAAAGAGCAATATTGGAAAGTTGATTAGTGTGCCTTTTTTCCTGCACTATTGATTCAGTCGAGTTAGAGCGAGACCTTGTGCCCTTAAGTGGCATGTTGCCTGGTTTTAAGGTCCCGTATAAAGTGCACAGATATTTCTTTTATGTTCAATTTATGCAACACGGTTTTGAAGGGAATTCCGCATTTTTGCTCTGAGGCTTTCTCCGAGCGTTGTCGCACATTTGGCTGGGACGTGACTTTTTTTCCATGTGAAAGGAGTCTGCAAGAAGTCTTGTAGCATTTATCCCCCCTAAGGCTAACACCCCAGAGCTATGTGAAAATGCACAGGCACACGCCATTCTAAGGAAATATCACTTTAACTGAGCCGAAAAAAGAATGCAAATGTGTATTGGGAAAACTTAAGAGTTGTGGGAAAGTGTCTGATTGCTCTATCTGAGGGTCAGCAAGACACCAGCACAGAAAGGAAAGTGTGTCTGTGTGTGTTCAGCAAAATCCTCACACTGTCACAATCCAGCACGTAACAAGAGTTTCACTGGATATGCGGTACAAAGATCAAAAAAGCTGAATGCAATTAGAGCTGCATCCAGATGATTTCAGGGCTAACACGAGGCGTTATCGCCGCTCCATTCTGAAGGATGAAAAATGATGACTCTTCATCATCATCATCATCAGAAAAAGAAAGCTTTGGACACAAAAGTGTACAATCGAAGTGAGAATCACACACCGCAACCCCAAAGCACTCGCCAGAGTAACACGATGGCATTTCAAAGGTATTTGCTTGAGGCTGCTTGTTCGTGCCTGTCTGCCCGGGATCCGTGCGGTGGAGGTGACGGAGGCCACACAGAGCAGACACAAAGATCAACAGGTTATTAGCATAAGCCCAGGATGGTGCCCAAAAAAAGGCACACTGAAATGTGGAAATCATTCCGACTTCAAATGCTATAAATAAGAAAAAAAATAACCGCTTTATCACTTTCTCAGCTTGATGCAGTTTCTCTTAGGGGGCTTTGCCGTTTTGTTTTGAAAGATTAAAAGTGGAGGAGTACAAGCTGGAGGGGAAGGAGGAGGAGGAAAGGAGGGAGGGTGTTTGGTGACAGAGGGGGAGAGGAGGATGGTGGGGTTTGTGTTATTGATGTGCAGCGCTGGCTCAGATAAAGGATTGGTGGGAGCCAACCAGCTCCTATCTGGCTCCTCCAGCCAAAGGCCTGTTTGCTTTCTAGGAGTTGCCGTCGACCAAAGTTTGTGTGTGTGTGTGTGTGTGTGTGTGTGTGTGTGTGTGTGTGTGTGTGTGTGTGTGTGTGTGTGTGTGTGTGTGTGTGTGTGTGTGTGTGTGTGTGTGTGTGTGTGTGTGTGTGTGTGTGTGTGTGTGTGTAAGTGAGCTGCTGGAGAATGGAAAGAGATAGTTGGGAGGGTAAACGTGTAGAGGCTTTTTTCGGAATTAGATTCTGCTTCCCTAACAGCAAAATGAAGGTACAATCGGGGGGAAGAGAGAAAGAGACAGAGAGAGACAGACACAGAGAGACAGACACAGAGAGAGAGAGAGACAGAGAGACAGAGAGAGAGAGAGAGAGAGAGAGAGAGAGATTCTCCGGGTTAAGCAAGGATAGTGTATAGTAGTGGACCGAGCACAGTGTCACAGATAGAATGTGATTACCATAGATCCATTTCTGTCTTGCTTTCCAAAAAAATAAAAAAAGGAGGAAAAAAATTAGAAACGCCCATGTGGCCGAAAATAATCAGAGGACGAATCAATGTGGTTAGTAACGGAGCGTCAACAGGGCCTGATGAAGAGGCAGCTTTATCAAAAAGATATGTTTCATAGATGGGGCTCTTGATTTATATAGACAGGAGGCCCCAATGATGCAACATGAATTACTGGCTGGTTAGAATACAGGGATTGAGAAATGGAGGGCTAAATGAAGCAGCACTGTGGGGGATGGGCCGGAGAGGAGGGACGTCTTCTCTTCATCAGCATCTGAATGTCAGCACGGAGAGAGCACTCCTCGCTGAGCCACCATGGTGAAATCATACAGGGCACTGGGAGATAAGCACCAGTGACTCCGATAATAACACAACAAAACAATCTCGAGGTTGCAACTGTTGCTGATAAAGTACCACCACTGTTTTAAGCAAATTGCTTTTTAGTTTGTCAATTTGTATTAAATGTAATCGTTTAATAAGGCAATTATTTTTCACAAAGGTTTCCGTTTCCTCCACGCAGATGATTGATGGTACTTTATGATTGCGGGCACATGGTAGGAGAAATCTCTGAACCCAGACAAGTTGTTAGTAGCACCATACTGTACATCTTACAACAAGCTGAACACTAGTGAGCTGCGGTCCCTAATGGCCTTCCAGCTGTCTAACAAACACCACATTTATACTATTCTTTGGAGGACAGTTTACTGTATCTATTTTTTAGGCCCCTTGAACGTGTCATATCCTGTCTTTCCACCTAGTTACACTTCAACTCCCTGGATGGAGTTATCCAAACTTCAAACAGGATAATATTTAACAACAGTGAAAGCATTATTTTAAGAACTTGCAGAAACATCTTGCTTTCCTCTGCTATACTATTTCATGGCTTATACTCTTTAGGAGTTGATTTACAGGATCCAAAGTCCACTGGTGCCAATGATTCACTGTTATAATCCATACAACAATCATTGAAGAGTGAAAATCTGAATTCAGTGGCTTTCAGTGAAAAATGTAACGCTGCAGTGGTGACTAATTTATTGTGTTATGTAATGGGTGTTGACAGCTTTCTATGCAAAAGTGTCATTGAAGAACTGATGATTTGTAGGATATTTTGTAAAAATAAAAGTACTTTTTTGTCTTGTATGACATTGTTGTCATAGTAATTTAAATATTTAACCCTTCATAATCTGTCTTGTGGAGCTTAAAAGTTATTCTCAAGATTCTCTGAACTAACTTGAATGAATTAAGGACTAAAAAAAAAGAAAAGGAAAAAAAAAAGAAAAAGAGGAAAAAAGAAGTCCTTTTCACCCCTCCCTCCCCTGCTCCCTTCATCATGAGTGATACTGGCTCTGCGCAACCCTCCATTTGTTTGACCCTGCAGGAGGGGAACTGATGTGCTTATCCATCAGGACCGCACGGCTCCATTTACGGGATGGACCCCCGCCTCTAAAGCAGCTCCTCCAGCCGGCACCAACAGCTGCCCGCCTGTCTTGAACACACGTCCACCAAGGGCAAGGGCAGATCCCCGACGCTAACGCCGAAGCTTCTTCAGCTCCAACTCTGTTGACTTGTGCCGCTACTGGGGAACGCTCTGTCAGAAACAATGAAGTGCCCCGCATCTCAATGTCGATCCCAGGGACGCGCTGATTGAGCATGTTGGCTTTCTTTCCCATTGAGCATCGGTTTGACACTAACTTATGAGCGTTTGAAAGTTGCAATAAATTACACCACTGTCTGAAACACACAGAAGGTTTAGTAGGGTTACGCTGAATAATTAAAAGCACGAGGATATTTCTTGGTTGGATAAAACTTAAAACGCTCCCAGTGCACCAAGGCCCCATTCAAGAAACCTGATGTTTCGGCTTCACATATATATATATATAACTTAAAAGTTTGATCCCTCAGCCTCTGCATGCGACTATCCCCTTCCAGTTACCTCCATACCGATTGCGTCACGGGGCGAACACACTTCTGTGGGGCCCCACTTTTCCAGCCCATTCATGGTCTTGCTTTACAGCGTCAGAGTGGGACATATCGTTTGAAAGCAGACAGGGGTGACTCGTGCCCCTGTGTGTGTGTGTGTGTGTGTGTGTGTGAGGAGGAGGAAGAGGAGGAGCAGGAGGGGAGAGCCAATGTTGTGTGCCTACACATAGAAGAGAGCCGGAACTGATACCCCCCCCCCCCCCCCACAAAGGCAAATGCGCGAGCAAGAAAAGGGTTGGCAGTTGGGAGAGACTCGACCAGTGTTGGCCGGCGTTCCATTTCCACGCCGGCAGCTCAGTCATGGGACTGAAACTCCATCCGCTCTCTGGAAAGTGCAGCTTTAACAATCTGTTTCAAGGCGAGGCTCTGGTTGAGGGGGGGGCAGATACATCATAGACCTCATTTACACTGTGCAAGCATTTAGCATTCCGCTTAAATATTTTAGCAGACAGTGCTTCTTTCTGGGAATAGATGGATTGTAACAAAGAAAGAGACCCATTATATCGTTATCATGTGGCAATGACGGCTTTGGAAAGTTGGTGCGTCGGAGACGCTATGCACCTGCAGGTGGTTATGCTTAAACCCGGCAACATAATTGAGTAATGCCCCTGGGAACACTGTGCAGATTTTGGTGTTGAACATTAACGTCTCCTTTACACCAGCTGACTGACTTATCCATGGAAACTTTAGACTCATGCGTCCCACATTCCCCTCACACTTGAGACTTTGTCTCTGGTTGAAATAACGACGGTAGCTCACTTCCCCCAAGCTCACCGCCTTCACCAACCCCCCCCCCCCCCCCCCCCCCCCCCCCCTAACCCCCTATCCATCTGACTGTAACTGTACCCCTATCCCAGGGTGCGTAATCTCTCTCATGTTCCCATCTCCTTCTGCCGTCATCTAACCTAGCTTGTTCCCTCTGCTGCTTCAGGCTTGACGTGGAATGCCACAGGTCACGGCTGGGGCAGCTTATGCAGGGGGGGCCGGTGCTGTCACAAGGTATGTTTCCATGGTGGCAGAAATATGCTACTCATTTTTTTGAAGTCTAAATACATGGCTTCCACTGGCCCCTCCTCTCTCTCTCTCTCTCTCTCTCTCTCTCTCTCTGCCCCTGCCTCTCTCTCTGTGCCTACATTTGGCTTCCTCTTGGGCTGTGTCACGAGTTGTGTCAGCAGCAGTTGCAGTTTGGCCGGGGAGCGCGCTCGTCATGGGCAGAGGATTGGCTACGAATCTTCCATTAAAGTTGGCCTGCAGTATGTAGCACATGATTTGAGTCAGAGTAGAAGGGAATGACTCAACGGCACATTCACTGCCAGATAAGGAAGAGCCACATACACACAACACCTCCTTAGGATGATATTGCTGCACTGCCAAGAGAGAGAAGTCCTACTTTCAACTTCTTTCTTTTCCTTCCAGATGCTTCAGATTGTTTTGTTTTTTTTCCACTTGCAAATGCTGCAGTTACAAGATGTGTCTACATTACACTCATATAACCGTCATCTTTAGATATTCTAAAGCATGAAATTGAGGTCAAGGGGGTAGTTTGAGTTATGAACACAACCTTTGACTACATATCCCAGGTGCCCGAGCAACGGTGCCGCTGCTGCGAGTGACAGTGAGCAACGTGCGGCCGCCACAGTGGCAAAGCAGCGGTCCTGCTGTTCGGAGGGCCGTCTCAGTGTCAGCTGTCAGTGATGTGAAGCTGGAAGCTCAGCGGAGTATTGTGACCTTTCGCCGACTGCGATGTCATCCTCTTGCTCATTTACATAGTTAACAGAGCTGTTCCCCGGGAAACTGTGTCACAAGTGCACATCGAGTACTTAGCACACATGTTTTCAGTATCTTTGCCTTTGATATTTAGTAATGTTTATGTGACACAGTATCAAAATCACACCCACGTCTTCTGGTTTAATCAAAGTGTTGCCTCGAAAGGGAAACCGCACTTGTAGTAAATTAAAAGGCTGCACACATTTTGTGTTGAACCTGCAATCTTCAAGTATCAGATGAAACAGACTCCATAAAAACAAACACTCCTTTTCATTTCATCCACTTGATTCTTCCTTCTACTCCTCATCACTCTTCAAAGGCGAAGGTTGACTCTCGCAGCTCCGGGGTGTGCTTGTTCTTCGGCGCGTCTGTATCCCTTGCCTCGTTACTGAGCTTCACAGACAGTATAATTTCAGCCTGACACCGCCTTGAATGTGCCGCTGTCAAGTCGGAGCGCGGCGGAGTGCGAGTTGAGGGATGCAGGCTCAAAAATGTCACTTTCATTCTGGCTGAGATGAGAGCGAGAAGAAGAACGGGGGGGGGGGGGGGTTTGGGGGGGGAGACTCGGGAGGGCTGGTGGATGGGTGGCTGGAAGAGGCCTTGGAACAACTGTTTAAATCATGACAGGAAAATGACCGCAGCCTAAAGAGGTTTGTGTGCGTCTGTGTGTTTGTGCATGCAGAGAGAAGGATCAACAGTATGTGCAAGAGTGTGCTCGACTGTGGCGTTTATTGTTCTCTTGGTGTAAGCATGTGTGCATAAGTCGATCAGGGACTTCGTGCAACTCTCTTATAAAAACAACGTGTACGTGCTTGCCTGAGAATGGACAAAGATACAAAAAAAAAAAAAAAAAGTGTACTATCTGCACTCGGTTGAGCTTGTAAGTCCATCAAATGTGTGTAAGTAATGTGTGTTTGTGTTTCTCGCCGTATGTGTGAGTGAGTGTGCTCCAGCCTATCTGGCCCCGACTACAAAGCCCCTCTGTTCTTAGCATGAGCTCCATCTCTGGGCCTTGTCAAACAAACGGCTCCTGGCGTCTCTCTCCTGGGCATGTGCCACGGCCACTGCCAGGTCCGCCATGGCTTGTGGAGACCCTGCTCTTGGCATCTTGCGAAGCGCTGCTAAGCATTAACGGAAGTCCCCTCCGTCCTCGTTTACATTGATTAAAACGGTAGCACTGGGCTCCCCCAGAGCGTTGGGAAGCTTCGCCAAGCCTGCCGCAGCCGATAAACCGGGGCCACCTCTCACTGCCCATTCGCTTTGCTTTCTTCTGCTTTTCCCTGTGCCACTCTCTGTCTGAGATGGCGCCCCACAGCACCCCTCTGTGGGCATTGGGCTCTGGTCCGTTGGCAAGATGTTGTCTCTGTCTTGGTCTTTACTCTGGCTTTTTTTTCTTTTTCTTTGTCGTTTGTTTTTTTTAGTTAAAACGGCACAAGCTGTCGCTGTTCCAAGACTTAAAGGGCAACCATATGAAATGGCATTGGAACCCGTTTTGTGTGATTCTGTGACTTTGGTACGGGCCTCGACCGTGCAGGTAAAAGTACAACACAAGCCAGAAGCAGATAGTTTACCATTTCAAAACCTCAAAAACGTATTTAGCATTTAACTGCCACTTATGAACAAAAAGCATGAGGTTCATCATGTTAAATACATTACAATGCAAGACTAATGTTGAGGATTTGGTTCATAGGGGTCTGGAGGTGGACATTGCAACTGCAGCACCTGCAGTAAGGTTTTCTGGACAGATGTCTCAGGGAGTGGGGGTTAAGCACCTCACGTTAAATTTGTTCTAATTCTATTCCACTCACTATATCACTGGACATGTTGCCTTGAAGGGAGTCAACTGTCCTACAGCTTCCCTCCCTCGTTGAGGTCGTGGCTTTTGGAAATGTTGGGTCTCGGGGTTGGGACCTGAACCTTGTTGGGTGGTTTGGGAAACAGCTGTAAGCTTCTTTCTCTCATTCCGCGCTTGGCTGACTAAGATTCCTCATTGTCAACATGCTAACCCTTAGCTTAACCAGCATACACAACATGGAGATGACACACAACACACACCAACAACAACACAATGACCTCTACAGGGGGCTGGGGGGGGGGGGGGCTTTGAGGTGAACATTGAAGCAGGTATGACAGGTAACGTTCCAGCTCGACTCATCCCTTACGAGTCCTTAATGCCAAAAAAATGTGAAATTAAGCTGACTGATCACTAACATCAGCTGCTCTCAACTCTCCCGTGCCTCGACTATGTCTTTGGGGTCATTCTGTTGTACTGAATGGATGTTTGTGTATGCACGCGTGATGGATGAAGGTAGTTGCAGGGGGCGTGGCCAGGCAGAGAGCCTCTGGCGAGATGAGACGATGCCACTCTGAAGGGAAGATCAAGCAATGTGCTGCTGGAGGAAAGACGGGTCCTTGGCTGAGGGGGGGGGGGGGGCAGGCAGAGCTGACAGAGTGGCTAAATAGAGAGATGAGGAAGGAAAGTCTTAATTACAAACAGCAAGTAGGGATAAGGAGAGGGATTAGGTCATCCATGGAGCACGGAATTAGAGGAAGAAGAGGGTAGAAAAAAAAAAAGCTGACTTTAATTAGCATTGTTGGTGGGGCAGTCACGTGTTAGCTAGCGTTAACCCCAAAGAGCTACGGCTAGCTGTCATTAGCATTCATATAACGAGGGCTGAGTGCAACCAGGCCATTTCGGTAGCAATTACTTTAGCCTGGCTAGTGGCGACATGCTGGGACACTACACATAAAGATAGTCACTCGTGCTGCAGGGGCGACGGAGGCCAAGGGAGTGAGTGATTGAGAAAAAGCGACTGGATATTCACTCCAACCAGCCTTAGCATGTCATTAACTTCCTCCCCATCCCCGCACTACCCCTGACTGGACATTATGAGCTTATCACATAGAGCAAAAGGGAATAATTACCCAAATACTATCCAGCACAGCCATCTTTAATCAGAGGAGTGTGTAATTACTGCCACACAAACGACTTCAGTTCATTACGAGGCTGCCGTAACATGTCCAACGATGGATTGTTCATCATTCTAGAGTGTATTATTTACCAACGCCGCAGCAAACCAGGGACAGATAAATACACAATTGTCATTAAGGAGGAAAGGAAAAATGGATGTGCCGGTCAGACGAGCATTTTTCAAAGACGCACATTAAAAGCCTAAAGTGGGGAGAGACATTAGAGGGCAAGCGAGATGATAGAGGAACGGCGGGCGACTGATGGCATGTTTTAAAAGCAACTTCCACTTGATTAACTCCCTGTTGTCTAAAAACAAATCTAATTTCTGCATATTTACATTCACATTTGCATTGGTTTCCTGACATACACAAATCTGTTTATGGCAGAGCTTTATTTGTTCCCCGGCACACCGCTCCGGAAAGCATTTCCGAGGCTTGTTGTTTTTGTGTTCCTTGAAGTGCACGTGATGTGTATTTTCCTGGGGTCCAGTAGCACACTAATCTTCTGGAGCCAGATGTGCTGGTAAAAAGGCAAGCCACAAAGCCGCCACCACTAGACGTCTCTGCATCGCTCCTGGCCAGATATGATGCTGCATCCCTGGGGGCATTAGCTGAGAGCTTTGCTGGGCTCCAAATAGAACCATGCTCCTGCTCTGGAGACAGCAGCATAATGGAACAGTGTGAGGGAAGACGACCAGTCAAACTTGAGGTCAATCACGGGAAACCACTGGTACGGCACTTTTGAAAAGTAATACACGTGTGTTTTTTAACGATAATGACAACCAAATTGTTTATTTCGCAGTGACAGAGAAGCTGAGCTGCTGCTAGCACATGTAGGATCCTGATCAACTGCTTTCACCGCATCTCGAGACTACGTCTGGAAACTAAACTATCAAAACTAACCCTAAAATAACGCTCTTCATTGGGTATGAGGGAACAGGAAATAAAGGAACCACACAGCAAACAAATCAGCAACCGGACATTTTTTTTCAAACTCCGGGTTTTTGTTTCAGTCTATAAAGATGCATTTCTAAGCAGTTTGTATCCCAATGATTACTGTGCATTGACGAACCAATCAATCATAGCAGCATAAGGCAATTTTTGGAAAAAGTACGCTGGATTGCATTTGGATCTGCATGCGCTATGAAGCATTTAAAATGTTGTGCGATTTTCGAAGGCTTGGAAAAGCCATGCAACAACAACAAGCAGCAGCGGCGGCAGCATTTCTAGCTCGATTGAGTGGCGGTAATTGTCGAGTTGTCAAGCGGGCTTTTGTGGCCGCAGGCGGAGCTGGCAGAGCCCATCAGTCGAAAATTACAGAGCAAAAGAACAATCGGCTTCTCCTCTGTTACTTAAAAAAAAGAAAGAGTTGCCCAACAACAGGGGGATCCGAACGGAGATGAAACCAACCCAAAAGGAGACTGTTTACCTCACTTTGTCTTTGTCTTGAGAGGGAAATGTCAACCGGAAACCAAAAGGAGAAAAGAAAGAAAAGGAAAAAAAAAATCAACTCAGGCCGCCATTGCTCATTCGTCAAACATCTGACAACAAATCATTACACCGTCGCTGCAATTGATTAACAGTCACCTGGTAATTGATATCAATAAAGGGAGGGTTGTTTTTAATTCAAGGCTCTCACAGGCGGGCCTTCTTTTGCCATGAAAACATTAGAAATGTTTTTTTTTTTTTTACTGCCACTTGTCTCTAAGGCAACCGGCTCAATTCATCAACTAGTGTTCAGAGCGATGGAATTAAAGCCAAACAACTGCTCAAACAAGATCCCATTTCATGGCCTGAAGTTGTTGCAACCAATCACATGCCGTTTCACCCTTTGGCTGATCCACCGTATCACACCAATGCGACGACAACTTCAGCTAACTGCTCGTATCTCTTAAATAACCGACATACATGTACTATACACAGAGTTGAACGTTTGTATCGGGTTGTAATGACCGGTAGCTGACCATGTACCTTGGACGAGTCGTGGCAAGAGGACAGTGAGGTTACGGCATCACTGACAGGGCAAGCCTGCTGGCCTGGGTCGTTATGCATGTTTAGCAGGCCCGGGCATGCAGGGCCACCCGCATGACCAAAACCAGTGTGACAGAAGACACTTCTGGACCCATGAGAGGGGGTTGTTTTGTCACCACCTGCTTCACGGCTCATGCATGTGAACAAATCCTCCGTGGCACGCACACATGCCACACCCCCTCCTCCCCCTCTATTAAATGCACACAAACCACATTTACTAGATCAATACCCTTAAACAAATCCTCAATCTGTAATTACTCGCTAACACCCAGACAGAAAATGATAATCTGAAAGACAAACACCCATCTGTATTTAAGGTGGCCTGCCTCTCTCGACATCTGGCTCTCACGGAATTGCATTGGGCCCCCACACAGAGCAGCATGCAGGGGACCCATGCTCCGGATTGCGCAGGTTGGGAAACGGCAATGAAAGGTTCGCCTGTACCCTCTGTATGTTCCACAGCCTTGCTCCTGGGGCTAAAAGATGGCAGCCGTCCATTGCAGGGAGTCTCCTCGAATGGAGTCCGCCATGGGAGCTGAGCAAATAACGTTCACCCTGATGTTCACACATATGGCATTCTGAATCGTTTTTTCTCGGCGAAAGTGAGAGTCAGAAAAAAGTAAAAGAAAAACAGATTATAAATAATTACAAAGAGCTATTTATGTGATGGTGTGTGTGTGTGTTCATTAGGAAGAACAGTGACTCATCAGAGTTAATAGGGTCTTAATGCTTCGCCTCATGCGGTGTTGGTGGTGGTTGCCGCTTTCCTTTTCTGAAATATGTATTCCGTGGGAAATATGTCTTTTACATTTTGGGTGAACTGTTTAAAAGCAAAGTGAGGTATTAAACAAAAGCATCACAGGAAGAGGGGGTAGTCAGTGGTGGTGGTACACCGTTACTTTTGACCGAACTGGTCGCCTAAGTGAAAGCCAGAAGGCCATCGACTATTACCCATAACCCCAACCACCTCACTCCATCGTCCTATGCCATCATCCCCCTGATGGACACTCAAACCCAGCGCTAACCCCACTCGAGCGCCCTGTCAGGCTCGGAAGCAATCTTTACACGGGCGGCATTACTTTCACGAGGGGTGTGAACATGGGGGGGGGATACAGATTTCTGTTGCTAGGTAACAAAGTAACTTGAAATCCTTGTATATTTGTCATCACGTTCGTTAGGATATGAAGGGACACAGGTCGCCACTCGAGTACGACACATCAAAGGGCAAGGAAATGTAGCCAGGATGTGAAGCAAGAGGAAACTGATGTTTCCTACAATTGGTAACGCCTTCATAGTGAAAATAAAAATGAATGGGGGGAGAGAGAAGCGCTGCACGCTTTGGGCTATGTTTTAGCGTGAAGAGGCAGCCCATTTTGCATGCCTGGCTTATCGGGTGCGGAAGTATGCCTGCGCACTATGTGCAGGTTGTGACAAATAACATTTGGATATCTATATTTTTGTATAAGTCAGTCTGAGCTCTGAGAGAAACGCCTGTGTGGTTGCTGCTCCATGTGCACACACACACACACAGTTAATGTGTCTTTAGTGCACATACTAGGTGAAATCCAGTCCTTTGCTTGTGTGTTACATCAAGTGCACAATGTGGTTTTCACTGGTTCACATGTCAAAAGGGTTTAATGCCAATACCAGGCTCCCTTTCTATGGCTCGTGCTGAAAATCAATACACCTGCATACTCCTTTGAGAGTGTTTGGAGCAAAACAACACAAACGCACAATCATACACACACACTGCTCTGCTTTGCGTGCAGTCTCCCCAGGACACTGTGTCGGCCCCGGGGCTAAGTTACACCTGTCCACCTGCACTTAGGTGGCTACTAATATGTTTGATCCAGAGTGACAGGGTCCTCACCTCGCAACGCTTACAATTTTCTCTTGTTGGGAGAAAACTTTCAATTCTTGGTTTACAATGTGTTTGCGCATGCGTGTGTGTGTGTGTGTGTGTGTGAGTGTGTGTCGCACTAAGGCACACATTCCCCAGACGCATTTGTTTAAGACATAAAAGATATTAACATGAGGGCTTCGAGACCAATCACACTCAAGGGGACCAGACAACACTGATGTGGTTAGAGGTTGGAATTTAAAAGCCTCAATAACAGTAATGGAGACTTTTTGAATCCACTTCACCAAGCGACACATTTGTGTCTTTTCTGTGGTCAGACTGGTGAAACACACATATTTACAAGTGGCTGTCATGCTTAACTCAGGAAGAAATGGATCCCTCACTTGGTTTCATTTCTAACCAGAATGAACTCAAAATTATTTCTCAACCGCATTTCTTTCTCCGGGGCTTCGGGCCGTCTCGCGCCATCAACCAAAAGATTCATCATGTCCTGCAAAAAAACAAACAAGCGCTGTGTGGTCATCCTACTGTAAGTGCTTCTAATTACATCTTTAAAATCCCGCCAACAAGCTATTAAACATCCACATTCTCATTTTTTCTCATTCCCTTCCACGCTGTCTCGTATCTTGAAACACTGCGAGCAATTAGTCCGAGTGACTTTATTCATTAGGGGCTCAGTCCTAATGATTATTAAACTGCATACAAGTCAGAAAGTAACCGCAGGGCTGCATGGTGGGAGAGAGTGAGAACGAAAGAGAGGGGAAAAAAAAAAGGGGACAAGGGGAAGGGAGGCGGGGAAGGACGAGAAAGCTGGAGGGAGAGAAAAGAAACAAAGACAAAGGGATGCGGATGAGAGTGTGGGAGAGATGATGGGGATTAAAAGAGAGAAAGGGCAGAAAAACGGTGGACAAAGTCGAATATGGTGGAATTCATAATCGGGGACAAACGGACTCAACCCAAGGAAAGTGATGTGGGTGCAGATGAGGCCCGAGCTGTCCGCTAAGAAATTAGGGCAGATCATTTGCATTGTGGCAGGTGGATAATCACCCGTTAAAGTCAATCGTATAAATCACCCGCACAGCACGCAAACACGTGTCTGATGTAGAAAATAAATGACAGACAGCAGATGCACCTATAAAACCTTTGCAACAAAATGCACGCACACAGTAAATGGTCTCAGGTGCTTAGCAAATGTGTACACAACCCGGGAAAGACTCATGCCCGCAGTGCAAACATGCATAGACTTTACCATGTCCCTGCTGCTCCGTGGCTCTCTTCAATCCACACCTGATGTTATCTCTAAAGGGAGATTTATGCACTTGCCGGAGTGAATTTATGAGAGACGGCCTCCTCAGTCAGCGGTACGCCTGCTAAGAAATTGCTTTGTTGTAAAAAAAGAAAAAAAGAAAAAAAAAAGAAATAGCAGATTTGAAAGATTTATTTCTATCTCCAACAAGGATGCATGATATATTCAATCTGTTTATTTGAGTGAAACAATCATTTCAGGGAGGGAGGCCTATGACACCACGATAAGGCTGAATTGTGTTTAGCGCCACCGCCTCCCAAACCCAGTTTGCAGCGGGGCCTTTGTGGGCTTCTATCTATTTGGTTGTCACTGTTTTTGTTTGCAGCGACCGGAGAATGGGGGGGGGTGATGCATCATATTCTGCCTTTTGTTTGTTTTGCTTTTATTGATTGATTGATTGTTACCTTGGACATGAGCGTTGTGATGGAGGATCTTGGGACAAAAACACAAGTGGCAGCTCCTCGCCGTCACCTCACCTGTCAGACTAGCGAGTTCATAAAACATGATCAATATTGCCCTCTCCCCCTCTATCCATTCATCTATTCATTTTTTTTTCTTTGGCCCTATACTCGCTAAAAAAAAAAAAAAAAAAAAAAGGCCTGGTGTCAAAAGCGCAAAGGCAATCCTCCTGTACCACAATAATTCAAAGCCTTTTTCTTGTTACCCTTCCTTCTCTGTACAGACACAACAGTTTTGTACTCAGAATGTGTAAATATGTGATGCGACACAGAAGACAAATACTGTGGTTAATAGAAGTAAAAAATAGTGCATTTGGTAGTCCTGACGTTCGATGTGCGAGGGAAGAAAAGGTCAGGGTTAGATTGTACAGCCAGGCGCTGCTCAAACAAAGCCCCGTCTCAGAGGGTGCAGAGGACAGGCGCGAAGTTAGCATCAGCTCCCCCAGGTGCCTCCGCATGCCTCCACCTCCATCTGAGATAGGAATTGGGGACTGAGGGCTGACAGAAGACTAAAGAACAATCACTCTGGACTGTCGGGGACAGGTCACTCAGATGCAGAAAGGAAAATGTACGTGACCTTTTTTTTTTCTTCCATATGGCAGATAAGCGTTATTCTAAGGTCCACTGACTTAATGTCAAATAGCTTCAAGAAAGACTAAAACTAAAAACATCGAAGGACTCTGAGGAGCAGAGTTGCAACTTTAGCGTGTCATGCATATTGCGCAAGTAGGAGCACAGCATCAGGTCTGTTTATATAAGGACTTTTAAAAAGATAACAATATATTCTCTACTTTTCAATATAAAGGCAAAAGGAAAAAATCCATAACAGCCAGAATTGATGTAAGCTGCAGACATAACAGTACCCTTCTGTGGGCAAAACACAACTGAGTATTTAAGGTTTTATTGGCGTACAACTTTTTAGGACAAACAGGACAGGATTTGGGGAAAGTGCTTGTAAATTTGGACTGTCCCAAATCAAGGGACAGTCCAGTCAACCTAACTGAATGAGATATCTTTAAAGCTATTCAAAACCTAGAAACTAAATAAACAGAGTTCAAATTTGGTGAACTCTGACATGTGAAATGGATTGACCAATCGCTCACTATTTTCGACAATAATGATCTATGAAGAATCGCAGGGATGGATGGATGGATGGATGGAGGAACACTTAAAAAGTGTCACATCCTGTTTTTTATAACCTTCATCCCATGAACTGTATAAACTGCTCCACAGAAGAGATGCAGCATGATTCGTCGTCATTAGAGAGACATCCCTTTGCATCCCTTTGAAGGAGCTCACTGACTGCGCGTTGCACTAACTCACTGTGCCCACTAAGTAGTCACTATTGTCGCCAAGCTTTTAACAACGCATAAATAAATAAATTTAGCTGCGTCACTTTTTATTCGACTTAAATTGAACAATGGTCCTCCAACTAGTTCCCAATAAACACATGAAAAATGAAGAATAGGAATCCTAACTTTTGGTGCAAATCGTTATCTAACTATTTATAGAGGAAACGCAGAGCTTTTAATACCCAGAGGATTAATGCTCAGCGTAACCTTTGTCAATCCGGGGTGAAAAGGTTTAGGAGCAGGAGCGCGTGACATTATTATGGTGGGTGATCCCTCATCACACTGACGTGTTGTTTCTAGTAAAAAAAAAAAACAATATAGTGTCCAGGAACCCGAACCCCTCTGTGTCTGTTGCTCGGTGGTAGGGAGGCCATGTGTCACATAGTAAGAGATAATACTGGTCTCTTCTGCCATCTAGTCCTGAGGGAATCGCTCTCCCCCACTGGTAGGACTTAGTGGCAGGGCAACGGGCAGATAGGTGACGGAATCTGAGACGAGGCATTTTCAGAGAAAAAAAAAAAAAAAAAAAAAATGTGTCATGCCTCACATTCCTCAGCCAATTAAAGTGTCTGCACCTAAAGCAGAATTATAGCATAGTTAACCATAATGAGTTGCAAAGTTTAAGATCACTGCCTGCCAGACATAAAAGAAGAGAAATAGAAGGTGCTAATCCACTGAGAAAGTTTGGAGTGGCACAAATCATATCAATTGCCTCTGTATATGGCGCACCTCTGAGAATATGTACAGGTATTAAGTGTTCAAACAGCTGGCTGCTCACCTGTTATTTACTGTTGTTGCCTCTGTCATCACCGACACACTGTCCTTTGTCTAACTCCAGCAGGGGGAGAGAATCTTTTCCATTTTTACATCAAGTGACAGCTCTTAGATCATCTCATGCTCAGTCGGGTTTAGATTTTTAAACCGTCTTCTCCCGGTTAGAGCACTTTTATGTCTTCCATTGATTTAGTGTCCCGACGTAATTTCTTGAGGCCAAATTCACTTTGCATCTTGTTCATTTGAAAGTCTCGAGCTGCATTTGATTTATGTCGGCAGATAACCGCTCAAAGTAAATCACGGGCCAGATCAGTCCTGTGTGCTGTGTTTTCATTTTTACATTTCTGCTTTATTTCTCTCTTTGGTTTTACATATTGCCAGGCAAATCTGAGCTCAGATCCTGTGCGTGTGACTGTGAAGACGGCTCGTTTTATCTGGATAGACATCGGCGTCGGTGCACCACTCCCCTGGCGAGCAGTGGATTTAGACTTGCTGAGGTTCGAAAAGTGAAATCCTGGGCTGGCAGTATTCCCTTCCCGCCTCGTGTTTTTTTTTTTTTTTGCGCTAATCTCCTGGTCGGGTCAGCGCAAGAACAATTAAATGAGGAGAGCCGAGCGATTCCTCCAGGACCCTAGGGCCTTGTCGCATGGGTGGGAGGTTAGCTCGACACCACTGGTGGGAGAAGATGCATCATTAATGAATCAGGAAGTGGGGACCGAGCATGTCGGCACCCCAGCAAACTCTATTAGACCACACCCCATTGCCTTTTACTAATGAATAATGTATGACGCCCCGCTGGTTCCAGGTGTGACTTGACACAGCAGCTAAAAAGAAAGTATATGAATATTCAGTGGCGGGTGGTAATGAAATCAAAATGTTCAGTATGGGAGTCCGTTTTAGATTGAGTCTATCTCTGCTGTGCGGAACTGGTAGACTGTGCTGATGGAGAGAAATGAGAGACTTTATATGCACTGACAGGGCTGAAATTTTGCCCTGCACTTTTAATGGTTTGTCTGACAGCAGATGGAGATGTCACTGTGTGCGCGCACTGATGGAGGCCATTTTGTTTTGGCAAAGCAGCGGTGATTTGTTTGTCTGGGAGGACACTGATGAGCAGGAGGACAGAGAAATGACCCATCGGTCAACACGAAACAGACTTCATTTAGTTGCTCTAATAGAGGGCTTCAGGATTGCACTGTCAAGGCACATGAGCCACTCTGTACGTACACGAGTTCATATAATCTGCTTGAGACTTTACCAGGTGAGAGATTAACGGTGAGTGTTTGTCAGTTTGTCTAAAACAGCTGCTGAAAAACAAAAAAAAACACATAACACTCTATTCTCTACTACACTCTTCTGTGTCCTTTCTGCATGCCCCACTACACTACGGCATTTACAGGGTCCATCCAGAAGCAGAAATACAGAGAGAAAGCTTGTGAAGAAGAGAGCACGAGCCCGTCATAGACAAATGACCAAGCCTCCGAAGGTTAATGCCCACCGTGTGTGGACCGGGGGGGGCCGCAGGAGGCCAACGTGGCTGCATAGAAGCACGTCCCAGACACCCCGGCAGGCGCGAGGGGCTCTCGCTGCTGATGAATGCCGTACTTTGGCTAATTACCTCCTCAGCGGACGTTAGCTTTAATGACACAAGTCATCAGAATACGTCAGAGTGGATGGATAGCCGGTTGGGGGGTGGGGTTGAAGGAAGAGAAAATCAGGAGAGATATCAGCGCAGCCGAGCGTCCTAGAAAGCCATCGACTGCGCCTTCCCACCCCATTTGGTTGATTCCAGCACACCCGCCACGGTGCCGTCCGTATCTGAATAATAACTGCCGCTCACTTGCAACCCCACCACCCTGCTGCCCTTCCCTCAGTCCACCAGACCAGCATCAGCTGGGTCCATTTGGTACCTTGTGACGCTTTCAGCCAAACTCTAATTGACAAAGAAATAAATGGTCTCCATAATAACAAGGGCCTGAATGTCCTAATCTCAATGAATCCACCTCATCCTCCCACAACAATTCCAATGCAACTGGACGAACGGAGAGCCAAGACGTGGACAACGTCTTCAGCTGCTGTACTGCCCAGCTGATGAGTTAAAAGTGCCTGATTGGCTCCGTGTGCTGTCCTACAGTGTGGTCATTCAAGCCCCAGTGGAAGAAGTGAACTTCGATGGCAAAGCTAATTTGGATATGCTCTCAACCGTGAAATATGGAAAAGAGTTGCTAAATGAGCAATTAATCCTACAGAGATACCATGTACCGGCAAAAAACTTAGATGAGTAGAAACAGGAGCAAATTACCATTTTAACTATCCTTAATGTTGCAAATAGTTTTGAAACATACAAATTGACTCGATATGATTAACATTTCAAACAGGGAAATCTAACAAACTGCAAACATTTTTGCAGACCTTTTCATCCTATTTTTGAGCCATCCTTTGCCACTTTCCCGTTTGAAGGTTCCGGCTAATTGCTTGTGGATGACTTTAGCCTTTTCATTGTCTGAAGACCTAATTGTAATGTATTGTTGTGGAGGGCCGCAGGGCTCTCCTGGAAGTCTTATTTATTTTTGCCATTTATCAATCAGTTAAATTTAGCCAATACCACTGTCAACGCGACACTGATGCTGATTCAGAGCCGGAACAAGGCGATGAAAAAGAGATGAGATGGAAAAGGGTGGCCCGTGTCTTTTTTTGCTCTCTTTGCGATGTGAGAGGAAAGGGTTCATCCCAGTGCCACAGACAACAAGTGCATGGCTTAAGTGTCTGGCACTGTGACATGTAGCTGAAGAAATGGTTCTCCATCCCTAGTCTCGTGTCTCTCTCAGCGACACAGAGAAAGAACAGAAAGCTGTGTGTGTGACTGCATTTCAGTCCCATCTAGCTCTTGCAAAATATTGATTCACTGAATGTCAAGGTAAATGTTTGCCACCTTTCACTCTGTAATTATGTCTTGAGACAGTACGGACACAGTGCATACATACGCAGTTTTGTCCTTGAAGTTGAGATGGGTTGGCGTTAAACTATTTCAATTTGCACAAGACTGCCTCGGTCTACTTTATTCAAACAGAAAGGCTCGGGAATAATCTCCGTCATCCCCCGTGTGTGTGTGCGCGCATGTGCCTCACACACACTAATAACTAGCAATCATGATAATCTATAACTGCACTCCAGCAGAGTCCCTGGACAGGCATTACAGTCATGTTGCGGGCCAATAAATAATGGCACAAATAAAGCGTCTGTCCATTCTCGCACCCTGTGTGTATGCAAAATAGGTCAATAACACTATCCTGGAGGTCATTGCCAGACCGTTTGCTCCTTTATCGACTGTACTGCAATTCCAAAGGAATTAGGCTATGTCACAATTCATCGTAGCCGCAGCCTCTGGGTCTTTGACAAAAAGCGAGCCTTCTGTGGGGATGACAAAACCTATTTGTCTTACAAGGTTGTGTGTGTCGGTTTTGTTTCTGCTTCGCCTTCAGTGACCTGAATCAAAATAGAAAAAAGGCTTTCATGTTGTGTCTTTTATTTTAAGTTTCTGCCTCTTTTTCTTCTTCTTCTTCTTCTTTGACCGTGTGATTTCTAATGATTAAAGCCTCCTTTTTTGCACCACCCAGAATTAAAATATTTCAGATGACTGGTTACCTGGTTTAACTTAAACCTGTTATCAGTCTTATTCACTAGATTTCTGCCATGCTGACAGGAAATCAGTAACCTTTAGTTGTTTAACTCGTCTCTATGGGTATATCTGCTATTTATCATCACATGTCAAATACTTCAGAACTGCATGCCATCTGTTTCTCCTCCTCTGAAGAGACAAAGCTGTTTGGATGACTCATTCCGCACTCGGATGCATATACAAAACCCATTCAACAAATGCTATCAGATGTTGGGTGTGATAACAGCAGAATTATGGGATGGGGATACGAGAGTACTGTAGGTGTCAGTTTGCAACATCAGCAACTGCTCTCCCCCCTGCCAAAGGCTCACACATGTGGCTAGCTGCCCAGTTTAAGAACATTCATAATTGAGATTGATGGAGGGGGTGAGTGATCCTCAAAGGCAACTGTGAGAGTCCATTTTATAGTCTTTGTCTCAAGTACGTTGAGGGTGCGCCGGACTTGAACTCTGGTGCAGCAAGTCAAGTCAAGTGTGCTGTAGAACGGCAAACTATTAATGTGTCATTTCATGGGTTAACAAAGATTTGCCTTCCTGTTTTGGTGACTGGTGAAGCAGCAGCCTATTTGCATGTCTGCCACCACTGAATTTGACGAATTTACCGACCACAAATGTGACAATAATTGCTAGCTGGCGAACACCGCAGTTCCTCCGCCTCACTCCCCGCTGTTAGTAGAGGGGTTGGAAGTTCCGTCGTCTACGAGCAGCGGGGAGTGAAGGACGGGCCGTTTACATCCAGCGAACAACCAGCCCGCTGTTCAGCTCATTTTCTGTCACCAGCGTAGTATAAAAAGCATGGTGGAATGAACAAGCTAGCTAGCTAGCTAACTAGTAGAACAACATTTCCACCACATGACTTATGATTACAATTTCTGGACCGTTTGAGTTTGGCCTTTGCTAAGGCAAAAGGGACCAGTTGGAAAATGTCAACAATGTATCATCATCGCATTTGTTCGTTTAAGGAATAAGACCTTAAGGTGTGAACCCACCCTGAATCTCTCAAATCGGGCGACAAAGCCATTTTGAGGGACATTTCAATTAAAACTGTAGTCCACCTTCCAAACTGTATAGGTAAGCAACACCAATATAGGTTTCGATGGATGTTTTGGGAATGTACTTAGTGTCATGTTCCCATGTCACCATGGAAATCCATTTGGCTTTTCAGAAAAACTAATTTAAATTCCAAATGTGTCATTGGAAACAGTTGGTTTTCCACTTTTACAGATTTTACTATCACATAAATTACCCATTATTTCAAAACGAACAAAATTAGGACTTGAGGATTCACCCACCAAAAGTTGTACCAGCTCCGTCATTAAGCGTTCGTTAACTTCCAAAAGACCCTTTTTTACCTTAAGTTTAGTGTTAGCGGGTGCTGCCACCACTCAGCCAGTGGCAAACCCTTTAAAGAAAAGCAGACAGACAGACTGCTGAAGAGTGTCTACAATGTCTGGTGGGTTTTGATACTGTCACAAGACATCTCTCCCCTCTCCTTTTCCACCATTCTTCTTTGTCCATCGCTCTACTCGCTCCTCTCCCAGTCCCATCATGATGGCCTGAGCATGAAGGAGCCATCTGTCACTCCGTGCTCATTCTTGCTCGGGTCCTGAGAGCCCGCCACTCGCCTCTCACCCGCCTTGGCTGTCATGTCCGCTGGCTGACGGGAAAAGTGACGAGCGGCGACAAACGTCCCCAGCTTGAGTCTGTCAGTAACCCCCCCCCCACCCACCCACCCCACCCATTTTTCCTCTCCACTCCTTCTCCCTCCCCTCACATTGCATGCACACACAAACCCAGCCAAATGTATACACCCATCTATGTTTGAAAAATATGCTCTCTGTATCTATACAGACAGCTTTCAGAGGGCTCACGTTGAATTGATTTTCTCCATTTTGCAACAGCATGACATTCTGTCAGGGGAGAGGGTGAGCAGAAGAATGGAGGAGGGAGAAGATGGAGAGAGACACGCAGAGAGTGGTATTCCCCCATCTGACCATTATGAGCGGCATGTCAAACGAGGGCGAGAGACAGAGGCCTTGACATGGGCCAGCCCCTGCAGGGAGAGGCTGGAAGGGGGGTAAAAGGGGAAGGGGGCGGGGCAGTCAACGACGGAGAAGGAACGATCCCGATGGATGGAGAAAGCCACAGTTAGGAAAATAAGAGGGAAGAAAGAGAATGAGTTTGTAATAATGAGGTGGGGCAGGTGGAGAGGAGGAGGAGGCAGAGAAAGAGCGCTCCTTACAACCTCCCATCGATCGGGTACAGTCGAGATTGGCTACGCCGACCTCTCTCGCTCGTGATCACGCCCCTTCCCTCCTCCTCGCCCCTCCCACCTCCCCGCTCGCAGGGGCAAAAGTAATAGACAGTGAGAATCTAGTGATAGCGTTTGATTGTCAGCTGAAGTGGCAGTTATAAATTTACTCCAGGATAACCATTTACTGTGACGGTTTCGGGATTGAGACAGCGCGGGAGAGCGATAGAGAGAGGAAGATGAAGGTGGAGGGGTATCTCTGGGAGGGTCCACTGCTCTGATGTTTGTCTCCCATCATCCTTTGTGATAAAAGTGCTTTTATGGGTGCCACCAACAGACAAAAAAACACCCTCATTGCACAGATAAAACCTTCAAAACATACAATATGGCTGCTGTCTCAATTTGGGCAATTCAGGGGCTTCTAGCTGGCTCCAAAAAAAAAAAAAAGAAAGGAAGGTCTTCACACAGGAAGAAAAAAAAAATGACCCTCTGTTTCGTGTAGTTTACTGGAGCATCTGTCTTTGTTGACAATAGCTTCCTGATATTTGGAAGCAGGGGGCTTCTGCGGTGCAGCCATTTCACAGCGCTCCCCCGCCCGTCATCCCCCATTCCCGGTGGATTATTCCTTCAATTTGTTAAAAGCCAAAGCCTCCGTGGGATGGTCCAATCGCAGGAGAGGGATGGGGTGGGGGATGCAGGAAAGCAGTTGGCATTTACAAATGCTGTGGGTGCAGTGAAATATGGCAGCCATATTTCAACATGTGCGAGGCTGTAAATGCACACGCAAAGACACACACACACACACACACACACACACACACACACACACACCCACACACACACACACACCCACACACACAGGCATGTTCACCTCCCGCCTCCCACATAGATAGAGCACACAATTCAGATGGAACACAATGTCAACACGCTGCAGGTGTATTTGTGTGTGTGTGTGTGGGGGGGGGGGGGGGGGGGGGGGGGCCTGCATGGGTGGGTTTGGGTGCACCTTTGACACTAGCTTGACAGGCTCTTAATTGCATCCAGGGTCCACGATGCCATTTTCTTTTGCAGACGGTGACACACACACACACACACAATCCAAGATCCCAATGTTGTCGAGGACATACAGTTATTGACATGCATTCTTTTTTCTTTCTCAAACCTGTTAATTAATCCTAACCCTAACATCAACACTAGCTGGCACTGCATCGAAAAATTGCAATTTCTGTGACAGATTTTCGCATCTTGCGGGGATATTCGGCCCCCAGAAAACATTACAAATTTCATCTCCCACACAAAAGTGAACACACACACACACACACAACCTTATACTGACATGAGCAGGAGGAAAACGAGACGGAAGAGAAATACGACAGGCAGGTCTACCTGAAGGCACAGGCTCTAACTAGCAGCTAAACTAAACAAAAGAAGCTTTGTCTGCCTCTGTGTGTTTGCGTGTGTGTGTGTGTGTGTGTGTCAGACGAACAAGTATAACCCTTGTTGTTCCCGAATTCCCTTATTTTAACTCTTTCCCCTGCTGTGTTTCCTTGTTATCACCCCTTTGGCTCTTTTAGAAAGTCTTATTTCAGAGCTATTCTCCACAAGAGTTCATAAACGTCTACACCAGACAATCTCATCACATTTTCTTTTTTTTTTTTGCATATGCAAGGATTTCTGAGGCGATCAAAAACGGTCGTCCCTCGAGACGAGCTTAAAAGGCAAGGATTACAATCTAGATGTGATCTCCAAGTGAAAACTGAAAACTAGAACTATTCTGTCATGTGCCTCCCCAAAAAGCTATGTTTGGCCTCAGTTAACATTTGTGGTCATTCTGTATGAGCGTCAGCACAGACATTTGCATATTCAACGATACCAAGGCCATCCACAAAAACATATAGTATTGTGTTGGAATGTATCTCTTTCTGTTAGAAGTCAGGGTAGGTAGAATTGAAAACAGAAAAAAATCCATCATGGCATTCCTGGCAAGCTAAGGCACAACAAAGACGGGGACAGCTACAGTCTGAGATAAAGAGACAATGTGATTACTGTAGGGTACTGCATAGCACATGAACACACACATTCAGAGTCACACACCTGTATCACACACATATTCAAGGCGTCTTTGTGCTCACCCCCGCGAGTGAGAAAAAAAGAACGTTTTTTTGTCTCTGGAATTCAGCTAGCCCTAAAATGACCTGGACTGTTAGCTTACTCTTTGTACGCCAATAGATACGGCTGCTCCCCAGCTGGCTAGCCCCTTAATAACTTGCAATCAGAGGTGCTTAATGGTTTCGATTTAAATATATAATCTATGAATAGTAAGGGCAGTGTGATGATGACACCGAGCCGTAAGGAAAGTAACAAGCTAACTGTTGTTGTAATTGCATTTGTCTGCATCTGAACTACGGTAATTTTAAAATGCTTTGTTGTTGTTGTCGTCCCTCTCAAAAGGCTTCTATTGACCAAATATTTAATGTTCCATGAGATGCACAGCTTACACACATCAATATGCAACCCCTTTTCATTCTGCTTTGTTTATCGCCACTTGTTTTCATTTGAACTCCGGTGAAGCATGAACCCCACAGGCTACGGACTGCTGAGCAAACGTTCGGTCACACGACCAAGACTCGAGAATCTGGATCCAGTCACGAATTTGACGACTTCGTACGAACTTAACAAAAACCAGACCGACTTTAACACCAGCGACACCAGATTTTAGTTGGAACTGAGCGTGATGACTTCCAGGACTTAATTAATGTCCTGCAGTAGGTCAGTTGGTCTGAACTTGAACTTCAGGTTAGGGGTGTACAAGGTTACAGTATATGTGTAGAAAGATTCGGATCCAGAGGAAAGAGGAAGGATGTGTGGTCAATTTGAAAACAGGGCAGACATTCCTAATTTGTTGTCTGGTTTAGGACTAAAAGATCCAATGTTTAGGTTATTAGACTGCATCGTCAGTGCTATTGAAATGACTATAGGATACATTAAGGGGAAATTAAATTCTCATGTGCTGCCTGTTGTGAATTTCAAAAGAGAAATTGTGTAAATAACGCCAAGGCTTTCAGGAAAACCTGGACTTCATAATGTTTTAATTAATGGACTGGATAAGGGTTATAGTGGTTAGATGCATAGGGGCTAATAGTTTTAATGTGGATGTGTTGTGTTTGATGTACTTCAGTCATTCTGTACATCCTGGATCTAAGCCCAGAAGTCCCACACGACTACACACATTCTGCATAATGCCGTTATTCTTTTGTCTTGTATTATATTTGGCAGAACTTTCTTGTGGTATCCACAGACAATCTAAAATAATATTTAAATCTGAGTCGGATGGATTCAAAATCAAGTTTATGATATTCATAGCCTCATTGCATTCAGAAATGTATATTCTAATCATAGGCTGTTTTGTAATTACAGCTACTATAATGTAACTGTTTCAGTCCATCAAACAGCAGGAGGAGAGAACGTCTTGTCACACTATTAGATGCCAGGGAAATCTATTGGAAAGAAATGACAACATTAAGGCTTCTAATCTCTGTCTAGGATTAAGAAATGGGTGGCGGTGTATCAGCAATGGATTAGAAAATAGTATTATACAAACAGACCAGGTGCTATAACTTTTGATGAACACGGTGCTTTGAGGATTGTTTTTAACTTTCTCCCTCCTCTCCCAATCATTATTGTTGCCGGTCTCTCTCGATAACAAAAAAAATTAATAAATACACCATCATTTCCACATCTCCAATGGGTGAAGAAAAATATATTTTGCTTTTTTTTTGTTGTTGTCTCCCTCTGAGCCGTCCCCAAAATAAAACATGCATCGGTCGGGCACTCTACTTTAAAAAGTGCCATTCGACGGGCACTAAACTGAAACATTTACAGTTCCAGGAGGATTCACTCTGGATTGCATCACTTGGATCTCATGATGTGGACTGCAGGAGGACTCGGCACACCAAGCGGTCACCCCGAAAGCGTGTGTATGAAGTCCGGCTGCATTCCTATTAAAGCCACATTAGATGGCTCGTCTCTGCAGAGAGCTGGTCTCGTGATTACCACCGCTATGTATTAGTACGAGGACAGAAAAAGGCTCTGCGTGCTGGAGGTGAAACAGTTCGTTTAATATGGATTCAGGCGCCGGCGCCTTGCGGGCCTGCCCACTGTGGGCCTCCCAGACCTCATTGTAATTTCATTAGCTGCCGCTGCGACAATGAGCGCCGTGTCGCATCAACACTTCAAACCCCCGGGCCGCCGATACCCACGAGCCAGCAAGCGCACACAAACAAAAGAAAAAGACTTGCATTCGTGCGAATGCATGCATAAACACGGAAACCCACTCGCTCACTTTTCGCACTCTCCCTCACACATTCCCACACTCTTCCCCACCCTCCACCGCCCCTCGCTTCCCCCCCCCCCCCCCCCATTGGTAGGTCTCTGGTGGGCAGAGGGAGCAGGATTTCTTCTGGGGCTTTCCCTGCCTTCCCGTTTTAGAACGGCAGAGCTAAGAAGGAGGACATGGCGGAGGGAGAGGAGTGGAGACGATCGGATCGGCTTTGATATATGGAAGCAGCTTTGATGGTCTCTCCCTTCTTCTCGCTATAAATAGCGAGCTACAGCTTTAGGGGAAAAGGAAGCGAGAGCCAAGAGGAGGAGGGAAAATAGAATGGGGAGAAGACGGATCCCTGGAGATAACATTTTGTGCTCATAGATACACACACGTGCATATACAACAATCTGACATGAAAAGAAAAAAAGTTTGAGTGCCAATTCTCATTGGCAAATACATGGAGATGTTTACATTCTGACAAAAGTGACACGAATTTGACACGCACACGCACGCACACACACACACACACAGGGGTGTTGATGGAGAGAGGTTTATGTGCCTGGGGCATGTTGCACAGAAGAGAGGTCAGGTTCCTTATAGCTGTATAGGAGCGACAATAGTGTGAATGGAAGGCAAAGTGAGAAACAACACTAGTACACGCTATTATCATCAACACGTGCCGAGTGTATCACCGTGATAGCATCTGAAGGCACACGATGTCTCACCTCTTTAAGGAGGGCCATGCTGGTGGCTTGGGATGTTCAGCCCATTAACCTCACACTGTGTATACTTTCCTTTACTACGCAGCCTTTTCAAAGCATAACATCACGTCTTCACAACCGTCCCCTGCGTTCCAGGTAGAGTAGTTTGAAAGTTTCGCGGGCAGTTGGCTTGAAGAAATCCATTAAAACACAAGTTGTTGTATTTAGTTCGTGCTTTTCGATAACCAAACCAGGAGGGTGGAGAGCATTTTGCTATTGATCTTCTGAATGGTCTGCATCTCGAGCTCCACCTTCAGTTATGTCGTTCAGTTAAAGCTACTTTGCTGCAGCTAGCTGGAATTGTGCCAGCAGCCACAACATGCTGTGGGCTGATTCATGAATTATTGCTTTACCTTATCACTGTTTCCATGATACAGCAGGCACTTGTACTAGAGAGTGTGGATACCCGATCTGATGGGCCGGGCCGGGTTCAATCGGGTCAATGTTCAGATTGGGTCGGGTTCGATATACTTGACATGGTGTTTTCTTTTTCGTGAAAAAATGACGGTAAAGGTACATTGAAATGACGGACCTACTGTCCGTGTGAATGCGTTGTGTCGCCACTCGGAGTGACTATTTATGAAAGCATATCCGAAACAGAAACTCGGGGCTCAGTTACTCCTCTCTCCGACTGACTCGCACTCTAATTTACAGTTATGCATATGGGGACTTTAATGCATCTTCATTGCTGTAAAATGACGACGATGTACTCAAACTAAATAAATTTACTTTGGATTGAATGAAAACCTTTTACTGCCACCCGAAAAAAGTATAAGTGAAACAAACCCTAAATTCTATCCCACAAGGCCTCTGTTTGTCACATCACATAATGGCAGCAAATTTCCCAGCATGCAATACAGCACAGGCCTGGAGGGCCGGCATCCATCCTACCTCACTGTAGCTCTACAACAGGCTGTCAATGACGGAGCCCAAACAATGTCAACCGCGGCAACCAGATTCAATTTAAGACCTGCTTTACTCTCCTCGCAGCGAGCCTTCCGACCCGCCGCCTCCCTCTCTTTCTCCTGCTCTCACTAACGCACATGTACACAAATCAAATGTAAACATGCAGACGGCGTGTCCCCATCAGCCACAGGGGACAGGCGGTGGCAGCTCCGCGTGCACCGCCTCACTTTTACCACCCCAGAAACAAATGACCAGTCCTTTCATTTCCCCGCCCCGCCACAACACCGTCCCACCTAATCACTTGTCGTTCGTAAACATGACAGAGCTATGCCTCAAGTTATGACTCCTGGATGATGGCACACTTAGAGGCCGGCGAGGGAAGTTAGCGCCGCAATAGATTGATACATTTGTCGCTTCTCTCAGGACTCTCTCTCTCCCCAATAAATGACAAATGAGTTTAACTGCAACCGTTAAAGGCATTTATAATATTGATCTGGCGAGAGTCAATAGTCAGTGCTATGCTCAGGCACTCATAATATTACTTTGAGCAGTGTGCACACTTGCATGAGCATAAATACCCACGCAGAGGCACACACGCACGGTCTCAAAAACAACAAAAGGCGTGGGGGGGGGGGGAATCAATGGACAGTGGTGCTAAGAGAAAGACTAATGTTCCTAACTAATGAAAATAAACACATTAGGAATGTACGGCGTTAGATGACCTCTGTGTTGACCTCACTCCATCTTGTCACAATTAATCCCTCGTTAAGGGGGTAATTGTTCGCCACTGTTCATATTTATTGTTGATCGCGCAGTGGCGAAGGTGCCCGCTGTCACCGAGACCAGGGTGAAGCCCGTAAACACGCACACACACACACACACACACACACACGTGTGTTGAAGATAGCGGTGGTGGTCTCGAAGCGCTCGTGCCCCAAGTTGCCGGGGGCAGCGATCGATGAGGAGAGGGAGCATGCCGGCAAAGGCTCTAATTGAAATGAATTTGGCTGCGGATAGATAAACGATTGGACATGTAAAGAGAGAGAGAGTCGGAGAGGGGAAGAGATTGAGATTTTTTTCACCTTTTCTCTCAAAGGGCGAACGTCTGGGGAGTCTTCAAATGAGAAATACGGTCACTTTATCATTGCCAGCGACCAATAGGAATTTTACACAGGGCTGAATCAATCATGCTGGGGTTTCATATGGAGAGGGACGAACGGAGGAATATTTGCACAATGTAATAACACCGTCTCTACATCCTGTCCATTTGGTCACTCGAGTTTGATTAGTAGCTCAAATACCCAACGTGTCTCTGCAACTGTATCGCATTAGCATCGTTTTTTTTTTGACATTTCAACTGCTACCTTGTCAATAGCGTGGCTCCGGTTCACCGCTTGCATTACCATGTTGGTGTTTGTGAAACGTCATACAAGCCAAGACAGAAGAGGAAAAAAAAAAATATAGGACAGATGTTTAACTCCATATCAGCAAAGCGAGTAAAGGTTTATTAGATTCGCAGAGCAACACTTCTACCGCTATGTGTATTTTTATCGTCAAACAAGGCGTCTCATGTACCATCGGATGATTGACAGCTCAGCTTTCTGTGGGGCTAACAGGCATGCTGTAAGAGGTCAGCCCTGTCGCCGTGCACCCGTTCCTCTATGGAGGCGTGCGGCGGGTATCAGCCCCAACAAACCTGTGATCTTAACCTCCTCGACAGGAGACGCGTGCTAGCGTGCCAGGCGTGACGCTCCGTGTACAGAGGGATCAATGTGCTTACTGCCGTTCCCCCGGCTACGCAGAGACGTCGTGTAAAGGTAAGGAAGAGAAAAAAGGCTGGGAGATTGGGTACACATGAGAGCAGATGTACACATGTAGAAGATCAATTGTGTGTGCTGTTGACCAGGCGGCCCCCGCGCTATTTGTGTTACACAGAGGGGCCGTCAACCTGAGGGGACACTTCCAGGACAACCAGCCTACACACACACACACACACACACACACTGTAAACATAGACTTACATGTGAGCGCAAACACTCACATACACACGCGCTTGCACATACTGTATCCAATAGGCGCTCCTCTGGCTTTTACTCACCTTGTCACGCTGCCTTTGAATGATTGCTTGGTATTGGGGTCAAAGGTTAAGAGTGGGTAATGATCTGGCAGTTACACGTGCAGCCACGACACTTAGAGAATTGTAGTCCTTCGCCCTCTACCCACATTGAGGCCCCCCACAAGCAGACATTTCCCCCACGATGAGGAGTGAGTGTAAAGAAAACAGAGTCTAATGATATAACGCATTCTAATGAGTACGGAAGCCATCGGAAAGCAGTTGTTTAATGAAATCTATATGTTGCTTTTGTTTCCGAACGACCTCAGAAACTTGTTTTGTTTTTTTTTACAGTTTTGCAATGATGTGTGAACAGTGTGACAATGCAAGTTTGAAGACAGAGACATTAGAAATGAAACTACCTGAGAAGGGAACGGAAAGTAGTTTGATGTCCACGTCCACCAGTGCCGAACAGGAACATGGAAAAGAGAAGACAGGAAAAAACAAATCAATAAGGAGGATATGAAACGGGCAAATATTTGAGGAGGAAATGCAACAAAAACCTTAATTAAAAGACCAAATGCTGCTCCACAAAGAACAATGGTCCCTGTTTTCCGTGATAAATGACTCGATCTTGTATTAACTCCATTTGATCATCACCATTGATTCAAATGGACATGTATTTGTTTTGGTAACGATGTCTTGTTTTATCCCCAATTATTCAACCAATTGTTCAATTAAAAGGAGAAATACTCCACCAATCAGCTGTCCGCAGGCTAAACTGCCTTGACAAGCTAATTTGGTTGGTCATCACAGGACCTGACCACACCACCGTATCTGCTCCACAGTAGCCGCGGCTCTGAGAATGACCACTTTTTACGGGGGCAACCGTAATTAAAACACGCCGTGTCCACTGCAAAATGAAGCAAATTAACCGTCGGAATTACCATGAAACTCCAATGAGAGGGATGATGGATGACAGCTGTCTGCCACTCTTGACAGTTTGTACATTTGACTTTCTAATTAATGTGGGGATTTAATGCGTTTGTTAATTCTGTCAATAGCAATCACGTCTCTTTCGGCTGGCTCTGCCACACGCATGCGCCCGATTTGATGTTAATGTGCTGTTCTGTATGTGTCGGAGCCATGACTGCCAAACGAGCCCGGCCAGCAAATGGGCTTTGGCTCCCCGTGGAGAAAGCGTTATGCTGAATATACATAGCGCCGCGTATGAATTCAAGACAGCTCCTTCGCTGTTGTGTGCTTAAGGAAATTGGCAAGCGACTTGGGGAAGTGAATTGAAATGATTTGTTGTGGATGAATGTTGGGAAAGGATCATGTTAAACAGAACAATGCAGATTAACTGATGGCGATATTAAATAAAGAAAACAGAAACATAAATGATGCAGCGGCAAATCCTATCCAGCACAACGACTCAGGGCTCGGTCATATGACGTGGTGAACATCACTTACACCTAGTTTGTCTTTCGCTCTATCAATTTTACATCAAAACATACAAAAAGGACTATTTTGATAGTTTGCACCCCACTCGTTTAATCTGCATTTGTA
The DNA here is from genome assembly GCF_910591455.1 of Pholis gunnellus. NCBI lineage: Eukaryota > Metazoa > Chordata > Actinopteri > Perciformes > Pholidae > Pholis > Pholis gunnellus. Next base: position 9,080,262 of record NC_136550.1, read on the forward strand.
TTCATCACTTTCTCCACATTGTTTGAGTGTACAGTGTAAATAAAAAAAACTAAAGTTTCTTGTGAACACCAAGTCCTTGGGTAAACTTTTGTAATAAGGTTGCAGTCTTGGTACTTTTTGGAGGGGGACAGAGACAAACCCTGCCGAGTCAGCACTCAGCGCCCAAGGACAGAGGGGCCGTGGTTGAAGAAGAAGTGAGGAAGATAGATTCAACTTGCTGCGGGACAAGTCCCTCGCTACCACCCACTCCTCCTCTCCTCTTTCACCTGGCCCACCACTCTCTGGTGCGCTATCAATCCCTCGCCTGCTCTCTCCCCCCCCCCCCCTCCTCTCACTCCTACTCCCCCCTCAACACCAACACACACATAAACACACAGAGGACATCAATCACAGGACTGCTGTTACTTTAAGTGACTCACTTGTGACACTCTTCAGTATGGCTACTGATTTTCCTCACTGGGGCTCTTAGGGGAAGTGTGTGTGTGTGTGTGTGTGTGTGTGTGTGTGTGTGTGTGTGTGTGTGTGTGTGTGTGTGTGTGTGTGTGTGTGTGTGTGTGTGTGTGTGTGTGTGTGTGTGTGTGTGTGTGTGTGTGTGTGTGTGTGTGTGTGTGTGTGTGTGTGTGTGTGTGTGTGTGTGTGTGTGTGTGTGTGTGTGTGTGTGTGCGCGCGCGCGCGTGTGTCCACTCATTTCACTTTTAGACTTTAGCCAGAAGTGCTCCGTATGAATTGACCCCTTAAAACAAGAATTAGAATTGTTGATTATTCCAATATGTGAGAAATGAGGGAGCCAGACAGAGAAATAAAGACAAAAAGATAAAAAGTGTTTTCTAATGTTGTAAAGATCAGTGAAATGTTTGGGTTGCCAGGTGGTAAAAATCTGGGACTATTCCTTGTTAATATCAATATGTATAACTGCACTTTTAACATTTAAAAGGCAGACGTGATGGCTTGTACGAATAAAAAAATAAAAACTATATATATGATTTCTTAAAGGATAATTACAACTTGGGTAATATTTTTGCAGCTCCGGCCATTTGGTCTATTGATTATGTTAAAGTTGTTCTCACAAGAGTAATTGCCGAGCTCTTGGAACCATGCAACATCGCTAAAGGTAAAAAAAAAAATAATAAAACATGCAACATAAAGTTGAAATAAACCGTTTTCCTCATTTGTTGAATCCAACTTTTGGAACTGCAGGCGTGGCCCCCCACGCTAGAATTAATAATGTAGTTTATAATCAGATCTTAAGCAGGCTTCTCCCTCATAAATATAGCGAGAAGAGACAAAGACAAACTGACAGGAAAGCATTTTGTGGAGCTGTTTTTAGCAGAAAAGGTCCCAGGTTGGTATGGGAGACGAGGTTTTGGAGTCGAAGAAGCGAGGGGGAAAAGCAAGCGGTACCTTGCAGACACAGTACATTACTTTTTCATCAGCACATGCACTCCCCTAAGCCTTGGTCCACGGGGGTGTGCGTATTGAATCACAAGCGTGGCCCGGGCTCTTTCTGCTGCACTCTCATATATTGCATACCATAGGAATGGAGGGCATGGTAAACTCATATAAGTCCACAGCCCCACAAGATGCTGTCAAAAACTGCAGGCGAACACAAATGAACAGTGGCTGAGAGATGTGCACACGTCGCATAAAACACACACAACACCACAAGCGGCGCGGGGCTGAAGAAAAAAAAAAAAACGGACTCGGCTGCGGCACGCAAATACACAGAAACGGCATCAAAGTAACATTCTCCAACTGTAACGATCTGCACCACATCACAGGGAACTATAATAAGACTAATAAGACTTAATGAGGAGGCAAGTAAAAGTGTGACCAAACAAAGCAGGGGTTTACGAGCCTGAAGACGGAGAGAGAGCCGCCTCGGGTGCTGCAGGACATGACCGCCATGTCACATTTACAACTTCACATCAAAACCTCTTTGTGTCCTTGCCAAAGTTATCAGTGTGTAATTACCACTTACTCGCTCTTTATTACATATCTGGCTTATCCGATAAGGCCCAAAAGGCCGTCTCCCCATGTGTGACATCAAAGTGTGGCTGTTTAAATCTACAATAATAACCTCAGAGAGCAGGTATGAGGTAATTTGTCGTACTTATTTTTTTGCTGGTTTCCTACAGCCTGGAGAAATGCTTCCAGGGAAGATATGAGAATGTCCATTATTGCTACTTAAGAGAGTGGAGAAAAGGAGCTTGTGGAAGAGCTGGGGAAGCGGAGGAGGAGAAGTCAATCAAGACGGGAAGGATGTTCATTCTCTCTCTCTTCTTCTTTAGTGGGCCATAAAAGCTAACGGGCCCGGAACAGCGCTCACCTCGGAATCGCCCGATTGCTTTTTCTCCCCCCCCCCCCCTTTTCTTCTCGCCTCCCCTCCCTCTGCTCCTCCGACAAATCAGCAGCCTGGACTGGGGTGAGGGTCATAAATAAGGAAAACAGTAGTCACTGTCACGTGCACGTGCTCGCCTGCACATACACTTGCACCGCATGCACAGCTCGAGGCGCGTTTTCCCCCTTCCTCGCTGCAAACGCAACACACACAAGTGTCGAGCGCGGCGCGCTGCAACCGAGGACCTCCCCCCAGAAACGGCCATCCTTCATTTTTTTGTGTTTTTTTTTTTTCCTCCATCGTGTTACCTCAGGTGCAGAGAGGGGAAACGTGAGCAGAACTTCTAAAAATACAGTCTCAGAGAGGAGTTGGTGCCACTGCAGAGGTTAAACAATCCGAGAGCTGCAGGCAATCATTCAATTTAAAACGCACCAGGAGCCCTTGGGGCGCGAGGGGCGCAGGACGCATAAAGAAATTTAACAACTCAATGTTTTACGGCCCACGAAAATGAGATCCGAGTACAGGAGCGGGTTGGAGGCGTCGAGTGTGGTCCGTGTAGTCCTGCACAAAGCTCCCAGACACAGAAGAAGAAGAAGAAGAAGAAAAAAAGAGGTCAGCCGCTGAGTGCTGAGTTGAACTCATGACCCTTTCCCCTGGACTAAAGCACAGTGAGCTGCCAGCGTAGGAGGGAGAGGGGACAAGAAAACAAGATTGTAGGTAGTAAACAGTAACCCTCTTGGTTAGATGATCATTCCAAAGCTGCCAATGCATCGATAGTGAATGTAGGTTGCTGCTAGTGTGACGCTTTTCACCTCAAAATGACAGAAGGCAACACCGATGGGAATTGGTCGAACAGGAAAAAAAAGAACAATCGGAGAAGTCAAAAGGGAGGAGACGAGACGGCTCGTGACAGACAATGAAAACAGACATTCACAGACAGGCTGATAGACGCAAAGCTGAAGAAGACGACAATGATACATACAGAAAAAGACAGGTAGGACAAGTTGAGACCCCAGAAAGACAGGCGGACAGACAGGCAGGAGGGGAAGGCAGACAGTTTAGATAAGCCTAGGGAGGACACAGTGCAGCTAACCAGCCAGAGCAAGAAACAGGAGTGTGTCACATGCAATGAAGGCAAGCGCACAAGACGGGTTGTATTTTTAAAGACCTGAGAGGACAGTAGGTAGTGTGGGCTAGGACAGGTCAGAGCGAAGGAAACAGAAAGCAGGAGAGAGGGGAGGCTTTGCCATGTACAAAATATTTCTATGAAACATTTACCGTTGCTTTCTTTCAGTCAAGGAGAATAGTGAGGCACTTTCCTTTTATTTGACCGTTATGCTATGTGTCTGCTGAAGAGTTGGCACTATTTTAACAGTTAAAGCGACTTATTTCTCTAAATGAACGTTTTAAATACAGAACATACGACCGTCTTATAAAGATGCAATATGGTATTGGATATTAAACCACCTAACAAAATGTACATTAAAAAGTTACTTACATGTTAATGTTAAAGTCATGATTATTCAATATTAATATACCGTGTATTAACATTACAGCCATTCTACCTGGATAAAAGTGTACTTGATGTTCAAGTAAAGTACTTCAAAATGATAAACGCGGTCAACAGACTGTTACTTTCCACCACTGGTACTTAAACGCAGGACCTTTACTAATCCTTCTTCCACCACAGAACATCTTGGTCAAAGATCCATTATGATAAACTCCCCTCTGAGTCCTCCATCCTCTTAGGTACATCCCTTTGTGCATTTTCACCTTATGCATCATTTACTTCTGCTCCTTTTTTGCCGTCAGCATTCTTCTCATCTCTCAGCCTTCAGTGTTGTTTCCTGGGCTGTGCGCTTCCTTCCTTCCGTGCAAACAAATTACCTGCCAATTCCCCTTTACAAACTCAATTCCTAAATATTTCAGCTCCCTCTCCTTGTTTTGTCTTAATTCGTCTTCATCAATCCCCTCACCTCGGTTGGTTTTTTTTACCACTACCTGCAATGCCAGACCAGTCCTTCCTCCTCCCGTTCCAGTCCTCTTTTAGACCGAAGTCCGAAAATACTTCCATCCATTCAACACACTTTCTTCCACTTTATTACCTTTTCTCTCCACTGTACTCTCTGCAACTCGCTCCCTTCAACCCCCCCCCCCCCCCCCCACCACACTCTTTGCTCTCCATGCATCCATCCTTTTCTCCACACCTCTCTGCAGTGCCCCCCCCCCCCCCTGGCAGAGGGCCTGAGTGTGGGCCCGTTTCCTCAGCAGGCAGCCAACCGCTGCATGCCCGCATTGTGAGCTGGGGAAATATGCTCCATTGTGTCTGTGCGGCGCTCACCCCTCGAAGTGGAAGTGGTCTGAATGCAGGCTCGTTAACCAATCAATAGAGCAGACGTGTCTAAAACCTCGTCCTTGAAACCGTTCTCTGCTTTTGTTCTGTGCATGACAAATGAGCTAAGTGGAAGAAAACATCCTGTGGTTTTTTTGGGGGGTTTTTTCCCAGTGCAGATTCTGCGTGGTTTTACAGATTTTTCTATAATCACTCCCTCCCGCTCAGAAGCAATTTGACAAACCTGATTAGAACATTTGGAAGAATCAAACAACACCGGTTTTCTGGAAGAATCGTAGAATGTGATGTATGGTCGGATGAAAGCCACGCGGCCACTAAAGTGGAACATGTGCTTGATTGGCAAGAAGAGTTATAGTTGCACAAGGAGGGAAATGAGTCATCCCCAAACAGATGAATGGCTTCACACGTCGCCTAATGGAGTCCTCCGATGTGTTCATCAGGTAAATTATCCCTTTTAACCTATAAAAGGATGTCAGCTACATTCTATTTTATTTCAGAACATGGTGCCACAAGTGGGACGGGATCATTTTAATGTGATTTGCGATAATTAAACGACCTGTCTTGAGGTGCTTCAACTTAAAAGTATGGAACACTTCATGACACCCAACGTCTTCAAGCTGCTGGATGTGAGCCACTTGGCAGCATCACTTCCTCCTTTACAGACACATTCTTATAGAAGCATTAACACGGACATGCCAAGGGCACTTTGTCAAGTCTGCACTGGATACAGGACCAGTAGCAAACAACAACAACGTGACGAGTAACGCCGCCATCCACTAGACCTCTTTAAGGCTCATAAAATAGATAGAACATCACATTTTCCATGCTCAAAAATGTAATAACTTACTTATTACATATTCTAATTGTTACCGAAAAGCAAAAAGCAGTAAGTTACGCAACATTTTTCTTTACTTTACAAAACCTCCACACCCACACGTCACATATCTCGTTTCTCAGACTTTGTGCAGTCGTGGGAGAACTATCAGGAGAGAAAGTCTGCAGAGCGCCAAGACAAAGAAAAAACAATATCAGAGCTACAAAATCCACAGAACGAAGAGTCGAAAAAGGAATCTGTGCCAGTGTCCGATCTCCTCCCTGGCATCGAATCAATCCAATCACTCCCCGAGACGTCTAGACAAACTCTAATCACTTACAATTCTGAGCAATCACTTCCATCCCATGATGCATTTCGTTGGTGATGGGACAGGTCTCTGTCAGGGTGACGGCGCTACAATCATTCAGGCAGCAATTATGTAACATAACAGCTTTGAAGAGTGTGACAGTGATTTGATAATCATGTGGCAGTGAGTAGCCGCTGTCAATAATTATACAGGTTAGTTATACCGCATGCTGTATGCAATATCAGTCCGTCAATATCAATATTGCTCGGTTGACAGATGTTACGCTGCTTAAAAAGCACACAATTGTGGAATAAATAATGTTTTTTTTTAGATGGAGGGTGCCAAGGAAGAAGCGGTTGAAGTGAAGAAGGGAGCGATTTTCTTTGTCTGTCAGAGTTTTAACCCGGTCTCAACGTTGACAGCTTCAGTCACTTATCCACAGATAAAAATAAAAATGAAAGAAACGGAGGAAGCCAGCGAGAAGAGAATATAGTGGAATGGAAGAAGGGAGGGCCAAGCGGAAGAAGAGAGCAGACCTATAACGCTGCGGTCTCAAGAGTTACCTGTGTTTCACCTTTAATCCTATCTTATTTCGCTGGAAGAACAAGGTTTGCTGGGAGAATTCCTTTTCCAACTGTGAGACGATGGCTCCCAGGGCTCGGTATTTGTCAAAGAAACTCCTGCACAGGCCTCAGCCCCAGCCCCGGAAAAACCCTTTGTCAAACAGCCAGCATTTTTCATTCTGCTGTTGTTGTGTCTCGGTCTCACCTAAGGCCATTAAACTCACAAAAGAATAAATTACATTAATTGCCAGTCTCGATGAGAACAGCTGGGCTGAGGTGCAGAACAACAACGATAAAACGAATTACAAGGAAATAAACCCCGGGTAAGAGAAGAAGCTCTCCTGACTTTCTTGGGGTTGCGGGAAGGGGGGGGGGGGCGTTGTTTGCAAAACAAAATGGCTGCTATTTAATGCACTTCCAATTGCAGGATGAGTTTTCATTTAGGTTCTGCGTGACATGAGGATAAGTCAAAGACCTTTTCTTTTTTTTCCCCAGGGTGAAGGCGTTCTCTGCACCCATGCTGCCCCAGTTCATCTTGACACCTTTCACCATTAGGGCCCAGGTGCATAGCTAATGAGGGGCTGGTGATCCGCACACCTGTGTGCTGCGGGAGGGAGGCGGGAGGCCCGGCACCTTGACTAATGCACTCACCCCTGTTGCCCCGTTTTCCATCTGTCTCCATCCCTCCTTCCTTTTGTTCTGCCTGAACAAACCGTCTTCCGTTTCCATATCCGTCAGACTTCAGCTCGCTCCTCTCGCTCCTCTCACTCCTCCTCGCTCCTCCAGTCCGCCCTCGTACTACGGCGCACGTCTCGGCGCCGTGCTTCCCGGGCGCTTGTGCCTTTCGGCTGAGGTTGCCCCGAGCACATGGCCGAGGCGTGCCTCCGAGAAGAGCTCATTAGGAGGTGTGAGCTCAACCCCTGATTGATTTCTGAGCATGACACAGTGAGAGAGCCAAGATGTAGCGCAAACACCTCTTCTGAAGACTGTGTGTGTGTGAAGTAGAGAAAAGATGCGAGAGTTGAGGGTTAGGGGGATCAAGAACAAGAGAGTGAAAGAAATACAAAGGGTGGGGTGGGAGGGGGGGAGAGACAGCCAGCAGAGACAGAAACTGACTATGCTCTCTCTTTCTTTTATGTGCCTTTATATTTTGTTGTTGTTTCGCTCGCGTTCAGGGCTGTGCAATGAACTGAGGAGTGGCTAACTCGCTCCAATTTGTCAAGAGCTCTCCGACTGTTGTTTGTGCTGTGGGTGGGGGTGAGGAGGGCGCAGCCGCTGATGCCAGCCCTCCAATAGCGGAGTGATTACTGGGCACTGGGCCGTGCTGAGCCGGGCTGGGGCGTCAAAACATGCCGTTGCACTTCACTAGACACTGCTGTATAAAGACGTGTGCTGAGACCTATATGCTCTGACAATGCTCTGCTTAATTTAGAGAGGCCACACGACATTAAGGGGCTACTTGATTATTGGCCAGAGACTTTGGCTCTTAAATATCTATACAGACACTGCAAAAAAAAAAAGTGGGGGGGGGATTTTATGAAAGTCATGTCGTCTTTTTAAGGTAATAAAATCGTGTCTTTTCACAAGGATACATCATTTTGTCAAGCATCATTTGCATTAGGTTATTAAATTTGTTTCAAGGTAACTGATCTTGATCTGTCTTAGTGAGAAATTCTAAAGATAATCTATCTTTAATTTAGAGCTGATGAGAAATGTGTCTGAGAGGCAGATAACAAGGTTGTCACGCTGACATCCCAAACATTTATTAAGAGAAAACTAGATGGCTTTCAAGAATCAGACCAAACTGGTCAAGATAACAACACTGCAAACATCTTTTTATTTTGTTTAATTAATACATTCCAGTACATCCATCCATTATTCTCTGAAGGGCCGCAGGAGAATGCGGCCGATCGCAGCCGACACTGGGGCGAGAGGCGGGGTCCGCCAGTCAATCACAAGGCTGAGACACGCGGAGGCAGACAACCATTCACGCTCACGGGCAATTTAGAGCCGCAAATGAACACAACCTGCATGTGGGTAGGAAAACCGGAGCACCTGCAGAAAGCTCCACGCCGATTGGACCAGCTGGTTTCGAACCCACAACCTCAAATCAATCTATATATCTAAATAAGAGGGATAATCTCTCAACTTTATTTTGCCATTTTGTACCAGGGGACTTTTTGCAGTGTCGGGCATACAGATACTTTACAGTACGTGCATCTTGCGTCACGTACTCGAGCTAATGGAAAATTGGACAGCATCATTTACACGCTGAGAGCAACCCAGCTGTATCTTGTTAATGGCAAAATTAAAGCAAGTGACAATCTATATTTTTCACAAAATTGTATTCGGCACATCTTTGGGTGCCACGGTGTGTAAGCATTCTTGTTCTCCAGTCGCTGTGCGTGCGCCCCCCCTTTATAGCAACATGGACACAACCCCGTGTATATCAATTCCCCAATGTAGTCCCTCTGCCCCATGTCTGCATATGATTATTGATTCTATAAAGAGGGGCCCTTCAATAGCGCCAAGGCATTTAGATTTGCATTTATATTCTCGCTGCGATGGTGTTCCTCTAAAGCAATGAAACCTCTCACTCGCCCAGGGATGAGTGGAAGGGAGGGAGAGAGTTTTTGATAAGGCTACTGTCATTCATTTCAATTTCCTTATCGAGCCTAAGTGCCTTCTATGAATTGGCCCTTTAAAGTACACAAATTAGAGCCATCAGTTAAGCTAGAATGTGAAACAAGGATGGGGGGAAAAGCAGTGAGCCAATGTGACGGAGGCAGAGAACAGTGCGAGAGCCACGGGGAGAGAATTAAACAAACGGCAGAGAGAGAGAGAGAGAGAGAGAGAGAGAGCGAGAAAGACAGTGTTAATGAGTGTGTGAGACAGTGAGACCACTGTGTGGGCAGCCCTAAAGAACAAATGTCTCTAATGCTTAATTCCACAGGGAGCAGTCAGGGTACGGTTCTTATCATTTTATAATGATGATTACTCAGGGTCTGTGGAATAGGCACCCACTCAGGGGCCATACCAAAAAAAAAAAAAAAGACAAAAAAGAAAAGAAAAGAAAGAAAACGGCAAAGTCAAGCAAACACGGCAGGAAGTAAAATATATGCTGAAGAAAAATTACAGGACATCCAATTGCAGAGATTATGCGTTTGCTCCTAATAAGTGCGATAAAAGAAGTAAAAAAAACTCATGCATTTAAATATGCTTCTTAGCCTAGTATAATCCCGAGTCTCTGCGTCATTGTGACTCCGGCAAGAGATGCACCCAAACAATACTTCTATACCAAGTACTGTTTGTTTGCTTTACATATGAATAGCCCACTTTATTTCTGGAAGTACACCAATCACTTTTGGTCCATTAAATTCTAATTAGTAGAGATAGAGCCTAAAGCCTCACAGAGAGAGAGATAGCATTATAGAGGCTGGGAGAGAGCAGAAGAAGGAGAGACAGAGGAGACTTGTTCCACACTGACAGAGCCTAAACAATGACACATAATGGAGAAGGCCTCAGCGTTGGTTTGAGTGGGAAATCAACCCCTTAGGACCCATTATATCTTGCCCCTCTTATTATCTGTAATAATACGTTTGTCAGTTTGTTATTTCCATAGTTTTGACCCACCATATCTGTCTTAGTTGGGAAGTCATAGGTTTCTTGTTCTATGATTAGGTTTCACCTTCAAATAAAGTGGTTTACATCAACGCGTTGGGCTGCGTGTGACTTCTGCTTATGACCAGTTCAACCAGAATGTAAGCTTCACTATATTTTTAAAAGCCTGAAAAGATAAAAAATCTGCAATTTGCTTCAATTTCATAGGGTTAAAATACAAATTGACATTATTTTTAAGAAACAGAAATATATATGTATTTCTGGTCCATATCGTTATCATCTGGTGACCCCTCAAATTTCTCATGCGACCCTTTTTCGGGGTCCCCAGTTTGGGAACCACTGATTTAGATAACCTGGCTAAACTGTTTCTTTGTTCTCTTTCTTAACATCCTGGACAATTACCATGTAATAAACATCATAGATCATTATTTCCTTAGTTGTTTACATGTATTATGTTCTGAGTTTTAGAACAAATCTGTTTATTTTCTAGCCTCTACACTGAGAAAAGGAGACAGTATTGGGGCCTTGGATAGTTAGTTGCACTTTTTTCCTCACTACAACGCACCGGACTTCTTGTCCCCAGAATTACTTTGGTTATCATAACAGAAGACCGACAGAACTGCTCAAATGCAGCCCCGGTTATACTGAACCAGAATGATCTGTGAACGAAATAAGGTCAGTAAGCCAATCGCTGCTTCATATCAGCGTCGTCGTTGTTGTTGAGCGGATCCAGGAGTGATCTGAATGTTGCCGGTGTGTGAGTGAATCAGCCATCGATCTGATGCAGCCCATAAAGCAGCCTCAGACTTTGGTAACTCGGGCTTCAGGGGGTTGGTATACAGTGTCTGCCAAATAGCAGGCCTGATTAATGCACTGATAATCTGCTCCATAAATAGAACCACCAGTCAGTCTCTGTTTTGTATTTTATGTATCTGCCTTTACTGCAGCAATAACTGTTGGAGGGCTGTATTTCACGGTTGTTCAGCCGCCAAACTTCTCTCACTTACACCCTGTCTCTCTTTCTCATTCACTCACTCTGCTCCTCCTCCTCCTCCTCCTCTCTGGCCCGACTCCCCTTTGATGAAGAGTGAAAGAGCATGTTGTCTAAAACTTTTTGGCAAGTGGTGAGAATACAAAAAAGACCGAGAGGAAGAGGCAGCTTTCACAATACATCAAGCTCTCTCTTCAACAACACCTACAGTTTGCCGATACCTGTGGGTCTCTTTCATCATGAGTCACTGATAAACAGAGAAGAGGCTGCCGGATTAGAGGAGAAGGCTGGAAAAGAGAGCGCACCCCCCTTTTTTTTCCGAGAGGAGAAGCCTTGCCAACCAATAACATGGGTCACCGGTTCCCAGGCCAAACTGTATCGTGATGGAGCACTGGGATGCCAGGGCTCAACCAAGAGCGAAGGTGACAAAAGGAGGAAAAGCTTTTACCACGTCGGCAGCAGAAAAAACACAACATTTGTTACTCACTACAAAGGGAACATGGCAGAAGTCCCCAGTCCCAATCCCCATCTGACTGGAGATATAGCTCCGGGGTAGTCGTGCTCTATCAGGCCTCGCCTGAACCAGATCTGTCTCCCACATTAGCATTCTCATGTGAATAAATAACGGTGATGATGGGGACACTGTTCGGCATGCTTGATGGGAGATGGTGGGCTGCCGGTTCACGACAAAACAGACGACCCTGAAAAGTATGTTCAGTGAACAAAAGCTGGAAGACGCATATTACAAAAGCTATTAACCGAGAACAAAAAAAAACAACACAAAAGCTGGCACTTTTTTTAGTTATCAAGGTCTCCAAACAAACAATTCAAATAGTTATCATATACCGTTTGCTGCTTTGTTAAAGCTTCACAGCCAAACACAGCAATAAACGCTGCCCTTTATCCTCATATTAGAGAGCACACTACTCTTCAATCCCACCCATTTGCACGGCTTATGAATATTCTAATTTAAAGCATGAAAACATCCTTTTAGTGGCCGTTTGGCAGTTCAGCTATGATTGTGTGCCAGCAGAAACACAGCTACACAACAGCAGCAACCTCGGCGTGATCCTCCGAGTTGACCGCTGTTTTAATTACAAAATTATAATTACGATGAGCTGGATAAATGTGTCTACTGGGCCCAAAACTCACCAAGAAATAAACAATGTGCTTTCATACTCAACATTTTATTTTGTGAGGGCTGAGGAACACGTTTGAAATAGGGCCCCGAAGCAACCGTTCATTTACCGTAGCCTGAGATGTTGCCTTCATTTATTGACACCAGTTTGTTTTCGATTTGAGGTGAAGTGCTCTGGAGAGTGTTGCTAAAAGAAGGTGAGGGGGGGAGGAGGGGGGGAGGGGATTTCCATTATGTTCAAGAAAAAAAAAAAAGCAGCGACAGGAGCCTTTCAGTGCACAAAGCTGCCCTGTGACTTGATGAATGGCCAGCCTTTAATGTTATGGGGGATTAAAGATAACTTCTGAACGATCAGCGGGCCAACGTATACGCAGCTCCTCTTTCACCAGCATAATAAGTTCTCAGCTGCCACTGGTTTAATTACCTCCTCTTAAAACTCAATCCACGTGGACCCCACTTTAAAAAAAAAATAAAAAAATAAGATGGCAGGAGGATTAAGTTGAGGGGGGGGGGGGGGGGGGGGGGTCGGCAGGTATTCCATTGATTACAAGGTACCATTAAAGATCAAGAGAGGAGCCTCTTAGAGACATCCATCAGGCCGAGACTGAAGCGGCCGTAATGATCTTCCTGTACACCATAAATAACAGTGATCGCGTTGCTTGTATCTCGTCCACGGCGCTCTGGGTTCGTTATGAAGCAGCTCAGCCCTCCTCCGTGCAGGCGAGGCCCTCGGGAGTGTCCGTCTGGACCACCCTCTCTCATTCCACCCACCTGAGCCGCTGAGCGAGTTTGCAAGAAATCCACCAGGACTGCGTTTGGGATGAATCGGATCACGTTAGCTACCCCCCCCCCCCCCCCCCCCTCCTCCTCCTCCTCCTCCTTCCCGGGGGAGAGAGGTCACTGGAGTTACGAGTCACAACTGTCGTATGAAAAACAGAGCGGAGGCGCGTTGTGACTGCCAGATGAGCATCTGAGATGCATGTCTATGCTGCTGCCAGGTTCCGGTTGCAGGATCGGAACGCCAGGAGCTCAAGATGCAAAGAGAGACAGTTTTAGTCGACGGGTGGACAACGTTCCCGACAAAATAACGCCTCGATTGTCAAAGAAAATGTTTACTCTTCAAGCAGTAAACTGGCGAGAAATGCAACAGTGAATAAAACACGATGTTAACATCTGTTACAATGGCTTGTGGTCAACCACCATTGGGGAAGCAACGAGTAAGTTGATGTTACTGGCAACTGTGAAATGTATTGGAGGGAATCCCCCGTCCTCCCCTTCACAGCAGATATGCGTTTGTGCATATGGAACAAATGTGAATTAAAAGCAGCATGAGAAACATATGCTTTGGCTCCCAGCAGACTGAGACCACAGGGACCATGTGCTTCCACCTCTGGCTCCGCCACTTTGTTTTCATTTTCGCTTGCCTCCAGTGGGCGGCTGGTTGCTGGATTATAGAAATGAAAAAAGAGGAAACGTGTTGCAGGCGGAGAGGCTTCATTGGCTGGCGATGAAGGATGGCGGCATACCAAACGGGCGCCTGTTGACACCTACCGGGGGCGGGGTTAGAGAACGGGACAGCTGTATCTGGAGGTGCAGGGTTAATGGAGAGCACAGCTTGAGACGCCGCCTCCATTACACATTACAGGATTACAGGAAACCAAATTAAACTGCTGGAATATCATCTGCTCTCGGCAGGTTCATTCACTATTCACAAACAACTTCTGCTTACCAAAAATCATGAGCGCAGCTTTAACATAAATCATGAGCGCAGCTTTAACATAGTGGTGCACTGCTTAGCGTATGCGACTTTCACATAGTATGCACTCCATGAGCTTCTGCAATACCCACAAAAAATAATGAAGCTTTGTCCCCAATTCCCAACACAGTGTGCCTTTGAGTTTATTCCTCTCCTGAAAAGTCCTGTGTGCCTCATTGATCAACAAAGCTGTGCATCGCCCTCGGTGATGGCGTTGTTGTCTGTTGCACAACAACTCAAGCAGGGTGGGACGCAGGCGGAACAACAAGAAGGTGAAATCGTGGCCAAGTCCTCGCCGTAGTGAAAGAGAGGAGGCGGGGAAGGAGATCCCACGGGATTCATGGTACGGCAGATGACCCTCTGCTGGGTTAGCTGCAGGGTGTCCTCATAGTGTGCCCCCTACTGGTAAAAGGTAGGAGTAGGTCACAAAACCCCCTGCAGCTCATCTCACTTTTTGCAAGCAAGAGCAGTTCACCATGAGGAGAAGAACCTTCTGTGTCCATATATATGATTAAAAAAAAAAGTAATGCAATCAGCCCAAAATAACTGACCCGTGTGCATGTTTTCGTACATGTCGTCCTAGTACGAGCCAAGAGGGCTAAAGGAAATAGAAGTCACAACGCTACATGGCGTCATTTCATTGGGGTACAACACATGCGCTGTATAATCTGGTCTGGCACACGATCATAGAACATGAGGATGATTGTTTGGTTTCACTGAGCCGCCCTCAGGGAGGGTGTCATTGTAGCCTACTTTAATGGGTGAGAATTACAAATCTGCAATTACTTCAATAAAAAGACCGGAAACAAATGCTTTCTATTTGAAAAACGTTCGATTGTGTATCGAAGCCGTCATTCATTCGAGCCGTACCCAAAAAAGTTCTGTCACCCAAGGCCCCTTCGTTTCTTTCGCGCACCGTCTGCTGTAACCCTCCAACATCGCAGCTCAGGCGACACTGCGCATGTGTAGAACCGCATCACTCCCATGGGGTCAAAGGCCGTGTCCCAGCCTTCATACAGCACCCCCCGGCACCTTCGGTCTCATCACATTCTGAGCTGTGAGCGCTGCGTAGAGGCTGCTAATTTGAGCAGATGCATGTCAGCAACAACAAAAAGTGCTGGGGAGACGAAAAGATACTTCCCCCTCCCCCCCCCCCCCTTTTTTTGCAAATAAAAGATTAGAGGATATATAACAAAGGGAAATAAGGAGGGGGCGAGGGAAAAGGGAACAATTAGAGACTGAAAAAGGGAGTACTTCAAAGAGAAATGATAAAACATTTCATGTACTTTTGCTCTCCTGATGCGAAAATAATTTGCTTTTCTCTATGCTTGATTATACTACACAGCAAATAACACAAGTAGCATCACGCATTGTTAACAGTTTCTTGCACAGGTAACTGTTTACAAATGTCTGCGGAGTGCTTTTACAGAAACCTGTTCAAGTACCTGGATAAAAGCTGTACTGGTTAACTGTAACACTGCCAATTCATTCCCCCCCCCCCCCCCTGACCACATCAGACTGGCTGCAGGATGCAGAATAAGACTACTGCTACTCTTGGCAGGGGCTAACCCAGAAAAGGCAAGCAGGCAGGCATGCTGGCTGCTGGAGATTGGGTCTGGCCCGAAAGCAGGTCACACATACATCAGAGACCAACGCAGCGCATTGCCTGTTACAGCTTAATATCCACAGAAGCCAGAGCCAGTATATACACACCACCACAGATAGGAGGAGAGAGCCAGGCAGAGAGAGAGAGAGAGGAAGAGTTGACAGAGGACACTGTACATAGAGAGGTACACAAGAAGAGAAAGAGAATTAGAAATAAAGAGAAAAAAAATAGCTTGCAGGAAATGGAGAGCAGGAGGAGGGAGGAGGGAGGGAGGGAGGTGAAATGATGGCTTTATCAGAGGTGTAGTCGACATGGGTGAGGGAGTGAAAGAGCAGGAAAGAGAGTTAAAGGCAGAAGCGGAGAAGATATCCAGTAGATCAAAAAATAAAGTGATGGAGAATCAAGGAGAGAGGACTGCTGCGAAGGCTGAATACAGTACAAACCAAAGGTTAGTTAGAATTGAAGGTGAATAGAGAAAAAAGTACAGTCAAGTGAGTCGACAAACATATATTCTTGGTTCGGCGGGCGATGCTTATTAAGTCATACAGATGAGGGCACATAGCTTGTATGCTGACTCAATGAAGTTAAAACATTTTGGTTTGTTGTCGTCATTAAAATTCAGGCTATAGCTGTTAAATGAGACAAGAGCAATAACACAAACAAAACCCTCTCCTCATGCTGTAATCCTGCCAAGACTAAAAAAAGACATAAATTAGCTCCGGCGAACTGTTGGAAGGCTCCTTCGACATTTCAGCTGCGCTATAAGAAAAAGAAAAGAAAAAAGCAAGTGCAGTAAGTGAGAGAAAACAAAGGGACAACTAAAGGAAAGAGTGTAAAAAGCGCTGACAGGCTCTATTGCCGGAGTAGAGGTTGTGAAGGGAGTATAACAGAAAGAGAGGGAGCGAACGAGCATGCAAGAGAAAGGGAAGGGAGAGATAGTGTGTGATAAAGGGGAGGAAAAAAAAACACAAGCCCAGCTCCCATAGGAGGAATGCACAATAGCGCAATAAGCTGGTGATATAATGGTCTTTTTTGCTGTATCAAGCCCATTCTCTTCATCTCTGGCAACCCTCATCAAATCAGCACGCCGTCACCTCAGGTGGTGCTTTAATTACTGACGA
Organism: Pholis gunnellus; assembly: GCF_910591455.1. Taxonomy (NCBI): domain Eukaryota; kingdom Metazoa; phylum Chordata; class Actinopteri; order Perciformes; family Pholidae; genus Pholis; species Pholis gunnellus. Next base: position 9,096,870 of record NC_136550.1, read on the forward strand.
ATCTCAAGACCAGATAGCAGACAAAACATGTTTCTGCTAATTCCAACACGCTCACACAGAGAGCCTAATGCAAACCTCATGAACACATCTGAGGAAGCCAGAAACACCGGTGACATGATAATTCAATGGATTTACAGTCCTTTTGATGATGTATTGTTTTAAAGTTATTCACAAATACAAATCTGAAATATGACCCGATTACAGTTTTTTTGGGGGGGTTTTCTCTTTTCTCTATACAGTAAATTGGATATCTATGAGAATTGGACTAGACAAGACTAATGAAAACAAGCAATGCAATCTGTAAAATTGTTCTTTGTGTGCTGCAGTTCAAAGCTAAAGATATAAAAAGCAGCGCAACGGGCTCACTTCTGTTTTCAGGGGCTGCCAAATGATGGCACATTGGTATGCATTTATGCTTTATGTTACAAATGTGATAATTCTCATGACAAAACCTTTTTACAGCACTTCTCCCATCGTATACCAAACCTTGTGGATTAAAAATCTATTGTTTCATTTTTATAGTATTTGCTTATTTCAGATCTCTCTAGAATAGTCCTCTTTACTTATGATTGCCAACACAAGTTGTAATTAGACGAGACTCACACCCACTCACGGAAACACGTACAAAATAAGAAATAAAACCCCAGAACGCCATCTCTGTGGGTGTACGCGTACATAGGCGTACGTGTGTGCGTCTTCCTATATGCAGTTGTGTTGCTGTTGCCATTAGACCGTTATGGGAGCGAGAGTGGTCTCGGGCGGATGCGCGTCTGTAAGGCAAACCATCGGTGACATCCTAAGCACGGCTAACGTGGTTACGGCTGCAGCGGCACAGACGAGAGAGCCTTTCCCAGGGTACCCGGCGAGCCACGGCAGCGCACCATCGCAGACGGAGCAAAATGAGATAGCGCAGGGGCCAAATCTAATCAGGGGACGGAGACACAGCACAAGAGGCACGGAGACGGCACAGCAGAGAAATGGGAAAGGGGGGGTTTGTTCAGAGGAGGTAAACAGAGAAAGCAGAACACAGAAGGAAAAACAGGGGGAGTGAGAAAGAGAGGGATATTTAGTGGGTGACAGAAATATACAGAGTGCTAAACTGCAAGGGAGAGTGTGAGACGGAGCAGCAAGAGAGAATGAGGCAGTGCAGGAGAGAGGTTTGCATGCACATGTGTGGGGAGAGCAGGCTGAATTGTTTGTGTACCCCCCTTCCCGCTGGTAAATAGGAAACACAGCCTGTGCCGCCGCCGTCCCCCCTTCTCCCTCCCCTTCCTCCTCCTCCTCCTCCTCCTCCTCCTCCTCCTCCTCGGCCATTCGGAGCCACTCGCGCAGCCTTTTCTCAGCCAGCGCCACACAATAGCAAGCTGATGAACCTGGGGCTAACATGCCCTTTGAGCTCAGTGAAGGCAGAACGCATGGAGAGTCCTTAATGATATCAGCGCGGTGCAGCAAGGACGCCAGCACACACTCGCTAACTCCTTCACTTCCTCCCTCCCTCCTCTCCATGCACCTTCCCTCCCTCGAACCTTTTCCAGCCCCTTTACAGGGAAAAGGAGGAAGCCTCACATCCCAATTCAGTTCTAAAAAGAAAAATCACGAGATCCGGCACAGATCGTGAGCTTATTGGCACGTCTCCATGCAAGAGCTTGAAATTAATTTGAAGCATTTTGTTATTAAAATAAATGCTGCCTCAAGTGATGGCAGCACTCCTGATAGGTAGATTGGATGGAGACATGAGATTAAAAAAAGGGCTGATTTTGGCTGCCTGATGTCCTTCACTTCCTTTCTTCACATTCAGACACGTGTGGTGAGGAGATGAGGCCGATATCAAGACATACTTTCAACCTTCGCTGGCGTCAGGAACAAAAGGAAGGGAGAAAACAATATGCAAATCCCAAGGTTTCCTCACATATTAAAGATACAAAAAGAGATATGGGCATGTTGTTGGGTTGGCAATTCGGTGTCGTGCAACTAGAAGTGTGTACTTGAGGAAAACTACAGGAAAGGATTGACTGAATAATTGAATGTGTGTGATAAGGAAAGGTTGAAGGGTCACAACGAACGAATGTGTAGACTTTAGAACACCTGGTGTTTTCTCCTTTTAAATAGCGACCTCTGAACATTGATGATTAGATCCTACAGCCAATTAAAAATCAGGCTTCTGTTAACAGGGACGCCCGGGTGAAGAAAAAAAAAGGCCCTCGCACAGGTCAAACCTTGACAGTTGTCCTTTCAACATGGCCAGGCACCCCCCTCACACGAACGAATCCTCAAACCAAACAACAAATTAAAGTTGCCTGACACGACTTTTCCAAACAGCTCGAGATTTGTTCTCATCAACCGGCACTTACGGCGTCCTTTTGACTTGATCCCAGTGAAAAGAGGCATCTAGTGACTTCAGGCATGTTGCAGGTGGCATGTGGCTGGATTAACCCCTGCTAGGCCAATAGCTGAGTAAGCAGCAATCAGAGCTACAGTGCGGAGGAACTGGTCAAATCGAGAGAAAAGGGAAACAAATGTTTAAAAAGAGGGAGCACAGAAGTAGCACCTTTTGTTTCAGAGGAAGGTTACGTCTACCTCTCCTTCCCTCGGTCGACCGTGGAGTTCTCAGTGAGGAAAATCTAGAACGCAACACTTTTTTTACACTAATTACGGCAAATTTCAATTCACTCTAGATTAGAATGTCCATCAAGCCAGCTGTATAAAGTCAACAATGCGATACCTTTAAATGTGCATCAATCAGCATCAAGACGAATTAGATGCGAACATTTCCTTCGCCAGCAGGATGCGTTTGCCAAAAGATATTGTCCATTTCCATTATCCAAGATAGCGTTTTCATCGAGTCAATCAAGCCATCAAATCAACCACCAAGATGTGGCCTGACGAGCGTAATTTACCAAAGACGATCAGCATGTGGGCTACATAAGCATCCTCTCCAAAAACCTTTCGAGTGTTTGAGTGATTACATTTTCATTCCACTCAAGTTTCTTCTTCCATTTTTGGCCCAATCTGCATTTTGTTATCCTCGTTCGACGATGCTTAATATATGCTGATGCTGATGAAGCCTGGATTTGTGTTGTTTTTTTGTTTAACTCGTTATCAGAATAAAGCTATCAGCTAAGCTTAAGGGTCACTTCTATCACCGCCGGACACGAGGGCTAAGCGCGTTGCTTTAATTCATCAAGGTTTGATTACTTCTGTGAAGATATTTTCCTCAGCCTGATAACCTGATGCTCCCCAATTAATGCCTTTTTCACAATCCTGCAGACGCCGACATGATCAGAGCGCGCTGGGCCTCCCGCACGTCTCTGTTCCCCTCGCTTTGTTAGAAAACTCTTAGAAAGTTACACCTTGGAGATTCTTCTTTTTGAACCATTTTCACTCTAAACTCTATCAACAATTGCAGCTCATCAAACGAGATGAATTAATCTCTTTGGCTCTCTGGCAACGAGCCCAGATAGCTCAAAAGGGAGAGGAAAAAAATCCCGTCCAAAGCGGTACCCACATAAAAAGGTATATGCTACTTCTGTGAGCATTGCCAAGTCACTCTAAACTTAACACATCTCACACACACAATTCAAATAGTTATGACCTAAGGGTAGTTTTCAGGGACATTGCTCCAATACCCAGCCTTTATAAACGGTACAACTCCCCCCATTATATTAGCACTGATACTTTGAATGACTCTGCTTCAACTCACTGCACGCTGTAAAAGTGCTCTTGGTAGCAAAGCAGACTCAATGTAGGCTCATGAGTTGCGTCTATACTTATGAAAGTAATACAATTATAAAATAAAAGGCTCCGTTGTCTGACCCAAGATGACAAACTCTTTATTGTGCCCACCATGGCAGCGGCGGCGCATTACAGCTTCACGTTTTCTCTGCTCTTACCTTTCACAATAAAAGCCCAAGAGATAAACACATTCATTCAGAGCATTTTGCCATGTGGCAACTATCAGCAGAACTGGGACATGTGAAGGTGGAGTGATGAGAGTGTGTAGATGATCTAACTTGATCTAAATCAAGAGTTTCTCCAGTCTTGATTGGATAACAAAATGTATGGTACAATAATTCATCACCGTTGTTTCACAGCTTCTTTTTACATCCTCCACTGCGTGCATCGACAGAGTCAAAATATGCTTTGTTTGAATTGAAAGTTAGGTATCGTGACCAGACTAGGAGCAACTGAAGTCATATTTGGATCATGAAAACAAAACAATACATAATATGGACCAGTTCAAAAGTCATCTTTGAGCTGCAGTACTCATTTACAATCAGCACCAGGTATCCTATATAGATTGGATGATCTGACCATATGCTATTTTAAAGCTCGACAGGAAAAAGAACAAAACAACAACAACCTGAACCATCCTGACAGCTGTAGCCCTATTTGTGATGCTTATGGACATGACGCACCAAACGCAGCATACATGGAAGCTGCTGCATTAGAGGGTGTAGCTGCCTCTGCTTCTGGTATGATACTCCACATCTCACTGCAGCTCGGGCCTACTGGGTCAGCCTCTCAACACAAAGAGGCTTCCTCTTCAAAGTCGGCAATCAAACACGCACGGCACAAAGGCATTTATCTTCTGTGGCTTCGCATTAAAACGGCACGGTATTCATTTGGAAATTAAATTTGCCCACCAAATTAAAGAGTGGAGGAACATAATGGATTGATCTGGATTGCCAAGGGGGGGGGGGGCGAGAGAGCCTTTGTAAATAAAAGAGAACAGGAAGAGGGTTGAAAGGGAAGGTAAGCGGAGAGGTTCGCTGGATCAAGTTGCAGTATTGTCTTATTTCACTGGGGAAGAGTTTGTGCGTGTTTGTTTGTGTGTGTGTATTGACCGCAGGGGGAGTACACGGCACTTCATTTTCGAGCTGATTGCGCGCTGCCCATTGGCGGCACCCGCTGCCGGGCTACTCAGTGTAAAGCTTCCACTCTCCTCCTCTCCTTTCCTGCTGGAAATAAATCAGCCGCAAAATCAGATTAGGATCAGGAGAGATTCATGGGAATGATACAAAAAAATACAGAGCTGAGGGGACTTTGAAGCAAAACCCCCAAAAGCAACGAGACGAGAGAGAGCAAAGAGAGAACCTCGCCTGCACATTACATTTTTACTGGGCAGTAAACAATTGTGCTGGCTTTCTCAGGGCAGTGACAGGTTGCTCAAAAGTGTTGGGTACGTTAAGTCAGTCAGTAAAGCTCCGAAGGAGATTTGAAAGGTTACAATGCCATGAACAAAATAAGTAGGCATTTGTGCACACAAGGCAAAAGAAAAAAAAAAAGATTGCAATCTGGGCTAAAATATATATTAAAACACTCACGGTTAAAGAGTCCCAAAGACGAGCATTATGCAGGCCAAATGAATGAAACCTGAGCAAAGTCAAAGGCTTAAATGAACAAATGGATAAAATGAACAAAAGTTATCCAGCAGGGCTTCTCTAAGAATACAGCTTTCCAATCGTTAATTCAGTGGAAGCCTAACTACCTCAGATACTTAAAAATATATCACAGAAATTGGCCCCTACTAAGGGACATCATAAATATGACCACATAATGAACATCCGCTCGGAGACTGACTGTGATAGGGGCCATAAACCCTCTAAACTCATTCATGCTGTCTGAAGGAACACCATTTGTCCTATGAAGGGCATAAAAATATTTCTTTGCCCAGGTAGTCTTCTCCATCTCTCCTTCGGCGCCGCTCTCCAATCTACATGTCTCGGAGGGCTTTTGAGTAATGCATTTCTATTATTGTACCTTGTGTCGTGTCACAGTGGCGACTTTATCAGGAAGTTGTAGGGTGAAGCTGGAGTGGGATGGAAGGGTTATTTTGTGGGCTTGGCTGGCATTAATCTCTGTCACTTGTCCTCTCTGATTTATACTCCTTCCCAATAAGCCAGTCTATTCGGCCTCCACTTCAATTGCTACTTTGTGATAGCGCTCCATGTTCAAGCCTTCGTGCGCACCGCCGCTTACCACTGAAGGCTTGTTCTCCAAACCAGCAGAAAGTAAAAAAAGAAAGCATGGTGAAGAATTACATTTCCTGCACTGGGAACAAGAAGGACAAGATAATAGGAGCCTGGAGCTCCCTCCACCCCCACATAAAGAAAGCCATTCTCTAGTCTATTAAGCCCGGTGTGGCTTCTGCTTGACGACTTTGATCAAGAGCAATTAATCTTTCACTGGGAGTGAGAAACGCGGTAAAGGCCCGGGCATGGATACAGTCAAATTCTAAAAACGTATAGAAAAGATGTTTTTACAGGTGAAACCGGGAGAGATCCATCAGAACGAGCCTCTGATTAATGAACAGGAAGGCTTAAGCTCCAGGCTATCTGATCACAAAGCTTCAACGGCAAAACTCCTCCAATCATCTCCTCTGCATTTATTAACAGATCACCAGGATGAGCAACCATGCAACCCACCTACTGTCTAACCCCCCCCCCCCCCCCCCTCTGCCGTGGTCCGTATATTTCCAAAGTGTTTAATTACAGATGATTTATCACCAAACTGTCGTTCGCTAACCGGGCCCTTCCGCTCTCGCTCCCCACGCCACTCTCCCGCTGTGTTGAGGGGAACCTTCACGTCATTACGAGAGAGCTCATTTATATTAAAATGAGTATTACCCGTTAATTCGCTCCATACATTTCGGACACAGCGTGTGTCGTGCGTGAGCTTCGGGTCCCACCTGGTTCGCGGAGGGGGGGGGGGGGGCCTTTCGGCATACATCAAGTGCTTTATTGCAGGAAAGTTAATGCGCATTTGATCTTGCTGCGATTTGCCATAAAGATTAAAAGAAAAACATGGAGCGGAACTCATACATCGTAATTCCATATTGCCCTTGCAAACATGATAATCTAAAGAGGGCATTAAATAGTATGCACTGAATTAAACATGGGACACAAAGAGGAGCCGTTTATGTTGAATCTCATTTCCGCAGTTCACCTCTGGTCATTGCGCTCAGTCATCTTCACTATTCAAGGACAATCACGAATGTTTTGCTGAAAGCAAATGGGAAAACCAATAACGCATATCAGAAAAGGTAGTTCATGAAAATGAGTGAACTATATACACTCTACAGGGCTCCATCAGGCCGTAATCCTCCAGCTCTTCAGGATGCATTCACAGAGGAAGTAAACACATTCACTTAGATCCATAGAGACCACACACACACACACACACACACACACACAAGCGCTAACAACCTACAAGCAATCCTAAAGGACTCCAAACTAAAGTCGATATGCACAGCGAGCGCATCGCTACACATACCTACACAACCATGTAAATGAGGGCCAATCCGAGACAGCCACAAAAAAAAAAAAAAAAATGATCCAAGTTGGGACGGGAATAGCTTCCTCCCAGTTCAGTGAGGGGAAATAATAATGAGGGTATTAAATACAGCCAGCAGATGAAAAATAATAACATATCGATTGTGCACGTAGTGCTTTCAAAAAGGAGCGTAATGGCCTGATTCCTGGTATTGATCTGCTCGCAGGCTCGGGGAGGAGTAGCTCGTCGCTCCTTTAAGACCCCCAGTGAGAATGAGATTGGTGAAGCCATCGGAGGTTCTGTTTCTTGTTTCGCTCCATACAGGCTTCATTTCAAGAGGGGGGGCTTTTGTTTTTTTCGGAGCGGATGTGAAATGAATGCTGCTCAAATGGTCCGACACATCCAATATATTTCCATCTTGTGATCACACTTATCTGTAACAATGTGGCCGTGGTATGCAGAACTGTGCATTCTGTAGCATTATTCAATACACAGATTAACATTCAAATGAATATATATCGTGTGCTTTTTTTTAATAAAAGGTGGATTTGTATGTCCTTTCAGACAGGTATTTAACATTTGCTTTAGATGCAAGGTGATGAGTAGGATTTGCAGGGAGGAGATATCATGCAGCATTCTAGCTCCTTCATCGTATTTATGCTTTATATTCACGGAGTATTGTGTGCATGTTCGACTGTGCGAAAGCTGGACAAAATTCAATCTCCAACTTAACACATATGATCCCTAACCCGCCTCTCACAAACTCTTCAAGTGATCTTATTTCTGGCTCAAAGAGACAGAAAAATCTATATCTCAATTTGGTACACTTCAACTCCACTCCAAAAGTGCCCTGAGAGAAAACTGAATTAAACTGAGACAAGCTGATTCAACACCCTGAAAGATGAATTTAAGTAGTTGTTTCTGAAATATGTATTTGCCATGTGCAATATCGGGCTCCTCAGCAAGAGAAAACGTGATGCGACTTCACAGGAGCTCTTCGCCTGGATAAAGGTGTGTTTTCCCGGAGTAAAAAACGTGCATGCCTGGGAATACATTAATCATAACAAGGTGCCAGCCATCCTGACAGACAAGCAGAGCAATGGGAACAGATTTGACGGTGCTTTCTATTCCTCAACATGTTCAAAAAAAAAAAAAAAGAAGCAAAAACTTACAGGGCAATTAAAGGAGCGTCAATAGCCGTGTCAGCTGGATTAGGGGCCGGGCGTGAAATTGTCACATTGTGTGTCAGGGGCGCTCTGTTAACAACTCGCCCCGGCTTTTGCCGTGGAGCGGTGGAGGGGGGCCCCCCGACGGAACGTGACACTGGAAGAAATACCGTCAAGTCTGTGCAAGGCCAGATTAGATTAGCACACTGGAACAGGTGGTCTTTTATTGGCTGCGTGATACTGTCAAGGATCCTCTGAAACTGGATGCAGCATGTGCTCATGTGCGTACAAATGCTGCACACACACAGGGAACATTCAGGGCGAAGGTGGCACAATGCTTTTGTGCCGGATACCAAAAAGAACCTCAGCTTGCTCGTGCCTCAGTCAATTGTAATGTGAGAGTGCAGTGCATGCAGCTTGACGCTGCAGTCACTGTTAAGAAAAAATAGAAGGGGGGGGGGGGGGGGGGGGGGGCACGCTAGGGTTAATGCGCTTTGGGCAAAAAAAAAAAACACTGAGGCGTCTGTTGAGTGACGGAAAATCCGAGGATTGTCCAGCTGTCTGCCAGGCAACAGCCACAGAACGGCATCTTAACGAGCGAGCGGAGAGGGGTGATGGTGGTGAGGATGAGGCGGTCTGCCAAACCATTCTCCACACCCACCAGTATATTTACTGTCATTTACGGGGAACATATTACCCATGAATAATACATGCGGTGATGTATGGCACGGGTTCGCTTCGGATAAATTATACAGCGGGGGCCGAACCGAATACTGCGTCATATCCCCCATATGGACGGCGAGGTATAAAAATGCAGGGAGACACCTCCGACGAACTGATAGTGGGAAATATACAGCCCACTCTCTGAAATCTGGCTGGAGTGGATTTACCAAGGGAGGGGGGGGGGGGGGGGATCCAAATGCCACCTTGGCGATCGAAACAATGCATTCGATCGGGTTAGTTTGGAGTAAGCAAGATGCAGATTTCCACAAAAATGATGCCAAAATAAGGCATAGCAGACAGTAGACTGTGGGTGTTGAGGTGTTTCGATGTGAGAGAAGTGTACCGAGTGTGATGAGGAGGTCTATTGAAACTAGGTCACAAGGGGTGCCATTTTGTCAAAAGCCTGAGTGAAAAGCATTGCAAGAAACATGAAGCACATTTCCAGTCTAGGAAGAGAAACTATTTTCCATTTCTAGGACAAAAGAGACTCAGTCTTTCGAACTTTATAGGCATATAGTTATGAGACAGCTTAAACGTTTTTAGAAGAGCTAATGTGCAGCGAGTGTCCTCTGGCAAATAAGTAATAAAGTTGTTCGGTGAAAGTACGCTTGAGCACAAGAAGTTGACTAACTTTTAAATGTGCAATTGCATGACTAAGTTGGCCCACTTGTTTCAAGTATGCTCGTTGATTTGTTGGTATACTTCACATACACTACGCATTCACTTTTTAAGTGGTACCTATTGGAACTTAAAGGGTCTATAAGCTCTTTTTATGATGTCACTTTTTTCAGTGATTTGGGTAACAAGTCTGACCTATTAAATTAGAAAGTGGTGGATCTGTGGCCTGTTATTTGGCAGAGTGCATATAACTGGGAAGTGAACGATGATTGTAATAATTCCCCGTTATTCATGCGTACATTCTCATTTTAAATCGACTAGTCCATGAAAGGAGCTCTAGTTTGTACAACCTCAAACTCTCCTGTATCCAATAAAACTTCCATGCAAAAGCTCTCCTCCAAAGGTACAGATAATGATGCGTCTAATTCAACCATTAACTTCCCACACAGAATGAGATAAGATAGAAAGATCCGTGTTCTCAAGCTGTATCCAGAGTGCTGCTGGTTACACTAGGATATAGGGAACAAAAAAGGAAACGACGAGGCAGGCGTACGGAGAGTCTATTTAGGGCAAAGACTGCAGATGAAAATTCCTGTTGGTGCCTTTGGAGGAAGCAGAGGTAGAGCCAGAACACAAGGGAAAGACGGTATTCAAATCCCGCATCACTCCATCAGACAGTAAAATGTGATTTGGCACTCTATGTAACGCAGAATGAGTTATGAGTTGGACAAACGTTATGGCTACATTCTAATTGCAGCTATATTTTTCCTCATCACATCGATGGAAAAGATGCGATATCTTGCCGCGGGTCGGCTAGTGAATGGCACACTCAAGGTAAAAGGACTGATCTTTACTTATTGTCGCGTGTCAGAGTTGATAAGTTGTAGTAACTGCAGCCCTTTGGATGGAGCACAACCGTGCAATACGAGTGTTTCAGCGTATGTGGGCAAAAACAGGACCAAACATTTTCTTCTGATGTGCAAGAGAGCAAAAGTTGGGAACATGCATAAGATAAGAGCCCGAACTAGCTGGGGAAATGTTTGGCCTCTGGCAATACACAGAATCCAAAATGTGTAATTAATTGTTTATTGCCACCTCATGAAGAAGCATGGGCAAACTCTTTTTTTTCTTCTTCTTAAATGTACTGCACCAGCTTTTTTAGTTTTTTATCAGTGAGGGCTTCATAACAATACCCGGCGAACTTTCCATGAATTCCTATGCCCAAATACAATGCAGGTGCCTGTTTGAGTTGACGATTAATAGCTGCAATTTACAGCAAATGGGCTTCTGCACAATATGTTTAGCGAGGCTAGATAAAATGGGTCCCTGGCCACTGATCTGGAGACAGATTAGGTTTTTAGTCGGCTATGATTAAGGCATGAATAGGGAATGGGAGATCAGACTTTGGACCTGCAGTGTTTAATGCTGCCCACCTGTTATAAATGAGCAGTTAAACGAGTCAAGCGTTGGTGGTCCCGGGCCAATTCAAGGGCATATAAGCTAGCTACACACACACACACACACACACACACACAATAACATCAGTTCTCTACCTCTCTCTTTTTAAGCCACCCCCCACCCCTTTTTTGGAGGTCTGCACTGCTGCTGCTTTAAATGTCTTCAAGGTGCTTCTGAACGCTTGGCAGGTCACTGGGCCGATGGACGCTCTATGATTTCACACTGTATGAAGACAACCCCAAAAGAACATTTGTCGCTGCGGCGAGATGAAGAGATTTGCTCGACTGCATGCACAACCAGACTGCTCTGAACGTGAAAGTGGTAATAAATGACTCTTTAGAAGAGACTTCTTTACCGTGGACTCCTCCTCATCCAGAGTAATGAATCACAAATATGCGTGTTCTTCATAACCACCGGACCAAGAATTGCCAAAGGCATCTTAACTCTGTACATTTTAGTCTTTTTTAAAAAAAAAAAGAGCATCTCTGACATCCGCTCCATGAAAGTGTGGGCTCCAAAATTGGGTCAACAGACTGTCGCCGAGTTTTTTTTCTCTCGTCAAGGAGTCTCTCCTTGTACCTGCAGGCTGAAAGTGCTTAACACGTTCTCTTGAAGTTTGACTTTCATGCACTCTGGAACGCATCTGAACATGCTTGCTTTCTGTGCGAGTGCTCGCGTCCGCCACAGAGTGTTGTCCTCGTTTATTTCTAAATGGGCTCGTTGCATAACAGCCCATGGAGGGGCTTGTAATAGAAGTGGTACAACGTGTGAGAGAGGTGTAGAACAAGGAACTGGGGCTGGCCATGGAGAGGAGCCACTGTGGTAACGCGGGCCAAAAGGTTAAAGCAGCGGGGGGAATTAATATGTCTTAATGACATTATAATGAATGGGAAAATATGGGACATCATTTATTAAACGGAGTCAAGTGTGTCAGGGAAGTGCGAGGACTCACAAACGCATTAATTATCTGGCGGGTCTCTCTTCATGGACGGCGGAAGAAAGCACTGGTGGAGAGGTAATGACAGGCCCCGAACGGACGTTCTGTATTACCAGAGGAGGGGGGGGGGGGGCCTTGAAGACGACAAGGTCTCGTCTCACTGCTGCACTCACGCAGCAAGATGTCTTTTCATGTGTCCGAACCGTCGCTGGGAATGTGGACAGAAAATCAGAGTCGCCTTTTCGAACTCTCAGTCATTTCCAGACAAGAAAGGAGGGAAATGCCCCTTTTTTATTTTCTCCCTCTAAAGACCTGATATCATGCTGGCGAGACATATCTCATTATTTATCATACCTGTCACGCTGGAAAAGAAGAGATGTAAGCACAAGTCCTGTTTCCTACACTTAACTGTCTCGGGGCCGAGGACGGGAGGAGGGAGGTTCCAGCTCCACTCCAGAACAGTCATCCATAACCGCCGGCCTGATTTTGAGATTTGTGATGTTTGGGCCTGATGCGCCAAGCGCTTTGGCGGCTGGTCACCCAAGCACCAGTTAACGATTGCAACGTGTTTACCCCGCAAAAGAAAAAAAGAATTATAGAGAAAATAAGTGTTCATCTAAAAAGGTGAAGCACTGTAAACCACACAAGCATTCATTTTCTGATAAACATCATAGTCTCAGCACATTATATTCCCCCGGATTTACTGCTTTGTGGCAACATCGCTTGCTATTACTGTCACATTGAGCCACACGCATACATCTTCTCTGAATTATAAATTTGAAAAGAAGCTCCATCTTGCTCTGCATGGACCAGAGTGACGTATTCCAGCACTGAGCACCTGTTCAAACCTCCCAAACTGCTTCTGAACGGATACATCACAGCAAACAACTGCGCAACAGCCGGATTTTTCAGCTCTACAAATTGGTTAATTCCTCACACAATAAACCTGCCAATGTCATCCAAGGGAATATTGACCAACCAAATGTACATCCGAGCTCAGTGAATCTACAGCTTGGCGGCCATATGTTGTTATGGCAATACCAGCTACCCACAAACACAGCCTCTAGCAGAGAGATCTCCCCCCCCCCCCCCCCCGTCTGTTTTTCTTTCTAATCTCCCGGTGCTGCTCGTCTGTCAGCAGTTCAGTATTTGACTCGGGGGGTGTGGGGTGTGTGTGTGTGTGTGTGTGGGGGGGGGGGGTCAGCTGAGTCAGAGGTCGAATGCACACAAGCTTGGCACAAGCGCAACAAAGGCTCGGCTTCCTTGGGCAAGTCGGTGAGGCCGAGGTGAAGGAGGACTTTCCAGCTAAAAATCTGATGTAAAGGTTATGCGACGTGATGAAAACTCGATTAAAATGTGTCGACTGAAATTGTGTCGCAAAGTTGACATTCTGTCTCTCTATTCCAGACAAAAGTTCAGCAACTTTTTCACCGGGATGTGGTCGAGTTGGTATAGCTCACTTCCTCTCGTGTTTCCCTCCGTTTGAAAACACCAAGACTTAAACACTCGGGGAAGTGGCCGAGTGACACGTTGGGAGACAAGTACTGAAATGCTCGCGTCACTCTGGAAGTGAGCAAATGACACCGAAAATTGCAGCAATTATTGCCGACTTAAGGCCCGCCTGTGGGCCCTAGGAGAATTGGAGGAGAAAATACAGACTCCGTCTTCAAAGGCAATTAGTCTTCATATTGTAGTGTGTCCATTCAGCGAGTGTTCTACCCACTCATGGGACCGCACATGTGGACATGGCTAATAGTCTCTGTTAATGAGCCAATCGTTCATTATCAATCATCTGGGAGGCACAGTGTGAGAGCGGCATCCTGTTGACACATTTAGAGGAAATGGCCGCCGCATGCCGTTCCCGACGTATGCACAGCACCGCGGCGCAATTGTCGCTGAAGGCTGCGAAAGAGCAGCTTGATTCCACGTGTCCTTGTGGAGACAGCTAAATTAGACAGATTTGCATACTCGCGCGCGCAAACACTTGAACGCAGTTTGAGGCCGAGCCTATTCTGGAAAGGGGGGGGGGGGGGGGTGCCCTTTTTGTCCCTGGCCACCTGGTCAAAACACTTAACAGCTGACTTGTTGCTGAGCCCCGCTATGGTAATAAATCAAAGTGCACCCCTCCAAAACACATACATGCAGTCACACACCGGCCAGCACCATCAGCCTATTCCTGTGCGCCATGCCAGATAGCATCTCTTTATGTTTTATGGCGTTAGTTCACCCTTTTTTCATCACAGTGCAATCTCCTCCGCTGTGTCTACAAGCTGTGTGACTCATGGTGGATGTTTGGGCCTTTCTACACGAGCAATCGATGAGCACGCCATTCCCTACATTTACTCTTAATGCTGGCACGTTGTCTTTTTTTTTCCCTGATACGGCCAAAGTGCCTCTCTTTACCTTTGGACAAATAACACTTTCTGACTTTGACAGTTTTCCTCCCGTGTTAAATATTCAGCTTTTTCCTTCTGCCTCTTGGTTTTTCCTCACACTGTCCCTGGTGTGCGCTGGATGCAGCCGTTTCCACAAGCGACCCACGGTAATCCGAGCTCTTAAAAGCCTGGTACATTCCTCCCTTACTCATTCGTTCTCACTTTGTCTCCCATCTAGACAGACTCCATTTTAGCAGTAGTCCAGCATTTTCCATTGACCTTACAGTGCTTGATTAAGGGCACTGGGCCTCTGGCGCCAGTGCGTTTCCTCCATGTTTAATTAAATGGTGAAGAAAGTCCTCCGTCTTGTGATGATGGCTCGGGTACATGATTCTTACCCTGCCAACCCAAAATCCCTCTCTTGTGGCTCGGGCCCCAGGCTTGTGCTTCCACGCGTCCCTTCACTTTAGGCTCGAGTCTGAAAACTTTTCTTGACCTTTACGCTATCGCCAAGGAAACTGTCCATCTTTCAGTTCCCCTGTAATACGCTGAACCCCACGGGATCAGATAAGACAAGGAGATTTTGTTTTTTTTTCTTTCCACTTTGTTTACTGGCAAAATGTCTTTCCTTGTTGAGAAGGGAAGGAAGCGATCATCACAATCTATAACATAAGTCGCCTTGTCAAAGCCTGTTTAGAATACATCCTCAGAGGAGCCGTGCGGAGAGGAACACAGGGGTGCACTTAGTGTCATCGCCGATGGGGAGGGGGCTGTCGAGCGCCAGAGCAGCGAGCAGGGGACTGCTGTTTCATACGTCTGTGGCAATTAACGCTGATGTGACACATTCAGAAAGGTCCCCTGGGATTGACAAAGCCAACAAATTGACTTACAATTTGAGTACGAAGTCGTAGGAGGGGAGGAGAAAATAAATAAAAAAAGGCATGCGGCTTCGTCTCGTCATAATGAATCTGGAACCTATTCCTGTCGGGCGCGTTGCTGGTGTTGACGATTGCACTTAATTTCCTGTATATGCCATAAAGTAGCACTGTGCTTACAGGGACATTGTGTAGCTTTTGACAAGATTGGCCTGAAGTAATGGCTTTATCGCGTGGTTCTGGTAACTTACATGACAAACGAATCCGTTGCTTTGCTGCTCGCTATAAACGTCTCCTTAGGCCCTGGAGCGATGCAGGGAGAAAGACAGATGTTTCATTTCATGCCATGTTTTCAAACTCTCACACACACTCGTCAATCCTGAGTGATGAATGCGTCTCACATAATTCCCCGGTGCTGTACTGGAATCGCCCTCCAGCCCAGGGGGCAGGAACCTGGTGTCCATAAAAGTCCAGCCGGGGATTCCGGCTTTAAAGCAGTGTTTAAAATGACAGGAGTCATTGGGTGGGAAGCTGTGTTTGTGGCATTCGCCGTTCCTCTGGGGGAACAAGGGCAATCAGCTGGAGCTTGTTGAGGACTGTGAGAGCTAGTGACCTCTGACCTCCGCTTTGGAAGCCACTGGAGGTTTCAAGAAGACGGCCACCGTTGCCATAGAATAAAACCTGACACGATGCTGCACTGCAACGCATCCATGATTTGAACCGGCGCACCACAGGTACAGCGCACATCATTGATGTATCAAAAAAAGAGGCAGCATATCGGTTCTGATAAAAGAAAAATAATATCTTTAAAAAAGACTAAAAGGCAAGGTTTTAGTGGTGAAAAGAAAGAGGTTGACGTACAATTAACAACACCATTAATTACACCGTGTAATTACACTTAATCACTACAAAAACTCCAAGGTTGTGTGGTTTAAGTGTTGAACAGAGGCGATGAAGAGAGATTCTGTGGGGAACCCTTACACATGTAATGTTGGTCCACAGGAGCGCTCTATGCGGGCTGGAGGAGGGGTGGCTGTTTGGTGGCATTGAGGTGGTTGATGGGGCAGATGTCTTCTCTGGGCGGCCATGCATACAGGCCTGGCCCGGGGGATCTCTACCCGCTGTGCATCAAGAGCAATTAAACACGGCTCATGCTGGAGTTCACTGACGCAAACGGGCTGTAAAAAGCAGACGCACACGCAAGCAACCTTAAAGGACAGGACGAACGGGAAAAACCTGAAGCGCCACGGGCAAAAGTTGGACCAAATCAAGAGAATAGAGTTATTTTTGGGAGCAAAAAAAAACCCCCACTATTGAATAGAAAAAGTGAAGTGCATCTATCGCAACACGCATTTAGCATCTGACGGCAACACATGCCTCTCTCCGAAGGCTCTGACCTAATCTGCAGCATTCGGCATTCGGCTAAAAATGTACACAAGAACAACTAACATGGGTTTTAAGATACCAACAGCAGCAAAGCAACAGGTATTGCAAAGCCTGCCATGAATGTAAGCAAGAAAAGCAAATATTATAAAAGGCATTAACATTAAAGCTAGTATTAATAAGGGTGACTTTAAGTGCACATGTAATCAGAATATGCAAATTCGTTCTTATTAATATGTAGTGTAAGAGAGTTTAAAGTACTGGTTGCTGTGGTTTGCTGCAGGCAGAACAGGGCTACACTTTGAATTGCTCACAGTGTGATTAAATAAAGGGCAGGAGGCATGAAGGGCAGCAACGGAAGGAGTCAAAACTATAGACGGTGAAAGGAGGTCCACTTGATATCTCAAAAATCTTGCACAGTCCAGTCTGATGGCTAAAAAAAGTCCCTACTCTCTATTTACTCCACTACCTTCATCTCTACGAAACGGCTTTATTTCCTGCATTTGCGGTTTTCTCTTTAGAGGCCTGAGAAATTAATTCAACACAGTTATAACTGGATTCGGTGGCGTTCTACAGCTAAATCAACATCAGACACTCGGCTGGTCCTCTGGGGGTCCGCCGCAGTGCCTCACTGTTTCTCAGTCAAAGCAGCGCGCTTCGCCTCAAGCCCCCCTGGAATATCTCTTAATGTAACTGGCATCTTCATTTTGGCTTTGCTCTGATTTTGCACTAAAAAAAAAAAGAAAAAAGAATCAAATCCTCTATTTTAACTCTGAAAAGTAAAAAGGTTTGGGCAGAAAGTGGGCAAAAGAACAAAGAGTGAGAGACCAACAGAGGAAAACGATGTAAGCTGTTAATGCTACGTTAATCCCCCGACTAAAAACAGCTGAAGGTAATGCAGAGCTAGATTGCTAGCAGAAGAGGTGAGCGAGAAAGGAGGGGGGGGGGGTTACAGAGCATGCATAAAACAGAGGAAACATCACCAAAAGTCTTTCAACCAGTCTGAAGTGTATTTTCTGGGACGATTGTAACACTTCATGCCTCTTTAACTTTGTTTCCCCACACAGTCGCACTTAAGTCTATTTAAAGGTACTATATGAAACAAGTGACATGTATTAATCCCTTTGTATTGCTGATGTGTGAACGGATTGTACGCAAAAGTCACTTTTTCAGTGCTTGTGAACATACATTTGAGTATCTGGGGTGCCTAGCAACCCACAAACTGTGGCATAAGACGACAGTTATTTTCAGAAATCAACAAGCGGTTGAGATTAGTCTCACCTGACTATATCAAACGCAGACTTCATGATACAACGTCTCCCATCTGAGTATCTCCCCCCACGGCTTGAGAACTACCTTTGCAAAAGGTGCTCCACACATTTTCTCGGAAGCCAATCAAAGCAGGCGGAGATTTTTCGGGGGGGGGGGGGGGCTTAAAGAGATAGAGCGATTCACACCGAGTATTGAGACAGGCAGTATGAGAAATAAACATTAAAGCATGTAAACAGGCGTGAACCTAAAGAATTTGCAGAAGTCCACTTAAATAAAAGTAATTTCTGAAAGTTCCACATTGTACCTTTAGACTTAACATCGCAATATTTTAAAAAAATGGGAGTCTGGAGACTATAATATGGAGTCTATTAATACAATTGTAAGTCATATATGTATCGAAGAAGCACTCGATGGCCTTTCCCATGATGTTGATGACACATTCAGTGCCTCTGGAGTTACCATTATGTTGTACTACAGCCTGAAGATGCCCGAAACACAAACATAATCACAGGGAAGAACACATAATGGGCTGTACACAAATGTCATTTGTTCATTATTCATTCATGGAGTGGATAAACACACGAGGCCAAACAAGGCCTCAGGGTGTGTTGACTGTCCGTCCTGACCATTGTCGGTTCAAAAACAAAATGCTAGAAAGAAAGACAGATAGTGTGACATGGGAGCTACACACACAGCAGGGGCTGAAAAATCAATCAGCACCTTCAAGCACACTCGGCGGGTTTCACAATAATGAAAACAAGGGACAGGAAAGGTTTGCATTGGAGACACAGTCTGAAGGTGCACCCGTCCAACACTCATTCTCATTCGACAACAATTAAAGGTTTCAGCTCTCCCCTTTGAGAAGATACTTTTTGATCGTTGATTGAAATGTGAAATCTTACCTTGAATTCAGATTTTAGTGAGCAATGACTACCTGCAGTGTGCATCAGGTGACGGTAAGGGGAATCCTTTCCCTTTAATAGCAGCATCTCTCCATAGCTCTTAATTGAGCAGCTAATGCTCAGGTCAAGTATGTCCGCAGCCATTGCTGTGGTTATAATTGATAGAAAGGGTCACAAATATAACATTGTCTTAGAAATATTCATCATATTATAGAAATTAAATCCTACCTCTGTCAACCGTATCAAATGTTTTGCCACCAGCCTAACCGCTGTTCAAGAAACGACGGAATGAAACGGGTCGAAGAAAGAAAAAGTAACAATTGTTGTGTTTTTTTTTTATGGAGGACAGACTGAGCCAAGCAATAGTACATGAATATTAATGTGCACCACAACAAACTGTGAAAACGGCTTTGTTAGTGAAACCAAATCCCATGCTCATGTTGGAGAAAAGAGTACACTCTCTGGGGGGGGGGGGGGGGCTTGGATCCCAGCCTGCTAAGATGGTTGCCACCACTGCTGGTGAATGATGCTGGGAAAAAACAACAACAGCATGGCTGAAATGCGGTTTCCCTCTTTGGCAAACATAAGCCGAGCCCTGCGCTCGAGCATCAACAGTGGGCCAGTAAAAAGCTGCCATGTCTGGTAGCTGTTAATTGAGGGATTGAAGTGATAAATTAAATGCTCCAAAGTGTGAATTTAATGTCCTTGAGCGTGAAGAAGACTGTCAGACTTTACAGGTCGTTGTTTTAGGGGAACATTTTCCATAAAGGTTCATACATTTCTGAGTTGTAACCAAGGAATGATTCAATAATTTCTGATAATTAAATAGCTAAAAACTCTTAAAAAAAATTATAGTCCTCGTTATAATCCACATAGTATGTAATAAAAAAGAAGAATGAGGAATGCAGCATCCAGATCTCCATAGCTGCCAGAACTGGGTTTATCAATGCAATGAATCACTTTTACTGTTTAGTAGTTGGTGAAGTAACGCAACTACTTTTTTCTATGAGAAGTAATCTACTACATTTTAGGGTAATGACGACGTAATTACCAATTCTAGCCTCAGTATGATAACAGCGTTTTACTTGAAGCAGCACAAACATTTACATAATGGTAGATCAGGAATGCTAATCATCAGCAGAGTTCTGAAGGAACCATTACATACCGGTGTATTAACAGAGTATCTATCCTATGGTCCTTGATGACTTATTTAGGAACTACTTGTTAGCTGTTGGTTAAGTTAGCAGTTAGTCCCGGGCGTATTAATCTTCACTGGGAACTCCTCGGAATGGTCTGCATCCCAAATGTAAAGTGTTCCTGAAGACGGAAGAGACGGAATGACAAAAGAGTCCGAGAGCAGATTAATCCGGGAGGAATTGATTTGTTAAGCTTCTCTCTTTTCACGGCCGCAGCAGTCGAACAGGATTTAAGCGCGAGCCCCTGAGATGCACATCTGCTCTGAGCCCGTCCTCTTCGGGACAGAGGGGACCCTCCAACCCGGGCCCCGCCGGGTGTCTTCCGACGCCAACTGCCCACCAACTGGATCAGTTCAGCCTGTTGGAGCCTGGCTCTTATATATGTGTGTGTGGGTCTGTGTGTGTTTGCATGAATATGGTTTCTGTATTAATCATGTGCGCACACGTCTCTTTTCAGATGTTTAAAAAAAACTTTTTTCACATTTACTTTCCACACATGTGGTTGCATGCACTGCCAGGATGAATGGGTGTGTGGTTCATGCATATACTGTATGTGTGTCTGTGTGTGTGTGTGTGTGTGCCAATGCGCACTTGTACAGTATATGTGCCAGCTGTCCAGTGCCGCCTTCAGGAAGAATGTGTAATGGGGATAAGCTACTTCTTCCTGGCTTCCAGCGGCTTTACTGCAGATCTGTTCCAGGTGTGTGTGTGTGTAAATACAGTGTGTGTGTGTGTGTGTGTGTTTGGCCTGTGTTGAATTTAAAGAAAAACAAATGCAGGAGAGCCAACCCCCCCCCCCCAGCTAGTTGCCCAACAGCGAACAACATCTCCATCTCAGAGAGCGACAGCGATAAGCCTAACATAATTATGTCACACTGAGCCATTTCAAGTTGAAACACAATCGCCAAAGCTCTCGCACTGCTCAATCACAGCCTTCACTAAGATAAGAAAACATGGCTGTGCTTCATCTTTTAACTACAACAAATTACTATGAAAAAAAAAAGATCACAGTTGTTAGAAAAAGTAGACAGAGTTTGGTTTCATATGTAGCTTCGTAAAAACATTGTTCTTCTTTTGAAAGGATATCTTAGCAAGGACAATGCAAACGGTTATTCAAATGGGGGGCAAAAAAAAAGATAAATACATCAATTCAGCTTTGTTACGGAGCCTTAAAGCCGAGTTGTGCTGTTTGGCCAGAGGTAAAGGCAGGGAAGCGGATTATGGTTAACGATATTATAGCGCTGATGCAGCATGGTGGAGATAGAGTTTGGCGTGGAGGAGGGTCGGTTGGGATGGAGACGCTGCTAATACTGGGGTTTCTGACCTTGGATCACCTACTCTAAGCCCTCCATGCATGGGTACCTGTGAGCACAAACACACACACACACACACACACACACCCCCGTCCTCCCCCCCACAAACCTCACACTCAGCCCTGAAGCTTTCTCCACGATAAGCCAATGAGGAAGAGGGACAAAGCGAGGCAGAGGAGGAGGAGGACGGTGTGGCACTGGCACTTGCAGCAGGCTGTTTACTTGCATTGTTAATTTCATTAGCCCTTCGGCAACCACTTCAATATTTAACATTCCCGATTTAGCCCTTTCCTTTTCGTGTTTTTTTTTTTTTTTACCTTTTTCTCTTAACAGGTTTGCCACCAAGTCCAACAATTAAACAGAGTGGCCAAAGGTAATCTATCAGCACTCTGGTCTTACCACTTAATATAGTGGCACTCGATTTGCACTCAACTGGAGGCCAAACCTTGTAAAAGCCACAATCCTTTTAAATGGGCAATCAATTTGGCAATGTGACTTTGCAGCCTGGTGCTGCTCAGCCCAGCTTGTATAAACCAGTGATACAGAGTAATAGCAAGCATGCGGAGGCCCAGTGGAAAGGCAGCCCTGGCTGTGTATGACACCTGAGCCACTGAGCAACAACATATGCCAAAAATGACAACTAATTATACTTTCTAAAAAAAAAAAAATGATTTCATGCTACTTGCATTTCCTCTAAAAAAGTAGCCAAGTGTCCAGGGTCAATGCCACGGTGTTGGGCATAATCTAGTGTGCGAGTGTGAGCTGCAGTCAGTGTATTAGCATTAGCGGTCACATACATAGAGCGCGCTGAAGAGTGTGACAGCCTCCTAATGGCTCTGTCACAAAAGGGACCGGAGTTTAGACACAGCTGTAATCATGATCTCAATAAGCGTGCCAC
The DNA here is from genome assembly GCF_910591455.1 of Pholis gunnellus. Taxonomy (NCBI): domain Eukaryota; kingdom Metazoa; phylum Chordata; class Actinopteri; order Perciformes; family Pholidae; genus Pholis; species Pholis gunnellus. The sequence goes on from NC_136550.1 coordinate 9,119,258, forward strand.
CCCACCAGCACACCAGCTCAGTCGTGTCCCCCGATATCCACACTCTGACATCGTATGCGTACAGTCCCATGAAATCTAACTGCGGCCTCAAAAAGACGGCTTTGCACACTGCCAACGTTTCCAGTTGGGAGAGCAATAGTGCGACTGCTTCTCACACTCCTGCAGTACAGTAGTGTCGACTCATACAGCACCCCGTGTGAATAATATCCTGGCCTCTCCTATAATCCCCCTCCCCTCAGAGCAGGATCCTATTGTAGGGGTCTTTCATACAGACGAGGATGCAATTTATAAACTGGTCTTTCCATTGTGGCGTGCTAACCCCCCCCCCACCACGTCTCTATAACCTCACCCCCTCAGCTGATTTATTAAACAATTGCACACGTGAAGTTCATTGGTAGGTGTGCTGGCGAGGCAAAGCGTTAAAATATTGCCACAATAGCGCGGGAGACCTTTTCATTCACCATTCAAAACAAATCGGACCGCGGTGGGCAGAGAATAAATTCAGACTTGTAAGTAAATACATGTAATTGAAGCAGTGGACTGTTGAAAATGCATCAGGAGCAGGCTTTTTCTATTACGGGGATATTTATCTTCCTTCCTGAACAAAAAGGCCAAGGGAGGAAGGCGAGCGGGCGGGTGCCGAATGTGTTTGTTTTCGTGCAGTACAGCGCTGTGTGCGAGCTTGTTTGTGTGCGTGTGTGTGTGTGTGCGTGTGCAGGCATGTGAGTGTAATTGCTGCCTGTTATCATTAAGCAAGCTGGAGCGATCGGAGGATGCACAACAACCTATGAAGGGCAAACCTGGGGATATTGTGCGTGACATTGGGCGTCTGTGGGTAAGTAATGATCAGAGCAGCGTGTGACAGCCCAGCCTTAGCGGCGACAATGGCACATTGTTCGCCGCGCTACGTCGCCCGCGTCCCAACTCCTACCCACCTCTTCATTAGTAAGGAAGCCCCCAGATTCGCCCATACAGTCCTATAGAAGCAGGAATGCTACCAGCGCTCTGCTTCTTCAGTGCTACCGGAGCCATTATATTTACCAGTAATTTATAGAACGCCTGCGTGGGTGTTTTCACACTTCATGAAATAGTAATTTTATTTTATTTTTTATGCTGAGGAGACCAAACGGAGGGATTTGTTCCCCTCTTTCTCTCCGGGGTCATTCCCTTATCCTCTGGCGCTCGAGCAGGTTCAAACCAGGGCCACATCACCTCCAGTAAAAAGCCGAATAACCTTTAATTGAGGAATAATCCCCAAGAATTGGATCGGGGAGTGTTAGATAATGAGCAATTGTCTGTTAACAACATGAGACAATTTACTTGGAGCTGTGACATCAAGATGGCAGACGCGGGAGCCGAAACGGATTAATGAGACCAAATACGATACTAATCCATACAATGGACCATTGGCATCTACCATCTCGATGGATGTACAGTATATATGTGTCTTTAAAGGGGTAAAGCTGGTTTTAGTCTTCATTTATTGTATTGTCAACAAATCCTAATAGCAGACCAAACACAAATGCATTAGTCTGTCTGTCAGGTCTTCCCTGCCTGTGTCACAAAGCCCTAAAGCCCATTATTTCCAGCTGAATACGTACCTCTTCAAATCAGTTTACAAATATAGACTTTCATTTAAAAAATGCAGCTCATTTTCATCTTGGCCATGTAGTTTTTCACAAAACGCAGGAGTTAGCAGTGCATGTGCTTGCCCAGATTACAACTTTCTTTAAAACGTCTGCTGTGGTTATTTTCTCAAGACTATACAAATGGCACAAAAAAGCAATTCATGCATTCATATGAAATGATGTAGAGTAAGTGATTTGAAAACTTCATCTAGTTTGCTGTATTACCCTTAGAATACAGGTGCTGTAGTCTAGAGTCCTACGTTGATATCAGAAGCAATCATAAAATACTGTCATACACAATTAGTAAGTCTCTACGTCATCAGGAAAGTGTTTGTGATCGACTCAAAATTAAACCCCGGCGCTCATTTTCATGTCTTCTAGTGCAACGGTGGCAACAATGGAGGTCAATGGCAAAGAGGAATAAACTCAAGCTGCCCAGAGAGAACACATTTATCGTTGGTTTTGGTCTCTTCGTGGCATTTGTTGACAGTAAGAAAATAAACAGCATTGTCAGCCTAATCTATATTTGAAGTCGGAGGGGTGCAGTTTGTCATGCCATCACCAGAACTACCCAGGGCATGAATTTTTTAACTTAAGTCACTTTGTAAACATGTCGGCACTGCAGGTAGCACACCCATAAATGTCACTCAAGAGGCAGAGTAATTTCATTTTGCTTGGAATAAATAAACCTTCATCCCACAAACTGATTACGTTCCCCTCGGAATCTTTTCGGCTTGACTCCCGCTTTGATGAAACAGTGCCCCGCTTAATGATGCCGTTGATTCATACCCGGTGGGTATCGCCACCGAAAAAGGGAGAGGAGAGAGGCAAAAGGCTCAATTGCTGCTCGAATCAGCGGATCCCCTGCTTCCATCTTGCGCTGCTAAAAGAAAATGGACAGACAACAGCAATTCTTGTTTTCGCTGTCATGAATAAGTTATATCAACCTCCAATGTATGAGTGAATATGAAAAACTAATTACCATATTTTCCATTAATGGGAACAGAAAAGTTTTGGGTGAAGTTCTCAAACTGCAGTAAATTCTGTAATTATGGGTCTTTTCTTGTTATTCTTGTTTGGTAAGACGGGAAACTCACAATGAACAATATTCTCTGGATTTATGAGCACCCAGAGAACTCTGGTGGTAAGCTGATAAAGGAACGAGCTGAGCTGGTTTGGCGTTCTTGGGCTAAAGACAGATTTTTAACGGTAATAGGAAGTATTTATATGAACTCAAAGTCTGGCTTTGTGCCTGCTATTAGAAAAGTTCGGACAAACAATAAAAACGTCTGTTAGAACTCTTTTGGTTTATAATTGCAGGCAGAAGCCCGTATACAGTGGTATCAAACATCCCACAGCTGGAGGCAAAATAAACTGCTGCATTCATGTAGGAACATGATTGATTCATTAGGCCAACATTTCCTATTAACAGTCAGTTGATGTAAACAATCTACATTTCAAATAGACTCTTGCTCCGCTAAAGGACCCGACATCTCTCAGGGTAGCTCTTAATGCGTTTCCACAACGAAGAGTGCCACTAAAAGACAAAAAAGAACCACACGGCCAGGAAATACATGAGACCAAGTGCGCACGTGAACTTAACATGACTTCCCTTTCCGGATGGCAACAGTGGGTTTGCAGAGCTCTAGGAAGCTGGGGATTTTGTACACTAACCCCGGCATCGATCCAGATCAAGCACTGGCAGAAAGCAGTGGGCGTTGGGAGCAGAACCCCTTTGATCAAACAGTGGTCATGACTTCTTCAAGAAGCAGCAATCTCCCACTGAAGTCTGGGAACAGTGTGGAAGTCCCACAGGGGATTATGTCTGAGTATGTCAATTACAGTATGTACGCAGAGCTACTCAAGGGTAGGATGTGCCAATCTCTGCCGCTTTCTTGATCCCACCTTGGCTCAAAATAGAAGGTTTCTGTTGTGTCTGTGCCAAAAAAAAAAAGAAGCTTACTACGAAACAACAATAACACATTTACAGCACACATTGATAGCATGATAGCGCCTTATAATAGCATAGCAGGTCATCATGACAGGCTGTTGGCACTAAATTACCAATGTGTGATGTATAGTGTGGTGTAATAAGTCAACGGATTTGGTTTCATTTGAAACAATTGCAAATCAAATTAATGAGGCTTTAGAAACAAGCTTTTCCGGCTACATTTTTCATGGATGTGGAACTGTACAGGATCAATAGAAAACAGTTTGAACACGCTAGCTCATTCTTGACCAACTGAAGCAACTAAAGGAGAACTTTGCAAACAGCATTCACTGATAAAGACTGTGAGAAAGCTCCAGAAAAGTTAGCACGTGGACCTTGATTATTTTGTCAAATAAGAACATGAGATGTGGTTGGAAATGTTGGCATATTGAGTTTCATACGAGTCTCATAGCACGCTTGCAGAAGCGAACAATGCCACAAGGTTAACGTTGTGGTTTGTGTTAAAATAGTAACGATACAACCGTAACCATTGTGAATGAATAACAGTGGACTTTCTTATGTAACATTGCGTAACAATGTAAATGTTTTAATTTGGTTTTACACTCAGTGGACTTGTGAGCGCTTGTTATGCTTTCAATAAGGGTTAAACTAGGTCACCTGCTCTGCCTGTTGCTCATTGTAATACGTCACTTTCTCTCCCCAAATGCAAAAACGTCCATACCCAGCATTATCTGTGGTTTGCAGAAACATACAATGCTCTACCATAAAATCTCAAAGCATTGAAAAGGTGCTACATTCGAGGTGGGAAGCATTTTGATTGCCTCTCAACGGCTCTCAACATGGCAGCAGCTGAACCGGTGGCTCACAACTAACTGAGCTAACAGCGCTAACAGTGCAAACTACTGCAAAAGTGCTGGCAGAGCAAACAGTGTTGACCTGGGTGCGACGCTTCTGTGCCAATGCAGTCGATCGGGTCGGCATTGTCAGCTGTAACCGCAGTATGAGAGCAGTGCAGAGCGCTGGCTGTAAGCTAACCAGTGGGACTCCCATGAACATGGACTAACAGCATGAGCAGCCGGCTATGTCAACAAAGCACAGAGAGGCTAGAATCACTACAGACGTACGTGTCAAGTTAAAAGAGTTCTATGAAAAGGTAAAGTGCAAAAAATATATTTCTGTGACATATGACATATGGTAAATAAAAAAGAAGTCGTAATACCTTGGCCCTAAAGAAAAAAAGACAAAATAAGATGTTCCAACACCTAGCAGGTCTCTGTTTTCTGCCAAATAAGATCAGTGTCTCAGTTCCTGAAATATGTCAAGTCACTGTACAATTGGCGCTGATCCAAGACCAGATTAAAAAATGAAATGAAGATCTTTTTATTTTTTTTCTCCTGCTCTTCCAGAGTAAACACACTAATCCGCACACTTTGCTGCCTCGTTACTTGGGCTCTTAATTAAAATGCAAGCACTTCTCCTTCAGGCGGTTACCAATACTTGATGCGCTGGATTACCGGCGGTGAAGTCGGACATAATTTGTTTTTAATAAAACATCGGAGGGATTAAGTTGATGGAGTTTACTGAGATTTGGCTCCAAGGAAACGCACGTCTTGTAAATGCTGAGCACAAACAAGCAAACAAATGCTTTGGCATCTTTAATAGGCATTTAATTGCTCTTAATATAGAACAAATGATTGTAATAACAGGGAATCCTTACATAAATGCAGCTACTGTAAACAGAGAAAAGGCGCATACTAATGGGGGACTTACCTGTATATTTGCATTTGTTTATATTAATCCAGGGTGAAATGGCTTGGTATAATGTTGGGAAGAAGTAGTATTAATTTGTAGCCTTAATTAGGATTTTTATGGGTTGCCACAGTAGAGAGCACATAAAACGACCGCGTCATCACTAATTCAACATGGCAAGCCTGCAGAACACCATCTGCTGCCCGAGAAACTGTTAATAAAGTCACAATTATCTTTTTGTAAGCACTTTATTGAGAATAAAATTTGCAGATTAATTAGGTACAAGTCAAGTCGACGGCTACGGGGGGAGGAGGAGGGGGAAAAAAAGGGCCAAATCGCCAAAGGCAGAGGCAAACCATTTGATTCAAGAACGTTTTGCAACCAAACACACCCGTGGCGCTAATGATAATTTCGGGTTTCATTGCTGATGATTTGAAACAAAGGCTTTGTTTCACTTTTTAATTGCGCTTCACATCCACTTACACGCATTTTGTAATGAGGCTACACATTTAACCGTAGCCTCCTTCCTCTCATCACAACAAACAAAGAAAACCCCCAAAAAAGCAGTCTTTGCATCCAGTAATTGCACAGTGTGTTAACAGCTGGCTATCAAAACCCAGCAGGAAAATACAATTCACCCTGTAAAAGTTGAGCATCAAGCCTATTCATGATCAATACTGCCGGGCCAAGAAAGCACTTATCTGCTGTGTTTACATTGTTGTTAGTTTCTCATCAAGAGCGCATCCCTCATTGCCGCTGCCCCCCCCTCCCCCCGCCTCACCCGCGTCAGCTTTCGCTGCCTTTCCAGGCTTTTGTCAACACCAGCATCGACGACAAATGGCCAGAATAGAGGCCAGATAATTTTGTTAATCCCCTTTGCCTAAGACCTTGACGAGTTTAATTCATGGTGATTGTTTTGACTCCCCTCGTTGGCGATCAATACAGTCCATTTCAGCACTTTTCTTTTTCTCTTTTTGCCCGGCTCAGAAACAGAAAGCCCTTGCTGCTTCACTCTTCTTTTTTTGAAGACTGCACACACACGAACACGGAATCCTTCAAAGTCATCAAACGTGAAGACACGCACACAAACCGTTGTAATAACTACTCTTCGAACTCGGCGGCTGCCAGTGGGAATTTACAGCCGTGGCACGTTCCACTGTATGTGTCTCGCAGTCTCTAAGCCTGTAACATACATGTCACCCACTTTCTTTTTTCATACTGTAATTGGCTGTAGAGGGGAGATGATGCTGTGGGTGGGTGGGGGTCATTCCTTCCATCTATGTCTCTGAAGCGCTTATCAGTGACCCCCAGCAGCTAGACGCCCTCTGACCCCCGTCATCAACACACACATGACCTCTTCATTTTAGCCGACGGGCGATATGAGCAACCATCTCTGCAAGAACAAAAGAGAAACACACTCACACTGTACAAGTCCTATCATGCTCCACTTCATATAGATAGGCCAAGAAGTTTAACCATAGTGTAGTTGCAGTGTAAAATGGAAAAGGGGCGACACTGAGGTTGCCAAATTAGCCACCGTGGCACGGTTTATTTCCTAATTTACGGCAGTGGAGAGGAAACCCTGGAGAGGGGTGACCAACAAACATTTTTAACAGAGGCAAGGAAGTGGATGTGCAAGGTAATTGTTCTTGTTAGCATGATTTATGATTCATAAATTCTGCACTCACCCGGCAGTCCCTTTGAACACAAAAAAAAAAGGAGAAAGAATTTCCCTTTTTCCAAACGTTTGTAAAGCTTAATTACCTGGGCCTGGCCGGCGTTTTATGTATTGATGTGAGAACACAAGGGCAATCACCCCAGGTCTCCTGTGTTTTTTTTTTAATGAAATGTGCACGGCTGCTTATGCATAACCAGATTTGCAGTAAGAAAGTGCACAAATTAAGCATGCCCATTGCTCAGACGGAGGTACCTCCTAAGTGGCATTTGGAAAATTACCTCATATATTTGCGGGCATGCTTTGTTCACAGAGTGGCAATTGACAGCAGTGTAATGAAACTGCGAGTGGAATCGCTGAATGTGTTTTTAAAGTCAATAACACAAAATGTAATGCCCCGCTGAGCAAGAGTTTGGGAATACAATAATGATCAATTTGAGTGCCGAGGGCGGCCATTTTGAATCAGCCTCATACAGAGACAATGGGCGCCTCTCACTCGGTGAGCTCATAAAAGAACTTCATCTGTATTTGTGCTTATGGGGAGATTGAGCACAGACAAAGGAGATGCATGCTGAGTAACAGCCGAACCGCTCGGTTGTTTGAAAACCATTGACGTCGCTTAAAAAAAAAAAAAAAAAAAGCGTTGGAGGCGGGGCCCCGTTGATTCAAAGTTCAACTTTTGAGTGTAAGATTCAGATAAAATTAGCCGGATCTACCAGTTATCCTTCACATCCATGGGCCAATAGAGCAATAGTGCTTCCTTTAACCCCGCCTCCCAGCCCAATATGTGTTACAGTATCGTTACAAGTGGGTCCTGAATCCCCTCTTTCGTCTTGTGGCTCAGTATTTTTGATACCACTCTCCATTCCTATTCTTGTCCTTCACCAGGCGAGTATGTTTACAGCAGCCTTCTCTCCCCTTTTTTTGTGTGAGGCGGAGATCCAACTCCTGGAGTGTGTCGCTTGCTACACTTCACGGCTCAGGCACTACATTCTGGTTGAGCGGTCTGTAGGACACACCACGCCAGCGCTTTTCACTCCTCGTTCACGAGCTGCCTTTAAGTGACCACTGGCCGAGGAGGCACGTGTGATTTATCGACTTGAAAGGGAGAAAACAAGTTGGGCTGGGCCTCGATCTGTTTCAGAGGTATGATTATAATGGGAACCTTGAGGAAGGAAGGGGATTGATAGGGATGATAAGTTTCCAAGCCTCTGTTCATCAAGTGGACGCGCGAGTGTCATCTCTAGAAGCATAAGAGCGCAAGGCGACCTTATGTTTGTACCTTCTTACAAGAGAATTCCTTTGTCTGAGGTTTTGGCTCAGAAATACAATATGTTGCTTTTATGATCAAAGTAAGTATGCATAAATGTAAGTATTACAAATCTACTTTGCATCTGTATACCTTCATGCAAGAGCAGACTACTTCTCTTTTTGGAGCTGCTATCTGATAATAGACTGCTCCGTCTTACGCAAGGGGACCATCAGTATCAGACCGGTCAGACAACATGATCAGATTGCACGCTCGTCAGACGGCTTCCGAGTGAAAGTGAACGGAGCCAGCGCCATCGTGTTTTACTCATTAGGCGCTATCGGGTGGCATCAGCTGACGGAGCAGGCGATCGCTGCGTAACCTCCAGACTCCTGGTGGCGCCTGGGGTGAACCCTTTGACATCGTTACTATGGTCACCGCTGCTTTGTTTATCAGATGACGGAGTCGTAGCACATGGCTGTCACGCTCAGACTGTGGCACAGTATCACTGGCTCCTAATCGGGTTAAGCAATCTGGTCTCAGTGTACGAGACAACTATTCCAAGCTCAAACAGCATGCAGGCATTCAGTGGCACTGTTCTGCCAAAGAGCCTCTTGAATCCCAGATGTAAGGTTTGCTTTGGCAGTGGTTTCCAAACTGTGATCTTTGGTTACTTGTCCAACAGAGGTTTAATAAAGGCTCCACACAAAGCTATACCTGGATCATTTACAGGATTTCCAATGTATTAAGCAGTTTAAAAAAGGGCTTTCCTCACATGAGCTGTTATCTTCACTCAAAAGTATTACATTTAAGGATGAAAACATTTATACATCCTGGTGGCGCTAGAGAAAAAGAGGGGTGTCACTAAAGTCATTGGGTTCATCCAATGGTGACCATAGACATCTCTTCCCCAATTTTACGGCAATTCATCCGATAGTTTCAATATTTCCGTCTGACCGACAAACGGGAAGACCACCATTGGCTTCTTTGAAGCCATGCCAAAAATAAACTAACTAATCCACAATTGGATGTATCTTCATATAAAGGTGTGCAATGGAATAAAAAAAATCATCCCCGCAAAATATGAATCCCAGCAAGGACCTTACAGTAAAGTCTTCACAGATCAGTGCATCACTGTGTCCATGTTTGGAGCTAGTACGGCTGGATTGACATTAGCAGATATTGCTGTTGTGGCCATGTCAATAACCCTTCAGCCTGTGAGAGTGAGCCACGGGAACCTTTCCATTCCCTGATCTAATTAGCTGCCAACCGAGCAAACTCAACCCGGGCAATCCCCTCGGCCGCTTGAGCCACCAACAGCAGCCAGCCGGGCGGAGGCCAGGAGGTGGGCTGCCACCTAAACTTTGTACATTGATTACAGTTGATCCCTCTGGATTCCTTGATTGATTGTGCTTAGAGTCCACGCCGCTGTGAGACCCACATGCATAAACATATAAACACAAAAACATAAAGACATGAAGCCAGGCCTGACACATAAGCGTGGGAAGAGAGCAGTTCAAAAGGCTCAGTGTAACAGTCGTGGAGGCCAAATGGATCCATATTGATGAGTGAATGATTTTGTTTTCATGGTAGAAGATGTCCAATCTGATTGCCAACGGTGCGGTCAGCATTTGGACGAAGACGTTACAGAATTGAGTCGGCACCTTCCATGAAGAATGAAGCTGTTGAAGCTTTGAAGTGGATTCAATATGCTGTTAAAATTGTGGAGGGTGGGCTGCCAACAAGAGCTAGCATAATTCCAGACACTATTTATCCCAGTTTTAATCATTTTTCAACCCGGGCTCCATCAAACGTCTCTCAGTCTTTGTAAAACTTCACAGACACTGCATTTCCCAGTCCTTAGTGTCAGCAGTTAATTAGTGGTTAACACACACACACACACACACACACACACACACACACACACACACACACACACACACACACACACACACACACACACACACACACACACACACACACAGTCTGCCCAGAGACAGATGAGTGCACATCAAAAAGGGGCCAGTACAACAAGATGGCTGCTTCGGTTTCCATGTGTTTATCCTCTAACTGCGACACCCTGTCAAACCTGATAACTATGTCCGGGGCAGGCTGCCACCGCTGAGGCTTTGACCCTGCTCTGGTCCTTCAGCTGTCCACTCCTTTGGGATTCCTGAAGACCTGCTGCCCCCCTGAGGACTGAGCCAGTCTCCCTCTCGAGCATGAATTCACAAACATCTTGTATGGCATGGGGGGTGAGTAACTTTTGAATCTTCAGTAAAAAAAAAATAAACATCTCTGCAGCAACGGCGCTTTCATGCCGGACAGCTGTACGAGTGAATCCGGTGGAGCAGTTGAGCGTCGACGTCAAAGTGCAGGTTAAGTGCGATAAGCGAAATGAGCATATGCCCGTGGGGGAGGGGGGGGGGGGGGGGGGGGGGGGATAATGACTAAAAATGACTTTCCACGTTCCTTACACAAAGAGAGACAGGTACGAGGGCACAGCTGCTGTGGAAGATTAATGGTGCTGCCAGATGTAGGGACTCTGGAGAGGGTGACCAGCCCGTGGTGCTCTACACCATGCTGGCGGAGGACAAAGCAGCCATCGGAGGTGCATGGGACGGACACAACCACGGATGTCGATTCATCCCTGCATATACATGTAAGATTACATGACAGCAACGAGCAAAAAAAACTGCCACAGATGACAAGCTGAAGGTGTGCAGAGGTTCTAACAATGATGGTTTTGACGCCTTAAAAGCCGTGCTTAAATCTCTACAATACACACAATAATCCTTCAATAATGAATCACCTTGCATTGACGACACCGTGCCAGTAATACAGAATATATTTGAAAATGATTGACTTCTATTCCACACCTCGTTTCGCTAAAGCTTTGTGACACAGTGACTGCGACTGTGAGGGAACTATCAAGGAGTCGAGCGTTGTCACCGCTGGCTTTAGCACAAGCGGAATCATTAGAGGCCAAGGCGGCAAACTAATTTAGGAAAAGAGAGAAAATAGATCCGGGGAGTCATTGGGCAAAGCACACCGCTGTCTCTCTTCCTCTTTAGAGTCACCTCTGACTCACCTCCAGGTCACCTGAGCAAACGACATGCCATCACAGCACAGTGTCAATACTGCAATTTGTTTTTCTATTTCCTCCCTTATCAAGGTTAAACAGGACAAATCAATCATCTTAGCTGCTGCGAATAGAGGGGGGGGGGGGGGATTCCCGTCTTGTCAGAAAGTAAGGGTTATAAATAAAACGGCAGCAGAAACCAAATACTTGCGATAAAAAATTCTGAAAAAGGGCAATTAACTCCGGGTAAGGGAGCGAAAGAGAAGAAGAGAAACCTGAAACAAATGCCTTCTGAAAGCCCTTCTGACAAATCTCAGATGTGGGGACACCGGTTACTTGTTCTCAGTACAGAGAGAGTTTCAATTACATGCAGTTTGCCCTTGGTTGGGCCATTTCAATATTTTATGTTGATGCATTACCACTGAAACATGCCCGCATTTATTTTCATTCAGGAGCAGGAGCTTTAAGCAAAAATAGACCCTTTATCAGGCTGTGCTCGGTGCTGTATTATTGTGTCTGTTTCGATAGAATGTAGATCATAGAGAAGACGGACTGCCGAAACATAAATGAGAAATCCACAATTACTTTTCACATGGATTCCTGCGGAGCCAAAAGTGGCAGTGAGATTGCTCTCGCCGAGCTCTCGCAATATCAGTGACATGTCTTGTGAATGTTGGCATGTAATTGGTTCAACCAGACGCATGCAGCGATACAAAAGGTGTGTTTTTCTTTTGCGATTTTGCATAATACAGGGTTGCTGACACAATGCATGCTGTTCATAAGCCAGATAATAGAGAAAGGCATTTACAGTACATTGGGGACCACTTCAAATTGATATGAGATCATGTTGTATGGAGGTGTAAGCCGGGTGGTCACCATATCCCCGGTTTAACATACAGAGTTCCTGAGACAATGGCATTTGTTGTTGCACAGTGACGAGCAATGACAGGTGTGAGAGCAGGCCTCTCGTGAACTTTACAGCGCACTGCGCTGCAGGGGTGACGGAGTTTTGTAGTTTTTGTAGACGAAAAAGCTTTAAAATCCACAAAAAATCTCTTCAGCTTGACCATATTTTAGGGCATTTAGTCAAAAAAACATTTGAAAAACCCATCGACTTCGAGAAGAGAGACCAGGAGTGCAAAAATGCAAACTCATTTGCGGGTTCCAGGACTCATCCCTGCAGCACTCTATCGACTCGCTCCAAGAATTTAAACTGTGGCCCTGGCCTTGAAATGTCTATAAGTAAAGGCCAGAGTGAGGGTTAATATGTCCCATATCATTGCATGCAGGCTATATTGTCCATTTGTTCCGTTTCCCACCCAAGGTTTCATTAAGCTCCTTAGCTGGGAAGCCAGCGAGATGGATCGGCTGCTGGTATTTATTGGGCACTGATGGCCCAGGTGCTGTGGAACACAAGCATCAAGCTTTGTTTTTATCCCTGCTTTATAGCACAGCTGTTCCTGCTGTGCACATAATCACTGCGAAGGAACTCAAATCATCATCAAAAGCTTCTAAAAATGCAAAGAGAAAAAGAAAAAGATTGGACTCGTCCCCTTAGCACTAAAGGCATGGGGCAAAGGTCAATAAGATGAGTCTGAGGGAGTATTAGTGTTCTGTTCAAAATCCTCCCGCAACTCTCAAAAGTTTGTGGTTAATAACAGCAACTGGCTCACTCAAAATATTACGTCCCCGTCCCGTCCCCCCCCCCCTCCCACGTCAACACCTTGCTCAGGAGCCGCGTGTCCTCTAGAAACATTATTGGAGCGTGTGGCAGGTCCACTGGAGTGCCACTCTAATCATTGTAATGCATCTCTGTTCTTTTAATTAAGGGATAATGTCCAATTTCGTGACGTTTATGAGGTTATAACATCCATTAGCCTGCAACAGATGCTGTGGCTGAATAGCTAACTAGCCTTGAGCTGAACCACACAGGTCCTCCTCCAGGCCAGCAAGCCACACTGTCCAGCACCTAGTGCTGAAAGACATTCTCTCTCTGTTTTTTGGATACTAATTGTACATACTTTTGTCTCCTATTCTCTCTCTGTATCCATTCCCTCTCACTGCCTCTGAGCAGAAATTGGAAGGAGATTTAAAGAGTATAGCTATTGAACTTTAAACAGCTTATAGCCATGGAACATAAAACTGGCATTTAAAATTTGTGATTGCAATTAAACGCAAGTTATTCGCAATGAGAATGTCAAAAGCAGGTCTAATCATTTTTATTGTGCCGCTTAATTATTGCATTGCACTTTTTCCTCACCCGAGCCAAATGCTTTCTGGGTGCATAATTTCAACCTTTAGCTCCTCTTCTCTCGCTTATGCCAACAGCAAGATGAGCAGTCTGCTCTGTAGCCCCTCAATTCCAACAAAACGAGTGTGCCTGAACCTCTCCGACACTGTATTTTTTGGGCCTACAGCCAGCCCTCCTCTCAGCGGTGACCTCAATTTTCTTATAAATACCTTTCTTACCCATCCCAGTGAAGGGTGAAGGACACCGTCTACTCCAAGCATCAATTGAGATATTATTAGTCTGCTGTGGAACCAAACTATGAAATATGAATATCCACATTGGGAATTAACAGTGGTCAAATGCTTAATCGGTAGCTGATGCACATGCCATGGCAGAGAACCAACTGGCATTTAGGGGACATATTGTGTCCATTGACTGTGTTGAGTTAATTTAGTCAAAAGTAAAGGTTTTGGGGTAACTTTAAGCCGCAGACTCAGACGGCACCTAGAGAGAATTCAACACCAACCTTTCGCAAAATTATTGTTGCTTATTTTTTCTGGAATATTCGTCGTGTGAGACTCCCCTGAGGCTCCGCTGTCAACCTCCTGTGATTGAGACAGACTTGAATTGGCAACGATGGTGCCAGGTCTCCGGTCCAGGGTTGGAGGACAGGGGAGTGAGATAGACGGCTGTCCCCAGGGCAGGGTGAGGGTCTGCTGGGCAGCTGTCCGGTAATTAGTCCCCTCCCCTACGCTTGCCCCCTGGCATCTGTCGGCGCGGCAGCAAACGGTGCACGTGGCCCTCGTCCAGCTCTCAGGACGCAGTTCACTTAGAACCATTAGACTTTATTTAATCACATACACCTGCAGTTAAACACACACCTGGTCAAGTTGTGTGATAAATGTGTGTCGCTTCAGACACAAGGATATAATACCCGTTAACATGTACTTGTACAACCTCTTCTTTTGTCTTTGTTTGACCAAGTTTCTAATCGGACATGGTCTTTAACTCTCAAACCTCTCATTATGAACAGCTCCTGTGGGAGTTCACGTCGCTTAGTGCTGTGCTCGGCGTTCCGAGCTGCACGCTACCTCCAAGACAGCAGTGCCCGAGCTGGCACCGAACATTTCCTGCCGCAACATTAAACTTTACAAAAGAGGAAAAAAAAGGACCGCTTATCCCTGGAGTCCAACTCCTCACAGGGGCTTTAACAAAAAAAAAAGAAAAAGTCCTCTAAATGAAAAGGATGCTATGCACCATCAACACCTCAGTATGGATATGCTGTAAAACATGCTATAAGACAACAAAAGCACTTTACTTTTAGTGCACTTTGTGTGGCCCTGCCTCTGGCTTTCATAAAGCAGTTTGTGTTTTCCACACTTGGCTGAGTAATAACCCTGTCGTGGGACAAACACAACTGTACCCTGAAGATAGAACTCCTGCACTGGTCAAGTCTCTATATGTCCCTCTCTTCCCTTTCTCCCAATTTCACTCCCTTTGTACTCCCCCTGTATTACTTATACAATATACTCTCGTTCAGAGTAATCTACACGCTCTTACTTATCTTCCATTCCTGTCAGTATACTCGGTTACACTCTCCTCTGTTACCTGAAACAGTCTTAATCCAGTGTGCTCACATTCTTTCCTCCATGTCCACGTGGATATCCTGCTTCATCAATGGAGGATTTCAGTGTCATTCAGCATGGGCTTGAATTGGAAATATAATTTTCGTATAAATAGTTTTGACAGATTAATCAACCTGTCCATTTTCCCTTACTCTGGTTTTGGGCAGGGCTCAAGACTCTCTTGCATGCACTGCCAATCTTATCTTCTTTTGGTGTCGGTCTCATTTCCCTCCATCTCTCCTTCTTCTCCTTCTCCTTCCCTCACCGTGTCATCTTCTGCGGAGCATCAGCCGGCCTCAGTCGCACTTGGAGAGAGCGCCTAAGTGTCCTTGGGTGAAGGGGGTTCCCGAGGAGCTAATGGTTAGCGCGGTATGACTAATGGGGAAAAAGCGTGACAAAATAAGACAAATGGTTTGGACCAACTTCATTACCTAAGTGACAGCTTGACGGCGCTGCTGTATAATATGGTATTTTTCATCTGTGACTCATTTGGCAAAAGAAAAGTGACGGCGAAGGAAGGGGCTAACTTTTTTTTATGACTTCAAAGCGCTGCCGATGTTCTACCTACCTGAGCAGCAGAACTAGTTGGCGAAGTTTGGAATTTTTAAAAAGGTGTTGTGTGCTTTGAAAAAAAAAATAAAGAAAAAGCATACAGTACGCGGAGCGAATTTTGGATTTAGAAGTAAAGATACAGTATTCTGATGCATTGGAGAGTGTCTTAGGTTTTCCCCCCAACATCAAACTAGCAGGCAGATTGGCACCTAGAGGCTAGCACTGGCAGTCTGTTTACTCACCAACCTGTATTATACATCTATGGGCAAGTCTCTCAGTGGAGACAGAAAGCACAACGGCACACGGAAACCTTTAGAATGCATCAGTATTCAACTAAATATGACTAAGAGATAAGGCAGTAGTCGAGAAATGCATCGCTATTCATTTCAGCGTTGCTATCGAAACTTATTTCCAAAGATTGGAACGCAAAGAAATTGACAATTAATAATGAAAACAACTTCTAAAAGTGCTCAAGCTTCTGATGATGAAACAAGCCAAGTTGATGACAACTGTTCTCCGTTTACACTGGAGGTTTGCCTGAAATAAATCCTCATCTGCTCAATATCAGATCGCTTAATTTTTCATGAAAGGAAAGGTCATACGGTCCACTGTAATCTCACGTCTCAGTCCCTATGTATCAGCAGCTGCCTGTCTTATGCTGCGGCATACATTATTCAGCAAATACTTGAGAGTTCTTCCAGTGGAGTACTGTGGGTTTTTCCTCACTGTCTGCCTTTGAATTACACAAATTCCACTACGATATTGCAAAGGTAGCCTGAATAATTCACGATTTGCTTTCTCCTTCTTCGAGTGGAAACCGAAAGGAAAGTAAGGAAAAAAATCGTTGGTTTTCGGTGAAGATGCCGAGCAGATGACAGGACGACAAACAGGCCGTCAACATGAAGAAGAGAGGTCGAGTGTTTCTCAAAGTCTCATTTTGAGCTTTGCTTTTGAAGTGCAAATGTTACTTTGCGATGTGTTCCTCAGGACAGTGAGGGTCAACATCCGCTCATATGTATTCACCCAAGTTAATATAACAGGTTTCCCAAATCTACATGTTACTCCCTTATACCACAAACACACTGGTTATCTGCTTAATTTAAATTAGTTTCCGCATTTCAGATGAATTAAAAATATTTTACACCATCCATGTTGAATTAAGTCAAACTGGGCTGAGCGGCATAGAATAAATTTTTTCCCCCCAAGGTGTGCTGGATGTCTTCTACCTTCAATGGTATATGTCCCAGACTCATTCCTGTGTAAACGCTGCTGGGCCTCGGCTTGCTGCACGCTGCGTTAAAGCCAAGGAGTCATTGCCTCTTCTGAGGAGAGGAATCCATCAAAACCACCAGGGAATAGCGAGGTAGAGCAGCTGTCTCCCAGTAAGGGAGGCACGGAAAAAGTGGCAGAGTTGCAGATTACGTGTTATTGTTGAGCTATCAGCTATCTCTCTCTCTCTCTCCTCTACCCACAGTTCCCAAACTCAAGACTATACTTTTTGCTATTTTTGCCTGTAGTCCCGGCTTTCATCACTACGGAAAAACAGTGCTTGAGCCGTTACGCAACATCGCTTTCTACCATATTCCACAAAAAAAGAAAATCTGGTTTACATTGAAATGTATAACATACAGGCAGAGTTTCTGGTGTGCTGACAGTTTTAGGCGTTTTAGTTCACTCTCCAGTGGTCCAGCTGCCTTTCAGGCACAGCTAACAAGCGGTTTCTTAAAAAAAGGAGAACAGAATCAGAGTCGAGGAGCAGGCCACAATGAGTGAGGTGTAAAATGAATTATTCTGAGGTTGTTCTCCGGTCCCCTGGACTACACAGAGCAGACAAATCCAGCAGGTGTCCTGGGCACATCTGTCCATGCCAAAAGAAACTGATTTGCTCTCAGCCTCACTTGCTTTTTTCCCCTTATATCCCTTTTTCCCCTGTTCACAGCTACATGCAGTGAGACATCCACAAAGATTTATGAATTAAAGCTTGAACTTAGCATCCCACTCCCCACTCTGAGTCCATCCCTCTGTCGCCCTCCCTGCGGCTTCAGCTGAGTGAAGTCTGGACTTTTCAGAAAAAAGCAGACGGGTCACTGCCCACACAGCTATCTGCCTGCCCTCACAGGCCAAACCCCGGTGCAAGCTGGGAAAAAAAAAGAATCCTTTGAAAAAGAGAAGCGCCGAGGACCGTGTACACAGTCCCAATGTGTAAACATCCTTTCCGAGGCCTTCCCGGAGACGATGAAGGCACTCAGCTGGGACCAAAGGAGAGGAGACGGGAGGTTCAACAAGATAGCCGAGAATTTCTATTATCACATCCAAGAGATGGGTCAGCGTAAAAATATAAGTCAACTTCAACAGTTACGTGTGCTCTGCGAACATGCGATGCATTTATTTGAAGTCCCCCCCCCACCCCCCAAAAAAAAAAAGAAGAAGAGAAGGAGTGGTGATAAAGCAGTCGTTTCATCTCTGCATCCCTGTGGGGAAATCAGGAAGAAATTGGTTTTAAAAGCGAAGCCGCACATTAATGTATTTCTGAGTAACTCAATGTGATACATCTGTGACTGCTCGTGGTGTGGAAGCAGTGTGTTGTTATTTCAAAGAGCACAGCTAAGAATAATAAATGGGATCTCAACAATGTCTTGATTTATAAAAATTAGCAACCGGTTTCATAAAAAAAAGGGGCATTTAAAAAACGTGTTCACACTTTGTGTCGACCACTTTATAATATCATACGAAGAGGTTCCTTGTGCCACATTGATTCACACATTTATGACTCTGTTCTGCATGAGAACTTTTGGCCATTATCATTTTCCTGACCTGTCCCACATTGGATAATTGCCAAAGATAGACTCAATTCTCCCCTTCTGCTTATTTCAGCCCAGCCTTCTCTTCCGCATGGTTGCCCAGACCTACATTTCCTGCATAATTGCCGTAGATCACTGTATTTTATGAATGAATGGGTTGCTGCTATACAACACGAGTCATAAATACATGTAAACAAAGGTTTTAGTGTGGAATGCCTTATTATTGTTTAATATGGTGCATGTAGTTTGCCCCCTTGCTGCTTCTAGGGACATGATTTGAGTTCCTTCACTTAACAAGTGGTAACATCACAACAGAAAATACTCAACTGAGCCTTTCCCAAGCACCCGCCTCCTGCTGCTACTCCGTCAAGCTGTAAGAGCTACCATAGAGCCCACACTGTCACTAACTGCACTCCCTGCATTAATATCACATTTTTGGAAGGATTCAAAAGTGGTTTACAAGGGTCTACAATAGACATTTAAAGAATACAGCCAGGATGTCAAACCGATTCAGCAGGAAATACAGGTTAGAAAAATGCAGATAGAAGCTAAAGGCTACAGATCACACTGTAGGAGTGAACCACCGCATCACCTGGCGATTGAGACGAAAGACAATTAAATTAAAGAACAAAACTGTTCCTGTAAAGTCTTCATTCACTGTCACTAGTGGTGTAACGGACCACTGTCGGTCCGTGATCCAAACGGATCCCCCCCCCCATCGCGATTCGGCACGCATGTGAACCGCGTATTAATTACACAGTTTAACGTTAACCATCACAGTAAAAAGATGCTTTTAGGGCATCGGCATTTATGCTTTTCCATTTGCCTTTTTAGACAACGTTACTGTTTTCATTTGGTCTCACTGGTCTCAGAGTTGTTTCCAGCAGCAGGCAGCCGTTTAGAGCTAAAGCCATGCTGTGCACTACCTGCACTGCATCCAACCACAGACTAGTCTCGTCTAGCCACACCTATCTCCACATGAGGTCAGCGGTAACCACAGACAAAGCTAGCAACTAGTCAGAGAGAAGTGGAGCGTTTAGCTGCCCGGTATTCAATTCAGTAACTGATTGAAAACAGAGCAAACATAGTAAATATAGGACTGAAGTTTAAATGCATCCTAATCACCATGTATATGGTGCCTTGTACTTTATTTATCAGGTGGCAAGGAGTCTCCAAATAAATACTAATGTTGCGTCTGCTCCATGTGTAAATAACTCATTGTTTGCTATGATCACTGAATCAACTTTTTAATGTGATTATATGTGGACATTGTGTTAAAAGCTTGTTGCCCAAAACATAAAGAAATTACTGCAGGTTTAAGTACAGCAAAAGGCCCTGTTAAGACTGATATTTGTTAGTTGTGTATTACTAGATTATAACGGAGTCATTGATGCGTCATCGTTTTTATGTTGTATGTAGATCATGTTCTGTATGTAAAATCTTAATGCGCCAAGTCACTAAAACTCAAATAAATGTAGTGGAGTAAAGAATATAGTATCTATCAAGCATAAATTGTACTTTAGTAAACTACTGGAGTAAATATATTATGATCTCCAAGACTGCACGTCAGGGGAGCATCAGGAATGCTTGGAGTCAATTGATTTTCTTTTGTCTTTGTTTTTTTTTCACCTCCACAATTTCTCCACAAAGTCTTTAATGGAGAATTTAGCGGGAAGGGAAACGCATCAACATCAATAATTAAGAAGCAAAAGACAAAAGCATACAGTGAGATGGAGTGATTTAGTTGCAATGTACAGCCAGGTTTTTGTTGTTATTCTTTGCGGGTTAAAGAGGTCTTCAGTGCAGGAAAAAGCCCGTCTGGATTGTGCGAGTGTCTGCACTGAAGTGCTTTTTAATCACTATCCCCCCCGGTGAAGCAGCTGAACGTGCTACCTTCCGACTCCGCCTACCCTTCAGTGTACTCTGATGACCTGGCATCATGGTGGACTGAAGGGCCCCGAACAAGAGGATTCATGAGGGGAACACCGCATTCATCCTTGATGGTATTCAGCCACCATCTCCACACAATCTTCCTCTTAGTTTCTTTGAAGAGCAAAAAACAAAACCAAGTGAGCATACTGTGCATCTACAGTCACTTAGATGCAGCTCAGCAGACAAAAACAAACACCACGCAGAGACACATTTTCATACCAGGGGAATAAAAATTAACCTGAGATGCCATCAGCAATTAAGCCTAATTTCAATAACGTTCAACATTTTATATTCGTGTGTGCTTTCCCATTAGCGTAATCAAGCGACAACAAATGTTTCCCCGCATGATAATGGCAAGCTGCCTCCTCTGTGTGTGGATAAATTAAGGAAAACATACAAGTACTGATTAAATTTGGCCCATCAGGAGAAAGAAGTGGGATGATGATTACACACCTTCAAGACGGTGATCTAATAGAAGACCAAAGAGGTGTCCCAAAACGCGCAGATTCAGCTAACCTTGCACCCCGCCAAACCCCAGGATCAATCGCTATTCAGAAACACACTGTTAATGATGTTATTTCTCTGATGAAGTGACGTAGCTGTAAAGAGTTGTTTAACATTAATATTCAGTGGTACTCTAGGTAGGATCGAGCAAGGCAGGCGTAATTAGAGTTGATGGGCTCCATGAGCATTAATATTGTAGTGCATCAACATCGCGGACCTCTTGTAGCCTCTACGGCTTTTAACTCCCTGCTGGGACAACTCACGTTTTCAACTGCTTTTTCAAATTATCCAAGAGGATTGATGAAATTAACTCAAACACATCAAACTACAAATTTCATGCTTCTTGATTCAAAAAGGAAAACTTATACCGTTCTCATTTCCCTTGACTATTTCAATGTAACTAATTAGCCATCCTACAGTGTAGATAGGCCCACCACATTCTACGGACGGACGTTGAGAAGGCCCAGGGTGAAGGTGGCTCACGGCACCGCTCGTGAACTTTACAGAGCCCTCCGCACGGAGCTCGGCACCTCCCGGGACAATGGACCAATGGCTCACTGTGCACTCTACCCTCGCTGGGAGGAACCGGCCTCCAGCCCCCGTCGACAGTCGAGCAGGACTCAGCAACTAAACGGACCCGTCTTGAAACAGCGTCCCCCATGTCGTTCACCATGCTTTTTGAGTGTGACTTTGTCACCGCCAACAATATCTATGCAACCAATGTGTTTGTAATAAAATTGTTTACTAGAGGTCAACTTTCTTCATCTGGCCTCTTCATTTGGCTCTCAATGCATTGTTGGACAAACATCATGCATCTATACTTTATTACCAGTTTAACACTCCATAACTACTGGAGAAAATGTTGAGTTGGCACATGTAAAGACCATTCAAACATGAGATATGAAGACAAAAATAGCCCCTGTGATAGGTGCTGACTACGTTTCATCCACAGCGCCAGATCGTTCCCAGGTATTGATGTCAATTACGGAGACGTCCATTAGCCCTGGAGTATTCTGAGAGGAGTCAATTTTGGTCATGTCATGCAGTTCAGTTTCACATTGAGGAATGACCCGCGGAACCGGCTGGGTTCAGCCAGCACCGGGGCTAATGGCCCTAATGCATGATACAATAAACATGTGCCTTTATAAACCAGCCGGAACCTCTTACTGTGACAGCGGGCTCTCAAATGACACACACTTAACATTAAGTCTGGCCCATAAGAGTGTGTAGCTTAGTGTGATTACATTAGCAATGTGTTCTACACTGTGCAGTATGGCTCAATGAGGTGAGGCTGGGATAGTAATTACTGCCATTCCACTCTGTGCTTGTGTTGTACAATCAGTGGGTAACAGCTGGTTCTGAGGTCACCTATCCGGTCTTTGTGAATTTGTTCATCATAAGCGCTCGTTAAATCTTAAAACTGTTCCTTTGTAAAAAGCAGCGGTGTGATACCTTTGAATGTCAGCACTTGCTTAATTCTTACACGTAAATACATGCTGCACCGCAATCTGCTTTTGGCAACACTGCAGAGATAAAAACAGAGCTCTGACCTCTCTCGTGAGGCGTGACCCGATATTGACCCGAGTGCATCTCCAGCTAGGTGCGCACACACACACACACACACACACACGCACGCACGCACGCCAAATCTATGTTATCATGAGATGAATTAGAATCAAAGCATGTTTGAGGTTTTTATTTTGAAGGATGGAGCAGGGCTGATATTTTCAACCTCAAAGCATGGTCAGTATTAATGCACGTGGTATGCAGCGGGGCTGAGCAAAGCTGAAATACGAGATGCTGGTCTGAAGGACAAGATGCCTGCTGGAGCTCTGGGGAGCGGTAAGAGTATATATATATGCGTGTGTGTGTGTGTGTGTGTGTGCGCGTGTGTGTGTGCGGGTAGTCTGCATGGGTGTGTAAATGAAGAGGTAATCTCAAGAGTGAAGGCCTGGCAAAGAGCTAAGAGATGACCTCTCCAAGGAAGAAAACGAGGAGAAGAGGGAAAGGACTATAAAAAGGAGAACGCGCTCACGTGAAGGAGGAGAAAGAAATGAGGTGAAAGCTATCGGAAAGAAGAAAAAGGTCAAGAGGACAGCCGAGCAGAGGGCAGGGAGCGGAGTAGGACGGGGATTGGTCTGTGATGAGGACCAGTCCAACTCACAGTTCTGATTAGAGACTTTTACAGAAAGCGGTAAAGACTGCAAGACACAGGCTTCAAGTAGGACCAAGGGACCTCCGTCTCCTAAATCCCAGTGGAGAGCATTTCTAATAACCGTGACAGTCCTCTGCCACCATTTTGTTTGGTATCGCTGGCTGAAGACAAGACGGCAATGTTGGTCGGACGGTTCACAAATGTCTCCCCAATTATTGAATGACTGCAGTGAAATTTGACACAGATATTCATGGTGACAAGAGGACCCTGACACACATCCTGTGAAATATCTCAACATCTACGGGATGGATTGGCAGTGTTGGTGCAGTCGTGCTTTGAGCTAAACGCTAAATGCAGCCTCGCTAGTGTAGATTTAGACGAGGTCAGACTGGACTAATTATCAGTAATTTGGTCCTGAAAAAAAAAAAAAACGATCAGAGTCTCTCCTAGAAGGGGCTGGCTGCTGCAGGGTGTATCTTTTTGAGCTATAAACGGGTTGAAGTTGTAGATCCAGCCGAGTGAACAGAGAGCACTTTCTCAAGGTAAGGTAAATATTTAGTGCAGCCATAATAGTGGGGGGCAAACACATTCCAGTTATGATGATGAGGCACCGTTTCAGAAAAATTGCACATCGGCCATTTTCATTTATTAGTAAGCAACTGTTTTTAAATTAGCTTCAGTGAAAATTCCTTGATTGGACCAAAAACAAATAATGCAACTGTAAGGCTCTGTACGCAAATGTACAGTGTGAACACTCCAGTGAAATGGAAAACATGCAAAGGCTTACAATATGTATATCTGTCCAATAGTTTGCATCAGGAACACAATTGTGCAGTGTTATGCATAATGGGGATGAACAGCATCATGCATAATCAGGCCTTTTTTGTTGTTTTTTTATAGGTCTGCTGTGACCCGGTTAGTGCACTCAATTTCACATAAAACAGAAATCCTGCTATGACAAATTCCAAAATATTTGTTTTGGCCAAGAGGAGCCTTCTAAAGTCTCCCAGCAGGGAGTCCTGCGTTCCACATGCAGCCTTCACTATCTGAATTCCCTTGTTGCCACAAGGCCCATTTGTGGGGAAAAGACGCCTGTACGAAGCCTCATGAATATAACATTTTCCTAATCTCGCCAGGTGAACTGTGGTGAACCGACAACCACTATAAAAAGATGACCCCAAACATTGCTTGCCTCACAAACACACACACACACAGCCTGATAAACCGTACATGCAAACCACGTATGTCGAGCCACACGGACGTATGCAGGCAGTAAGAGAAGGGCTCTATACTGAAGAATGATGGTTGGTTATGCCATCCCATTAATAATAAAACACTGGCCAAACAAGAGAAACAAAGACAACTGGGAGAAGAGATGAGATCAGAGAGGGGGGGGGGGGGGTGTTCATAGGATCGCCTGTAATCACACGTTGCTGCTTCCTTCCCCCATCCTATCTAGGAACATGAACGTGAATGTATTATGCGAGAGGAGTCACGGAGAAGATTATGAATAAGAAAGTACCGCTGTTGATTATGCATTTTCCAGCGCGCGAATACAATTTACAGCTATCAGGTCCTGTGATGATTGAATGCCGTCTGTTGCCCCCTGGTAGTTGAATTGGGGGGGGGGGGGGGGTGAAGAGAGGCGTGCACGCGGGGAGAGACGGCACTTTCAGAGGAGGAGAGAGTGTAACCAGACTACCACATCTTGTCCTGTTTACCTTCCAATGCGATCCATCAGTCAAAGCAACAAACGAATCCCTCGCGAGCAGATTACCCATCGGCCCGGCTTTGTTGAATGCGTAATATTTATAGCACCATTAGGGTCTGTGCATTAGATTATGTGCCGTAGTTGCACAGAGGGAATCACGGAGGAACTGTCTTGTGTATAACTTGATTATCATGAAAGGAGAATGAGGCCTCGAGACTGAACAAAAAAAAAAAAGTCTACTTCAAGGAAGTCTGGGAGGAAAGGGAGAATGCAAAGTTTCAATTTCAAAGGCCCCCAAAACTCAGAAGCCTCCGGAACAACACAAACAGAGAGGATACCTGTTGTTGTGGAGAGCGCTGGAGAAGGGAGGGTAGGGGGAAGGATTCAAAGAGAACATTAAAAGGCAGGGTATAATGCATGTACACATCACGCTTTAGCTCTTATCTGTTCCAAACAACACATCTGTTCAAAAACAAGAGCATATGAAAAATACGCCATTTGAAGAATGCAATCAGAGATGGTTAGGTTCCCGTGACAGCGAGGCGCGCGGCTTCGTCTCTCTCCTTGCAAACAGAATCCTTCTTCCGCGTGGCGGGAGGCGGGTGGCGGTGGCAGCTGCGATTTTTGTTTTTGCGAGGCGCTGCCGCAACAGCACGCCTATGCTTTGTGGAGTTCACAATTATTGGCGTCCATGTGTGACAATATGATGTTTGCAGAGGGCTGCGACAAGTGTCTCCAGTAATAAGTTGGCATGTGGCAGAGAGACAGCAGTGCTGCTCGAGTAAACAGACAAAGTTAGCTCTGATGAAATACTAAATGCACAGCATGAAGTAGCTCACAAGCAAACTCCAACCATCTGAGATCCTCCGTTTAATGTAAATTACTTTCTGGACAATTTGAATTTCATACATGCTTATTTTCGGTCCCAGTCGACTCAGTTTGGTCAATATATTGACAATTTACAAGAGCCCATTTAAGATTTGACAATGTTGAGATTCTATCTGCTCAAATATAGCAATTCCAAAAATGTATTAATTAATTAATGGCTGTTGTGGTACAATAAATGGTGAGTAAATCTGACCCGACCTCCGCATTCTAACCAATCAATCACTTTACAGCAGGTTCCAATCCCGTGTTTTGAATTTAGTTGGATGTAGATTATATCTCTCCAGGTGACTCCAGGGCTGGTTCTGAATCAGTTTACCTCTTCTCTGTGTTTACCCACACACAGTTGGCCCGACAACGCTGTAGACACAGTGTGCATTTACTGTAGGACAGGAATTAAAGACATCTCATTTACTGCACATGTACATTCATTTAGAATGTCAGAAGAAAACCTTGAACTGTGGTCCCAGGAAATGCATGAATCTACATGTTTCACACAAACTCTGATTATCAAGCCCTAAGGAAGAGCACAGGGCTTTGAATCAAAATTGACAAAGTGGTCAAACCGTCGAATTACAACTTCCGTGTCCGTCAGGCAATGCCATCGGGTCCTAAAAGACTTTTTCCCATAGACTTACATTGGAAAAGAGACAACTGTAATCAATCAGACATCTTTCAGGTAACTGAACACTTTAGCCCTAATTTAAATCATTGGGTCCTAAGAGACCGAGCAGCTGGGAGGCAGCGTTAAAGCAAACAAGAGCGCTTGCTTTATGGGCCCCATTGGATGCTGAAGCGGTGCTGAAGATCAACGTCATTTTTATGAACGTTGATTTATTAACCCAAACAGATTCAGCCAAAGTAAAATCTTAAAAAAAATGCAGGCTGACAAATAAGCTCAATAGTCTCTGATAAAAAAAATGTGAATAATAATTTATGTCAGAAAATAACAGCTTTCCTCTTTGGCTCTTTGGAGATGAGTTAAGTGTTCTAAATTAGAATAAGATTTTGATAAATTCATTATTAAACCTTTGATTTGGTGTGGTAGAAAGTGCCCATATCTAGTAACTGTGATATTTGGGTGGTGGTGAGCAGCCATCTCATGCAATAATGATCATAACCAATTACAAATCCTCCAATCACTCTGGAGATAATGCGGCAAAGTTGGTGCTCGCCCCCTTGGCCAGGATAGCTGAAGACACATTTCACGCTAGGTTAATACTGGCCAATTGTATGCCACTTTCAATTAAGTTCATTTTCTCCTCCTAAAAGCTCACAATTGAGATATTTTTGACAGATTTTAGAGCTAACCATGCAGTGACTTTCATATCTTGATTCAAACCGGGCTGCGACGGGAGAGGTTAGCCCTCCAGAGACCGTCCACGCCACAATGATTGAAATCAAATTAGCTATTTGCTTACATGCTTACACTCACAAATTGCATGTTTAGCATTCAATCAATATTTGGTGTTGTGGCACAATAACTTTTTGAAATGCAATTAGCTTCATGGCACGGGGAGATGTAAAGCGTTTCGGCATGAACAGACTTGATTCAGGTTGTCCAGTGCAATTATCTGCGAGGGGGCAAGTGCCAAACAGAGTGGCAATTTGGCCCCAGCTCACACTGTACTGTTATGATTACCTTTATAGTCCCCATTGATTTCATGATGACATTATGACTTGTCATTTTCACGAGCAATCTCCAGGAGAAGAAGCTTGCTGTTCATTTGAAAGATTTCAGTTCCTTCATACACCGTGGGCATAAAGTATTCACCCCCCACCCCCCACCCCCGTTCTTCTTCACTCTCCCCTCCGTCCTCTCACTCCATGCACACATACACAAACAGATGGGAATTTCTAAGAAATTAAAATCCCAGTTTTGGCTTTAGTTCAATCCTTTTCTCTTTTTTTTTGTTCTCCCCCCCCCCCCCAAAGCTTCTGGCACAGAAATGGGCAATTCATGACAGCAAAGCTAAGTGAGCACACTAGTGCACACATTTACCCTCGGCAATTTTCTTCTAACAAGATGAGGTGTTTCTCGTCTCATGTTTGATGTGATACAGGTATGGATGTTACCTTTCTAAGCCCAGACAAGTGCACTGTAATATCCCTCGAGACTAAACACTCTGGCATGACCGGTCTCTGGAAAAGAGTGGAAGAGAAAGTGATGGAGAGAGAGAGAGAGAGCGAGAGAGAGGGCAGTCACTTCACAGTCACGGTAATGCATGTGAGTATTTACTGTGCCACTTTTCGAAAAGCATTCTGCTTATCTTGTGTTAAATAGACAACCTTGTTCATAACATGCGAGATATGAGAACGTGGGTTGGGTGATAACCTCCATCTCTCACCCCTATCCTTATAATAATCAAAGTCACTCGCCACTGCCAGTATTGCACTTGCAGCGCGATTCCTTTCTCGATAGCCCACCATCCCTCTAGCAATTACAGTTCTGACAGCTCCACTAAGACACGCTTCCCCGCTATAATTACCCATGCCGTATTTATCCAGGATGAGCATGTAAGTGTGTGTGTGTGTGTGTGCCGGGCCGGGCCGAGGGGGTTTGGAATTGTAATAATGATCATTTGGGAACCTGATCATCTAACAGGGTGGCATGTTTGTACTAACTAGAAAAGGGAGATCCCCCATTATGTTGCCTTCACTTCTGCGAGGAGTCTGCCCACCGTGTTATTACAAAGCGCTGGTTAGCAGCATGTCCTAATATAGAGAGCGCGGCGACAGAGCGTCTCCATTTTTCCCGTCCAACTCCGATAGATTTCCCTTGTTGTTCAGCCGGAGCAGATCATCAGCAGAAAAACAGCCGGTAGATGTAGCGGCTTTTTGATGAAGACAGAAGGCTTGACTGCTCTGATTAGGGTCAAGCAGTCTGCTGCAGCGCAGGAAGTAAAACTCCTAAAAGCTGCCTTTTGTGATTGAAATATATGAGATAAAAAAAAAAATGCAGCTTCTTGGTAAATAGGTGAGGTCCCACTGTCTCTCCCCTCTAGCGACCCCGTCTGATGAGATCACAGTTTGGGCCGATGATACAGACAGTCGCCCTAAGCAAAAGATATGATTGCTGCAAATTCACTGAAGACATTTGCAACAGCTAGACCGTGTTTTCGTCTGCAGGTCTTGTACTATTTAACTGATTTAAGTACGTGTCATGATTAACGGTTTGTCTGTACTCAGCATTAGTATGCCCTATACTTGTCCTGGAGCGATACAGGAACACAATTATATGCCTTTAACTATGACAGCTGTGCTGGCTAATGTTAGTTGGCGACACGATGCAAATGTATTCGGACATTTCACAGTGGAAGAGCATCAAAAAGCGAGTCACGTGTTCCCTCCAGTACAACATTATGAGCGCGTTTCCCGGGGAATATAAGAATCAAAGTAGGCTGTCCATTTGCAATGTGTATTACCCTGGAGATCCATAATGTGATTTATCTTTACGCCGCCTCATTTCGTCACTGTGATCATTCGGCGGATTGCCTTGAATTTTTAGTTTTGTTTCCCTCTGCTGTGCTAATTTTGCCACATTAAAAATACAGGGAAGGTACTGTTCTGACAAATGATTCTTTTGTCGTCCTCAAGGCTCCCCGGCAACTGGAGGTTCATATTTACATTTGCTAAGCTTGTAAGTAGAAGTCTTAAGCACAGAACTGACAGAAAGCTGACTACTTTAAAAAAAAAAAGAGAGAAATAGAAGGGACTTTGACTTTGTTTGCAGTTTTTCTTTTTTCTGCTGCTATTTAAGTTGGAGCATTGTCTGAATCATGACAGCAAATGATGGTAATGCAGTTTTTGGTGTTTGTGGAGGTTGGGTGGGGGGGGGGTTGCTTTTTTCCCCCTCTGACTGGCTGTCACTGCGGCTCCAAATCAGGCGTCACAGCCTCTTCCCATTAAAAAGCTTCCATTAGACACATGGCCCTGAAAGCCATCCAAACAGAGCTTGTTTTGACCCTTTTACATCCCTTCTTCTTCTTCATGCGCCAGTGAGAGGAGCAGAAAACTCGTCTGCAGCTGGTGCGCGATAGACAAGGTAATTTTAGATGCTCTACTGAGGGACTCCTGCAGTATTTTCTGGATTTGGAAAAATACGAGCATATACATATTTGAGATTTTTATAATCCCTGCAATTTTCGTCTCCGAGCTCAATCCTGCAGACCGGCTCTAATGCAGCGTTTCAGTCTCAATTACATTTAATGGATGGATTAGACATCCAGCCTATTCAGTCTGCATGTTATGCAGTTGGGCATGTGAATTGGGTCGGAACTGCAGGGGGGGGGGGGCACCGCTTGTTTTCTTGGGACCAGCCTCTGAGGTGTACAAGGTATAGCTGCCAAAACAGGCAATGTTTGCCTCCATCAAAATTCCCCAAAGTTAACCTTGTAATAAGTAAGGTGGAAAAAGCGACACGTCTTGCATCTCTGCACAACAGCTCCAGACATGTCATACTGTTCCTCCTCCGCTCCGGCGTTCTTAGCTTCATGGGGAGAATTATACAAGAAAGCCACGCTGCCAAAGTGCTGAAGCTATGAGCACTTTTGTGCCCGAGGATGAAAGACCGTCTCACTTCCCCATAATACTGTCATAAGACATGCACTAGGGCTTATCCTCTGTGCCCCAAATGTTGCGTCATTTAATTAATGCTCAGTAGATGGATGCATTACTTCTGAATGAACAATATGTAATTCATGAGCCTTCCGTTACTGTCATATATACCATTAAAAGGAATAGTTTGACATTTGGGGAAATATGCCAACCACTCATGTCTGTACTGTAAATATGAATATCCCCTACAGCCAGTTAGCTTAGCTTAGCAGAGAGACGAGGGACAAGGGGATCAGCTAGCATGGTTCTTTCCGAAGGTAAGGAAATCCATCTACCGGCTCACTTATTAACGCATTACTTCTTTTTTGTGAGACAAAGGGTGTTTATAGGGGTTTATTTGATTTCTTGGCTGGGACTAGTAGCGTTGCCTGGTTCCAGCCAAGAAATAGTCAGGCCCAGAACCATTTATAAAAACAGCCAAATTGTCTCGGGCCGCTACTAACGATTCATTTTCTATTGATTAATTATATTAATCTAAATCAATTAATCAAACTGACCATTTCATTTCATGTTCATATCATTACATTTTATATTATGTCATTATATAATGCAGCACAAAACAAAATATGCAGTATATGCTCAAAACTCCCCATATTCTTACAGTACATTTACCCGTTTGAAATAAAATCCTTGTTTGAGGCTGCATTAATTCTCTGAATGTCATATTTAGAACCTTTAAACATTTGGGTTTTTCACGATATACGAACAAGAGTGGTATCAATCTTATAATAATAATAACTGCAGTGCCTGAGTCGGCCCCGTGCTGTGACATCTTTGGATAAGCAACAAAACAAGACAAAGCATCGTGATCGTCCGTCATGTGAACCGGTTTGTTTAATTCCACTGATAACTAATGTCTACAACAGCAGAAAATGGAAAACGCAACAGACATCACTTTTTAGGCAGCAAATGATCAAAGCGTAGCAATATTTTGAACATCAAATGGAAAATCTTAAAAGGCTGGGTAATGAACGGTCCGGTTTTTTGGGGGCATTTTGTGGACACATTCATTATGTAGCGTGGTGAGAGACGTGCAGCAGGACATGCTAAAAGGTCCGACATCTGCAAACAAACTGAATATATATATATATATATATATATATATATAAAATAACACAAAGTCCATCTTTTCTCATCCGTCTTTTTCTGTCTCCACCCTGCATCATGTTATTGAATGCCACAAGAAAAGCAAAAAAGAAATGTCATTGAAAGTGAATTATGCACAAACACAGAGGCAGATATGCAACATGGTATGACAACAAAATGGGGAAAATGAGGTGAATTTCAGTGAAACCCTTTTAATTTGTTTCATTCTGGGTTGGGAGGGGAGGTTGTTATCATTCCAATTCAAGTAATTAAAACATCACTCTGCATGTGCCAAAGAACTGCTGCTTTTCCTTTTTTCCCTTTTGCCGCTGCACAGGGTCTCCAAAGCATCAGCACATTACAAACCAATTTCCCTATATCAGCTTATATTCACATTTGATTCTGTCGCAGTGCTGATGGGAGTTGGAACACGGGTCTCTGTACACAGGAATCTAAATAACGTTATGAAGCCTGGCACAGACCTCATTTATAATCCAATGCCTTGGCTGAATTCCATTATGAGTTCCCCCCCCCCTCCTTTATTCGTGGGGAAATAAGGGAAAAGTGAGATTATAAAAATGGCATCAACATACAGTAGCTGCTTGGAAGCCGTGGCTCCAGTGTAAAAGCAACTATGTCCACAAAAGGTAGCCGAGGACAAGGTTTTATAAATTACCGTCCCTTTGGGGACAGCAACAATATATCAGCTTTGCTTGCTGAACTTTTATCATAGGCTATTGATACTTGATACCCACGGGTCCTATTTTAAACTCAGGTCCAACTGCTTCATGTTAGACAGAGGGGCCGTGTGGGGGGAAAAAAGCTGAAATTACATATTTCTCCATGGTGTAAGCAACCAAACGGAGGAGGCTAACAACACCAATTAATCTCAAACCAAACGTGTCATCATAGGCAGCTGCCTTTATCACAAATACCTCCAACGCCTGCGAGCCAAATCAACATCTGGAGCAAAACTGATAAACCATTTCCAAGTGCAAATGCTTCGAGCGAAAACTGCTTTAGCGTACTCAGAACTTTTGGAGGAAAAGTTGTTCTTACTGACTCAGGTGTCAGACGCAATGTCAGGATGGTGATTTGACGACCGGGGGCCTCCGCGTATACGGAAACCTTGGAACATCTGGAGGATCCCTTGGTGAGCGGCTGGCAGCCGGGCTGGGAGAAGGTGTCAGACCTGAGTGACACACAGATGTGCGGCCTCTTGCCTGTCCGAGGCTACGGGGCTGGGATAACTCATTAATCAGAGGACCCTGCCAGCCTCCGCGGCTCGCAGACGTAAACACATTTCGGCCCGTGATGCATACTGTATATTAATTGACATGCCGCATATATTTGCTTGTTCTTTTCTGTCACAGTCTCAGCCTGAAACTCTTCCGTAATTGGCACAAATGACCACAACTGACAAATACTAATGCAATCCTCTGCCGCAACTGCGAAAATATGATCCATTTCCTTCATGGTATCAGGCACAAAACAACAAGCGCTGCATTGTATATCATCATTACAGAGCTACGCTGCACGGGGGGGGGGGATGACAAAGAGTTACCTGTCACCTTGTCTTGGGTAAAGGCTATTTAATTACTTATCAAATAGCCTTCAATGTCAACAGACTAAATCTGTTTCATAAATGTGCAAGTAACAATTTTTGACTTTTTCCCACTTCCCAAGGGGAGGAAAATCAATTTTAATCTAAAGTCCTCAAGCCATTCCATATGCATGTCCCGGTGCAGCATACTGTACATCATCTGAGGCAATAAATGGCTGTGTGACAGAAGAGTGGGGAGAGAGGGAGAGAGAAAAAAAAAACATAAATACATAATTGAAGTTGTTGTTTGCATTGCTTAGTGAGGCACTTTTTGCTGAGCGGTGCCAGACTCATGTTATTGTATTGTCAACATTACTAATGACTTGCTCTTATAATTTAGGAGCCCGGGCATCTGATGAAGGATGAAAGAAACAAGGTGGGGAAAAAAAAAAAAGAAGTCTTTTGTTTGTCATGTTGCTGGATGATTACAGCGACTGCACAGCCTTTTGCTGTGAAACAACCCACTCGTTCTCATGCGTTTCTGTACATGTGAGTCACTCCACAAGCTCTCCACAAACACTTGATTTATATATAGGAACATTATGCTAATGTGAGAATGCTAATGCTCTTTTCTTTTTTTGGAGTGTGCTCGCTGTGCGTATGACACCGAGGTTGCTTTCCTTAATTCGACTCAGATTGCATTTTTCTGACCCTTAATCCTGACAATGGCATTCGAAGGGAGGATTTCACATCCAGTTAAAATACATATATATTAATAGAGAGTAGGAATTTTGTTTATTTCTGTCTAAATGCTAAAGGGGCTGACTCCTTTCATCACCAGTTGGACTTTTGGCAGGCAAAATCCCAACAAATTAGCTGGAATGACAACTCTGCCTTAAGCATCGGAGGAAACTCGTTTGAGGCCACCATCTAGAGACTAATCTATTTATCACACTTGGCATTAACTCGACCGAACGGCTCAGACCAATGCAGCAAAACATTTGTTGGTTGTTACGTATTGAATCACTGCGTTACACAAAGCTTTTTTTTTTTTTGCATTCCCCCCCCGGTGGTAGAAAGTCAGGCATGTTTATACATGAAATGCCCAGAGAATATTTGCTCTGAAGGGTTTCCTCCGTGAATCACAATAGCCTTCTTAGGGGAGGAGGGGGAGAAGAGAGAGAGAGAGCGAGAGAGAGAGAGAGAGTGGAGAGGATGGACAAATCTGCTTACTTTGGAGCTTATTGAGCAGAATGAGTCATGCACAGAGATGAAACGTGACTGCAAAGCATAAGGTAAGGAAAGCCTGACAAGAACAGAGGAGCGAGGAGATGAGAGAGAGCGAGAGAGAGAGGGGAGGGTACGGAGAGGTGAGACAGACGGGAGAGAAACATAGACACATGGAGACAAAAGGGGGGAGCATGAGAGTGGTTGGGAGTACAGACAAGGAGGCATAAATATGTGTACACACGTGTGTGTGTGTGTGCGGGATGGGTGAGTGAAAGAAGGGAGGGACGAGAACATTAAAGGCCAGATGAAATTAGTTCCATCAGGCCACTCTGATTGTTCTTTTTATAGTGTGACCTGCCACCGGGGGAGCTGGTGCCTTCTGGGAGTGTCGGCCAGGGTTGCTGACACACACCACTTTCAATATCACTGACTGAATTGTTCAAGGTGTCACTATTGATAGTGACACAGCCCACTGGAAAAAAGGAGCCAGCCGTCACATTTTGTTTTTCGCTCCCTCCGTCTCTGCCTCTCCCGCTTCTTCTACCGGAGGCGGCTCGAGTTTGGTTTTTTTCTCTCTCGCTCCCTTTTAAAAATAACTGGACAGGCAAACGGAGGGGTGGGGCTGTCTGAGGAGGTGGCATCCTTTCTTGAGCTTTTTATGAGTGAACCACGTCAGTGTGGCAGCAAATCATCCCCCCCCCCCCCCACCCCACAACCCTCGTCAATGTCATGACTTGACCGTGGCCAACCTCAAGCCTGCATTGGATTTCCTCTCATTCAGATGGAACAATGCTTAGGGGTTTCCAGCCTACTTGGACATTAATGACTCAAGGGCCTTTAATTGTCAATGGGGACCAAGTCTCAGGCACAATAGACCCGGGACAGGGCAGGGGGGGGGGGGCTCTTTTTTAATGCTATCGATTATTTATCCTGACCTTCAGCCATGAAAAGAGGAGAAGGCGACAGAGAAAGGGAACGTTTCCTGAGCAACCGAACACCTCTGCCTCTGTTTTTCCATCTTTTATCCACTGCTACAGCCCCTCTGTTTTATCCTATCCTTAAGCCCAGCTGCCTCTCCCTCTCAGATTCCCACTGTAGTCTTTAAAGCCCGTCCAAAAGAGTAATCCCCCATAACTAAACCAAAAAAAAAAAAAAAGTCCAAGTCCAACAGGATGAGGTAGCCAAAGCACTGGCTTGATAGCAGACAACAACCCTTCTTTCTTCAGGACCACTGTGTGGGATTATGATGCCCATGGAAATGAACATCACTTAATATTTCTGAATAACTATCAAACAGAGCTACTGTACTGCAGTGCTGCATTGTGCTACACAAAGGAAACCATCATTGAGCTTTATTCAGGTTGAGACGTGAATCAAAAAAAAGGTAATAATCAGGTTATTTTCATTCAAATCGATCATCTACATTGAGGTTACACCAGAACGATGATGTAAAGGGCTGCATGTATGATTGTATAAACCTTATGCTTAAGAAAATAGAAATTCACCAACCATCAGGGGAATTACAAAAGGGCGAGAGGCAAGTTTCAAAGCCAGCAGTTAAGCTTGTTGACACATTTTAATCTAGGAAAGGCAGACGTGCGCCTCCCAACCCCTGACTTTGTGGAGAGATGTAAAGGCTGGAGTGTGCTTGAAACAGATGTCAGCCTCTTTTTTTCCCCCTCGTCCCTCTGAGTGTGATATGGATGCCATCATCATCACGGGCTGCATTCATAACAGCGTTATTGTACCTGGGCTCGGCTCAATTGGAATTCACGGCCACGCCACGCTGTTAAGGCTCTATCTTAAAACATGCACCTGGCTACGTATGGAAAATAAGCTTGTTATCCGCTGGAGGGAGATGAGGAACCCCGCTGGCTCCCAGCAGACTCACCTTGATGGCCAAAAGGCTTTTTCAGAAACAAAGTCTTTCTCTCTCTCTTTTTTCGGAGAACAGGGGGAAATGCAATTGATCTTTAATTTGCATAATCCATTTGCGATTACACGGCTAATTTTCACCTCAAGTTTATCGTAACTCTGCCAAACTTTGATATGACCAAACATCGGTACATAAATATTGATCAAACTGAGAAGAAGTTGTTGCAGCATGCTTGATCTGAAAAAGACCCAGGATATCAGAAATTGCACCTCAATTATGAGGCAACTCACAACAAGAAACCATCCGTTATGTTTTGTTATTATCTAGTCAAATAATTCCTCCCTGAGTCGATACAAAGGGAAGTTATGAAGCAGAAAGAAAGAGCCCCAGCACTGGCAAATATAAAAATATCAGTGCATCTAAGTGGAACAGTGGGTGACTCAAAAGGTGACGCTACATGAATCTATATCAAACCCTGGCATGTTTGTTGCCCTGAATTATTTGTAGTCGCAAATCCCTCTACTGCTGTGAACCAACCTCAAATCAACAGCTAAATTAGCACCTTGTCAATTACCAGGAAGGGATCAAAGTTGATATTCAGCTCAACAGCCTTCATGGGGAGGACAATTCCTGCCTAATTGTCTTGGCTGCTGCTGGGATTGAGTGTCCCCTTATGTAACAACTACAATGACTAACACAGTGATAGCACTGTTGGGGGGGGGGGGACCAATAGAGCTCTGTGCTGAAGATTATACAAGCAATTCACGCAATACGCCAGTTAAATAAAAGCTGAAGTGATGTGTTTGGCACCAAAGACGTCCGTGCAGGATGCATTATGGGGTCAGGGTTTATAGTTGTGAAAAAAAGAGGCTTAAAATCATCCGTAAATCGCAAAATAAAATAATATCTGACCGAAGAAAATCACCACGCCTATCAAAAGATGGACACCTCTTATTAAGACCAGCAGTGTTTTTGGTGACTGATCAAATCGTACTGGTCCAATTGTTTCAGTTCAGAACATTACACACCTTTGTGAGAAGTTTTTTTTCCTCCTTCACAATAAACTGAAACATTATCAGTCAACAACAACAACAACAACAACAACAACAAGCGCGTTCAGGGTCTGTGAGGTCTTCTCTGAAAGCTTCTCCCAGTGTGCTCCATAATCAGAAACCAATTCAGAAACCCAACTGTCACACAGGAGCTTATGCGGCGCACATCTTATACATAAACATCGCTGCCATGGAGCCAGATAAGCAATGGGCATGCCTGGGGGAGATAGCGGAGGTCAGTCCCCCTTGTCCATTCATATTCTCCTCTCCCTCTCCCCCGTGCTGGCCTTTCATGCTAATTATACGATTTAGCTGTAATCCGGCACAAAGACACAATCGGCCATAGAGGAAATATGTATACTCCTGCATACCCGGAGCAGCTCTCCTTCGTACTGTACATTCCTTTCACTTAATGCTTTATGGGATCTAGTCTCACCTCTGCCTGGCAGGGGTGGCGCACACGACTACGCGGACTTATGCAGATATGGTCGGCTCACCTGCGGTGTTTGTGTGTGAGGAGACGCGTGTAGGGTGGAATCACTGGCATAGCGGTGTGGGGGGGGGCAAGGAATCTCAGTGGAGATTTAACTCCCAGCAGGACAGGTTACCAGAGTAACAAAGCCTGAAGGTCAATTATTCTCGCTCATTTGTTTGTTTAGGGCCGAGTGATGCTGCTTTATCAAGCCCGGCCTTCACATACTTGGATAGTTGCCCTCTTAACGCTCCGCACAAGGTAGTTTCCTCTCAACGATTGATTGAACACACACACGTGCGCTTACCGAGTAGATGCTGATCACTCAAAAACATGGTTGGCTGGTCTTCACAGCAAAGCCTGTGGCAATGCTGCAGATAATTCATCAGAGGGGGCTCCATTGTCTTTCACACAGGAGGAGGAGAACTGTCCGGTCCCTGCCAGTCAAGGTCCGGGTCCACCGGCTAATGGCACGGCGCTCCAATTAGAGGTGACAGAAAGGAAGGTCCTGACCCCCATAAACCTTGTCAGCGGAGAGCTGTCAATCAGAGCGCAGCAAAGGGGAGGACCCCTTCGCCTGGCAGTTATTGGCGTGATGGGCGAGTCCAGGTCCGTTGTGATGAGGTCGACATTGACCTGCGTGCTTATCTCCGATCAAACATCTGCTGCTGATACAAGCGCAGAGGGACGGGGGACGGGGGGGGAACGGAGCTGAACGGAGCTGAACGGAACCTGCGGTTATGGCGGGGATGAATGGATATGGTATTTCAATTAGA
Source organism: Pholis gunnellus (assembly GCF_910591455.1). NCBI lineage: Eukaryota > Metazoa > Chordata > Actinopteri > Perciformes > Pholidae > Pholis > Pholis gunnellus. The sequence goes on from NC_136550.1 coordinate 9,157,639, forward strand.
GGTCACCTGGACACTATTGTCATGCACATGTGAGATCTAATTTCCTGATTGCCCGAGTCTGTCCTCATACCTCCCTTAAGTAGGAGCAACATATTCTCCGTGTAGCCGAAAGAGGCTCATTTCATCCAAGAGTAGAGCATTAAAGTGCTGTGCATTTGGATAGTTCTGCAAATTTATCTCCTGTGTTTTGAAACCGCTTCTCTAGTATTAAAAAAAAGAAGAAGGTATTACATCAGTCTGTGAAGGAGTTGTCATTTATTCAAACCACATTTTAAAATGTATGAGATGCCGGAACAAACAACAAATCTAAATGGAGATGATTTCTGTGCTTCGAGATGTTTTGACGGCAATAAGGCAATTTCACGTATAACGAGACAATCAGGAAAAACACGAAATACTGTGCTGTGGGATTAAGCAGAGTTCTCTTTTCGAGAGGAAAAGTTTAAAAAGGAATCAACCAAAACATCCACACAGGAGTGCTGGTTCTAGTGAACATGAGATCACTCACCTCTTACAATGACAATGAAAGGAAAAAAGATGACCCGTCAGTATTGGAACCTGGCCTCTGAGCCATTTCCTTTCTGCATTTAAAATGTGCATTTTATGCAAACTTAGAGCACTACACACACACACACACACACACACACACACACACACACACACACACACACACACACACACACACACACACACACACACACACACACACACACACACACACACACACACACACACACACACACACACACACACACACACACACACACACACACTCTGAAGCCATGCCACAGAAAGTCTAAGTGTGCTAGCATGACGTGTATCTAAATAGAGCATAAAGTACTTCCAATTGATAAAAATGAATATCCTATGTAGTAAATGTAGTCCAAGTGCATCTATGTACAACTTCACGAAAAAAAAAAAAGACAGCCCTCAAAAGTGTCTCATGCTGTGCCAGCTTAAGGATGCGTAGGAAAAACTAGGCTGCAGTAAACAGTCACCGTCACAGAGGCAGAGAACAGTGCCAGTAAAACTAACGTACTTCAAGCTCTGCCCACTGGCCTGCATTCACTGCTCTCCCCGTGCACCTGCATTCTGGCACAGTCCGTTTTTCTGGGGGTTGAATTTGGCTCTTTGAACAGGCTGAATACAAATAATGTTAATTTAGAAAAGGTTTTTGAATTCAACCAGAGTCCTGGGGGGGGGGGGGTCATTTAATAAAACACAAATTCAATTCTACCTTCGAAAGGAAATGCCAAAATCATCATCTTGCACACATATTTAAAGGACAGGTTGTACAGGTTTTACTATAGCTTGAAATTTGTTAAGTTCATGCAAAATACTGTAGCACCTTGGTGTACCATGCAACATTGTCCAGTACTGAGGTTTATGGATTACCCAAGTTCAAGTTGGAATGAAGATACAAAAGGAAAGAGACAGCATGAAACATAAACTGTGCACTGACGACCTCTTATTATTGGGTGGGTGCAGTGCTTCTCGAGGTGACCGAGAACGATCCGACACTCATTTCAGGCATTAGATCACACTGATTATCATCCCACCTGGGCTGTGGTGGGACTCTCTGCTCCCGCAATATTGTTCGCTCCCACTTCCTGGGATAACTCGAGACGAGGTGTTGTCACTGACAACACAAACCATCCTCTCTAGACATTCTCCGCCCCAGACATGTGGAGATTCCTTGACACTGACAACCATGCGGCAGTGCTATGACAACCTGTTAGTAAGGTAACGTGTGTGTGTGTGTGTCTGAACGCTAGTAAGTGGGTGTTTGATGGAAAGATGATTGAGAGGATGGAACATGGCAAAAGACATGCAGTCCTAGTCGCTGTCATTTTGCGAGGTGTGTGATGAAGTCGGTGTGTCTGTGAGCGACTTGTTTTTCTTTCCATCTTTTAACTCCTAACCGAGCACGCCCTCCCATCCTCTTCCTGCTCTCCTCCTCCTCCTCTTCCTCACCTCGCCTCGTCCCAAAACCCAGAACAATACATCAACGGGTGTCCAGACTGCCGCTCCGTAATAACTCTGCAATCTCTGGAGGAAATACTCCGTCACAATGCATACAACAACATCTTTTTTTTAATCAATTGAGCGAAACAAACAATGCACACTGACAAACCAACCACCAAAAAAAAAAACACACCGAATGAAGAGTGATACACAAATGGAAAACTAAATTACCGTCCCCATTTATCAGAGTACATTTCCTGTATTGAAATAGGGTGAGAAATTAAGAAAGAAGACAGTGGGGGTATGGAGAGAAAGAGAAAAAGAAAGCAAGGAACACTCAATCATTAAATTATGCCCATTCTAATTTTGTTCCCTTCCATCACTTTCAATTATTGAAACACCGCCTTTAAGAATGAGTTACTTTACAACTACAGAAAAGACCAATAGTCCCTAAAGCTGCGTGTTACATTAGTAGCTGTGGAGAGCAAACGACTTTCATTTAGCTTTACAGCTGACTAGCTTTTATGTCCCTCTGAAAACTATCTTCAGAGCCAAACGGTCACGTGGAACAGAATGAGACTGGGGGACCGGGGCCGGGGGGGGGGCGGGTTAAAGATAGATGCGAGGTGGGAGTATATCAGTCCACAAGCACAATGGCTGTAATTAATCATCAGCTGTGTTATTTCTTATCAGGAGATTATTTAGGGGGGGGGAGAGGTTGCGAGATGGGAGGGAGAATGCTAAGGTGGTAGGGAGTGTCGGCCACAGGCAAAAGGTGTGCATGGGAAGCGGTGCACACTGACGTCTTTAATAATGCAAAGAACGAAAACAAAATACAATCCTTGGAACGGAACCTTGCTCAACAGTAGGTCATGTGGCTTGCTTGAAATGCTTATTTTAGAGGCTGATCTCATTGTTTATTCAATCTTTTCTGTGTTTAACAGCTTGACAAAAAAAAAACATTTCCCAATTCCTCGACCATTCCGGGTGAAACGGCACAGCTCAACTAAAGAGGGGAGTCAATGGGCAAGTGGGCCACAGCTGGTTCACAAATGACGACGGAGACGACCGAACACACACAGTGTTGGTGAATACGATGAATATGGACCACTGCAGATCAATTCCTGAGGATGGAATATTCCATGACCATATAGAGCCAGGTAGTGTTTGCTACTGTACACAAGTTCATAACACATGGATAGTAAAAGATTTATGATATGCAGCCGTTGGGGATTTTATGCTTCACTAGGGCCAAATGAAAAAAGAAAAAAAATGAGATTAACGGGGAAATAAAAACAAACAAGCATTCAGTCATCGGGGGGGGGCTATCCAGAAAAAAAGAAAAAAAAGCTATCCAGCTCTGTCTCAACATCTACACCCACAACTTGATTTCAGATACATAATACCTCCAGGGAAAGCTGGACTTTTGGGTAAATAACTTGTATGGCTGTTATGAGCAATAGCCTTCTTGGAAAAAAAAATATCTTTTTAAAGTTACTTTGAATTCTTGAAGAAAGAATCAAAAAAAACGTACAGAATTTGATGAATTTTGCTAAATGGGGGCCACGTTTAACAACAGCAAATCTATATTAAAACATCCATTCACAAAACTGAGTCCACGCAAGACTCATTTATCCAGTCGTAGGCTCACTTCTTCCCAAACACATGCTGAACGAATCGTCTGAGGGTTTGTGAGCGGATGCTTTGATAGTTTTTCATCAAGACTTCACTCCGTTTTATGATTCTTCATTCCCTGTGAAGGCAACAAAGGGTGAGTGACTTAATACACAAATGGTAATTCTGTGGGTCAAGTATTCCTTTTAATCAAGGCTCTTGTAGTCTAAGAAGAAAATATCATAAAATAAATGTTTTTTCACACTGAAAAGCTCAAATCAATACAAAGCAGACCTACTCAGACCCAGAAGGGCTGCTGATGAGCACCTGTCACCTTTAACTGACCTTTGAAGAGCTTTAATTTGTTGCTTCTATCAAGAGTGGGATTTGCAAGCGGATGACATGTATCAAACAGCTGAGAGGAAGTAATGATTGCAGCGGTATAATCCTGCAGCGGTCGCATTTAAAATCCACAGAAATATGAGAATTGTCAGCAGTGAAGGCAGAGAGATATTAGGTATTTGAGTGTCTGCTATCTTGGCTTGTTTCATTTATCATAGCTCAGGATCATATGGTCCTAATAAGCACTGCACCAATCCCCCAAATATGGATATGGATATATATATATATATATATATATATATATATATATAGACACAGAAGCAGTAATGCCAGAACCTGTGAAATCTTTTGGCTAGGTGGCGGTTGACTGTTTCATCATCAATACGGGATCAAGTACCCTCTCTAATGACTCGAATATCGATGCCCTGCACTTACAGGGGCACCGAGCCTCCAAAATGTCAACAGTGGCATTTTATGTGCTAATGCCATATGGGTGCAGTGGGCTGGTAAAAAGCTTTTCCTCCTGCACGCCACGCTCAAATGCTAATACCTCGGCACACTCTGGTCCGCTTCATTTTCAGTTATGCTAGATTAGCGGCTGACGTCTCGCAGCGAGCGGCCAGCCTGCGTTTGATACAGAGGAAGTTGCTCGTGGGTGGCCGTTCTGACTCAACCTCAACAGATTGCTGTGCCGTACAAAGTGAGTACATTCAGTGCTCTGCCCGGGCCAGGGTGGCAAGGTGAAGGGCCCCGAGCGCAACCTGTGCAACTTGTTCCACAGAAGGAAAAAAAAAAATGATTATGTAACATCCATATTTTCCACCCAGAAATAGCAACAGGGGCCTGGCACAGTGTTGGGGAGCCATGCATGACAGCACCCAAGAAGTGTAACAAAACAAAAGCTGCAGGAGACATCAATCAACCTCGCTCATTTTGTTGACAAGATTTTAGATCTTTTGCCAATATTTCTAGAATATAGAAAAATAAGCAACACTATATAACAATTGGCCTCCATTTGTCCCCGCAAAATCTAACATCCAGGTCCAGTGGTGAAGATAGGTTGTCCACGTGTTAATAAAAGGTTGTTTAACTTACAATCAGAGTGCTTCAGATGCTTTTCAGACAGTCAGGCTTTTTTTGTGCTTTTTCTGCTACTTGTCCTATACTTACCAAGTTTCTTGACCCAGTGCATCGCTCCCTATTTTCCCTTCATAGGTAGAGAGCGATATGGTCCAATAGCGTTGCTCTTTGACAGGCAAATAGTCTCTTTGTTCCTCATCACACTCCATAACCCAGCTGATGGCCATGACTCATTTTGTCACTCATCTCCCACACAAAGGCTGTCCTTGCCTTTTTTGCCCCGTCAACTGACTCGCTCTAAATCTTTCTGTACCCCAGAACGGATTTGAAATTAGGTAGATAACCCCTGGTGCGCTTACTCTTTCTGCAATGCCTTGCACACTTGTCAGGACCTGCAGGTGTGCCCACGTCTTTGCACCCCCCCCCCCCCCCCCCCCCCCCCCCCCACACACACACACTCGGCCTGCGATGTGACAAGAACAGAGCAAACTGGTTCTCTGCAAATTGCAGAATGTAAAATAAAATAAGAATAAAACGCTGAGGCCTGGAGAACGGAGGCGTTTATCTGCTCCCGAGATCTGCAGATGAGCTGACTGATCTAAAGCAAGCAGGGCTCGGGGCAAAATGAGATTTCTAATCCTAAACACATTCGGAGGCAAGGCGGAACAGGAGACCAGAGCGCCCTTATTTACATAGGCTGGTATCACAAACACAAAGCGACAGGGAGGCGAGCCAGGCAGGCAAAATGTCAGCCTTGTTTGAGTGACCTCATTATGGAGATTAATACTGACATAACTTGCCATTTAGACAGGATCGAGTAATCCTGCAGGTTAAGATTATTTGAGTATCAATAGCTTGTCGGCCAATTCACAGATCCATTAGGCTGACCGAGCCTTGAGAGGAGCGAGAATTTGTTTTGAGACGCCTGAAAGCGCTGCTGAAATGTCAGCGCAGCCGTCACTGAGATCTGATCAGTTTCAGGGTAGCAGTGTGTTGACATTCAGTACTGAAGCCAAATAAATAGCCCTTTCAGTTGTGGAATCAAAAGCCATTTCTGTGTTATGTGTGCAGTTTATACATTTTAGTTTGCAGCGTGTATTCAATCCTTGCTCTTCAGTAATCTAAAAGACCCGCCTCTCTCCTCGGTTTTTCCGTCTCGACTAGAACACTACAATAGAATTGTGTTCATTCAGCGTGATTGTGTGTCTGCCATTAAATGGTAAAGACGACGCCTACACTTAAACTCACCGAGAGTATCCGAGCGTATCCATTCACTGAGAACAATTTGGAAACATCGTCCAATTCAGATTTTAGGGCTACATTAATTACAAGAAAGAAAGAAGTGGAAAAAAAAAAGAATCTGATCTATAACAAATTAATTAGGCCTGGGTGAGTGGATGTAGTGAATGCTGGGGGAACAACTAGGGAATCAAAGATGCTCTTAAATCATCAGTTGTTCTACAATGCCCCGTGGCAAACCCAACTTCAAAAAAATGACCATCATTTGTTAGTCACAGCTTCAAGCTATAGTTCCCGGAGCACAAACCCAATAGCTGTTCTCAGACCTGTTTGAAAGACCAGGGCTATAAGGGAAGCGCTTTATTTTTAATAACCGTATTCAAGCACAATTTATAAAAGTACTGCTTTCCTGCAGACTGTTGCACTAGGTGAATACATCACTTGATCACTCAAGTGTGACGTAATCACTGCTCAACACACAAGTTGTGTCTCACTAAAGTCGCCACTTTGTTCATTTGGACCATCTGTACACGCGTTGCAATCTGAACAAAGTAAGTTCAACATAATCGAATCATTGTCGCACCGAAAATGGAGAACTAGTGATGAGAATTAAAAGAGAACATAACGTCTGTGTAGAAACTAACTAATGAATCCATTGCTTCTGTTGTACTTTGATTGGTTTAAGGATGGTATTATCACACATGATTATTGTCATAAATAATAAAAGCATCATTTTTCTGTTCCACCAGTGCTTGTTGAATTCTAGTCACATTAAATGTATCGAACAACACATAAATGTTAAGGTATGTAGTCTGTCACAGGAAATGTGCTCCTTGCTCTCGCTCTTTACAGACTTTGCGTAAGATATTACTTTAAAAAACAAACTCAATATGATGTGATGCTGGCTTGTTGTTTTTAGGAATATTCCTACAACACAACATTATAATATAATAGTCAAACCTGGCATTCATGGTGAAATAGCGAGCTTTACCCAACAGAACATCATGCAGTTGGCCGTCTTGAACAAACCCACTGACGTTGAGGGAAACAGCTTTATTAGCGGAGATCAACACTCCAGTTCAGCTGACTCAACCTCATGACCCGCAAAAAGACATACACATGGTAAGGGGGGGGGGGGGGGGGGGGGGGGGGAGTCAGCTGGCACCGTCTCCACACCATGAGAACTTGGCTCGGGCTTCAGGAGCTTTTTACGCACTTACTAGAGCTGGCATCACTTTCCCCCTCATCAGCCGTGTAAAACGTCCAGCCGTGACGCGAGGCGGGGGTATTTCGGGATGAAGTGCGTGGGTTCCCAGAGAGTGACTGGAGATAATTTTAAACTGGATGAGCACGATTCCTTCCTATTCCAGTGGAGAAGCTATTTTCGGATGATGCTTTGCGAGGCACCGGGCGCAGCGGAAAGAAATGGCACACAGTTGGAAGAAACAGGAAAGGAATCGTCTGACACGGTGTGACGTCCTGCAGCCGGGGAGAGGTGCTAAAAAACGCATGCGTCCTACGTAGAGGTACCGTCGCGCTTTCGGCCGGAGAACAAGTCTAATTTTGTGGGTGTAATATTGTTTCACAGCATCCGATATATCAAAGTCTTCCAAAGCAATCTATGATAGTATGATTACATTACATATCTATAATGTTGTAACAAGGGGACTCCTGTGCATACCTGGTTTATTTATACTGAGGATTTAGATTATACCTGTGTTTCTGCATGCTGTGATAATTAACAGGGTTAAGCAAACTGAAAGAATAGATTCTTTTGGCTCAGGAACACGCTGCACATTGCAAATATAGATGGACACCTTTTTTTACTCTCTAATTCATACCTTCTTCTGCACAGAGACACTCATTACATTATCAACACCTTCCTGGGCGTATTGCCATGTCCTAGATTTACACAGCGCACCTCGCACACTTCACTCATGGACTCAAGAGCAAAGGAAAAAAAAAGAAAGAACAATGCGATCATTCCTATAAAAAGGTGCAAACACAGTTTTGTCTGTGGTTCACAAGCTACTAGTTTCCGGGTTTCCTGTTGCAATGCTTTGTGCGGACATTGCATTTTCTCTGTTCCTGGGTTTCGTGTAAAGTGATCCTGGCACACCACTGTTCCGGACCGTCTCGAGTGATCCATTACTCAGGCATGCCAACTGCATCCTTTTTAGTCTTCCAGCTTTTGCAGCTTGTAGAACAGGCACACAATCAGAAATGTCATCCGCGGTGCTTCTTGCAGCGCAGGTTTCTATTACAAATCAGTGATTTTCTTCTTTCACGTGCTACTCGGAAGTCTTCACAGTGTTAAACCGTTTGGGGTTAACTATTCCAGGCTGCAACAGGGGCCTGTGTACATAATAACCTGCAAGCAAAACAGGTAACTTCACCATGTGAATTCATTCTAATGTATTTGGCCCCAGGCTTTGTAGAACTAAGCCAATGGAGAGTCTGATTGTATTCAGACAATGACAAATCGACACGCTGCATTCATTGAAGCTCATGCCATAATTAGCTTCCGTCAGGACCAAGGAAAGTTGACGGTTGAGTAGTTGTCACATTAAAGTTGTAAGATAAAAAAAGAAAAGAGAAGCTGCGGGCCAAGTGTGAAGCATGAAACATCTGCATGAGTGCAACAGTCTCCAGCCTCTGACATGGTGCATGTTCAGGAATAAGTAAAGGTCATGTGAGTTGGTGAGTGTTTGGGTGGGTTGTTGAAATGGTTAAAGTAGGGCCTTACTTTTTCCCTCAGTGGGCGGGTGTGTGTGTGTGTGTGTGCGTGTGTGTGTGGTAAGGCCCGGTGCGCCGCGGCTCGTTCTCCTAATCGTGCGGAAACTCAGTCTACTTACAGGAGCAATGAGGGAGGTAATGAGAAAGTAATTTTTACTAATTTCAGCTAGCTTTGCCTCCATTCTCTATGACTGTGTGTGCCGTCTGCATCATTACGGGAAACATCTGCAACGACTCGCCATGCGTACGCCACCAAGAAGGGGGAGAGAAGTACATGAAAGACTACAAGCTGGTGACTGAGTTCTGATGTGGCTTGAAGAAAACAATGCCTGCCAGTCCTCCATGCTCACACTGCCTCCTGTTGTCGGGATTCTTACTCATCAAGGTGGTTGTGGTCCGAGACAATGAAACCCTTTTTCTCCCAACAAGTCTGTCGCCAAGCAGCTGCCGCTAATCTCTGTTAGCAGAGCTCCGCTAAACAGCTGACTACAGCCTTTAATCTGGTCCCACCACAATCATTACCTCTGGAGCCAGGAGGGGGGGGGGGGGGGGGGGGGGGGGGGGGGGGGCTAACACAATTGCAGAAGAGTAAACAAATGAAACCAGATTTGTGTCCATTCGTCTGTCATTCTTCTGGCTTTCATGTAATCTCATTTGAATATTGGCTGAGGAGCCAAAGTCGCTATCACTTCATCAGGCTGTCTCGTACACGCTCCGCGGCTCGGGCCTGAGTTTGCCCAGTCTGTCCGACTGTCGGTCTTCTTTTTGCTACCTTTGAAACTACATGTACTAACTCAGTTGTATTCCACCTTTAAGCTCCGGAAGATCCAAGCTGGAGGTACGCGCACTCTTTCTACAAAATAGTTCAACCTCATCGAGCCACCTGTGGCCCCTGTGGCTCCCATAGCGGGCCCTGGTTCGACATAGACTCTCGGTCGCTTCATCATTTTCACGTCACGCTTGCCCGTCAAATCAACACACTGAGGCGGCCACTTCAGATGACAAACATCGGCACAAATTGGTCTTTGTTACACACGTCTCCACACGTCAGAGCACGCTCTCCACAGAGACGGCATTTATTTTTCCTCTTGAACCACAAGTCCCAGTGCTTATATGAAAGACTTGTGATACGAGTCCTCCGCCCATGAGCACATGAAGGAACAGGTGCCCCGTGAATTAAAGTCGGGGGAGAGTTTTCAGAAGTGTGGGAGGAAGTGCAGAGGCGAAGGGGGGGGGGGGCCTGCGCTGCACACTGCAGATTATCTCTATATGGCACGAGGGCCGCTGGAGAGCCGAGGCAACCCCCTGTGTGGAGCCCACAGGGAATACGTTACCAGCAAGTCAACGATGACATCTGGACATTTTGTTCTTTGCTCCTCTGCGGGGGGAAAAAACTGGACTTGTTTGGTGATCACATGGGTTTTGATGCTCGCTGTGTTATCAGAAGATGCAGTGCTTTGCCATTATTGTGCCCCTGTGCTTATTATAGATTCCATTAAGATGGCAGTTAAATTGGATGTCCCCATCAGCTCTGGAGCATGTTGTTTGTTTTAGAGAACGGGATGCTGAGTCACAGAAGCATTATTAAGTCTTTCGGAAGATAACGGACAAATTAAAGTGGCAAAGCGAGCAAGAGGCGGCTGTCTTTTTTTTTTTTCCTCCCCGACCAGCTTTATTAACAAAATGAGAAATCAAAACACTGTTAAGCTACAATCCATATTTAAGATAAATAAGTGTTACTTAAATGGTTTTTGTTCAAGGCTTGAATCATCAATGACTCAAATATGTGAAGTCAAGTTACACAGCAGGGCAACGCCATTGATAACAGGCAGGAGACTGACCATGTGGACACTGTAGGAATTGAGTGATCAGGCCTGTGAGCTCATGAGTTTTGTCGCACTAAACGCTTAAATCAGTCCTCAAAGTTTTCCAGTCAATGGAGCAGGTAAAAACGCGTCGCTTGGGGACTTCATAGATAAGTTCAGACATGTTAGTTAGATGTAATAGTTAAGGTTTAAAGCTATAATCCATTGTAATAATGAATCAAAAGCAGTTCCTTAAACTGCAGTTCTCTTCACCGCTACAGATATTTCAGTGTCTTTAGCTCATTGTTTAAGTTTTGCAACTCTATTGTTTTCGCAGGCAGCAGCAAAACGCTCCGATAAACCCTCTGCACACGACCTGCTCAGTACCCAACCACAGACCGACACAGCGAGTGAACACAGTGGCGCATCTGGCAGCTGTTTCCCCCTCAGGAGCTGGTGAAGGAGAGTGAATGTTTGACTTATCAGGTGGACACAAACGCATCTCCAAATGAATGCTAATGTTGCTCTGTGTCTGTTGCATGTGTAAATAGGCAACTGGTTTTTGCTCGCTTTAAAAATATAAACGTGTTTACAGCTTGTTGCGTTGCAGTTAGGTGTCGATTGTCAGAATGACTTACTCCCGGGCCATGTATTTTGTTGTGTTCCAAATGTGTATATACTTTAATATTTGACATGTAACATTTTATTTCTCAAGGAATTTTTGTTTCGCCGGTTGTCCCCCGTTTTCTGTTCCAGTTTATATGTATTTCAGAACTGAATGGAAAGCTACTTGTGATCTATTATGTCTTGATCTTGATTAATAAAATACACCGATATGAATTCACCTATGATGAAAATAAAGAAAAAAAGTTATCAGCCATGTCTTCCAAGGTGAACAGTCTCTTATTTTCTTCAACATACAGGATATTTGTTCCCATGAAGCCCAACGACTCCTCCAAGCACACAGTAATGTAGTGGAACTCCCATGCAACCAATCTGTTTTTTACACACCCGCTACTTTAAGACATTTTCCGTGCATGGCTGAGGAAGGCGCACATTGTAAGTGAAAGATTAGTGCGATTGTGTTACATTATTGTGAGGTTCCCCTCTCAGCGAAGGCTGATTTGTGAGCCCGTTCAGTGATGTTTGCAGCACACTCCCTCTGTAATAGATTCACTGGGCCTTGAATTGTTGTGTAGTAGAGGCAGTTCAATTAATACAGCACCACCATAAAATAACTATTGAAATGACAAACGGGTAAATGAATAAGTATTCGCCTCTGCAGGCGTGGGGAAGGATTTGTGTCTGCAGAAATTTATGCCGGCAAATCAAGCGCTTTTGGGGACGATAATGCAGTCGACTAAATATATCCTGCTGTCGCACACAAGAAGGGGCGGGAAAAGGATGGACTCGTTATCTCCCACACCATCGACTGATGATGGCTCATTTGAATATTTACAGCTGCATCTTAGGTAGGTAGAATGATCTCCTATCATTAGGCCACGGCTCTTCAGTGCAGCATAAAGATGCATCAAAGATGGCAGTAAATGCAAGGGGGGGGGGGGGTTGGCACGCATTGGGCTCAGTGAGGAGAAGAAAGGCTTCAAGGTGCCAGATGCACCAAGTTGGCCATGTGTTGGGAGAGAGAACGCCCTCTCACTGTTGTCAATATTAATTTCCAGCAGCATTGACAAAAGCTGCCAGGATAAATATGCATGAGGGCTGAAGGAGGGAGAGTAAGAACTCCTGGTTTTAGTCAACGAGCCCACACCGCTCACTGCATGCTGATCAAACACTCAAGTGCAGGGCGACTAAGTCATGTCTGACAACTGCAGGGGGAATTTTTAATTTACACTTTGCCACATCCAGGAGGTTGTCTAGTAGTAGTCACTCACGGCTGCTGTTTTTACTCGCTGTAATTGGAGGAACATGTTTTTGACTATCCAAAGCCGGTTATTCTTGGTGTTGCGTGTCACTATCCTAAATATATTTGGTTGTGGTTGTCTTCAGACATTTCCCCAGCTCGATTTAATTTGGACTTAATGGCTATCATGTGCAGCGCTGGGAATTACTTAGAAAGGAGATGCAAATTCAAAAAGGGAAATTATCCGGTTCAAGGTGAGTTAATCCTGGCATCACTTTAAAAAAAAAAAAATCTGATCAAATCGCGCACACACTTCCCTTTTAGTGGTGGCTTGCCGGAAAATGGATGGTGTCCAGAGTGTAGTTCACATGGGTTTCAATTAGCAGTTTCTAAATGAATTAAAAGGTTTAAAGTCATTGCTGTTCTTGTGGTGGTATTAACCGGGTGCTTGTCATTAGCCACCCCTGGCTGATAAAGAGAGTAAGGGGAGCGGGCGGGCGGTGCAGACAGACACCTCTTGCTGACAACGGGTGACAGAGTGGATCACACTGCCTCATGAATAGTAATGGCCGCCGACATGTCCCGCTCTCCCCCGTGTGAGGAGTGACGGATTCTTGTGTCAACAGGGCCCATGGCTAGGGAAAAAGGACTGACAACTGACGGAGACATTCTGGAGGGAGGAAGACTGGAGAGGAGAGAGAGAAAAATCCAGTCCTGACATGAAGGCTGCGTCATAAGATTGTTTGTCTGTCAGAGCCACCTTCATTGCCTCCCTGAGAGTGAGTAAATAAACAGTGTTTGCAGGGAAAGGAAGTGAGACTGGATTGTTACACAGTGCCCTTTGGGTGCGCAGAGAGGCGCTGGCGTGTCTCAATAAATCAGGCTGAGCAGCCACTCTTAATGCACTCCCCAAACTATCGATAAGTGAAAAGGAGAGGCGAACGCCGCTTCTTTTTGCCGTGATGTCACTGATAACCTGGCGGGCACGCACTCTTTTTCTGACTGACCGGGTCTCAGCCAATCAATAGCAGCACAATGCCTCGCTTGGCAAATGCACAGGTGAGCGGAATGTCAAATAAGCAGCGAAAAGAAGGAAATGAACAAAGAGCAACTTTCCAATGGAGCCAGAAGTGACGTGATGTCCAGTCAAGACAGGAATCACTGAAAGTTCCTCTGAGCGGAGTAGTTATACATCACACTTTAGCCAGGTCCACGGTCTTGAAAAGCAGGTTAGAGGTTGCATGCACAGGCAATCCAATCGGTCCATAGAAGCCAATAACTAACCCAAACCTCAGTTGATACTTTTTCAAACTACTGTCATGTGTATTTCTCACACATTGGACAAAAAACATAGAGCGCTGTTTAGTCACTTTGCCACCTGTAGGAATGCACCGCCTACAAGAGGAGAGAAACAAGACAGTTACACCTGCTGCAACATGCTGGTCATCACTACTCAACCTTTTTTTTTTCTACTTTTCAATGCAATAGCTGCACCGAGCTTGGTTCCTGTCCTCTGAATCGCTGCTCACATCTCAGATTTCTTCAGCAATTAAACTGCATCAATGTCTTGCACATTGACAGCCGTTTCCCGTTAGAGAAACAAATGAGCAGTCAGGACTTAGCAGGCAGCATTCAGAATGGGGACACAAGCTAGTTGCAAAATGCTGAAAAATGGCAACAGCTGTCGACAGGGTCAACTTACAAAATAACGACTCAAACTGACATTTCTTAGATCAATATTAAAACGGATCCCAGCAACGGTTAGCTCAACCTGCGAGTCAACATAACCCCCCCCCAACAAGAAATCACAATCAGCTAACATGAACGCGATATCAGGGGGGATGTTCCATATCAGTCAGATTATCAGACTACAGCTGGCAGCATTTCTACATCTGCGATTCTAAACTGATTTTACTTTCCTTGTCAACAGGTAGGCCTGGCTTCAGGTGCTCGAGAGGTTTTAATAATCTTAGCACACTGTCATTTCTCACTGGTAACTGGAGAGGTGATATGTTCCTTGTGCCAGTTGTTAAAGAATTACTGGTGGCAAAATGTTTTCATGTCCTAAATGAATGACTCAGCTCAAAACTTGTACCATTTGGTAAACAAAATGGTTTCAATAGTTAAAGAACTGTGGCCATTGAGCAATGCTCTTATATAAAGCTTGTGACAAACGGCACTGACGCACGCTCCATTAGGTAATCTTTGACTCAATTTGTTTCTATATTTATGTTTCTAGTCATTTCAGTCAGCAGAATGGAAGGAAAATGTTCCTTTGAATTGGATTTTCACAGCAGAAAAATGAGAGGATGCTAATCTAAAATCTTAAGGAGCATATTAAAAGCAATGCAAAGACATTTTCTCTGCAATGCAATTCATCATGTGCCATTAATGTTGGAATTTTTTTTTATTATTTCCACATTAATGTGATCACTGCACCCCGGCAAGTGACTCACAGCAGTTGATCGTAAGTGTGTTTGTATACAAATTAAATAGTGTGTGTGTGTGTGTGTGTGTGTGTGTGTGTGTGTGTGTGTGTGTGTGTGTGTGTGTGTGTGTGTGTGTGTGTGTGTGTGTGTAAAGGATAAGGGAGGCATCATTAAGAATTCTGAAAAGATGAGCATGATTTCCGGCATTAATTATTCAAGTGTACAGCCTGCTTCTGAAATCGCTCTCTTATTGTCCGCTAAACGTCCCAAATCACCAGAGTTCACATGGAAGAAGACCGAGCGCTTGCTCAGCAGGAAATTATGGGACAGGGTTTCCTTCAGCACCCTTTTTCTTTAGGTATGATTTACATTATACTGATAATGTGATACAAATCAAACACAGGTAATACTGTGAATATATTGACGAGTGAGTTGAGCAATGCAAATTAGTTTTCAAACCATTTACAGGTCGAGTGCTACTTACATACCTGCTCTCCTTCAAAACAAGTCCACGAGTCTAAAGCCATGCTAGTGGCTGCAGCTGCTGATTCCGTGCTGACAATTAGAACCAAGATGCTGATGTTCAGCATCTTAGTTTAGCATGTTAACAATGTGCTAACTAACACAAAACAGAGTACGGACGACGATATTTGGAATTGCAGTATTTAATTATAAACCTTATTGTGCAAAATAAAACATTGGCCTCATGATTGCGCAAGATGAAAAGTCGCATGATCACCAAAGTCATGTTGTGGACAAACCGAGTGACCAGGAGTGCTGTCCATGGAGCCATAGCGCTAGCATGGCAAAAAAAAGAAAAAAAATGAGTAAATAATCTCATAAATTGATGCTAATTTTACAAAATGATGAACGCAAGGAGCAAATACAACAACTGATCTCACACAGAGTGTGTGCATTATTGAATTTCGGGTGTAAATGTCCATGTTTGGTTGTAAATATACAAACCTTTGTTCTGGAGATATAATCAATGAAGGACTGAGTGTAAAACAATGATAATGCATGAATCAAGTGTCGTATAGACTCGACAGCATCAATCCTCAGTCGTTCCATTTAATCACATTAAATCAATCACTGCTGCAATCGCTTTAAATACAGTTTTTTGTTGTTTTGTCACCCGCTTTGTTTTGTAGTGTGATTTTGGCCATCAATAGTCAACAGTCCTATCATTTATTGTCTGGTTTACAGCAAACACAGAGGTTGATGTTCTTTTCAGGGGGGTTTTACTCTTGTCTGGGAGCTGGACGGCTCCTGGTTAAGGAATCAATTTGACTGGACAGCCTTACAAATTGCATAAAGAGACAAAGTTGTCCTTGGAGTGCGCCACAATTGATTGATGGCTCAACACACTAGCGCCGTAAATCCTCCCGACAGAACGGAGACAAATCAGTCGCTCCTGCCCCCCCCCCCCTCCCCTCCCTCCCTCCTCCCCCCGTGCTATTTACCTACCTTCCCTATCTTACCTTACTCTCGCACAAAATGCCATACGATTCAAACTCCTTCCAACCTTTATGTTTTGCCAGAAATTGCGCAAAAGTGCATCTACAACACACAAATGTGCTTATCAGACACTTTATATGTAAATTTGCAGTGAGAATTGAATGACAGAGTTTATTTTGTGAGGCTGTTAGAAAATTAAAAAAGCCATCCTGTGAAGACTCGACGACGCTCAATCCAACAGGGTTTTTTTTTTTTTTTAATTTAATCAGCTCTGTCGCCATTCCTGCACGTATCATCGTGTTCTTGTGATGTGAAAAACAAGGCATCAGCATGCACACAGTTTAAAGCCCAAAGTTAACCGCACTTGGGAGATAAAACAACTTCTCTCAGGGTTGTGCTGTGCTAAGGATGTGGCAGTCTTCCCTTGGGAGGCCACACCACTGTTTGTTTCTGGAGAAAAACACTACAGGCATATTTTTAAAGAAGCCCCACTAATCAGAAGTGATCCGTTCACATGTGCTATCCACTTTCCCTCGGGGAGGACTGGAGAAAAAAATAAAAATAAAAGTTATTTCTAAGAGAACACTGTTAGAAATAAACATCCAGAGAGGGGAAAAGAGGGTTGAAGCATTTACTAGTACGAAGACTAACCCCAACGTACTGTAGAATAAATTCATTTGTGCATGCGCTTACAGAAGTGTTTGGGATTCAATGGAATGCTACTGTTGCCTCTACCGCTGTTACTGGACAGACTGAGGAGAGATTCTAAACTAGACACTCAAAGGGGGAATATTAGATTCCCCCTGTTCGTACGCATGTTAGTGTCCTCCCGATTTTCATACCGTAACAGATAGGTATAAATTATTAAGCAGCCTGTTGCCCTGAATAGCCGAAGAGCAAAAGAGAAGGAGGGAGGACAGAGGAAAATTAACAGCAATCAGCCCCGCTTGCAGCATTTTAAAGCACCACAACATTGTCATAATTAGGTCCTCTCTCTAGGAATCACCAGGAATGTCTTCTACTAGGACAAAAGCCTTCTACATTTTCCCTTTCTCATAATTAAGATGCAGCTTAAAACGAAGATGCAGTCTGCACTATATTTCTTATGCCACTTTAATAAGAGCGATAAATGCTATTCTAGCTTTTCCTATTTATGAATTTTATGGCACAAATTGTGGCATAAAAAGGCACAAATCAGATGAATGACAGACGAAGGACAGCTGCGGCATCGTCCCTCCATTAAACGCTGCAAATGGCCAACTGTGGCCCGGGCAGTTAATTAGCCAGAGAGGGCCTAATCAGAGTTTTGGAGCTGTGGTCCTCCCCAGGTAACACACTAATAGGAGAAGCTTGTGGAGACACAGATGGAGAGTGGAAGCAGGGTGACTGTTGGCTTTGGGCCTCTCAAAAAGGCATCAGTATGCCACAATAATCTGCATTGACCTGTGTGTAAAAAATAATTGGCTGATCAATTGCATTTAATTACTAATAAAACATTTGCAAGATCTTAATATATTTTATATTGTGCATGGTTTACATCCATGTTTGCCAGGCAATACTGTGTTATTAAAAAAAAATAAAACTTAAAAATGAATGCCTTAACTAAAGCGAAATCCACCTGTTGCAGCACCATGCTGTCCACAGACAAATGTCTGGCTACGTCCTTCCTAAGTCATGTCATGAGACGAGCCAATCAGAGCCCTGTCTGAGCGTTCTCCGACGCAACCTCTGGAGGACTCGGGCCAAAAAGGGCTGAGTGGAACCCTCTGGAGGCTGCATTACACACTGGCGTGCAACTGGGCACTGCCCGGAAAGACGGTGCAGAATTTGAGTCATCAGCCTCACAACGCCACCGTCGAGGGGCACAGATCCAGCAAGCGTGACTTTGCTCTACGTACACACACACACACACAAGGCGAAGAGATGCTGAGCGCAGACCGAGCGGTGATCGCTCCGGTCACAGCCGTCCCACCAGTGAACATGATTTGATTTGTAAAAATGTACAATGGACTTTAGTTACAAGTGCTTTGCTGCTTTGGAAATAATTTGAGTCATTTAGAAAAGGGCTTTTGTGTTCACATTAACTCTTGTTTCTTAAATGTATCAGCACCATCAGCAGTGCGTAACTCAAACAGCACGTATCCAACAACAAATATAAAAGCAGAATTTTCTGCTACATCACTTCTGAAATGCATAAACATGATGTGTGACGAAGGGACTGGAGCAGGCATTGCTTGGCAATACATGGCCATAATCCCCCCAAAAAAGGTTGGGAATGTGCAGTTTAAGACACTGCTGTGTGATCGAGAGATAGAAAGGATGACGGAAACCAAATCACCGGCCCCCCTCCTTGGCACACAGTGGCGCAGTTGCATCTTAAAGTCCACAGAGGACAGAAGCGAGCATGTGTCCTCGGTTAGTACGAGACAACAGCGGAGGAACTCACGCCGAGGCAAACATTCACCGAGATAAGACACACAAAAGCCTTGAGCACCTTGAAGTTAACCAGAAAAGCTGTCTGTATACATATCCAAACAATTCCCCCGAAAATAAAATCCAGCCAGCTCCCGTTGGGTTATCTACTAAACAATCAGCCTGCACATCCCATCGAGGAGGAGGAGGAGACAAGGAGGAAGAGAGGAAAAAGCAAAAATAAATGAAAGTCAGGTTGTCCTGACTGATGATGTGATGCTGTAAACAGGGAGGCTTTTTTCTAACAATTAAAGAGCAGAGGCTTATTGATTTCCAATGGTGCTCTCGAGTGACTTGCTGGCTGTCACAATGAAGCCCGGGGTAAGGTGACCATGTCTCTGCTCAACGTGATAAACCTTGCATGTCATCAGGTAGGGAGGACGCGGTGTCCCCCTTCCTCACCCCACCCCCCCCTTCTGCCTCGCAGACTGCCGCTACAGCATTTATCACGGTGCGATGTGGAATTATGAGGCGCTTCATTTAGTAATGAAGTCACCACGGAGTTGGCGAGCGCACGCGGCACATACCCAAACTGGGAGTGAGTGAGTGAGTGAGTCAGAGTGCCTTAAGAGTCTGAGTGCAAACATTTAAAGTTCAAATGCTAAACCAATTCTACTTGTGCGGTAGGAATTTTTCTCCACACGACACGTCGGCCGGCAAGCCAATCATACAACTCAATGTGCGGCTTTACAGGCATCATGGGAAGCGGTGGCAACCTAGATGAGGGGCCAACTCCAGTCTTAGTCGGCCGATAAACAGTCATAAATCAGAAGACGAGCTGTCACTCGAGTAGATCCATCACGGGCCAACCTGCGGCGCCTCTCACACACACACACACACACACACACACACACACACACACACACACACACACACACACACACACACACACACACACACACACACACACACACACACACACACACACACACACACACACACACACACACACACACACACACACACACACACACACACACTTTTACCAGGGCGAGGAAAATGGAGAAAAGGCCCATGCAGATTGATTGGCTCTTTTAAATGAGTGGCAGTGGGGTTATGTTGATCGATTCCATGGATAATTGACTGATTCTGGTGTTGTTAGAAGTGGAGTAACGACGCAGCCCGCGGGCCTCTTCAGTTATGGACGTGGCTGAGAAAGGAGGTTGATAACATGCAAAGAAATCGTCCTTAGATCATGCTTTCTCTTGAGATCTTTGGACCGTGTTAAAAAAGGGTTTCGCAGGCAAATTGTGGCAAGACGTCAAAACACCTTGATGCTGTAGGAAGCCATGGAAAACAAATTGCAGAAATCCTCAAAATGCAAAATCCAGACTCATCTGCACTGCATTTTAGTATTGAATCCTGGCTGAAATGCATGCTGCATACAAATACTTTTTTTATTGTCACTTGGAATAAAAGTTGATGGAATTTTTATGCTTTAGAATTCATCCAAATGGAGAGGCTTCTCATCTAATATTCCTTCACCTCCGCCGGCAAGTCGCCATTCTCTCAAGTCTAGACCAATCGATGAATTAACTTGTTACTCGGGCATTAAAACGGCACAACCAGAGAGGAGCAGTCGTCTATATTTGGAAACCTTCCCGCTTTGTGAAACAGCAATTCACAGCTGTTCCGAATTGTCAGTTGGCAGCAGGAAAACAACAGATGAAAAAATAAAAAAAAAAGGTAGAAAACTGTTAACTGCAAATTAAAGAGTTTTCTATTGATCTGTGACAAGATAAAAAAAAAGACAGAAAAGTCCAGAAAATGGCAAATCACTTCTGAGTGAAGGACCCCTCCCCTACAGTAAGAGTCAGCCAGATGTATTAGAAGTGGAGGAAAAGGACACTGATGCATAGAATGCAAAGCGGCTTTTAATTATTCTTGGGAAGAAAAAAAAAAAAAAAAAAGGCACAAGCCCTTGGCTTGTTTACCACTTTACCGGAAACAACTTATGATTGCTTTGTAATTATCTCCTTGATAATGTAAAATGTACCCCCCACACCTCCTTTCCGTCCACTCCTTTCCGCAGAACACCACGCAGAAGTGATCAAGCGTTCATCATTTAGCCCAAATGTTTTGACTTATATCTGGGGGAGGTGGAGGGAGGGCTAATAGATTACAGGTAATGAAGCAGCTCCAGCAGTAACACAAATAGGACTTGTTGTGAAAGACACAAGGCGAAGGCACGCCTGTGCCGTGATAATCAGTTTCTCTTTTGTCTCATGATAAGCTAAGAGCCCAACCTTCACCCAAAGAGCACATCATTTCCCCGATGTGAGACTTAATGAGACATTAGCCATACTAACAAATGGTGGACGAGAAAGCGAAAGTGACTTTCCAGGTAAAGGCCGTTTGCCTGACCATAATCAGTCCCCAAGTGCAGCTAAAAGATGGAAACAACTCAGAGTCTCCGTCTCAACAGCTTGCTGTGGCTTTTATGACGAGCCTCCCAGGGCCAATCGGATGGCATGTAACATCTTAATACCCCTCACAGAGAACAGGTAATCAGCTTTTGTTGTCGGCTAGTTTGCCGCGATACAGACAATGCAGTTTGTCCACTTCTGTTAAGGTTTAACACAGAACTGGAAAACAATTGCCTGTCAGCTCGGGCCTTTATGCGAGGGCTTACAGTTGATCGACTATTGGGGGTTATCTAATAGAGAAAGAATTCAAACTAGTACAGTGGGCTTCAAAGAGCAGTACAGAGAACTGCTGTCATTTACCATGAAGTATGGAATTTGCAATGCATTTAAATCCTATTTCAGATCAAATCAATGTGCATCAGGCATTTACTGAAACATTGACTCGTGCGTTAAAGTACTTTTTCTTTTGTGCAGCACCGAGTGGTTTTGGAGATGTGGGAACTAAAGACACAGTGGTGGATGGATAAAAAAAGGAAGTGACGAGCCGGTGTGTGAAAGGGGCCCCGTTCCCCCGCCGGGCCTCCCAGCTCAATTAGCTCAGCTCATCCCGGCTTTCTGCTGATGGGGAAAATCAACTGTACCATACAGTCCAGGGAGTCTAGCCTGTTAGTGAGTGAATGAGTGAGTCAGTGTGCACATTATGCGTCTGTTCATGTCTCACATGCAGATTTAGCATTTGTGTATCCGAGTGTGTGTGCGCGCCTGTGTATGCGTGGGCTTTCTCATCTCTGCTAGACTGGAGCCCCACAGTGCTCTCTGTATCAAACACCTGAACCAATTAGGCTACACTCAGAGAAAAAAAAAATAAAAATCCCTAAAGCCACTTACAGTAATGTCATAAATAGTCATGCAAAACTTAAAGTTATAAAGAGAAGTTCGTCTGGATTCACTTATAGAGATAAAAAAAAAAGATGAACTGGAGAGAGACCAAGACCAAAAAGTCGGAGTTATGGATTATGAAACTCCCGCCAGAGACTAGAAAGGTTATATTTGCAACACTTTTCCGCCAACAACTCTAGGCTAAGAAAGAAACTTCCTCATGTCTACATTTGAACTCTCAGTCAGCACCAACAACTGGGAAAAAAAGATCTGAACATTTTCATTACTCCTGTGGCAATTACGCTCAGTCTCGTCCATACTGTGGTGCATAAATCATTGAGATGGCCCCTGGATGTGCTTTCAGGACGTCCTAGAGAAGAGGAAAAAAAAAAGGCCAAGGTCTGCAGGAAGCAGGCCACTGCCATGCGACAGTCTTTGGAGGCAGGGGCTGGAACCTTTTTAGAGATGTGATGCACATGCGTGTCTCAAAGGCAAAGCGAGACGCTAAAGAGCACTCAGTGTTGGGAAGAAGCGGCGTGACTGAAACCGCTTGGCCAGCACAACTCAAGGCCAAAATCTATTTAATCATGAAATAGGGACAGTTGTAAAAAAGAGGCAGTGGAATATTCCTGCATGGAAACGCCCCCGCCTCACTTGACACGTGCCCCACAGTCACTTTATGAGACACAATGCATTCACCTGACAACATGCACTCCTCTCATCCACTGTAGTAACTCTTCCCAGAAATTAATACACACCTCACCGCTCAGTCTTCCTTAAAATCTAGCCAAGAATGCTGCAGTGCGCCAAGTAACTGGCTAAACAAACAAAGTAAATACACCGATAATGCCGATGATAACATCCGAGGCGAAATGAAAGGATGAAGGTCAGTAATTGAGAGAAGGTGGGGAGATGGAAGCATGGTGGGGTTTGTTTTTCTCCTGGCAGGGGCCCATCTGGGCACGTGCGGCGGGCTCCGGGGCGGTGTAGGAGCACGTCTGTGCAGAGGTTAAGAAAAGCAATTAATCCACAGCGGAGATAATCAAAAGGAACCTCCCCCTCCAGACACCTTGGTGGGGGAGGACGAGTGAGAGAGAGGAGAGAGAAAAGGGGAGGCAGACAGAGAGGGAGATGGGAAAATACTTGTTTACAGGCACTGCTGGCGCGATCAAAAGCACAGGGGTTCAGCTCCGCCACCGGGGCCCCTCCGTTTCAGGTGGAATTGATAACACTTCAGATGTACAATTCAATGTTTGTGAGAGTACTTTTACCTCCCGGTGAGAAGGCAAGGATTTTTCACAGTCTAAGCTGCATTTCCTTTCATCTCACATTTTGCAAGGTATCAACAGATTGTCAATGGTGAGGAAGACATTTTCCCACACATAATCAAAGAATGTAGTGTCGAGCGCCTGCACTCCCCCTGCTATGACGTGGATTTAGAGAGCACTGAAGATCCTCCGATTGATCGGCCGACAATTGTTCTGAATATTTTGAACGGCGGTCTCGATAAAAAAAAAGGATGATCAGAAGAGACGATCAGACGGCTTAAAACACGCGACACCATTTCTCTAATCTTTATACTTGAGATACAATGTTGTGAAGAACAGTTAGATAAATAATGCGACACGATAAAAGGAACCTGTGATCGGTACGAGCAGGTACTGCAGCCATCGGTGATCTGCCCCAAAAACATTTAACATCTCTGGAAACTGAAACGGTGATTATCAATTTCTGTGAAGCAAGTACCTCACACGGACATAAGGCTGAACTCTCAACTAATATTCAGTTTGTATGGTTTAGTCAGAAATGCTCTCCTGCTGACAATCTTTAAAATGAGTCAGTTCCATTGGGAATCAAAGCTCGTTGCTCCCTCTGGTGGTTCACATCTCCCTTTGAACACAGTGTGCTTTGGGTACATGTAAGTTTATGATGTGGTATTCATCCTCTTTTTTAACATGGTCAAACAGAAATGTAGCTCTATGATCAATTTAAAAGTATATAAACATCTTGCTGCAAGAACTGGCAGACGGTTAGCAGGTCAGCAAGTGGTGGCACTTTCACAAAGTGCTGATTAGATAATTGCCCATCCATATCTTGGCAATATGTTGCAAGGGAACAACACGCTTCTCATTAAACCGCCGACAGGCCCTGCTCCTGTGGGTCGCTATCAAAAGTGAGGTGTTCAGCAGGCACACACACACACTTGTTGATCTAAAAAAAATAAATAAAAGATGTGCCAACATGGAAATGAGATACTCCTTTGGGGGTACTTGTAAGAGGTAGGAGTAGTTCTAGGTGCACAGAGCACATCACGGACTGAAATCAGGAAAAACAGAAAGTGAGTTTCTGGAACAGGAAATAAAAGCTGCTTTCCAGTTTTGACAGAATGTTTTTCCTGCAGTCAAATGCTCATTAGGAATGGCCAATTCACCAACCATGGAAGCATGAAACAACAGCATCAGACATCACTCGGCTCACACTCACTTGAGCCACTTAATAGCACTTAATCTTGACACCCTATACACACACACAGTAGCAGAGTCCACCTTTCTGCAGTGTCTGTGATCTGAAAGAAACAGAAGTCCCAATGCTCCAAAAAGCTCCCATATTTAAATGTTCTATCTCTTTCTTGCTGTTGTGTGCGTGCCTCCACTAAACCCATTCAGGCTACTGACTCATTACACTGAAAAAGAAGTGACTCGCATGGATCAAATACTGTACATGAGAGCGCCACACAAAAGGAGCTTTCATTTAACCGAGCCACTGAGTGAGTAGTAACGTAACTTGAGCCTTGCCGTGATGAAACATGCCGTAGGCAGAAGCAGAATGCATTAGTCCTCACTGCTTCTGAGAGCACGCTGCGTTACCTGCAGCTTTTTTTTTTGAAACGTCTTGAATGATAGGCTTCACCCTTTTGAGCCGGACTGCCAAGTGCTGGCACACTTTGTCGAGACAAACTGAATACATTGCTTTTGAAGAGCAGGGAGCTCGGAGTTCTAAAAAAGACATGCACAAAATGTGTGATGAAACTTTCAGCACCACGGACAGCGGCACCCAAGAAGCCTGGCGAGAGCGGGAGAGCGAGCGTGTGAGAGTGGAAAAGAGAGAGACGGCGGAAAGCGAGAGGCAGTAGTTTGATTTGATAATTAACGAAGACATCCTCTTTCCCACCCTGTGCGTTTCAGCTATCCCCATGTCTGCACTTTCAAAAGTGGAGGCGCTTACCCCAAAACACACACAAACACACACTCCTAAGGCAGGACCCAGCTTTTCCACAGTCCCCCCCCCCCCCCCATCTCTGTGTCTTAGGCTGAATAATGCAGGGCCTTTACCCAGTGCTCAAGCATGAGTGGATAATCTGGCCACAAGGACAGGCTGTGTCAACATTCCCCTTTACTTCCTTATTTATTTATTTAGCCACCCGCCGTAGGACTTGGGGAGGGCAAGGGAGGATATGTGCATGGCTAACAACATGCTGGCCAAGCCGGTGACCTGCTTTTTCATTAACGGAAGTGCAGATCGTCCCAAACTGGTTTTGGCAGATTACATGCGAGCTTTTTAGGGAGACCAGATTCCTTTATTCAATAATCATTATTAATCAATCCTTTTGTCTATGAAATGTTTGAAATAACTTGAATATGGTCATCACAGTTTCTTTGAAAAACTTCAAGTTGTTACGAAATTTGTTTTTGTTAATTATTTGAGCAAATAGCAGCACCTTGGACAAGACAATACTTCATTGTTCACAAGTATAATCTGTCCGACCAAAAGGTCCAAATCCTACAAGATAATCAACTTGCAGAGAGAAGCCGCAAACACTCACATTTCAGAAGATGAACAAGCCAATCTCTGTGTCTCGGTGTCTTTGCTTGATAATTGACTGAAAAGATACATTTATTCAAATGATTGGTGATTTCATCATCTCAAAACAGCAATGCACTGACCATTTCTCACAGCTGTCACATTCAACACTCACGTTCAAGTCATCATGTACAAAGTTACAATCATGTAAAGTCATGAACCTTAACTTAAACCCTCTGTTCAAGTTGAACACTAGAGACGGGCAGCTAAACTCTGTGCTCTCATTGTGGATTTAAGTGTCTTAATGCCTCCAATTGATTGGCAAAAACTGCTGTTGCACGTTTAAAATGCCACTCATTCGTAATGACTTCTGATTGAGGTGGCTTTTGTTTTCTGGGCCTAAAATAACTGCTACAATATGACTCTTAGCCCAGCCAATCACGAGCAAGCTCAGACTTCAAGAGCTTAATCCTCTTTATTTTTGTGATTACTTGTATTCAAATGGCGGCCCACTAAACCACGGGAGATTTATCGTTTCAAAGTCTTCCTCCGCTGTATGGCAACCTGGATACTGATAGCAGAAGAATACATATCCTGTAAATATATATACTGAACTCTCACGGTGGCATTCAAGTAAATTACCATAGAAATCACTGTACAAATGTTATGGCATCAATCATTGGGCATAAATTGCTAAATAGCTGGGAGCTCTCTTAGCATTCAGAGAATGATTTCGTTGGCATTCTTGTGGCAGATGACTTTAGCCTCTCACATTCCTCACACAAATTAGAATGTGAGAATGAAGAGGGATTTCATACAGCATGATAAGTGTATTTTAAAGGCAGAACTGATTAAGCTTGGGGGGGGGGGGGGGGGGGGGGAACTGGGTAATTATCTCCATACAGCTCCTCTGCTGTGAGAGAGCAGGCCCAACACCCCCAGGATCAAAGTGCTCGGTCTATTCCTAAACCACCAATCCAAAATGTGCTTTACCTGATTTCAACACCTTACCTGGCAACCCACGGGGTCTCGGGAACGCAGAGATGCACGTGAAGCGCTCGTGTCTCGCGATATTCACGTTAAAAGCATCGCTCAGTCAATGCTGAAGATGACGCATATCAGTTACTTCAAACGGAATGCTAAGTTTGCGCTTACCCCTAATTTATTTATAGAATTCCTGGCATAACATTTTATTTTGTCTACTCGGTTAATTTATTATTGATTTCAAGGGCAGGATGTTTTGAGCCCATCCCGAAGAGCTGTGGAAGTTCGGCAAGGCAACCTTTCAGAAAAGTAGTTCGGAGACATTGGGGCGACTTTTACATGTATGAAATGGGCGGAGGGATATTCGGGGACCCTCTTGCAGGTCATCAATTAAGCGACAATTAAGTTTTTGTGAAGTTGCTACCTGCGCTCACCTCATGAGCTGACTCACTAAGGAGGGGGTGTATCCCTTTGCAACTTACGTGACTATTTATTTTTATCAGAACATGTTTATCAGAGCATGTTCGTTGTAGTCAGTTACGTGCAACAGTAGTCGAGCTAATGTTTGCAGAAAGTCATAGCGTTACGTTGGAGAGAGAGAGAGAGAGAGAGAAGTGTCCTACCTGCTCGTAGCAATTCTCCCAGGTGAGGTTCAGGAGGCACGAGGAGAACAGCTCATCTTCGGTCCGGGCACAACCGTCCATGATGTGTGCCAAAGCACGTCTCGGTTCGGAAGGGAGTCTGCGGAGTTCTTTAAGGGTTTGCAAACGAAGACGTTGTCTTCGCTTCGTCTTCCCTCGACGAGTGTCTCTATCGCAGTGTGTGTGTCTCTCTCTCTGCCCGCTCGTTCGCTTCTCCGTCCGGCGTCGTGGAAGCTGTCAAACGAGCAGCGGCGGTGTGCTGGCTGCTGCTTCCCTTGTCACGTGTGCAGCTTCTCTTCTCTCCCCCCCCCCAAAAAAAAAACGACGGAGTGGGATGCTTTCGAGGGCACTGTTTCCCAAAGTGGGGTCCGCGGGCCGCCTGTAGGTGTCACCTGCAGGCTTAAGAGTGTGTCCCCCAAAAAATGATATAGAATATTTCAATTTCACAGTAATGTCACTGCATTGTTAAAAAAAAAAAAAAAAAAGGTAATGCTGTTGTTATTATCCCTGGCCAACACATGACAGTTTTCGAGAACACAATTAACTCGCTGGTTAGCTAGGTTACTTCTGTTAATTAAAATCACCTGGTGCTCCAGCTGCAATTAGCTTCAATGGCTGCAATTAAAAAAGAAAACGAGCTGTCCTTTGCTGGTCTAAAAATCATTTCATATTTCACTCTCTCACTACTCCCTGCTACACTCAACAGTTTACAATCCAACATTGATATTTTGAACACTTTTAAATCATTAGCTACCATTTCGCATGCTCACAGACCTGCTGCTGAAGTGACAATGACGTAATGGTAAAATGTGCAGTATTGCATTGTGGGATATCCAGCAACAAGTCCTGCACATGTTACTTTTGTTCCATTGTGGGAACTTTTTAGAGCGTGTGGGCTAAGTGACTTGGTCATGCTTGAGTCATTTGAGTCAGCCTTCAGCCTTTCAATTTGGGATGACTCCTTCCTGAGCCCAAAGATACAACATTACATAATAACAATAGAGTGCAGCAAACTTCATTTTCATAACAGTTAATATACTTGGTGGAAAAAGTATACAAAAACAATCTAATCTAAGTTTCACAATCGTGTTACACCCAGAGTGGTGCATTATCAGAACTGTGGGCTTGTCCACTGTTTATGATTGACATCTTCCTCACTCTCCTGTTACGTTTGTTGCGACCTGCTGCTGTGAGGCAACACCTTTATCATTCGTAGTATAAGTACAGAGAGAGCGGTGACATTATGCAATTCCCACCTCTGCCCGAGCAGACGTCTAGTCAGGTAGAATACGTGAAAGCAACTGCATGAGTGGGCAGGGCATTTAATTAGGACGAAATACTGCAACAAAAGTTAAAATGTTTTGACCTATGATTCATAAAAGAAGTATGCGCTAAAACTTCCTATTACTTCTTGAAACCCACTTTGATGATTCGGACCCCAGTTATTTTCTCACTTTACTAACCTTCCTTATTTGACAGCACAAAATAAAACAGCCCATTGCACCGGAGACATGGCCAACGGCTAATTTACATCAAGTCATTCCCCAAATCAGGTGCCACTGAAAAAGGGCAAAACAAAGCACAGAAAGCTAATTAATTTGTGACAGAACAAGTGATTTACATCTGAGCCACCCGGTGACTGCACTAGTCGCAGAGATAGGAAAGCAGCAGCAGGCTACTCTGGAGCCAGAACCACCAAAAAAACCCAATACAACAATATATTGTGCAACATTTCTACTTTGAGTTTGCCTTTTAAATGTTGCCTTGAATGTACCGTTTGATTGCGCTTTAAAGGTTTTATCAGTCACGCAGACTATGACTATAATCAAATATGATGAATTCAAATGAAAAAGCCTGCCTGATTCAAATTGAATTACATTCGCACAGCTTTGTAAAAAAAAAAAAAGAAAACGAGCCGATTCAGTACAGTATGTCAACCATTAGAGCAAGTGTGAAGCATTGTGGAAAACAGAACAAAAAAGCAGCACAATATTGTACTCATCCGCGTGCAGCCATGCTGAGCACAGACAATCTTTGAGCTCTCCCTGCAAACCGTGCAAGGAGGGCTTGCTGGTGTCGAGCTCATTTGGAGAGCTGTCTTTTAGCACACTATTTATTGTGATGGCAGACCCCGTGCAGTTAGACGGGGCCTTTTTGTTCATCAGCCTTTCTTTTTTGCTGGCATCCTCGTTTGATCAGGCGTGTTTGCCACGCATGATCTGCACCCGTTTGAAGTGTGGTCAATTGGCACAGCGCTGTGCATTTTTCTTTTCTTCCTGGAGAAATTGTCAAGAATCCACTGCAGTAGTGAGAGCATAGCAAGACAGAATGACAGCGAATGTCCCCCCATGGTGATTGACCAAAACACAGCTTACATATTCCATCTTCCTAATTCTCACGAGGCTTGTTAGAGGTGTCAATACTGCAAATTGTGGAATAAAAACATCAAATTGCTCGGCCTTTGAGAAGCAATAAATAAAGGATTTTGCGAGGCTTTGAGCTTTCTGCGACACTTGAAGGTCTCAGTGATTTTACAGTTTTTGATTGTTGTGTTGCGTATTTTAATGAAAATGCATTTTTTTTGTGTGTGTGTGTGTGTAAGCCGTGATCTGGAGGAGAAGAAAAAGAATGATGCAAGCAAAACGAAGAGCCGTTTGTTCTTTAGCCTTATCTGTCACCATCGTCCATAATCTGTCCCGTGCTTGTAGATTAATTTAAAGATTATGGAGTGCCATACATTTGCACACAATGCAGGGGGAGTGCCAAGGCACAAGAGAGATCACAAATAGCTGGCTTCCTCCTGAACGTGTGGCACAGCTCAGCTCCTTCCTGTATACTCGTGTGCCTTTGCGTCTTCTGTGAGCTTCCTCTGATCAGTCCCTTCTTCTGCCCGGTGACACATGAAAGCCTTTCACGGAATCAAATCAACAGCCCGAGATAATTCAGTGTGACAATGTAACAATTGTGTTAGTGTGATTTTTTTTTATTTTTTTTTTGTGGGGGATATTTCCACCGTTCACACGTATCTCATTGAAGGCTGTGGCAGGGGAAATTGGGTGAAAGTTCAGGACAGCCACCGATCCGGCCGCGTTGAAGGGGGGAAATAAATGAGGTCAAATCAAACGCTGTTTCCCCTCTCTGCTGACAGGTAGCGGCTGCACATTCTGCACAGGTGCCTTCAGTAGCTGCACGATTCATTTCAAACTGGCAGCCCATTTTAAACATGCAGTCTACATGCCACATCTCCCCTACACAACCAATTTATCAAGCCTAACCCGGCGGTACGTGCATATACTCCCATATCACAGAGAAGGCTGGAAAGCAACTGTCATAGATGGCATGATTGAATTGTTCCCTTGCACTGTCACCAGAGGGGCTATTACTTCAAATTAGCATACAAATTCAAACCAGGACAGATGGATTTGTCACATTCCAGTCGCCATCTTCCTGGAAGATTGGCTGTGCTTGTGCTGTGTGATGGAGATAAGACACCTGTCTCGTCTCCGATTGGTGGCTGCGTCGGTGGGTGAAAGGATCGGCGTGGGATGGGAGGAGGACTGGGCGGGGGCGATGGATTTCCTGAAACGCTGAGGTGTTCTGCAATAAACTTCCCTACCCACGGCCTCAAATGATGATGAGGCACCATACCGGACTCTGTGGGTGGCAGGAGATTGAGCCGCGGCGAGGCGGTGATTCACACTGTTTGGAAACAAGCTGAACAATACCTGTCTGGTATTTGTTTGTGTTCGCTACTTTTGTTGAGTTACGGTTAAAGAGACACATAAAACGGCCTCTAACATCAGCCCAGGGTGCAAGTACGGGATGTGCTGTGCACAGCTGAGCGAAGGAAATGTACAGTGCATCCCTGACCTCAAGTAAGTTGTCAGCTTGAACAGCGAAACAAAACTCCAGATCTCATTGTAACTGTGTCAGAATTCAACTTTTAATAATATATAAGGGTGCCCGTGTAAGCACACACTACAGACAGACTGTATGATTGCGCGCAAGAGGTAGGACTGCATGCATAAGTCGCGTGCCCTCATATCAGACACTAACAAAATACAACTTGGAGACATTACGACTTTCATTTGTAATCACGGCGGTGTGAATCAATGGTAAGTATTGAGCAAAGAAAAACTGTTCTTACCGCAGGATCAATTCCATATAATTTCCACATCAGCTCAAACTAATGGGTTTTCTATTGGCTTCACTTCGGAGGGAGACGAATCTCTCCGGCACCATTTTTGTGGTTCTGTGTACGTTCCCAAGCAAAAGGCCATCCACTTAAAAACTTGTCTCCCAACAGTCCAAAAAATATTAAAGCACACATGCTAATTTCCTGACTTAGCATATTACACAATCTGCAGGCTTCATTTAAAAACTCCCTGAGCAGGTATCTCTGCCTGCCTCCTTCCAGACACTACAGAGAATGGGGAAAAATGCTTACAGGTTCATATCTGCCTCTGCAGAACAGAGGAAGGCAAGGTTATGCTATCATAAAGGCAACCCGAACAGAACAAATAATCTTTAAAATGAACAAAATGGGGACGTTGATTTACATTTAGTGTCAAACTTAGTTGAGAAAAGAATGGTTTTTTTCCAATTCTTCCACACGAAAAAAAGTCTATCCAACTGAGGATGTCACAAGTACATCACTGAAACAATATGTTCATTATTCAAACAGAAAATTATTTTAGTCACTAAAAGCAAAAATGGCAAACATCTGCCAGATGCAGCTCATTAAATGTGAACATTTGCAGAGTTTTTTCTTATTTTACGTAGTAAATTGAATATCTTTGGGTTTTTGACCGTTAGTCGGAAATTGGCATAATCCACTAATTTAGCATCAAAGAAAATATATACATACTATATACTGTATATATCAAAATCGATGCAGCAGAACCAGAGGTAGTATGTTTAAAATTCCATGCATTCTTCTTTATTGTCAAAACCTGGCGCATACATTACCCACAGTGCAACATAACCACCAAAAGTTTGGTCGGATTTCTGGGAGCATATTGCTTGTGGTGGTTAGTTAATGTAGGTGGAGTCACCTCAAGCAAAGATCAGGAAACGGTTGCAGAAGGCCCCACCAGACTTTTCAAATATATTGCCAACTGACGCTGACTCAGTTCAATCTCTTGAGGCAATATATCAGACTGTTGGCAGCTCTGGTGCCACAAAAGGGCTTTGTACTAGTTTTTCACATGGAAATAGAGTTAAATATGTAAAGTTGACGGAGGTCGCTTTTAATTGGTTAATGGCAAAAATAATTGGCATATTAATCAATTGTAAGACAATTGTCAGTTGCAGCCCGAGTAAGAAGAAATTGTAGAGAATGCATGATAAAGCTCTGCACTTTACATAGTGAGGCACCGCAGCCTTTACAATGTACTTCTTTAAAAGCTGAAGGGCCTTTTAAGTGACAGGTTAAAAAGAGAATGGTCAAAAATTGATGAAGCAGAGGCCATAACTTGAACCTCCCTGCTTCATAAACGCCCCACACCATCAATTTGTAATGCAAGATTTCTGTAAATTATTATCTCTCCACGGCTGAGCTAAAATACCCGGGTGATGTCTCTCAGACTTGACGGAGCTCGTCCAGAACCACAGAAGACGTTAAACAATTGTTTCCACAAGACGTAGGGAGTCGTGCTACTGACTGAAATGAGCTATTAACTGCAAACTGGGTGGAGTGCTCCTTTAAATGCATGTTTCAGCTCTAAAGTGGAGCGGTAACTCACTTCAACAACAACAACGTCAAGACTTAACGCGCACGGTTAACTTGCAGCTGCCAAGTAGCAGTAAGCAGTCCTTAGGAGTAGTTCTGCAAGACCGGGATGCTCCCAAAGTGCTCTCTTACCTTCACAGGCCTCTCACGAGTCTGGTTACTCAAGACTTTTAGTGGAATTCACGCTCCGCCACTCGCAGGCAGCTTGCCTCGGTTAAGTTGTTGACCCACAGAATGAGGGGAAAGCCTCCCAAGAAAGTTTGTCAGAGCTCAAGTTTTGTCCCCGACCATCACTCTGGTTGTGTTCTAGATCGCCACCACAGTGCTGGAAATTCCCTGCTTCTCCCAAACTGCAAGCTTTACCTTCCACATTACAGAAGCGCTGACACAAAGCAGTACAGCCGGAACAGGCTCCAGCACAGCAGGGATTTCACACTGATCTTCTTCCGAAACATTTGTAATTAACATTCCCCCTCACTCCCAACTGTTTCTGAAGCTATCAATATCCCAGTAAGAAGATTTAACTTCCCCTGAAGAGCCGGGAAACGAGCTGGATTTGGCAGGTCAAAGCGTGGTCTCGCGCGCGCGCGTGTGTGTGTGTGTGTGTGCGTGAGGGTTAAGTGAAAGGTTTACGCCCCGATTATCC
The DNA here is from genome assembly GCF_910591455.1 of Pholis gunnellus. Classification (NCBI taxonomy): domain Eukaryota; kingdom Metazoa; phylum Chordata; class Actinopteri; order Perciformes; family Pholidae; genus Pholis; species Pholis gunnellus. The sequence goes on from NC_136550.1 coordinate 9,191,691, forward strand.
TGTTATTTTAATGCCGACACTGGGGAAAACGTTTTATTACAAAGTCATTTTTATTAAGTTGAACAGCGACAGGAAATGTGACCAAAGTGCCCCTCTTAGTATCTCCATGACAAGAGGACAATACATTATGCCCGCCTCAAAACAGTATAAATTATATTCAATCAAAAAAGCAGTAGAAGCAACAGCAAAGAATCCCGAGCTGTGACTTATAGTATGGATGTATTTAGGAGGAATGCTGAAATTGACATATCATGCTTTAAAACAGAATGGTTAATAACTAAATTCCTGAAAACCGCTCATTTACAGTCCATTTCTGGTAGTGCTTAACCCTCTGGGCTTCAAAGAAATGACACATGGTGGCCCTCAAAGGACACAATTCATCAGTCGTCGTGAAATACATCACACACACACACGCACAGCACGACAAAACAAAAAAAAAACCAGAATTCAAAATTAGGTTGTTGGTGGAATTAAAAAAAAAGAAGTTCCAGGTTTTACTTCATACGGATACTGAGGATGCCGTTGCAGCACATGCGAACCTTCCTTAGTACTGAGTGAATTCCTTTGATGAGACTTTCGCAATGATACGCTCCAACTGTCTCTTTGCTTCACACTGGGGGAAGTTACCCATCTCGTAGTACTGCGGGGCAATTTTCACCAGCCTGGGAAAGAAAGCGAGTAAACATTAGTCACAAAGAAAACTCGTCTCCTGTGTTTACTTGTGGGAGAGCGCGGTTCTTCCATAATCACGCGGCGACTGCCGGTGCGAGATGCGATACTTAATTGTGTACGATCACACGGGGGGGGGGGGGGGGGGGGGGGGAGAAACATGCGTAGTCGGTGTACTGCAGTACATGCGTGTGCAAACAAGCCTACACTGGTGAGGCCGGCATTTTATTCTTATTAGAGCAGAGAAGTAAAAACTCATAAAACTGTGTTGGCTCTGTACTCCAGCACAGCAACAAATACAAAAGGTAAAGGTAAGGTAAAGTCATTTGAATTAATAAACCTTTGTTGTCATATTCCCTCCTCCCATTTATTGAAAGATGGATCATTATTTCCGAAATACAGTCTGTTAGCTAAGAAAGAATTATGCTTTAATCCATATTTATTGGTGTTTAGACTTCCACAAACAACATTTTCACTGGGGCCGAAAAAAATGAAAATATGACGACAGACTTCCAAAGCTTCATTAGAAAACCTCAATGGAAGCTTAAAAACAATATAGCTATATTTAAGTTGTCTTAACAAAATATCTTATTGGTCACACAACATTAGGCTATCTAATACTCGGGAATGCATCCCGTGTAGACACAGACGGAGCACTGAAGCTGCTAATGTGGCGCTCTCAAGGTGTGAGGAAGAGGACGGTGGCGAATCGTGATCGGGTTGACACGGAGGACAACAGGTGTGGGTGTCGACGTGTCTTACGCTGCGTGGTGCCCATTACGATATTTGTGTTAATACTGAGTGACTACACTGTAGGATTTGTATCCAATTTCAGAAGACTGACATGCATTGGATTACATTTTTTTTCAAAGATGTCCTCCCACAACATGCTTAACGGACGTACGGACGCAATTCAAAAGAAGAATGATCTCTTTGAAGCTACTTCAAACTAATAATATGGGATTGTGTGCAGAAATCCAGGGTATTTCCCACAAAGAAACAATTAAAGATATCATGAGAAGAAATACGCTCTCCATTAGTCAAGGGAACTAAATAAAACATTTCTTTCTGATAATTATCTTTACAGCGCACCACTGAAACGTACCATTCTGGCTTGATGTCGGTGCACGTGCGGATGTAATTCTTGGTCGTGAGCACAAACTCGTTGTAGAGCACCCACTCGGGCTTGTGGTCCAGCACGGTGGAGGGGTGCAGCTGAACGACTTGGTTGTCCTTCACCGTCAGGTAATGGCCGGTGCGTTCCAGGTGAGCGATCTGTTCGCACCGCAGAGAGAGAGAGAGAGAGAGAGAGAGAGAGAGAGAAAGAGAGAGAAAGAGAGAGAAGAGGATCAGGAACGAACAAATGCAGTTCACTGTTGTCTGTATGGTTGTCTGTATGGTTGTCTGTTGTCTGTATGGTTAAATTAGGGGCATTTGCCCCTAATTTAACCATACAGACACATCAAAACCTTATTAGTTACTAATATTGCAGCCTGATGCTGCAAACTTGTTTGTAAGCAGGCAGTGAGTGATTTCCACTACTAGGTGAAGCTGCAGTGGCTGTTGTGATTAACCAAGGCAATCAGTCTCAATAAAGGCCGTTCCCAACAAAGACATGGCTTCACAAACGCTGTGAAAGCTCCAACATGAACCGCAAATTTGTCTCCGAGATAAAGGTTAATGTTGACAAATATTCAAATATTAACACCATAATTCAACTTGTCAGGCTGCTTGTTTCAGGTAGCCTGAAAACGGCTTCTTGCAAAATGCCATTTGTTTCCTTACGCGAGGAGCAAATTGACTTGATTTATTTTTATGTGTTTAAAGTAAAGCAGCTCTCTGTGTGTGTGTGTGTGTGTGTGTGTGTGTGTGTGTGTGTGTGTGTGTGTGTGTGTGTGTGTGTGTGTGTGTGTGTGCACTTAAAAGGCGGGTTATCCATTACAATTAACATCTCAGCAAAATTCTTTTGTCAGGACCTGGTTTTGCACAAAAACACTTATTTTTCAAATGATCAAACTAAACAAGGGCAAACTACAACGAGCATCAGAATAACACTGAAGCTGGATATAACGACTGCCTTTGCACAAACAACAAATACTATATAAAGAAAGTAAAAGAAGACAAAATAGCAAGACGGACCTGCATGAAGAAGCCAGTGACCAGCGCGCGGCGGATGTTGGTGTAGTAGTCTCTGCTGTTGAACTCGGTGCTCCGCCGCGGCAGGTTGAAGCGGTCCATGATCCTGGACAGCTGCTGGCGCACGTTGTCCGCCGACATCAGCGAGCGGTAGTTGACGAAGTTCTCGTAGCACCACTGAGTGGAGTCGTGGTCTGCGTGGGACCAGAGCGATTCAGGGTTAAGAGACGAACAAAGCCGATGTTGGGACCGTGTGTTAGAAGCGGCCACTCACTTTGCTTGAAGGCGTGGTAGACGTTGAGCAGCGTCATGTGGTCTCCGTCGATGTGGGCGAAGCGCATCTTGGACTCGTCGGCCACCTTCTTAGCCTCCGTGGGTCGGACGAAGCACTGTGGGACTAAACAAGGTTGGTATAGGCCCCAACACAGCCGCCCATAGGGATAAGTTAAGCAAATCCCGCAGACAGGAACAAGGCCTCAGCTCAAGAGAGGCACAGAGCACTTCACAGGGCACAGTGTATTGCGAAGTGGAAAAGAAGATGAGGGTCAAAGAGAAGAAGGATGGGCTCCTCCGTCCTGATGCACTACAGTATGGCTTTACACGACGTATAGCAACCACGTGACGCCCAGTTTATGGATGCTATGCTGACGCTAGACCAATCGGGGGCGAAGAGTTCATCCGGAGGACCAGAGTTCTGCCGTCTTCCCCGCTGTGAACTTTCTCTGGATGTCAAAAGCTGCTTAATTGTGCCTTTAATGGGGTACGGGCTGTGTTTATTGAGCCTCGTGGTTGGTTGCTGTGGCGGCATCATTCTCAGGTGCACTTTTCGCTGCTTACTCTTAATGAACTCAGCAAAAAAAAGAGAAAAAAAAAACCACAACCTGCCGTCCTGAAACACCTGCTTTAAGTGCACACCACGTCCAAAGAGCTAGTTAAATCCATTTCCCCCACTCTCAAAGACCCTCGCACTCCCTTCAAAGGCGTCAAGATTCATCTCAATGAGCAGCATTCTGCTTTGGCAAGCCCAAAGTGCAATTACTGCTGTAGCATGCTGGTGCTGCTGCAGCTACACCTATACATTTGTACAGACATGTACCCCCTACCCCCCCCCCCCCCCCCCCCCCCCCCCCCTCCTCACGAGTAATAGCTGACACCACTGACTTTACCCCCGACTTGCTTTGTCGTTAAGTTCGTTTTCAACTTCTGGGCTCGGCTCTGTCTATTGTTCATACAGATTAAGTCCGTCGTAAGTGGAATTTGACGATGAGGGCAAATCTAGAACAGAATGAAGGGTCAAGGAATGCAAATACATTAAAAAGGGGGGGGGGACTTAACAGAAGCTGCTCTGTAGATTTCCTTTGAGCTCACTGGTCCATGAGCACAGGAAATGGAGAGAGTAGCAGCTCAGACCCACACATTTAGCCAGCCCCGAGCATTACCTGACAACATGGCAGTGACGGAGAGGATCTCGTTGGAGCAGTTGAATTCGCAGCTGGCGATGACCATCTTGGCCAGCTGGGGGTCCAGCGGGAACTCCGCCATCATGGAGCCCAGCTCCGTCAGGTCACCGTCGTCATTGAGCGCCGCCAGGTAGTTCAGCAGCTCCAGGGCTCGCATCAGGGTCTCTGGGGCTGGACGGGAGAGACGGGGCCATTAACAGCGCTCCAAGCCCCATGGGGCAATACGCACAGACGACAGCGGGAGAACAATTTACAAAACTGTCATTTTAGCATCACAGCAACAACTTGAGGAGAACCTTTTTCCAAACACGTATTTCTGAATAGATTTATAGCCTTGTTTGAGATTGTTGGCCAAGAGGAAACGTTTGAAGAAGTCCCTGTGAGCTTTGATTATTATAACGGACAATTAATTGAGTAAATTGTCAGATTTATCAATCAAAAAGAATAATTAGTCGCAGCCTTTTGCATCTTCACACTAAATAATATATTTGTCCATAATGGCATTAAACATAGAGATCAATCTTTCAAGGATGATCTGACACATTTTGTGTTAATATCTATGTTAAATTTGGCTGGTCGAGCATTTAAAAATTTCCAAATTTAAGCGGTTAAATGTGACAATGAATGAATAAAATATAATAATTGCAATCGATTTCCTTTTAGACAATTCATTTCTGGGAAATTCTGAGTGTCTATCATGTAATCCAGCTGTTACTGGATTAAGATATAAACTTGCTTGTTGGCTCAGTAAAGGAAGTGATTTGCAACCCGAGCAACCGAATTTGACTTAAGGAGGAAGCGATAAAAGTGATAAACCGCCACAGATCCAGCAGCTGCTTTACTCAGACCTGTAGTCGAAGACAGATGCGAGTTCAGAAAAGAGAGACAGTGGAGCGGTGGCTAACTGGTGGCGGGGAGCATGAGGTCAATCCCAACGAGAAGGCTCTCTGTGAGTCACGCCAGACAGAAACTTAGCGGAGAAGTAATCGTGGCAGAGCTCATTTTTCATCCTCCGCTCGGGCAATCCTAAACAACTAATGCAATTACAGGGGAACTTTCTACTTAATGCTTCAACACAAAAGGCTTCCACCGTTTGGTGAAAAAGATTTTTTTTTTCCTCCAGATGCAATTATTGACCTTTGGCTCCCGAGAGCTAAAGCCTAATGACCAGTTGCATGTTAACTGAAAATTAGCTTCAAGCGCCGGCTGCGGTGCTCGTTCACTTTCATTTCTCTCAAGTGCTCCCAAAAAATTCAATTTAAAACAGCAGGGAGGCATTTTTTTATGATTAAGAAATATTGATTTGGGGCATCAAAGCTACTTTTTTTTTACACAAAGTGAGCACCGGCCACATTACTTACCACACCAGCGGCTTGTGTTGGGCTCAACAAAAAGGGTGAAAATCTGATTTCAAAGCACTGCTGGCGAGAAATTCAATATATACACAACGTGGCTCATCAGAAAGTAAGTATTGACTCTCTCAACACTCAAGAATCCGATATATTAACCGAGGGCCAAATCAATGAGAGGAAAGGCTAAAGGTACATTAAACCACATTGGCTCCGAAAGGTACTTCTCTGGAAATGTCACGAGGCAAATGAATCCCACCCAGCCAAGTCCTTGTGTAAATCGCTACTGATTTCTTTTTGGATTTTCTATTTGGTTGGCCATCGCTCCCGTGTTTAGTGAGCGAGTAGCGAGGTTGGGCAAAGAGAAATAAACTAGATAGCCGAGCGTTCCACAGTGAACGGAAAAAAAAAATCAAGGTTCCCATTGAGAATACGGACTCTGCTATTTGACGGTGTTTGTTTATTTTTATGCATTTTGAACACTGGATTAAATTAATTGACAATAAGCATATTAAATGGAAAAAGCCACTGGCTTTTTTGGGGCCGACACTGTTGATCATCAGGGAGATGATACCTAAATCAAGTTCATCTGACTTGAAATGTAAACATCAAGGAACAACAATATAACCATACGTTGGCCTGGCATCATCTATTCTATAGCTTTATTGGGGTTTTGAGTGTGACAATTAGAAGAATGTCCATCTATCCAGTCATTTAGGGTTTCAAACAGGCCAGAAAACGACATTAAACCCATCTTAAAGCTCATGTAGTGCTATTGTTCCAGCCTCTGAATCTGAACTCTCCGGAGAAGCTTCTCTGACCTGTCCATTTACTCGGAGGTGGGCCTTTGACACGGCGTATCACAATTGATCCAGTGGAACTGGATGCTATAAACCTTTCCAGGAACTCTCAGACTCAAAGCAGACTTCAAACCAGCTCCGTCTTCCACGAGCTAGTTAGGAGAAACCTTCTGCCGCGAGTGGATCAAATACATAAAAAGATAATCCTCCCCTTTCCCCTCACCCCACTGTTCCCAGTTAGTGTCGGCAGACGGGGCCAATCCCGCCGTGTTGACGCTTTACTCTTGCGTTTTTGTGAGAAATGTGGGGGCGGCGGTGGAGGTCAGTCACGTCTCACTGGAGGAATATAAAGGGAAGGCAATAGCCAAGGTGATAGTGCAGCTATTGATGTAACCAATTTCATTCTCAAAATGCCGTTTGCCACAGTGGACGGGGAGAGATGGGTTTAATCTCAGAGGTGAGATGAAAACTATATTATGGTGAGACGAAAAGGGGGGGAGGGAGGGGGGAGGAAGAGGATAGGGAAAGGAGGGGAGGTCTCCGCAGGAACACACACACACACACTCTCCTGGAGAATGCCATAACTGGGTTTTTTGGCCTACATCCAGCATGATTCAACTGAACTTCAAACCGCATAACACTAGTGTGTAATCCACGTCTGTCAGAGCGCTTGTAGTCAAATCTCCAAACATTCACGACGCAGCATTTGATATCTGCCGCGATCATTTTATCTTTGCTTTGTCGTTTCTCCCCCCGGGCTCCCATGTGCCGCAGCCAACCCAGATTTGATATTGTACATGAAACAAGCGCGGTTCAACTAAATGAAGACTTTATAGCGGTTTGTATTTTAGATTCAGATGTCACTGATCAAAATCAAGAGCTATCGTTGTAGTGGATAGTGGATGAAGAGCAACTGGTGCATCAGTTCGCAATGCAGGAAAAAAAATGTCATGTAGTTTTAATAACAATTGCAAACGCACTCCCATGTTCACGCTGCACAACGCGAGAGTAGTTTTTCAAAATAAAATACAGGAAAAACTGTATTACATGGACCCCGCCACCAACAATGAAAACGAAGACAGTACACAGGTATTACAGAATGTGTGACCATGGCTAAAATATAAAACTATAAATGTAAAAAATGGGGTTTGTCTGGATTATAACTTTAAATACATTTAAAACGTTTTTTTCGTCTTCATGGGACCGAAATAATCTTTCAAGAGTCTTTATTAGTAAACTAAATAAACAAAGTCCTACTAACCTGGTGGGTCCATGAAATCAAAGTGCACCAGGTCGTCAATACCCAATTTCTTCAGCTGCAGCACCACAGAGCCCAGATTGGACCTCAGAATCTCTGGATACGTGTTGTCCTGTGACGGGTTAAGAGGTACAAGACAAAGCCAAGGAACAGTTCATTACCAATTAGTCTGGGTGCTTATCATCTCCTCATGCGTTGCTCATGTGTCGACTTGAACAGAGACTGGGAGTCTGGGGGCATTTGAAGGGCTATTTAACTTGACGTGGAAGAATTAGCCTGTTAAAAGTGAGAGCTGGGCCTCCGCAGGTTCATTTGTCACAAAGTGGTCGTTTCGTTGGCATAGGTTATGAAGACGGGTGGAGGCGGTGCGGTTTAGCACCGAGCTCTTGGAATTATAATTCAGCTCAACTGGGAATCGTGGATTCTTAGTGCAAATATTGCATAAGAGAGCTTTTCCAGCAAGAGGGCCGCTTCGGGGGAATACAAAGAGCTTGTGGCGTTGAAGAATGTGAGAATCAAGCACCTCGAAGAATTTCTTAACATTTCCAGAGCGCCGTATTTCTTACCTGCATTTCTGTCTTGTAGGCCTTCTCTGTGTAAAGGCGGAAACACTTTCCGGGGCGTGTCCGTCCAGCACGACCTGCCCTCTGCTGGGCCGAGGCCTTGCTGATGGCCGTAACCAGAAGGGATTCCACTCTGATGCGTGGATTATACACCTGACAGGAAAGGAGAAAGATGAATTTCAGGTTAGTGGGAAAAGAAAGTTTAAACGAAACAGATTTTTCAAGAGGTAAAAAGTGCATACTAACACCCATAATCTACTAAATATAAAGCAGACACATACACACACACACACACACACACACACACACACACACACACACACACACACTATCCACCACAATGCATAGTCTCTACTGGCGCCCCGTGTATGACTTGGCTCCAGGCTGGTGAAATGTCAGAGGAATAAATAACCGGCTTTTCCATCTTTGCCGCTGTCAGGTGTGCACCGCCGTGTTTATCTGGGGATTCTCAGGCAACAGACGCAGATGATCTCAGATAAAGAGTGCTGGGAGAAGATGGGCGGGGGTGGGGGGAGAGACGGGGGAGAGCTAACCTTTTGCTTGGCAAATCCGGGATCAATTACAAACACCACGCCGTCGATGGTCAGCGACGTCTCGGCGATGTTCGTCGACACGACAACCTGTGGAAATGAGAACGGATGGGTTACGAAATGATCCACCCGGGTGCATGGAGGGACCGACAAGACCTGGTACTGGAGCTGGCATTCAAACAACAAATCGTAGTTCTTAAGCACGAGTAAAGGAGAGTAAAACAAGAGCATATATCTGCTATGCTTTAACTTGAACAGCTGCCTGATGTGAGCCAGTTGACAAGCTTGCAGAGATGCCACTACAGTGCACTGCACACACGCTGCCTCATAGTACCACAACAGTTTCTACAATCACGCTTAATGTGCCATCAACGTATCTGTGCCGAGAGCTGGCTTGGTGCTCAGTGTCCCAATCCAAACGCATTACCTCTGGCCCTTTTTGGGTTACGTGATAGTGTGTGCGCGGTCGGGGGTTCCGTCTGAATGTCCTCAGCATGCTGCTGGTTTTTGTTTGAGATGTCAGCATCCCTTCTCTTGGAAATAGTTGATGCAATGGTTCCTGCTTTTTGCTCTACAATGGTTACCGCTTTCATCCAAGCGTCTTTTCTTGCCACCGCAAATGTTTGCATTGTGTCCAGTTTGAAATATTTACAAAATCATTTGACTACTGGAAAGTCTTTTCTCGTATTTCCATAGTAAACAAGCTGCTATTTGTGTAGAAGCTTTTGAGATTTGACTTAATTCCCAACACCAACAGAGGACCGTTATTCCAGCATGTAGCACGGAATAAAAACATGCATGTACGGGCACATCCAGTCCATATAAAAACTAGTGAGACAAGACATGGGTGGTGCGTTTAAAACAAAATGCAGTAGTGTTACAATGAAACACTAAATTTGGATTTGTTTAGTCACCTCAGAGCACACGATCCATACACCCGGGGGTGCAGGTGTTATGAAGAAAGCTGGATTTATGCTGATGCAAAGGGTTAACAAAGTCCCGCCGTAGATATGAAAACACCTACGGAGTGGGTTTTGATTTAGAGTTCAGCACTGATTTCCCCCGTCGACAGCACCACCACATCACTTGTTGGACGTACTGCGATCAGGCAGCATTGTGCTTTAATTATATGTATTCCCCACAGTAACTGTGTTTACATTCTTTCATTCACTTTGTGAAATATAGAGACCGTGGGCCGTGCATCTAGTTATAGAGATGGAGTTACATTCATGTAATTTGTACTGCACTTTGAGAGAATATTGTGCAAAGACTTACTGATACCTTTTTCTCATTCACTGCGATAGAGCAGCAATTGTGTTGAGCAGAAGATTTGCAGTGGAGACGGCTTTGCTCGTACTTCACACCGACGTGTGCTCAAAAGCGGCGCTGAATTGTTGAAGTAGCAGCATGTATAATTGGGTGGTAAGTCCTCATAACCACCGAATCATGTCAGGCCATCCAGGTTTTGAAAAAGGAGGCACTGGTTGTGTACCATTTGACAGTTTGGGGCAAACGGAAACGTTTCAAATTAAATACAGACATACACCCCGCGACCCTGAATAGGATCAGCGGTTTGGAGAATGGAATTTCACACATTCTAAAGCCGGCTAACGCACGGCTCCTGCAATTCTGATCAACTGATAATGCTAGATTTCATCTCTAAGTGTCTTTGTACTGAAATGTAGGGAAAAACAAGTGAGAATGAGAATAAGGCAAACCCAGGCTCAGATCTTTTTCTACTACAATTATCCTCTATAGCACGGCTGTCTATGTGAAATGACAAATCTGAGCAAAAAATAAATTAAAAAAAATCAAATGAGTCACATCACCCTACCTCGAGTCTCTTGCTGTAAGCATATACACAGTGGGAGGAGAGGACGACAGATTTGCAGCTGCTCTCACGCGAGCCTTGACTGCCGCTAGGGCGAGTTCCTCTTACGCAACAGTTCAAACAGACTGGACAGAGAAACCTCTTTCAAGACTGTGGCGGCCGGATCACAGCACGCTCTACTGGCAACTGTCACTCCGCTGCGATAGCTTAATATGCAAGTGGGTGTTTGGGAATATATACACATCGATATCGATCCCGTGCTCACCATCTACCAAGACAGGAAGAAGCTGTGGGCTGACCTGAGCAGTCATTTGGTGGTATCCCATCTGTGTGTTTCGTCGTCCTCGTGGTGAAATGCAAAGCACCAAACCAAGCATTCCTCTGTAGTCGTCGCCGTTACTGGTGCACAGAAACAATTTTGCACACTTGACACACTTCCTTTGTAGCTGTGCCTCTTCAGCTGTCTTCAAGCTGCGAGCCTTACAGACTTTTTAAATCCCACCTTTTAAGTGAGGATTTCTCTTGAGCCTGAGAATGCCTGAGTGTTTAGTTATTAATGCCAGGGAGGGCTCCCCCCCCCCCCCCCACTCATTCAGACCTTGACCTCGGGTAATTCACCTGACAAAAGACACATTCCCCTTAGTATTCAAGCAGAGGAATGAAGAGGTGGCAATAAACGCCTGTATGAAACTGATCAGACAGCAGTATCTGGCAAACGGTTGGGTCGTTTGTGTATTTCTTGGATGACTGGCTGTGTAGATCTGATTGACATGAGCACCCCATGACAAATGGGAGTTGCTTAATTTTGATAGACAACTGAAAATAATATGGGCCGTCAAAAAAAAAACACAACCAGTAATACACCAAAACCAACCGCTTGGTTCAAAAACGCACTTATAGGACGGAGCCATTATTCTGCTTCAGTTTCCACTGTTCTCCATCAAGGACGTGTTCCTCAAACATAATTTCTAATAACTCCAAATCAAAGTATTTCAGACGTTGCCCATAGATTGTGCTGTCAATCTATGGTTACGCAGATATGTCGTCACATCTCAGCGAAGAGGACAACAAAATAAACCACAACCATCATTTTACTACTGCATCTGTACCAAACACTGGAGCTGGAGTGTGCTGCTAGAAACAAAAAACGGTGGCGTTACAAGATACTGCCAAAAAGAAAGGAAACAAATCTGTAAATTTGAAATAAACAGGCAAAACTATTAACATAAATAAACAGCATGACTTCTTACATTGTTGTCGGTGCCACAACCGCTTACATCAACCTTGTACCAAACGGTACAGAAAATGACTTGGCAGGTCCCGCTTTCACCTTTCAAACGGCATATATGTGAAATGTCCCCGGTTTTAAAATACAATGAAAACTCAGGGAAAAACCAGAGTACCAAAGACTAAGAGATTAGTTTATGTGATGCTTCAGGGAAGGTTTAAGGAAAGAAGTTCCTGCAGTGGAAACAGGCCCTCAGTGGCCCAAAGATACAGAGGAATTACATCGTCACAAAACCTATTAGCCACACTGTGGCAGACTGAAATTAAAGTGGCTGTCCAAAAAAAAAAAAGAAAGACTGTCTCATGACAGACACTATATGCCAGCGACAGACGTCCCAGCGAGGAATGAGAGGTCCGTTTTTACAAATGGACTCGGCGAGGTTGCCGCCGTCCTGCGTGTTGGGACACAGTCGGTGCTCCAGCAGATGCCACACATGACAACCTCTCACATTTCATGATCATATGGGTGGCCTCATTGACTGCATTGATTCTGAAGGATTATCCGGGCTAGGGCCATTACACTGAACGCAGGCCGGCTCCTTCCAGTCTGTTGCTGCGCTGGATAATCCTGGCTTCTTTATCAGTAATATCATTAGAGCATCATCTCTGCATGTTATTTCTGGGTTATTACCTGCAGGAGGAGTAAGTACTACGGCTAACGCGGGCCATCTTTCACGTCCCCTACTGGGAAACGCAGCCTTGTTGACAAATAAAGCCTTCCCCCCGGCTGGGGAGAAGGGAGAGCGTGCCTTGAGCAGCATCCACGCGGCCACAGCCCGAGCTCATTGAAACGGAGACGCGGCAGAATCACGGCTGACATTTGAGGGGAATATTCCAAACGTGACAATGTTGAAAAACAAAACCCAACGCTCATCACGGCACATTTGCTTGAGACAATCTTTGAGATGCTCGAACGCAAAGTGAGATTATAGTCTTTGTTTGTAATTAGTCAATTGCTGCCTTGGCTCTAAATGATTAAACTGTTCAAAAATAGAAGATCAGTGGCTTTCCTGGAGAAATAGAGCAATGACGAGCAAGTGCTTTATGTTAATTGAGGGGTGCCTAATGCAGTCGTTAGCATGCGTAGCGGCAGCCGTCGCAAACCTTAATTCTTTTTCACTACTTCCTCTCGGGCTGGCTTGGGACGACATCTCTGCATTTTTTTCCAGTTGATGTTCTTGAGGGGGAATAAAGGGGCATCAGCTGTGCTGTTCACAGGCTGAAGTGAAGCGGTGGCTGGCTTGACAGTTCAGAGGTTACACCGTCAACACACCGTCACTGAGTTCACTTTAATTCCTGTATTAATTATTATTATTCAATTCATAAATTCGTTTTGTGCGGAATCGTATGTTCTCAAAAATCCAGGTTGAATTTAGCGTTTCACAGCATTGTAATGTGTTTAACTTTGAAAGCGAATAAATATTTCCACTGCAGCCTGATCTGCCTCAATTAGAAGGGCTGTAGCAATGAGTCATTCATCGACACCGTTCCCTATCAGACGCTGGTGTTTGTTTGAATGTTTGCTCATTCAACTGGCAGCGATGATATTCTGATATTCCGTCAGATCCCCAGCCAACAGCGTGGCAGCGCAGGTGGTGCCGCTACTCCGGAGATGAGCCCGTCTGAATCGAAACGGTCACACGAGAGAGAGAGGAATTGTCTCGTGCCTGTATCAATAAGAGGACCAGCCACCCCCTCTGAGATTAAGCGATTCAGGAGGAGCAGCGAGAAAACTCCTTGTTTTGGGGATCAGCTCACGTGAAGTGCGCTTCACGTGGCGTCAGAGGTATGAGGCCTCCTCTCGGAGCAGCAGCGGGGCCTGCGCAAACGTAGTGCAAAGCTAAAAATGACTGAGGATGCAGTGCTTTCCTCAGGCTCAGAGGGCGTGAGTAATACCCCAGTTATAATTTAGAGCCGAGAATCGCATGCTGACAAAAGCAGCATATGTTGTGTGAGTCAGTCCTGCGCTAAAGCTGAGAAAGGGGAAAAAAAGTCCCAGTCCCTACCTTTACCCACCTTATTCCCCCATCTGGCTTTTCTACACCAAGCCCACTCACTTTCTATCAAACTCCCCTCTTCAACTGCTCCCCCCTCAGAGTGTTTTTAAAGCAACAAAGCAGTTATACCTTCCTTCCGATGGCACCGCTCGGTTTGTTGGGTGGGGGCGGCTCAAAGATCCTCTGCTGCTGCTGCGGAGGCAGCGTGGAGTACAGCGGGATGATCTTGATGTCGCCGACTTCGGGGCCCAGGTCGTCGACCTCCCTCTTGATCCGCTTGCAGGCTTCATCAATTTCCTGAAAGACGCAAGTGCAACAATTAATCCAGGTGTGTGTGTAAACAGGAAAATCAAACGGCTTCTGAACGACACCTGGATGAACAACGGCGGTGCATCTGGATGATAGAGGAAGGTGGGGGGGGGGGCGGCCGGGGGAAAACCGTGGTTCCCTGCTACAGTACATTTGTTCTAACTATCGCTCCATCTGACGGAGGAAATTAAACCTGGACTGCAGTGTGCTTTGCCGAGCTCCCCGTGGCTCCGTTGTCAAATGCAAGCAATCACGAAAAACATGGAGGCGCACGCTCCGAAGGCACACACACACACACACACACACACACACACAGAGCCAAACAGACTCAAACAGGGGGTTCATTATTCCACAGTGCAGCATTGTAGAGGGGAATGTGAGATGAGACTGCAGCACTGATGCATAACCGGCGGCAAATCACGGCAGATCAGTTTAGTGAAGCTGAACGTTCTGGAGCCGGTGGGCTGGCAGACAGACAGAGGACCGGAGCAGCGCCAGGAATAAGAAAGCACGATGGTGAGCACAGGGTTAGGCCTGTCGGAATAGACTATTAAAACGCACTAAATGTCTACACATTCCACAGGCACTCATAGAAACTTGTATGTTAACTGCCAGCATGCAAACAAACACATTTTTAATCCTCATACTTGAAGGTTTTAAGTGGTTTCTGGTACGGCCTAAAACAACATATAACAGCTATTCATTTCCCGAGTAACTCCCGCTGTTAAGAACCATTTCCTTTGTTTTGCTAACAACAATCGTTTGATCCTCGTGAAGGAGCGGTTACCATATGTGTCACGTTACAGCCTGTACTGTTGCACCACCTGCAGGCCCATGGGAGCAATGCAGCACTTTCTCCAGAAGAGAAGTCATAAAGCAGTGATGATGAACAGGAATGTATTATCCTGATGCTTAAAGACAGGCAATGGGCTACGTCAGAGCTCTTTATGCACACTTATGATTTAGCAGGGTAACGAATGAACCCACAAAACTCCTCAGACATTTTTTGTTTTCTTCTCAAAAAAGGCATACTGCGCTGAAATCAGTTTAGGCACGACTGAAGCGGACATAATTTGTAGCACCGTGTGAAGCCAGTAACCCTTTGCCTTTGACATGAGAAAGCGCCGCGATGCGGTTTCCTGGTTTCCTTCTGGACTGCGAGTGTGCTATTAGCCCCGTCGTCCCCTCGCTCGTCGCATTAAGTCGAACCCCGCTGATGGCCGTGTACCCTTTTAATCAACACGCTGACAAGTGGAAAAAACGGTAAATCTGAATGGATTGGTAAAATTAGCCCGGGTATTAATAGCCTATCAAGCCTCTGGATGCAGCAGCTGCCATGGAGGAGAAAAAAAGGACCTCTTTGCCAAAGCGCTCGAAGCAAGCTGGCTGTCTGTCCCTTAGGGACATCAAGACAGAGTGTCTGTGTGTGTGTGTCTGTGTGTGCACACAGACACACACAACAGGGGGGCAGTTGGCCAGTGTTGGGAACCTGTCCACTGGCTCTCCCCGCGACCCCAGAAGCAACAATCTACAGCCAAGCTAATAACCGACACATTTAGGCACTCCTCTTGACTAGCAAACAACCGCCCCGCCAATCCCCGTGTTTTGATGTTAGCTGCTGAGGGGGAAGCTTAACTATTAGGACTTATCTTTGCTTAACAGCTGTGATAAGTTTCAACTTTCTTGTTTGGAGTTTCGGTTCCATTTGTTTGTGGGAGCGAAATATCTCGCTCCTGTGGAGGAGAGAGAGGGAGAGAGTCCCGTGCATTTTGCTTTCGCCAGTTATAAATTAAACAGATAAAAAAAAAAAAAAGAGAGTCTATGGCTTCGCCGTGGATCTGCCTCCCGATCATTAGTCTACATCAAAGTTGCTGGGAGACTGAAGAGGTTAAGAAGCGCTCGAGGGGGGGGGCTGCAGCACCCTTTGAACACCCATCTCTGCCAGACCTACCACACATTAACTTCTTTAACCCAATTAGGAGGGGGGGGGGGGGGTAATGAACTCAACGTGGGAGTGCTCTCAGTAATGCCTTAGCTTGACACAGTGCGGGGGGGTGAATATAAATCAACAAATTACATTTAACTGCATGAGAAATGTTCAACACATTGCTTGCGAATATCCCCGGACTTTTCTACACATTCACAGGCGCGGCGATCAGCGTTTCTAGCCCTGCGAGCAGCCGGGATACCACTAAATCTGAAATCAATTACCAGCCCTCGAAGGAGACCACTTCAAACACCGTGCCCTCCGATGACTTTATCCCCCTCGTAACAAGCCGCATATTGATCCTGCTTTGGCAAATGAAAACTGACGTAGGTGTCCTGCCACAGTCGGGGCCGATGTTTGAGTGACAAATAATTACGGCTAATAAACAACATGTCACAAGATGTGATCGGGGAAGCCAGAAAGACAACGACATAAAATAAATGGTACCGCGGAACAAAAGCGTTAATACTAAAAGTCCAACATGTCATTTTAATCTCCGGAGCAATTTGTGCTGTATTCCCACCAGTTACATTCTCGACGTGATCACATGGTCTCCAACAGCATTTTGTCAGAGTGCTGAGAGAATAATCATAGCAGCACAGGCACCGTCGGCTCTGACAGGCTTCTCCTGTCCAGTGATCGGGACGTTGAAATATTTGTTGGTGCTTTCCTGTGCGTGCGTGTGTGTTCACCCTGCTGTGACCCAATTCATCATTTTGGGCATGAACCCTGCCCTCTATTACACATCAGTGGACAACATTTGCAGGGAGGAAGGGGGGAAAAAAATAATAAATGACTTAATTTCAGAGATTTGTGGGAGGGCAGAATGTGGGTCACTCCTGTTTTTTTTTTTTTTCTCCCTCCACTGTGCAAATCCTGGTGGTTCCCAAGCAGGCACACCCACGTGCATCAACATCTATCAAACTGAGGATTAATAATATCCTGTGCTGAGGGTGCAGGAGTGGGCTCATGGCACCGTGTATGGGAGTAACTCATCTATGTAATTAGATTAATATGCGCACTCTTAACTTTGGAGATGTAGAAAATCTTTGCACAAGGCTATAACCTTGTTTGTTTGGACAAAAAAACTAAACAATATACATGTATCTAGTTGTTAGTTGACTGACAGATTGACTATCTTTGTGTTTTGACAGAAAAATGCTGTTTGAAAATCTCATCGTAGGATCTAGAAAATTGTGATGGGCATCAAAGTCCAGACGATTACCAGAGAAAATAACCAAACGATTAATCGATGATGAAAATTATCATTAGCATCAGCCCTGCAGCCCGCAATTTGTCACAACTTTCAGATTTGCAATCAGTGCATCTCTATTATCAAACCTAGAACAACCCTCGGGCAATCCGTAAAAACCATCTCATTTAAAACCCATGGAGGCGTACCTCTTGTCCAGTGAGGAAGAGCAGAACGTCCCCTTCGTCCACCTCACACATGTGGATCTGGACCACCGTGCGGATGGCCGCCTCCAGGTAGTCCCGCTCTGGTTCGGGCGTGTAGAAGATCTCCACGGGGTGCGTGCGTCCGGGGATGGTGAGCAGCGGGCATCTGTCAAAGTACACCTGGAACTTGCCGGCGTCGAGCGTGGCGCTCATCACGATCACCTGGACGGACAAGGGCACAGGAAATGTCTGTGAGGGGCAGTGTATTCACAAAAGCGGTGAAAGGGAAGATGAAACTGAAAGTAAGGACAGCGGAGTGTAAATGTGGTGATTACGGGAGTGAGCGCTCGAGTGCAGAATGAGTTAACATTTGATGTGGCTTGATGATAATTGAAGATAAGGACACATACTAAGTGGATAAGGGTGCCACCAAATACAGAATAGATGAAGAGTGCAAAAAGCTATACAGGATGAATAATGCTCCTGAATCAGGATTTAGGGTGAGGTCTCTGGCACGAAACTAAGACGGTGTAGAACTTGGCATTACACTCCGAGTCGCTGACCTACACAGAGCTAGGACAGTCCGGGTTCCTGATGTTGGGTACACAATGTTCTCTCCAGAGCCATTAGATAGAGCGCATTAGGATTCTGATGGGAAACGCGTCTCCCTTTTTCAATCTCAAACATTTTCAGGGGCCAGTGTCTCGGCATCTCGCTTTACGCTCTGCGACACATCATAATTGCTCTTAATCAAGGCAAATTAAACTTTCAAATTTGGAAAGGGGATAGGGATGAAGGAGATAGAGGGGTGTGTGGGTGGATGATCGTTCCCAATAACCTAGACCTCATTTAACAGTCCGCGAACAACGATCTAACCTTTGATTCCACGCTGACAAACAACCAGTCATTATCCATCTGCTTTATGGAAGCGATGTCTGGCACAGTCTGACTATAAAACCTCCACCTGCCTGTAAACTCCCATCCACGCCGACACATTGCCATTCTCTCGCCCCCCCCCCCCCCTGGTTGATTGGCTTAAAATTGGTCCGACTCTAGGAGCAATCTCCACTAGCTGCGGTGCAGAATAGATGTGCATTTCTGAGCCCAACAGCGACATTTCGCTTTCCTCAACAGAGACACAGCTGTCAGACACGGCGACGGGAGAAAATGTGACAAAAGGTAGGTGACGGAAGAGGGACATCCCCCGCAGGAAGTGGTGTTTTGGGGCTTTAACAATGTATTAAACGCATTAAGTGGGACATATTTGTGGAAACAAAATCAGACTACTGTCAAGAGCACTTTCAACACCAAGTCTAGAGACACAAGCTAAAGAAAAGTGAGCTGGATTTTCCAGAAAAAAAAGATTTACAAACTTTCAAATGAATCCACCTGCTATCAAAAGATTGCAATAAATAATCCTAAACTTAAGATCATATGAGAAAATAGCGCTTGTTTTTTACCTTGAGGTCAGCCCTCTGGCGGACCACCTCCTTGAGGACTCCCATGAGGATATCTGTAGCTAATGTGCGTTCGTGAGCCTCGTCCAAGATGATGACACCGTAGCGCTCCAGCAGAGGGTCATTCATGGCCTCCCGCAGCAACATTCCATCGGTCATGTACCTGGACGAAGAAAAAGACACGCAGGCTTCATCAGCACACACAATGGCATTATGTGATTTAAATGAACGTAATGAGCACAGCATTCCCCCCTTCAAACTGCTGTGGTCAGGATATAATCAAATGGGGAGGAAGTATAACAATCCAGATGGATTAGAGAAAATTGTTTGGTCAAGCGCACAACTCGCGTACCGCTTCATTCATAAAACAAGGAATTTAGTATAAATTTAGGTCCGTTGTAGGATGAGGGGAAAGCTTTTCTGTGTTTGATAACATCAAAAGTAAAGTTTGGCTTTGTTGTCGGCGAGAGAAAAAAACAGAGATTGCGCGAGTGGTAAAAGAGAGAAAGTGCTGCGAATGAGAGAGAAAAAAGATAATTTCTGATTGTTTCACGGCAGTTACATTCTAAAGCACAAATAAATAACCATCAAACACTCAACAGATGATTGACTGTGGAGACAGACACTCTTGGTTTCATTTCCTTCTTTGCATTTCCTTCATTACATCCAACATGCATCAGTAAATACTATGCAGCAGTAAATGTCGTTGCAGTGAGACAAAACCACGGTTTATTTCAGTCTCCAGGTCTTTATCCTGCTGTGGAAACACAGACAACGATGGCGCTGAAGAAACCTTACAGATCTTTTAAAAAGTAGTCCCGGGACTAGAATGACCATGAACTTCCTGTTGGAAACGCGGCTTTTGTCATCGGTTGCTTAGAACATAAACGGAGACATGAGGGGAATGTTTCTAACTGGTCTTCTTACTTGAGTACAGTCTTGGCAGAGCTGCAGTCCTCGAACCTGATGGAGTAGCCCACCTCTTGGCCCAGCATGACATCCATCTCATCAGCGACCCTCTGGGCGACGCTCATGGCCGCCACCCTCCTGGGCTGGGTGCAGGCCACGGCTCTCTTTGTCCCCGGCATCGACCGCACCATGTCCCCGCACCACTGAGGGATCTGGAAGACAAAAGACGAGCCCGGTTTGTGTAAAAGACATCAAGCAAACTAGGGGAATTAATGCAGTGGGTGTACCGGAGTATAACAAACATTTGGCGACACTACGGTTTACCGTGTCCTGAAAAACAAATACCTGTGAGAGTTATACCCGTCAACATGTTTCACGGACGGCATGGTCTCGCTTAGAGCTTCAAAACTCAGCGTACTGAGAGAGGCTCCAAACGATGAGCGTCTTACTTCCACCCTATTAAGCTTGAGATTCAGATGACTGCCCTTTAGCGATGATTCGACTCCTACCAGTCTTTGAAATGTCATCCAATCAGAAGAATCACACAAAAAAAAAATGCAGACGACAGGTTTGGAAGAGATACACATGTCAAGGACAGTGTGAACATCTGTTATTAGTGCTCACAGGGCCTGACCCTGATCATCGGAATATGTTTGGTGGAACGCCTGCATGCTACCTCGTGATTTAAGCTGCATTCGCATGAAGACAAGAGTTAATGCAGTATATGTCTGTTTTAAAACGTGAGAAAGATGAATAAAATACTAAACAGTCTCTCTAAAATTGCATTGATGATTTTTCCCCATTCATTTTATGAGAAATAACTCCTGAAAGATCCATAAATGGAGCTCCTTCCTTTTGAGCATGTATGTATTTAGAGGAGACCGCAAACTAAACCCTCTATAAAAAGGTGTCTTCAAAAAGTCATGATGACTGTGTGCAATACAAACGAGGCTAAACACACTGAGAAGATTACACCAAATTATTTAACAAGTGTTTGGAAGATGGTTTGTATTCCCCTCAGGAGGATGCTCAGGCTCAACCAGTGATCAACTCAACTTCTCACTTTGAAATATATGTATACATAAATTAAAAAAAAGAGACAACCTAGCTCTTTCAACAACTTTAAATGAACTTAACAACCAAACACTGAATCAGCTCCACAGAGGAACTGTTTAAAATGCATCATATGTTCTTTGCACCCTGTTGTTTTTTACTCACCATTACTCTTAAAACCAATTTTTTAACATTCTGCCTCGTACCTGTGTGGTTTTTCCGGAGCCCGTCTCTCCCACCAGCACAAAAGACTGGTGACGCATCAGGATGTCAGTGAAGCGCTCTCTGTACTCAAAGACGGGCAGCTGCAGCCGCTTCTTCAGGATCTCGTAGTAGCGTGGCGTGTGGGGCAGGTTGGTGTAGGGGTTGAGCTGCTGCTGAACGGGGTTTTGCTTCAGGAAGCCTGCAGCTGGGTTGTTGGGGACCCCGGATGACTTCACATCTCTGTCCCAGTCGCGGTCCGGGGCCCGGTCCCGGTCCCTGTCCCTCGGCCGTTCATCGCGGTCTCTGTCCCGGTCACGCCTGTGAGAGGGAGACACGTGGAGTTAAGATTTGATGAAGCATTGTCACACAAAACTAACACATTTCCATTACTAATGTATATTATTTACTACTAATCAAGATGCAGTTGTGCCTAAACGTGTCAATGACAGTTGTGTATAGTGAGTCACAACAAAAGTGAAGCCAAGCATGACTCATACAGAAGTGTATCATCGTGTATCATCTGGTCTGAAACCTCAACACCGATCAGCTGGCTTGGATGTAGCCTCTCATTCATGTCATTGACGATGGGAAAGCTGCAGCATGCACGTGGAATGACGCCGGGCTCTAAGTTATCCTTCACGTGATGCATGCGATCCACTTGATGGTGTAAATGTGTATTTTGCTCGTCGTTCCCGGTCAATCAAAGCGATGTAAAATCCAGGGCAGCGACCCCGAGAGCACTCTCTGTGACTTTGACAACTGACAAGCAGGGACGCTTCATCTTTGGTCCTCCAACTTCTACAGGCCCATCAGACCTACATGTGAACGCTCAGCAGTCCTTTAATAGTCCCAGGGAGAGCTTGGCATCGCAGCAAAAGTCGCCCGACTGACTTGGGACAGTAATTTGAGACATAGCAGTGACATCTCATTTCCGCTAAACGGCTAACATTAGCCTGGCTAAATGGAGGTTCTGTGTTCAGCTTTCCTTCAATGAGTAGTAAAAGCTACATGTCATAACAACCAGGAATTAATTAAGACATATTGACTTTGTCTCGTGAAATGCGTGTCCTTTAAATTTCAGACACAGCGCCTAAACTAGCACTGGCTAGCATGTAGCCACGTGCAGCCCAGAACAGGCAGGCTGTTTGCTAGCTAGGTTAGCTAACATTACACTAGCTAGCCACTTTGCTGGACCATTGCGCGACCGTGTCGCCCTACAACATGCAACATTACCAGTCATACAGGTGACTGGTAAAGTCATATTTAGAACAATTGTGCATTTCCACCCCAGCCGGTGCTAGCTCGCTATCTAAACTTGCTACGAGTTAGCGTTAGCACGGCTAGTTAGAAACAAGACAACAGCAAAACAGCCGGGAGAAATCACAAACACTTCCAACAGCTGGACGCTTTTAGGTAACGTTAACGTAACATACCCGTCGGAAGGTCTCCTTTTACCGGGCGAAGTATCATCCCCCAAATCTAAACGATGTCGCTTGAACATCCTCCAAACAGCGGCTTTAGCAGCTTATTATTCCATGCAGATTCTCCCCTCAAAACACCAGCAAAATGGCGACCGGAAGCTCTTACCTCATCGTTATCCTTGACAAAATGACTCGAACGCAGTGGTTTACTGTGAGACCCTGCGAGCACGTTGCATAGAAAAAGGTACTGGCTTCACTGAGCAATGCACATGGTGCGGTCCGTTAACGCCTGTCGCAGTGGCTGCAGATACGATGCAGTGGTTCCGGGGAGGATGTGGGAGGTCTGCTGCCTCTCGGTCGAGATGATGATGTGCCCGCCAAACAACGCTCGCGCACGCTCACACGCGAGTGTTCCCTCGCCCCCTTCAGCCCAAAGCTGCAGTCACTGCAGTGCAGGATGGTGTGCGTTTTGTCTCACGCAACCTCGTTGTTATTTAGTGTTTAAGCAGGACTCGTTGCATGGATGATCAGAATAGTGAGCTCAGTATAAGTGTCGACTGCTTCGTCCTTTGATTGAAAGCTGTACACACCACCATGGCTGGGGGCCCCATTTTAAGGAGCCATACTATGGTGACACTGTGCGGGTATTCAGCATCTGTTGTTGTTCTAATGTGCAGAGTATAACTCCAACATAAGCAAAAAATAGCCATTAAATGAATTATTTTGTAACAGGACAAAAGTAATTTTAAATATTGAATACAGCAATTCATATTGCAAACACTGACTTACATTTTGAAGGATGACATTATTGGTCATCTTAATTTGCTACTCTTCCTCTTCATTCATTTCCTTTCATTTTAAAGCACCTGGCTGCCTCCAGGCAGTATTGGTACCCAAATGTACTATGATCAACCACTGATCATCAGCCCTTCACATAAGGGCTAGTAGTCTGTAACTAAACCACCTCCTCGGTTCAAGGGGAGTTATTATATATTGTTTGTACTCTATGTAAGGAATTAGGCAGAAAAAAAGACAGAAAATCAGGCTATTATAATATATTATTACTGATAAGTACTGAAATCACAATGTTTGAGAATTTTCCCATTGCCACATAAAAGAAACGTGACTGGTGAACACCATTTGTAGTGATGTATGGAGTTGTTAAAGTATTGTTTATTTAGTTAATTTTCATGTTTTCATATGATGCTGGATGCATTTAAAATGTCCTTCCAGTATGAATAGGAGTAGGTATTTGTCTTGTTTTATCAGGACTGTAGTTTACAGGACTGCAGACACACTTGATCCAGTCCGAAAGGTGCAAGCAGGAAAAGTGATGAGCGTGGACATTTTTAATTCTCAGCTCTGCTACAGAAGAACTAGAAATCCTTCTTTCAACCTCGACAATTATAAAGTGATGAATAATCTGTCACTGAAGACAATCATTGCCGTTGACACAGGTAATTACACAGCCTGGACATTGCTAACAAGCTGCATAATGGCAAATGGCTCATTGCTTATAGCTGGGGGATTGATGGTGATGGTTAAGGAGAAGTCAACTTTACAACAAAGTCATAATTCTCTAATATGCAAGGATAATTTTAAATACAGTTTCCCCCCCCCACTTTTCTGTCTGTCTCATTTTCACAGGCTATTAAATAGCAGTCCAAACGCTGTTTGAAATAGCTCTGGCAAACACAGCTGCAGAGCTGGCAGTATGAGAGTATGGACATTACTAACACTGGGGACTAATCATTTGGAATACTGCCGCATTAACTTAAACTGCAACCCCCAGCATTGAAGAACTGAAGACAAAAAAGGTTTTAAAGATGACAGTAAGTTAGAAAATATGATCTAGAAGCGATGTTTTTATGCCTCTTATCATAATTTAGTTTCGTACAATATTCGAGCATGAACGGATCTCTGAACCCCACAGGCCAAGGGGTCCGAGGGTTCGGAGGCCCATGCCTCTGTTTCAAGTGACTGTTATTGTTGGAAAGTCAAAGAGCTCAATAAAAAGTAGAAATGTCTTGATCGTTTTTTTGATCCAGATCCTGATCACAGTCATTTTCAACAGTCAGTATTGAGTGACTGACAACCAAATCCTCACCAATACTTGTTTTCGTTGATTTGTTTGTTCATATCAAGGCTGTACAGTAACATTTCATTCAAATACAGCACCTGAGACGGCAGAATGTCACCTAAATAGACACAAAATGACCAAAACCGACCCTCAAAACAACTACAAAGAAAAACAAAGCAACCAGAGACAGATAATTAAGGACTACCTCATCATACCAATGCCTAGAATACGTTTGGCCCAACCGTGATTCTCTTGCTGGGAAGGGGAAGGTAGCATCTGCAGCTGATGCCCCAACACTGATATCACATCAGGTCCTGTCAGCTCTTATCACACCGGCCCACCATCTCCTATCTTAATAGAGATCTGACTGTACGCCGTGGCTACGTGCTGACCCCAGGCGTGGCCTTTCTGCTTATCGGCCGTCCACAAGCTCACACTCCTCCAACATCCAGCAACTTTGCCGGCCTTGCTCGGCCAGCAGGGCCCTTCGGAGCCATGTTGTTTTTGATGCAATTAGTCGGTAATCTGTAAACTACTGCGGTAGGTCACACGGGACAAAGAACAACAGGCAGCGGCAGAGCAGCAAGTATTCAGTTATCAAAGAAAGTTCTATATTGATATGAGGGCTGATGCAGTGATTCCAGTGTATTTACAATCTTTCTGTAATTTGAAAAACTGTTCAACGACATGCACATTTTAAGTTGCTTTAATGGCATAGTTTGACATTTTATATGCTGTCTTGTTGAGTTAGATGAGAATATGTATACCACCCTCATATCTGTGATGATGAGGCTCTAGTTTCACATTTAGCAAACAGATATGAGAGTGATATCAATCTACTCATCTAAATAAGCAACGAAAACTAAATATGTTTATTTCTGGCAATGTTGAGCTCATACAACGTCACCGTTTGCACTTTAGGACTAAATTTACATAGCCTTCATAAAGTGGAGTCGAGACACAATTTACCTATCAACTGACTAAATCATATTCAAATTTGACGGCTGAAGCGATGAGAAAATCCACATGGTAATTGCAGAGTCCATATGAAAATGCAAACCGAGCAAATGATGCAGTTATGCATATCGTGTCTCTGATACATTAGAATTATTATCTCCACATGAAACAAGCGGGATAAAAGATGATTGACATATTTTTGCCTGTTTTTTTCTCCCCCCTCCTCTTTCCTCTATTATCTCAGATAATAACAGCATTGTCAGCAACAGAGCAGAAAGTTACACTCCTCAAATCGCAGCACCCCCGGGGAGAAAGTCCTGCGGCGCTCTCTGCGTCTTGGAGGCGCCACATGATAAAACTCAGGTAAGCGGAAAAAAAAAAAAAAAGCGGGGTGAGCGAAAGAAGCATGGATCACAAGGGCACCGACCATCACTGGAAGGGGCATCTGGGTAGTATAGTAATTAACCCTGCTGAGTGGTTGGCCTGGAAACTGCTGGCTCCACATGCCCCTGTCCACCCCTATCCCTCAAACCTTTGGAGGACCCAGAGATGATGGGATGTCAAAACCTCCCTGGTCACACTTATTAGAGCCAGTGAGCATTGCTGTGACCCCGGCTGGTCTCTCCCACTATCCAGGCTCCAGGGTAAGATAACTGGAGGGGGGTAGGGGGGGCAGAACAAAGTGGGTTGATACTGTGATAAGATGAGTGGTGTATGATATGGTACAACCCTTCTCAACATCTAAAACATGAAAGGGTAGGCACAAAGCTACAAAAGTCATGCACACACGTACAAATGATTCCTCCCTTGATCTCTCTTTGAACCACAAATACAGGGGGGGGGGGGCCGAACACACACCTGACTGATCGAAGCAGCATGGGGCCAATCAAAGCACTTCACAATGCACTTTTCTTTTACTTGCCCTCTAGTGGGGGATGTCGCCGTCACAGATAAGGGGCTAAGATTAGTTTTTGGCATGGGCTAGCGGTCTGGTACTGTTGGCTCATTTTATCTGGAGTGGTGATGATTGGCTTCAACGGCTCTCAACAATCCTCCTTTTGCTCTTTGGGGTCTGGGGAGGCAACCTGAACCTTTCAGCCGTGTGATACGTCTCTGATCAATGTTTAGCGAGTAAAAAGCTCATATACAGGTGGGTTTTCTATCATGGTTGTTTTTTTTTTTTCAAGTAGTTATTGATTAAGCAAGCAATACACCTCCACATATTCTCTCTTTACGAGTCTTACTTTGTCTTCTTCTTCTTTTGTGCCTAATCTATCTGGCGATGCATTCATAAGAGCTTGAAATCACCACGAGCTGTCCGATATTGATAAAGTCACCTAAAAATGTTGGGGTTTCCTGGTATAACCTGACCAATACTGGATTTTTAACGCAAATACCGATCTCAATATTAAAGAATTCAAGAAATCCAGTATTGGCTTAAACACAAAACATCTACATGTTGAGAACTTTGGCCACGACATGTCCTGAGTGGGACGATTTGCAATTTGTCAGTGCTCTCTGGTGGACAAACTATGTAATGGTCAGACTATTTCTAAAAGACCCCAAACATATCTTTGGCATTTCTGCACTTTAATTTATTTGTATACATCGGCCAACATATACACAAAGCCGATATACGGCGTCTGTTCATTTGCGATTCTTTATATATACAAATAAATATGATCAACTCTAACCCATGTCCCACCTTTAACCGGCCCACAACCGTGACTCTTTCTTACCAAGTCTTCCCTGAATCAGACAATGCGTCTCACTATAGTGTTTCTTTCTTTTTTTAACAGATATGCAAAAAAAAATAAAAAAAGGTCAACGACTTTATGAAGAACCCAATGCAAGCTGGTATCATCTTACAATTCCATTAGTTTAGACTCCATCTGGTTTATAAACTTAAACTCATTGGAGAAAAAAGGCTCGCTGCAGTGTGCCAAATCAGCTGCCTGGCACCGGGCCGACACTGGGTACGCACCATACTGTAGCTCCAGAGCTTCAATTCTTTCTCTCTCTCTCTCTCTTCGCCTCTATTTTGTGTCAGAGATTAAAAATAGCAAGTGGCTTTCTGCAAAATAAGCAGTTCATGGATTCTGGCTTTTTACACTGCGTTGGCCTGGAGAGGCCAGCTGTCACCTGCATGCAGGAAGAGAAGGCCTCACCACCGACTCCCAATGCACAGTGGGGTTGTGGACTCTGGCTGCTAGACAAAATGGGCGTGTCTGTGCATCCGTTTCACGGTGCTGGAAGACGTTTGGTGTCTATAACTTTGTTTTTAAAGTTACACGATCATGCTCAGACACTTTGTGTGTATGTGTTCGCATATTTATGTACATCGAACAGAAAATAAACATTCTTTTGGACATGAAGGAAAACCCCAAACGGTGGCAGATGCAATAAATATCTTTCCAAAAAATGTATACATTAATTCAATTAAAAATAGAATTTGAAGAATTTTAGACAACTCATTTGGGATGCCGGGAACAATCCTCTCTCCCAAGGCTGTAAAAAAAAAAGAGAAGAGAATCAAGTTAAGCCGCTCTAATCTGTAAAACAATCAAAAGACTGAGACTGCTGCATTTAGAATTAATGAGAGACCAACCTTGTGAACACTAAAAGAAATTAGTCAGAGAGATTTTCTGCAGATATGGGCTCATTTTCTGGTTCAGAACATTACTATCAAACAAACCTCATCTGTGTGTGAAAGCTCAAACAAATATTACACCAAGTTCACAAAGTCAGCCTCTGTGTCAGAGTGGAAGTTTCAATCCGATTGAATTGCTCCTTGTGCGGTTTCGAGCTTAAAGAGGAGCGAGCCGATACTAAGAGCAAGAAAAATAGAAAAACGTGCCCCGAGAGGATGAACTCAACACCCCTTTACTGACGACGGTATCGTTAAATAGTTATTTAAAGTGGATAATGTTCCAATCGTACATTTGATCTGTCAATGTTCAGGTCGGTCTGGTCAACATTGCATTTTCTTTATCCAATTTTAGCCATTGATTTTAGTTATTTTAACCATTTATTCACTAGGCTACTTTCAGAAACCTATTTCAACCATATCAATTACTATATTATTTCTGCATGGCTTTTTAAAGCTATTTCACCATTTATCTATTGCACAAATCAAACTATCTTCACCATTGCTTTTACCTTCCAAGTACATCCTGTGGTACAAGTCCCTCAGATATTTTCTGTTGTGTATGTGCAGGGGTCGGAAAAGACCAACTTCGAGACAGGTCATATTGCGGAATCATGCATTTATATGAATAAATATCAATAAATACAGTACTTCCACATATAAGGCACGTGTAGTCTCATCCAGATATCGACTTCTAAATTAAAATAAATAAGGAAAAATAAAAACTGACAGATCAGTAATATTCACCCATACAGATGAATATACATAAATAGAATCTTGAATATTAATTTACATATATTCACAAAACATTCATTACAAGTGTTTGGACCACCTATGAGAGTAACAACAAAATGCAGCACTCGGCTTGTTGGCCTCCTCTGGGAGGAAGACGAAAGCAAACAATTGGGATTATCTTATCGCAGGGGAGAGGAAGAAGGGAATATGGGGCAGAGGAGCTGAGGCTGCCATATCTTTTATTTTCATAGCTAAACTCTTCCTGTAGGGCATGGAGTTTGCAACTCCATTGATTTCCAGATTGCCTGTTCCTGCGCAGCAACAAGCCTGTCTAGATACAAAGTGCACCTCCGGCTCCGTCGACGGCGGCTGAAAAAGTGTTTTCTCTCCGTTTTATTGACTGAAACGGAGCTGCGAGGTGGAACTGGTGAGCGGCGGCCACGCTGTGTGAATGCAACTAGGGACGATTAATGCAATTACCAGCACGAACGACAAGGACGAGGATTTAAAAGGCTTTCAGTGACGTCAGATCATGCCAAGGTTGTCACTACGACAGGTAGTGTCACCCTGCAGTTCTACGATGTCCCACCCTCCTGCATTCGACACCTCTGTGCGCTGGGTCTCTGGGATTGATAGTGAGGTTTCCACATGTTCAGGCGCGGGATTTGACCGAGCGTCCCGGGAGTTGCAGGGCTGATGGCCCACCTCTGATTGATCTACAGAGGCTTGCACATTTGGAAGCCACGGAAGGTCCGACGCGACACCCAGTGCCAGAGCCGCCTCTTCTCCTTCCTCCACCGTGGAGCCCAGCTCTTCATCCTCCTCAACTCCCTCCACCTCATGCCCCGCCTCCTCCACCGGACTCCGCCCCTCCTCCAGCTCGATCAGAGCGCCGTCTTCCGTCAGGGTCACGATTTCTCCCCCTCGCCTGTCAATCCCATTCGTCTCCACCCCCACTAGAGGCTCCAGGCTGTTGAGCAGTGCAGGTGCGTCTTCCCTGCTGACGCCATCTGTGCCAAGGTCGCTGCCAGCAGCGTGGCATTCCCACGATGATTCATGTGTACTTCTGTCGTCTGACACAACTGGGAGAGGGAAGATGAGACAACTGGTCATTTTAATTACTCACTTGATCAGAGGCCATAGATGCACCAAAAAAACTAGTACTTTTGGACCTATTCTGAAGTAAGGCGGCCTCTGATTTGGGTTATCTGGCAACATCAGCATGATCAACTACCAAAAAATAGAGCTGCCAATAACAACAACAATACCTTCTGTTACATCTACTTCAACTCCTCCTTCACTGAAACATTCATGGTTGAAGACTGATATTGTTTGACCAACATATGAAAGTACAACTTTATTTGATTTGCAATAATATGAAACAGAGGGAAGTAGAAATGGGAAAAGCTAATATTTGGCATTTTTGCTTGATAAAGAACTTCAAATAAGATTGTGAAAATTGTTGTAATAATTATGTTTAACGATAATATTACTAATAAAGAACTCGAGTTGAGATGCAGCATTTCAGCCAGAGTTTACAATGAATATTAAGGAGCAAAAAAAGCATCTAAAACACAAAACAATGATAGTCAGTAACAAAAGATTATTAAGTAATTGAACAGCCAATATAAACTAAGGGTGCTGACAGACCAAGGCCCATGAAGCCATGCCAGTCCATCGTTTAACTATTTCTATCCTTTTATTTTGTGAGAAAATTGAAATATGTTGAAAAAACACTTTCTAAAGAAAACACGAGGAGAGCTTTCCTCCTCTGGACCACTGTGTCAACGTAGAAAGTTATTTCAATTACTTATGTGACTGAAGTGCTTCCATGGCAACAGGCTAAATATAGCAGCAGTGCCCCCCAGACAAGGGGACGCAAGACAAGTGTGACGCCCCGCATCTCGGCAATAGCAACAGCTTAGTTCTGCTTCTTCACCCAAATATGTTCTCACTTTGGGGATTACTGACCCATATTTGTGGATGTGCAGGCAAAAAGGTTAAAGACTGCACATGGAGTCTCAGCCACCTTTTCAGACACTCACACACACACACACACACACACATGCACACACACGCACGCACACACAAAAACACCCAGGAAGAAAGCAACATTACTTGAACTGGCATCCATATTTATGGCCCCCCCGTCCCCCATCCCCTTTCAAAAGGAACACGGCAGAAGTTTCTGAATGTCAGCGGGCGAGAATTTGCTTCACATTTCCAAAATGCCATGGCATTTGGGCAGCTTGCACCAATGAGAAGCAGAGAGGAGTGGAGGCGAGACGGGATAGGACTCGGGTTAAACGTGGAAGATAGCAAGGAGTGTTTAGCACGAGGTGGCTAATTGCAGTGTTTGTCCCGTGAGCTGCGGGTTCTCTTATCAATGGCTGGAGAAACAGAATAGGCACGCTCACCTTTGAGTGGCTGCGTGTACGGCTGAGACGTGGCGGGCGTTGGGTGAAGCTCCGGTTGAAGGTTTTCACTCAGTGTGAAGTTGTCTCGATTCCCTGCAAGACCCCAAACAAGGCACAAAACACAAAGTGAGCGGTATGAAGAGTTTTGGGACATGTTAGGATATGGATGGAGCTCATCCGAGCACATGTATGGCGCCGTGTTGTGTGTACAAACATACACGCACGTATGCATTGCAGTGCTCACAGGAAGTGGTTTCAGCTCCCTGTCATCTGTCTTCATTAGTGATGGCTGCACGCCTCTTAGGCTGACACCATATGCTACTCATAGGAGACTGTGCGCTATAAACCAGACATCACAAATACACACACACACACAAAATTGTCTTCACAGAGACATGTGAATACACACGAGCCTGTAATTGTGCACATCAGCCTGTGCCTTCACAGAAACCCCCCTGAATAGGCCTGTTTCTCTGACCATTCAAGTGTGAGGCACAAAAACAAACAGAAGAATGAGAAAATGGATGACTGGGTGACACGATGCGTGAGAATCATGAATGGCGAACGGAGACCATATTGTTATGGATGCCGGCCATATTGTGGTGGATGCTCAGTGTTGACACTGATGTGGGAACAGTGAGCGATAGCATTGGGTGGGTGCTGGTTGGATCCCGAGGCTTCTACATACCAACAAAGTTGCCGATTGTCTAAAAAGTTCCTTTACTTGAGACGGGTGTTGTAATCATTTATGTCAGATGGTTTTGATTGAAATGGCTCAACAGCTACTGGATGGACTGCCACGCAATTTGGTATAAACATTCATGCGCCCTCAGGGTGAATTATAATAACTTTGGTGACTCCAGGTCAACATTTCAATTAGTCTCGTACTTTGGTTTATGACCAAATTACCTGGAAAACTAATGACAGTCCCATAAATTGTGTTTATGGCTGTTGACCAAATGTTAGCGTGCGAACACTGTAAATAAAGATGGGAAACATTAGCACGTTAGCATTGCCACTGTGAGCACGTTAGCGTGCTGACGTTAGCATTTAGCTTGAAGTATCGCTCACGTGGAAGTAGACTTGTAGCCTCGTTTCTCTTTCAATCATAAAATGATTAGTTAAAATAGCCACGTATGACATTTGAGTGACTGCCCACGACCCGATACAAACAGATATCAACCAATCGATATCAGTTGAGAAGAATCTCCATTCGAACAATTGTGACCATTGGCATGTCTTCAAGTTTTGAAAGTGAGGCCTTAGAGGACTTCTGCAGACTGCCTTTGAAAGCCAATAATAAAGGTGGTGTTGGTTACTGCGCACAGCAGTGTCTCCAGGAGCCAGGCAGCACTCAGGGGGGAGGCACCAGCGACTTCCTTTAAACCCTACCGGCAGCTGCATGTCCAGCCATCGATCCGTCTCCTCATCACACATATGACATACTGTCTATGCGTTTGCACCCATCCTGCAAAGATGACAGACTCTTCTGCATGATATGATACTCCAATATATCAGATCACATTCTCTATATCACCAATAAGGAGAGGGCAAAAAAAAAAAGAAGAGACGTCTATCAAACAGTCACATGCTTAAACCCTCCACTGAGATGCTGTGCTGTCCAAAACAGAGCTACATGGATGCATTTTCCAATAGGTGATGCACACTGACAAGCTTTCACTTGCTGTGTTACATTTCAGCTTGCACTCCGTCACCATGGGGGAGTGGGGGGGGGGGGGGGTGTTGGGTGGACTGGAGGACTGATGGGGTTCTATCAATCACAACTTTATCTGACTCACTGCATCGATGTCATTGTTATTGTTTTTGTCTCTCCCTCATCCGGAGACGAAGTAGTCACCTCTACTGTTCTCCGGGCCTCAGACAGGCGGCCAAGGCCCTCCATCCTATCCTGTTTGCCTTTAATATCCATCAGCACAACTTCATATCACATCAAGGCCACAGACGCTCACGTCCCTCTATATATTTCTGTCTCCCTAACTGTGGTGGACAGCGTGGTCGTCAGGCACTCTGGGCCCTCGCCGACAAATTCCCTAATAACGGCACATTCCCCTAAATGTGTTTGTAATGTGGGCAATCATTTTCAGTAATGGATGCTTGTCAGTTTTATGGCGGTGAGAATGACGGTCTCATGACAGGGCACCTCCATCCAGCCGCAGTCTCTCCACCTCTCAATTTGGTTCATGCACGGCACAACATCCCCCTCCAGTGGGAAAAGCCGGGAACTATTCACTCGGTGGAGCGTCTCGTCTCCTGGTTGCATTTGGAAATTCTTTTCAGACATCAAATGTAGTTTTTGATAGAACGTTTTCATGCAGTTTACATTTTTGTTTGGTTTTGCTGCTCTAAAGGATGACATTTTTATTATAATAATTTGTTTTAAAAAGGTAGGGAACAGCTGACAGACGTCTTAGCAAAATGTAAGGGCTGCTATAAATACAGTGCATGTTAGATATTTAATATTAAAGCCTGGGTTTCATAATGCATGGATACAGATCTACATTTTTTTTTAAATTTAAATTACATTTTGCTCCTCAATTTTAATGTTGCTTTTCTCCACTCTCTGCCAAGAATGTTAAAAAGAATATCTGCAGTATCGACAGCATATTTCACTATTCATTCTCCCTCTCATATCCTAAAAACACTGTATTGTGTTGACCCCAATTCTCAGAAAAATAACGTTTTGTCTGTTGATCACTTCTTGTTCTCTTACGCCCAACTACACAGTCTGCATCATACCCCTCTCTCTCTGCTATGACAGCCTTCAGTCTTGGTCTCAAATGATTTACGATTCAAAATCTTGCCAGAAAGCATCTGAGCCTATTTTTAAATCAACCCAGAAGAAAGCAGTGCGCTGCATTAACACGGTCTCTCCTGCCCGTAAAACAGTCCCAACCCCAACGTTAATAAATGATCTTTTTTTTTTTTTCTCTCTGAACGGCACATTTCAGACGGATCCACTAGACCAAAAGGACCAGCGTTTGATACTCATACAGCCTGCTGCAGTCAATGGTATCAGGAACAGACACATGAGCGGGTGGTCAATGGAGTAAACACATTGTAAACGGTGGGCATGAGGTGACACGCTTTCTGGGCGTCTGCCCAGATTTGTCCTGGCGTGACATAGCGGAGGGCATGGATGGGCTAAGTGGGGCAGAAGGAATACATACTCCCAATTCCCACGGATACGCGGTAGGTCAAGCCTGAGACGCAGCCAGAGAAGAGAGAGAGAAAAGGCACACTGTTATCAACATAAAACCTCAATCATGTATTTAGAGAAAGAAAAAGACACAAGAATCCGTTCAAAAATATAAATGATGAAAAAAAAAGGGATTGAAATGAAACGAGAGAGAGGATTAATGTTCGGAAAAACATTTCTCTTCTCAAATTTCTAAAGCAAATTCCCAATTATAAAAAGGGGACAGAAATGAGACAGTTTATCACAAGTTAACTGGTTGGAACTGGTTAACCTGGTTAGCACGCACAAAAACGGCCCATAGGCACACGGTCATGTTTGCTAATGGTGTGGTACAGTTTAAATTTCCAACCAGGTCAAAGCATATGCAAATATTTAAAGAATATATATATATAAAAAGATGTAAATGACTGTTATTACTCTGTATTTGTTCTCTAAGAGGATTGTGTTTGATGTCAGGTTGAAATGATTTCAGGACTTCAGTAAGGAAGCTGCAACGTGGTACAGCTGAAGTGGTTCTTTTGTTGGCCCTGAGACCCACCTGGAAGACTCCAGAGTCCAGAAACCTCCAACGTCTTCAGCTTCCTTTCCAAATCTGCTACTCTGTTTCCAAGGATCCTGCAGACCAAATACAATGGATCAGGTTTCTTGGGACTGATGAACAGTGTGTGTGTGTGTGTGTGTGTGCGTGTGTGTGTGTTTGTGTGTCACAGTTCAGTGTTTGCCTTGGAGGTGGAGGAGGATTTTCAGAACAGGTATGCAAACATTCTGCTTGTGCGCCGTAAGCCCTTGCAGTCAGCAAGGATCCAATGAGTCAGAGAATCACTGTTATGTCGCATTTCAATACCTGTTGGTGTGCCTCTGGTGCTGGATGACCAGGTTCTTCTCATGGATGGTCTCCAGCAGAGCCGTGGCCAGGGACTTGAGGTCAGAGATGGACTGAGGCGTGGCTGGCAGGCTGCAGCCCTGCTCTTCCAGGAGCATCTCCTGGACTACAAACGGAGAGGGAGAGGACAAAATAGGGATGGCAGATTAATAAAGAAACACAGGGATGAAAGATGAATGAGAAAGCAATTTGAATTTGAAGCCATCAACGACAATATGTGGTGCTTTTCCTACAACCTGCCAATAACGCACGGATAAAACTTTCACAAAACTTACAAAAATATACATAAAAGAGAGGGTGCTTTAACATGAGACGGGGAGAAAAACAGCATGACAAGAGCAAGGCAGTGATGGAGAGTTAGAAACAGCTGTCTACTAGTGACACTCTCCTCTCTTTAACTCCGGAGCCCACTGTGCTGCTGCTGCCAGCAACTGTCAGTCATCTTGGCAGGCTCATTTCCCTGCCAGTGGTGCTCTCTACCACTCAGAATACAATTAGGAGCCCAGCTGGAGTCCGGGGCGGTGGCTTGAAGCATCGGCGCAAAAAAAAAAAAAAGAGTTATTAAATAAAGCGCTGATACGCGGCAAGGAACCAAGGGGCCTTTTAAAGAAACTGATTTGTTACACTGAAGAAAGAATCAGTTGAAGAGTTTATCGGATCAAAAACTACCGTACGTGCCATAAAGACTGAGGCGATGGCCTTCAACACTCTCCAGATCGGCCATCTATTTATGTCGGAGTTTCAAAGTGAGCTGAACAGTTTGTGGTTTTCACCTTGCTTGGCTGAGAGAACTCCAGTGAGGGGACTGCTGTTTGATTTCCCATATGTGCTGGAGTTTTTCCTCCTCTCAAGAGCCGTCTGTGCGGAGGGGGGGAAAAAAAAACAAGAGAATAAAAGCTGACCGCGCCATGTTTGATGAACAATATCAATTAAAAGTCTTGCTTTTAGTGCGTATACGCAGAAGAATACAAATTTAACAGAAGTCAAATCAACTGTTCAGGATTCATAAAGCGGCCGAAATCAGAGGCATTTCATCCGCACCTTGTACTTCATGATGTTGGATTTCAGCAGGTTCACCTCCTCTTGTAGTTGGCTCAAGCGCTCATGCAAATACCTACGATCAAAGTGATACATCAGGAGAGCCAACGCACACGTAACACAATTGATTACATGCAAGACATACCAGACTATAATAGTTTTAACTTGAAGACAATCACATGTATGATTTTTTAAACATTTAAACACTGGTATCGGATCAGTACTCTGGTTAAATCTTAGCAAAGCTAAAAAAAGGTGCAACTACTACGCAAAGGGTACCAAAGATATTGTAAATGGGCCTTTACTAATGTTGTGTTGTACTGATGTTGTGTAATGTTAATGACCTAATTTTCATACATGTTTCCCCTTTATTAAAAAGCATGTTAGAAAATGATTAATAAAAAAAAATGAAATTTAGAGTTTAAAATGTCTCGGTGAAGCATCAGAAAGAGGAAAAAGAGGAGAGAAGATTCAGAAAACGGACAACAGTGCAACGGACTTGAAACGATGTGACCACTGGAGGCAGCTGTGTGTACTTGGGATCTGCTTCTTTGTCCCACTTGCCTGTTCTCCATGCAGAGGGCGTCCACGTCGATGATGCGAGCCTCGCGGTTACCCAACACGTGGTTGAGCTCCACGTTGAGTCGGTAGGCCTTCTCCCTGAACACGCTGCGCTCCGCCTTCACGTCCTGCAGCTCGTCCGTCACGGCCTTCATGTTGTGCTCCATCTCCACCATCTAGGGAAAAAAAAGCAGCAAGGCAAAAAAGTGTTTGTGAGAGCGCTTACAGCTTTGTTCACGAGAGAAGAATTTGCTGAGGGTGCACACGCTATTTTCAGCAAAGGAACTGTATCAACCTGTAGCCCCGCTCTCTCAAGCTGGTGAACTAGATCCTCCCGTTCATGGGGGGGGAAATGGCGTGCCCCCACCTCCTCGTCCCCCAGCCTCTGTCGAGTAATGGTCATCCTCAGGAGCTGCAGAAAACAGGAAAAACATGTTGAATTCACCGTTTCTCTCGAACACATCTACTCATTCACTGCACCGTGAGGAGGGGTCATCCTCACGTCACCTTGTTGTCCCCCTGGGCCTCCGTGAGTCTCTGAGTCAGCTCCTTCACCTCCTCAGCCAGCTTTTTTGCTCGTTCCCTCGAGTCTCGCAACAGCTGAGCCAGGTTCACCTGAGGAGAACGAGGAGGAGGAGAAGAAGAAATGAAGTGAACGGTCATTTATTGCAAAACAGCTGGTGAAAGGCCACTTGATCCGTCGTGGAGAAATCCACCGATAAAACCCATTCGATTTGGGTAGCACTGCACATCTTTCTTCTTCAGCTCAAGGAACAATTGTTAACACACAGACACAGCTGTCAACTGTTTTCATTAACTGCTTTTGAATGGGTCATGCACCATCAAAAACAGGCTAAATAGAGTTATGAAAAAAACAATATAATTCTAAATAATAACTATCAGAACTAAATACATCTGATGTCCACGAATCACATTATTTACTTGATATAAAAAGTGATCTAGTGTGCATGTCAGCATTATCCTTTTTTACAATACTGGTGTTTGCCCTCTAATCAGCAAGACTCCTTTTTTATAATGCAGTTCAGCCGCCAACTCTTAAATTCTGGTTGTCACGGCGTCCTTGAACGCACCACCAGGCAGAGTCCTACAGACACAACCACCTTAACATTTATCCCAAACTGTGATTATCTGGTAAACGGGGCATGTTGTTACTGCTGTCATATAACAAGTCTGCAAGCGGTGTGAGCACGTGATCTGTATTCGATGTGAAGTCACGTGCCAGAGGTTATCCTCACCAAACTAAGTCAACATCACATTTACACTGCAATATAATGCAGGCAAATACTTGACTTTTAAATCAACCGCGACTTACTTGATTGCGTTTTTCTGGCGGCAAGGAGGGGTCCCCATCCTAAAATGTGAAAAGAGTCAAACAATCAAAATATTCTTCGTCGTCATACTGTTGAGCATGACCAGACTGCTTCATCACAAAGAGTCAGCGTCACCTTGAACCACTCACAATGAGTTCCCTGTACTTTTTCTTGAGTCCCTGGTGGCGCTCCCTCAGCTGGTTGGCCATCAGCTGGTACTGGTCTCTCTCCTGCTGACAGGTGTCCAGCTCCTTGGACAGGATGAGCAGGGCCTCCTTCTTACTCTCCAGCTTGCGCTTACACACCAGGAACTGAGACAAACAGCGCACACAGGGAGAGAACAGAGAGTTTTTGTGTGGATACAGTTCATTGTAGCTCCGTGTTAATTCCAGGGACCACAGGTCACATCTTATCCATCAATCATAACACCATCATTCAGTTTGTTCTTGGCCCCGAACGGTTCCCCACAGGTGGAAAAACACACACACTGGAGCCAAGTGTTTAAGGTGGAGATAAGACACAGCAGAGTAAACCTCGATAGCTGTCAGACCCGCCTATAACCAAATTAAGTAGCAGCTGCAGAGCTGGCTGTGCAGAGGCAGTGTGTAGTCAGGCTCGACCACAAGTAATTGAATTACTATTTGGTATTACTGTTTGAGTTTCCAAAAAAGGTTTTTTTGTTGCTTTGCACATTTCACATAACGTTTTGTATGCTAATAACAGCCAGCTATAGGCTTACATTACATTTTCAAGTATATTTAATATATATGTATATCCCTATTCATCGAATCTCACTTAAGTTAGGTTTGAATTGGTTCTAGTTATGTTCACAAGTGGTTAAATGCAGCCCCACAGGTGTCTTATACGTCTGGTCAAACGTGTATATGTATATGTATATATATATATCTATATATAGATACATATCACCGTACTGTACATGTTGAAGAGGCGGGCAGGAGTGTCGCTGCATGCTGGATGAGGGGTCGTGATGCTGTCGGTCTGACACAACAGCACGCTAGCTTACCCCTTCATTTGTTCTGCAGCATATCGAGCAAAACACGAACAAGTAACGTCAACAGGTTTTCTGTGTGACGTTAAAAAGCTCCTCGGTCTGTTATTAAGTAATGCCAAGACAGCGAAGCTCGTTCCACACGGTCCAAGGGAGCGTCTGCAAAAAATCAGTCCGTCTCCGCAACAGCTGTTCGCGGCGTTCGCCATCCACTCACCTCGCTGACCAGCCCCTGCCAGTCACTCTCGCTCCTCTTAGAAGACTGCATCGTCCGAAAATATTCGGACAAAATGTCAGAATACAGGTTGTCCTCTCTGACTCTGCCCAAGCTCCGTTTGTTTATCCTGCAACGTCACTTTTCTTTTTTTTTTTCTTTGACTCTACTGTCAAGTCCCGTGGATGAGAAGAAGATTACTCTTCCGGTATTGCATTGAAAATAAAATCATCGTGGAAGAAAATGAGTTTTGAGCAATTCTGATTTACAAATTTTAAAGAAACACTGGATAGCCTGCACTATTTGGAAGTAAAGCTAAACAAGAGCGATCCTGAAGAGGAATTATTGTAATATAACATAAATTGAACAAGATATCCTTCACAATAAAAGCACGCAGTCATTGTAAAAATGTAATTGTGATCAACATTGGATACAAATAAGTCAGACATTTTAATGATTTATATTTAGCTCTTATAGCTTCAGAATTAGATTCGTGAATTGGGCCTTAATTCTCACCTTGTATTATGGTACAAAGGATATTATTAACTTATTGCTGGGTGCATTGAGACAGGGGAAATTATACTTGACTGACATTGTGCAATAACGATAGCACAAACATGACAAAACACATCTTACAATCATGTATTAGTAACACAAAATATAAAAATGAACATATTTAAATTCAAGTTTAAATTTGCAGTATATTCTGAACATATTCAATATGCCAAAAAATATAAAAAGTAATAAGATAATCATTAGATAGAATTAGTTCTGCAA
Organism: Pholis gunnellus; assembly: GCF_910591455.1. Taxonomy (NCBI): domain Eukaryota; kingdom Metazoa; phylum Chordata; class Actinopteri; order Perciformes; family Pholidae; genus Pholis; species Pholis gunnellus. The sequence continues at coordinate 9,232,196 of NC_136550.1, forward strand.
AATTGCAAACCATTCACTTAGAGTTTAGGACAGAGATTTTCACCAAGAGAATCCTTGCAGGACTGATGGAAATATTGAATTCGGTTTTACCTGAGAACAGTGAAATAGATGAATCGCTTTATTTTTAATTAACTGGTGTCTTATTCTAATACGACTGGATACATTTAAGTGCATTAAACCAAGTATCTGTTGAAGTTACAACTAAAATATATTTTCCCAAGCCTTTTTAAGATTCTTTTTTATTCATCTGAAAACAAATCTGAATTGTATGGGGCAAAGTGTGATAAGGGAAGACAGGGGTTAAGACCATTATTTCCATGAAAGCTTTTTTTATCCAATACCAATTTTTTAGGGAAACATTGATCATTACATTATCTTTAATTGAAAAGATAGTAAGGAACTTTCCTGCAAACAAAAATGCATATCTTGTGAAGGCTCAGAGAACAACAGGCTTGAATCCAGAAACACAACTCAAAGACAAAACAAAAAGTTTACGCATAGTCAAAAACAGGACAAGGTCTTCAGAATGACTTCGAGCTGGCTTGAGTTGTGACATATCGTGATACAGGCAGCCTTGCAGGGTCTATCAGGGTCGTCAATCTGCCACTGGACCAGAGTTCTTGCATTAGCTACTGGATAATAACTTTGGAATTCTGGGAGATCCAGGTCTCCAATATCCAGAGGCTTGCAGAGTTGTCTTTTTGCAATACAGTGTATCTTGAAGGGAAAATAAATGGACTGCAGCACATTGATTGATTTACAGCCTTTAATTGTGCAAACAGACGAACATTTTAACACCACAGTGTCTTAATCAATCCAAAATAATGAGGAAGTGTACTTTGAATCGACAGATCAATGACAAAATAAGCAAGTGAATTTGCTGCACTGATTAACAGCCACACAGCACCAGGTCTCATTGCATTTAGCTGCTGTTAAATTGAAAAACGGCGATGACGAGCGTGGTGTCAATTAGCAGTTGGCTTAGTGGAAATGCGTTGAGATTCTTGAACTGGGAAGTTAAGATCCTCTCCACTCTTTTCAGATGGTGTTACGACTCCAGTGGAATTCCACCCTTCGCGTTCGGCAAATGTCCAAACACCTCCAAAGAGATCAGGAAACATCACCATCAGATCACATTTGGCCGCGTCCTCGGGACTGCAAACAGAAAGATGAAATTGTATTATAAAGAAAATCCCTGACAGTCATCCACAATATAACCAGTGATTCCCAACATTTTGGCTAGTGACCCCTTGAACTGAGTTTTTAAAGGCCTAAAAAGGTAAGATGACCCAGTAACTGCTTTCAGAAAAGCAGATATTAGAGAAAGGTCTATTTTGTTTAGATTTTATTTTGTAATAAGTGGCAACAAAAACAAAATAATGTCAAAAAGGTAACGGAGCAGACATTGACATAAACTGATGTGGCCGGGGAGATGAATGTGATACCTAATGTAAGTAAAGGGATATTGCATAACGCATATACCAAGAAACCAGTAAAACAGTGAAAATATTCAATAAATATGTTAAATTCATTTTACACATACTTCAAGAATCCTTAACATTGCAAAGAATAGGACCTATCAAAATATCAAAAGCTCAGTCTTTTGAGCATTTTTTCTCACTTTGCAGTTTTTACCTTCAACCCAATACAATAAAGGTGGATTTTGTTTGTGGAGCTCAGGGGAATGAAAAGTTACAATTGAAAAATTCAATATCAACGTCTCTTTTCAGAAAAAAAATGTCCTCCAGTCACTGTGAACATTTTCATTCCTTCCACCAAAAGAATAAACGGAGAAATAAGAGAGAAAATATCATGTTGATGGTGAGTTTATTCTTGACATATGAAGGCCCTTCATATTTCTTAATTCAGTTTAACTTACTAGTGCTCATGGAGGTTACGCATGAAGCGCAATAATCCAACCACATGTTCAGGGTAGGGTTTCTTCTTGCCCTCCAACTTCTGGACCACCTCTGGTGGAAACTATAATGCAAAACATTAAAATTATACATAGTGATAAAGTTAACTTAAGGAATACAAACTAGTGGGGTTCCAAATAAATACTAAAATCGTTATGTCGAAATCACCTTCTCCTTCCACAGTTTTAAGGATTCACCCCCAGCATCTTTCTCCAGCGAGGAAATTAATTCTGGGTCAGCATTTCGACAGTTTTCCACCTCCTTCTCGTTTCCAATCTTTCTCAAGTATTCTACTTTCCTGAAAAATAAAATGCAGCCTATGTTAAAGGTGGTTGTTTGACAAGATATAAACAATGTAAACATTTTTGTCATATCATATTGCAAATAAATGGTGATATGGACAGGCATTGCAAAATATATTGACAGGGAAATAAGAGCAACCGAAGAAAAAGAAACAAAAAAATCCAACACAAGACGAGCATGACTAAAATAATCAGTAGTCCAGTCCACCACTTTGATGATTCTTCATATCTCAAGAACTATTGGATGGATTGCTTTGATAGTTTGTGCGTGCATTCATCGTTCCTCAAGAATGAATCCTAATGACCCCACTTTTTCTCTAGTGCCATCATCAAGTCAAGATTTCAGTTTGTCCAGCACTTCGTTTCTGACCAAATACCATCATCCAAAACTGTAATTTAAAAATGTGTGTGTGTGTGTGTGTTGTTTTTATTTCTGTTTGGAACTAATTAGCAAGTTTGAGCTACTAAAGTGCAAAACTAAGATAGTGGCCATGGCAATTATACCTGCTTAGCATCAGCATGTTAGCATTTGGATGAAATTGCTTTTAAGGGCAGGCTGTGGCTGTAGACTCGGCCTTTTTAACGCTATGCCTGGTACAAAACATAAAAATAATAACAATTAAGTTGAATTAATTGGCCATATTTAAAGGCTTTCTACCTGTCTAGTTTCCAGAAGAATGGATGACTCAAGCACTCTTCCACTTGAGGTCTATTCTTTGGTTCTTTATTGCTCATCCACTCAATGAGATGCTTGGCCACCACATCTTCAACATGGTCCAAAGGGCAGATCCCATGATGAATGTTGTACTCATATCCATTGGGTTTGTCACCAAAATGATGTTGTCCTCCAGAGAGGATATAACAAATCAGCATCCCTGCCACCTTGAAAGTTAACATAACAGTTATGTTATCAAAATATTTTTCACATATAACATTCAAGAACATTCATATAGCAGAAGCACTAACCTGTATGTCAGTGCTCCACTTGTAGGGTGTGTCAGCTCCTCCTTCTAAAGTCTCTCTGGCCATCCAGCATTTTGTTCCTGCTCTGCCGGAGCGATGCGTTGTCTGGCCTTTAGGTAACTGTCTACTGATGCCAAAATTAGCTAATTTTACCCTACCCAAAACATCTGCAGGACAAATGGAGTAAATAGATTCAGTGAACAAAATCATATATGATCCATATTTGTGCACTTTGACTTTTAGATCGTGAATTACATGTTTGTGTATATTTTTTACTTGTCTTACCGATCAAAACATTCTGTGGTTTGAGATCCCGGCGAAGAATTAGAGGTCTTGAATCACATGCACTAAGAAGCACCTTTAAACCCTTGAGGAGTTGACGGACAAGTTTCTTCTTATCTAGAACTTTAGGAGGATTTTTGATGCATTCTTCCAGAGTGTATTCACAAAGTTGAAGAGCAAGATATCCAAAGTTCTCATCCTCCTCCTTACCAACATATCGCACAATAAATTGATGATCAAGCTCTGGACGTCTTAGAAATAATTCATCGTTATTCAGCTCTTCATCGTTGCATCTAGACTTTCTCTTGATAGCAACTTCAGTGTCATCATCTATCAGCCCCAAGAAGACTTCAGTACCATTACTACCCACCGCTATGCGGAATTCTTTTTTCTTCACATATATCAGGCGTCCAACCCTGGTTCTTTCACTTTCATCAGTGTTCACAAGCTTTTTTAACTTGTCTTTCCACCTCTTGCTGATTGAGAATTTCTGTAGTTGTTTTGATGGACCAGGTTGGATGGGTAAACCATTTGACGTTTGAGCAGATTCTGCAACAGGAGCTGGTGTTGGGTCATTTGGACTTTCTTGCTGGTCATTTCTGTACTCAGATCTGGTTAAGTCTGTATCATCTTTGCATTCCAAGGTTTGTTTGCTGAAAAGTTCTTCCAATCGTCTGAGAATGTTTGGAAAGCGACTGACTTTTATTTTAGTGTCCTCCAGCCATTTCACACTTCCCTGGCGGTATTTTTCTGCATCTTTCCCAGTTACATTACAAAGTGTTTCAACCATGGTCAGATGGGTCTGAGGATTCTCCAACAGCATGTGTCTGTCAAAGGTTTCAAACACTTCTTCAGGTGGTCCCCCTTGAACAGCAATTTCCATCTCCAGAAAATGTCTGATTTTGGAGAAAAACTCATCTCCTTCCGATGCAAGGCCATAAATCATCTGAGATATACATTTATTGTGAGTAATATGTTCAGGGACAGTTGCAGGTAAAATTGTTACCAGTGCACCAGCAGATATGAGCTCCTTTAAGACATCGGCCCGGTTTTCGATGGCAGCAGTTTGCAGTGGCGACTTTTGTTGGTTGACATCACTTCCGTTGGGATTAGCTTTTTTTTCCAGCAGTTTTGTCACAAAAGCAAGGGGTGCTTTGGATAGAGAGACATAATGCAAAGGTGTAAAGCCATTTTCTGACACCTTGTTTGGGTCTGCACCCTCTTGCAGTAGGAAAGAAAAAATATCCTCCTTGTGACTGACAACAGCAGCAATCAGTGGGGTTACACAGTCATTCCAGTCTCTGCATGGGGAAACGTCATTAATGTTGTCCTTTAGTAGATTTTTGAGGGCCTGCAGGTCATTGTCCATTATACATTGCACTATAGTGTTTTGTTTTTCTTTTGGGATGACTTCCATAACTGTTTGGTGATATTTCCTTCTTTGCTTCAGAGTTTCTGTAGAAAGACAAACACATGAGGCTAATGTTAAACATGTGATGCCGTGCAAAACTTCAGACTACCAGCTATAGAGCTATTACACAGACAGTTCTGCCAGTATTGATGAGTTTGGTTATAATATCTTCAGTCTTGTGCTTGAAGCATGTTTAATCGGGAATACATATAATCCTATTTCATTGTGTGTTGATGATATATTTGGTCTTCAGTAAACATTTCATCTGCTTAAAATACATGAAACATTGTAAATGTATGTTTTTTTATGATTAGGCTTGGGTATCGTTATGATTCTATCATTGTGAGTACTCCTATCGGTTTTATTCCTTATTGATACTCTTATCGGTTCTTTTTGATTATATTGTGAGAAAAAAGGGCAATTAATTAAGAAAAAAATAGACATTGTTTTATTATTTCTCACACTGTACTGAGCCGGAGTTGTGTGTCTAAGACTAAAGCACAACTCCGCTCCACATGCAAAGACAGGCATAGAGACAGAGAGAGGAGATTTGTGCTCATTCCGTAACTTCATCAATACCGATAGCAGAACCGCTAACTCCGGACCTTTTCTCCGGAGATTTTACTAATGTAGAACCGGTTCCTGTTTAGCCATGCCAATATATTTTCAATTTCAACTTATTACAGATATATCGATATTGCCTATGTATTTATATATGAATACATACACATACATAACTGAAATGTTAATAAAGTAAGCACTAGTGATTGTGCCGGCCTTTTTTTAATCTTAGGTAGAAACAAAGTCCCGGCGTGAACTTCCTGCTTGTTGTATCACTGGCAAGGCTGCCGTTCTTTTTTAAAGTATGGCGATTCAAACATCTGCCATTTCCAAACTGCTCACCAAGTGGCATAACAGTATAGTTCAAAAGGAAACAAATTGCGATATAGTTTAAAATCAACACATAAAACTAACACTGCTGTCACCCCTCCGCCATTCACGGACACTTGCGCCATCTTGTCGTCAGGTTGTGGCCTTGTACACATAAAATGGTGTACATGTTAGTTCCTCATTCAGGCTACACACTAGAACTCAACTTTCTTGTGTTTATTACTCTACTTAGACTTGGAAGAAATACAAAAATTATAAGAATCACTTACAATTTTGAAGTTTAATGTCTTCTTAGAGTACGATTGGTCCAAACTCTGGATTCAGGATCCGTGTTGCTTCAATGAAGCAGGCGCTGAGCTCAATGGTCTGGACTTCCTGTGTTCTTTCCTTTTTCTCTTCTCTTGCTCCGCCCATGCCTGGCGTGTTTTGACTAGTTGCAGTTGGATTTCCTGCTATTCATAATAACACATAAAATCATGTAGGGTACAGCATGAGCAGTTACAACAAGGCTACCCTCTGCCAAATCTTGTGTTGAAGGTGCTAAACATAAAAATGAGAGCAGGAATAAAGCTAACACCCTTGTTTGAATGTGAGTATTTTGCAAGCTGTTGTAACATTTCATCTTTTTAAAGTAACTGCAAACATCCCCTCTGAATTTCACCCCTGGGTCTTGGCAAACTTGTAAATACATCCAAAGAGATCGGGAAATATCGTCATCACATCAACATGGATTGCATCCTTGGTACTGAAAATGAATATTTCATATGTTGTGAGGGAAATCATTACACAATATCATTATTGTATTGATATATTGATATGTTGGCAAACAAATTACAACTACTTCAGGGTAAAAGAGTTTGTCTTGAGAAGTGCTCGGCTCCTCTCATGTGTCTGTGTAAAATAGGAAATCAAAAAATAAAGAGGAACTGCATTACAGCTGTCGTCCAGACCAGAAAAAGAAGTCTGACATTCGTATGAGGCAATTATCATGATTTTGTAATATTTCATAATCAAATTCAGTGCCGTGGCGTTACGTTCTAACTGTATCTGTAAAAAATACTTTTTAAGTGATGACCAAGTCCAGTACAGACAAACAAATCAACACTCCATGTAGCAAATAGAGTTGTGTTACTGGCCTTTCAATGATGTTGGATTTTGTTTTTTGTCATCTCACAGAACGCACAAGTCCCTGGTTGTCAGAAAAAAACACGCAGAACCTTACCAAGCTGCCATGGACCACGAGCAGCTGAAGGATCCACGATTACGACAAAATATCTCCAGCAACCAAACTCCTTCTCCTTTAGGACCGGCTTCCTCAGACCTTCAAGCCATCTGCTATTCTTCAGAAAATTGGAGACCTTCATGTCCCCGTGACCTGGATGTGTTTTTCCTTATGTAACATCCGGATGTATGTTCCACTTCCGTACCTACCTTCGCTGGCATCATCAAAGTGATGTAGTCGGGCATGTCTGACCTCTCCAAAGTCTACTGGCTTAGCTTGGCACCTGTCCACATTGAATGCAGCCAGCAGATCCAAGTCCTCCAACTACTTTTTCCATTGTTATAAGATGTCTTGATGTAAAGCAGCAATCCCATCCACAACCTCTCCTACAGAGTTCTTGCTGCATCCTTTTGGCAAGCAAAGTGACTGCTGCAGACCCAGGGCTCTCTCCACTGGAAGTTTGTCTCGGTCCAAATCCAACTCCTTTAAAAGTCCATGGCCCTTTTACAAAACAACATGACTCCTGCTGATCCATTTCTCCAGGTTGAAGACCCCCTCCGACACAGAGCAATGCTATGTATTATCACCTGGATAGCTTCTCCTTCGGTGGCTGAGGTCTTCAAACAGTCGTCCACATAGAAATTCTGCTGAACAGATTGCGACACTTGAGTCGCAAACTCAGATTTGTTAAAGGAGCCCAGTCGACCTTCATCTTGATTTTGTAGAATGAGAGTCCATTTATAATGCATCCCCGTGCATCAAGGTAAACCCAGTCCATTTGCTTCCACCCGACAATCAAACACACCATTTGCAGAATGACAACAAAAACGGTTGCCACCAAAGCGGTCAAAACCCCTTTGCCCTTCCGGGGTTAATCACCTGACAACAACAGTGATGTCGATGCCGATATAACTGAGTCCAGGATATTAGTACAGCGGCACCCAATGTTCACACAGTTTCAAATCTGGATATTTACAACACATATTTGGCTCTCACACACATTCATAAGGTTTGTCGCCAACAGAATGGTGACCTCCAGAGAGGATATAATAAATCATAATAAATCCCTGCCACCTTAAGAATTAACAGAACATTTTGGCCATTAAGGAAGTATTTTTCACCAAGTCATCAATTAGACTGCGCAGCAGAAAAACTAACCTGTATATGCCAGTTTGACTTGTATAGTATGTCAGTGTCACAGTCTTCTGCTAAGTGAGCAGCGGGGCTTCTGTGCCCCCATTTTTGCCTCTCAGGCTACGTACAGGCTGCCCTACCGGATTGGGGAATACGATTGGCTATACGAAGACTTAAGGGATACTTTCAGACATAATTCCGGGGCTGAGTAGAGCCAAAACCACAATTTTAACGATATTTTCATTCATAGTTAACAATCTTTCTATTAATACTGACTGAACACCGGTCAAAGATAACATATTCAAACTCAAAGCTCTTTGTGGTAAAGACACAAATACAACATTGGGGCATAGAAGGACTGCAGTCGTTTGATAAGTTACAGTGTGTTTGTCATTATGATTGCATCTTTAAGATCACAATGGCCTTTTTTTAAGGCAATGAATGATAAAACACTTCTTACAATCGTACGTTTACACATTTATTTTGATACTCAAATAATTAGATTTACAGTATATTTTGAGAGTAACATTCAATACGCTTAAAACTAAATAATACAAAATAATCTGCATGTTGTAAAGCTTGCATATTCCATCATGTTTTTTCATTATTTGCAATACCATTCACTTAATGAGCAGGAGTACTTTTAGACTTCAGAGTTTGATAAGTTTATCTAAAAGAAGTTGGCAAACACCCTTTTTTGAATGTCATGCTCTTGCAAGCTGTTATTATTTTTTTCTTTTTAGAGTAAGTGCAAAGATCTGTTCAGGTGTTTGTGTGACGAACAGGTAGTGGCATTGCAGTCCATGTTTTATGTACATTTTGTCAAGTCAACATTCAGTATTAGTAAGAACAGAATGACGGACGGACGGAAAAAAGCCTCTCAACTTGAGTGAATATATTTACATAAACATTTTGTTTTCTTCATTTTTGGACAAAAAAAATGATGTCCTTTTATCAAATTTATTTATATAAGTCCACTGGCTTCTGCAGTGAGGAGCCTATTTTTAGTTATAGTCTATAAAGAAAAGTTAAATTATGTCAGTAGTCCAACAAATGTGGTTATTTTTTTCAAACTTGTCAGTAGGTTTACTTATTATTATTCCATTCTCCTGTTTGTCCAAAAAAGGCTTCAGCTAGATCATTTCCTGAATATTTCACCTCCTAAAACAACAAACCACTTCTTATTTTCTTTTACTGTAAGCAATATAATCTATAGCACATACAGTAATAATACAACTTCACTCTAAGGGCTGGGGTATCGGCTATGGTAATTAAAGGTTTGTGCTTTCGAAACATTCCCTGTATGGAAAAAGCAAAGGGGTGTGATACTTTATCACGGCCAGATGGAGGCACTGTGGGCCTATCAGAACACAGCACCCCAATGCTGATAAGGCAACAAACTGCACATCACCACACAGTACGAGGACATGAGGTAAGTTGCACATAGATGAGCAACCACATTTTTTTTACATGCCCCAAATGAGAATAAAACAATATGAGTAAAACAATTTTTCTGTCGGGTACTGGTGTATATTTTTTTTGGGGGGGGTATAAAACCTTTAGCACAGGGGATGCTAAACTGAAAGATACATCCAAATAGATCAAATTATATTTCAAATACACCCTCAGGAATGTCAGCTGGGTTTTTAGGAGAATACCAGCCTCCTCTTAGTCTTTGTGAAATGGTCTCTGAAAGTCTGAGAGACCACGAGAACAGATATTAGAACAAGGCCATTGAGAAATAGTCAGGAAACTTTAAAAACCAGAAAGGATTCCAAACACCACTTGACCCAGCTCTTATTTGTTACAGAAACATATGGAAGAATTGATATTTGACAGTACATTAAGTCTGTTCTGGTCCTTTCTTTTCCTTTCACACATTTTTAGTGGAAGACGTTCGATTGCCGGAGGGGCAATAAAGCACAGCCCCTCACAAGCTCAAGTCAACGATGATGTGCTCAAAGATCTGTGTGTTTCCCTTGAAGCTGGAGGTGAAGATGAAGTCCCTCCGGTCAGTGGCGACCACAGTAAAGGAGCGCGGCGCCTGGATGTACACCTCCTTGAAGCGGTCAAAGAGTTTGTTCTCGTCATCCCACAGGTAGATCTGCGAGAAGGTGTAATCACTCCCCAGGGCCAGGTAGTAACGGTCTTTGAATGAGAACGGCTGGAGAATCATGGAGCCTCGCGAGGGCAAGGCCTGGATCTCCGCAAACTGTTTGGCCCCCCAACGCAGAATTTTGGAGTCACCAATATAGCGCGTCATAGCCAGGTAGAGTTCCTCCTTGATGCGGAAGTGCTTTACAGCCACAACATCCTCCATGTTGGGGATCTCGCCCTGCAGGACAAACTTCTGGTTGCTCCGGCTCCACTGGTAGATCACAGGCACCTGTGAGCGGCTTGCCAAAATAAGGTGGGCCTTCCCATCCAAGTCCAAAAACTCTGCATCTGTGTCGCGGTACCACTCGTGCAGGGACTGGTATGAATAAAAGCCCTTATTGTTCCACTTGTAGAGCGTTGACAGGCCCGCTTTTGAGCTGTCCGCAATCAAAAAGAACCAGTCAGAGGCAATCTGGAAGGCCTCAATGTCATTGGGCTTGGAGACCTTGGACACCTCAATGTCCTGGAACTTGCTGAACCTGCTTTGGTCCTCATCAAACTTGTAGATGTGGGAACCACCAAAGAGCTGAGCCACAATGACAAACACCTGGTCCTGGATGACAACTGACTTGCAACCCACAATGGACTGACCTGGAAGACAGGGAAAAGGAAATAAACAGGCCGATTTCACACAAGAGGGGAAACTCTCAACCAGGGTATTATGAGACAGTTTGTGAAAGCATCGCCGTACCTGTGATGTTATCGTAAGTCCTGAAGTTCATTTCTATGTGGTCCCATTGGAAAACCATACAGCTCTCAGCGCTGGGAGCAGCGATAGTCACATAGACGTCATTCTTGTAGCTGAATGTGTCAACAGACAGAGACTCAGATGCCACAGACTGATGGAGGACGAAATCTGTGGAAAGGCACATTCTGAATTGAAATTCTCCAAAAGCTAATAATAATTAAAAAAAAAGCCAAATTATATATCAGGGATAAACCAAGAAAACTACACTTTTGCCTATTCTTAACCCTCCTTTGGATGACCCGGTTGAGTCGCCTGATACTGATGCCACTTATGATAGAGACAAGGCCAGCTGGCTCAGGTGTTTCTCACCCGTTGAGATGCATTCATTGTGCAGGCTGGTCATATCATTGAGGCGCTTGTCCTTCATGTCCTCGGGCCCAACACACACGACATCCGACACTGTGGCATTGGTGTTCTTCAGCCACGTCATCAGCCACTTGGCACGGCAGTCACACTCAAAGGCATTGCCTCGCAGGTCCCTGCAGAAGAGGAGTGCTGTAAGTCATTGCAGAGAAGACAAGTAGACAAGCTAGAAGAAGCCTTGGAAGATTAAAAAATAAGATGAAGATGATATGCATGGGACCCAGGGTACCTTTTTGATTATGAAGAAGAAAACAGACGACATTGCACTATTTCCCCAAGTCTTTTAACTGAGGGACTAACTTACAGCTCTATCAGTGAGTCCAAGTCAATGAAGAGGTCCCTGGGCAAGGCTTTGATGTTGTTGTTTGCCAAAGACCTAGAAATAACAGCAGTGAATCAATACAGGAAATTGCACGTATTACGAATTTTAAAACTCCTTTACAAGAAAATGGAAAACGTCAAAGTAATATTCAAGGTTCGACACCGTTAACCTTAATCCTAATAAAACAGTGAACTATTAAGCATCCCTTAAAATGGTCCAGTTGCTTCATTTAAAAAAAAAACACCGTAGCAAATAAATATTACAAATAAGACATTTTAACAGTGTTTGGTAATGATTTGAAATGTTGGAACATACAAGTGAGTCAAGTCCCTGAGTCCTCTGAAGGCATATTTGGCTGCAGTCTCTATCTTATTACTCTCAATGAACCTGTGGAAGACAACAACAACAATGCATGTTGGATTTAGTGATGAGCTAATATACATTTATTGGAAAAGTTTAGTTTGATCTTGAGGATTGTAGTAAATTAAAATAAATACATTATTTTCAAAAGTGCCTATAGAGCTAGCAACAACACTGATACTATTTGTAATAATCTTTCAGAAATTGGTTTGCCAATCTTTTCTGGAACAAATTGAACCACTAGAGGGCATACAGTTGATACTTTCCTGCCTCATTCACTTTCTGAAAGACCAACATCCAACCACATCCAACCACATCCAGTAACCTCATGCCCATAACAACACTTAGAAGACTAATTCACTAGATTGAAGTGTGCATTTTGTTCCAGTTACAAACCGATTAAATGAATGTGGACAACATGTTTTAGTAATCACAATGATTCGCTCAATGTCTTTGCATTACTTGACTAAAAGAAAATCAATGAGGAACTTACAGATACTCCAGATGTGTAAGGCCTGAGAATGCATCGTCCCTTACAGTTGTAAGAGAATTGGAGTTCAAAAGCCTGTAACGAATAATAAAATACACATGAACCAATGCTGGCTGCCAACACGATGTACCATTTTATGCCTCTGTCTGAAAAACAGATGCCATTTTTTTCAATCGTGACTTCACATTCAATTAGCTAAATAGAGCCAAAGGGGAATGGTGATAAAAAAGAAAAGCAGTTCTAGCTGTAAATCATCACGTGTTATGACTGGTTAAATGCTCTACATCTGCCACGCCTTTGTTTCTGCCGGCATCACAGCGATCACTAGTGGAGTAACAAAGTAGATTGATGGCCTCTGGTAAGTACATTATAGCATGGGACTGCACTGAAAGCTCAGGACTAGATTTCCATTTTTCATTTCCAGGTGTCCTTTTAAAACCTTCCCTGCTGATTGCTTTAACGTGCACCAAAACGACTTTGCTTCACCGTATCTAATGCACAACAGACAGCTGGTTACTGTACATGCTTCAACAGCATAAAAGCCTTCATTAAGTCATGCAACATGCCAATATTATAGTGTATTATGTCTGTGCAATAAGGGTTTGTTGTGTATATTGCAGATTTGGACTCTACCATTGTTAGGCTGCACAGCCTGATGCGTTTGTCATGCCAATCCCCCACATTACAGACATCTCTAAGTTTTGAAAGTCACCAATTTGTTCTGAAATCCACCTGCATAGTTTTGTTCTAATAAGGGTGCCTTTGCTTGGAGGTAAGGGCAGCTCCTAAAACCTCATAACACAGTTGAAACATATGCCGTTGAAGTGCTCTTACAGGAGCTGGAGGGATGGCATGTGAGCAAACATTGCCTCTTTGACCTCGGAGAAAGTCCCATTGACGAGACTCCTGAAAGGAAGAAGCAGCAACGATGAGCAGAAAGCCACCAAAAGCAAATCAGATGCTGAAAAGTGATCAATCAGAGAGAGAGAGAGAGAGAGAGAGAGAGAGAGAGAGAGAGAGAGAGAGAGAGAGAGAGAGAGAGAGGACTGCATTGCCTTTCAACATCAGCCTATTAATATGTTGCACATTGTAAAAAGAATACAGCTATGGAATTCAGTAAGCCTACATTGCTGCGTATCAAACAGGACATCTTATGTAGAGCTACTCACAAAGAACTGACGTCGTTGGGGCTAATCCTTGGGACGTAGGAGGACCCGACGCAGATGATGGACTCCCTGGAGCAGCTGCATGTTGAAGGACATCGGAAAACCTTCTTTAAATGACCCGGTTGAGACAGGAAGCAGAGCGACAGAGAAAACAGTGCCCAAATCTTGAGAGTTGGCGGCATCTTTCCTGCCGGGCTTGCATGTGTGAGGTTCGCTGAGAGCACCGATCGAGGCAGATGGCACCGCGCGTTTACACCCTGCACCATGAAAATGCTGCACTGGCTCCCTGACATCAGCAAATCAGCTGCAGCTCCCCTCCGTCCACTTTAATTATTTATTAAGTCAGAGCCCCAGTCGGATAACTGTTGGTTAAACAACCATGCACCATACGTCGGAAATAACACAAATAAAGTAAACGTCATTACTAGGCAGCCACAGATGAGCTGGTATACGTCACACATAACCACGCATTTCAAACATGGCTTTTAAAAAATACATACAGTTTGCATTTATCGACATGTAGTTTCATTATGCTATAAAATACGCCGCGTGACATACATTTATAGACTTCCAAAATAAATTTCGAACGACGTCAGTTATTCTCACGTGCACGTTTTTGTTGCCAGTTTTGTTGTCTGGCAGTGTTTCGGAATATGGATTTGTTCAACACATTGAGTACCAAAGGGCATCATATGAAAGTCTCTTTTATGAATCCGTTTGGCTGAGACGCCAGGAGGCGAGATACTGTTTTATGAGGGGACATTGTGCATACAGTAAGCTGTACAGTAGCCCTCCGTCATACAGAGGCGCATAACTGCAGCACCATGGACAGCGCCTCTGCTCAGCTGCGGGGCTTTTTAAAACTATAAACACGATGGCTGTCTGATTGGCTGCACGCATGTGCAGAACGCAGCATATACAGCTGTATTGACATTCTTTGATCATCATAGTAGGTATGGTACAGAAGTAAACATGACTCACTAGACTAGACTCATTACTATTTTTTTAGTCAGAAGATGAGAAGGCCGAGATTGTTGCCTTGATGGCAACAGCAGGTTGGTCCCTATATATACCAGCCAGGTGTAATGTCCCTACTGGAACCAGTCTGATAATGCATGACCCTCTCCGTTAATCTGTGGCCCTGTTTGTGCCACTCTGGCACTCCGTCATCACTGAACTGTACCCGGCAGCTGCTGAAAGCCGGGAACGAAGGGCCGTTTGTCATTCAGCAGCATCCCTTGGGTACTTAAGACTTATGATTGAGTGTGTGGAGTGCAGATTTAAGAGAAATATGTTCAAAGTCAGTCTATTTTGGTGAGGAGGGATGGAGGTAAACAATCATTTGGGTTGAAGGCAACCACGAGGCTTCACATGTCTTTATTACCATTTTAAGATGAAGAGAGACTTACATGCTAATAACAAACCAACTTACTTGGGTCATGATGAGGCCTAATTTCACCGTAATCATTGCCGTTTGATTTTTTTCCTGAGCTGTTTCCGTACTGGAATGCTTGACAGACACATTGATCGCACCGGTAACTGGATTGCCGTGTGCAGGTTTCTCAGCGGCAGCCCTTTTCTAATTTACACACTGCAGCAGACTTGATCAATAGAGGGGAGTTCCTTTCAAATTGGCCAGCACGAAAAAGTGGGTCTGACTCTCCCGATCCCCACAGCATCGCTGCAACCTCAGCAAAAGATGGGGAAACCTATTAAACTGGTCACAGGGACTCGAGAGAGAAGAGCACACAGCTCCGCACAGGAAGAGGCACCCAGCGCATATATCAAATATATGCCGTTCCACATTCAGAATCAGTCAGTCAAAGCATCAACAGCTGATTATTTATTGATTCGGACTGGATCTGATGAAACAGAAGAAGACAACATTGAGGAAATAGCCGTTTTGTGAATGCCACTGCTGCTTTTCAGTGTGTAGCAGAGCTGTCACAGTGTCCCCCCCCCCCCCCCCACACTGTATTTTGTTAGTGGTTCAGTACAGCCTGGGAACAGTTAAAAGTGTGCTGATACAGCAGGCTTATCTATCCGACTCCAGTCCACTTTCAAAAGGCTGCTGGGAGGAGATTGGTTCTGCTGCTGCTACACATGCAGTAACACCTGCATTTCCAAAACGCGACACGTGCTGACTGTATAATTTGCCAGACGCAGCAACTGCGACAGCTGGAAGTTCCACTTTTGGTCGAACGCACAAGTGTTTGAACGACTAAACACATGCAGCAGCGTCGACTTAAACGTGTCCTGAGCTTTCACAACGACAATCAACCTTTATAATCCACAGCAGATGAAGGGGACGGGCGCAGGAAGAACTTGGGAGAGTGCAGTATCGAAATATAGATTAGTCTTCAGTCAGTGAGTCTATTTTTTGAGCCTCGGGGCGCTACCTGCTCTGCTTACAAATGAACGAGATTGGAGAGCAGAGGGAATAAGACAGAAAACTGAAGAAAACTTGATTAAAGATTGATTCCCCTGGTGACGTTCTGACTGAAACCCAAATCCACCCTATGCTGTTTGACAGTAAACTACAGTATAACAGTTAACTACATATCTCTTAAATTGTTAATGCTGTATCCATGTAAAGGTCCAGCAAACATTTCCTTTACTAAACACAGGAGTGATCTATACTTGGCGTACTTAATTGATTATGTGATCCTTGCGATCGCTTCCACAGCCTGAAAGTAAATGAGCTAATCCAATACAGTGGCTTCCGATGGAGATAATGGCTCAACGGCTTTCGTATCGCATTACAACACACTGCAGAGGACATGGCCCAACATACTCATAAGGCTATATTGTTTCACATATCAGTGGGTGGAAACGCAGCCTAATGGATTCTTAAAATAGAATGCACATGAAGTACGCACAACCACGTGTCAGCCTAACATGAGCGATCACAATTACCAACACTCCAGCGTCGTTTTCAAACTGCAAGACTGCTCTTGTATACTTCATCCCATAACTGCACTGTGGCAGCGAAAGATGGGTTTAGTGAAGAGAAATGACACGCCGGAGGGAAAAGACATTTTTACACGGTTTATCCATCATCTATTTTGAGTCCAAAATTCTCATTTTCAACATATACAGACAACAATGCAAGTGTTTGCGGATGCTTTGTCAGCATCGCCAGCTGTTCCTCTGAAGCTGAGCTCAAGTCTTTGACCTTATTACAATGTCTGGATTGAAAATCCATCAGCAAGAGCCATTCAAAACACACACAGTTCAAATCAGGGCAAGGCAGCAGAGGGCTCAGACTAAGTAAGACATCACTTTGTCTTTAAAAGGGTTCTCATTTCAGCTGAGTCAGTCATTCTCCTGTAGTGTCCCCCTGGCACGATGGGACGGCTGGGGAACTACTTTTCGCAGCGTTTCCCTCTTTCTTCAGGGTCTTCAGGCACTTGTCGAGCCTTTTGATGCACAGTGCCACGTCCTCCCGAGTGATGCCCACGGCTGAGGCGGCGTTCAGGTAGGGACAGGGGTAAGCCTCAGAGTGGGACATAAAGCCGAGGAACCTGTGTCCGCTTACGGTCTGCTCCTTGCCCAGCGGTATTACCCTAGAAACAAGTGGAAAAACAGGGACAATGTGGTAAAATACTGAATATTTCAGCATGGCAAACAACTACTGTGACCTGGCTAAAGCTTAAGCTACTCACTTGACAAACAAGTGGTATCATTGAAACTAAATATTTAGTCTTTTACAGATGAAGACAGTACCCTAGTCTTTCAATTGAAATATTTAGTACACTAAACTTAACTGAACTAAGCATTAGCAAATATTAGTTATATATATAGTCCAGTATTCACTCTCCTCTCTGCTCTGTTTTTGTCTCCACCAAGTCCTGAGGGAAATAAGCTGATAGAGGCTACAATTTGTTTGTCTGTTGGTGTACAGTGGTTGTTTTTTTTTTAGAGCTTTTTAGCTCAATGCAACCACAATGAGAGTAGTAACAGTAAACCAGAAAACCAAAACAATGAGTTGAAAGAGTGCAGAGTGCAGAGCTCCATTGTTAATATTGATTATGGCAGTTATGAAGCTCAAGTGTCTATAATGGAGATAATACTTGTTCCGGCTTGCTGGCATCCGATCTGGCCAGGTAACCATTGGGAGTTAGCGTGTGACTCAATGGGTCATTTGAGCACAAAGGTCCTCACGAGAAAAGATTTAACTCGGAAGTCAGCTGTTGCAAAGTTCAAAGCTTCATTCTAGAAGTGTCAAACTCTGCAATACTGTAAACTAAACGTAAACACCGCTGTAGTTTGGCAGGGTTTCCCCCCACGGTCAGCACAGTTTAAACTCACTTTTGAGCATGAATGTTAAAAGACAATGCATGTTGTTACGCATTGCTGCTGCGATACGAGGAGGAGAGATGCGAGTAAGCTCTGCACTCCTCTGGAATTGAGAACAATGTTCACATACTCACTGAAGGAATCCAGGGAGGAAGAAAGGAAGTGGGGGGGGCTGTTTGATGTTTTTTTTTAATGCAATTGAGCCATAAGTGCATTAAAACACAAACAACACAAAACAAGTATGACATAATGACCCAAATAAATCATTCATTTGGGATATTTTAAATATTTAGATGGGAAAATGGAAAAAGAAAAAACGGCAAAAAAGCGGTGCTTTTGCAGCCATGAGGCAGAAGGCAACAATGAAGGACTGACAAATCCCCCTCCCTCCTGCTTGGAAAAAGCCAGACCAGCGGGAGCGAGAACATGGCTGTGACTGTCTGTGTGCGTCGCCGATCCCGGTGGAGACAACACCGCTCTCTGTGGCTCGCAACGGCAAACATGTCGTTAAATTGCGTAGGCGGCCCCCCGATAGGACGGGGCAGTCTAATCATCTAAAGTAGTTTCCTCTCCGCCAGATACAGCAGATCCATCTGGCTGATTGCTGACTGCCACTGGCCATTTTGTTTGGCAAACGCACAGCTCATCCACGCATTTTTGAGGATGCAGACGAAGCTATTTTTAAATGGAATCACTCCCCAGCACACACACACACACACACACACACACACACACACACACACACACAGACACCTCCACCCCCTCTTGTTTTCCATCACCTCCCCATGTGGCCATGCCCTTTAAAAAGTTGTTCCTACCTGGCTCCCGACACTTGCCGGGTGAACAACATGGAGCCCAGCTGAGTCACCGCCTTGTCGCTCTCGGCCTGGAGACCGTCCAGAGACATGGCTGGAGGAGAGAGGAGCCACACCCAATGAGAAATGTACGGATATCGGGTCAGAAATGTAGCGTTTCGTGGACAGAACTTGCAGTGTGCAGATCTGCTGGTCTAAAGCCAGTAAGTTGAGCTTACCCAGTGAAATGGGGTTATGTGGGGTGTGAAGCAATCTCTCCCCGTGTGCGGAGGCTAGACTCTTCAGCTCCTGGGCCAGGAACAAATACATCTCCTGCAGGACATGCAGACACAGAGAAGAGGCATGGAAAGAGAGAACTCGGGGGGGGGGGGGGGGGGGGGGGGGGACGGGACAGACAACTATAAATAGTAGCACAATGCTCCTTTCACACTCTGCCACAATAGCATTTTAGCAGCAGCAGCTTTGCTAATCAAGCAAATCTACCCGCGAGCAGACCAGTCCACATCCATCCATCCACCCCCCCTCCCCTCCCTTACTCATTTGCCTGACTGTGTGCGTTTCCCTCCAAGCTTCGGCACAAGCACTTCCTCGGCCTCTGTGGCCAGGACCTTCACCCACATCACACACACTCGCCTCTGGGATCAATTACAGAAGGCAGGAGAGGCGCAACACATGCTTTTAATCCTGAAGGCTTAAACATCAACATGTTTAAAATATGATGACGAAGTGCGTTTAGTTCAGTGAATAAGGGCGACGTACACAGATGTGATGAGCACAGGCCGGGCAGGGAAGCTGCTCAACAACAACAACAACAAAAAGAAGCTGTGTTTTTGTTGCTGGATACCAGATTCCCAAGTGAGGCATTAAAGGATCGGCTCTCTACAACAGTGTGTGTGTGTGTGTGTGTGTGTGTGTGTGTCTACTGCGTACTCTGCTGACTCATACCTTCCTCATTTGAAAACATCCAAGAAGGAAAATATTTTCACTGTCGTGAGTCAAACACAAAGAGTCTTTCGATGATGTCAAGTGTCTCTAAGTGTCTCTTGTTCTCTTATAACAATGGGTGACTTGAGAGGAGGGTGCACGGCTACGACTCTGCATACAATAAGTGTGTGTGTGTGTGTGTGTGTGTGTGTGTGTGTGTGATGACTGAACCCCATTTCAACTAAAAAACACACATCGTCTGCTGGCTCTTTGCAATATCTAGACTTTTTAAAAGTGGTTACATGAGGCTGTAAATGAATCTCAACAGATGAAAAGTCTGAATTATTTAAAGCTTTTGACCCCGTGGGGGGGTGTGTTTGAGGAAATCACTCAGTTCTGCAGACACCATGGAAAACTGGTCCTCTACATTAATTATGCATAATGTGGACCAAGAGAAATCAATAAGTCTTGATGGGTTCGGTCCATGCGAGAGGCCAGAGGTATTTCCTAGATGTATATTGTATAACGCAGATCATATTTTAGGTATCGCACGCCGTCCCGTAAGCCATTTTTTAGGTTTAGGTCCAGTTTGTAAGTACGCTTTGTATTCTTGAGGTTTTTTTTACTATCGAGCACGAACATTAAAGGAGAAGAATGTATTTCTGTGTCTTCCACAGTTCAGAGCGTCAACAGAAACAAACATAGTCCAGTACATATACAGTGCTTTTATGGCAGAGCAGTTTGGAGGCGTGAGAATGCTGCAGTGCCCACCATTTGAAGAGGGGGGGATGCTGCATTGTGAGCGAGTCTGCTTTAAAGCAGGGAGCCACCAGGGGATGTGTTCTGAAACTTCTGGATCAATTTTATCTTCCTATAGCATACGCCTCCCTCTACGAAGCTCAGTGCTCGCTGAGCATTTACAAGTCTCGCTCCTCAGTCAGAATGCAGGGAGAGAGCTGCACACACACACTCACACAGACACACACACATACACACACAGTCATAGCGTGTGATCCACTGCAACTCAATACAACTTATGTAAGCTGTCCTTTTCAGTCTTCAGGGGAAATATGTCGACACAGAAACATATTGGGACTGACATTGGCGCAGTGTTTTTATACCCATCCACATTGTTCGTGTCATCCTGCAGCGACCGCACCCGACCTGAAGTATGTGACAAACCATCGCTTTGATTATATAAAGGTCATGTGTGCGTGCTCTCACCTTTCTTTCCGACAGGAGTTTCTTGTAGCCGCTGTCTCCCAGAGTGAGAAGGGTAATGAGGACGTCAAGGGAAGGTGAAGCCGATGCTCGACCTGGACAGAGAAGCCCAACAAGTGGCTTTGTTAAACCGTATTTATAAGTATACATGTCCGCTCCTAACATTAACCTTTCAACAACAAGAAAAGAAGCGTCAGTAGCCGTTACGGTGATGCATGACATGTATGTATTTCTCTCACTGTCTGCGTGAGTCCTGCTCAAAACATGAAAAGTGAAACTGTAAAGCCATGGATGACGGCAAGGGATGGATATCAAATCTCTGACTGAAATGCATTTGTAGCACTGAACGTCAACAGTTACCTTTAAAATCATAATTGTACATACATACAATACATTATAGACTGTATCTTATACGGACAGAGTCCTTGAACGGCTGCTTTGTGTGAAGACTAAATTCATCATGGATGCCTTTCAGAGAGTTTTATTTTTTTTAAGTATAAGACTTCAAAATAAAGTAAAATTGATGCGGGAACTAATATATCAAATTGATGCTGGGAAATTTCAATCAATACCCATCTTTAATGATGGCCTACTCTCACTAAATATGATTGAAAAGCAGTTTTTATACTACTAAACTATTTACTGAAGAAAAAACTATGGCAGTAATAATTATCAGAAATTAATTACCATGAATTTTCTAAATTAATGATGTCATAACTGGCTTCATATGCCTACCTTCATCATATTTTCACTGTTGGAGAAGAAAATAATTGCAATAAAATAAAAAAGGAAAATAAAGAAATAAAGAAACAGAATTAAATACACATCTACTTATCTACTATTTGAATCAATTACGTCCTTAATTTGACTTCATGGAGAGGCCATAGTATTGCTAATACTCACCAGGGTACATCTGGCTTATCTCCTGTATGAAGGACTCATCAAAACCTGCGATGATGGCGCCACCTACTGGAACCATGAAGTTCTTGTCCAGGCTCTGTACAAAGGCATCGATTCTTCCAACACGAGCCCCCTGAAGAAAGACCGGCAAGAAAAATTAAGCAACCGCCGTATCTGTAAAGTACACGATGACAGAAAGGACACTAACAAATCACACATTCAGAGCTGAGCTGCAGATCCAAAACACGAAGGAGAGAAGGGCCGAGGGTGAGCCGTACTAACCTGTTGTATGAGGTGCATGCATTTGGACGACTGTACGCCGTACGCGTTGTTAACTATGTGGGGAATATTGTGTTTGGCACACACAGCAGCCAGTTCCTCAAGCCTAAAAGACAAGATAATTATCGACTTATCCTCACTTGTATTTATAAATCAACCACTGTGACATCTAGAAGATTTCTAAAAGGGGGGAAATTAAAAACACATATCACCTGTCGGGGACACGCGGGGCAAAGCAGGACGTTGTTGAATGAACACACAGGATGTTCTCGGCTCCGAGCTCTTCGATCTTGCGCTCAACAGCTTCCAAGTCTGTCCGCAACTCGTCGCCCTCGAGAACATTCTCCACCACCACCGGCTCGAAGCCTGTTAAAAGCAGTCAGACATGAGCAAGAGACAGCGAAAAGCCCTCGGGTGTTACTGTGCGTCTATGAGAAAGAAGCAAAAGTGCAGATATTTAGTCTGCCATCAACAGACACCTTCACAAGGCATTATTTGAGAAGTATTTCGCCCACAGTTGCTATCGGCTGCCATGTTTGTGACACCAACGTGGTCTGTGAACAGGATGTACGGGCGACAGGACACCGGATGTCGACGTCATCGTCACCTGCTGTGATCATGGCTTTGAAGCAGGACTTCTGGTCGATGCGAGGCCAGACGATGTAGCGCGCTTTGGGCCTCCGATGGCGGAGAGTCAGGAAGCACAGAGTCAAGCTCATCCCTGTTGCCATGGGAACTACAAAGCAGCTCGCCACACTCCGGACTCCTGTTGTCCAGAAGAAACAAAGCGTTTACACATACAAGTAAAAACCTGAGTTTAAAAAGGGACAGTCCACCAATCTCACACATGAAGTTCAGTTTACGTATCACCCGACTAATACTCAGCCTGGTGGTGTCATCAGAGGTATCAGAGCTTGGATTTAAGACTTGAAAATGCACCGAGTTGCATTATGGGAAATGTAGGAACCTGTGTTTGTGGAGCCTCACCAACACCAGGGACTCTAAGTAAGAATATCTCCGCCTCGGCTGCATCAATTTAGACACTCTTTTTGCAATCTGTCTCTTGGGAATAAGATTTACACACCCGAGAGCTTTAAGATGTCCAACACCACTGAATTGGTCAGCTTGTTGAGCAGACTGGATCCCGCAGCTTTGGGCTGAACAGCAGCAATGTCACCTGACCGACCGATGCCATGGATCAACCTGCATTAAACAGCTGGATGTCACAACAGAAGCCGTGAAGCGGCCTTCTTAATTTGAGGCATCCAAATATGGTATTTCGTTAAGTTAACGATTGTCAAACTTGGACCTGTAGTGTCGTCTTGCCACAAGGCTGGATGCCACCCGGCCCTCCCTCTCTCCTACGCCGCAGTTGCCGAGGAAGTTATTGCTGTCCATCACGGCCAGCTCGCTCAGGAAGAGCTCGACGGTGCTCTCGCTCCACCCGTCCTCTGGACACTTACCCTGCAACACACACAACGCGAAAAGTGGGTGGATCTGCAGTGACTGCAGTGACTTTGAGGAACGATGAGGGCAAAGCTGTGGACTATACCTGCTCCAGTAAGTGTCTAATGAGCTGCTCATGGCCACGGCGCGCCTGGCTCCCCTGTCGAACGTAAGAAGTCGACACTATCTTCTCACTCAGGCTGAAGTTTTCACTGTTCATCTCTGTGAAAGAAACAGCTTCGTGTTAACATCAGCCGTCAACTCTCTCTCAAGTACTTCACTTAAATGTACTGCTATTCTCATATTCTACAATTAAGTCGAATATAAGAATAGCATTCAAAACAATCATATCATCTCCGATATCTGCCTTTCCTTTATTCAGTGTAGCCAGGTTTGAGCTCATCACAGATATTGGCATACATGTCGGCTCTTTAAGTAACACAAAATTGTTTTGCCAAAACAGCAAAGCTAGAAAGAGAAACCTGAGAGCAAACAAGTTTATTTTTCAGCTGTAAATGTCCAACTTAGTGTATACTTTGTTGATAATTCTTTAACTCATTTAAAAGACTATTATGAGAATGTTTAAGTTATTTGTTTAAGTAGAATAGCCAATATATTATTGTCACATTTGTTTTCAAACTCCTAAATATCAGTTTTGATATCCAGGTTATCAACTTTAAGGATCTGCTATCAGTCTGGCTCTAATTTTCAAGACTGGTAAAAAAAAATAAAAGGAGGCATTTAGTGCACATTGGGATTGTAAAAGTCACAGAAAGACCTAAACAATCTAACCAATTCATTAGATTGCTCATGAAGGGGTCACTAGATCATCAAAGATCAGCTGACTGGTCACGAGGAGTTCTAACTAGCCAATGAACACAGTTGTATAATGTCTGCTTTGAGACTATTTGTAACAACAAATCTTTGTTACAAACTTTGAATGATGGGTGTTTACCAGCAATGGGGCAGGGGGGGTTTAATAGAAAGATGTTTTGGTTGCATTATGGGTAATGTCAGAACCAGTGCTTTTGATGTAAAGACTAAACAGTCAGGATATCTTTGCATCTGATGCTTATGTTTTTATCAGTCTATTATGAGTTCCTCTTGACTTTATGAAAGTCCAATAATAAGAGCTGGAGTACGCCTTAACCTCCATCATCCTTCTATCCCTGAACTGTCATGTGTCATCTACTATGACATGCCCAAATAAAATATATGTCTCTAGAGTGAATGAACATGAAAATTGCCAAAAGCTCTAATACATTTCTACCCAATTCATTGCGAGCCAGGACACTCCTATAAAACAGACTTACAGCCATAACGTCGTATGTTTCTGCTAACGTTACCCTCAGTTGCTAACTCAAGGTCTCACTGCAGACCATCAACGAGAAATACCAACAGGTATCGTGTTATGCAAGAAGTTGTAAAAATAAAAAGAGTAATAACTTTGGCTGTTAGCATGGTGACAATTTGCTAACCTCCCGGGTTAGTCAGGCCACCTCTTAGCAAGGCGAGCAACGCTGCTAGCAGCTGCTAAACTAGCGTTTGCACACGAGGAACGGCTCTAACTAGGCAGTTTTGGTTGACGAGCTAACATATCTTCTTACCTCACAGCTTTCCTGTGAGACTCTCCGTGTTTCGTACCGTCAACCCGCCTCCAGACTACCAACAGGCGTGAGGACCGACAGGAGGAGGAGGAGGAGGAAGCAGCTTCTTCTTCTTCTTCTTCTTTAGTGTTTAACGGAAGCTCGGGCGCTACTGCCATCTTCTGGAGCTAGTTAACTCCTACACTACAGTGTCCGCTTTGTCAGATGTTTTCCTAAATCCTCTGTTATCTGGGACAATAACCAACACATTTCATGCCATGTCCACTTCCGCCTTACTCATGCTGCTGTGAGCCCTAATCTTTTCATTATTCCCAATCCATTTCTCACAGTACCCACTCTATTTTTAATTGAATGTAAATGTCTCCCCTGATCCTGCATCTCCTGTCCTTTCTCAGCAGGCCTGTAGCACGTTTTTGACTGTGTGACTAGCTATTAAAACTTCTCAAATTCATCCAACAGTTGACTGAAGCAGTTGTTATTCTGCATGAGCACAGTGGTGTTTATCCTGCCTCAACTTGTAGAGCACACATATAATTATATGCTGGAAACTTGTATTTCTTTTCATTAGTTTAAGTGCCCTTATGTTTTATTACAGCTTCTTTACAGCCTTTTGCCTTTGTTTTACTGTGCCTCTGAGGGGTGTATCTCAGTGTAACTTCAGTCACTACTGCATGCATGTCTGTTTTACATAAGACTGGATCATGGTCACTACAAGGGTTTTAATAATTCACAACCACTAATTCCTTCCGTTCAACCATGATTCAGCCATTGATTCCTAAAAACAATTATGGCTCAAAGTCACCTGATCTATAGAGAGCTATTCACTGACTGTTTTCGTGTGTTAATAATAATCATATTGTGCAGAAGGGTGAGCCAGTCAGTATATAATTCATAATCTAATTTAAAATGTTATCTTTTTGATTATGTTTTCGTTTAAATTATTTTTTGGAAGTAGATGGTATTTTTGCTGGCATAAATAAATAAGCTTTCACCAACAAATTATGAAGCTGATATAGTGGCTTTTTATTTTTTATTTCAGCAGAAGCCAATGGCAGAAAGGAATAAATCAATAAAAATCATACATAAAACATATTTCAATATATTTCATATAGTGTATCAAAAGACAAAAACAGAACTGTACACATTAATTAGCTCATATTTCGAAACAGTTATGTTTTATTAATTAGTTCATGTTGGAATGAATAAACAACATTTAATTGCACTGCCACATACATATACACACTTGATATTGCCACGCCTTCAGAAACACATAATGTCATATGTTCAGCTCTAAAATCAAATGTATTAGAATTATTTGCAGGATATGAGAAGAATTGCAAACCTACAATTGCAAACCTACATCATGTACAGGGTTGATAGACTGAGTCTCATTTTTAACTTAAGTAAAAGTAGCAAACAAAGTCCTATGTAACAATAAAAGTCCATAAGTGCTTTTACCAAAATGTATTTAAAGTATTGAAAGTAAAAGTGGACATTATGCAAACTCATACTGGGTTAATATAACTCATGTGTGTGTGCAGCATTTTAATGGTCAAGCTAGAGCAAATTTGAATGATTCTATATAGTGCCGGGTAAATAAATCTATAACAATGCATAATATGTTATACATGTACCATCTGTATAAAAATACATAAAAAGTATTTAAATATATAACTATAAATGCAGTGTAGTAAAAAGAATAATATTTGTGAAGTAGCATCAAATGGAAATACTCAGTAAAGTACCAGTACCACAAATTAGCCTGTGTGTACTTGAGTAAATGTACTTAGGCTACTTTCCATCACTGGATAAAGGGGTTGGCTGGTATTTTGAACATGTTCTTATTCTTCAGGAAAACATTAGCAGCGTTTAGCCTTCTTACATTTAGCCTGATATTGTTATAATTATGCAGCAATATGTCGAAAATATGGCTGGCCAGTCTGGCTGAAATTAAGTTACAATATCATACTATTTCACATTAATAAAAAATAAAATTAGTGTTACATTCACTCTTTTGCATTGCATCTAAAAATATATACATATAATAATTTTGTCAGGGATACAATTTCTTTAGAATAATTAATTTAGACAACATAAAGAAAATATATTCCACAGAAATTCAATTGCAAATTGTGTTTATTAAATTAGTGCCAATACATGAGAAATCATAAAAAACGTTTCACTCACACAGATTAAACAATGTATTTGTTAGGGCTGCTTACTTTTTTATTTTGTATTTTGTAATGAACTGTATTGTAATCCTGTAGTATAGCCAGCAGCCCCAGTGACACCAACCCATGCATGTATCCTCACACAGAGGCAAATTACTTTAAAGTTATGAAATTGTTAAGACAATACTGCTGACCTTTACATGTATCACATATGCTCAGGACTCAAAATGACCACAATTCAAGCATCAATTAATCCACGACAAAGAGCACAGGACAATAGACTTTGTGGAAAATGTCTCAGTGTAACCAGTTCTAGATAATTCCATGGCTTTGCTGCAAAGGGGAGAGAAAGATGGCAATTTGATGGCATAGCAGGGCTTTCAACTCAACAGCTATGCCAACATCTTGCCTTCCTTCCTGGACCCATGTTTAAACAGAGGTTTGGATAGTAAAGTCCATTCAAGGAGCGCTGGGATGACAAATGCGCACACCGCCTATCACACCGAAGACACGCGCGACTCGTGAAACGTGGAGTGACTGAAACAAGGAGCCGAACAGAGCCACGTCCATCCAACAGGTTTGTGCGTCATGAAACATCTTAGAATAACTTAAACAACATTGTGATAGTCCACAATTACAACATCATGTTTGGTCCCACAATCACAGTAAAAACACAACTCCACCATAACTTCAAATGGGTGCGAAAAAAAGAAAGTGAAAAAAACGCAGGAAAAAGGGTTCCACAATTCAAAAGTACCGAGGGAAAGCACACAGACTTAGTGGATGTTCACAAACATAATTGTAGGCCCGTTCCCTCCCTCCCGCCTGCGTTTATCCTCACACCTACCTGTTGCGGTGCCTCATACCCAGCTCTCCCTCGGTCGCGTTCTCAGATCCATAGTGTCTCGGCATCACGCGTCAGCAGAGTAAAAAAGTAGGCTGAGAGTGGAAGAGATAAGTCTGTCCTCCGCCTTCAGACGGCGCTCAGCGGAATGACGGTGGCAGTTCACAGTACATGTAGGTGTGTTTCGGGTTGGCGGGGCAGCTCTGGCGTGGCGCGGCTTCCTGCACCTTTGGGCGCTGACGAGGAATCTAATTGGCCTAATTTGGAAGGGGGGGGGGACCCTTTCGAGGAGAGAGACTGATCCGCTGAAGAAATCCGTCCAAACCTGTTTGGATTGATGATTCTCCCAAAATCCCAAAGTAATTCTGCAGTAAAACACGTCATGAGTTTGTAAAATGTAAACAAACAACAGCCTATAAATGTGTCTTATAGTCTACAGGGTGTTATTTAGACATCACTATCAGGACACATTATACGACAGGATTTAATTTCAATGATCACTGGAGGAACTGTTGTTTAATACATAGATATTATAAATAACTATTGTCAGAGCCTCAAAGTGGGGTTTATTTTTAACACTGCTTCTATTTATGTACAGAGGAAGTCCATGAAGCACAGGCCTCCTGTCCTGTAATGTACAAAGGTATACTGGTGCATATGTACGGGGTTTTATGGTATGTATGTTGTGTATTTTATTGAACATCAATATTTGTAGTGTGGTTTTTACGATATGAGAATAATAGGAACATGAGTTGAAAACTAGCAATAACTATAAACTCTCAGGTTTCATGTCCCGTGACTATGTTAAATAGCAACAACCCTGTCAAATAAAATGAATTCTAATGCCATTCATTCCCTGGCCCCTGCAGTCTACATGTGGAAATGTCCTGATACTGAACCCCCACATTTCTGTGACTGTGCATGTGAATGTGTATCGCTGCTGAAGAACAGGTGGTACCTTGTTTTGTAGGCTACTGCCTGCAAACCAGTGTATGAATGTGTAAATGGTAAAGTCCCATTCCCAGTTTACCGGAAACCTGACTTGCTGATCCACACACAAAATAAAGCCAGGACTGAATCCGGTTCATTAGTGAATCACACAGAATGATTCAAAAGCTGTCTAGACCAGAAAGTGATGGCTATTCAGGACAGGAAACATCATTTCGTGAGAGACCTCTTTAGCAACTTTAGTAGCTCTTTCATCTTTCGCTGTTGCTGTTGTTAGTGCCACTCGTTGCTAAGCAGATATATAGTAATTTACACATGTTTGTCCTCCAGAGAAGATTAACGCTGGATTACAGCTGTTGCACATAACTGTTTCATGAAGAGCCAGAAGAAAGAACATCTGTGTCCCAGGTGGGAAGTAACTAGTACATTTACCTAATTATTTAAGTTCAATATTTCCATTTTATGTTACTTTATACTTCTACTTCACTTCAGAAAAAAATATGGCACTGTCTTTACTCCACTTCATTGACACCTTTAGCTATGAATTACTTTTCAGATTAAGATTTCACACACACACAACTTTTAATTTAGATTAAACCTGGATCTCAACCGTTTTGGCTTGTGACCCTTCACAAAACGGCAGCGTCTAGTAGGGCTCTTGTCATGCCTCATGTCAATGAGTCACGAGCAGTTCCACCAGAGACATGTTTTCCAAATAAAGTTCTCACAAGATTAAACTCAAATTTGAGGTTCAAATATAACAATTGATTTTATTCTCCTTTGCTGTTGTTGTGACCCTTTGGAGGTTGCCGATTCTAGTTTGGCAACAACTGGAGTAAAGTAGCATATAGAGTCTAAAATTAACTCCACCGTGACCAGCGACAACATCAGACACAATATATCATCAATCTAATAGTGTTAGAAGCCTGCAGAAAGTGTACTTTTACTCACAATAAATTAAGTACATTTTACTGCTATACTTCTGTACTGAAATCATACTTTGAGAGCAGAACTTCTCCCTGTAAAGAGTGTTTTTATATTCTGAATTGTGTGGTTTTACTTAAGTAAAGGATCTGTATACTTATTTTTCCACAGACACTCGAGATTACAAAACCCAGCTTTAATTTTTTTTCTAATTTAAAATGGAATCTGTTCTTCACTGCATGCAGCTGTAGACCTATACTACATCACTGATGACAATTCTGTTCTCTTAGTTTCAACCTTTGGGAAAGAGTCATTCCAAGTCACTGATTGGACTGTTTTATCTAATCTCTAAGTCCACATATCGAATTTCCCTGAGTAGATATTAAGTACGCGAATATAAGCGGATGAACAATACATAATTCTATCTTTTCAAACAATTGAGAGTCAATCCTAAAGTTGACTTTAGCGCCTTTGCAATTGATGACTCACTTCCGAAGGTGTCGATTCCGGCCACACCTGTCAACTCCCACAGAGCAAATACTTTAAATTACAGGACCAGACAGGGTTAACGTTTCCATTACGTACAGTAGGCATTTGTTTATCGTGGTTACCGCGCTGTAAAGAGAAATTGTAAGTGATAAGAATTTTAATGTGCGATTTATTGAAACAGGCAGTGACATTAATAAGGTGATGACTCTCCTTTGAAATGTTAGCAAGAGAGCATATATATATATATAATCCTATTTAACATGGAAACCACAGTTAAAACAAGATGAGAATAACAGTTGGGATTCAACTGCTGAATATCACAGGTATTTAGGAATCAAGATTAAATATTGATGATAAGAAAACGTAGAAATAACAAATCAGTAACATGATGGACTTATGACTATGAAGGAACATTTAACTTCAGCTAATGCAACAGAAGTTGTGACATTTGAACATTTCAGAATAGTTTCTTTTCAAACGTCAGCTGAGAAAGGTTTCGAGAGACTGCTTTACTTTCTCCTTATTTGGTGTTATTCTGTTTCTGACTCAGCTTAAACTGTCATCGTGGCATGTCACAGCATTATTGGCTGTTGTCGTCCATCATTTTGTCGGGGTTGCAAACCAAAACCCTCTCTCAGACGAATGTCAAGCTGAATCACGGCGCCACATGTGCAGCAGTTACAAGTCATATCAACACAGGCCCTCTTGTGAGTCATCGTATGATCTCAGGTCCACTGAGGCCCCCCCGATGTTTTTTTCATAAAAATAACTCCCCACATGAATCCCCCCCAAAAACAGCCAAACAGGGCACTTTTGGTGATGACTCGCCTGTGTCTGAGATATTTTTAAACTGTTCTCTCAGCCTGCCTCAGAGAAGCTTGTAACAGGATTGAGTGAGTGATTTGGACTGGAGCCTCCTCAGGGACGTTTTTTTTCTTCTTTTTGCTGAGTCAAACACAAGCACACCCTGTGACAGCGAGCAGATGAAGTCACAGAGCAAAGTCTGGCCGATAGTAAGCTGACTCGCCGATCAAGCCGCCCTCGGTGCTACTAACCTTGCCCTCGTGGAGCATGTGGAGTTTATTAGCTGTTGGCAAATTACGAAGAAAGTAAGTTGTTCTGTCGTAAAATGTGAGCTGAAAGAGGGGAAATCCCCATTTACTCAGAAATTTTAAAGGAATCTGGATTTTTTTCGCAGTCAACTTGATGAATCATCAATGTATATTAGAAGTGATTGAACTTCCCAACATCTATTGTATTAGGCTATATCCGTAGTTCTCTTAGAGCTACATAATGTTACAAAACAATATGGACATGATCTTGATAAGTTGCGCTTGAGTCTCTTCTTTAGTTCCTGTGTTTCTCTGAAATTAGATCCCTTCCTCCTGATTTCACCTGAATTGGCTTCTACCTGAATTGTTCTTCATGTAACCAAGAACGTGTATCTTGTATTTACAGTAATACATTCACTATGTGTGTACTGTACAATTTAGGGACATTCTGGGGTCAAAGTACGATTAAATTAAATTATTTAATTATTATCTTAACTAAAACCAAAACCAAAAAAGAGCTGGTTTTAAAGAGAGATTTTACATATAAAAGTAAACTTAGCATAAATGAAAAAGGGTATTTTCTAAAAGTACCACCTATTGAGTTTTTTTGGTTGTTTCTTCAGTGTGTCAGTTTTGGGGCTTACTGCATATCTTCGTATACAGATTCTTAGGTTATAATAACTACCATAAATATAAACACAAAAGAATAAAAATAAAATTACTCTTTGTTTTGTCTAAAACTCTTTTAGAGATTTTATTAATCAAAGTTGCCTCCACTGTCATTTATAATGGTTATATACTGTATATGGGTGTAAATAAGACATGAAGTAGATACAATTTGAAGTAGAATAATTGACATTAGTACAAATAGTAAATCACAACATGCTTTCACACATTAAGAGACACACTAAATTATTCTCCATAAATTATAAAATAATAATAACAATTATATTAATTATTACAATAACAATAATTTATGACATAGAGCGCTGTATATGATAATATAGTAATAATATAAATTTCAATTTAATCTTGGCACTGATTTCATTTTTAATAACGTTATATGGTTCTATCTAAAATGGTTGTTTGACGACAAAGTATTATCAACTGCTATATATGTTTTCTATTTTCTCCCTTGTGAGTATCTATGATCTGCACTGTCCATTGAACACTCCTTAAAGCTGAACTGTGACTTGCAACTAAACTAACACTGACACTAGCCCTTCTTTACCCATTAGACCTACGTTAGGCGTATCATTGTGTCTTCCGAAGTCTTGTGTATCTCCAGAAAAAAAAGAAGAGAATTCTCCAGGATTTTGATCGAATGAGGAACAGTGGTTACAACAACTCCTCTCTAGGCAAAAGCTGATCGTGTAGGATATATTTGTTGTATAAGTGTACATTAACAGTGTGAATTACCTCAGTGCTGATTCGGCTTGACTCATCACTGATGTAATTCAAGTTTCCAGGGAAAAGGTACAGGCAAGCAGTCTTTGGGTTTGACGTCAAAACATCTTGGAATACCTGGAAGAATGAAACACACGTCCGAGGAAAGATTAGAGATGTCGATAAAGAGAGACAGCTAAAGCTAGCTAGACACCCCCTTTTTAAACAATGTGGGATGAAGGCCCCATTGAGTGTGCAGGAGCAGCCGGTGACTAAGCACTGGAAATACCAAAGCATCAGCAATGTTAGCAAGCTAGGCTAACTAGCGTTCACTTTCACAGTGAAATACAAACTTGGCAGTGTTAAGTTGGGAATGACGGTGTATACTTTCACTTTGACTGTTTCAATCATGATTGATGATTGATGGCTAACGCTCCGTGGGCTGGTTGGAATATTGAAATGCTTTGTATCAACATTTGTATCACATGCTCCAGTCAGTAGCACACCACAGAATTTACAGCACATGTTTTATATGCTGGCTTTCAGATGCTTCCACAAATCCTTTATGCATGTCCACCATGCATGTCTTTTCACGTTCAGAAATTCAAACCCCACGTAGTCTCACCCGCATAATACTTTCCCTTCTGGCTTTGAACGTCGAAACTACCCTTTCTTTTTGTGAAAAAAAACATTTTACCGGAATGTGTATGTGATGTCTGATGGGATGCACTGGTTCTGACGTCGTGCCGCAGGCGCCCTTCAATGGCTTTAATTAGGCCTTCCCTTGAGTGACCTTGTGCCTGAAGTCGGCCTCCAAGCTAAGGTATGTAGGGCTCTATGTTTGTGGACATTGAGACCCCCCTGTGCCCCTTGAAAGTCGGTAATATGACCGATGAACAGTGGTGAGAAACTGTTTGTTGTTGGTTAACACAGAGCCTGACATACGGGCTCATGGTTCAGGTTTTCATGCATCATCCTCTATACGTTGGAAATGCACTTTATCTCACAATGGGAATCTATCAAGACTGGTTTTGTTGAAACAAAACAGGGCTTGACTTTTAATGCCTACCAGGGTGTGACTCATGTCTATTTCCAGGGAACTAGGGGGAAATCAGAGAATATAATGAATGGCAAAAGCACAGCTGAACTGTGTGACACAATTCCAAAGAAAGATAACAGAGATGTCATTCAGTAGAAACCTTTCAAACAGATGTTTAGGTGGGTGGGCTATTTGGCAGGAATCAAAGTGATGATTGCATCATTGTTGTTAAAATATTGAAGAGTCTGGGTTTGATCACAGGAGGGCGCCCTATTCCACAACTAGACTTCATACAGGCAGGAAGGCGCCATGAGAGAAGAAATGCAAATCATTGCCCTTGTAAAAAGGTCATTGTTTACAGTGCCGATTACGATATAAGAATTGTGTAGGCCGGGTGTGCATCCCAAGACATTTTTGCATGACTTTTGAAAGATGCACAAAATCATCCAAATTGACTTCATGTGTTTGTTGGTTTATTTGCTGTAGGAATGAATCGTTTCAGTTCATGTGCATGTCTTCTTAGTCATTACTGGCAATCAGAACAATGCACTATAACATTAAATGCTGCATGAAAAGGAATACTTCAAATATTTTGTATTTAGGGGACTCATTAGATATAGGTTAAAAAAAAAGAATGGTCAAATGGTCATTGATGCAGCAAAGGCATGATATCATTTTTATAACTTGTGTTCTGTTGTGTGGGTTAAGCTCCCAAAAACACTAATCCAACAATCCCATAATTTAACTCTTTACCGTCTTTCATTAGACCCCACTGCTTTAAATACCAAATTCAAATCCTCGTTTTTCAGTTTGTGACCTCTTATAAAAGAATCTCAAAACCAATTCGAGATAACCCTGATGACATCATCACATTGTTTTTTTCTAACTTCATAAAGCACCCTCCAGAGACGCAGAAGTCCTTATGCAACTGTTTTTTCACAGCTTGAGTCTTACTAACCATGACAAGTACACTGAATTTATTATGGAAAATTTGTAGATTGCCCCTTTAATTCAAATAAACAAGTAAAAGCCTTACAGGAAACCTCAAAACCAACTGGTTCCCACTTCAACCACACCTTGTTTACTACGACCATGCAGCTCAAAAATTAGCAAGATGAGGGCACAAAAGCTGTCCATAAGACTTTGAAGCTGAAGTTTGTATATATATATATATATATATCATCATCAGGGCAAGCTCTCTGTATTTCACAGCAGTAAACCGGAGTTGTGGTGTGTGGTCTCTGTGGAGACTTCCCCACATTGCTGCACTGATGCAATTTACGTGAACCAGCCAGAGCTAAAGGGGGCAGGAAGGGGAGGTAAACGGAACAGTTTTTGGTAAATTAACTACTAAATGAAAAATAATATAAGCAGTTGACTTTTAGAATAATATCCTATGATTATTAACAATGAACATGTACTGTTGGTCTGTACCTTTAACTCACACACTCGTCATTTCTTTCCCATACCATAGATAAGCAAATGCGCATGTTATGGCAAAGACTCCTGGGGGTGGGGGAGATGCAGCGAGCTCACCTCCAGGCATAATGTATTTATAGAGACAGTTCAGAAAGGAGACACAGAGAGTCGGTTTCCTGTATCTCCGTCACGTGGGTTTCTCTGCTGCCCCGCCCCTTTAGGAGACCAGTGGCGGGTCCTGTATTTTATTAATAACTCCAATGGTGATTATTATTATTTATGATTATGATGAATTATTTCGCCCCATAGTCACCAAAGTAAATATTGGGCCCATTTTTCCTGAGCCACACATCTTCTGAACACCGTACCTAAATATTATCGAAATGCTAAATATGGTTGTTCGCGGTGTAAATAGGACAATATTTAATTTTAGCAAAAGCAGTGTAAATATATTATGCAAATATAACCCAACATGCTTTCATCCATCCAGCCGTTCGCAACACGCCCACTTAGGAGACAGGAAGTGTAATGTTATACCATTTCAAACCATTGGCATCATTTTTCTAACAGAGCACGCATTGACAGTGTTTGTGTAATTACTCTCACTGCCAGAGGGGGCGACAAAAGCCTTAAGTAAAACGTTTCACGCTACGTTACGCGCTATGGCTGTGACCATGTCTAATGCCATATAATTATATGAATGACTGAGGAGTTATTTTAGCTGACACCTCCACTATGGTGTGTTATAAACCACTTATTAAAGTAGGGGGTTGAAATAAAGCACAACTGACAGTAATGTAAAACCAGCGAAATCATTGTTGCATATTTGAATAATCTTTATTTGTTTTATTATATACTTTGTGTTTTTACATAAAGAGACATTTCTTTTACACATATAGATTATATGGTTAATTTGTTTCTGTATATATGTACACCTTAAATAAATCGTACATTAACACCAAGAAAATGAAAACATTTACAGTGCAAGAATGTTCATCGGGAGGTCAACTTTCACGGTCGCTTACCCTGGTGAATCACAATCAATGCCAAGCTCACATGCTAAACCGGTTTGCCTTGTGATTTTTTTTTTCCTTTCTCCTTTCATGGTCTCACATAAAAACACCGTGGGAACTTTGGAGAAAGAAAAAAATATTTTTTTGTCTTGACGGGGGGGGGGTTTTCGCAATGGAAGTGCAAGAGTAACTTACAGGATGCACATGTGAGCGTGGTGGTAGCAAATGATCTCTTGACCCGTTAAAGCAATAACATTTTTGGAGCTACGGGTCTTATCTTTCTTACCGATAGTGGACGAGATGGTACCACTTAAGCCTGTACGGTACCGCAAGCAACCGGTTAGCTTAAATTAGCTTGGCCTGCACTTAACCCCATTTAAAACTAAATGTGTCGTTTTTACACTTCGTTTTTTGAATGGATTAAACAAACAAGATATATCGTTTTTGTACTAAGATAAGCTAAGCAGGTGTTGGTTCTAGCTTTGTGTTTACCCGACTGAAATGAAAGTGGCGTCCGTCTTCTTATCTAACTCTCGGCATCAAAAGCCAAAAATTGCATTTCGCAAAAATGTCTCACTCGGGCGAGTACAAACTAATGGTGAGGTGTGATCATGTTAGTGTGTGGGCGCTCTGAGGGAAGAGTTTAATGGCAAATGTGTGCAGGAGAATTTCACAAAGTACATGAGTCACCATGGAGGCCTGACATTGTCTTTTTAAATCTGGGTTCTGGAAATGTTAAAGGAGATATACTATACGAGGGCACACGTAACAGTTTAACATATGAGTTTGGTTGATGCAGGGTTCATAGTTTTCTATTACCTTTATCTTTGACAACAAATGTCAGAAAATATAGTGGCGGCATCACAAAGTCCGACTGTTGTTGAATTTTAGGAAGCAAGAGGGCATTTAAAACCCACGTTTTCTTACCTGAACCCGAACAGTGTAAAATATGCTCATGAGATGTCGAGTAGTCTAAAAATAAATGCTTTTGAGTCGTCTTTTTGCTTAATAACACTATGGTACTTTAGGGCCTCCAGCATATCATTGACCTTTTCCATCCTCTATCACACAAAAAAAAAGAAAATAAATATAATACATGTGTGAACCATTTTGTTCTTGCAAAAACAGAAATGTATATTTACAAAGTATAACCAATAAGTTCTTGGTGTTTCGTTCTGAATGGATGCATAAAAGTGAACATATATAGTTGGTCTAAGCTCAGCTGTACAGTCAGTGGGTAACCAGCCCAAATTCCTCGCATGCATTTTTCCTCACACATTCAGAGAATCTATTTACCGTATTTTACAGTTACTACGCTGCTGTACAGAGGCTGTGTTGAGGTAAAGCGGGTGTTTCTGGCCAGCTCTAACAGGGATGGGGGCAGTTTTTGGGAGAAATGGTCGCCCACTTTTTTCTTGTGTTGGACCACGTCGGACAGGAAGGACAGCGAGGGACAGACACGCATGGGTGGGGGTGGGGGATGTGTTGCAGTTCTCAACGACGACACACACCGTATATTGCTGTTAAATTTGTGATTTCCACATTCTATGTAGCTTAAGGAGAGATCGTGATTATGATTTCTATTTTCAGTATAAAACACCACGTTTGGTGTTTTCTTTTCTTTTTTTCTTTTTTGCAGTTAGTTGCAAAATACTGGTGGAATAACCTCTATTCATAGATAAATATAGGGAATGGTCATTGTGTGATGACGTCAAATGCAGATTGCACACATGCACACGAAAGCACCTTTGATTAGAAAAGAAATTGCACAAGTTCGAGAGATATCGTTGACCATACATGTTGACACTTTCTACATAGAGACTGAGCACTGGTTTGCATTAAGGAGTTATGAAACATGTTTGAAAAAAAGTATACATTTTGGTATACAACTTCTTAAATGTTGATTGGTATTATTCACCTCCGAGTGTCTATTTTTACATGCAGTTGACTCCTTGAAACTACTACCCCAGGAGTTTGACTAGCCGGTGAGTTGAGCCCAGTTCTACTGTGAACAAAGCA
Organism: Pholis gunnellus; assembly: GCF_910591455.1. Taxonomy (NCBI): domain Eukaryota; kingdom Metazoa; phylum Chordata; class Actinopteri; order Perciformes; family Pholidae; genus Pholis; species Pholis gunnellus. The sequence continues at coordinate 9,270,718 of NC_136550.1, forward strand.
CTACACATTGACTAATCTAAATCAACCATTACACTTAAACACTGTTAAGTTTTTTTTTCAAATGTATTATTTCGACATTGACTTCGTTACGGAACGTTAATGAGCCTAAAGTTCTCATGCCTTTTTTTTTTTTTTTTTTTTTCAACCAGTGAAAGATATTGAAGGCTAGCATATATTATGAGGCTAAACTTCAAATTAGGCCTTTTTTTTTTCTTGCCTTTGTCAGTCGGTGCGTGTGAAGCATGAAAAGTTCTGTACAATCAGAACGTGTGTTCAGCGGCAAAAGAAAAAAAAGAGGAGAAAATTGTCGAGATGGCTCTACATTACCTAATTCTGCTACAGTACATCTAATGCTACTTCTTATATTTCATGAAAATGAATTAAAAAAAAGAAAAAAAAAGAAAGAATCCTCTGAAAAGACATTCAGTGGTGAAGAATGACATCCGGCAGGGGAGAGGGGAAGCTTAAACTCGTCATTCAGGCTGAGCGCATGATGAATCTGCAAATAAGAACAACGGAGAAGTTTGTCTGCCCAGCAAGAGTGTTTCATCCCTTGTTGCTCGGGTGCAAAGCCCACAGGGGAGTCTTTTTGCTCAATACCATCAGACGGGAATCACATTTCCCCCCCACACGGTCTGTAATTTCCTCATCCAGAAACTCCTATTCACTCTTGGCGACAGCTTCTTAGTCTGTTGAAAAATGTGTGTTCAAATATGCTCACAATTTCAGCCCAGCCACTGCATTTAACATGAGGAGCTTTACACAGTGCATCTCTTGTTCTTCTCCCCAAAGTTCACAGGAGGTCATTCTCCTCAACCTACCAGGCGTGGTCTTGATTCCAGGTCATCTAAGTGACACTAAATGGCATGCATAATGCTTCTATATTTGGCTTGTACACCCATAACCCCCCCCCGCCTGCCAATTAAATAATAACAATAAATATAAATCCACTCAGGTTAGGCCTACGCTAAACCAGCCAAGCCAAAGTCTTGTGCCCTTGTTGGTTTCTCCCCTCCCCACCACCCCTCGCTAGCCGAAAATATCGGTAGATTCCATATTATTCTCTTGTCCGGTCCTCCTTCTTCTTCTTTTGTTCCTGGGGTAAAGGATCACAAGGGGTCTGGTAAGAGCGATGGCAGACAAGAAGGATGGTCGTGTTGGTGGTGGTGGTGGTTGTGGTGGTGACGAGGGGGAGGAAGTGGGTCCTCGAACGTCCTCAGATGGACACGGGACAGGTGATGACCTTGTCCTCCAGCATGACGCTGACCACCAGGAAGACGAAATACAGCATGAACATGATGAAGCCGAGCAGCTTGCTCATGCGCCACTTGCAGGCGGCGATGGAGATGATGACGAAGAGGAGCATGATGAAGAGGAGCACGATGGCACAGAAGAGGCCGTTGGAGCTGACTTGCACCGGTTTCATGCCGTTGATGAAGGACCACATGAGCCAGGGGAACGGCAGTCTGCGAATACACACGTGTCACAGTCATTTAGCAAATACGCTTCATGTAATTAAACATTTCTTTACACATTGTTTGGGATCAAACCAAGTTTAAATGATATGCTGACTAAAAAGGATGCCTTCTAATTTCTTTCTTGTTTCCCTGTCAATATCAGGTTGCTCACACTCAGCAGAGCATAACATAATGTGCACGTAGATTATATGACACGGCACAACGTGACAACAATAAGTCTGTAACTCAGACAGAACAAAATCAAGGTGCAACTTGGCAGCAGCTGAAAAAACATTTCTTTTGCTGACCGACAGTTTCCCCTCTCACCTTGCTGCAGTGATGTAAGCAGCAGCATGCATAGGTGTTGGTATACTTGTTTATTTACTTTAAAAATAACACACATACATACGTGCATCAAAGTGTGTAAAGTTAACATTAAAAAGAAAATGTAAAGACTAACAAAACATGTAAGACTTTGTAAGAGGCTTCAGAATCCACGGTCATATTATGGCATCCTGAATAACAGGGATTTAGACAGAGCAATAGCGTGCACATGCTCAGATGGCGTACCCAACGGTAATGTCGAAGATGTTGGAGCCCACGGAGCTGGATACAGCCATATCCCCCAGCCCCTTGCGTGCCACAATGACACTGGTGATGAGGTCAGGGATGGAGGTTCCAGCTGCTAATATAGTCAGGCCCATAATCTCCTCTGTAATCCCAATGGTCTGTCCAACCTGGAAAAAAAAAAAAACAAGAAGAAAAAAGGAGACTAAGCTTTGGGATAAATAAAACCTAATCTTTTGTTCTAGCTATTTTTAATTTCCTCGTGATGCTTTGGAAGCTCATGGAGGTGACAAAACCGTAGCTCTGACAATCTCTTTGTTTTGAATAAGACAGCTGTGATTATTAAGGAGTGGGTGGATTATAGAATATGGTTTCATTTTAAATGTCAAAGATGGGAACTGAAGAGAAAAGACGACTGCATCTCGCCCTTTGTTTCTTTTTGACAAGGATTATGCTTATATTAGGATTTTACAATGTTCTGGGACTGCCGTCGTGATCACATGACACCCACTTCATTTTAGCAAGTGTGTGCAAGTCTTTGGGAACTGTGTACCTGGTGAGCCCACCACACCATTAGGTAGGAGAAGACTGCAATCCAGGTGATGGCACCCAGGAAGGTGACGGGGAAGAATCTCTGTGATGTCTGAAAGGCAAGAGAACAAAAAGAGCGAGAATAGTGAATTTAGCAGCAAACGCACAAATAAGGACTCCACACTTATCCATCCAAAACAGACACCGTTCACGTGCGTGAAATGTTTTGCGAAGGAGAACTCCGTCTCACACACACCGTCTTCCTGACGTCAGGCAGCGTTAGCCACAGGGGGAGGACGATGGGTATGATTAAGAGGTAGGTGAGGCGCTTGCGGTTGGACTCGGGCCAGGACAGGCTCAGAGGCTGGTCATCCTCCTCTTCGTCCTCAGCCTGAAAGGAGACACCATAGACCAGAAAGAGGGAAAGGAGATATAGATTACAAAACAGAATGGGTAATACCACATACCATAAATAAATACCATAATCACTTAGTGTTTAACTAATAATATCGGGTACATATGAGGCCAATAGCACATCGAGTTGAGTCATGTTTTGTTCATTTTCCTAAAGGGATGTAGTAGAAAATAAATCATTATGATCCAAGTGTCTTTTGTCTCATTGGGATACACCTCTCCATAGCAACTATCCAGAGAGGTAGGTAGCACTCTTGCAACACAAGCACTTCAAGAGGGAAAAGACAACACAGAGGTCTGCATAAATTGATGGCCGGACCTGGAAGCGCGTGTGCTTTTGCTCTGCGGTGACCGTAAGACAGAGGAGTCTGATGACTGCGATTTGGGAGATTGCGCCGAGCCTGAAGGGCTCAGCCTCTCCAGTCATCAGGGCCTCATCACTGCTGACTGCTGATGCCGGCTGCACCGCAGACCCCCCCCCCCCCCCCCCCGGGGTCTGATTGGACCTGCCACTGGAATGCCAAGTGAGCCAAAGAATGCCACCTCTCTGCAGATCAGCATCAAATAAGCTGTCACAGTCTGAAGATGACACACTGAAGCCCTGGCAATAAAGACAACTAAATCTAAAGCTTTTGTGCCTAACGCTGCAAAAGCGGACTCTCAAGTGAACATTCTGGTACTTAAAAGAAACTTTAACGGTACAACAACAAAGCCTTCTGAGAGCGGAAACATGTCTTGGCTCCCTCTGTATCCAATTATACAGGATGCTATGGAGCCGTGGGGAGCTGCAGAGAACAGGTCCACACATGCAGACCTGAGCAGAACACACTGATGACCCAGAACATACAGCAGGGGCAGATGTCGAGAACAGATGTTGCTCAGTCAATAATCATTTTCTCAAGACAATCATTTTAAGTCTTAATCACATGAGCTAAGCATGCCCAGAGAGGGAAGCAGAAATGTTTGAAGACGGCTCCCGCACGAATCATGAATCATACGAAGCTCATCCTGCTGTGACAGCTACTGCTGTTGAGTATTGCCTGGTAACCTTGGTAATCAGAGCTGCCAAACAAAAGGCAGCGCTCGCATCACTTATGCTCAGCATTCTGATTTCTCCTCCTCTCCATATCCAGATGGCTGCATTGTTGTCTGTTAGAAGGCCTACAAACCTGAGGCTTCAGAAAGATCAATTCTGAACCAAATCCACGGCTTTTCCCCCCCGAGATGTAAAGATACGAGAGGTTTCCATCACGGTCACTGTGTGTTTCACGACAGTGTTTGCAGGATTAGAATGAAGCAAAAACAGCTACTTCATCTGTCCTGGCAGGAAGCGTCGCTTTAGATCACAGTTTGCCTCGCAGCTCTTTCATGGATATGTTGACTTCATGCAGGTGACTGTTTCTGGCTGACACTGCACTCTGCGAGTCCGTCATTTGTGTATTTATACTTTACTTGCTTTCTCTGCTGAAGCACCCCACAGAGATGGGGCTCCCTTCTCTGAGTTGGCTCCCAAATGCCAGCCCCTTGGGGGCCTTTCCTGCCCCGTGGTGGCTCAGTTGGCAACACTGACAACTCTGAGCTTAAAGGCACTGACTTTTACCAGGCACCACAGAGCTGCGAGGGGAGGCGTGACATTTGCTCTTTTTTGACTTCCCCGGGGGAAGCGTGTGCGCCCGGCACCTGGTGTGTTGCAACAAAGCTACAAGAGTTGAAACGGTCACAAAAAGAGTAAGCACATAAGCACAGCTGCAAAGAGGCTGTACGCTGATGCATTTGCATCACCTGCTTGATCAAACTTTTAGTATCATGGAGTGCAGCCATCTATCTGTATTACTTTTATCTTCTCTGACACCGGTCCTCTTTCTGAATACGTTTATGGTAATCACACACAGGTGAATTCTGACAAAGCATAAAAAGAACTCTAATTTCTTTTACTAGCGTTTTCCCACAGACGATTCATCTTTCTTGGAGGATAGCAGCTGCTGTGGTGTGAATATCGGCATCTGCTATATGAATTTATTTATTTATTTTTGACACGGAGGCTCCATCTGGATAGGAAATTCTCATATTATCTAGCAAAAAGGTACAGCGAACAGATATTCAAATCTGATGCTACTTCCTCCCTGCATCCCATGATACACACATGATACACAATGTTTATTTCCCAAATCGTTTTAGTTGAGATAGAGGTGGGATGAGTCACAAATTCTTGCTGGTTAATGGTTTCCTTTGGGTTTGCTGTGAGTCATTCCCTGAATGTGCTCATCATTCATCTTTGTAAGAAAAAAAACATTATAAAATTACTGTGTATATGCACTTTACAATATTGCTTTTATGAAAATATCAACCCTTTCATTTCTGCTGTTGGGGGAACTATTGCAGTATATGATCACTTTCTGTCTTTTAATGACAATAAAGAGAGTCAGGAAATTGTTCTAGAAGTCTGCTGCAGATTTGAATTTTGACCTTAACGATGCCCTCATTCCCCAATCTTGGTTGCCAAGGCATCCAGGAGGAATTGAATAATTAGCATGACGGAGCCTCTGGCAGCATGTGAAGGTGTGAGCCGTTTCCAGCTACTCCCTGGTTGACACGGACAGGTGCGCTGTGGGACAGACCTCTCCAAATAGCAGCATGTGGGAAGCAAGCATGCCAATAAGCGCCCAGATCTCACAAATCCAGTGAATCGCCAGCTGAAATATTCTATAATCATATATCAGGTTTTCTGCCTTTACCCCAAGAAGACAACATTTTGAGGTGAATCTAAAATTCTTCGTTCTAACCCACAGGTTCCATTTTTAGGCACAAATATTGTTAGCTTCAGGGGAGTGATGACGGGTTTTATCTGCAAAGGCTATTATTAACCCAAGAGTGAGATATCAATCTGAGAACAACTTGGTGCAGAGGAATAGATCAATACGCACATGGTCATGTTGCAAATCAGGGCTCATCTTAAGCAGTCTATTCTGAGAGCTCCCTATATGCTTCCACACCAGTCCGAATTGATAGACTACTGTATCTCGCCTTGGGAGGATTGCTGTATGACAGTGTGCTACAGTATCTATGTTTTAGGTGCAGAAAGAATTTTTACTTTTTTTTGGAATCATTTAGTTTCTACAACTCGAGCAAAAGCTAATCTAAATTCCCTGCAGGCATGATGGAGAACCCGAAACATAATGTCTCTGGCCACGGCTGTTGCATAAACATATTCGGAAAATGTGGTGTATAGCTGATATTCGAAAACAATTATTCTAGAGAAAGTTATTTACCTGAAACTAAAATATTCAGCCCCCCAGAACCAAGTTGAAAACCATACTTTTTGCTCATTTAATGGAAGTCTGTCTTGGGGTTACTCGTGGTCAATGAAAACGATCGAGAATCCAGCAGGATGACCGACACGCCCGTCTCCTCTGCGTGCCTCCCTCTCAGTGGACGACTTTGAATAGCTGCCCTTTTACCCCAGGACCGTCTGCTGGCCTGGCGGGTCGCTGCGTCCCACCATCATCGCTCATGCCAGCACAACTGCTGCAGGTGCCATTAGGAGGCTCTTTGTGCCTGGCCGCACGTCAAAGACTGTGTGTGTGTGTGTGTGTGTGTGTGTGTGTGTGTGTGTGTGTGTGTGTGTGTGTGTGTGTGTGTGTGTGTGTGTGTGTGTGTGTGTGTGTGTGCGTCGAGTGTGTTCATTTCGAGCACCCGGCGGCGGCGAGCAGCAGGTGAGTGAGGAGTGTGATTACAGAACTCAGTGGGACGAGGTGGGTCTTTGGCAGGTCTGGCTGAAGATGGAGGGACTCGCCCGAGTGCATGCTGGGAAATTATCAGCAGTACTGACCTGTGCCATGGTCAATCCAACCTTTGCATCAATCACGCTCAAGGTGGAACACAGACACAGATGAGAGGCATAAAACATCCGCAAATGTCTCTCCATCTTTGAAATCTGTCTCTCCGTTTTGCTGCCCTATCATAGCATGACGTCATCAGTTTGATTTGGCATATTCTTTTTTTTGGGGGGGGGGGGGGGGGAATAACTGAGTTTGGTGCAGTTTCTTCCTGCTGTCATCCCTTACCGTCTCCCCCTCTTGACCGACTGTTCCGTTCATGGGTGGTGTCACTTCCACTTCCACGCTGGAGCTGTTCGGAAGGTTCTTATCTGTGGGAAGTTTAACGAATAATTACAGCGAGAAGCATGTGGAGGAACTAAAGCTGGCATTGCCTCAAATTGGCACGAGTGTGTTTATACTTCTTCCCCTCCGTACTTTTTAATCCACTACATTTATTTGACAGCTATAGCTGCTTTAATAAACAGGAACCAGTAAATGTTTGTTCAGCTTCAGCATCTTTCTGTGTATGTACAAGTATGTGCACGTCTGTGGCCGTCACTACCATCCGTCTCCCTCATCACATCCTGGTGGCTGATATGACTCCATTTAATTTGAGGCCAGACTTACTTACCAGCCCTTATTGAAATACAAAGAGCCGAAAGCCATGTAATCAGATGATAACACTATAATTGCTGTGGAAATTGCTTTAATTCAAGTGTGGTTGTGACACAATTAGAGAGATTCTCAGAGAGATAAAGTGACTTGATACCACTGTCGTCCATCGCATGACATCACTCCCTAGCTTGGATGCTATCTATGCTATCACAGATAGAAAGATCTAATCACATGCATCATACACTGAACTAAACCGACAGTAAATCTTATTTTACTACTGACACCAATTTAAGATATGTGAGGCTCGAAAAAGTAAAGTACGCTGTGATGACCAGTCATGAATTTTGATTAAGATGGTAATATGTTAATGTGGCGCTGTTAGCATAATTTGCCTTGTTGATAAACATCCATGCCTCGCTTTGATTCTGCTGCTCTGACTACACTGTGGCCATGAAAGGGCATCCTCTTGCCTCCTGTTTATCCTTTGGTCCGATGCTCTTTGAAGTGAAAAAACCCCCACATAAATTACACTTGGCAGTGACTGTGATTGATTTAAATACTGCTTGAAGACAACACTTGCAATCAATTTGGCAGTTTTTGATAATGTCATGCTTGTTTAACATCGGATGCGACGCTCATTAACCATTTCAGTGGACGTTCCTGATGACTAATAAGGAATATTAAGCCGGGTAACGCCTATTCATGAAGTTTTAGCAACAGCAAAAGGAGTCTTTGTGAATAATCAGCTAATATCGAAGGAAAGGAATAGTTTGACATTTGGAAGAATGCACTTATTTTCTTTTCTTGCCCAGAGTTTAATGACAAGATTGATACCACTCTCATAGCTTAGCATTGAGACTTAAATCGGTACAACCACAACATGTCGTTTTTACACTTCAGTTTATTTAAGGATTACATGACATTTGCTGTAACATGTGGATTGATGAGATTTAAAAGATGCTGATGATAGGCACATGCTACCTTTGGACAGAGCCAGGCTAACTGTTTCCAGTCTTTATGCTAAGCTAAGCTAGCCAGCTGCTGGTGGTAGCTTCATATTTAGCGTTGGACATGAGAGTGGTATCAACCTTCTCATCTTACCCTTACCTCAGCAAAAAGGTGAACAAATGTATTCACGCAAAATGTCAAACTATTCCTTGAGGAACATCAAATGGCGCTTTTGTGCGATTTGTGTCAGTTTGTCTTGATTTTAATGTCACTCACTGTTATTAATCCAGTCTTTGATTGTATGACTGCTTATCCACTGTATGCGCAGCACTTTGGGCGACCTTTGTTGTATTTTAAAATGTGCTCTACAAATACATTTTGATTGATTGATCAAAGAGCTTTTTACCTGAACGGCTTGCTACTCCATTGGCCTTCTCACTGTCCTCCACTTGGCATTTCTTTTTAGCGATCTTATGAAGGATGGATGCCTTCTCTCGAAATTTACCTGCAACAGAATAGCCACAGTGGTTAAACATGGAGCAGAGGGCTGCATAGCGCAGCATCTTCAAGGCCTCTCGTCCTCTTCCCGGTGAGAGCTCCGTCGTTGTCACCTTTGACCCCAGATGGGTCACATTTCAAAAGCACAGTGCATACAGGGTGGTGTCTTCCCACAGAACTGCTGTTTAAACAACATAGAGAGTCAATATGACATAGCATATCATATACTGATGATCCTGCAATGTCCTGGTCCTTGGTGGAGGCAAAGCCAGCAGGGAGAGAATCTCTTGTGAAGATATCTGCCTTCTGGAGCTCAGATTCACTCCTGTACACCAGTTCTCAGATCAGATCAGATCAGAAACTCACAAGAGAGGTCAGAGGCTAGCTGGGAACCAAAAGCAACCAAAGACTGAGCTGAGGACAGCATCATCAGATGTGACACATCTATAGGTTTAAAAACTTGGTATTGCAATATTTAAACAGGAAGCACCCGATTTTACCATTATTATAGTGCTTCTAATTTAGCGTTGCTCGTATAGGGTGCTGCAGGGATGACGTATTTTTGTATAAAAACCGCCGGGAAGTTAGCATCACACTGGTTCCCTCGACAAAAAGCCAATATGATTTTTCTATTGGATTTTGGATTATTGCAGAAAGTAAACTGTGGCAAACACAAGTTTATAATACTTACTGATTTTGTTCAGCAAGATAATATTCACACATTTACACTACTTTTATGATTGTGAAAGCATGAATACAATCGTCAGAAGTGAAAAAAAACATCTATAAATTAACTACATCAAGGTCACATGAGCACGAGTGACGGCAGACAAGTTGACGTGATGACGTTTTGTAGTAACAAAACATTTAAATCTCTTAAGCTTGTGTTCACCATAGACCTCATTTCAAGCATTTAACCAAAAACCCTTTAAAAAAAACCCAGTGAAGAGGGAACTGGAAGTGCGAAAATGCCAACTAATGTCCAGGTTTTAGGACTTATTCCTGCAGCAATCTATTGAAGTTCCTCCTAAATGTAGGTGAAGTAGCTGCGTGCGAAGCCACAGACAAAGAGGAATACTGTCGCATGCAAGAGACATCAGCTTGCTAGAGAATTTGATCAATATAAAAAAAATCCCTGATGGGGATGATATTGTTGCTGATAACATTTATTGACCCAATAACACTGGAAAGATGATGCTGTGACGCACGAGACTGAATTGAAACCAGTCATCAATTGACCAACATGACCTTGAGGCTTGCATAACCTGCGGGCTCACGCAAGGCAATTCTGCCCATGTTATAATGACGAGCGATGACTGGAATTCCCCCAACGACACACACATCAACAACAACACAGTACTCAGACGAGAAGCAATTTGACACCATAGGCACAAAACTTAGGTAGTGTAAGTTTTTATGTTCCCCATGTAATACATATTAGATGTTAATATTTAATGGCTTTTGGAAGAGATTCCGTCTCCTCCATCATGGTTTTGTGTAAAACCTCTCGTGTGTCGAGTATCCGTATTTATTTTCACTGACGTCCTGTGCGTGTCAGTTTTTGCATGCATGTCCTACCTACTCCCAATCAGCCCGTTGTAATCAATGTGAAAGATTTTTTCATTTCAAGAGGGCAGGGCTGATTTGTCAGTGCTTGACACAGTGACGCGTCGATACATACTCCACCCGGCCATGTCAACGCTGTCTGTGACCTTCTGGCAAAATCATTAACCACCCTAAGTCACCCCCGGCCTTCCTCCCGTCTCCTCTATCTAATTCCACAGTCCTCCATCGCTCCTGTTTTTCTCGCTCCTCTGTGTTTTTCAAACGCCGTTCTTTCGCTCATTTTGTTGTCTTTTAGTCCCCTCCTCGCCTCGCTCTGTTTCAGACACGCACATGCTCACGGAAGACACACGCACACGTACACTGTACATTTTCACTGCGTCACTGCCTCGACATCACTCACCTTAGGCGCTCATTGTCAGTGGGCTCTGTATGCGTGCGTTTCGTTTATACAGATGTGGGTGTGAGATCATTGTCTCTGCGTGGGAATACAAGTAGCAGGGTTGGGCTTTTTTGATGAGTTTCAAAGGAAATTCTTGAATGTTGAAGAAAACCAAAAATGTCAAGCTAACTGATTCTGAAACCTTATGCCAAAGACCTATGAAGGCGGAGAGCAGTTGTGTGTAGTTACCAAGAGTAACTAACTTAATTATCAAGATGACCATTGATCAAAATGGATTTTTCCCTTAAAGTCAACAGCTAGGAAAAGAATCAAGTAATTCTAGCTTCAGCTCAGGCCAGCCTATCTCCCCAGCTACCTTTCACTTGATAAAGCGGTCTAGACGCTGCACATTTTGAATTCTCATTTCACAGAGAATTTATGGCGTAATCATTTCTAAACTAATGTCATGAATAATGTTACTCCTGCATGTTGCCTTTGGGTATGGTTTGAAATTCCACGATGCTCTAGCTCTAAGGGCAAACGACAAAGAAATATGACAGTTCCAATTTGCAAGTCTTTGAGAATAACCAAGTTCAGCCCTTCCCTAGCCGGCCTTACACAGCCGCTCATTTTCCCTGTCAGCTCTGTTTGTTACGCAACTACTGGGTGGATGAGTCACTCCAGTTTGACAAATTCAGCAACGTACGTCTTACATGTGTGCACCCGCTGCTGGTACAAGTGGAACCTCCAAGTGAGCGCTGAGGCATGGATGATTTATTTCATAACAATGCGGAATGCCAAAGATTTAAAAAAAGAAAAGGAAAACCTTGTGCCTTGCGTGTTCAGGGGATGGTTTGTGGTGCATTTGTGTGTGTAGTTTTATTTGCATAACAACCAAAATGTGACCAATAATTCAGAAAAGCAGTGGCTTTCTCACAAAATCAAACATAAGCAACATATGATGACAATTTTCATTAAAATGTCTCGTTAATGAATAGAACAAAATCCATAAAAGCACTACACACAGTAACCAGACAATATGTTTGTACATATTCTCTGGGAAGAAAAAAAAAAATAAATAAAAAATAAAAAAATGAGGATAAAAAGTAAATAATAAAATGGCATGGCTACCGTGATTTGCACTTTGTCAGTGAAATCTCAGAGAGGTTGTCAAACTTATAACACAAAACAAACTGTGTGTCATGTCGCAAGCAAACAAAAAATGGAATTGGAGGCGCGGTTACGTAATAAAGATGGAGAAAAAGGAAGAGGGATGACAGAAGCTGACTCAAAGAATCAAGTGAAAACTTTCAGGCTTACCTTCCTCAGTCATTGAGTGATAATATTTTAGTTTCCCATAAGTCCCAAGCTCTACAACATCACAGCAAAAGACAAGGGTAAGGCAACGAACACACAGAGAAAAGGAAAAGAGTGAACATGACAGAACAAGACAGGTCCGCTGGTTCTACATCACATTCTTTACAAACACTCACACGGGCACAAGGAGTGACATACAGAAAGACAAAGTCTCTCAGAGTCATCACTGCAGAAGTGCAAAACAAAGCGGCAAGGGTTGAATTACAAATAAAATACATCATAGCTTTACAGTAAGTCAGTCTGATCAATAGCCTGCCAATGGCACAGGTTGGATAGCTATTAGAGAAGATTTGCGAAAGAAAGGGAGGGGGAAGGGGCTGTCAATGTACTAGAAAACACAATAACAGGGTCATACAATGAGATATATATTAAAAAATAATAAAAAAAAACAGAAGAGGAAAGTCAGAAGAGAACTGGGTCAACATGCAACAAAAAAGATGAGTCCTCCTCTCCTCTGCACGCAAGCTCATTCAAAGGCTTGATGATTCTGCATTTTTTTTTTGCCACAATGAAAGCCAAACAATTAATTTGATTCCCTTACTGTAGCAGTTCTTCGCGCTACTGTAAATAGACGGTCAGCACATCTGCATGATGAATTAGCCGGGAATTCAAACCTGCAGCAAAACCAGCTGAACGTGAAGCAGCAGAAAAGAAGACGCCGGACCACAAGGCTCTACCTCCCGCACTGCGCTTTGCTTTGGAGCTGCTCTGCCCTTTTCAACATAACTAACAGCGTGAGGGTTTAGTTTTTAGTGCAGAGGTGATCAAATATTCTCACTTCACTCTGGTGGTTACTGGACGTTTTATTTAGAATGTTGGCTCATGAACTCGTCACTGTAATGTATGGCTGCTAACTGGGTGGACCTCGAACATATGGAGGAAGATAAAAATGTAACATTGAATTTTTAAAGCCATTCTTGGTTACTTCCAGCATACGTACGTTTCTCTTATTTAAAGCCTCTATTCGACCAAATCATCATGATGAATTATAATGGTGATGGAGAACAAACAGCCTGTTCTGAACATTTTCCTACTCCGCACGCTGGTCCTGGAATGATTTACAAAACTGCCCCCAAATGTGTTCTAAAGAGTTTGACTGTTTTAAATAGCCAAGCTATGTCCTTTATAGCTCTTCTAAGCCGAATGTTATTGAGCTATGACGAGTAAATCATTTTACCACCATGTTAACTACATTGCAGTGCCACTTTGGCCAGACTGCTCTCGTGAAAGATTGATGAAGAGACTTCCTGCTTATATAAAAAGGTTATGTAAATAAAATATGTTTGTGTAACTTGGGTAAACTGACCCATTTACTCTCTTCACAAGCACAGATTGTCGACATGTAGGTGGATAGTACAGTCAGTAGAGGATATGCTCGTGCCCACAAACCCACATGCATACACACTAATATCAGACAGTGGGCGACCACTCCACTCACATGTGAGAGGATTATGATGAGAACCTCATGCCAAATGAGAGACTTGGCAGCCCCTAAAACACAATCTAATGAGATGAAAACACATCCTATTGCAGAGTGTCTTGCCCATCTGCTGCACTCACAGACAAGTGCCTCAATCCCATATGATTAGGCGATTTGGGTTTTGAAGTGCAGCATCACTGTTGGGCTGGCCTCTAACCGAGGTTGCTCTGGGGGCAATTAACCCTCAACAACAACCGCTGCCCGCACACTGGTCTGAGGGAGGCTTGTTGTTGTTTACCAGGGGCCCTCTTGTCCTTGCGGTGTGACCTCTAAACCTCTAGTGAGCTGTGCGCTATAGTGTGAGTGCATCCCGCTCCGTCTGCTGGGGGTTGGGGGTGTCAGGGAAATTCACAGTCTGTGCCGAAGCAAAAAGGCTTTTAACATTGATTCTTTCACCCGCCCGGCGCATGGCGAGCTCAGAGGGTGTGACATGTGTGCGAGTTAGAGGGATGATGAGTTGACTGGTCTCAGTTACATAACATACTGGATCACCTTTTTTTTTTTTTCTGAATTCAAATATTTATTCACATTAATGCCTCATTATATTGCAAATACAGTATATTATTTATTGCATTTTTCGATACACATGAAAATGCTACCGTTTCAAACATATGCCTTTGTGATGTTGACGTTGGTGGTAAATGTAATCTAGTGCTAAAAATGCAGTTACGTTCAAACAAATAACTTAAAACCTTATAGCAGGATGTCAATATTATATGGCATGAATGGTAAATATATTTCCATTGCACAAGGGGTGTCAGGTCAGCGACAGCTTTATTGAACCGTGTGATCAATGGGGCCCTGGGTCACCACACAGACAACACTGCAGGCAGTGGGAGCAGCAGTATGGGGACAAACTGGAAATGTAGGCTTGACGAATAAATGTACCGGTAATAATTAACGGCTGTTCAAAAAAAAATGTGAAGTCACAGAACAGAAAAATCCTTTGTTTCTTTGTTCACAAATTCATTTTTGAATGGGTTGGGTGTAAGTTACACCCTCACAGAATGACGTAGACACAAACCTTGTTTGCTGCTGGTGCGACTGGTTTCCTTGCTTGCCTCCATCCAACACCAACCCTCTTGTGTCTCACCAGTTTACCCAATGAGCGTAGTGTCTGCCAACACGGGGTGTATCACGGTTTACCCAAAACGACCTTGTCCTTTCTATGCTCTTGTGGAGGCCCACGACGTCTGCTCAATAAAAAAATGGCCTCACATCAACAAAGATGTCCAAGGCCACATTGGTTTTGTGAGCGACCTTTCCAGTCTCTGTCAGTTAGATAATGATCTGCAGGAAAGCACCTGACGAGATAGCTGGTCTGTGCTGCTATATTTCTACCACTGTACTGCACTATAGTCAGATTATGTAACTAGTGGGAGATTGTCAGGTACTTGAAATAATCGACAAGGCTAATTATTCGTTCTATATCTTATTTCTGGTTTATTATTGGTCAAATGTATGCATTTCACACATTTACCTTTACTGTATGGTTTGTGGTCGTATGCAAGCACCCATCTTCTCCCGTATCGAGGTCAACCTCAGCTACGGTTATGCATAGACTCACCACTAGAGTTCATATCTCAGGGTGATAAATCTTATTGGAGGGGCCTGAGCCAAAGGCATGCACGCAGTCTGAATTCTGAGTGCTGTTTTGGGAGGCTTGTTTCAGCCATCCACTGAGAGCTCAGACAGCCACTCTGCCCGTCTCCCTCCCCATCTCTCTTTGTAGTTCAATATTTGATGCTACTCCTAAGTGATATTGTTTGTAGCTCCACACTGATGGAAAAAAGAGATGCGGGCACTTGTGCCGGGAACTAAGAGTACCAGACTATTACTATGTTCTCTCCAATGAAAAACATGCAGGATTAAAGGTCTATTATTGAACTGAAGGACATGCACGATAACAATAAAGCTGAATAATCTACTGTATCTCCCCAGGAGCATGTGAATACTTAAATCGATAACAGTTTGGTGGGAACAGCTAATTGTAAAAGAGGGAAACAAATTTAAGTCCACTGCAATTAATTGCTCTGTCCAGCTCTTATTGACTCTGAATCCTGATGAAGGGCATGTGAGGAGGACTGAGAAAACAGCTCACAACTTTTCTGCATCTGCCCAAAAACCAAATTCACGAGCGGAGCACAACGTTGTCAAGTTGAGAGACCTACCACGTTAAATCTCCATCTTCTTGCTACACCACTGCCATGTTTGGCTAAATGCCTTCAAGGTAAAGGACCTTCACAAAGCAGGAGTTTAAAAGACAACACAACAGGAGAAACAAAAATCGTTTCCCGTCTCACGGAGAGCAAGAATACAAAACCAGGACTAAAAAGGAGTTCATAAGAGGAGAGAGAGGATTGGGGACAATGGGGAAAACAATGCAGAAATGGTCACAAAGGGTTTCCAAGGAGAATACATCCACAGAAGAGAATGAGATATTTGAAGGAGAGAGTCTGCAAGGATGGACAGGACAGAATTGACATATGCAGCACAGCGGCGCTGGGGAGATGTATACATAGGGGACACGTCGGGCAAGAGAGCTGCCTCCAGGCTGTTGGAATGAGAACAAACATTTTTTTGGGGGGGAGGGGTGGGAGATACATAAATTAGAGTAGTAACTCACCAGAGTCAGCAAATTCTGAGGGGACAGTAGAAAGAGAGATAGGAAGACAAACAGAGAAAAGATAAATCCAGGTGATATTTAGTGAGCGTACATTAAATCATTAGATAGGTATTCTTCCAAGATGAGAGTCAAAAGTCCATTAGGCTTTATTTTGCGAAAAAACAAATGGGTAAAAATTTCAGGTAGATATGACAGGTATGAGAGTGGTGTGAATCCACTTATCTAACTCTCTGGAAGAAAGTGCACAAGCATATTTCTCAAAATGTCCATTTCTTTAAGGGAGACACACATGCATACCCACACACATACTGACAGACACCCACGAACATCAACCAAGGTTTTTCCTGTAATAAGCATTTAGTATTATGTTACCTTATCCAAAATCTGACAGTGTTTACAGAAATTAAACCTCCTTAAATGCATCACTGATTTTGCTTTTCACCCAGTGACATCACAGCTGGCATTTTAATTTGTTGTAGCATGTTAAAGTAGCAAAGAGTCTGAGTGTTTAAGCCAGGAAAAACTCTATAAACACAAACTACCCCCACTCTAAAAGTAGAACAAGTGAAACGTAACCAGCTCCCAGCACTAGCAAAACAACCTCAGATTTTTCCTTTGCCTCGGAAGAGCAGACAACTTTATTTTGAGAAATGTCTATAAAAAATGTATGGATCGAGCCCCGGCAGCTCCCTCCGGCTTCCGCTGAGCTACACTTAAAGCCGAAGAGCACGCAAGGACAGGCAGCACAACCTCCGTCTTTGATGGATGCACCTGCTCGTCTCTCTCCAAGCCGCTAGCTCACCAACAAGAAGCTTCTTTGCATTACTGAGATCAGTAAATGTGCAATGTACATGGACGGTAATGGATCAAAGGAATCATTTAATGCACTAAACGAAGAAGGCATGTGATGAGGGCATTCTAAAATGTACTCAAGACCAATATCATCGTTAAAATGTTGCTGGATGGGTGAAAACTTCCAACGTGGGACGTGGAAATTACAAAATAATAAACCCAAAGTGTTGCTTTTGTTCTCTCTGGCAATGAATTAAATCCTCGTGTCGTGTCACACTGTAGTTGTTGCTTCAGTGCATTCATTTCCAGTCAGTAATTTGCCAAAAGACTCGCATTTCTGCTGCATTCATATTTGAATCAGAATTTCACTGTTTGACCATTTCAATCCACTATTGACAAAAAACATATTCATAAACACATTAACAATTCATTCTGACATTGCTTTTTAGATGCTTGGTAATGATTAAGACCCAAACAGGCGTTTTTAGACTTTTACATACATTTGCCAGTCCATTCATCTTCATGCAGTCCAACAAGCAGTAAATATTTCATCATCAGTGCATGTTAGTTGCTCCTTAAAAAAGGACCAAATGATAAATGCATCTACAAGGAGTGGCAGGGTGGAGTGTGTACAATTTTGGCTTGTACATATACGACTGGCCATACAGACTTCCATTCCATCAGCAGGCTATGATTTACATTTTAATCATTGAGATGGGAAAATGGATACACTCGGACACGGTACACCTTGGATTTAGTGTACGACAACGAGTCGATGCATGTTAATGGGCACTTAAGGCCGTCTGGGCAGAGCTTATTAATCTTTCCTGAGCTGACTCATTCTAGGTTTGGCTTTCAAGGAATGTAAAGTCATTTTTGGAGAAAGCTGAAATGCCTTCTTAGTACAGAGCAGACATCTGCTAATGTGATCACATCCATCCATAGGGCAAACATGTAGCCTAATCATTGTTCAGGATTAGAAATGGCTCCTTGGCCTCGTCCTATGTGGTATTTTTGTCTGTGGCAACACTGGCACTGCTGCTTTTAATCAAACAACTTACACTGTAGATACAAGGGGGAATAAAAACAACAGGAATTAGCATTCAACTTAATCATTGTTTTTTTAGGGTTAGGATGCATCACATCATAAGATGCTGCGTCCAATTTAAAGACCTTTCACGAAAGCCCAAAAACCCTCTAATGACACATTCCTCAAACCTGTGTTGCTCCCCGTTAATGTGAATTTTTCTTTCCTTCGTCTTTTCTCAGTGGGTTAAGAATGGGATGACACTGCACCTCCCCCGGCGTATTAACATATTCATCCCCTGCGTCGAGCACTGACACTGCCGTTTTACATTTGCTTTAGCTTAGCCAATAGGCCTTGATCTTGGATTAAAGGGAAATGATCTTCCACATTAGCCGCGCTTTGACACAGAACTTTGCCTTGTCTCGTACGGACTATTTTTAAAAAGGGATCAGTTCAGTCCAGGCACATCGGGGCTGGAAGTACATTCTAAATGTTAATGACGGAGACACTGGATATAAAGGGGTACATAACCCGGGGTACTTGAAAGCAAATACTTTTTTATTTGGACTGAGGAATGAATTAAAAACACCATATGGTTGCTCTCTGAGCTGTTTTTCATTGCCAAGAATTTGTGCTCAAGTTCAGGATATGAACATCTTTCATGCGCCCATAACAGTTTTTTGCCAGTAAAGTTCTTGGTTTCCATACACCTGAAAGCAGGATTTAGGTCATTTTAAGTGAAAAAGACAAGAATGATGACAAATTCAAGGCAACATCAACCTGAAAATGGACAATTACAGACTGAAAGTCTCAAACACACAGGATATACAGCACAGATGTTTTTTTTTCTTACTGAGTCAAAGACTTAAGAGTTGTGTTTTCTCTGTGCAGACCCCTCTTACCTTCACTTAAAGGGTCCAACGTGTGAATCATCAGCTGGAAAATGCTGTTCCTCATCAAGCTGTTGTGCAGGGAGGCGGAACTACCTCCCCTCTGAAGTCGAGGCCTGGCCTGTGAGAGGACAAACAAGATGTCAAACAAACATATTTTGACTTGAATGGGACTTTTTTTTTATAACTAGGACATGTTTCCTACGAGCAAAAAAGATACAGCATACCTTGTTCCAACTGTTATTGCTGTCATAAAGCACACATGCCGATTTTAACACCAGTCTATCAATTGTAAGCACTTTACCAGCGCCATTTCTAATCCAAGCTGTTTGGAATATGATTCCCTAATCCTCTTTTGCATAAAACCCCTCAGTGGAACCTGCAACCCAGTAAAAGTCTCATAAAGTGCCTCAGCATCTGAAAAATATAAGCCCCATGGGTTGAGACGGGCGTTCACAATTGAAGTGGCACATGAGGTCTTTCTCCCAAAACAACCCTCGCCAAGGTCACTCCAGCAGTTGAAGCTGAACTTGGGAACTGTGGGAAATTAAGCACCGTTGCAGGCGGCAGCTGTTTGGAATGCGTCCGCCTTTGGCTGCCCACACAGGTGGCGTAGGCACAGGGAGGTGTCAGGTGCTAATTCACAGGCCCGTATGGGTGCGAGCGGGAGGCAGAGGAGGGGAGGCACGTAGACTGGCAGGGCTTGTGTAAGATGTGGCTTCTCGGTGCTACCCTGAAGGTTCTCCTTGTGCTGCTTCGTTTCATCTGCTTCCTTTACAATCCGGATGAAAACCTAACACTCCGGCGTGCTTTTCGAAAGTATAAAAGCATTAAAAGAGTCTGATGTTTCCGAAGCACATGCTCCTTCTTCGGTTGTCTTTTGCATGCTGCGTACAGAATGTAACTGTGGAGAAAAGGCTTCGGAAAACAGACGGAGCTACTCTCTGCACACGGGGAGGTTGAAGGTTAGAGATAACAGTGTACACGTCTTCACAGTATGGTGGGAGAAACACAAGTTACGCTGCTACAGCTACACAGAAACGGGGACAAACACAGAAGCAGACTGGAAGAGTGTCAATCAGACAGGACCTACCGACAACTTGCCGTCATCTTCTGGGGTCGCAGGAATTGCCTTCTCATCCAACACAGAGAGAAGTAGAAGTAAAAGGGGGAGAGAAAGAGAAAACAGGACACAGATGTGAAGCATGCCGCACACAACCACACAGGACGAGATGAAAAGACGATAGTGAGAGACATTAGAGCACAGTTACACTGATGGTGATGACTGACTGTGATGTAAGTAGACAAGACTTGAGGGACAGATTCCTCCCCACTGCTGTGCCTGCCTACTGTGTCAGTCGCAAGCTGAGCAAGATTACATCGTCTATTCGAATTTCCTTGAAATTCCTTCAAAAACGTCATTTCAATTTCACTCATGTGAGTGAGGGACGTCCTGGCTCTGTTCACAGTCACCAAAATCCCCTTACAAGCACCCCCTAAAGCTAACTAGCACATTATGTTTTTGTTTTTTTAATAAAAACTATTCCTTTAAGTAAATGAAGCCTAGTTTTGATCTGAATGGTCTAAAAACTCTAAAACTTTTTCCTGCAGGTCCAGTGCTGCCAGTCTGAGAGTGGGCATGTGTCAGATCATACCAAAGTGACTCCAGTCTTTTCACAATCACTCAATTCTCTGCCATCGTTCACAGCGGGTCTATTTGGCATTTGCAGTATACTGTAAGATCTATTTTTGAAACAAAAAGCTTTTCACCAAGTGCCTGACTGAACTGCACTCACTTCATCTCCAAAAAAACGTGTTTGTGTGAGTGTGGTTAAATAACAGGACGCTTCAGGCCTCCGTTTCTAGGAACAAAGCTTTTGTTCAGATCTTAGCATATCAAGGCTTTGTTTCACAGCCTACACAGTTTTCAGAGAAAAAATGTTGAAATGAAATGTGAAATGTGGAGGCACTTTTGTGGGCTGACAAAGTGCACAATGCCAAATGAAATGCAAAAAGAACGATCAAGTTTGATCAAAAGACTGTTTCAGGGCAAACACACATTTTAAGACGGGTCCTTCATGCTTGTCAAGCCGGTGATTCATTCGCAAGCTAAATGATGCTGCACTGCATTGAGTATCAAATATTTTGATAACGATGGAGCGGTTCATGAGGTGAAAGCTTAACCACACATTTCTTGATTAAAAAAAAAAGTTTTTTCTTTCGTTGATTATAACAAAATTCTGAACTCACTAAACTCTAAAATTCCCCTTTGATCATCCTGGTCTAGTTATTTTTTATTCACCACTGCAGTCATTGTGAATGTCAATGACTGCAGTGGTGAGTGTGTCCCACCGTTTCTGTTTAACGGCCCATAATTTACCATACATTAGGTTTTCCTCTGCATAGCTACAGAAGAATTACAGGAATGAGGGAGCTGAAATTAAACATTTGCCAAAAAAATGTAGCAGAAGCTGAGCTAATCCTGAGGTTTCCCACAGAGCTATTCAACTATAACCTCACCCCCCCCCATTTCATATCTTACTCTCGAGGTGTAATTATTCTATTTAACTCCCTATCACCCTCCTCAAAGGCAAAGTCAGGGTGGTTAGGAGAGAACAGGTGAATGTGCCAGATAGAGATTACGCCGTGGGTCGCTCATTAAGCCAGCGTTAAATATTATGACTAATAATCACATCGGGAGATTAGTATGTTCTCTGGAGTTTGTGTGTTCTCTAATACCGGCAGCTCTGCCTTCCAGCTCTTACGTAATGTCACATTAGGATCATTCTTGGAAGCGGATCAGCTGAGGGAGATAAATGTCCCTCTGCGGCCGCATGCATGTAACGGCCGCGTTACGGAGAATTATCGATCGAGAGTGTGACATCATGCAAAAGTACTTCCGCTTTCAATGTTGAAATTGCCCACAGCTTAAAGGGGGTGGGGTGGGGGGGGGGCTTTCGCAGGAATCTGCACACATTGGTGAAATGCTGAACGCAAAGAGCTGTAGCTCCCGACTTTCAAACATCAGTGGCGGATTATAGGTCTTCTCATAAGCAATCTGGGTGCACAAAATTGGTCTATTTCTGGATGAATTTGATTTGCATTTCCTTTATGCTTCTGCATCCAGGCCAGATTACACAGGAGAATAATGGCTTTTCCACACTTTCTAGATTGCAAATGGTGGAGTTTGATTAAATCATAGCTGCGCTTCATCCTTAAAATCCTAAATATACCCGACATATACAATGAATGGTCATTACAGCAATCAGCAATGCGGTCTATAAATATTATGAGGAACTTTCTATATCACTTCTACCACTTATTTTTATTCTTTTAGAGCTATTTGGTTTTCTGACAGTTTGTATGGACTAAAAGGTGGATCATATGAAGGCAGGGACCATCATTGGAGATACTGCTTCTAAATGTCACACTTGGTTCTACCATCATTACAATACACCCTTTACTGTAGTTTATAAAGCAATACATTGACCCTTCAAGCCTCAAGTAGCATCACAGAAATGTTTTTGGATACTCATAAGTACTGCAATGAGTGAATCACCTCATGATTACAGTGAGAAAGTTGGCAAAGGAAAACCCTGAATGTGATGTAGAATCAAGAAAAGTATCCACTAACACTAACTGTTTATACACCGTCTCATTTCAGTTCATACAATACAAACTCTGAACTAAAATGTAGTACTTTAGTGACAAAGACCCAACCATAACACTGTGGAAATCAAGACAAACTTTAGAAGGAATGCCTTGACAATTTAGGAAATATGCTTATTAGCTTTTTTTTATTGAGAGTTACATGAGAAAATTGACAACACTCTCAAATCTGTATGTTAAATAGAAAGCTACTTTAACTACGTTAATATTGAGAAAATCTAATTACGTTATACCTTGATATCTACAGTATATTGCAAAAAAATAGGGTTCACAAATGAGATTTTTGATATTTAATTATCAGTAATGTGGATATCATGACTAACTGGGTAAAGATAATAATATAACAGCTAAAGCAGTCTGGTAAACTCAGCAAATTACATCACTTTACTGTAATGTAGCCTTTGAAACCAGGAAAAAACAACACTTAAGATGCAATTTGACATTGCATGATACATTTCTATTGAAACTGTAGTAGATATGGATATTAGCCTGTGCATGCAGGTAAAGATTTTTGACAACCACACTGCTTGTTGAGCACATTTGCAAAGTGAAATCTTGCACAGCTCCAGGCGTTTGCCTGCATGTGCTTACAGTAGGCAGCCTGTCTGTAAGAGCATGACAGAACACCCTTGGAGATTTGTCCATCTAGATTCATTGTGTGTGAGCTTAACTGTTGAGCAGCACGACAGAGCTGCATCTCTCTCTCTCCCTCTTTCCCTCCATCTCTCTCTCTCTCTTCCTCTCTCCAGTTTGCCTGGAGACGATAATGATGATCTTCAAGGAAAGGAGGGAAAAGATGCACAACAAGTCAAGAAGCCATCCACTTGCTAATTAGTAACCCCTTCATTTTTCTAACAAGCAGAACTAATTACAGGAGCTGCCACGATGCTGATTTCCCACAAGGCAATGCTCACCAGGACTGAGGCAAAATTGCTTCCTCTTACACCCCCCTCACATGAGCCAATCAGACTCAGGCTTTTGGGAGACAGATAGGGGAACAAAAACTGCAGTGTCATTTTTGCAAGTAAATGTAATCACCCGACGCTGGGTTTGATCAGGAACAATTTCCCATTGCGGAACTCCGCGTACATGTATTGTACAGACAGTTTTTCTTCAGTTAATAGTAAGTGATTTATTCACCAGATTCAATTTAGATTGTACATGTGCAACGTAATGTTGTAGCTGAGAAAATACTAGAGGTAGAATAATGACCTCCCGCAAACCTGATCAAATAGGAAGTTTGTTGTTCCAGTCGGATTAGAGCCGGTTTTGATCTGAAGATGCCGTAAACAATGAAAGGCTGAGCAGGGTTGTTTGTTTTTGAGATTGTAGCAAGCACTGAACTCAATGTTCTTCATTTTTTCTTGCATTTATATTATGCAGCGTGTCTACTGTGCTCCTGCTGCAGCACCGTCTGCCCCAGATTTTTTTTTTTTGGAGCTGGCCTCTCCTGTTTATCTGCATGACCTGAGAGTTTTTGATGAAGTTATTTCTGGTCTTTTGTTTAGGTTCAGCTATAATCAGTACTGGTGCTACTGTCTTGTCAGTAGCACCAGGCCCTGATGCTGACAGGAACTTCATCTCTCAGTAAAATGCCTAACAGGGGCAACCAGACTAACTCAATCTCTGACAGTGGTCCAAATCTAGTTGCCGTGAGCCCACTGGGCAGGTATTGGTTATAGAGATAACAGGTACACTGTAGCATCCAGAGCACTTCCCAGAAAATGAGCCACTAGGAGCTGATAAGTAGAGGCATCTGTGCTCCAGTTGCCCACCAATGTAAACTGAAATCAAAACACAGTGCTACGCTGTATTAAGTTGGCCTGGATTCTGAGATTGTTGTCAATGTCATCAGTGTCAGAGCTCAACCGTAACATCACTAGGAGATCAAGGTAACACGCTTGATCTGCATCCTGAGCTAGTTTTGACACTTCCCAAACCTGATATGCGATGTATCCGAGTAGCCATACTGTCGGCGCTGTGCGACAAGATCTCTGAACAGCTGATTTCTCTGTCGATGCAAACGGAACCAGGAAGCTTGTACTTTTAATGCACTCACTGGGCTTGATATGCACACAATGTACAGTGAAGTTTTACTTTAAAAAGTGTGTATTCTTCAACCAGTCGACCTGCTTACCGGCCAGATTTCCTTTTAACATCTGATGTCATTTTAAATAGTATTTTAAATCCAAAGATTCAGCTTATTGATCAGATTTAGTTATATTTTAAAAGGATAAGGTTGGACAACAAATACCAGTAGAAGAACACAACCAACGGTTGGTCGATCACTCAATACTTTCCTTTGAAAATGACTTACAAATACATTCTTCCACTTTTTAAAGAGGCTCAGTAATGTCCTAAACCAGCTTGGCACTGTAGTTGTGAAACGTTACGAGAGCAGGACGGTGTATGTGGGATTGAGTCAAAATAAACTAGTGTCCATGTTCATCATAATAAGGGAACATTTCACCCAGTGGTGTGACTCAATAATCTGTTTTTTTAAAATTGTTTTAGACAACAATGGATCTCTATAGCACAAAGAAATAAGATACCAGGCCTTGGATACATTAATTCCTTTTTCGGTTTTATTTTTTTTCGTGGGAAAAGCAGATTAGCAGTCAGTTACCGCCCATCTGAGGCAAAGTGCACACACAGAAGACCCTTCTTCGGAAGAGGAGGCGGAGGTGAACGTATGCAGAGGAAGCTTCCAGCTTGCTCAGCCAGTCACATTTGCAGATGGGGTAATATGCTGATGGAGCCCTTTCAGGTCACCTTGGTGGGCTTGAGTGGGGGTGGGGTTGGGTTGAGGAGCATGCATCACATGTCCATCAGTGATTGACATAACAAGTGGCAGCCCTCTTAGCCAAGAGGAGAAGAGGCTTTCAGCAGATTCTCTGAGCACCAGCGCATTTGCTCATTTGCTCATTAGAGACAGTCCGATTGCAATCACTTCCATTTTAAGAGTTTCCTCTCCTAAATCTGGTTTAAAATTGTCTGCGGTTATCTGTGTGATGTCAAGTCTGTCTGCAACTGTGAGATCTTTACACTAGCACTCTCCCTGGATTTCACAAATGATGGGTATTACATGAGCTGATGTAATGTTCTGCTGCTGCAGCTTAGCGAGGCTGATGCCGAGGGTCAAAAATCCCCCCAAGGAAGGAGTTTGTAAGGCCTGGCAGTCGTCGGCCACCCCCAACCCGATACGCACGGCTTCCATCTTGCTGGGTTGTGTGTCATACACCAAACAAGATAGGGATCTTGGTGTCCTTCACATGATGCTTTTACAGTGCTGTTACAATAGCTAATTTGACCCTGCTTTCAAAAATAGCCCTTGATCGATAAGGCTTTTAGTTTCTTGCAAGCCTCAACGTTTCACCTTCAGGCACTCCCTTGAATGAAAAATGGAAAAAACAGCAATCTCTCATTTCAAGTTTTCCGGAGTTTCTTTGTATCCGGGGAAAAACAATAATCAAATCTGGAAATACGTATCCCTTAACCTTCATCACCATGAGCTACTGACTTAAATAGATAAAAGGTAATATACTTGCAAAAATAATCACATTCATTCCAGATTATAAAATGTATACCTTGAGCACTAAAACCACATCAGCTCATATCACGTCTGGTTATGAGAATAGCTGCTCGGTATATCTATTAGGAGGTCAAATTACCCTACAATCCAAACAATTGACAAATAAAATAAAAACGGCCGACAATGAAGACAGCAGTTAAAGCTGGAGTCAGAGCTATGAAGACTGTCAACGTCACATCAAAATACACCCTCCTTAAGCATGAAGGACTAACAGCTTAAGGATCTGGTTCTATTGAGATCCACACTTCTGTATAAAATATGGCGGCTTTGAACGATCTGGCATTTCGTGTCATTGTCAGTTCCTCAGTGCTAGATTAAGGTAGCCTCTTTCTTCAACCGTCTGGGTAACCTATTTTAGGGAAGCACCCTTTACTTGCAGGAAGACTTGGGTTTTGTCCCTTTAACCCTTTTCCTCAGACCGAGTAGAGCTCTATGAGGAGAAGGAGTTGTAATTATGTAATGGCATGACTCATACACGTCACCAAACACTGAACAAAGAAACACAAATGAAGACTGGCAACAAGGGTGTGTTCGGGTTGGCTTTTTACGCCAGATCGCATTCAGTTTAATAGAGATGATGACGACTTATTTTCATGAGCTAATCATGAATTAATATGGGTAGCTCTCGAAGCCAAGAGCAATGGTTTAAATTGACACCACTACATTTCACATACATGCACAATCACAAGGGGAAGATTTGACGGTGAGGTTTCACTCACAACCTGCTTTTTCTTGAACACTATGTACATTAAAAGGACAGCTCAAACTAATTTTCCTTATTGAATAATCTGCAGATTTTTTTTTCTTGATTAATTGCTCAATAAAACCAGGAAACTTTTTTGACGAAAATCTCTGCATCGACAATACGCACTCGTCAACTAACTTCAACGGTATCTTGGCATTTAAAGCACAGTAGTATAGGCAAATATGTAAATAGCCGCTTCATTCCACAAGCTAAGTGGGTTTAGTGAGAGCAGGATTGATATATGATAAGATAGAGATAAAATGAAGTCTCTTTGCACATGTACTTGGAAGACATTGATATCAAGGGGCAAGTACACATTTATTTTTGTTGTGTAAACATCTCTGAAGAGGACCGACTCACAATGGCTCTACTTTGCATGTACAATGATATTTTTAGGGTAAAAAAATAAGAAGCTTTATTGTTTTGGTTTTCGAGCAGACTACATTGTGCTTCTGATAATAAAAGAGACACTGGATTAAGTGACAGGGTGACCTTCTAACCCTCCACGACACTGAGGAGGCAGTGAAGAGCCACTCTCTACTCTGATAAGAATGGAGGGGGGAAGCCAAATTGTACAATTACCAATCCAGGACGAAAAAAAATAAATAGCCATCAGCACCTGTGATGCAAATGGGAACTTCGCTTTCACGATTATTACCATTGAATGCAATTCAATTGAGTTTGGACAAAAGCAGTGCGCCGGTGAGGGACAACACTGCCAAAGAGAGCTCCCAGAATAATTGTAGACAACAGACGAGAGGCGGTAAAAGAAGAAACTCTGGCTCAATAGCCCTCTACCTTAGTTTTTCTAAAACCCGACACTGTGTGTTTTGATTAGTCCATTACTTTATTCCGAACGATAGTTTTATCTCCATATACTGGTCTAACCTCCCAACAGTACAGAAAAACCTCCAAAACAGGAAAACTAATTACTGGCTCTCTTTAGAGACGGAGCCACAGCTGGAACGGATGATAAAACTTGGACTCCTCATCGTCATGGTGGGATCAAAGTCGCAGGCTTTCTATTTTTAAATCGTTGGACGGGGGCTCTGTTGTCACTGGCTGAACTCAAGCGCCAAATCGATTCCATTTCCCCCCCCCTGTGAGTAGGTATATACTGTGGGTGCTTGCACAGGTGTCTGCAGAATCATGTGCATATGACCGTAAAACTACACCGATAACCGCATAAACTAAGACAGCTCAGGTTAGCTGTTTTACAGTTAACCTTTGCATCAAATGATCAATCAAACTATTTTCCTCTACTTTCTGACATGCTTTCTATGCTTATGTATTCACTGCAGAGTGCTTCTATTTTGTTCTTTCTATCTGCCCCGAAATAACGTTGGGCCTGCATGAAATGCACACAAGCATTATCGATATCGACCTATTTTTCATGCAGTTTTACTCAAGGTCACTTCTACAACTTTCCTTTTAAAAGGATACAAACATGACTACTCTCACAGAAGTACACAGTTCAAATAAAGGACAAGGACACGTACCATCGAAAATGAGAAAATAAATGTTAAATTCAACCACGGTAGCCCTCAATCTGTACAAATAAAAGTGAGGGTAGTGTTTCTGGTAGTGTACAAACCATACTTCTGCTGTTCAACAGCATTTTCTAAAAATTAGCTAGACAACTGCGTTCATAACAGCAAAATCCATTCAAGCCCAAAGAGGCCATCTGAAACGGATGCAGTTTATAATTTGGAAGGAGTTCAGCAGTGCACATCTGGATTTTGCTGAAAATTAGGTAGACATCCGTCATAATGGGAGATAATCCCATGAACGCGTCACCCAGGACAAAAATAAACAGCTCGTGACGGAGTTCATGCAGAGCAGCCTGGTATTATAGTGCGTGAAGTGGTTAGTTCACTCAGTTTGGACTGGATAAAATTAAAAAATATAGCACACTGTGCAGCATAAAACACCAGGTTTCATGTGTGAATATACAGAAGGTGTAGAGCATCAGCCCTGGTGCCCGGATGTCTAAATGCACAGGGAGGAAACACAAACAGTCGTGCTCCCTGCACAGAACCCGCTTTGTAAGGGATCTTTGAAGCGAATCCTGATGGAAGATCTCGCCTCTGTGACGCTATTTATAGCTCGGTAATACATCAGAGGTCGCACCTTCCATCTCAGCAGAACCAACATCTGCCTCGCTACACACTGACGGTAGCAGGCATCTAATATTGTGGTTGGATGTGGAATCTTACCACAATTACACATTTCAAGCTCTATTTAATTGAAACAAGCATATGAGACTTTTTGCTCCAGTTGGATTTGCTTGCATTTCGTTTGCTCATTTTTATGCTATCACACATACATTCAAAGATGCTATTCGCTGTTCGACCACCAGCTGTTCAGCTGTTCCGGATGTGTTGTCAGATGTGGCCGCGCTAAAATGACAAAATGACATCATTATCATCCCTGACAAACTGACTTTTGGTGCGTCACGATGATAGTAACAAGTGGAAAGGGGGCCGTCACTCCTCTGCCTTTCATAAAAACCGAACTGCACAAAGTGCTGGCTTATCTGATCTTTCGAAGCCAGTATTTTCAAAAGCAGCAAATCAGTTTATCAGGTAAATAATTAGAGAGTGTACTGCACATACTAGGGATCAGTAATCAATCCTTTGTGCACGGGTCCAAGTCGACCCTTGTCCCGTTAAGTCACTGACAACACCACCAGACCATGAAGCTTAACTGTAAGATAACATGCAGCAATTAAAAGCAGTGATACAGTAAAATGCGTCATTGTTGACTTCAGAACCCTTGTAGATCACAGGGCCAATATGTGAGACACTGTAGTCACCCTTTGGCACTAATCCAGAAGGGGTACTGACATGACAGATGTGTCAGAATAACAGTAGCATGCGACATATGCAGTCAAACACACCTAAAACGGACAAACTACAGCCTCAAATATCATCCCAACTGAAGACATAAAAACACACAGAGCGAGGGTGACCTCATTCTCTGCTAGGTTGACATTATTCCACTATATCTTGCAATAAATAATAGTTGTTTGCTGCTACATTAATGCTCTGCATGTTGTATATTGCTCCTCTAAAAAGTGATATGTCAATGTTGTGTTTAGAGCTCGTTTCCGCTGCCCCCAAGTGGCCAAAAAAGAAAAATCAGGGAATGCAGGTGTAAGTGGCAATTTTTTTAAGGGTGCAACATCATTTTCCACCTCCAACGAATGAGAGCTGAGGTTCTGCAACTATGTGTCAAGTTGTCATCATCAGTGGTAAGGGTGTACAGTCAAAGAATGTCATGAGGATTTTAAAACTGCAGGCACAACTATGATTTATGGGAAAAGCGTGAAAGAATCCACATGCCGTCACACCCCCAAACTATGTGAAGTGTTCCTCCCGTATGTCTAAAACTTAATGTACCGAAAGCAAAAGCCTTTTCCCTGTTCCATCCTATTTTGCTGGAATTACAAGGTCAGTCCAAGTGCATGGCATTATGGAGCATTCATTGTTGTGTTAACTGGATTGAGAGATTATTGCAGATTATATTTGATGAGGCTGACCATTGAAGTGATGTAAAACAATGGCTTTAAAACAGACCTAGTATCCGCACCGAGATGTGACAGTTCTTTTTGTGTTGTATTGATAATGTTACACCTGATCCCTGGGCTAAAAAAAGAATGGCTACTCTGATCTGTCAAATGATGGAAAAGCAAGCCCGCCTCTCGCCATTTGACGCTCTGCCTGGAAGCGAAGGCATTATTTTCGAGAAAATAAGAG
Source organism: Pholis gunnellus (assembly GCF_910591455.1). Lineage (NCBI taxonomy): Eukaryota > Metazoa > Chordata > Actinopteri > Perciformes > Pholidae > Pholis > Pholis gunnellus. Next base: position 9,301,467 of record NC_136550.1, read on the forward strand.
AATCAAAGCCAGCTATTTTTATGTTACGGGGAGAAGAACAAACAAGTTTCGCAAAAGAAACTTTTCATGTCCATAAAAAAAAGAGAGAACGCAGTAGAAGCAGTTCTGTAGTGAGATGAAAGGCAGCGGTTGCAGACAGATGAGTGCTAAATGCAGAACATCACACTGCTGTCCATGTTACTCTCAGAATTGAATTTTAGATGGTATTTATAGCATTATTGATGGCCAACTGCCAATTACCAACCAAGCAACCTCCAGTCTTTATCCTTATGGTGACAGGATAACGCCACTTCTCTGTTGCTGCAGACTGCCTGTGTTTCTGTCTATGGCAGCAATGTAACACACAACGGGGACATCCCAATATCATAATGCATGAAGTAATCTCAGGATGCTCATTTTAATCAAGAGTCGAGTTCAAGAGCATGGCGTCGAATAGCACCCTATTGTCCTTACAATGCAATACTTTGCACCTGAACGGTACTGTATAGAGGATTAAGGACACCTTGGAGCTCAGCCACGACAGTTAAATGATTAATTTATAAAACAGCAGCTCAGTCCATAGTAGTGAATTTCACCCAAAAATAGAAAGACAAAAAAAAAAAGCAGAAAAGCAGACTCAATCATATTTTGCAGGACACTTGTCCTTGCTCTCCTGTTTGACTCTCCATTATTCATGTATGAATTTACACACATACACGCCTGCTAAATTGCTAATTAATTCCAAAAATAACATGTGTCTTAAAATACACAGGTCCCCAAAGTGTCAAAGCTTGATTAAAAAAAAGGTGTTTAGATGATTACATTCTAATAATATTTGCACCTTTGTAGTTCTATTAACCCAGTAGACCCAGACTACAAAATAAAAGAGGTTTACTGACAATCTAGGTTGAGTAAATAAAAGCTTAAGACTGTTATTTTGTACATTATCTAATTCATTTTTTAGAAATGTATTCTGTTTTATATGTTCAAAGCAGGGTGCTGAAAGGTGCAGTCATGAGCTTGTTACCCACAATGCAAGAGAAAGGAGATACTAAATCCGCTGCACGCGTCGTAGGAGATGAGACATGATGGCCGGATTTGATCGACTCATCTGTCTCACACTCCTCCCCCCCCCCCCCATCAAAAGTTTTTTTTTTTTTTAATACGCACACAAGCGGTCCTGTTGGCCAAAGTACCCAGAATCCATTGCAGCTCAAGGTCACCTGAGTGTTCTCTGGCACTCAGCCTGTGCACCTCAGTTCTCAGTCTTTTCTTGCACAGAAGCCCTCAGTCAAATTAGTATGGCAGAATAGGAGCTAAAGAAAATAACTATTTTCACGCTTGCTTTTTAAATGAAGAGAGGCATTCATTTTAGCATTTACACACTGAAATCCAAATGACAATGTTGGCTTCTTTGAGAGTTTCTCCCCCCAACAATGTGAAACCTGCCGTTTAAATATCCTTTATGTACTTAGAATAAATCCAGACTTAATTAAAGCTTTACAATACAACTTTCACAAAATTTCATTTCCATCTCATGTCACAAAGAAATCTAAATCCGTCTGGATAATCTCTACACCGGTATCAAATTGCACTGCGGTGTCTTTTGCCCTCAAGTGTCATTGAGGGTGGCGAATGTTATGTGAAGTAAAACAATGATTTCTACGTTTTTTGTCTATGGAGTATTCACTGTTTATGTTATAGATCGCAAAGTAAAACATTGCACCGAGAGACTGTACATGAAGAAGAACCTCCTCAGAGCAAATGTGGAGAAACGGAAGGAACACGACTACCACAGCAGTCCTGAAGCCATTTACTGCATGTGGTTCACATGTTTACTCAACTATTTAAATACAGTAATATTGTGGGAAATCTTTAACTGGGGGAAAAAAACGCACAGCTTTTGAGATTTTCCAAGGGATTGTTTTGTCAGACCGGGACACAATTTGTAGAGCTTAACCCAGAATTACACATATGACTGGGTTTTATTAATCCCACAGTGGAATACTGTATGCCCGCCCTGTGTAGCATCATTTAAGCCACATGAATTGTCAGTTTGCGGAATATTGTGCGGACATCTGTGAGATACTGGTGTCATTTGAAAATGCTCATTTGGCTGATGAGAACAAAAAAAAGATGCATGGAATTAAAAGCATGTCTCTACAAACAAACCGGTTTCATCACAGTCAGCCTGACTTCATCAAAATAACAAATCAGCTGCATGATATGTGTCAAAGGATGAGTGTGTGTTCCCATGCAAGAGACATGGAAGGTCATTTCTATCAGCTAAAGTACCAAAACTCATTACTTCACACCTACTGTAACTTCCTCATCGTCGGACATTTCATATCAAATTGTATTTTCAGAGGAGATGGCGGTGAAGGGAAGTGAGAGAAAAGTAGTATGGATCAAGAAACCAACTCACCTTGGGCTGTACTTCTACTTCTACCACTTGGTTCTTGTTCATGCAACTTTTGACGAAGCCCTCAACACTGCTGTTGCACTTCATGAAGATCACGTAGGCGGCGTAGGCTGAGAGCAGTGTGATACTTTCCCACATGGTGATGACGTTGTCCAGGAAGAAGATGATGAGCATGATCAGATCCAGGATGTAGAAGGAGACGTCGCGGAAGAGTGGCCACCATGTCAGGTTCAGGATTTCCTTGGAGAAGATGGCACACATCCCAATCACGAAGAGGATGTTGAAGACGGCCGAGCCCACGATGGTGCCGATGCCCACGTTGCTGTGCGAGATGAAGACGCCGATGATGGAGGTGAAGAGCTCCGGGGCTGAGCCACCTGCCGCCATGAAGGTGGCACCCGCTACGTCATCCGAAATGGTCAGCTTCTCTGTGATGACCGTCAGCGCTGGGACGAAGAACTCGTCACACACTATGGCTAAGGCAATGAACATGTAGATCATGCCAAACATGTGGAGGACCACTGCTCCTTTGCGTCGCTCCTCGAGGGTGAAAAGGTCTGGTGGGTACGCCCCCTGGCTTTCGTTGCTGTGTGCTGAAGATTGCATGGCTATTGGCATGTCGGCTGACACATTGGGGTCCCTCTGCAGTTGGGTGAAAAGTAGAGTCCTGTGGGGGGCCGACTGGTGGAGACTCTCCTGGGGGAGCACTGGCTCACTGAAACCCCCTGAGCTCCAGGTCAAGGCACTGAAGGACACTGCACTTAAGGCCACCAGGCTGAGGACAAACCCAACGATTCGCAATGGCCTCAGCTTTTTCCGCAGACACCGGTAGGCCTGCCGCTTACAGGCGGCACTCAACGTGGGCCTTCTCTCGAGGGAATCCATGCAGGGTTGATCTGAACCCATGTCTGTGCAGCTTGTGGTGTCCTCACTCTCAATGGCTGGGTAGGATGAGGGGAGAGCAGGTTTTACCGGAGACAATGCATGGTGTTGTCACCAGTTTCAAATTAGTTGAATAGATTGTAGCTGCTTTCCAGGGTCTGGTTTGCCAAATGATGTCTTCATATTAGCCTCTGCTGGAAAATGTCAACAGAAAGAAGAACATTTATAATTGAACCATGGAAAGAGACTTAAAAGTGTAAAATTAACTTTAAAATACAATCAAATTAAAAAAGGTAATTATTCAGTAAACAAGGTACTGTATATTCTAAAGATTCTGCTTTGTCAGTTTAAACAGTTTGATACTACAAAGTGAAACAAGACAGACAACTAAACAATTATTTGATTCATTGATTAGTCAATCATCGGCGTCTCAAATAAGCGCTGTTGCTGATATTCTCTTTTTAGATTAAATTGTAAATTGTAAATGCAATAACTGGAAATGTGTGATGGATAATTAATTCATGCCTTTCTTTATACGAGTTTAAAATGTTTTAATGAACAACAGCTACATTAAACAATGATCATTGTTGCTGTGGAGAAGTCGGCTATAAATCAGGTCTAATACTCCTGATGACTACCAAAAAAGCTACATGTAGATATTCAGAAATTAAATCGAACAGGAAATCCCCAGTTACAAGATTATGCAGACTTGAAATGCTCATCTAAAAATGCATATCTTGAATGTTAAAATCCCCCCACGGTATTCTCTTACTGCACTCAAATTCATCGAGGATTTACAAGAAGTTTGAACATTTACTTGCAATTGAAATCATGTGGCCTTAGTACACTTACATTCGCTGCATACCATCAAGTGTACTCATGCAGTAATTCACAATTTCAACAAATTTAAAGAGCAAGATGCAGCTACACACAGAGAACAACTTAAGCTTCACGATTCTGCTGGTTTAACGATTTCATTTTTAATTGCGACAACTTGCATTTGAAAAAAATCGAAAACCTGCTGTTTTTCCCTGTGAACATATCACGAAACATGAAGGCCGACGGTTTACGGACATCAGTGAAAACGGTGAACGCTACGACGCCGCTGCTCAGGTGGAAGCACATAAAAACACACGCACATCCTGTCCTGTTTGACTTTTCAATGATGCACAGCCTGCCGCCTTTCAGCTGAACGGCGTGTCAGGGATGGCAGTTCCACTGACAACTCTTCCCCCTGTCTGCCCTTCAATAATGCCCTCGCCCTTTCAGCTGGAGCATCATCTTCCACCAAGAGAGCCCAACACGAGTTCCCCTGGCGTGGCGCATGACGCGTGGAGCGGCTGCAGACGGTGGCATGCCTTACCTTTGTCAGAGGCGAGAAACCGGCCGCACGGCACAGCAGCAGGTTGAAATTAAATCGTCTACGGTGCCCTCTTGCTCTCATTGAGCAATGTGTGACCGCTCTCTGCTCTCCGACGACAGAGGAGGAGCTTTGGAGGAGAGGGAGGAGAGGGGGGGAGAGGGGGGGGGGGGGGGGGATGCTTTTCCAACTGCGCTCACCTCTCTCCCTCACAAAAGCAGCAGCACCCACCTCTTCTCGGATGAGAGGAGGAAAAAGAAAAAATACCCGGTCGAAAATACCTTGCTAATGTAGCAGAATATTATGCTGGGCTGGGCTGCCCACGTGAACCACTTGGTTTATTAATAAAGCCAGGTAAGCGGCAGACGGCGCATCCTTTCCTGCTCGCTTCACGCGGTGGGGGCGTCGGTGATGTTGCATTTTGGGGGAGGAGTTGCCGTGGTTACACAGCAAAGGCAGTATTTCCACATGGTTTATCTTTTTATTCATTATTATTATTCATCTGATGACGGAACAGGTGGATATGCTTCAGCTCCGTTTCAGATTGATGTGCAGGCGATGCCTGAGGTCATTTCAAGGTTATATGCAGAGGGTGGATACCACGTGCAGCCAGAGGAGCGGCATAATCTCCCACAAATGACTGTGACTTCTCACTTACGATAGAGTATAATATTTCATTTGAAAGGGTTTTTTGTTGTCTTTTTACTCTTTGGTAATATGCATATTAGTTTTTCTTGCCATAATCTCAATGTGTTCGATATGAAGATGCAGGTGTTTGTGTGAGGGACTATTTCTTGGTTGGGTGCAGTGTCCTACCACCGTTTTATTCCTGCAGAATAAACAAACAAGATGCAATATGTAAATGTGGTAACTTTAAAGGTGGAAGGTGGATTTTGTTCCCATTTGACCAAGCCAGGCTAGAAGTTTCCCGTCCTCATGCTAAGCTAAGCTAACCGACGGCTGGCTTCAGCTTCATATTGAGCAAACGGATGTAAGATTGATCCTCTCATCTACCTCTGGGCAATTCCCAAATTGTTGAACATTTCCTTCAATATCTTGATTTATTATTTCAAAACATTTTTGTTCCATTACCAAATGTGAGATTGTACATTCATTAAAAAGGTAACACATGCTTCATATACCAGTTTGCCTAATTTTGAATATGTCAGCCAATACCCAGCCCTCATCTGACATAACCTTCATGCCTACAGCCCCCTGGGTCGCCACGTTTCCCCCTCGTGTCAAAGAAAGCCCCCCAAACCACTTCGCATTAGTCGACAGGCCAAGCACTGTTTGATAGACGCAGACACGCAATCTCTACACAGTGTGACAAAGTATGTGCGACACTAATGGCCTGGTGCTGTATAATAAATCATGATTCACTGACCTCATTGATTGCACTCTCTCCTCTGCTCTCATCTCCTCCCAGCTGTAGCTGCCTCTTGTTACCTAACAGGAAACACAGAGGCCGAGAGCATTGACTTGAGTTCCCTCAGATTATCAATCGTCAGATGTTTTGTCACGACTATCCGCGGCGTTTCATGTTGGTCCAGAGTTTTCAAGCTTGATTAGCTGATTCCGGATTACTTTTGAAAAACAAACACGAAAACAAACATTGAATGTCCTCTGATATGTCATAAAATAATACTATATAATTACCTCTGTAATTACCATCATTAACTGAGACACATGAGGGTGGAATCGATCTTTTTATCTAGTCTTTGCAAGAAAGCAAATAAGCACATTTCCTAAAATGTCAAACTATAACTTTAACCTTGAAGGCTCAACCTCCATTGTGTTATGTCAATCATAAGTCCCTGTCACGGGACCTGCAAGTGAAATGCTGTTACACTCAGAAGGATTGAGTTTGATTGCCTCACTACATCTATCGCCACTGGGCGTCCTCGCCAACCAGTCCCAAGTTTTTCCACAAGAGCAGACTGGTGGCTGTCCTGCAGATTTGATTGGTAAATGAACACATAAGTAGGCTACATCATCAATCGGTTTAGATGGTTGAGATGATAGTACCGGGCTTTGAGACAGCGTTTTTGTTGCTGAACCAACTGTCAATCTGGAAAATTAAGGGTCATTCCACCGATTTCACAATACTCGTCACGATGAGTATTTTACTCGGCCTGTGACTTTGGCCTTGAAACGTTTAACAGGAAACCTGCATAATAAACTTGAGGTTTGGTGTTTGAAAGAAGTAGGATTTTAGAGGGCAAGAAGGGTCTGATTGCAGTTTTGAGTTTGGCCCAAACTAAAAAGGCATAAATGCAGGATGTCTCTGCTCGGTTGGTCGGACAAAAAAATGCCAGGAAGTTAGATTGGAACATTTCACGGTTTGTTTTGATGTTTTTGTGTATTCTCGCACTCTGAAATAAATATCAATAATCATGATAAAATGTATTCGTAGTTTGAACTTTTACTTATAATTGAAATCATGTGGCCGGAATTGAGTAACAGAAAAGGCTGCATAAATCGATGTTGGGATTCATTTTAGGTCTGTTGACTTTGTGCGTCCACCTGGCCTTTCAGAGAAATATTAGTGATAGTAAATCAAAGAAAGTAGTCTGAATGCTGACTGTACAGCAGGCAAGAGCTGTCACAATAGCTGCACCATTTGTTTAAAATGTTACGTTTAGCTGTACGAGCTCAGATCGGTAGACATAATCATAAAGTGCACTCTGCGCCTGTGACTCCAGTTCCTCAAATTGGAATCTCTCAATATTTTTGCTTATCAAATGAGATCCCATACAGGCCCTTGTCAGCTCTTTTTCAACAATGGCCCCCAGTGCACACGCAGCCTCTCCATCCCGCCGCACAGACCTCTCCTGATCTGGCTGCATTTCCAGCCTAAAAGTGATGACTGGCCGCAGGTCATGTGGGTTGTGGCGGGGAGGAAGGGGTTTTGGAGAAGTGATGGTGCCAGTTGTTTTGATTTGGCTGAAATCTGTGCTGTGACAAAAACAACAGAAATTTCCATGCTGGCCCTGCCCCCCACCCGGTCCACCCTCGCTTTGGCCCGGCAGCTAAATCCGAGCCTTTGTGTCCCACATAGTTGTATGGATTTGTCAGCAATGGGGCAGGGGCAGTGGGGGGTAGATAGGGTGATGATAACCAAGCAAGTTTTTCCGGTGAAGAGGGGAGAACAATTGACTGAAACAAGGTATTGAATTAGCTCCATTAAACACGTCATATTTGTTCATAACTAACACCAAGAGCAGTTTGGTCCAGCAGATGAGGAAAGCAGTGAAATTGGAGAGTCCCAAGATAAGCTTTTTCTAAGAGACTTGCTCCGGATTAGATGTTGAAAGCCTCATATTAGCAACCCCCCCCCCACCCCCCCCCCCACCATCAGCACAAGTCTGTACAAAGAGGCTTGGACAGACCACCTGCCCCTTAGGAAAATGCGGTCAGCAAAACAAAATGGGCACAGGCACCAATGGGATGCTCAGATAGTAAATAGTGAATCAAAGAGGCTCTTAAAACAGCTGAGTAAATGTATTCCAAAAGACAAATGCACTGCCACTGAGTTAAAACACAAAAGCAAGATTGTTCAAAGATAAAGTAGGTGAGACCATTTTAGCTGAAAATCAGGGGTGGATGGGAATATTCATTTGAGCAGCAGTAGCTCTGAAGAGATTAATGAATTGATAATCCACAGGCAGGACTGATCACTAAGTGCTGGAGCTGATTATATACGAGCCCACAGTGTGAAAGTGAGACCCTACTTTTACTGGTGGTCCACTGAAACACATGGTGCAGCCCAGATCATTTTGAAGAGATCTAAAATGTTACCTTGGTTATGTCATTTAACTGTTTCTCCATATGTTTTCTGTGAAATGTTATATTATTACATATATTGTTTCTGCAATATTGTAAATGTACAACAGTTGGAAATAAATTCTGGTGAGAAAAGTGTTCAATTTATTTAAGAATTTCTTCTTAGTTCAGGAAACTGCATCTAAACTAACAGTTTAGAGCCATAGCAACTCTGTGAGGCTGTACTACTTAGACAGTAAGCTCAATGCTAACGTCAGGTTGCTAGCATCCTCACAATGACATTTGGTAGGTATAATGTTTCCGCTGACAGTCTTAACTTAAGAGTGTTATCATGATTACATGTGCTAATTAGCACTGAACCAAAAGTACAGCTGAAGCTGATGCGAGTGTCTTTGTGAGATTCGCAGGCATTTGGTCACATACCAAAAGAATTGGACAAACTGAAATGTGAAGATGGAGTGAAATCTTGACCTGATGATGGCGCTATATGAAACATAAATGCTTACACCAAATTTTTTATGCAATCTATCCAATTTTTGTTGAAATATCTGTGACGTGATTAATTCTAATATTTCAATCACAAGTCAAAAAGGGCTTTCATGCTATACCACTAGCAGACATTTACTCTGAAATTTTGATCTGCTGCTCGCATTTATCAAAATAGTCACACAAATCAAAGTTAATATAGCATAAAATAACATTTTACCAACAGCTGCTTACAGGTAAAAAATCAGTCCCTACTCTACAGATATAGAGCATGGGAGGTTTAACTTTAACCTGCTATAGAGAGCAGTACTTGTGTATTTTAGCCAGGATAAGTTTGAGTGTACTGGAAGGTTTGCCAGGATGCTGAACTTGGAATGATTAAAAACGGGATTGCAGGCCTTTCGCAGCATCAGTATGCTACAATCTGAAAATTCTACAAAAACCTAACATTTTACATTTGACTGTAAGCTACGTTGTGTATTAAAGTAGAATACATTATCTTAAGTAGATTTCTCTGCTGGGGTCATGAGCTTACCTGTTGTGAAAATCCAATCAATCTTTGCCTTTTGTGACCTTACAGAGTTTAACCATTGCAGGACAATACCACTGAAGGACTCACAGGACAAACGAGTCGTACAGATGTGCTCACTCCATCCTTCATTTCACATTATGAAAAGCAGGAGGGGCAACATGTGCACTGTCACCTCATGACATAACAGAATATGGCGCTTAATATTTCATGGCGAAACATCCGGAGATGTGGCCACAAAGATTAGATTGTAACGTTTGTTGTAGGCGACTTCATGTGAGGGTTTCAAGGTTCAAACGAACAACACTATTCTGGACTGGAGCATATTTTCTTTGGCTATCTGTCATTGAGAAGTCTGATGTGAAGTAGGACAGCATTTTTTTGTATTGGTTTATTTGATAAGGGACAGTGCACATTAATACAAACATTGCTCTAAATGCGCCAGAGTTAGCCAAGAGGCTATTTTTCATATGTAGTCCCAAGATTTTTCATCTGTAGTCCCAAAATAGCATTGATAGAGGATGTGTGCTGCATTATAAGCTTAATCCTTATGCCAACCGCCACACAGATGGGCTGACCTGCTGGGTTGCAGGCACGAGGTTTGGGGAGAGAGGGGGGGGGGGGGGGGTTGAAAATCGTTGCTGTCTGTCTGGTTACAAAAAAAGTAGTGAGCTCGGGCAACTGAAAAAAAGTTGAAAAATGTTTCATGCTCTGATGTCATTAGGAAGGCGAAAGCAGAGCTGTAATCCTATTTTAATCGCAGTGGATTTATTAAACAGGAGCAGCAGGTTTAAATCTCAGCAGATTACACAGAAGGCCCAAGGAGATGTGAAGGGGGGCGAGGGGGGGGGGGTGGAGAGACTTGCGTAATCAAGTGCACTTATGATGATATGGTTCATCTTTGACTAGTCAGGACCCCTTGAGAAGTGAGGGCCCACGGGTGACAGGGGACTCCTCCAAATGCAAGGGGAGCAAATTCAGATGGCTTAACGATAAATCAAATGTAAATGATCGAACCATCATTCATCTATTGACATTTTGTTGTAAGATCTAAATTAAATATTCCATTCAGATGTCTTAGAATAATTACTTCTGACAAGATTAAGACAGAGTGCCCGCAGATGTTACTAATTATTTGGACGTGCGCGTGTGCGTGTCGCAGTGTCTCTTGGAGTCGGCGCAAATCTCCTTGGCACCCTTCGTGAAAGACCATGGCCCAATCCCAATGTCCCCCCCTAAAGCCTCAAACCCTGAACCCTCAAGGACTTACTGACGTCACCTGGTGAGTGGTTGAGTGTGAGAGACTGTGAGGGCTTGAAACGGTGGAATGGGACAGCACTTTATCACGTTACCGTGAAAACGACACAAAATATAATGTAGCCTACAATTATGGGGTTTTATTTTATACTTTGTAGTCCCTGATTTGAACGTCTTCCAGACTCTTTCCTCACAAGATGAGGTGGTCTCATATAATCTATTTACTTGTTTTTGTCAAAACAGCTTCAATGACAAAATCAAATATTTGATGAATAAATAAATAAATAACCTCTGATTTCAAGTTTATTTTTTGGTTCCATTTTTAACCCTTAAAGTTTCTGAGTAAATTTAATAAGACAGGCTGAACACAAGTGAGCCGTCCTCTTTGTTTATTTAGTTTTGTACGTCTCCATGCGTCCACTGGTTACCCCGTGTTTAACGTCACATTGCAATGATTTGTGGGTAATTCCCTTCGGCTAAATCAGCATCCTATGCTGATTTACGGTAAGGGTTCATAAAGGGCTCAACATGTCTGCCAGAGAGCCCTCACACACTCGATGATTTGACAGCGGGACATCCCTAAACCCTCACGGACATCGCGGGAGCGCGCCTCAAAATCCGTGAGTCCGTCAGGGGGGAGATTGGGATTGGGCCCTTGATTCTCGTGCAGAACGGGTTAATCCCAGGTCGCATCACATCTGGACTTAATCAAATCAATCCCCGAACAGAATATGTAGAACAAGCTTCAACCTCGAGAGGTCATCAGTAATAAAAAGTTTTCAATCAAAAAAACAATGGGTGCAGTGAAGGGTATTCCTGTTTGTCCTCATGCTTGTCACACATTCACAAACAATGTGGTGGAAAAATAAAATCGTGCCACTAATGTGTGTAACTCAACATAGGGGACATTTCCAAAGAACAAACTTGGCAACTGATAATAAATGTCTCTCTGGACTAGGTTCTCTCCCACAATACAAAAAAATAAATGTTAATACTGCTCCTGGCTGGCTCAAGTTAATGCACCAATTGTAAGAGAGGACATTGTAAATGTTCAACTATCATTAGCGAGGATAATACATTTGTTTGTTAAACAATATTCCCAGGTGCACTGATTAATCTCCAAACAACAGTGCACAATAATGAACTTCCAGCCCATATGGATTTCTGACTGAGTTAAGCATCAAACCAGACAGTTAGTTTCATGGCCTTAAAACGGATGCGAAACCTGCCAACCCTCTGTACAGAGCCTTGCGTTGTCACTGAACTTTGCCTCTGCCAAAGATTTCGTCTTAAAGGATGCCAAGCTCACCATCTGTTGGCTGTGCTTGGCAAATGTCTGTTTTGTGACACAACACCTCTTTGATAAGGAGCCATTTTGGGCCATTTCTCTCATATTTGGAGCAACAGAGCGTGCTGCAGATTTTCTAGTATACCTTGATATTGGTTGTCAGTGTGCATGGCATGTACATTAAAAAGGACTTCACGAAGAGTGATCAGTTGGACATGTTTTTAAAAATAGTTAAGACGTATAATTGCAACAATTCTGAAACTTTGTGGATAACTCTTACGTTTCTTACAGGTGGCTTTTGATAAAGAATTTTGTAACAGAAATATAGTCTTGATTCTTTTGAGATGTTAAAGAATCAACATTTAAATTTTTACAAAATTCAGTTTCGAAGAAGGTTTAAAATGTTAGTGGCACTTTAACCAACTCATAGGCTTTACTTTATTTGATCATATCAGGCTAAATGGAAAGCAACATATTTACTTTTGCTATGTATGATACCTTTGCGGCAGCTGCAGGGTCGCTTACATTGAAATTGAGACGCCCTTGTCAAACACAGATCAAAAAAAGAAGCTCCCTTATTCTTTAGAAAACTCACAATTTGTATTGAGCTCCTATTTTGATAACATTAGATTTTAGTTAAAGTGACTTTGTTCAAATTGGGAATGTGCATGCATACGATTCTTCACAATGCCAACCAAAACGGTCAGGTATCTTCAACTAGCATACAACTGCTGCCATCTACTGGACAATCTATGCATTGAATTTACAAACCAAAACGTACTCCTTTTGGTTTACAGTCACTTACTTTGCTCCTTGGTTGTGTAAAGTCCCAACTCTCGATGAGCCTTTTTACATGGCAAACGTTTTGACTCGTCAAGCAGGAAAAACACAGGTGCAACTAATCACTTGAATTAGGCTCCAGGTGTGCCAGTAAGCCATGTCAGCAGGCAAGTGAGGGCAATAGCAGAATGCTGGAACTTGAAAATGTAAATTGTAGGCGGCAATCGTTAAAATTATTGGTTAAACCTGTGCTTAACCTGCAGAGACATGTCAAAATAAACGGTGGAAGGGCCCAACGGTTTAAATCAAGTGTTCTTCAACACAGCCCCTCAGCCAAGAGTGTTTCTTTGAGATTTTAGTGGATATATTGAAACAGTTTGCAAGAGTGAATTGTGTAATTGTGTCAATTGATCACCCATACTAAATAAAATAAAAAAAGTACTTGTGTAAATCAGATATGGAGAGTTTATTTTTGTCCATTAACAAAATTAAATAGGCTGGTATCGATACATACATACAATTACAAACATACATTTGTTTTTTTTGTTCAATTGGCTAATGTAATTTTTAAATAAATTCCATTAACTTTATCGTTCCATAATTTAATAAACATCCTATAATTTGTTATAAACTCATCTCCGTGTGTAGTAATAATCAAACGCCAGCAGGGAGCACAATAACAGGGAACAGACTTGAAACAGCGGAGGAACTTTAACCTGTAACACCCGCCTTGCTCCTTCCTCTTCCGGTTAAGGCGACAGCAGGTATGGCGGCCCCCTGCTTTACTCTGGAACATAATGATTTCAAAATCCACTGTAATCCTACGTTTTAGAATAAAATGTGGTTGATGTCAAGTAAATATTGAGCTATAAACAAGTCTTAGTTTCTAGCGATGTGACCATTATCTTACTTTGAGGTTTTTCTGTGAGACATTTTAGAGATGCCGTGTCTGGGTCTCTGAGGCCGCTATCTATAGATTGAGCTGTATGCTGTAATGTTAAGAGTGGCCGCGGCTAGCAACGACACTCATATGTTTTCATACTGAATTGGATTATTTAAACATATTCTTAAACCGGACTGTCTTCTATATTCGGCCAATGTTTTGAATGCCTAAGTAATGTAAACTGGTGTAACCAACGTTTTGAGCCCTAACATCGGCGGCACGGCTAGCGGTGTTAGCATGCTAGCATCACGTTAAAAAATTAACTGACTTATTTTACTTTGTTTTTAGTCTCAAGATGGTGCAGCGCCTGACTTACCGCCGTAGGTTGTCCTACAACACCGCCTCCAACAAAACCAGACTGTAAGTGGATTGAAAAGCTAACAAACACCATAGCATCTTCAGCTATGACCTGCTGTGTAAATGCTACATCTAATCGTTGTTGTGTTGCAGTTCCCGGACTCCTGGAAACCGTATCGTGTACCTGTACACCAAGAAAGTCGGCAAAGCTCCCAAGTCGGCATGTGGCATCTGCCCAGGAAGACTGCGTGGAGTAAGTAAATCCATTGTGTTATAGTGAAGGATCTTTTCCTATCCCCATCCCCTAAAGAGGTGCATGCACTTGAGGTATGTGTGGCCCACGTGGGGCTGGTCTACTTAATATACTGTCAATCAATTAAAAAAAGAAATCGGCAGTATTTGTTGATCTTCTACATGCTCGACTCCTCCAGTATGCATAATGCTACAGGTCTTGTTTGTGTGTCTATGAAAACAATCTTGAGCTTGAGGTTAAGACTTAAACTGCATTACTAACACAAGCTGCCGCAGATGCAAGTAATTTGTCAGATGTCACGTTTCTCGCTTTGCATTGTGAACGTTTTTAAGTCCGGAGTAATGTGCTGAAAGTGATCTTAACATAGTGCTTTGTGTGCTGCAAACATCATGGCAGTTGTCTGTACTTTTTCATACAAAACAGATAGATAATGGTAGAAATAGTGCTAGTTCAAATGTACGATGTTTATACTTTCTGAACATGAACTTAGTGAGCTACAATTTGGTAAATAATTTGGCGCACAGCAACAACATGAATGGCTGAGACTAAATTGAGAGGCTGGAGGTATACAGAAGAGATCTTTTGTGGTTAACTGTTTGTTCATCTATTACATTGGTAAACCTAAAAACAAGCTGTCTTAATAGTTTGTGTGAGAGAGAGAGATCTCTGAAACTATTCAAATTAGCATTGTTGTGGACTGGTTCTCTTACCTCCAATATGTGGATACATCTTCTAGTGCTTCAGGTGTTTCTTTTACGGTCATGTCAGTATTCAGGAAGGATGGGGAAAATGCAGGTTCATTCCCAAATCCAAAGTTACAATAGTATTTTACACCTGTAAACAAAAGAGCACACCAAAACAAGCAATATATTTTCTTGAGATATCAATCAAGCAGTAGTATTTAGGAATATAACTAAAAAGGGTTGTGAACTGTAATTGTACACTGACTTTGATGACGATGGTAGTATTAAAAACTTGGCGCGCTGTTCAAATCCTCCGTCTTTCAGGATGCCTGGAAACATTTCTATTGAGTAGCCGGCCGTGGGGAGTTTGGTTGTTTTCAAGCACAGAGACTGTTGACATCCATCACTGCATTTGAATATATTTGGGATAGCTTTCCCCTGGTAGTGGTGTCGGTCTCATTGTGGATCTGCTCTGTCTTGTAGATCCGGGCTGTTAGACCTCAAGTTCTGATGAGGCTCTCCAAGACCAAGAAGCACGTCAGCAGGGCCTACGGAGGCTCCATGTGCGCAAAGTGTGTGCGTGACAGGTAAAATAAGTTACTTACTTTATTGCTGAGAAACTGGAGTGATGCATTTGTCTTGATTTAAGACTGATAGGTTGTCACCTCTACTACTCGGAACAGTTACTTTAATCGACAACATGGAAACAAGAATGAGTCCAGTCTCTGATTACATTGATGTGAGTTGTAAATGGCTCATGCTTTATTTCTAAATTGTCTGTTTTGCTTCCATTCTCAGGATCAAGCGTGCTTTCCTGATTGAGGAGCAGAAGATCGTTGTCAAGGTGCTCAAGGCACAGGCACAGAGCCAGAAATCTAAGTAAAATGTGTATTTGTATTGCCACAATAAAAAATGACAAACAAATCCATTTTCTGTTGTGATTTACAATGTCTGGGTGTATTTAAATCAATGTCGATTTATTGCAAATCTGAACAAATGCTAAAACTGCCATTTGAAAATGTTCATTTTACCTACATAAATAAAATGTAGTATACAATGAAATATTTCGAGTCACAGTAGTTTCATAGATTATTTTTGACGGTGACAAACGGCAAAGATATCTGACATTTAATAACAAACAAAACCGTCTTTTTAAATGGACAGTTATATTTGTCCAAGTTTGAAAGTTGGCTTTACGGGATTACAGATTCCCTGTTGCGCCATCCTATAACCCAAATATTTGTATGCAGTGATTTTGTTAAGATTGAAAAAGCTGAATTATTTAGTAAATAAGAGATTTTACTTGTGCCTATAGTGAAGCACATACTCGTGAACAAGCTACTTGAAAATATGCATTATCTACAGTTAAACATTTACAAAGTCAATTAATTTTACGAAACTCGTGAGTGAGGCCACAATAAATTGCGATGACCGCCACATTTGAAAGAAGACGAGAGTTGAAAGCTATTTAAATGTAGCTGAATTGCATAATTAAAATCCTTAAAGCATTTACTATAAGATAACATAACTATTTGGGAAATGTTTTTGCTTGGACGGGGTGCAGTACACCCAAATCGTGTGCATACGCTTTGTACAAAGGATGGACTGCACGGTAGGGAAAAAAGCATGTACTTCCGGGACACGTCAACATAGTCGCTTCGCAGACGGATATCGGCCAGAGAGCACCTATTCTGCAGTCAGAGGGAATTTCTGTTCAAGCCATGGAGACATTGTACAGTATGCCGTTTGCGTTGCTGGAATGCCCGAATGTAAAGCTGAAGAAGCCGTCGTGGCTGCACATGCCGTCGGCCATGACTGTGTATGCGATCGTTATCGTGTCCTACTTTCTCATCACTGGAGGTAAATGCATGTGCTAAGCTAACGTTAATGCTAGCTTGTTAGCGACGAATATACCTTGTCTCGGCTTGTCATGAAAAGTTAAATGTAATTAATGTGCGGTTTAAATAAAGCCAGGTTATAGCCTGTGGTTGCATTGATAAAACAGCGTGCTAGCTTTAACGCAGTTAACATAATGACCGAGGGAGTAAGTTAAGCTAACTCTGAGCTAGCACAAGAATGCATCTTGGTCTGTGATTATTATGGTCCAGCAATGACGTTAGTAGTGGAAATGTCACGGTTTCAATCATGTTTAGTAGCTCTGTTGTGCTTAACGTGCTGATAAAGGCGCTTTAACGTTGCGCCAACAGCGGTACGTTGTTTTACGATGTGATTGATTCCCATTCTAGGTATCATCTACGATGTTATTGTGGAGCCACCAAGTGTGGGTTCAATGACTGATGAGCATGGACACCAGCGGCCAGTGGCCTTCTTGGCGTACAGGTACGTCAGTAAAAACATTGTGAGCACCCGGAGCCAGTAGGTGATGGTCACGTCATATTTAAGCAACAGTAAATAATGAATATTCAATGTAAGTACATTTGTTTTTCAGAGTAAACGGACAGTACATTATGGAAGGACTGGCTTCCAGTTTCCTTTTCACGATGGGAGGCCTGGGATTTATAATCCTGGACCGCTCCAACGCGCCAAACATTCCCAAACTCAACCGCTTCCTGTTGCTCTTCATCGGTTTTGTCAGCGTTCTCCTCAGCTTCTTCATGGCCAGAGTATTCATGCGCATGAAGCTGCCGTAAGTCTACGCCTGTTTCCTTTCTACAGCTGTAATAGTTCTTATTGTAACACCAATCCTGCCCTGAACTTACATTTGTTGCGTCACGCTGTCTTAACAAATGAATCATTTGTCTTTTCAGAGGATACCTCATGGGCTAAAGACAAACGGAGCACGCTTAAAATGATTTGGATGGACAGAGGACATCAACACATCGGTGCCTAACTAAAATATGGATAAACGCAACTCCTTCTATAATCAACCATTGAGGACCGAAAGCACTGACCTTGCTCAAGAAATTAGACCTGGCTGCACTGGCTCTGTCTCATTGGTGTTCTTTGACTTTCTTCCCTTTCTCCAAACAAACTGATGCAGCCGAGGATCACATACACGTGTCACAGCGACGTCATTAGGACCTCTTTGGTCATGGTATCCAGGTCCCTCTCAGTGTAGTGCATCTGTTGCAAACTCAAGAAATGAGCTAGTAAGTGCCATGCAGCAGGTGAACATCTTAAGTCACTGGAGTAGAAAAAGGAGAGGAAGTTACTGAACACTGTTGGCACGGAGACACTGTTTTGGAATTGGGATTAGCACTATATGAATAATTTAAAGGAGGCAGTCTAATGTTTTACGTTTTTGTAAAGAAATCATTGTAACGGCCTATAACTTGTCACAGTTGCATTTTTGTACAAGTATGTGAAATAAATCTTCTTTTCAGAGCTCCTTGCAGTCGTCATATGTATGTACTGTTTATAGAAACACATTTAGTTATTTTCTACATCAACGTGTCAAGAGCTGCACCGCAGGGCAAAGATTAATGTATATACATGTTGTGGCCTGTTTGCACATCCTGTTAGGAGACGATAAGTCGGCATGAGAATTGTAATTTGGCCTCCAGAAGATGGCGTCAGAGATCTACCGGGCAGACGTGTTTCCTGGCCGTTGCCGCACTGTACTGAGGTGAAACCTCCAGTGTCAAGACAACACTGGACGGTAATGTGACTTCAGTTCTGCGAATTTTGACACTAATGTGATTTCATAGAGATGTATAAGTGGTGGTTATCCATCCTGAGGTCAAACGATATTGGGTGCTTGTGGTTATTGTGTCCTACGTGAATGACAGGTTTTAAGGTTATTAAGATGTCATATAAATAAATAAAGGACTCTTCTTTTGTCTTTTATGTACACCTCAGATTCAAATCAGATCCGCCTCACAGTTCTAGTTGTTACCGTTTGGTTCAGCAGTGCATTAAATACACACCCCATTACACTGCGAGTTGCCGAGTCTGCTAAAACACCATCTGTTGACAATAGGTAATTGGTTGTAGCTCCTCTTCAACCTGTTTTTGCAGAGAGGGGAATAACTCTCCGCATTGTAAATGGTGATAAATCTTTGTTTTCCAGCTGTGTGGGGACGCACATTAAACAAGACTTTGTTGAAAATTATAATTTATGCCTTAATATGACATGACCGCTCACGAGTATTGCCGTTTCTTCAGTTTCAGCAAATTTCAGTTTTCTCTGGTTCTACTTAATAGGCTACGCTTCAAATCATCCAAGGCAGCTTCATACTCACCATCCCACTCATGACGCAAGCAATGCTACGGTTCCAGGAGGCCAAAAATAATGAGATTTACAGTTCAATGCAAGAATTTAATGACAATGTGAAGCTTTTGGTCACTAGAACCTCATTACATGAGATATTTGATAAAAAAGGAAATCCCAGATCTTATGATCACATCAAACTGAGCACACCTGTGCTGTCATGCAAGTACACATGGGAAATGCAGTTCACAGCTGTACTACCCCAAGTGCAAATACTGTACAAAGGATACTAGGCAGATACATGTGGTAGAAACGGATGGTAAATAATTGCCTAATGCACTCAGGAGGTAAAATATATCATGGATCTACATATTGGAAGTAATAAAAGGAGAGGACATACTCCACAGTCGTAAAGTGCCGCTGTACTTTCAACCCTCAGACACATCTGTGACGTTAATTGATAGCAAAATGCTCTATCAAAATATATGTAATACCACCGCTCCCTCGTCTCTTCCTCTTTGAATCAAATCAATCTGCATTTGATTTAAGTCAGACTGTCCATTTATTAACAAAGTATCACATACAGTGTTTTATTCAAAACAGATTGATCACCACAAAATGTGTAATGGTCTGAACAGGTATTGCACACATTTCAACGAAAGTGAGTAATGCTTATAAATCAGTGAAAGCTGTAAATGAATGCATAAGAAATTAGGACACCATTGGATTAGTTGACATATTACATTTTGATTTATTAACTTGTGATTTATCAACATCTGACTTGTTGGCGGATATTCAAATTTAGAGTGCACAGGTTGTGTAGCGTGGTAGCTCTCATAATTAAGGGAATTTTTTGCACCAAAAAAAACCCATAATAGACATGTTGTTATGGGGACAAATGGCTTGATTCCTAAGTGTAATAAAATAAAAAGAAATAGTACCTGAGAAGACACTGCAATCTCAGAGATATAGTGTATTATTATCAATGTAAAAACATTGTTAATCAGGTTACACGCAAAGGCACTTCATCCCCCCCCCCCCCCAGCATTTTGTCACCTCTACAGTTTATAATGTCTGAACTCAGCTTAAAGTGTTGTCACTTCACAGCTCTGTCTCCGTTTGTTGGCAGCGTTATGTCTTGAGGCGTTTGGTTTGTTGAGGTAATCCTCGACTGCTCCCTCTGTCGTGTGCTAACCCACTGTGACACTGGTGTCCATGTTCATCAGTTGGCAGCTTGAGATAAAACCACGAGGAGATGAAGTTGAATTGAAAATCAGTGAGGTTGGAAAATAAAGAAAATGTAGACATCTGTTGTGGTTGTCCATTATACATGTGTCTTCTTTATAAAAGACTCAATAGCCTAAATCTTTGGTCCAAATGTCTAAGGTTTATTTTATTCATTTTAGGCATAAAGGGCATTTAAAATAAGCAGAGTCACGCTTACCTGTCTTTTACGGCTTTCATTCTCTACACCCAATGCATTGTGCAACTTCAAGCCCAATGCTTGTTCAAGCTCTGGAAACACAATAACACATACAATGAGGGCTCGTTCAGTGATTGTAGGCAACCTTTACACACCTTGATCCTTTTACATAATACAAAAGCCAGAGAGACGACGCGTTACAGCACCACCGTCATCACCAGAGAGAGAGAAAATGTACCGTGGGGGAAGAGCATGTACCTGTGAGAATTTGGTCGATTTTCTCCACCACCAGGTCAGCGTCCTCCGTAGTGAAGCACAGGGGGGGCTTGAATTTGAGCACATTGCGATGCGGTCCGTCAGCACTAAGAAGGATGTGCTGTTCCTTTAGCCTGGGGGGAAAATATGAATTATTCTCTCCACACTGCATACATTTACACATTTAAACTAAGTGGCCGAGTCATTTAAAAAGCCGGTTTAACGGCAGATGACCGCACGTATACAGGTGGAGCCAACTGTGAGCCTGCATGAACAATATCAGGCGCACCTGAATGGCCGCACGCTTAATGATCGTTATTAATTACACCTGTGACAACATGTCTGCTGTAAAAACAATTTGAGTTGACATTGAACCTTGATCGAATGTCAGATACTGAGAATACAAATAATTGCAAGTGGCAGAACATGCAGCATTTTGATTTCAAAAGCTGAACATGAAACAGCCACATCCGTGGAAATATGACTCGATAACGAGCTCTTACTTTCAAATGTTATACACAGGAGTATATATGTTTTTACGATTGAACTTTATTATCCTTCCATAAATTGATAAGCCTTTAGTGTGATACGTGTTCTTCACAGTGCACTAAAGCTATCATAACGCTGGTGGAACTTTTCATGGGTTATCTCAGCAGAGAATACGCTGCAGCAGCTGTATCAAGCAGCCTCTTTGCTGTCAATGCTGCATCATATTTATTATTAATATGTCACCAGTCACTAACCTGCGTTCTCACACTTACCGATATATAACTTCTTGGGCTTCCGCTGTCGCAGGAGTAAGCTTCAACCTGTCCTTCACAAGCTCCATCCCGGAAAAGAGGCCTCGACCCCTGCAGGATGCGACGCCGTTTGGTTTAGAAATCTCTGAACTCTGCTACAGGTGGGCTATTACCAAATTCTTGCACAGAAAGTCCTTTGACCGGTTTTCTCTCCCAAAACATGTTTTGGATCAAAGTAATATAATCCAAATGAACCCTTTTAAAGTTGTAATCTACCACTTTTTCATCATAGTGACAGGGGAAGTTTTCAATAGGAGCTTGTTAGAACACAATGGCAGCTGGTGAATCGTTGAATTAAATGTTGGTCCAGGGATTTAAAAAAACATGACACATATTCTGGTATTACAAACTCCAAAGCATTCATTTAGTCTGGATATAACTCAGCTGTGTCCTGGATCAACTGTTGCACCGTCACATCCAGTAACTGTGTGTGTGCTTACCTGATATCACCGACCAGTGGATGCTTCTCTTTCTGCTTCTCCAGCAGGTCGGTCAGGTATCTCCCCACACGCAGCGCATTACCCTGGAGATCCTCTTTCGCGATCACGTCTAGGACGGCCATACCGATGGCACACGACACCGGGTTACCGCCAAACTGAGAAATTCAAAACCCACACACAGAGGAAAGATTACACCACGGTTACACTCACACCACCGTGGAAAATCAGCAGCTAGCTCATCATGAGAATCTGTATGCTGGTGACAGAACCGCAAGGCAATTTGATGCGTTCCATATGGAACAGGCTTACGATGTCACAGAGTCAGCATAGTTTTTTTTTGTTTATGCTAAACTGGCAACACATTCAACTCAACTACTTTTAGTATGCGACTGGAAAAGATCCAAAGTGCAGCAAACGGACTGAAAATACATAGTATTCTCTTACATTTGTGGCTAAACTATTGTTGTTTCACAGGAAGTAACTGTAATCTGAGGCAGTCTGTGAAAAACAAAAAACTGTCTGGGACGGAATGTATTTTTCCCTATAATGTGGAAAACAGATGTGTTGATACGCTCGGCAAATATAGACAAGAACATAGTTCAAGGACGAGGTCGGGTCAGCGCCATTTTGGGTCAACTTGTCTGTTCTCTGCAATCTGCCTTTGTGTTTCTTTGTAGATCTTTACTTAAAACCAGTTATTGAACATTTTAAAATACAATATCACTCGCAAAATTCTTCAATATGCTCTTACAGTATTGAAATACTCCATTCCAGATGACAAGAAGGCCTCTGCCACCTCTTTGGTCGTGACCACACATGACATCGGGTGACCGTTGCCAATAGGCTTTCCCATCGTGACAATGTCAGGCACAAAGTCCTCTCCCTGAAGCTGGAAGGCCCAGAAGTGGGTGCCGACACGACCAAAGCCCACTTGGACTTCGTCGGCGATGAAAAGGCCCCCTGCCTTGCGGACATGCCTGTAAGAGTGGCAAAAATATCTCCAGTTTGTTACTCATTCTCTCAATAAGGCACAAACTCATATAAGTAACAAGATACAAGACAGTTTCTTTGATACTGCAGCACTGTCAAAGGAGAATATTCCTAATAAACTCTCAAATATGCAGCTGCTATATGTCTTGACTTCTTCATTGCTTTCAGATTTATCTTTGCAGAGTGCAAAGTATGTCAACACATTTGAAAAGCAAACAAAAAGAAAACATAGAAAGGGTACCGAGCACACGTATTTACTAATCTCTGCAGTAACTTGGGTACATACCGTGCCACTTGCTGGAAATAGCCCGTCGGAGGAATGACCTGCCCGCCACAACTCTGCAATGACTCCGCAATAAAAGCGGCAATCTGTACAAGAGAAAACCATCAGGCCTCTCAATCTAAAGCCAGACTGATCAACTGGAAAAGAGGAGGAGCTCTGGCGTCTTTGACCTGTGGATCTCCCTCTATCATGAGGAAGTTGATAGTGCACAAACATGAAAGAGGCAATCATGGAACGTTTCGAACAGAAATGAATGTTGTCGCACCGTAGGCCACTGTGGAGTCAAACAAAACAAAAAAAACGCTGGCTGTGTAGTCACTTGGAATCAGAACACAGTTGTGTATTTCATAGGAACAGCAGGGTGCAACATTTAATCACATACATGTAGCTCTCCAGTATCATGGAGGTTATTGTACTCCTGTCGTCGGGTTCCTCCTGTAGACGCATGTCTGCACAAACATCCGTTAGAAACATTCTGTAAAATCCCTGGGCAGACATTCCGTCCCTCTCGCCAGTGGAAGCAGGGTCGGCTTGAGCGTTTCAACATACGATTAAGGGCCAACAACCTTGGACAATAAGAGTTCACTACACATGATCCTGTGAACTCAAATTTGACCTTAAGAGTGCTTGGCCTGAACCTGGGAAAAAGAAGAAAAAAAAAAGGAAAAAGTAGTAAATTTAAAATGTATTCATAAATAAAAGGGGGTAATGTGCCATGTTGCTTTCATACTCAGGGAATATTGACATTGCATAAGACATTTTTTGTTATTCAGGGCCACGTCCTTGAAGAAAAAAAGAGTCATCATGTAAAAATGCAAATCCAGCAAAGAACACTTGTTGCCATTTTTCTGTAGTGACTTCTGCTAACACAGCGATATCAAACCCAAACTGTACCTTGCCTCCTTTTCCGTGGACTCCGTGTATCATATCTTTGACTTCGTCTGCATATGCGGAGGCGGGGTCAGGGTGATCTGCTCTGTATTTGCCTCTGTACACATCTGGGCTGGGAGCCTGTGTAAGGGAGGAGACGGTGAGACGATTACTGAAGCCGATTCATAGGCAACGGCTGCGTCCTAATAATAATAATAACTTTATTTATATAGCACCTACGATGCTATAAAAACGATACAAATAAACTGAGAAATAAAAATAATAATATGTATATATCATATATAAATGATTCTGTGAGCCTTATCTCCTCAGGCAGGTGTGTGAAGCACATTAACAATCCAAAAAGAGGCAAATACATTTGTAGGAAAATTACAGTATTCATGCTAAATTTGCTTAATATCTGACAGTAGTGTTGATGGACACCTTTTGTCAAAAAATGCAACACATAATGAAAATAGAAGAGCTCCTCAGGCTGGGAAAAAAAAGTGTAATTAATAAAAGGACAGGACAGGACTATTCCGCTAACATCTTGGAAAACGACGACGACAAGAGTGAACTGATTTGTTTTTGTTACATTTTCAAGTGATACACATTTTTGGTCTAACATATGTCGAAACATTTGGCTACACTATACTATACTATCCATTCTAGCTTGTGTTCATCTGAATGTGAGCATATGCGGTAAACAGGTATAGCTGCTGCGAGCTGCCAAATACATTTCTAAAGGATTATGGGCGAGGTCGGCGCAAGGACTCGTTTGAAGGACTCGGCTTTCATTTTGACCTCAACAACACACTGATCTTGTTGTGCCAGTTTGTCCACAGATATACATATAAGCACCTGGTAAAGTTCTCAAAACAGGTTTTTGGTACATTAGTCATCTCCAGAACCACAATTTGAGAAAACAACAAGGCCTCATGCAAGAAGCACTCGTACGAACAGATTCATTCTTAACGGGCTTGTACGAGTTGTTTAGGAGAACCAGCCACATTTGCCAATTTCTTCGTATTTTGAATTTGTAAATGTAAATTACACTTTATAATTATGTTGATATTTTCCTTTTTGACTCAATTTGAATTTGAATGATAAAACAATTGAAAATTCAACTTAAACTCTGTACTAATTGAAGGTTAATTTGTGTCTCGGTATATAATAAGGTCAGTGAGAAGTGTAACCAAGCGTGCTTTTGGATGCCTTAGAGAGTGTGTCTTTCGTCTTAGGTTGATGCAAGTCGCTGACCAGGGGAACATCCTCAGTTTTCAGTGCCTGACAGTGCGACATCACCTATAATGGATTCTTCAAGCTATTTACATATCGAACCATTTCTTTTTAATTCCAGACACAGGATGACCCTCAGGTAACAAAGCATTAACAGCACTCGTTATTGTCCCCCATTCCGTGGCTTAAGCAGGTCCTTTAATTCCACTGCTGACGCTGATAAAAAGGCAACGTTTTAGTCTTTAGTGCCATTTTCACGAGTGCGCACTTCCCATAATCAATATGGGGCAGAACGCGTAGCCTTATATGGTACAATTGGGGAGTTAATTATCTAAATTTACAATTCTCAACACGCGCTGTTTGACGCACAGGTGGCCTTCATCATGTTTACATGGTATAACAAAAAGAAAGCTTTTGTGTTCCACCTACAGGTCAATTAAACGCCCAACAGCAAATCAAAAACTGGAATGGTTCTTGAAGCTTCTTGAAAGCCCGGTAGAGGAAGTTGAGTCATGGTGTTTGTTGAATAGTGTGCAGGCAGACGGGGGGGGAAGAGAAAGCACTCACCACATGGACTGATTGATTGTGCTCAGCATCTGACTGTTGGTGGAACTTATACGGACTGATGTCAATGAGCGACGAGACATGGCCGTGATACGCACTGAAAAACAAAGCAAAGAAAGTTGATGAAATGATCGATGGCTTTGTTGTAGTTAGTGTGTCGCAGCCATTCCAGGGCCCTGACGCAGTTAAATGGAGCACAGACTCATGTGGTTAATGTGTTGACAATTTAAAATGGCTGCTGTGAAAAGGGCCTATATCATGTGGAGTGTGCAAAACATGTTGAAGACAGAACTTTGTTCACCGTACAAAAGTATAGCATCTTTAAAAAAACAAACACACACTGCAGAAAAGGACTCATCATCTATGTACATTCATTTCGCTCATCTGGGACTGTACCGGGTGGATTTGAACAATGACGAGGCAAAAAAAAACAACTTACTTTTCCAATGTGATGATATCTTTGTGGCCAGTGTACTGCCATGCTAGTCGGAGGGCCAGGTCGTTGGCTTCAGAGCTGAAGTTCAAAGGGGCAAGGGTTACTTTGAGTTACTCAGTCACCACAGAACACACAAGAGAAGCCACGGATGTCACAAGCAGGTATTGTTAGGACATGTGAAGTGCCACCTATCCAATTTTGGTTGCAGAGTATAAAGCATAATTATGCTTTAATATCCGAGTGAGATATTGAAGCTATTTCTACCCCGAAACACTTTTTAAAGAAATGGTGTTATGGTCAAAATAACATTTCCATAAATGAATATTCTCTGCATGAACTGTAGACTGATTAGTACAAGAATGAACCCATCCTGGCGCCTTTGCCCTCCCCTATGTTATATTATAACATGTAATTAAAAAGGCAAACTCAGCTATCTACCTGCACCAGTTCTTTACAGGGAAAATGGAATCACATTGCAAAACAACTGCGACAGCTGTTAATACAATGTGATTCTGGAACCTGGCTGCAAGGTTTTGCTCCTATTCAACCACAAGAGCATGAGTGAGGTGCTCCCTCTCATACCTATGTGTTAGACGGGGTTAAGGTCAGGTCTCTTTGCCGGCCAATCAGGTTCTTTCACGCCAAACTCGGAAAAACTATCCTGGGGGCATTGTCATGTTGACACAAGAAAGGGGTCCCCAAACATGTGTGCCACAATATTGGAAGCGCAATATTGTCTATAATGTTGCAGTATGCTGCGGCATTTCCCTGAAGCCCATATGCGACATATTACAAGTTATCTTTTCCCCCTTTGTCTTCAGTGTACAATCTGATTGCACACGAGTGCACCTTTGACCTGTTGCCCAGGTTATGTAAAACCAGTGCGAGGATTACTGAAGATCTCTGTTATATAACTCTCTCTCTCTTGACGCCTATCTGTAAACAGGTAATTCCTGTTCACACTGCAGAACTCCAGCAAGAGGTGTCAATAAGTAACCAGACCAGACTGGTCCAGTTTGATGACTAGGGTTATCGAGGGCGCCTCTGTCTCTGAGCAAGCTAGACATGCATAATATTATGTTGTCGTTCTTTTTTCTCGAAATCCTATGCACTCTATAGGAATGCTGACCTGAATATGTCACTTTAAACCATTATTTATTACGCCAGCAAGAGGCTGATCCAGAGAGGTTGATCTGCCACAACCGGCTTACTCTCTCACGTATGTTGTTCCCTCTTGATTGCAGTTAACTGATATCCATACATGTCTGGATTATACCCTTTTATCTTTACAGAATCGGGATAGTCTCTCAGGCTACGGTTCAAGTAATTCAAGCCGAGCATGAGACAAGATATGAATAAATGATAATTGCATCCGTCAATCAATTTCCCCACATACCCCGAGTTGACAAAGTAGCACACGGAGAGCTTGTCGGGCAGTGTGGCCTGCAGCCTCTGGGCATACAGTACAAGGTTGTCGTGCAGGAATCGAGAGTTGGTGTTGAGCAGTTCCATCTGCTGAGCTCCTGCCTTCACTACATCCGGGTGACAGTGGCCCACTGGGGAATGGAAGAAAAAGGATGCACACAGGATTACAACCGGTCCTCACGTTCAGGACAAAAAAACAAAAACACGCTTGAAATCATCCGACTGTAATTTGAGGTGAAAACATACCCTGACAACTGGCACATAATTGGTGGCCATTATGTTTAAATTAAAGAGTGGGGAATGTGGTAGGTCAGGAAACACCCTGTTTTACATTCCCGTCTCTGTCTGCAAGTATAGTGCAGCTTTTATCACTCCGAATGAGGTGTACACTACGTGACAACTTTGTAGAGCAGATCAGTTGGGGAAGTGTGTGTGCAGTCCTCTTATATAACACCTGTAGCTTTGAAGGCATATTTGAATGCCAGCCTAACACATATGTAACACACATGCATGGACGAGAGAATAACCCTCTTATGCTCTGCGGTTTCTGTTGGACATAAAAGTGGTGTAAAAATAGATCTGGTTATATTTGAGTGTGTCTGTGCGTGCGTGTTTACCGTGAGCCACATTGTTGATGCAATCCAGGTAGCGGAGTCCTTTGTCATCATACATGTACTGGCCCTTGGCTTGCACAATCTTGATGGGGTCATGGCTGAAGAAAATCTTACAAGATGGCCTGCAGAGGAGCAACTATTGACATTTCCATCCGTGCAAAATGTGCCCTTCACTCTGATTTGGCAGGTTTTTATGTTGTACAGCGGTTAATGTTGTGATACTGCGTGTAAATGGCATAACAGAAATATATAGGCTGTAATACATTGTAATGCATACAAATGAACTACTGCTTAGCTACAAATATACCACCTAATTCATAAATACAATTCATTTCTTAAATGTATTGGGAAACTTTCTTGAAATTCTAGTGTAAAAAAAAAAAGTTTTAACTATTTCATGCGGCACTTCTAGGAGTCTGTCACAGTAAGTAGCCTGGAAAAAACAACACATCTGTATTGAAAACATTGTTGAGAAATATCACTGCAGACTGTCAATTATCTTACCCAATGTGCTTCTTCCTCAGGTCTATAGTCTTCTTCTTCTCAAGTATTTCCGCAGACATCCTGCTGTTTTGTCGAGCTAGAGGAAGACTTACGCTTTCCTCCTCACGGACACGAAGATTAGCAACATCTGCTCGAGCACGAATAAGCCAGCTGTACCTATAGACAAGGGGCTGTACTACGCCCACGTGCGCGCGCGTACCGGCAGAAAGAGACACGACCACCCACACGCACACGTACACACACAAACACACACGCGCACACACAAGCCGCAGCTCGCGAAGCTCTGTCGTGCTGCTGCCACCTAGCAGCAGTATCACAGCTGAACCGTGCCTCGAAGACAGTGACGTGTCGCTACCCAACCAGCAGCGTGCAGGCTGTTTAAATAAACACCTGTTCCACAGCTGGTTGAAAAGAAAAAGAGTAAAGGCCTCGTGTATACTTTTATGTTTCCATTTTATTCGACTTTATACTTAACTACATTTCAGAAGCAGATATTGCACGTTTTACACCACTTAATTGATCAAATGAATCAGCTGTACACTGGTGGGATGTAACAAGTACAGTACGTTTTTTTTGTTGAAGCAGCTGTACTTTTAGTGTTTCCATTTTCTTCCAATGTATACGCCCACTCTACAATTTAGTGGGACATATTGTACTTTTTTTTTTACCTCACAACATTGATTTACGGCTTACTTTACAAGAATTATATTTTAACAACAAATTATCATTACAAATTATAAATCGTTCAAATGAGCTCCACATCGACCAGCTCCATTATCAAAACCAGCCTCTACATTATAATAATAATCCAATAACATAAAATTATAATATAACACTGACAGGTGTTGTAGCATCGATAAAGGTGCATACATTTCCTTCATAGTATGTGTCGTATGTGCAATACAATACATTTTCTGGTTATTAACGGAAAATTACTCATATAGAGAACGTCACAATAATAATAGTGATTGAACCAAGACACAGGGATAGTAAGGATTAACATAAAAGCAAGTCTATTGTTTGATGTAACTGAAAGACTGTTTATTTGGCTCCAACAGTATACAGTCATATGAAATGTCATCTTGAAATATAGTAGCGTGTGAACACCAGGGTCTTTAAAGAAATGTCAATCAAGTGGGTAAAAAAAATGAGTAATACAAACAAAGAACACAAAGTGAACAAATGCCACAACCAAAAAATTGCAGTTTGAACAAAAAGCCACAGGGTGAAATTTGCTTAGTTACTTTGCTCCTGCACACTGCATTTTCTTTTGGAGAGTATGTGGCAAAACACTTATTTGAGTAAGGCTGCGGTGTATTGGAGGGTACAAATCTGTCAGAGTTTCTGAAAATTATCTTTTAGAGTTATCCTAAAACAATCTAAGAGGTTTTGATGAGTCAACAGTGGCCTATGGGTGTATGCTACTTTTTCTTCAGAGGAAGACTTGACTCAGAGCATTGTGCAACACACACACACGCACACACACACACACATATATGTGGCTTTCAGGGAGTCATTTTAGAGCCCCTCCTCAGGCTCTGCTAATACTGATATGGAAATAAATGTGTCATATTTTGGCACATCTGCGATTAGCAGAATAAACTCAATTTTAATAGTTAACAAGGAAAGACAACAATCAAACAAACAAAAACAAATCAAATAAAAAAAAAAATCAATAGAAAATTAGCTGCACATGCTAAAGGTACAGCAATTTGTGAGAACAAACACTGTAACAAAAGGCTGGAAATCAAAACAGATTATTAAAAAAAATAAACACATTGCAAAAATCTAGTAGATATTAAGTAATGGAAGTAACATTTTGAAACACGAGTGAGGAGACAGAATTTGAGGAAATATTTGAGGAAATATTTAAACCAATCAAAAATTGAGATTTAATGAAAGGTCCATGTTTACATTTGTTTCTTTGTCTTCTGGTTAATAAACCAGGTATAGTGGTATACAGGGTAGCACGACTGAACAAATGGAGCTATTAGAAATCACAATGATGTGATAGTTCAGCTGCATTTGTTGCTACACACATTAACCAAAGTATAAATTGCACTTGTTGTCAAATGAGCACACAGTTTAACAGTACATTAATAATCCACTATACATATATCAAACTACATTCAATGCAAAGAGAGAGAAAAGAGGAAGCGTGAGAAAAAGCTGTGGTATTGAACTCTGCGCCGGTGCATTGGCTGGGCCTGTCAACACTCAGGCCATCAGTACTTTGTTGTCATAGTGAGCTTTTTGACACACAAAATTAAATAAAATGGACAAACCACTGTAAGGCCTATCATCTGAAGTAAATGCACAGTGAATACACACTGGTCTGCTGTTTTCTTTGTAAATGACCAACTTCCTTCACACCGGTCCATTTGCAAAACTATTACGTGACGCCTTAGGTTGATCCAAAATTCTTCATAATGTCAAGAGAGACACAGCGCAAACTGACACCAAAAGCCAAAACAACTGAAAGGAATGCTGTTTAGAACTAAAATGCCTTCATTTAGGAAGTTATACAAAAATAAATAATTACCTGCAAGTAAAATATTGAGACAAATACACAAATGTATGCACAGAAAAAAAAACGTGTTACATACATGAAACCCCAACAACAATAAAGAAACCTGTTGTGTAGTTCTTGCCACTGGTAGAGCGCATCAACTGAGCGGTTGTTGACCTGCTATCAGATAGCACCATTATAATCTATACGGATGTGCATCCAATCTTTAGAACGATGAGCTGAACTGTACAATCAAACAGAAACCATGTGGGAAGAAATCCTCTTGAATCCACCCGTGGTTGCTGCTACATCACAACAAAATGTTGGTGTTTGACATCTGCCCTGACAGTAACTCATTCATGCATATTTCTAATGTTGAAGAAAATAAATACAGCGAGTATCACCTTGCATAGCACCTACTATGTCAGAAGGCAGTTTGAAATGAAGAAATATGAAAAGATGGATGTTGACAAATAAACCTATTGCTGCATTTCTTGCTCCATCTGATATGGAATGTGACATAAATGCCCACCAGTTAGACTGCGGTGTATTAATGGCAGTTGACCAATTAACTGTCAAATTTAGCTTTTCTTGCACTGTGATACATGTTTTCCATATGTTTTTAAGACAATACACGAGGTGTAAAAGAGCAGCGCAACGCAACTGAAATAGTTCTGTTCAACATGATCTGCCTTATAAAATACCAGCAACGGTATGTTCAGCTTACTCCGATTGTTGCTTAGTTCGAGCTAAATGAACCCCAACGCTGAAGCAATGGTCAACGTTTTCTTTAACACTTGCTCCAATCAATACTGGTTTTCAATATTTAAGAAATCCATAAGTAATAAATTGTGTACATGCAGTGAACTGACAACACTGTACAACTATCATTCCATACAACAAGTCCAGAATGAACAAGTAGCGTATTTGTTACAATGCCGGATGTGTTTCGAGCAAACAATATGAGCTTCTTCAAAACCATGAGTGAGATCAGAGGCAGTTGAGATGGACGCAGTCTTCCTACTGCACGCTCAGGTGAAGCTGTAATGCTATTTCAACATTGTGTACAAATTATTCAAATGAAAAACAGTGCGCGACGTGTGTCCTTTCAATACTCTAACAACTCACTTTTTTTCCCTTTTTTTTTTTTAAAAACCAAACTTAGCTTACCCGCCTGAAATAAACACCATTCCAATAATTGAAAATATGATATAAAGTTGTACATTTCTGATAAAGGAATGAATAAAAGCTTGAGGCACCAAAGGCTATCATACACAAAACACAAACCACGTTAAAGAATGAGAGCAAAGAGAAAACAAAGAAATATACATGATTGCATTCTGTTCACGCTCTCAGTAGATCGTGAAGCCGCCTGTTTGCTGAGGCAGACGCTCCGGCTGATCTCCATGGAGATCGATGAGACTCTCAGCGACTCTCCTGCAGAATCCATTCCCGGGCCCCCGAGAGGGTCCATGGCAGGCCTGTCCAATCTCAAATCCACGTGAGCCTGATTTGTTTTCCCAACAGTGCAGCGAGCCTGCTAAGTTCTCCCCTCTTGTCCGGAGACACGTGGGTGTGGGAGGCCCAACACCGATGAAGATGGTGATGCTCAGCCACATGAGTGCAACAGTGAAGACCTGCTGATATCGTACCCTCTCTGCAGGCATCACCACAATAAAGCAACAATAACCAACAGCTTTACTTTCTGGGGATTTTCAGGCTACCAGCCATGGCGTGACTCCCTTGGGAAGATTAAAGGAAAGCAGAATTTACTAATTTAGAGCTTTGGGGTTGTTTTTTTTTTATATGTTAGTGTTGTTGTTCTTCTCTGCAGAAGCCGTGATGCAACCACAAAACAGTGACATGTATGTACAATACATATAAATATAGTTTCAGTACTACTCATGCTTTTGCAGGGTCAGGGTTGCAATGTTCTGTTTGGCACAGTTATTTTTTTTTTTTTTTTTGTCTTTTAGAAAATGGTGCTGCATGAATGGGCGGTGAGCTTGTTGAGACCAAACAACACAGAACACCTAGCATTTGGTGTTAGAGAGCCAGTCCAGATCCATCCCTTCCTCCTCCACTTCATTCTCCTCCTCCTTCCTCGTCTCCTTTCACCCTTGGTGAATCTGGCCGGGCCGTGAAGCTCCAGTCTGAGCCATGCAAAGGCTACAGAGACAAGTTCTGCCGCCAGCCAAGGATGTGAACTCCACCACGATGTGGATGTGAGAAAGCGGACACACATGTCTTTTTTTTTTTTTTTTTTTTTCCACACGGTGATGTGAGTAGAAGCAGCTTAGCGCGTGAGACGCGGGACGGTTATTCTCTTTTTGTTTCATTGTACACATAGACTTCTTTTCTTTTACACATTTTTTTTTTCCATTAAAAAAACTATAAATACCATAAAAGAAGCATTATTTACAAACTCCATGCGTTTCGGGTTAGAGTGATCACTGCAAGAAAAAACACAGGAGAGAGAACGACATGAAGATGGACATGTTTTCACATTGTTTCATGACTGAGTTGTACAAGCTGGTTTGACACAGCGAGATCTTTCACACAAACAGTCAAACGTTGTTACGACGTATTTCACAGAAAACCCATGCAAACATAGAGAAGCCAAAACCTACATGAAAAAAAATTACAGAGTGAACAAAATATGAGGAGAATTTAACAGGAAAGAGTAACCTTCTCCAAACCTTTTCCATCAACAAAAGGTTTGTTTTTACTGCAACTGTAGCCTTATATGTTGTTCACTCCGTAAATGTGTCGGTAACCAACTGAAATGTGTCATATTACTCAAATGTAGTCTTACCTTCTGCCAGCATCCAGGCATTGGTAATCCATCTGGGCCCTGTTTAGAGAAAGGAGCAGGGAGGGAAAAAAAAACCCATGAGGACTGAAAGAGGAATGGGAGGTTTGCTGTTAACAGAAGCATCCAAACAATAAGCTCAAATCACACGTGGAAGATACCGCAAGCAAACTGAAATGAACTTCTTCGTAGGATCTTTACGTAACAGGATCTTAACCTACAGTAATACTGTACCATGCTGGAGCTACAAAACAGTCAATGTGACGCTGTTTGTCTGTGTGTCGTCTTAATCATTAGCGCAGATAACACATTTTCTCTGAGCGTTGTGATAAAATCATATGAAATATAAAAAAAATACATAACTGCAAAGGTGTATTCTTATTCATGCGCGTAACACACAGCAAAATATAGCTCATGCACATCTATACGTTGGTGATTCTGCCCTCTGATTTTGTTATAGTTGCCCCACAGTTGAGTTGCAAAACCACAACGAGCTGGATTTGAGGACAATATGACAAAATCAGGGGATTTATCTTAAAATAAAGTTTTTGCAGCTGGTGTAGATGTAATTTAATGAGATGACATTTGTGATATGAGATGCTTTCTTACCCACTATACCTCATTCCCTCGTCTACACACAGTACACAATCACTATGGCCTTTTAAAATGAGTTAGTATACTTTAACCACTAATAGTTGCACCCATAATGTAAGAACTTCCATGCATTACACATCATTGTTTCAGAAACACAAAGCATCATAAAAAGCATGACATTTTTTTAAAAATGTGGTCATCTTGAATAGGTCTGGAGCAATAATCAGTTTAATCTATTGTTGTTCCCTTGTTGTCATTTTCTGGCCCCCTTGTCGTCATGGTCTGGCCCAATTGGTACAACTACAGGAAGGGGAAAGGGGGAGTAGAAGAGTGGTCCATGGGGACTAGTAAAGGAATCTGTGTTAGCATCAGGTTAAAAGGTAACTAGTCCATGAAGGGAATCAGCAGGAAGGAAACAGGATTTTTTTGTTCCAGTTTTAATCAAGGGAATGGAAGGATTCAGTTAGAAGGATAGATTTAAGTATCAATTATATCAATAATAATAAGTTTATTTTGTGTATTTCACTAGTAATGGTGTGTATTATCTAAAAGAGGCTGCTTGCGGTCAAAAAGTTAGTATATTAAGGTAAATGTTGGTGCATGTTTTTTCGCTTTTTAACAATAGATGGAAAATGTAGTTGTGATTCAAATAAGGTGTGTTCATGCCTGTCAAGCTCTGAAGTCATGCGTGGTTTTGCTTCACTGAAGGTGAGCGGCATGCATGGGTAACAGGTGGAGGAAAAAGAGAAATACTGTACCAATTGGCACGGGGCATCCAGCCCGTCCAGACCTGGCTGACCTGGTTCCCCCTTTTCACCCTTAAATCCCCGGAAACCCTGTTTGCAAAGATGACCTAGGAGTGTTACTGGGAGAGAGGTGCATGACCCTTAACCCCTGCATCCGTCCACTACGACGGACACAACGGGGGGACGGGACGAGGGAGGAGCTGCCCTGTGAGCTTGCTGATACCACAATCCAGCCCAATTTGATGTTTTTCAGCATTTAATGCCATGTTTTTGTGTCTGAATTGCAAGAGTTACAAGAGAGTAATGGACTCAGTGTTTCAGGTTGCTATGGTCTGGTGGAACGCTGGGTATCTGTTTAGCCACAGGGCGCTCATCCTTGTTTGGGGACGACTGTTCTACACGGCTGGGCAGGCGATTTCCAGCTTGGGACATACCAATGGGCAGGGTGCATCTAATCCAGGGGCACCCTGTTCTCCTTTCTCGCCCTTAGGCCCTTTTTTGCCCTTCTTTCCCTTCTCCCCCTGTGGATACAATGTTTTGGTCAAGTTAGCATCATTTTTTTAATTTTTCTTTACATTTGGGACAGCACTGATATTAGAAGGGGTGTGATTATAAAGGGAGTCCATGGCTCACAAAGGAGAAAGACACATGGTCAACGTTAGGGGATACCAGACAGTAATGGGTATTCCAAAAGCATTCCTTAGGGCAGGAAGAGGACGAAAAAGGGGAACATTACAATAGGAAGTAGTAAAAAAACAGAGCTGATCGCCAAAAAGGGGTGTCAAGGGCAGGAAGGATGAGAAAGAGAAGCAGGGAAAAAAACCTCCAGGAGGACAGAATTAAATCCACTACACACTGGACAAGTTTAAACTGTATCCCTCCAAGTTTGGGTTAGAGTTAGTTTTCTTTGTTCATTCAGAACATGCATGAGGGAATAACAAAATACAGAATAACAAAGAGGACATCACATGTTGGAAAGTTGAAATTATCATTTCACAGAGGTAATATCACAGGTACATTTCAGCCCTCATGAGATGAGATGTGCAATTGTTGGTGCGTGATTTTACTTTTAATGGTATGAATTTTCTGTAAATCGCACGACACCGTGTTGTGTTTTAAAATACTTACTTAACAACTCACAACCTGTTTATTGCATGTTCCTTGATTGTCATTCAAATTCTGTCATCCATAACCTTTAAAATTCAGAATTGACAATATTTGGCGTCCACTTTCCAAACACAAAATAGATCCCAGCACCGATTCTGTTCCGGGTGTTAAACAACAAATGGAACAGAAGCAGCGCTGGGATCTATTTTGTGTTTGGAAAGTGGTTGGAAAATACAGAGATCCACAGAGACGCGAGAACGCCAAAATGCAAATCGTGGTTATCTATTATTAGGAATGGTATACAGCTTCTCAAACACATCAAACAACTAGGAAACACATTAGAAGTGTCAGTAATTGTGGAAACGTACAGATTAAGCACTGACAAATATACAGTAAACTACTGTACACACAAACAAGGGAGAGGTTATCAACAGGCTCAAGTGCTCATGGAAGTGACGTGTTTTAAGTATGTTCATGCATGAAAACAACAGAAATAAAAAACAAATGTGAATCTTAAGAGGCTGCTGTCAATGGACTTGCGTGGTCTATCATGTTGAAGTCACTTTTCCTTTGATGCCTCAGAATGAGATTTGACTTGTGATTTTGAGAAATGAGATGACAAATCATTCAAAAGTGGAGAACAAAGGTTTGAGAGAACTGGGGATGATATTTTATGCAAAGGAAATACGTTTTATAGTATGGAGTTGTTATCCAATTACTTCATTAAAAGGCATAAATATACATAATTTTATACATTTTAATTAAAAATTCCTGTCAACCACTCTATTCCTTCCAACTACCATTACGCTCTGATCTGTGAATTACAGATTAGGAGAAAACTAAACGTATCATAAAAAGTTAAATACCTCTGTAGCGCCTGTCACTGTCCATTGACATCAGTCCTCATATGCCATTATGTTAAGGGTTTGTCAAGCCATATTATCCTATCTACATCTACCTTTTCTCCTCTTTCCCCATCGTCGCCTTTCTCTCCCCTTAAGCCCTGCAACCCCTGTAAAAGTTCAGCTCTACTTAATTACACTGGCTTTACTATGCAAAGACAAGAGCGAGGGTTCTTGTCCTGACAAAGCTGTAGGAAAGACATCAGGATCAAACAAAAGGAAAAGAGAAAGTGGAGGGGATGTGCAACAAGAATATATTATGTACAATGCGTAGCAGGCTTTTAAGTATAGAAAATAAAAGCCGCAATTCATCCGAATCACTTGCAATAACATAGCCACAGAAAACGCACAACATACTTGATTTTACGTCATACAACTAACTATACTAACTAGTTAGTATGCGATATTGAACAGTAAAGTTCTATGTTCAAATGCTTGAGTAGGGACAATCTTCTGGAGCACCATACAATATACATAAAGTCAACCATCATGTGTACGATATGTTGATGATGAAGTGATGAAATAATATGACAAATGCTAGGATATTGTTATTTAGGATTTGTGCATTTTGTCGAACTTTTATCACACTATTACTGAATCAGTTGGATTGTGAACATGTGCAAACCAGCCACAGATTATATTCCCAGGTGACCTTTAACTATTATGTAATACTTGTTGGATGGGGTTTAAAATGAAATGATAAACCGAGCAATTGCATATAATAAGTTGTGCATGTGGATCGAGTGTCTGTGTATATGAAGTATACACCTGGACGATAGAGGTCAAATCACATAAAGCTTGGTTTTTGATAATAGTAAAAAAGGCTTTTTTTTTTTTCTATATTTAAAAGCGTACTTGCCAAGCAGCCCTGTACTTTAAGATGCATTCACTGTCACCTATGCCTTCAGGGAAAACTGAACAGACAAAGTCAAAGATACGTACGTCCAAGCCGGCTGTTCCAGCAGCTCCCTGCAAATAAAGAACATTAGCTGCACCATCATTACGGAGTTGACTTTCACAAATGCTAACATGCATCTAACTCTCTCACTGAAAGCCTGCACAAATATACACATCATACCTTGCTCAATACATGTGGGAAATCAAACAACTGTGCCTCATATATATATATATAT
Source organism: Pholis gunnellus (assembly GCF_910591455.1). NCBI lineage: Eukaryota > Metazoa > Chordata > Actinopteri > Perciformes > Pholidae > Pholis > Pholis gunnellus. Next base: position 9,340,229 of record NC_136550.1, read on the forward strand.
ATATATATATATATATATATATATATATATATATGGGTATTTATTGTATGGCTTAAAGCTGACTGTCCTTTCTAGCACCAAAATCTATTAGAGACAATATTGAACTGCATTGACACCCCGAGTGACTAGAGGAACTTCTCAACCAGAATACAAGATCACATAAATGCTTTGATATAATAAGCGATACTAACTTTAAGCGAAATGCATAAGCTCTCAAATGGCTGCTGCCGACTTACCCCTGAATAAAGATAATGCTTCTTTAACAACATGATAATATCTTCATCGTACTTACAGGAAGTCCATAAGGTCCCCTTGGTCCTGGTTCACCGGATGCTCCTCTCTCACCCTAATACAAATGAACCAGCGTTGCGATCACATGAAACTAAAACAACACCTTTCATGAAAGTTCATAATGTAGTCAGACATGAGTTCAAAATGAAATGTTAATCTTACTATGTCACCCTTTGGCCCAGCTGGACCGGCTGGACCCGTAGGCCCATCCATGCCCTGCAAAGAGCAGCGTTGTCATGTTGAGTTTACATCATTGCACTATTGCAGGTATTTCAAAATAAAGTTGATTTTCCAAAACAAACACCAGATGGAAAGCAAAAATTATGTCGAGCGTCCACATTTGCACAATATTCCCGCCAGGTTTGACCTACAGGCAGCACACAGAACTGCTGCTAGAACACGTGCATTGGCTTCAAAAGGACATCTACAACACTGCCGACACAGTTAATGTATGAGTGTGTGTTAATGCTGAGTTAATGCAACACGGGACAAAAAGGGGAGCCTTGAAATGCCTGCTGTTCTGTATGATCGCTTTTAAACTCAGTGTGGCTTAATTCAACTCATGACACCTCGCTAAGATGCAAACATTTGACAGATGGTCATAGGACTTTCTCTTCACGGTGAAATACAATAAAATGGAGTGATGGTGGTAACAAATTTGGGGGAAAGTGTGTGTGGTGGGGGGACTGTATGGAGGGTGAGAGGGAGAAAACTAGGCAGACGTTGGTTGGTGAAGCCTCTTGGTCACTTGACACTCACCCTAATTCCGGGCTTGCCGTCTAAGCCGGAGGCTCCCTGCGTGGTTATGGAGGTATGAGTGACATGAACAAGGCGGGATTAGTACCAGATGAACACTGTTATTAGGACAGGTTGATGGCAGGGCTTACAACAACTAAATTACACTGTGCGTTACAGGGAGTCAGACCAGGCAAATGAAAATGAAGACAGGAAATGGAGAGGGCCATATATATACACACACACACACACACACACACACACACACGCACACACGCACACACAAACGCACACACAAACACATACTTGCATACAAACACAAACTCACTCAAATGCAGTAATGTGTACAATAAGAAAACAGACAGGGCTAAAATACAAATGAGAAATTTCTATGGATGTCTAAGGGAATCATGGACAGGGCTTGGCGGTTGGAGATGTCCCATGGTGCACGGCTGTACTTACCGGGAGACCCAATGGTCCACGATCCCCTTTGTGTCCCAATTCTCCTCGAATACCCTTCACACCATGCAAACCAGGTTCCCCCTAAAAAAAAACAAACAAAGGACACAAGGGAAGGAGGCAAACATGACAACATTTCTGCACCTGCGCCTGTCTCTCTTGTGTCATATTTGACGAAGTTGATGGACTCGCAAAAGCGTCAGCTAAATAAATCTCGGCTCGCTCCTGTGGTTTCTACAAGCATCAGAGACAGAAAATACAATTGGCTTGTTTATGGAGATTCACACTCCTCTGGAGGTTGCTCTTTTTAGGGTTAATAAGTGTTTCACTTTTGAATGGACATACACAAATGTACACATATTTAATATGAGGGTAATACAAGTACACTTGGTTCACACCAGAGAGGTAATAGTGAGAAGAACTAATAAATAGTGCCTGTCATGGTTTCATTACAGTCATAATGCCCTGAATGTGAGTCGTGCACGACCAAACTTTCTTGTTGAAATTTACCTTTGGTCCAGAGAAACCATGGGGGCCCTGAAAACATTGCAAAACATATTAGTTAGTGATTGGCCTCACAATCCATATTTATTTCATATTCTATACAACTAAAACACGTGCAGTACTGTGAAGTTTTCCACAGACAGGTATTGCCAAGCCCTGTGTTCCTTTTTTCTATTTTGAAAGGTGACTTTACAGAAACAAACACTGCTGTGCAATGATACAGAGGATAACCTGATATACTGGTCTACAAACACTCAGCTGGAAGATACAATCTACTCACTGACAGCTTTAGTTTGTGTCTTTTATTGCGAATCTGAACACCTCCAAAGATTAATATAGTGTGAACAAAACAGACATATTCTTGTCTTTTGCCATTGCTGTCTGAGATTACAGTTGGAAGCTACCTGCAGTTAGCATGGAAAGGGAGGATGTGCTGTATAACTTGCACGTTTAAGCATAGCTTGCTCCTAAACGATAAGTACAACATAGCGTCCACTGATGAGACCTTTTAGAAACACTCACCATGGGTCCTGGGGGTCCATGGGGCCCCGGTGACCCTGGAGTGCCGACGATCTGTGAAGTTTGCGATGAACAACATCTTTTATAAAACTACTTGAGTATGTTTATGGCGAGTCAAAATAAAAATCTTGAATGTGACTTACTGAAGAACCTTGAGGACCAGTCAGACCTGAATCTCCCTTGTCCCCTTTTACCCCATTGACACCCTGTGGAGCAAATGCTTAATGAGACATGTTTGGTTTCTGATGTATTCTCATGACCATGAACAAAGATTTTGCAGGCTTAATCTTATTAAATAGTTAGACTATATATGCAGATTCTTACAGGTAGGCCGAGTAAACCGGTTGTTCCTTTCTCTCCTGAAGCTCCAGGCATTCCCATGTCTCCCTTGGATCCTTTGTAGCCCTGAGCAGGAAGGGGAAACATGTAAACAGATACTGAAAAGGAGCTCTCGTATGTCAATTACTCACCCTGTGGATGTTAATGCAAATACTATATAGAAATACACATTAAGATGGATAAAAGGTCTGAAATCTGCATACGTTTACTACTCTGAGATAATCCTCAGTCAATAGCCGCATCAATAACACAATTAAAAATGGAAAGAAATGATTATAGAGAATGAACTCACTCTTTCACCATCGAGTCCAGGCAGACCGGGCATACCACGATCTCCCTGGGAAAGGACAAATAGACATTTTAAACAAAATCATTTTAAATCAAAATGCAGATGTTACCGGTTGGACTTTTAGACAGGACAGTGATATGCTGTGATTTTGCTTTGTATATGAGCTTTGCACATGGAAGGAAAACATTCTAAATTGTTTGTTAGGCAGAAGCACAATGTGCGGAAAATAGAGTTCACCTTGATACCCGCCGGTCCGATCGGCCCAGGAGGTCCAGGAGGACCCTGAACACACGGAGAGAAGCAGGAGGAGTTTCAATTCGATTTCTACTCAACTGAGGAAATAAACATCAGTGGAACGCACCATCAACAATGGAATGACTTGCAAACAGGACAAAAAAATGTTAGCAATCAGTGATGAACAATGACGTTCAACTGAAAGACACATGCCAGAAGTCAAAAACATGTTAGCTACAACATACAGATAAACAACAATCATAATCAGATGAGTGGGCAACAAACTGACTCATCTGATGTATGTTATATACTTATGGCTACACTTGGCATTCCTAACTTCAACACTAAAATGATGCTAGAATGTGTGACACTAAACCTGATAATTCCATACCAAGATCACCAACATATCTATAGATATAGATATCCAAATAATGTATGTGTAATGTTAAACATGCAGATTTTTTTTAACCTGCTAACCAACATAATATATAATGTTGCAAAAATGATACTTCAAACTCATGAGGTTTTTACAGAGAAAATAAATGATATGCATAGCTATATTTAGCTTTCTTAGCTTATAGGCTGCTAAAATTGAATGCTTGACTGGTTTCAGAGAAATCAGGGATCAGTGCTATGATGAACCCCATGTGTACAGTTTTTCTATTCTGGAATACTACCTGGTTCCAGATTTGCCGTGTGGAAGCTTAATTACACATGAATTGAACATTGTAATTTAGGAATATGCAATATACAAGTAAAAAAAACTGAAACAGTGAAGGTCTACAAACTAGATTGTAGATAGGGCCTAAATATTAGGTGATAAAGCAGGACCCAGGAGGTCGTCATCAGATCATATCAATCAATATTATGCTTGGTGCATATTCCCAAACAAATGTTCAGCTACATCAACATACGTTGCCTACTTGGCAACCTGGCCTCAGCTATAAACATGGCTGCTATGTTTCTTGGAATGCTTATGAACAAAAAGTCGACCGTGTGAGTTTTGGAAAAAACCTTTTCAAATATTTACTCACGAGGTTGTTTTAAATGATCTTTTACCAACATTCAAGGTGACAACCAGCAGCTCGGGCAGCCTGTAGGTTCAATCACACAGAAGCACGAACGCAGCGCCTGAATACTGTTAAGTCATTCATTGTTAAGCAAACACTAGCTGGGGCGAGGCGGCACAAGAATAACAAGGCAATGCAAACCAGGGTTGGGGTTTGGTGTGGCCCATGCGAGGACGGAGACGAATCACTTATGGAGATGACACAATGCAAAGATTACACAGAGCCTAGTTACCGTTACTGTAATTGTGGTAATCTTCTGCAGTAGGCCAAAGGAGTGGTTACGGGCAGGAGGCAAGAGATAAGATTGCAGAGGTCACACAGGAAAGAAACCTTTGTGTCAGCACATTTCGGCACAGATACACCATCAGAATGTCCTATTTATTAGAGAACAGATGATAGCCTGTTTATCTGTAGAGCACGTACCCTGAATAGTGTCCGCTTCGCTAAGAATTCATTTATGTTTCATGTTTTTTTTGATAAGTTGATCCTCTTTTCCTTTTATGTCATCATTCTTTCATGTCATATCACTTCGTGTTCATTTAATGTGATGACAGGTATGTGCTGATCACTCAGTGTATAATTCTGTGTGCTTAGAAATTCATTGAATAGTAAGACCCTCTAGCTGAGTTCTGTTTAACTAACTTACTCCTGATCATTATCAGAGTTGCAACTGAGGAACAGGTGTGTAAATTAGGTACTGCAGCAATGGCAACTGTCAGTTGATGTTCGACTAATGAACGCCAGACAGAACCATTAACTATCTCATCGATTGTAAAGATGCTACGTTAAAAAGTCTTGGCTTTGGGCTATGTGGCTCTTGAGCTTTTGGGGGGAATGTAGAAGAATAAATGACACCTCTTAAGTTTTCATTTCTATTCTGTTCATCGTGTCTTTGTGTATTCCTTCCGGTCCCGTCTTTTCTCAGTAACCTCTGTACAGACGGAAACTATTTTCTGTTAATTAACAAACCTCTGTTCGTGAAACCTTTTGGTGTAGTGCGAAGAGAGCCCAGAGCAGACCTGTAAGAGGTCACACCTCAATGTATAATTCGCCTTTTGCTTTGTAAAACAGACCTGTATTGAGCCTATGCAAAGCCACTGCTACGGACTTGCGAGTTGAGTTCTCCCTGGACAGAAAACGAATACACATCTGGGGTACAGATATTTTCAATCTCCTTTAATTAACTGTCCCGAGAAGCTTAGCCGAACCCACACCTTTTGTTTCCCTCTTATTTCCTGTAAACCTGTATATAATCCTGAATCCTGTGAGAGAGCCCTTCTCCTGGGGTAGCTGAAAGGTTAATAACATTTTTGCTCATTTTGATATCGACTTGCTAAATGCGGTTTGCTAAGTTTGTTCGATGTTCTGCTGTTCAGTATGGTTGAAGTATTTAACATAAGACACAATGTCTTGCAGATGTATGTCTTTCTGAAGCAACAGATATGACAGAAATATGGTTAGTTAAGTACTTGTCTGACCTGTAAAGCCTCCTGAATGTTTCCATTGTAGTCAATGATTTCAGTGGATCCTTGGTCTCCTTTCTGTCCAGGGGGGCCCTGCACATTATTGCCACCAAAAAACACATTTTAACTCATGTTCTTTCATACTGCACTCCCAACTTAAACACAACAGAATTTCCCGCATTGAAGACCAATATCAGTAAAACCTGCTAAGGTTAGACTGCTGCCCCCTGTTGGTAATCAACGTGAGATGCTGCATGTCATGGGAAATTAAAGCATTTCATGTTCCTCAGCACGAGTCATGAAATCATCCAATTAAGCAAAGAATAGAGGCAACATAATTGCTTACCTCCGGGCCAAAAGATCCAATTTCTCCTTTATCTCCAGTCTCCCCCTAATGTGAGAAAACAAACACAAATTATTCAAGAATCTGTAATATTATTATTCGTACATTCTCCGTTGCAGAAAGCAATAACGTGGAATATGTTCTGGAGTCATACATCACATATAACTATTTGTGGCGTAAGAAGTTTTAGTATTTTGAATTACAACATGGTATGATAATAAGTATGTGACTTTCCCCGTCTTCATCGCATTATTTAAAGATTTTAATATGCAATTGAAGTATCTTTTTAATTCAGATTTGTGCAATGTGGGGACCTGGTACAAGGGCATGTATCTGCTTAGTATTTGTCTGATATTCACAGTTTTTACTATTTTGTCGTAAAAACTGTGAACATCGAATGGTGGAAATCCAAGATCGGAATCACCTGTGAAATCTAACTAAAGGATCAGCTAATTAAGGGGCTGTGGTCCCCAAATGAAAAGAAAACACATCTGCCATGCTCACCTTTGAGCCTTTCAGACCGGGTGTACCAAACTCTCCTTGTGAACCCTGCCGGGAGTAAGAAAAAAGTGATGGCGAACACGAGTCATGAGGGACACTTTAAAAAAAAAAGACTAATTTCTTGAGATATAAACATGAAATTGATAAACACTCTATTCATGGGTTCAATCTAAATTCATCACAAAAAAAATAATCATTTAAAAAGCACATCTCTCAAAGGAATATCATCAACTTCTTGTGCTCCTCCCGAGAGAGCAACACCGTCAGCTTCCCTGACATGACCAGCTTTTAATATGCCATAGCTGCCAAGCAATGGAGAAGGTGTTTATTTGAACTCTGGCATTGATAAAGAAGGGGTTTCACAGGATGTGAAACAGAACCGAGGGTCGTCTCAGTTTAGACTGGAGCTTAAGCTACCTGCTGGCTCAGAGCCAGACATAAACAGTGGTAAACTCATTTATATTTGGTTTACTTTAGCGCAGACTCCAGGGAAAGCCTTGAACCCATTACAGCTATAATGGGTTAGCCAGCTCTTTTTGTGAAGATAGCCAACTATCTGCGGGGTCGAATGAGCTCTTGCTTGTGGATGCATTCTACCTTTTCTTATTCAAAACTCTGGGAACTCTATGGCGTGTGCTTAAATCAGCTTGGCTCTAGATGGCAGCAAAAACCTATGATTTTCATGGGTGAAGAGACTGTTGTGAACAAGCAGAAAGCTTTTAAATACATACTGCCGAATGAGTCGGTTTCTTTTTTAATGCAATTTGTCGATGCATTGCACACATGCAGTTGAATAGCTGACCTTTGGTCCAAGGGGTCCAAGTTCTCCTCTTTCACCCTTTCCTTGTGGCCCGTGGTCGCCTCTCTCCCCCTATACAGACAGAAAGAGCAAACAAAGAGAAGTTACCTCTGCAACCTGTGTTTGTCACGGAGAAGTGCTGATCAAGGCCTCAGTTCCTTTTTCTCGTCAGCAGAAGAGCTGCGATGCATCTTCTGACAGAACATCAGGCATGAACTTCAATTTCCTTAATGTTCGGCAGTATTGACGCGATTGAGGAATCTATGAAAAAAGCTCCACGCCCCTCTCATGAGTTTGCTCACTCGGGAGATTTACATGGTGAATCGTAGATACTTATGTTGAGTCGGCACAATCGGCTGACTGATTGTGAAGGAGAAACGTTATTTTAAAAAAAACTAAAAAACATCTGCATCAAGCCATCTTTGTCCTGATGTGAATATAAGGTGAATATTTAAAGAGAAATGCAAATCCTTTGTTGTATGGTTTTGTGCATTTTCTCTCATTGTAAAGTGATTTAAAATAGCCAGTAGAGGGGGGTGTGGTTTAAGTTAAAGCCCATACTCTCCATCACTTATATCTGATGCTTGGAACCAATTGGGACTCCACCATCAATTCAATTAGGCTTTATTTTCTCTTCAAATAACTGCTTACTAATGATAACTTAATGGCACAAATAAATCTGCAAACTCTCTGGGAAAAACCAAACTCAGCAGTACCCTCTGAAAAATTGGATGAACCCCAAGTTGTCTCAAACATGAGGGAAACCCATCAGATAAAATATGTGCGGCAATGCTCCCTCCTCTTCAGCTCTACCCTGACATTTGAGGGAGCAATATGCCAGATGACAATGCAAAACCAATAGACCTTGATTATCGATGCACTGCAAACAGCCTGATGCAAAAGGACAATGAGAACATTAATTGTAGTGTGACTGGATTATCACCGCTGGCTCCACAGTGTGATAATGTCACGACTCAAAGGGAGCGGCGGGGACTAGCTCATTCTGACCACTTCCGAGTGACATTTTGAAGAAACGGCTTAATCACCCCGGCAAAGTGATAACTGCTGATTTCAATGACGATCGCACTGACAAGATGTGATAAAAAAAAGCTGTCAAAGCTGAAATATGCACCGTGTCACTCTCACATTGTGATGAACAAGCTTATTGTAATCAAGCAAAAGTCACCCACCTTCGTTCCTGGAAGTCCTGGAAGCCCTGGCTCTCCCTGGGGGCCGAGGAATCCAGGCTCACCCTGACAAAAAAGCAGATATCACTTATTTCCCCACAAGGCATTTTTGGTCTAGCGTTACCTGTACCCGCCGTTAATGAGAACTGAACACATACAGTACACAAGATGAATGGCCAAACATATGCAAAACGACAGGCATGCACCTACTGCTCACACAAACACACACACACACACACTCAGGGAGGGAGACGTGCATAAATCACACACAGACACAAATCATCATTGGCTTGTTAATTCATCCCCTGGTTTCACATCCATTAATGACTCCCTCTTATGAGCCTTAATAGACGTTACGACTGACCCTGTTAGAAACTCATCAGGGCACAGGAAGCGTTCTGCTTTAAGCTGTGTGCAAAAACCAGGCTTTCTGCCACTTATGAAGAAGCTTTCATATTTTTGCATTCGCCCTTTCACTTATGAGGAGTGAGCTTCCAGTAGGTGTGATGCTTGATTTGATTTGCATTACATTTGATTGGGAAATAACTTTATTGCTATAGCATCTGCAACCAGAGCTCCCACCTACTGGAGTTGAGGCGCTCTGGAAGCCTTTGGAGAGGTAATGGACACTTGCCTCTCAAACTTTTAAACATTGATTGGATAAAGAGCCAAGAATGCGGAGCAGAACAGAGTGCAAGCGGAGCTCAGAACCCGAGAGTGCTGCGTTAGCAAACATATTGTTAGAATCCATCAAGCATTCAGGCCTCTTAAGTAAAAACAGAAGTATATTAAATGTCAAATGAAAGGGCTTTTTTTTTTTTTTTATAAGGTCAGCACATAACAAGCACACAAAAGGAGAAAACCAAAACAGCAACAAGCATCATCTCATCATGCCCGTGTGAGCATTCCTTGCATTCACATTCTAGTTCAAGCTCATGATCCTGAGAAACACTGAGGTGGTTGGTATTCTTGAAGCAAAAGATGGCAGCGAATTATTATGTGCCTCTTGTTTCCCCATCTGCTGTTTGTTTTTAAATGGTAAACAAGCGAGCACTTTAACTAAACCAAGAAAAGCCTAATTGGAAAAAATTCTAAATAATCAAATAGAAATAGCACTTAGCGAGCGGTAGTTTTGACACATTTTTGCCCAGAGTCTCTTGATGCCACTTGCAGAAAGTCGAATGGAGTTGTTGCCAGCGGTGCATTGTTCAAATAATTAATTCATAGACCTCTACTGAACCTGAATGAGACCGTTCAAATCAAAAGAATCGACTATTTGGCCGTGTCGGTTATGCCTGAGCTCTTTACTTTTCACTGCACTGAATGTACAGCTATTACTGTGCGGATGGAACCTTGCACTCTAGGTACAAATCACCACGCAGCAGGAAAAGCAAGATGATGAGACCTTAACGTGTCGTGCATGAGGCACGACGATGGGTCGGCGGAGTTTTGCTCTGGGCTCTGCCGCAGATGGGCTGAAGAGGATGGACAGGGACAACACCGGGGGGGAATGACTGGGGATAAAAACAGCGAAGCATTTACCTTTATCCCTGGGAGTCCAGGCAGCCCTGGAAGTCCTGGCTCTCCCTACACAGGAAGAGTGTGACATGTTACAGCCAAGCCAAGCTAAGCTGAGTCAAGCCTCATTTGTGGGCTCTTCGGGGTTCTAGTAGCCCTACACCTTATCTTCTATTTGCGTTTTCTCTGGCTATCAAGCTGCTGTGATTCTGAAAAGCGGCCTGCTGTCCCCAAGTGTATGTGGCCTTTCGTTTGCTTAGCAGTTAGCAGAAGGTACTGCACATGCACTTGCAAACCAAGTCATGCAGCCATGGCGTGATTAGTGCTTGTTATAACACTCAACCCTTTCACAAAGTGCAATTGAGTTTTATTTTCATGTTTTTATTGGTTTGGGCAGGTGTGAAAAGTTATGGTTCCTGGAAGGAAAAACTGTCAAGATACTTTAACAGATTAAATTAGCAAAAGCTGTTTGAGAGAGCTGCCGTGTCTTCAAGATCGTTAGAGCTTGGTGGCGCTGGAAGTCAAGAGTTGGTTACCAAGGTCGGGTCATTGTCAAGTCGAGAACTCCAAACTCCCATTACATGCAAGTTTGAAAAAAAATGCACATTTGATTCAACTGTGGAAAAATCAGAGGTCAAGTCTCTTGAGAGGCGTCCGCAAGACTTTCAAAACAAAATGTCTTGACTCTGGATAATTTAACGCTCTATTAAGACCATTGAATTTTTGGCATATGAAAAGAAATGATTAGCGCAGCATGATAACGATCAACTGTAACGTCCCTCAGGGGATCAGAAAGAGGGCTGTACATTTCCATTGTGGCTAATGAAAGCAATGGAAAACTAATGAATAAAAGTCTCTTTTTGTGGACTGCTACTTCACCAACACTTGAATGCCATCCAATGGTAATATTAAATGGGGAACCACAACTCAATCCTCTGATGGCCATTTTGATGAGAAGTATAATTTGTAAGTGTGTCAGCACAAGCAGAACGGCTGTAAAATGAGAGATAAGATAAAGCAGTTTAAAAATTAGTACCGGCCACAAATGTTGCAGTTGCACCACAGCAGAAAAAAAGAAAAAGAAAAAAGACATTTGCTGAAAGCCCCTCAGTCTGTCTGGAACCAGTTTGTCCAAACACAGTGGAGAAGGGGAATTAATGGGGCGCAGCACTTGGGATTAAAAAGTGTAATTAGATGGAGCGCTGGTGCAATCTTGAAGCAGTCTGGTCAAAGGACAAGTAATGGCTTTAATTTCATCAGAAAATAGCTCCTCTTCTGCTGCATGCTTGTTTTATTAGTTTCTCATCAGCAACTGTTTCCTGAACAATATTCCTGGAAAGTGTGAAACACCAGAACAAAAACTGTAAAAAACTTCTATAGGACTGATGCAAAGCAAAGTGGTGGGATTACCTGGTGGTTTTAGACAATCATTTTAACAACAAAAAATGGAGCAAAAACATCAGCAAAGACTTCGTATACCCAGAGGTTATAGTACGATACCTGGGATCGTATGCTGGCTCAAAACAAGTTTCAAGCCAAAGTAAATGTAAGATGAGTCGGAGCACAGTGATGCACTAAAGTTCATGTTGTACCCATGTGCAATCATCCATTTGACACTTTAAACAGCGAGGTTCAACTGAGCTTGGAATGCTCTTATCCAAACTAAATTATGCACAACAGACACCTTTCACATTAAAGCTTGTTTAGATGTGTGTATTCACTTTTTTTTCACATTTTCTCATCGTCATTTATAAATAGAGACCTATTATCATTAAACACTATGTATTCAACAACATATAGCCATCACTGCTACATCTGCTTCAATTTACTACTATCTAAAGTGTAGCAAAGTGCAATTATTACCTTTAGTCCACTTCGTCCAGGATCTCCAGGTTCACCCTGAAATACATGCAAAGGGTTTTCTTTTCATCTGCTTCATTTCTGCATTGGGTTGCACCAGCTATTTGTAAATCCATTACGTACCTTTGTGGCTAACGTTAACAGTTTTTCAGATGCAATTTGACATACATAACAGCATTTTGCCCAAGTATCAGATCAGACATGTCGACCACGTTACTCTCCATATGTCAGCAAGCTAATGTCAGTTTTAGTATGTGAACTGTTAGTTATACCTGGAAGTTACTTTATGTAAATGTCCTCTATTAACTTTTGCCTATGTAAGAAATAGTTAGTTTATGTAGCGCAACCTTCTATTTCTGTGACACTTTAAAATGACCCTCAGCAACATACAACCAGCTGGTTCAACCCACACCTAATTGAGGACATGGAAAAACGTTTAGCTCAGTCCTCACCTTGATGCCCGCTGCAGAGGAGCCTGCATCTCCCTGAGAGAAAGATAACAAATACAAATAAAGAAATTAGAAAGGTACAACATGGAAAAGTGACAAGATTGGATGAGTCTTTCTGCACAGGAACAAACATTATTGTGCAATTACAGTTACAAAAAAACATGAAAGAAGCCTATTTTTACTCAACAATGCAGAACATAATTTGACAACTGCGTTGCCGTCCTGCGTTGTCTGGGTGAAATTGTGTGAAATCCAATTAGAGAGCGGATTGTCTGCTATTCAAAGCAGTGTTCAAATTGATTGTACCTTTCACAGAAGTTTGAGACAGCCTTTTTAAAAACCATTGTCGCAAATCATTTCATTGTTTTTACACCGTCAAGAGTGCAGCCGCATACTGGTGATGACATGAAAACTAACACTATAAAGAAATCCCCAACAGCACAGGAGGTAAGGGGCTTAAAAGCCGTACTAACGACAACCATTTCAACTCTTTTCATTGCATCTCTTCAGGTAGGCTACTGAACTAGAAGTAGACAGAGCAGCAACATCATCCAAACATGCAGAGGTTCCTTTCTATGCACTGCATTACGACTGCAGTGTACAGTCAGAAACACATAAAACAAGGGGCGAATAAGCGTAATTATGGGCGGTTGGTGGGAAAAGGGAGTGGGGAGAAGGAGACTGTGTCTTCAGCTCTGGTGTGGACTCTGTGGTTTCACTACACGTACGCCTTGCGCTCAGAAGTTGCCGAAGGAATGCCTCTCGCCCTCAGCTTTTTATGGGAGTCATTACGATGCATACAGCACACAAGGCATGTTTAATTGCAGCATTTTTTTTGCAGACAATAAACTGTTACTGTTTACAGCTGGGCTTTGTTGCATACTGGAGTGTGCCTCTATTCATATCTTGAAAATTATTATTCCAGTTTTAAGAAGGGCATTTTCATATAGATATTTTATGGAGGGTACAAAGGATCCAAGAGAATGAACTTTTGCCAGTTGGCTCCTCATATTACATGATCAAAGATGAATGAAAGGCTTTCACATGATGAAGTTAAATGTTTTTGGTCAAATACTACATGGATGTCATGTCGCGGTTGACGTAAAACATTAAAATAAAAACAGGAAGCTTTATGCAGAGAGAGGCCCATTATTCAGATTTTTTAGTGTCTAGTTGAGTAAGTGTTTCAACAAAACAAACATCAAAGTCAGAGCGAGTGTACACCTGTTGCTTTTTGGCAGGGATAGACATCTAAGAATGCCTCACATCTGGACTTAATTGTTACATCTTATACAAAAATGAACCTACATAATCAAGCTATGTGTAAGCAAGATTCATGTCCCCCCCCCCCATTGTTAATCTCAGCAAGATGAGACCATAAGGAGCTAATTTTGCAGAAAATATTAATTTACAACCCATTTCAGACACCTTAAATTAAAAAGCCGCCATGAGAGATGTGAACACAAGTATTGGAGGACGCCACACACGCAATTAACACTTCACTCCCCTGCTGCTAAACTGATCGAGCCAATCTTTTTTTGACAAGACAGACACAAGTGACACATAGCCCAAGAACCAACTGAGAGTTTTAACAAGTTTAATCTTTTCCAAATGATGTACTATGAGATGGAAAACGTGGTGGAATTGGGAGGTGAGCTGAGGTGTGGCTGAGAGTGCTGAAATGTCCCAATTGGGCCAATTACCATGGTGAGGCTACAGCCTGCGATTCAACCGCAGAGCCGAGCAGGACCGAGAGCCGTCACCACAGCTCCCCTTCATTATAGGGATCCAGAGCTGTTGCTGCATATTGACATTTAAAGATAATAGCATGGAGATCTCATAATGTTTACTTGGTTAATCGGGCCATTTTCCAGCTGTTTGCCTGTGAGAGCGCCAATGAGATGGAAAGAATTAATCGACGAGCAATGAAGCCAGAGCAGAGCTGTGACAAATGTAACCATTACATGTCACCACAGCCCTATAAACAGGACTCCGACTCAAATTATGGTCATTAGTAAAGATGACCAAATTTAGCGGCCTCAGCTGAATACCGCTCCCGGGGCGGAGAGGCCCCCGCCAACAGTTGAAACACGGCCAGTTCATAAGAGCTTGGACCGGATCTGAGGATTCAAAAATTATACCAACCCCTGTGCCACACCGGCCAGAGCCAAGTGCTCAGCCTGGAGGTTCCCGAAACCAATTCAAGAGTTTACTTGGGTTTATTTTTCTTTCAAACCTTTGTAGAATGTGCCCATCTCTGAAGTTTAACTTTCTCAACAAGAGGAGTCACAGTTAATTTCACACCTATTTAAACACTTAGGCAGAATGCAGCGGAGGTAAATGCTTAACAACTGAAGCTTTTAACTGCGGCGATGATTTGTCATAAATGAGGCCAGTAATGAACATGCAGAGGATGTTGAAAATATTTCTCGCCATAGTTGATGATGGCTTATTAAAGTAACGCAGCAGGTACATATAGATGATGTATTCTTCAAAGAGTGGTGGAAAGTTATATTGCATTTACTCAAATACTGAACTTAAGTACAATTGTAAGATACCTGCAACTTGCTACTTTTGCATTATCTTAATATAATGCATTTGTATCTGTTAAATACCTTGTTGTATTACACCTGACCTATAGGTTTTCTGTGTGGCAGTTTGATTAAACACAACTTTATTTCAGAATATGCACCATGTGGGCTTTTGACACAGGGCCTCTCTACAAGGTACAGGCTTAAATATTAGGTTATGATGCAGGACTTTAGATGATATTATATTTTAGTGGTGCAAATTGTGAAAGCATCTCTAAAGCTTACTAATTAACACGTTATGTCTTTGTTTAACCCGTACAAAAGCTGAAGTGTGAAAAACGACAGTTGTTGCTGTTTTCCGGGGGTTTGTTTGTGTCAGATTATTTCTTGGCGAGGGCTCAGAAGTTACCTCAGTAAACATTGTAAACATTAGTTATGGTCTCAATAGCTAGTTTCAAGTCTTTTTTCAATACGGCATGATGTTCATTTTGTACATTATGGTCCCATTTAGAGTAAAATAGACAATAAGCTTTAGGGCGTGGCTACCTTGTGATTGACAGGTCAATACCACAACGTTGTTCGGTCTGGGAGTTGTCTGTGTCTTCATCTTACAACTTTAACCCTTTCATAGTGAGTTTTCAGTTCACGAAATTGTTTAAAAGGCCATATTTAGCTCCACCCTACCGTGTCACTTCCCCTTGAAAAAAAAGAAGATGGCCACAGCCAAAAACCAAGATGGCGTAGGCCAAAATGCAGAGCTCGAGGCTTCAAAACGGTAGACCACAAACCAATGGGTGACGTCACGGTGACTATGTCCACTTCTTATAGTCTATGGTTTGATCCAATAGAAGATTTAGATAATATGTCCTTTTACCTAAAAAAATATTTTACTTAGAGTACTTCTACACTGTGGTATTACTTAAGTAAAGGATCTGAGGTACTTTCTCTACCACGGACTACAAATGCACACAACATCCAATAATGAACCGTGTCATACTGTAGGTGTATTCTTATCTAAAGCATAAAACCTCAGTTTTGTCATTCAGAGAGAGTTAGAGAGTAACAGATTGTATGTTCTAGGTTGTGAGGGAAAGAGATTTGACCTTGTGTCTGAGAATAAACGTGCATATCACTGAGCATATATGTCCTGTCAGTTATTCTCTTTCCCAGTCGACAGATCCCCCGCCGTCAAAACAATCTCCCTTTGTATCATGCAAAGCCCGGTCCGACTGCTTGCACTGCCATTTCTCTCCCCGCTCTGCACATCCCTAAGGTCTCTCTGCTCACCATACCGAAACTCTCACTGCCTCACCTCTCACCCCGCGTAACCACATTTTCCCCGCAGTGCGTGCTGTGTATTGTTAACCTTGGCATCATCAGCGGGGAAGACTAAGGATGCTCTCCCCTCCCCTCCCCTCCTCTCCTCTCCTCTGTCCCCCTCTACTCTCTGGTTTGCTCTTCCGCCTGTGAAACAATAATATCGGGTGGAGCAATTGATCCGACACACTACTCTGATGACAGAAGGCTCAGTTTGTTTCCTCTAGCTGATCCCATGTTCTGTGTGTATAAATAAGCGTGCAGGAGACGTTTTCCCTTTACTTGCACTGTAACATCAATCAGTCCTTGGTGCATTCGACATGTGTTAAACTCATCCGTATACTGAGTCATATCTTGATTGAAAAACAATTATTCCGACCATATGTTGTGCATTATGCTCACTTTTACATCCTGACATTGACGAGCTGAGAAGATGAGGTAATCCTATCCAAAGTAATCATACAAAAAAAATCTTTGTTTCCAAGTCTTTACACTACCTTCTGTCTCTTTTTATTGCGAAATACAGTACTGTATGCTCTTGAAGAACGAATGGCAGGTGACTGGCTACAGAAGTCTGAATTCCCTTGGTGCTCAATTCCGCTTTTTCTTTTTCACCCCTGCAGCGAAAATCCATCTTTTTTTGCTTTTTTTTTTGCTTTTACTGCGTTGAGGTAGACCAGATCAAAGCGGCCGAGAGCTGCAAAGTTTTATCGCCCTCCACTTTCCTTTCTGTTCACTCATTTTCCACAGACGATATCCTGCATCTGTTTCCCTCAAATGGTGTCTTTTTTGGCAGCCGTGTTCAGCAGTCTTTTAAAAAACTGAGTACCCATAAAGGGAGAAGTTATCAAAGTTGTTCTCCGCTGAACAGCAATAAATTGGCAGTGACAGTTTGAGTACACTGCTTCTAGTCCTATGCTGGTCGTATTTTGTTGTTGTACCTAACTCAGCGTCTCTAGCGAAAAGCAGAATCTCTTGTGAATAAAAGAAAACATTTTTCGTGTCAGCTGTCTTTTCTTAGCAACCGTGTTATCATTTTTGAGCAACTTTGGGAGGACTCTTTATCTTTTCCCAGCAGTGTGAGCAGGTTTCTGCGTGGGCTGAATCCACATTTTCAAAGAATTGTCTATTCCAATCCATATAATTATTTGGTTTTCTGAAATGCTTGAAAACAAATTTGATGGGTAAAGAGGCCCAAATCTTGTGAGGTCAAATTAAACTGTAACCTATTTTCATAAATGCTGCTATAACAAAATAATAACAGCAAAGGCAGCGTGAAAAGTCCTAGAGTGGATGCATAATCTGACTCAGGACATGATGTCAACAAAACAAACATGAATGTATTACTTTAGCTCTGAACAATCAGTCCAGCAGAGCTCCACTCTGCCTTTAGCTGTCTTAATGATAAATGATCCCAAATTATTGCAGGAGCCATCCAACCAGAAAATGCAGCATAGCATAGCATAGCAATTAAGTCCATATTAAGCAAAGAGGACGGATCAAGTGCCAGGACGATTGTTGTTGTGCAGCTTTGACTACAGGTGAAGGGACCTGACCTCAGCTGCTGCTCTCCACAGGTCTCCTCTCAGATGGGTAACATTAACTTATTTTTTATGTTTTACAGCCACAACCAGGCTCTGCGGTTTCTCTGTGCAGGTTCCAACACATAAACACAGAGAAGGAAAGTTAAAGTGGAATGTACATACCTTCTCCCCTATATCCCCTTTCGGTCCATCTTCCCCCATATCGCCCTGTGATGAAAATCACACAGAGGTAATCAAACTCAGTCCATTGATCGCAAGAATGTGTCAATGCTGAGATAAATAACAGCTGAGAATGGAACATTTATAGAAAAAGATATTAAACATGATCTCCAGATTGTTTAAACATGCATAACACACGGTAGGACTTCAGTGATTGACTGCCGTGTAAAACAGCGTTATGGATGCTTGGAGAAAAAAGCCAAGTACATTGTACATGTTGAATTTGATCACTGACTGAGTCATCGCACATGGTTCATATATGATTGTAGGTGACGTAATACACTTTGTGGAGCATTGTGGAGGTCCTAAACTCCTGGCATTAACTGTGAAGAACTTCACTTCTAAACCCACAACTTTTCAATCTTAGCTGTATGAAACAGATTGAATGTCAGGGCTATTTTCAGCCACGCTAGTGGCACGGCACTATGGTCCACACTGAAATATCTCAACGATGGATGGTTTCCAGACAACTGGTCTGAAGGAGCTAATTCTACTATGCTTACACGCTGAACTAAGAGGGTGAACGGTATCATACCTGCTTCTTAGCGTGCTGATGTTAGCTCAGAGCTCTTGCTGGTACATCAGTTATCATTGCACGGCTTTAAATCCAGTTGATTTCATGTCGAAAACATTGTAGCTGTTTATGTTCTAAATTTGAAGGTGAGCAAATCCAAGGATTTAAAGTAAAGGGTTGTCTCCTTGTGGAGGATATTATACTCATGTCAGAAGTTCAAGAAAATGAGCCTCCTGAAATAAGCTCTGTGCTTCTCAAACAATCAGTTTGTATCTGTTAGAGGCTGGCACTGCTGTGTTGAATTTGCCTTCTGGCTCTTTAGTTGACAACCAAAGCCAAAAACAATAGTTTATGTTAACATATTTGGCTCCTCTCGAAATAAGAGCTCATAGTACTTTGGAGTGAATTTCAGTGCTGTCTTTGGCAGTCTTCTGAGTGTCCTTCACTTTTCATAAATCCACATGGTTTTAAATTATAGCATAATCAATTTTGAATCACACAATGAATAGCAATTCAAAGAATTTGAAATCAAAAGGTTGCGTCTTTGTGGACAACATTTTTAAATATTGAAAATTAGCTGACTGTAACAGGCACTAAACTTGACATCAGGCGTTGATCAGTTTGGATGCATTGTTATTTTTCCATCCATCTATTAGAGGTTAAAATGACGACTAACAGGGAGTCGGAATTTAAAAAAACATTCCTGGCTGGCTCTTTACTTTTACAAATCTCAAAAACTTGTAGTATTTTAAGTCTGCAATTCCCAGCCTGAGGGAAGGGACTCAACATGATTACGAGGATTGGAAATACACAGTGATGGGGTTTTTTTCTGTCTAATATCAGCTTTTCCACAACGAAATAATGGACAGTTTTCCCTTTTCCTGCTTGTAAAAACTCTCCAAATGATTCAATCTTGAACGGGAACATCAACCTCTGGTTGGATTGCTCACAACTCGTAGACATGTGACTAGACCAAGGAATGACGACATGGCTTCAGATTTACCTGATTGACCTGAACTCACGCCAAAGCAATTTCCGAGATGCAGTTTCTCCAAGTGTGCATTGAGGCATTGTTTGCACCCATTCTCCACAGAACACCAGTGACGCTGTGAGCAGTGGTTGCCTCATCATTACAATGAATCCAATGTGTTAACGGTGGGGAATAAGTCTCTGGTTTGAAGAAAAACTCAGAACAACTACTGAGTACAAGAGCCTGAAGGCCAGTTTTGTGGTCGATGAAGAACAGTGAGTCACCACCTCCCTCCCCGTCCTGTCTCACTATTGACGCGGTCCGTGTTAACCCCACCCTCTGCTGTCCAACAACAGCGAATAATGGCACTATTAGAATTAGGGAATGGAGAGAATAGGCCTATTGTGTGGGTTCAGTTTTTTGGTCTTCTCCGAGGCCTGGAGTTGGAGAAATTGGATTCAATTTTGTGACTCACTGAATCATTGACTCACTGGTGGCCAAATCTCAGATGGGTGTTACCTTTGAAAAAGACGAGGTGGAGTTGTGGGAATTAAGGCAGAGCTGCCGTCATGACGGCTGTTCTTACATTTGCTATGATATCAACACTGATGCTACCAATAATGGTTAGTGATCTGAATTAGCACCTTACCTTTTCACCGTGCTCTCCCATTTCACCCTGTTGGGAAAGAAAGCAGTATTAAACAGAGAAGCTCGGGGGGAGTTATGTTTAGTTGGGGAATTACTGCAGACATTCAGGGTCAGATAGTATCTGGGGTTAGATTAAGGAAATTCTCCTGTGTTATGGCTGCTTTTCCCCCAGACAGACCCCCCCGAGTATCAGCAGTGGAGTATTTTTAAAACTTGCACATGACTAAAATTTGTCAATATTAACTGGCCAGAATACTAGTTTTCACTGAATCTAAACCCATTTTCTGTGAACTTGATCTAACATGATCTAACAAAGATGAAATGTCTTGAATGAATATCAATGTTTTCTAAACAAGAACTAAAAATCAAATAAAAAAAATCAAATTGTAATGAACAAAATTGCATAAAAAAGATGTCCAGAAGTTAAAAAAAAGAGGAAAAAAGAGAATGTTTCTTTGATGGCAAAGGATGAAAGAATGCATATTTTTTACTTCAAAACAAAAAAAAATGTTTTGATCGTCGTGAATTTACAAGAATAAGAGCACACACAATGTGTGCGCACCAGACCTTGGCTCCGGGGACACCGTCCAATCCTGGGATGCCAACATCCCCCTATGGACAGCATAACATACACACATTCAGTGTGCTGTCTCAGCAGTGTGAACTCTGATTTAAGGTCAGGGGATACAAAACAACTTCACATTTTGTTCGTTATATAGAGATTACTTCTAACCTTAACGGAGCTTAAAACGTGTGTCGTCACTGGACAGGTGTTATGCATTTGCAGGATAGTTGATAACCGAGCAGCAGATAGGATAGATAGTGTATTTTACGTCAGTGTATTGCAAGGAATGGAGTCGCCACATCGTGCTGTACAGCTACAGCTGAATAGATTCCATAAAATTCTCCAAAAAAGTACCAAAGTATAAACTAAAAAGGCCGCAAACTAAATCTGAATGTAGGGAAGATAAACAAGCTGATTAAAAGCTTCATTATCTCTGGTCTGGTTCTGAACATGAGCAAAAGACGAAAGCCAAGTCCATCCGATTCATGCCAGTTTGCTGCGGATGTCACTGAGAACCTCGGTCCATCTGTTGCCAAAAACAATTAACCTCGTGAACCTTTGTAAACCTACCACATCATTAGCCTGTTAGATAGCAGCTATTTCTCAAACCAGAGACAACTTTAACAGGATGACGCTGATTATTGGAGCCAGAATGGAAAATCTGTCATTTAAATCAAAATACACGTCAATGGGCTGCTCAATACTGGTCCTATTGTCGGCAAAACTGGGTTATTGAATGCACTTTTATTTCATTTTGGTAACAAATTGCG
The DNA here is from genome assembly GCF_910591455.1 of Pholis gunnellus. Taxonomy (NCBI): domain Eukaryota; kingdom Metazoa; phylum Chordata; class Actinopteri; order Perciformes; family Pholidae; genus Pholis; species Pholis gunnellus. Next base: position 9,361,867 of record NC_136550.1, read on the forward strand.
CTTATTTTTCTTTCTCAGTGCCTTATTGTTTTCATTTTTTCCCCACAATGCTTTGTTTTCATGAAGCATTATGTATGATCTGTGTACAGGGAGTATCCCCTCCGCTACACACGAGTGGTGAAACTCTTCATAAATACGGGAATCATGTATCATCTATCAGCCCACATATGGAAGTCATTGACATAATGATGATGATATATTGCCATAATGATGATGGAGTCTGATTAAAAACTCCTAAACTGGGGCTGATAAGGTTTGCATTAGTAATCATCCCCTTTTGGTGGATATCTATGTCAGATCAATATGATGTCTGCCAGTCAACCTGCCACTGCTGGCAGAGCAGCCGTTTTTGCTTTAGACTTCAACTTTCTGCATGAGTGACGGTTACATACCAGAACAGATTCTCTTTTATAACTGCATTGCACAGCATTGGCGTTCTATTTCATGCTGGCAAACCAGACTCCTTCCACAAGTATGGAATTATGCCTTCAGCTTTTGCTGTCTCCATAGTCAGTATGGCTTCCACTCTGGTTTCTATTACAGCCATGCGTGCCTCTCCGCTCATATCATATAAATGCTTGCTTGAGATTAGGAAGATGGCGCCTCTCAAATCATCTCCCCATTCACTCTTGTTTGTTCTGGAATAAACATGCGTTGCCATTTTTTTTCCCCCGTTGTAAAACACCTGCAATGTGTCTTCTTTATTCGGTTTGAGAATGAAATACAGAAATGAGCTGAGAGTGTGAGCAGATTCTCAGGCAGCCGCACTTTGTGGTTAAGACCCAGGGGGATTTCTCCCAAATAGGATAGCGGTTTGAAATTGTCAGAATGCATGGCAGAACGTCTTTAATATGAAAAGTGCAACACATGGCCAAAAGGGCTAATGAAAAACTCTAAATATGTTAAAGTCAATCTTTTGAACATAAAATACTTTCAGGTGTTGATAAAAGTTAACTTGATGTGTATTATTTTGCGAGAGACGCGTTTTACCATGTTCAGGCAAAACTTTGTTCAATTTGGCATGAAAATATCCATCTGAACAGGACAGCTAACCTCTTCTTTAAAACCTTTTTTAATAAAAAGGGAACAGACGTCACGTTTTGCTTGCAAATCCTCCTGCTTAATTCTAAAATTACATTTTACAACTGAAGGAGATTAACAAAACTAGTTTAAATGACTAGTATAGAAATGTGTACCACCATCATCAACTGTGTTATTTGCGTTTCTCTTTATATGAATGACCTCACCTTCAGTCCGTCAACACCTGGGTTGCCAGGAGACCCGAGGAAACCCTGAGAAATAACACACAAAGGCGTTAAGGTGTTTCATTGCATTCAACAATTGCACTGTATTTCGCTTGCAAAGAAAAAATATATGAATGACGATGTACTTTTGCTGTTCAAAGAATAGTCACAAACTAAACTATACCACTATACCATCAAACGTTGACACAAACAAGACGTTGGATTAAAAACAGACCTGGCTATTGTTCCCATACCCACTTCAGTGTGTGCTGATCTTACAAAAACCTTGCCAGAATAAATATTGCACGTCATATTTTTAAAATCCGCTATGTTACGGATGTCACAGGGAGAAGGGCAAGGGTAGTCAGTCAGTGAACTTTTCATATATACTGTAGCTCTTGTGTTTGCATGTGCTCCTTTAACTTACTTAAAGCAGATGATTGGTACAACCTCGGAGTCTCAAACATGTTTTAATGAACTCCTACTCTCTTGCATAGCGTGTTTGCTTGTGTTGGCTATTTGTGCTTCTTCGTAATACAACTGAATTACTGTTACCGTGGTCACATTTATACATGTATCCGAGATGAGTGAAACAATGGTGCATAGACTTGAAGTAATGAAGTAATGTTATACTTTATAATCAAACTATAACGTGGGATGAAGGAGAATGGATCACATTACAGAGTGAAAGCAGATAATACTTTATTATTATACGTATAAATATGTGATTCACACTATCATGTTGTGACACCAAATCAATCAGCAAGGTGATGAAACCTGAATAACTGCTAAACACAGCACTACACCAGCAGCATATCTGACCGAGTAGCCTCTGGGCCTGGCTTATGAGTCATTAACATGGCGGTGTGTCATCATTGACCCCTCCACACACCCCCTCCTACGCCGACGGGAGGCCTTGCCGACAGATGACAGCGCAGACAGGAAGTGTCTGATTGGGTTACACTGAACAAACACTGGCAGCTACCTGATGGCTGGATATGGCTTACATCTGTTCCCCACATCAGCGCCGCCAGGGAGCCGGGGCCTGTATATCGCAGCGCTTAGCTCCAGGTTCTGTGTTCTCTGTCTCCCTCCTAGTGTTGTTCAAGCCTTAACTCTCCTCTTGTCCATTTACTTGCCCCAACTGTGGCCCTGCCGCACTAATCTCCAAGTAAACGTATTCAACATTCAGCACGTGTTTTCACAGCCATTTGTGCAACTTGTGCACAGTTACTATCAAATCCAAAACATTATTCTACTGCTAAAGAAATCCTCCCTTGGTTTACGTTTGGAATTTCAACCTTTTCAGAGTGAAATGTATTTTTGGTGTCATTCAGTGAATAACTTAAGTCAGATAATCTAATTTTATTTAAATTAAAAGAAAAGTAAAAAATGTCAGTGGAACTAGAAATGATTCTCTGGACTTACCTTCTCCCCTTGTGGCCCTTCAGGTCCCTATAAATGAGAAGCGAGACAAAGAGAGCGAGAGAGAGAGAGAGAGAGAGAGAGAGAGAGAGAGAGAGAGAGAGAGAGAGAGAGAGAGAGAGAGAGAGAGAGAGAGAGAGAGAGAGAGAGAGAGAGAGAGAGTTGAGGGGAAACAGGACAAAAAAAGTCCATGTCAGATGAAATAATATGATTTCCACAGCCAACACGGTCACAGCAGAGAGACTGGCAAGGCTTCTGGTCGGGTTCCATACAGTGAGCACACACCCTTCGGGCAGAACCGAATCACAATCGATCCCTTGTTTTACTCTGAAAATCACCCTGTGCCTTCTTTTCATTGAGCTTCAGCCGAATCTCTAATGAGACCATGAATAACAAAATCTTTTACGGTTTTATCTTTCATGTCGAGCTCTTTCTTTATTCATTTTAGCGACTGTAAAAACTTGTTTGGCTGTTCCACATTCTAAGCCGACAGTCCAACACACAGAGAGGTTCATTACCTAAACAGGCCAATAGTTGGAAAGCTTTACAAAGCTAATAAGTTAAACAGGGCAAAGAAAAAGGCGCCACATCCCTAACTGAGATTTAACTTGGTGATAGATGTGTCTGGGAGGACAGTTTCTATTTTTAACCTGCTGTTTACCCCAGTAAAACCGGAGGCCATGTTGGACCGTCACCCTCCTCCACTAGAACCTGTCTGCAGGACTTTTTTATGACCTAAATGAGAAACCCAGCTGAAAGTTAGGTTCTTCCATTTTGGCTTCAGAAGTCTCAGAACTACTGCAGTACCCACAGCAGTTCATCAACACCTTTACGCCCGGCTGTGATGACACTTCATGGTGGCCAACATTTTCCTCCCTGTCGGCTCAGGATCTACAGCGAATGGTGTTATTTGGCTCATCACTCTCAGTTGAGCCAAGGCTAAGCGGACCGTATTCCCCACAACCACTCTACAACAGCTTTCCTCGCTTGATTCATGTTGACACAGTATAATTGGCAAAACATAAGACTTGGTCCACTGATGAGTGTAAAAAGTTTGTGTACCTGTATTTGAAAGTAGCCAACGAGGACACATTCTGGTCGAAAAGTTTTAAACTCAGTGCACATTTTTTTGAAGAAGACGTGAAGGTTGGTGGTGGCCAATATATGCCTTGTGTCCAAAGCACCAACGGATGCTTGGCTCAGCAAAACGGACCATAATAATGGCTAATTGTTCCGAGAATAAACGGTTTGTTCGATCTCTTGTTTGTTTTTTGTTGATGAAACAAGGCGACCACCAAGTAACTGAAGCTCTAAACTTTCCCATTCTAAATTTCCATTTCAAGTTCTGACATTTACAGAAATGGCCCAGACAGTTACAGCTCATTTAAAGTGCATTCCATCTGCACTAATAACAAAAACCTCAATGAACAACTTTCACTATCCCAGCCGACCAAGGAAAAGGTTTTCCTCCCCCTTGCCTTTAAAAGTCTTTGTTGGCTATCCACAGTAGGGTTTGGTAAACATCTTTATGACCCAATAGGTATGTGAGAGCATGTGCCACTCGCCTGAGCGCTAATTAGCTTGGCTACATCTGAGAGCACTCAGGAGCTACTAGCTGAAAAGGAGATTTTTTTCACAAAGTCAAGGGCCCTTGAGGAAGTCTTGGTCCTGGCACATTTTTTCTCAACTTTGGGCTCTAGGAAATAATCCAAACATTTTCATTCAAAAGGAGAATTTTTTTCAACTAAAAGTATTCATCATGATAGCACATGCTCAGCATACAGCACCACAGCTGCCTCATTTAAAATGCATAAAAGAAAAAAAAAATCCGCAAATGTGCAATATCAACAGGACGCCTATTGAAGTCGAGCATCCGAGCACAAATACAAAGCGCTGAATGTTCGCTGCTTTCATTCATGACTCGGAAATGACAAACAATGAAGCAATTGGCAGGTCCCTTCCCACACTCAGACTGCAGTTGAACCCTCAGCCGCTTGAAGAACTACCAGAGTGTGCATTTCTCGCTAGCGTTCACAGGGAAACTATGTCGGCTGATCAAAGCACAGAAGAGCTTCATGTTGGAGCTTTCTGTTCAAAGCCTCTGTTTAACTTAGAAGATTATTAATAAAGCTTTGCAATACAGCACAGCTGATTACATTAACTTCAGGAACTTTCAGCTTTATATATTCTTTGACAACCTTATTGTTATCTTAAGGTTGGTCGACCACCATCACTGTAGAGATTGTGGAAATGAGTGCTTTATTTAAACTGTGTACATGACTTTTCATTTTGTAAGACCTTTCAATCACACTATATTTACTGCCACTACTACAACTGTAAACAAAGCAGCAGCTATGTAGCAAGAATATGGCACATATAGACCATCCAATCAACCGAAATGTTGACTAAGAAGCAGCTCTGAAATGCATTGTATCCCCTTGTCTCTCATTGGATTCCAGTTTCCAGTAGAGTGTGTGTATTTTATCCAAAATGACAGTGTTGACTACTGTATTATGCTAACCTTTATGGGTTGCAGTTGCCATTAAGGTCTCTGTGGTCTTTTCCGTGGTAATCCATCTCGGGCTCTGATTAATAACATTTTTTAGTTTTAGTTTTCTAAAGCTGATTCTGATATATTTTAGACTAAATACTTACTTGACTACATATTCGATATCATTATGATTGAGTATTTTCCACTGGAGTCACATACTTGGCACTCTAGATAAATCGTTTGCTCTATTTCAAAGTCTTACCAACAGTCCAAAGACCAAAGATACAACAGAGAAAAGCAAAGAACATCAACTTGGAAAAACTGACGAGAGAATGAATTTCGACCATGTTTTGGTCGAAAAATATGTAGATAAATGACAAATATAGCTAGGTTGTAAAAATAAAAAAATAATTTCCTTTAAGAACAAACAGATTTGTTCCACAGCCAAAACACTTTTTGCACACACATTTGCCACATTGTTTGAGTCCACCGAGCATGTCTAAGCCATTTGCTCACATCTTTGCTCCTCATAATTGACTTAGTCAAGGACACCAAATTATTATAGGTATGCCTTCATTATACAGGCAAATTAAGTCAATTAAATCCCTACATGCATGTCATTGTGTTTTTAAACAAATAATGTGAGTCACTGGCGCATGTTGGGTGGTTATGGAATGAAAAGGATGTAAAAGAGGAGCAGCAAAATTTAAAAAATAACACCAAAATGCAGATAGGAGAGTTTTTTCCCCCACTGACACCACATACAATACACAACTGGTTTTCTTATCTAGTCTTTTTTAAGCAAAATCAAGTCCCAAATGAAAACTGTGTGCGAGGCTTCAAGCCACCTTTAGAGCGATGAAGAACCCCTTAATTTACCCCAGAGAGACCTTATGGCACTGATGGTTTTGAATTGAGTCCTGAAAATATTTCCTTTTTCTTCCTCCCACCTCCCCCCTCCCCCTTGTTGCTCCAGAAGGGCTTAATCCTTTTAACCAGCACCATATGTCCTGGAAGGCTGCTGGAAAACTCTGGAATCTACTTTTGCCTCTTTAACAATAGCATATACATCAAAAATGCTGAGCTGTGTCAAGTGGGCACTAGCTCCTACAGCACCATAAAAGAAGCAAAAGTTGGTGAAGGACCAACCTCAAAATCCCTACCTCCAGTTGACTTGTGCAGATCTAAAAGGGCCGATCAAAGATTATCCTTTAAGCTTGCTGTACAAACTGGAGCCTATCAGTCTAGTTGCTTATGCACATCTAATTCATATTGATTTCCAAAGGCCGATCAAGGGTGTGGACTGGAGTTTCGTTTCTGGATGGAGAATTTCTTTTTATTCCCTCTCCAGAGGTTTAACAACTCAAATTATCATTTACAGAAACGCCTCTCTCTAATCCATTATCTTATCATAGCAAGACAAACTGCCGCTGGCTGGAAACAGAAGCTAGGAAACTCCACCGTGTTTGAGCAGCCATGTCACATCACATCTCTCGACAACCTCTGAGACGTGCTCATCTCACGCTGCTTTACGGCGGGGAATGATTCCTAAATGATGGCATTACTCCTCGTTTAAAGTACATTAGTGTCATGCTGTATTCTCCTGAAATAGTATGCCTTATTCAAAAAAAAAATACAGAGAGCGGCGCATATTTTGTATTCAAAGCTCTGCGCGAGGGATTCAGCATTCATCTTTCGGAGAAATACTCCAGCTGCTGTCGTGAGAGGTGGTATAAGCACTGGAGACTCATGGTTGCACACCTGGGACTACTGAGAAATCTGCTGCAAATTTCACATTCATGGCACTAAATAAACACGCTGCTTACACAGCGATGAGCACAAGGGGGTAAAATGGGTAAGATGTATAATTAAAGCCAACAAAAGCTGAAAACTGCAGCAACATAAAAGCAGAAAGAGGTTAAAGAGTGAAGGATGATTAGCATTTCCAGCGTTAAACTCCTCTTACTCTCTAGTTAATGCGTCTCTCTAGCCACGTAAGCCTCACCATCCTTCATTTTCTCTGTCCATTTATTTCCAATCCACCAACTTTTTCCACACAATGGAAAGGGTCAGAGATGGAATCAGAGATGAAAGCGCTTGATAACACCTCCTCTGTCAGCTTTACTTACTCTCCCCTGCAGTCGTGAAAACTGACATCTCCAAGACTTTTCTCATGTCACGTTTTCCGTCTTTGTTTTCTCTGGAATTTGGCTTGACCTATTCGATGTAGCTTTTATGAGGAAACTTTAATCAAATGCTTTATTTGCTGAACACCACAAGTGGTATCCAGTTGCTGTTAACTGGAACAGCTTGTCCCTTCTGAATAAGGAGTATTTCTCGGAGAAAACAAACACTTTTGCAGGGTATCATAAAATGTGGCATTAATATCCACCATATTACCCAAAAACCTTATGAATATCTTGTAAATTCAATGCAAATGTGAAAAAAAAAATCCTAATGGCACAATTGCTTTTGTTAGTTAAAGACCAAAGGTTAAAATGAATAAGCTCAAAATCCAAATAGATGTAGTATATTTTTGATAACGTCACAGTTGATTTGTTAGCAAATTAAACACGTCCAACTAAAAAAATGACAATACATATTTGTACTAATTTGTCAGTGTAACAAAGTGAGTCAGTTGAGTTAGTTGAGAAGACTGATACCATTCTCATGTCTGCATGGTTAAAATGAAGCCACCTTCAACAGACTGTTAGCTTAGCTTAGCATGAAGACTGGAAACCTCTCCAAAAGTAACAAAGTCTGCCTCCCAGCACCTCTAAAGTTTTCTAATTAACACATACACATATCTCATTTGTTTCATCACAAGCTGAAGCATAAAAATAAGCTTACCATGATTCCTGTTTCTCCAGACTGCCCTGGATCACCCTATATAAATACAAAACAGCCAGTTAATGGAGGAGCAGTGGGCCAAGTCTTCTCTGAGAAGTTTAGAACACGCATGGCGTTTTAAAAAGATCATAAACAGCATTCTGAGTTAAACAAGACAAATATTACGGTATAGTTGAGTTCCCCATTTCTTTGAGTGTTTTAACAGCCGCTATGGTGCAACGGGGCCAGGTTGCCAAGTAGAGCTCAGCGTTGTTCTGCTCATATACCGAGTTGGCTACGAGGCATTTCATCATGCTGTGGCACCTGTATCCTTCACTGTCTCTGTCCAACAACTGTGTTCTAGTCTCTGCTTTCAGTTCAGGCCTGGCTCGTGGATGTTACTGAAGTTTTTGGGGTAGAAAAGAGATTTCTATGCCAAAGCCACGCTTGAACATTATTCCATTTTTTCCTTTGTGACGTTTACAGGGCAATTTTTGCTGTCATCCTTCTAAGGCATTTGCGGTAGGAGAAATAAATCATGGGAGAAGCACCCCGGCAAGATCATTTTAATTTCTTGGAAAAACGCAACAACTATTGCAACTGCAACTGGAAGAACTGAAAACAATCATCATCAAAAACTTGGAAAGAATCAGATAAACAACACTTAATATGTTTGCACTCCCACTGTGAACTCAGCCAAGACAATAAAGATCAGCTGGAGCCCTCGGAAGGTTTTATGGCTGAACATAATTGACAGGCCTTTTCTGTTTCTTCTTTCTCTCACAGGCAGAGATCACATAAATTAATGTGATGCCAGTGACAGGCTTAAAGATATGGAAAATGTTACGTTATAATGAAAAACAATCAAATAAACATAAATCCACACAGTGATGCACTCTCTTGGGAGCATATTCGTGTTTAGCTAAACACATCAGGGCAATGAACTGAAATGTAGTTTGTCTAGTCTTCATTAGAAAGCTTTTCATGGGGATAAACCCTCCCAGCACTGGGTTACAGTCAAATTGAATAAGAGATCATAAAGAGCTGAACTTGTTTTACTCTTAATGGAAACAATGCAGTACTTTTTAGAGAGAAAATCCCCACAATTTGTACTGGTCCAATGCCATTTTAATTATACACTGTCTGCAAATCTTTGTTCAGTTTATCCATACTTCCTCAGATCTCAGGAATCAATACTCACTGCCAAACCGGGTACACCTCTGGGTCCATCTTTCCCAGTGTCCCCTGGAGGCCCCCTCGGCCCAGGAGGTCCCGGTGGCCCCGGTGGCCCAGGTGGTCCAGCTTGCCCTTGATCTCCCTGTGCGGCAAGAAAACACATTTAAGCATCAGTATTCTGTGATATTGTTGGATCCACTGAGACTGGAGCCACTGCAGTTAAATGATAATGAAGAGAGAGTAGTGGAATTATCTCGTGGGTGGCTATGGGCTCCCTCCATTCATAACATGGAGAAGAGTTAGCATTTGAACTTATGGCGAAAACTAGCAGACAAGATGGAGCTGAATCTGATTTACAGCTGGAACAGTAATCCCCTAAAATCTAAGCATTCCTAAATGGACTTAATGAGTTGAATAGGAGTTGTACATTAGGCACCAAACTAAATTGTGGAGCTTCAATAATCAGGGCGAAAATACACTGAAAATATGTGGTCCTTTATTCTACTGGATTATTAAAAACTTGAAGAAAACCTTCAACAATCCAACATGTAAGGAAAGTACTTTAAGTAGCGCCAGGACAGTAATTCATTTGACCTTAATGAAACCTTGTTTTCTACAAAGAGATTTCCATATTTCGCTTTAACAATAATAGAAGGACAGAGTACTTATGACAGGTCTTTCTGAAGCTCCGCATGCAAACTGAAGAATGCCCAGAGAGAAGTGATTGGGTGAGACTGGGCACGACAGAGAGAGGAGAGAGGACACAGCCACTACCTTAATGAGCCGTCGCTTTATGAGCTGCTGGTCAGCAGAAAGAAAGCCATGATTGATCTTAGGGAAGACCATCTGAGCAGGTGTGTGAGGTCAAGAAGTCGTAGGTCAGAGGTGAGATAAGGTTGAAGAAGGATGAGGTCCCAGAAGGAGGAGGAGGAGGAGGAGGAAGGCAAATGCAAAAAGAAACAGATTTTGTTAGAAAGGACTGTGTTCATGAACCCCGGTCCAGTGCCTTTACAGATTGGGGGAGAAATCCACACTTTTCCAGCACGGAGGTGGTTTGATTCGGAAGTCTGGGCTTTTTTTTCTTGGAGCCAGGACCCATAATTACCACCTCAGGGGTGTGAGGGCGCCACAGTGGGCTCGCAGACCCCGGAAAAATGGGAATTTCTCCTCCTTTGTGAAAGCGCCGTCATCATCTTCATTGCGCCTGCTGCTAAGTCAGACCCCGGGAGCTGCACACACTGAAACCAGCGCGGTCGACCTTCTGAGTTGAGGTTGATTTCCAACCTTGTTGCTTTCAATGCATGCATTATTCTGCTAGTGTCCATTGGTATTAAGTGGCTTCATCCATCGCTGAAAGAATCCCAAATCCCGAATGCCAAACTGGTGGATTGAAGGATTTGTGGCGAACCATGGGCATGAGCTTTAAAAAAACATTTTGCCACTTTGGTTCATCATCGAGTATCCCTCTTGGAGTTCCTTCCATTTATTTTCGCATCAATGGACACGAGCCAGACCACATCTTCTTGCGCCAGTCAGCTACATATTTCTTGGTTGTAAAAGGCCACCTTTGCTTTAAATGGGGAACCTGGCATTAGGCATGGAACAGAGATCTTGAGTGACTGACTGGTTGCGGCAGTGGGGGAAGAGGATAACGATTGACTGGCTGTGATTAATTAGATGGGGTTTTTCCTTTGCCTAGTCCATCGTCAGGCTTTGAGACAAAGCCACCGACAGCGATTTATTTACTCCCAGTGTGTGCTGCTGAGGGGTCGGACTGAGCAGCTAGGCCGCACCACCACCGACAAACCTTGACAGTCAGGATCTGATTGCTGTGCAAAGCAGCCAGCGTAGGGAGACCAGGCAATCCCTAAAAAGGGACAAACGGCAGAACATGGCACAACACACGCATGACATTCAAACACTGGGTGAACAAAAACAGTTAGAGCAGGAAGAAGATGCATTCTACTTCTAAATATTCTCACACATTTGTATACGAGCAGTATATGCGAAATACTTCAACATGTATTCAAGGGTCTTACTTGAAAATGGCTAACATCAAATTTAACTGTCAAACTATTTTGTTTTGAGGACCAGACATTTCAGACCAACAATATATTTTAAACATTCACCATTTCAACAAGTCCAAGTCTAGACGGTGTAGAATGCATGCTACATGGTCATTGCTAAAGTAACCACTTCCTGTTTTCTTCCAAATATGTAGACAGAACATTTGGCCAGTGGATTATCTTATAACAGACTTTGAACTATATCATGCTGGTAAATTAAACATCAAGGGATTGAGATGTTCACTGGCAATTCAATCAAATCGTTTCCAATTCCCTTGTCAACAACAGACATGACGGATGTGAGCCACTCATGAAAACTGAATAAGAGAGGAGACAAGAGTGTATAGCTGGATGCTAACTTTAATCTGAATCCAGAAACACTGACATATTGTCAGCCAAACATGGTTTACAATGTTATACTCAAATAAATTAACTTTGTTTAGTTTTATTGACTTATAAATCGTTCTCATAAATCGTTCTTTAAGGGTATATTTTCCATACTTAGACATTTTTATTTCATTGCACTGCCGTGCAAACTGGTCTTTGATAGCGACACGTCTTTTACAGGCATGTTGCAGTATTAATGTCCACTGATACATGAATTGAAGCAGAGGTTGTGTTCATGGGGCTGTAGTTAGAGTGACACTCTGCTTTTACAGAGTTTGGATGTTGTCCAAAAAAAGGGAAAGATTGACGATGAACGCTTAAATGTAGATGTTTTTACCTTTAATGCTAAGTCTATAAAAGAACATGTAAAGATTGTACTGCAATGGTTGTACAGTGATTGCATATTCTCTTGTTTATCTTCATACTGCAGGTTTTGCTTCACCATAAATAACCAACCCGAATGAACAGTATTTCTCAAAGACTGGCACCCCAGTATAAACATGCCCTGTAAGAGACCAATCACCCTCCATATTAAAGTTTAAGATAAAATCTGGCCTATCCAAACATGACTTTGGTGCCATCCCTCTGGTTTTCCAAAGCTAATTCAAAAAGCATGGCTCATTAAGAATATGGCTTTCAAGGCAGGCAGATTTAATTCAGCCCTGCAGCAGAGCAGAGCAATACGCTTACACTGGAGACAATAGCCATGCTGTGTGTAACTGGGATAGAAGCGCAAATATTTCCCAAGTTATTTACAGCCTCAAATATCTGGAGGACAAAGAAGGAAAACACAAACTGGATTATGGTCAGGGGGAAACAGACTATACAAAGAGTTTAGACAGGAAAATGTAGTGTGGTGCATGTGCACACATGAATGCCCTCTGGGTTGTATCTTTTTGGCTTTTGCAATGACTTCAATACATAAGCCTGGGCAGACACTGAAGAGAAGCAACCCCACTGACTAATGTGCGTTTGAAATGTGTACAAAATAAATCCATAATTATCTGACCAAAAAAAACCTAGTTTGATCTTTCTGTGCAGAAGATTAGAGTAAAGTGGAGAAAGGCTTGACTAGGTGTGTGTTACCGCATTGCCTCTGCGCTGATGTCCATGTGTGAGAATGATAATAACACGGCGGTTGACAGAGAATCCTAACCATACACAGATTGCTTTGTTTTGCTTCTCTCCTCAAAAGCGGATGTTGGTTATTTGGTGAGGAGCTCTATTGCTATGTATTTGCCTGCAGCAAGATGACTTCAACTGTAGTCAACAAAAAGCCAGATATGAGGACAATCAGCAACAGCCGTCATAGGACGCTGGCCAGAACCAGCATCTCCACGACCACACCAAACGCACAAAACATCCCAACCAAGTGCAGGCTGAGGCATTTTCTGAATATGTGGAGTGGATTACCAGTTCTGTGCACAGATGGCTTTAATACATTTAGGAGAGGAATGATATATTCATTTAAAACCTCAGATTTGGCATCAATGTGGTTCATCAAATATATCTCAAGTGAAATTAATTTTAAGTACTCCTATTTCATGTGCAAACAGTCTGACTGTAAAACACTTCTCGTTCACGTCTGAAAAGTAAAATCCTGGAAATTACATAATCACAGTCTCTTTATATTGGGAGAACATTGAAAATTGGTCAAATCCCATAATGTGAAGAGTAAAGTCCTGGACAAACTACTCAGAGGAATGTTTCCTCTAGCTGACCCAGGAATTGACCAACCTTTGCCTGACACCTGTAGCCTGTGCCATCCCTCACAAAAAGACCACACACACGCCTTACTTGGTGACACACAGAGCCAGTAACTCCTGTTAAATATATCCCAACAGTGGAGCTCCGGTGGTGGCCACGCATTTGTTTGTCAGAACTGGCCAATTTATTGTTTGTTGCTTGTGTTTGGATGTGGCCTTTGACTTTTAAGGGCCGACAAATGGCTGACCCTGACATGTGGGGAACAGGCAGAGGAAGTATGTGACTGTGAGACCATGTGGCAATTCTCATACTGTCTTTGGCCAAAGACAAACACATATTGTATAAGCAAGCAAACACAAATAGTCTGTCCTTTGAAGGATTCTAACTTTCAATTTGTTAGATTTAATGTAATCTGGCAAACTGTGGTGTGTAGGGGACATATTCGTGACATGCTCTATTGTTTACATGTCCCTCCATATGGGTTTAATAGCCTCTCTGCACTCAGTCAATACTGGGCATGAAATGAGTTTAATTTGCAGCCGGATAGAGTCAAGGTCAGGCAGCATTTGTCCCGTTATGCCTTCATGTATTAAGGAAATCTCTCTAATACTGTTCCACTACATTTACCTACTAATCTAATGTGTAAAGTCAATATCCCATTCTGGGGAGGTAATATAATTTGCTGGTGACCTAGACTGCTTTCATGCCCCTGTAGTCCTTCATATGTGACTGACTGTGTGTTAATTTGTACCTGTTAGGGGACAATTTTGCTGTAATTGGAAGTTAATGAAATGCTTTCTTGACGTGGACAGTTTATGTATTTACTCTACAAGACAAATTGGGCCTGGCTGGTCCCTGTTAGAACTCTGTCAGCCACACTGCTGTTTCAAAATTGTAAATCACTTCACTGATAGAGACAGATGACTCCATTTCCTAGGTTAAAAGGGTACAAATTATGACCAAAACCCAAGAAATTCTATCCAAGCGGCGATAGTTTACAAAGAGATTTCCTTTGTGCCGGGTTGCAGTGGTTCAGTCTTTGCATCTATAATGATTATCCAATACTTTTCATATCATTCAAAATTAACTAAGGATATCCACAAAGCTGGAAGTGTACTTGTAGATTGTATTAAAGTGTGAAACCACTCAGAGATCCACAATCTCTGCGAACTTGGCTGTCATTTGAGGAGTGCCCCAGATGTATCGCTTTGGGACCTCTAATTGAATTTTGCAGAGCAGGTCATTGGTATTGACTTCCAAATCATAAGAATTGTGGTGCTTTGGCGTGCAGGACTGGCCTGGAGGTGAGCTGACAAAGATAATTGGCAAACTACTAACGTCTGGTTGGGCGCCAACACAGAATGTGGATCAGATCCACTTTGGAGATGGCTGGTGTTCTGATGACAAGACAAACCTCTGTTTTGTTATGTTCTCTTGTCCTTGTGCTCCAACTCCTATGTGATCTCTTTCCCCTGATGGAAATCAATTACAGGCATTTAAAGTGACTGACTCGTGATGATAACAGCAGATGCAGAGAACGTGAAAAGTGTGCTTGTACACATGTGAACCCCAGTTAATGCAATCTACTTTAAACAAACCTGTGCAGTTGCAGTCTGCTTTTCAAAGAGGCCTCATTTTGTAACCATTATTTGAGAAGAATAAGGGCGCGCTTGCTGCTAGTTGGAGATGGAGTAATTGATTTCAGAGTCACTCAAGCGCGGAAAAGCACTCACATCATCATCATTTAGAAGCTGCACTTTTATAGAAATGTCAAACTACAGAGCTGGAAATGATTAAAGCTCTGAATACACCGTGTCTTGCTGAGGATTGAAGTGAATCACGAGCAATTATCGAGAGGGAGCTAGTTGGCTTTTGATTATAACTGATATTGAGCAGATATCTTCTGCTGATGGGCAAAAGTGTGCACTCGTGTTCAATTTGAAAACAAGAGGTACAGAGAATGTCTTTTGTGTCTCAAGAAGTACATCACCCCGGGGGTATCTTGCACGTGTTCCAGCCCATTCTTGATGTAGAAATGAGCGGTGCTGAAATGCTTGTTGTATTTGGCCAGATGGGAAGAACACTATCCCAGGAATTTCATGCATCTCAAACCTTTTTGCCCACAATTCTGCTGGGGGAGACACACAGTCACATTCATCTAATCACAAGAAGTCAGAGTAAACCGCATACCCGTGGTCCCTGGTCGCCTTGATCCCCCTGCAGAAGGAAAGAAAAATACTTTTGAAACAGCCCTTGAAATGCAAGGGTCAAACACACACACACACACACACACACACCAGTACAATGCTAATAATAAGCAAGAGAGTCACACCAAAATCACCGAGGCATAATTTAGAACACATTGATAACGAAAATAATACAGGAACCCTCAACTATTCGTTGTGGTTGAGAGTAAAATCACTTATGATAACATAGACTGACATGAATTGGGTACGAGAGAGAGAGAGAGAGAAAGCAAGACAGCAGTGGTGTGAGGTTTGGTGGGTTTGGTGAGGAGGGGCTGAGTGTGGGCGAACTGCATTGCCAGGCCAGATTTTATGCCCCAGAGAATTTTGGCTTTCTGCCTTCATTTGGGGGTAGATCTCTGTGGACGGAGCACGATCCTGAAGGAGTTTGGTTTCGGATCAACCTGCATGGTGAATACTGCGGGTTTATCACATTAGAGTGAAACCGAACCTAAAGAACACTTTTGTTTGAAACAAGTGAAGGAAGACCAAATGTTGGACGCTGAATTATAGCCATAATCCGCCTGGAATCGTATAACTGAACACCCTTAAACCATCTCATCTGCTCTCCACCCTCCTTGTTGGCTGAGTTTCAAGTTAGCCACAGCACTAAAAATGAGCCGGACAACTTATCACACATGGATGGCAATTTTCCTCAAACAAACTTAAATGCAATGCCATAGCAATTTCAAATAAAACCGGTCTCGGAATATTTGTAATTTTTCATTGGGCAGTCGTTCCGAAACCGGATTTAACGGGGGAAACGGTTGTGAATGGCCACACTGATGCATGCTGTATTCGTCTTGGGCGGGAGGAATGCACGGAGTTGGTTTTAATTTCATTAAACTGCAGTTGCAGTGGTTCACATTGGAGACATGAACATGCATCTAATCAGCAGGACTGGGTTATTCACCACTGTCATAACGGATGCTCGAAAATCATTTAAATCTGGTTTTGTAAGCCTTGCTTATGGGTTCCAATTTATGCTTTGAGGGGCACCAAATAAGAGATCACACTGGATTCATTATGTTGGTCAGCGACAATAACCAACATCATCCGACACCCTACATTACTAGAAATCATCTACAAAGAGTGGGACTTGATGCAGATGACAACTGTGAACCGTTTCTCTGTGTTTTACTTTAGCTGTGGTTAGCACTCTCACGCTATATCATCTCAGCACAATAATTTAATAATCCTATAATGATTTATAGTCCAATTGTTGCTCACCTCATACAAAAGAATGTAATAAATACTGAATCCATTCATTGATGGCCTGTAAAACAGAACAGCTCTTCCCCAGTAGCATTTTACAAGTACTTTTAGCCACTTGTTTCCATTATGAGTGAATAAAGGGATTTTTTTTATCAACTTTGGTGTGAATCAAGGGATGACAGGGTTTCTTTCAAAGCAAAGCCACGGGCACACTTCTGTCCCAGAGTCCTGCAGACAGTGTGGTTATTTTGCATGCTCCACTGCTGTTTTATGGAGGAATGCTCAGCGAGGCATTTAAAAAGGCTCCAACTTGGACTCTGGCTTTCAGTCATTACTGTTCTGCGCTGTGGATTTGTGAACGACAGGAGGATTACAAAATGTAGGATGATATGAATGGGAATTATTGCCCCAAATGCAAAATGACACTCTTTATGGTCAAATCAACTGATGGCAGAGCAAAAAAAAATCATCATGGACTGGATATTAAAGACTGAAATGTCAACGGAATCACTTTCTTATTGAGAATTATTTGAGAAGATTGATACCACCTTCATGTTTGTACAGTAAATATGAATCTGGAGCCAGCAGCAGGATAATAGCTGTTACAGAAACAGAGGAAAATAGCTGGACAGACTTTGTTACCTTCAGATAAAACCAGGCTAGCTGTTTTCCCTGCTTCCAGTCTTTGTGCTAAGCTAGCCGGCTGCAGCCTTTAGCTCAGCCTACAAATATAAATGTTGTTCAAACTCTCAGGAAGAAAGAGTATAAGCTGATTACCCAAAATCTGGAACTACTGCTTTACGCAGTGGAACAGAATAACGGAGTAGATCAACATTATACCAGTTAATGCATCAAACTGAAAATAGAATGACTCACCTTTTCACCCTTGGTACCTGGAGGGCCCTACGAAAAGAAGAACAATGATTATCAAACTTTTTTACATCACATAAAGAGTAAGAAAAGGACAAATTATGATCCATGTCAGTTATTTGTAATCACTCTGATGCCATGACACACTGTGGTAAGACACAATACACTAGGCCTCCACTGTCATCCCCGTACCCAAAAAACCAAGGATCACAGGACTTAACGACTACAGGCCCGTTGCCCTGACCTCTGTGAAGTCTTTTGAGCGCCTTGTCCTGTCCCACCTAAAAACCCTCACCGACCCTCTCCTGGACCCCCTGCAGTTCGCCTACAGAGCCAACAGGTCTCCAGCCAAAGCCAAGGACAAGGGCTAGTCATTATGTTATTTAAATACACTCGACACTTTTACATTACACTTACTCTACATCTCACTTGTTTATAGTCCTGTTATCTGTTCGTTTGTGCACTTTATTTGATATTTTACTTTATTTGATATTTTACTGTAAATTTGATTTATGTTATATATTAATGTTATGCACCACCTGTCATGTCAAATTCCTTGTATGTGCAACATACCTGGGCAATAAATGGTTCTGATTCAGATTCTAAAATGTAAAACCAGGGTGACCAATGATGTTTTCCAACAAACAAACAGAGCTACTTAACATAGTTTGAACATCATAAACTTAAGAGGAAGAAGGGGAAATCAAAAGATTAACTTAATTGATTGAGTTTTGATGAAACTAACATGGTGCACTTTTTGACATCTCTTTCAGCATTTGATTAAAATGCCCTGCCACAGACTGGGAACCGGTACCTTATGTATTGTAGACGGCGGGGCTTATACAAACATACAATTAAAACCAAAAGCAGGCCCAAATTAAGTCCATGTTTACTTATAGGATCAAATCCAGCAATCTCCAACCAAGTATTGGCAAGCACATTATAAAAATGTGCCCTGAACACACAGCAGCTTTTGCGAGGCAGTTCTTGCATCCAACTTTTGTCAATCAGCCAGCCGGGGCTCCTGGGTGGGCTCTCTAAAAGATCATCACTGAAGTAGAGGATTTGACAATGAGGTGTTCATCCATACGCTGGAGACTAATGAGCTTATGCTTTGTAACATTTATGAACAGGATGAAGCTCAGTATGCAAGGGCTCTCTTTCTTCCTCTGATGTCGAACTTTTGGAATAAGCTAGAATTGGAAAAATCCTAACTAACTGACTAACTGACCGCTGTGACATGTACTCTGATGCTAGTCTGTATTTCACATTAAAGGATATCTGTCAGATATATTTTTCAAAAGGAAAGTACCTTTATTCTGGTAGAAAAAGTTAATATTTGAGAGTAGAACTGAATCCTCAACAATCACTTCCACCAAGATTTGGGCAATTGTGCGTCTCTTTTGCATTAGCCAAAACAATATCAGGTATGTCCTCAGGTAAAAAGAACAAGTTGTTCAGCTGTCACCAACACAACTATGGTAATAGCTCTGCGGTGGTTACTTTTCCAGGCTAATACCGGTCAAACGTGGTTTGCTTCCAAAGATATCGGACTCACAGAGAAAAGTCTGCTGACACTAATCCATAGATTGATGCCATTAGTAGAAGACCTGCGTTTGGTCCAAAGACTGAACCCAGAACAGCCCAGAACAGCAGGTTCTGTGTCACTGGAATGCTCCAGAGTAGTCCAACAGTTTTCCTCAGCCAATTTCCCACACTGCTCTGGGGGAAGTGAGATGTAGCCTACCCAGTGCCTTTGGACATGATTTTTTAATGCTCAGTTAACTATCCGTATAGCTTTATGTCGATCTATAGTTGTGCATGTGTTCCCAACTGGATCCATTCTAGGCCCAATTTGCTTTTGGTCATGCAATAAGAACCTGTATAGCAAGCATGTGTAGTGCATCGTCCCATTTATTCAAATATGAGGCATTCACTTCAACAATCCCAGACAAAAGCTGATGGGAATTGCAGCTTTAATACAAACACGTCTAAGGAGGTGGTCCTGCTGCTTACTTGTCTGGCCATACAGAGAGCCACAACACACTTGTAAATACAAAATGCGCCATTATGAAAACAATGTTTCCGATTGCGGTTCCCAAGGGGGGAATAACGGGCAACAAATTGGAATCAAATGTGACTTTTACTTTTACAATGATGTAGATGCAGTCCAGAGAGGCTAAATACGTTTCCAGCATGTTCCTAAAAATGGAAGGCAGCTAAAGAAAATCAGTACAGGCTTTTTGTTGTGGAGGAAAATTGCCTTTGGACAATAGGCTATTGACAAGCTGTTACTGCAAACATATGTACGTCTGTAACAAAGAAATACATAAATATACCCACTGCAGCTTTTTGCACAAGCCTGCTTAACATATTATATCTGGCAATGAAGTATACACATAGTTGGCACACAAGATTACTGGGCTAAATGACTGGGTTAGCTTGCGGAAAGAAATTAAAACTCTGCGTTATATGATTTATCATTCCAATAAATCCAGATTGTTAGTACAGCAACGTAGTGAAACTTGATCAAATACATGTTGAACCTCCATAACAGGGCAAAAAAACATGTGTTAAATAAATGAGACCACAGGAGATATTCTCAGCTTGATTAATAAGCCAGCAACCTGTTTGATGTTCAACTCCTTTGACTGTTTGTCAATTATTTTTCGCTTACTCTTTGGTTAATCCATTTATCAGCTAACTGTTTTAACTTAGCTTTCTCATGATTTTGACTTGGACCATGAAACATGATCACATCTGACCCATCCTGGCTTGCTTACATTGGCAACCTGTCACTTTATGAATTGATTTTAAGATATTATTGATTACATACAAAGCCCTGAGAGGCCTCGCCCCAAGCAAGTTATCTATCAGATCTCCTAATACCCCGTCTCATTCCGCACCCTGAGAACCTCAGATGCGTCATTCCTTGTTTTTACCAAGGTCCAGATTCATACATAAATGGGATAGAGCCTTTGCAGTCAGGGCTTCTGTGGAATGGCCTCCATGAGGAGATCAGGGCTGCTAACTCTGTTTCATCTTTTTATATCTTTTCGAAAACCCACTCTTTTAGAATTGCTTTGCTGTGTTAGAATTTGTGTTTTACAATATCTTAGTTCATTTTTTCTCAGTTTTTTGTGTTTACTTTGTACTTTCAGTTTATTTTATCCTCATTGTGTTTTAAATTAGTTAGTTTTTTTAGTTTTGAAAGTTGTAACCGCAATCAAATTGTAATTCCTATTAAATTAATCTTCCCACGTACCTCAAAGTAACTGCAGACATACCCCTGGTTGTTTATCAGGGAGCTAAGTAATGCTATCAGACATTTGAGTCTTCATATGACTATTAGAAATGTTATCTTTTTGAAACTGCGTAATGGTTGCTAAATTCTATCGATTCAATTAAAACTTCACTCCGCTGCATTTAGTGGAAGATTTAACCTTCGCAAGCGGAATGCTGCTTTTAACACACCTAACCATATCTTGCACAAAAAAAAAAAACATGTTCATTTAGCTTCCATCTGGTCGTAAAGCACGTAGGAAAGGATTTCGCTACACAGTCTGCACCTGCTCATTAAACGGCCCATCATTTGCACATCACATGGACAGACAGCACCACTGGAGCTTTTCCAAAATGTTTTTAGCCAGTACAGTGAGAGTCTTTTATAGAGACTATTAAACAGCTCTCCTGCAAGGACCATTTCAAAAGGAGCGAACTGTACTACAGTACATCTGCAGCGGGTGTCTACTTGTCGAGCAATCTCTGCAGCTTTGTGGTTTCAGTCTCCCTTAAGGAAGGTTTCTAATCAGCACCTGTGTATGCTTTCCACATCTTTTTTTTTTACTGCTTCTGCTCTGGCTCTTCTTCAAAAGCAGCCCTCCAGTAGGTGCTCTGTGGCTCATCAGGCTGCTTCTGTTTGATCAAACTTGCTCACTGTGCGTTACTTTGTTAAAGATGGTTCACCCTAAAGTGCCTTTGACACCATTACATTCAGATCACACTCGATTCTTGAATGGCCACATGCATATCTAAAAAAACGGCAAACTCATTTATGATGCTTGTTAAACCAATAGTTATACAATTCATGTTCAGCAGCTGGCTTTCGAGCACCTGGTTACCTTAGCTTAGCATAATGATGAGAAAAGGGTGAACCAGTTAGCGTGACTCGCCAGGGCACAGTAACTTCCTGGAGTCTACTCTTCAGTGCGAGGTTGCTCGTCATCCAGCGATAGTCAACCAAAAATAGTCCGGCCCTTTACCCCCTGTAAAACCACAACTTGCTGTTTTTACACTTTGCTCTTGTACAGATTAAACCAATGAAATACAAAGTGTTGATTGGTGAGCTTTAGTGGTCCTTGCTGGACTTTTGGACAGAGCCGGGCTCGCTCTCTCGCTCTGTTTCCAGTCATTATGCTAGGCTAAGCTAACTGCCCGCTTGCCGTAGCTTTATGTTTATAGATCATAGATCTTCTCATGTAAAGCTCTGCAATAAAAACATAAGACATTTTCTAAAAATTGAAAACATGTTTTATTCCTTTTAGCATATTTCCAAATAGAAGCTAAGAATATATATTTTTTAAACATGTGTATCTTGGATTTGGTGTACAGACATTTCACTGTTACTGTAAGGGGGCTGGAACAATTATTTCACAGAAAAGCCTCTCAAAGATTTGTCCATGTAAGGGTGCTGAAAAATAATATCTGTCTGTCATATGTGTGGTGGTAAACAGAATGTAGACACTCCCAAAGCACTTATTGGAAATGACACATATCACGTCGATCTAAAGCCTCACATCTTCTGCAGCTTAACGCTGACCAAACTTATGTCAAACTTCCATCATGAGATGATTTGTAACGGAGCATCCTGTGTGCATGATACTGTCAAGTTTTTGGTGGAGCACTGGATCAGGATTCAGCTTTTTTTCTATCCATATACATGACTAGCCTCCCAGTCTAAGCCAAACCATGACCACTGTCTCCAATGACCCAAATGAGCTGTATGGTATGAAAAAGAAGAGTGAAACCCACTGTCACCTTTAAAACAGAGTAGGGGAGAAATATGGAAAGGTCTGCAGAGAAATTTAAAAACGCTAAAAGGGAACTGGGGCCAAACCCGCAAGCGACATGAACATTGCCATTCAAATCTGACAATGCAAGTTACTTCACTTCATATAAAGAGTAAATGAAGTTCAACAAAATGATCCTGGCACCGAGGTACTTTTCATATGTGGCTCCTGCAATGCAGAATATCGAGATGTGAAAATGTTGCACAACTAGATATCCATGTGTTCTGTGTTGGTCTGTCCTCGACTGCAGAAGTAATATTAGAATTGATCTAGATTCCATCCTTGTTTCATGATGATGTGGTTTCTCTTTGTTTCATATTCTATGTCAAACTAATTATCTATGTGCATCCAAATGCCTCTGCATTTACATTTCTTATGTATTAGCACACTCTCAGATCACTTAGATGAGGTATCTCATCCCGTGACCCAAGTATGGAAGCAGAGAAAAAGTTAAACCGAGCACCATCGATGAACCTTACTGGTATTACGCTATATTATTTATTATTAAGGTACTATATTTATTATTTATGGCATTTGACCAGCCCCACATAGTGAAGTTTTGTTTGTGTCATACATGCACAAGGAGGCGAATGCACGCAAGCACACAGGCAATGCCATACAATTTCCTCATGCCTGTTTCACGCTATTCTGCTGATGCAAGACGTGGTTGTTGTAATCTGCAAAGAATCGTGACAATGTGCCCGGAGTAATGTTTACTGAGTGCAACATATTTTTCTTTTCTTACCAATATAAAATATTTTCAAGGAAAGGAATTAACTTTCTTGCTCAACTTATGCAGATGTTATAGTCTTGGTGATGGTATTCAGCTGCAAGAAGTTGACTTTGACATCGGAAATGCCAAAAAATAATAAAATAAGGTGATTAAGGCCTGTTACCAACAAAGTGAAATTTCTCATCTATCACAAAACACATTTCCAGGCAAAGTCCACTAACTCACGAGGTAAAACTTCGGTCAGCCTAATTTCACAATAACTCGCATAGAAGGGAAGACACTGGGTATCCATTATTCACATTCCTACTCTTCCGTAATTTACTAAAACATGATGAATGAAAGCTTGACAGTGCGAGGCTCATTGTGCAGTGCAAGGCGAAAAGGCTGGCTCGCATCCACAGCTTTAAGCTGTTGTTGACATGAGCGAAGTCATTCTCGGGGGTTTGGCTGCAAGTTGCTGAGACAATCTTGTGCCGCAATCTACCTAATCTAGATGCAAAACGTCAGGAACAGGGGATCTGCATGTAACCTCCGTCTGGACTCGGGTGTATTCGTTTTCATCACAGCGACCTGTTAAATGCGTCGAGGTCCAGAAAACCGATCAATCAAACAGAGCTCATATCCTCGCTGCAGAACCTGGGCCAACGGGGCTGGCAGCAGTTGCTGTAGCCCGAACTGCCGGCCACATGGATCCAATCATCTCACCCTGGAGCACTGGCATCTCAGAGCACAGGCCAACAACTACCGCTTTTACAACCTTTTCTTTACGGCAGGCAGTTTTCTCACACAGCTCCACAATATTAATAAACATGTGTGTACACAGGAAGTTAAGCAAAGCAAATCTCCAGGCACCAAGTGTTGACAGGGAATGAGGGGGAGGCAGGTGAGGAGTGCTGCTCACCACAAAAGTGGGAGCAGGGCCATAGTAAAGGGTTTGAAAAGACTAAACCCCGACTTACGCACTTCACGCAGTGAAGTGATGCATCATGTTTGCCAAACATTGAAACTGAGAGTTCTAGATTTCACAACAACCTGGATTGAGTTCAACCTGGCTGTTTTAAATGAAAAAAAAATCTACATTTTGGAAAATATGTTTGTGAGTGCAATCGAATTAAAATTTTCTTGCCAAAAAACGCTGAACTCTTCTTTCAAAGATTACAATCTACCAGCAATGAGGTGTTTTGAAGAGTGATTCAATGGAAAGAAAGTAATGTAGCCTTCATTTTCTCAACATTTGCCATAACCTCTCCACCCAGCAAAGTTGAAATATCCCATTTGGAAACACAGATTTTATTTATTTATTTATTTGGAAATAGTGGTACGTTAACTGCAAAATGTATATTAAGCTGTTTGCAGTTTAAAACCTACTGTGGGCATCATTGGAAGTGAAATCTACTCAATTTTTTAACATGCACAAATCTGGAACTGAGTAAAACACATCCAGTAAAAACAAATATCTATGTACACTTCCATTTGTTAGCTCTGCATAGGCCCTGGGGGGACTTTTTCTTCTTCTAACTAACACAGGGATGTGAGTAATCAGAGCAGAATGGGCAGAAGAGGACGACCACAAGTTACTGGTGCTCGTCGGGGGGGGGGAATCTGGACGCAGAGGTTAGGCAGGGATAGGAAAACCACACTGGAAAACTGACTTGGGAATGGCATCTGGTTCCCATATTCACAGTGTATCACAATTAGCCGGCATAAAATGACTTTAATGTGTGCGTATGTGTTTGTGCGTGTGTTGTTATGTGGATGATGTTCCTGTGGGAGCAGGGACGCTGTGAACTGAAGCAACTGAAACTGATGGGTGTGACTGGTTATAGGTGTCTGTTGTGTGAGAACAGTGTCAGGGTGCAAATCAAACATGGAGGAGATACTAATTCACAATCTCAATAAGGGAAGGTCTCGTCATTCCTGAGGAGGGGAAACATTTAACCAAATTGTATCCATAAAAAGCCTAAAACCGAAGCCAATTTCTTTTTTATGTCTGCACAATACGCAACCAAAATTTCTGACCCACAACATTCTTCTCCTGGATATGAAATGTTGAAGAAGGGACAATGTTCCAGTTGAAAATAGATTTATTTAGCTTCTTCTGTTGATTCAATTAGAACCACATAGTGGCAGCTCTACATTTTTCATCATTTGATGGAAAATTCCTCTCAATCAAAAAGCCTTTTCGTAAAGCTGGAGTGCAGCACTTTTACATATAAATGACAATATAGATGAACACCAGTTACATTAAAGCCCTTGCCAAATGAGTTCACACAATGCTGATTAAGCCCATCACCAGGGAAAGCTCCCTGTATTTTGTAGTATGTCGGAGTTCTAGTGTCTGCTCTCTGTGGCTACTTTCCCGCCCTGCTACACCCCTGATGCCTTTTATGTCAACCAGTCAGATCTAAAAGGCAGCTAGCAGGCTTCCTATGGCAGAAAATCTTAAGCATAAAAGGCTAAGGGCAGGCATGGATGTGGCATTAGTGTTCTTGGAAAGGTTGGTATTTGTAAAATACTGGTGAAAAGCAGAAGACTTGAAGAGAGATTAGACGGAGAACACGCCTGCATGCATCCTCAGCACACGTCAACAGTTTTTCAACTTAAAACTGCAAGCATTGCAGTCATACTGTGCTAATTCTCTCACCACGCCAAGATAATGACAGTTTCAGCCTGCTCAGCCAGCCAACGTGCACTACTAATGGCTTCAAATCACTGTGAGTCAAGCTCTCGGTTGGCCTGAGTGCTGCCTCTCGTCACTTGCTGACAGACAAGTGCTGCTGATGGGCACAGCATGAGCAGAGAACTGACATCTAAAAAGGTCAACCTCTTGAGGTTGTCACGTCCAGTGCCAGTAGGCCTCCTCAGGCACCACTGCCTTTATGAGCCCAAATGAACAACCACGTCAGATAGATCCACTTGCAGCTCTTGGCGAGCCTCTCACACGCCGAAGCCTCTGAGTGACTCCATTCTGCGTCCGTGCTCTGATGTGAAACTGTAAATGGGCAGAGCAATAAGTCTAAATTATCACAACACCAGAGCATGCAGAGCCTTCCCTTAACTCTAACTAGTCTCACTTTCAATTTCGAAACTTGACGCCTTCTCCACTTCCGTAGAGAGAAAGTGATCAAAGTCCAGCTGGAATATGTTTTATTAACAGGTGTGGAGCTGCGGCGCATAGCAGATGAAGGATGAAAGGTGGAGGGGAGTCTGGGCTCCTCTGCTTCACCCCCACATTGCCTGTAATCCCTGTAGCACAGCTGCATAATTCATACGCTGTGACAGTTCATACTCAACCTGCGTCTCTGGAATCTCAGCTTGTGAAGCAGGGAGGTGGAAACTACTTGTCAAATACAGACGCAGCCAGCTTTATTTACCTCATGGCTAACATGACCGACTTGTAACTGGCCTGGCTTGAGAGTCCAGTGTGGTGCAGAGGCATAGTGAAGTGGGTTTGTTATTCCAACATTGTATCGTTTTCAAATATTTCCCCTTCCATCTAAGCCGATTTCAAAGCATACAAGTTTCTTTCTCTTTCTGTATAATTTAAATTTAGCATGGCATACACAGTCTGTGCTAAAAAGAAGTACAGTCGGCGGGCGGGTGGTGTTAGTGGGTACTCTTGTGCAGCCCCAGGGATGGTGTTTTATGCTTGATTGGCGCTAAATGGTGTGCGCGCACACACACACAGCGGTTGGTGCTTGGGGATTGATGTTTTGACACGGGCCGGTCTTGAAGAGCCGCAGAAATATGAGAAAAGACGATTTTTTTTTTTTCAAAAAAGAAGCAAAGACATGATAATTCTTGCCTCAGCTGTCATGTCACAGACTTTAACTTTTATGTAGAGCGAAAAAACATTTCTCTGGTTTCAGTAGCAAGAGGAGGCAAAATACTCAAAATCCCCTCGACCCATATCTGTAACATGTCTCCAGTAATAGTTTTACAATGTGTCTGAAAGACAAGAGGAGATGTCCAACTAAACATCACTTGACAACTGACCCCCTGATTCCAATGCGAAATTGACACAAAAGCCCAATCCGTGGAGGAAAAGTAAATTACTTGAAAGCAAATCACTTTTCCATGTCTTAACGCTGCTCGCGAGCCACGAATGAAGATCTTTCCTGATGGGCTTTGATTGAGGAGATCTAATTTCCCCTTCTGTCACTGCAACTGCAGGTCCCTGTCCATTCATCGGCGGCCGAGTAACGATTAAGTCACAGAGATCTGTAATGACCTCAGCAGAGGTTGTTTTTTTTTGGTTAAGAGGGGCTGTGTACAATTTACACAGTGTTCCCAGAGTTATAGAGGGAGTTGTTGAATATTCATAGAGACGTGTCCCCCGCCATCCACAGGGTGGGCATACCAAATGAGGAACCGCATGAGGTCACTTCACTTACTACTGTCTCTTTTTGAAGAAAGTTTTTTTTTTTTTTTTCGGAAACAGATTTGGTTACCATTGGGTGAGTCATTGTCAGATCATTGCAATTTTTTCAGACTGTTTTTGAAGTCTGTTTTTAGAAATGCAGTCAGCCTTCAGGTTTTTATGGTCTGTATTGCACATTAGAACCTTTTTGCTTAGTGCAGTAGAGGTTCTGCTTAAAGCTGGTTGCTTTTCCTCCAGTAAAAAAAAAAAAAAGGACCCCTACCAAACATTTACAGCTCCTTCTGCTTCCTATAATGACTTCATCAGAGCATTGTCAGGTACCTAATGGTTGTGCACTGGATTTACTACGTCTCACCCAAAGGAACAATCCTCCAGGTACCAAACAAAACAGCCAGCCCATACATTTACAGGCAAATCCAACTTTTCAGAGAGAATACTTTGCAGGCTCTTGAGACATCTCACAGTATGATTGTTTATGTCAGATGTACGGCCTGGCGAGAGAGTCGGAGACGCGAGACCACCTGCACTTACTTACATCCCAGAACCCCAGGAGCGGGCGTCTCAGAAGGCTCTGAGGATTAACTTACAACTTTTACAGCTCAGTCGGCACACGCTATTATACCTATTCAATCACACATGCCTCTGGACTATAAATAATTTTAACGGCGCACACGCATACAGAGCCCGCTTGACCCGGTTATACAGCGAACTGTCACAATCCTCGGTGCTTATGCAAGTATGGGTTTGTCTTCATCTTTGGGGAAACTTTGAAGTTTTCCATCTGTTAAGGGGAGTGGATCTGTGATCACCCGGCAGTGTAATGAGGTGAGATAATCTGGTCGGGTGCAGGGATCTGGCAGGGATGGCAGCAAGAATATTACAAACCAGACTGCCCAAATGATGGAGACGAGGGTCCCCATTAGGTGAAGGCAGGGATAAAGAGATTAATTTAATAATAGAGTCTTACTGTGTGGTACAACGGAGATTTCTCAGCACATTTGTCATAGTCGGATGTCTTTTACATCAATCGTAAAAACATAGTTTTATACTTTTTTAACATCCACCTAGTACAAAGTCTAAAGCTCACTAATGAAAATGTTACATCTCCTTTGTTTAAGCTGCGCAAAAATCCCAATTTGTAGTTTTGGAGTCTCCACTGGTTACCTGGCAACCTAATGGTTACAGCAAGGGAGCCCAAAAATGTACAACATTATGGTTTTATGCAAATATTCCCCTTTCATGTAAATTGTCCCCGACTTCAAAACAGTGAGGAAGCATAAGCTGAACAGCATCCTGCAGTTATGTTTGACTGTTTTTACCTTCACATGGGTATCACAGTTGGGGAAGATGTGAGGCGGGCATACTTACAGGAGGTCCTGAAAGAGAAAGAAGAAAAAAAAAAGCACTTAGTGTGTTTTCAATCAGTGATCAAACAGACTCAGATTATCAATGTTCCACTGAAACCACATATCCAAATAACTCAGATGGGAAATCAGGCTCTTGCTGAGATTTAGTCCTTTGGGAAGGAACATTCGATAAAGATGCGTTCACTGACTATGCAGAACACACAGACATTCTACTTCAGTACAACTCCAACATTCCACTTCTATTGCTACCGACAGTACGGTTTACAATACACTGTGACAAAAGATTCCAATCTATTTTCCGTGCAGTCGGAACAATGGCCACCAGGCCTGGTGATCACATTCTACATTCGTAAGTCACTCTAATTTCACTACTACATGGGGTTGCACGCTTGTTAAAAAAATGCTCCCACGTTCTTGTGAGGTGACACTCGTCTTTTCCCCAATTACTGCTGCTCAAAGGACTGTGTGCCAACGCACTTCAGGGCCCTGCAAATCATTTAGGGTCTTTAGGTTCTTATTAAAAAGGTACCCAGCTGCTTTAACCCGAAAAAAAAAAAAAAAGGGGATTATTTTTTTCTTTACAAGTCCTATGTCCTTGAACTGTTCTTCTTCATGACCAGGGGAAAGTCGAAATTATTCCAACAGCTGGAGCATTTAAGGAGCCGTATGTTTGAGGCTCGCTGGGCTGCACTTCTGTAGCGATGTTTAATGGATCGTTGAGTTACAGTAGACCACTTAGCTTTTAATAAACCTGTCCCACTGTGTCGAATGGCTCAAAGTTTTCAACGAGCAATTACGGGAAATCAAAGGAATTATGTGATTAAAATGTGCAATATGCTGCAAAGCACATAATAGCCACCTCAAAATGTATGCATTCTTAAATTTGATGGCCTTAGTTAGACCAAAAACATTATTTGATGAAATATAATCCATGTAAAATGAAATAGTCTGTGACATAATGTTAAATAATCCACCCTCAAAGCTCCCTTTGAGTTTCCCTTTCTGTTCCCACACTGGCACCCCGAGTCATTTCCTCCACCGCTTGTCAAACTCCTGCTTTTGCTAACCAGTCACCAGCGAATGGAAAGGTTACTGAACTCGCTTGACAGGCATTTCATTGAATGTGTGATTGCTGACACCACGGTTTTGCTCTAACATAACATAAAGGCTAAAGATAGGATGCAATGGTGGCTTTCTAACTCACTTTGTAAAAAGAAAAGTCAGGCTTTTGTTGCAAAGAAAGAGGCACTTTTCTTCATGCTTGACACTGATGCACCACTGTATGTGGTTAAATTGGTTAAATTGCTCAACCGGCTCACGTTGAGCATCAATTCCTCCTTTTGTGAAGGCAAGGTCGTCATATAGGGAAAATATGGGTGGGAACTTTTTACACTTTCCAGCTTTGGCCACCTGCTGGAACAGTCTGAGAGTGTTGCTTTCACTGCTACAAACACGTTTTCATCCTAAACTGTCATGCCACACTTTCCATATGTTACGGGTAGACAAACAAGAGATCCTAATAAAGTATCCCATTCATTTTTTATGAATAGGTAAATATCACCGTGTCTTGTTCTCTCTGTCAGTTGCAGCCAAGTCTGGGCGAGAGCATTCCCTTCGCCTTTGTAGATGAGTAGACTGCAAAACACCTCACCCTGAATTTGTGGGAAACTTGCTGCGGCTTACTTACTTTTGGTTAAAGCGAATCATGAATTAAATATGCTTTCCTTCAACATCAACCAGTGTTGTGAACTTAAAAGAGGGAAATTGGATTTGCAGAAGGCTCCCAGTACAGAATGCCGCACGCCGGTGCCCGTCAAGGACTGAATTGTTCAGTCGTATAAATAATGTCTCCGAAATAATCTTTTTTTTTTTTTACGTTTTTCTCCCGTTGATCGTGTAGACCTAGTTTGCCACTGAGCTCCAATAATGCAGCATGGTGCAATCATATTTTCTTTTAAATGCTTCTATGAGTTCTACTCAGATGTTTGCTTTTTTCATGCCTGCCAACATATCTAAACAGTAAATGCAGCAGAAATAACTGAGCTATAATTGCATGCTAATATGCAGAATCACCTTTCGGGCATTTAAAGTGCCCACATTTAAAATGACATTCTCTGTACAAGGACTTTGAAAGCATTTTTTTTTTCATAAAGCCATTTAAATTGCATGAATGTTTTCCAGTGAACATACAGATACAAAAGCTGGTGTGAACACTGCATCGCTGACATTAATAAAACTCGTTCAGGTAGTTGGTACCTCAGCCTTGTTTAGTACTGTAATTTGGGCTGTTATACAGAGCGGTAAGGACTGTCATCCCAATTGTTCCCTATTGTCTTCCCGAAGGCCACTCTGCCTCTCAGGTCCAGACATTGTGATTGGGTTATGATTGCTTGCTTGTTTCCAATTGATTTGTTTTGGAGGAAGCGGTTCACGTTCTACACATTTGCTCTGGCTGACCAGGGAGAGAAAGAACCGTCTTCGCACAATGGTGCCATTTGAAATATGCTGTCATGATGGATGTTTATTTGAAAAGTTAAACGCTGTATAGACAAAGATCAGCGGTATTACAGATCTGCAGCCAACCAGAACATTGAACTGTTGTCAATTGATATCTATTTTTTTTTTCTCATCTCCCTTGGCTTTCAAGTCATGCACTGGATTACTTGAGTATTATGTAACTCAGAAAAAAAGAAAGGGCAGAGAGCCCCACCGCACTGATTCACATCTCAACATGGCCACAACGGGATTCAAAACTAATTTGACAAAATCAAAAATTAAGGAAAGAAATTGAATATTTGATACTCGAATAACAGCTCATTAGATTTAATTCCTGGGACGTTAAAAAAAGTAGCAGCTGGATTTGGTGGTAAAACCAGCAGATTTTTTTTCTCCCCTCACAGAGTTTGTTTCTCAGGCTGTGAAACCAAACCGCTCCCTTATTACTCTACCTCACCTTCCGTTGCCCTGTGTCTCTAATTCCTTTTTACAAGGGCAGTGCTTTTGTTCCAAAGCGTTGGCTGCTCTCTGCTGCACGGCGCTCTCAATACAGGAACACTGCCACACTCCGGAGCCCATTATCACTTTTACTATCAGGTGAACGGAGTGTGGATGCGGCTCCTCGCCAAGTTGCATGTTCTCGCTGTGAATTCAATTTTTGTTGTGACACATTCTGTGGGAGTGTCGCCACAAAACATGTCCTTCTCCTGGATACCCGAGGCCTCGGCTGCGCCAAGTTTGTTGAGTCAGCTCAGGAGAGTGTGTGGGAGGAGGGAGGAGGGAGGTTGGAGAACGTATTACGACAACTTGTTGCTGAATTTGTGGAAACAAACAGCTGCTATATATGCTGAACTTCGAAGTAGGATCACCATCAGAGGGTTAGTCTGTCTCAAAACTTGGACACGGACGTCATCCGCTTCAACAAGTTCGGGCATCACTGTCTCCGACTTTTGTGAAAGTTTTGTGTTTCTATAGCGACTGAACCTAAAACAATCCAACACTGAAACCACCAGGCCACAAAGTACACATCTATAACCTATTTTGGCCTCCAAACATATACAGTGTACTTTTACATGATTGTAACAGCAGTATGATTTGCCGATGTCCTCCTGAATTACTCCTTGAATGTTTCTGGATTGAGACGTTCCCTTTGGCCACGCACATGCACAGAGACAGAAACGCACACACACACACAAACACAAATGCACATACCAGGCTCTCCATCGCGGCCTCTTCTTCCTCGCTTTCCCGGAGGTCCTGCAAAAAAAAGAAGGATGTAATACATTTGAGTAATTTAATCGTCTTTTTGCTTCATATCAGTTTCATATTCTTCAAGTATTCTCACAGCAGGAGGAGAAAGAGCCACTAAAGAATATTGCTTTTGGACGACAGACACCTCGAAATCTCAAGGTTCATTAAGTATTTAGGCGATATTTATACATAACCTGAAGTGGAAAAAAGGAAACACACACTGTGTTTCATGCTGTCAACCGTGTTTCTTTATCCTTTTTCTCCCCCTTTCAGCACGGACGCCCTGGCTTTTAATTTGTTTACCTAGACAGTGTTTTCCTGTTTGCCATTTTTCTGTCAGCGCCATCAATCTGCTAAAGCACAGCTGGAGGAGTAAAACAATTACACGCCCTGCCAGGTTTTACATGTTGAAGACTTGACTGGGTCGTATTGTATGAAGGTTTAGTTCTCGGTTTGGAAAGTGGGAGCATCTCTCCCAAAATGATCCATTCCTCCCAGCAATGCAGGCTATTCCTGAGGGTTGGCAGCTGGAAAAAATGTTTCAGGCATTGGCATTTTGTTTGCTCTCTGCCCCAAAAAAAGCGTGTGTATTGACAGTATAGTCAAAAGGGTAAAGCTATGACTTTTAGACGAGCTGGAAATTAAAAGTTGGGCTTGTATGATTACACAGAAGTCTCTCCACCCCATTTGAGGAGGCTTGTCAACTTGCAATGGAATGGATAACATCTAGTCCGGAAGATTGCTCTTTCCACTCAACATGAAAGGAGTTGTCAGGATCAAGAAAAAGATTGGAAGTTAATGTAACCAAGAGGAACAATCTTCCCCGTCTGGTTCTGCATCACAGAAAATATTCGGATCCAATTGCAGGCAGCAGCAATGCTGTGAAGACTTATTATGCAAATTGTTTTGGAGACTCTTCCAAACTGACAAAGAATAACATTGTGTCGCCATGTTAGGGTTCAAGATAATTACAGGAGTGTAATAGGGTTGGTGAAAGTTTTTGAACAGACTGCAAAGCTCGACAATAATTGCCTGGGTGTCTAAAGTTGCTCCAAACGATGACTTTGTGACATGGGGCTTTTATCGTCGGCTGAAAAAACAGGACCAAGAGTACAAAACAACCAGACTAATTACCTCCAACCCCCAGCCTGTGCATAACCCTCTCTTTATATTTCAGCATGTCATCCAATAAACATTCCTGCTACCTCTGAATGATTCCCTCTATATGGAAGTGGAATGAAAGCAACAAAGTCAAGAGTTAAATAAATCAGAACGCTGCCTTTTAGGACACTCCAGATATGTTACTGGGGTGCAAAATGCAGGATGATATTGCGCAACTCTTGGTCCTCAATTTGATCCCACTGTTTGGCTCCACTTCAGCCTCCAACTCTGCTCCTATTGGACCGTTTCCAGGATAATGTCAGGCGCTGCCAGCGAAGGGTCCAGGCACAGTTTAAAGTATGTAACCACAGGTGGAGTTTGACTCTCACTTTACTATGATTCACATCAACCCTGGTTTCTCCATAGGTTTGTTTTTCAAGGTTGTAAAAGAAACAGAAGGGGGTTTACTGCACTTGGCAGTCACTTCATTATTGCTCACTTTGAAATGACACTTGACACCTCTGAGAGGATTTTCTTTGTGTGTCGATACGACATCCTCCTGATTTTGGTGGTGTATTTTAGACAGCTGCAGAGAAAACACTCCCCACATGGGAGTTGGTGGTCAAGACAAAATACCCAACATTATTTTCAGATATCATGGTGAGTTACTTTATTCGTCGCAATATTTTTGTTCTGATTATAGACTGTAAGGAGAGATACCAAGCAACTGTACCAGTAACATTTAAAACTTTGTAGAAATATGCCAAGACAAATGCTATAAAGTTTCAGTTTTTGAAACACAAGAGAAAGAATAACCTAAGAGTTCAGGACCAGTCAAAGGCAGTTCTCACATGTTTTTAAATCAATTAAGACAAAAAAAGAGAATTTTTCTGAATCCTCTGGTCATAAATAAAATCAATCAGACTCAAACTGAGTCCTAAAGTGCTGAGAGATCTTAAGCTGCCTATCAGGGAAAAACATTATTCTTGCTCAAAAACATTGTATTTGGCCTGCTATTCTCTCACAGCATCCCAAGTACTGTCATGGAACAGTGGTTTCAGAAAAAATGTGGCAGGGAATTTTATGATGAGGGTCAACAACTATGAACACTAGGAACTGTTGAAACCTTTTCAACCTTTTCAACCTTTTCAACAGCTTTCGAGTCTAAAGGGGAAATAAATCAAAGTGAACTTGTCGTTCATTTAAATGTTTGGTCGGACAGAGTCTGTGGTCGGACAACTCAAAACTGCCCCTGTGTATTGTGTTTTTACATTGTGTTGTATGGTGGGTCTTGCTTTTTAGAAAGAAAGCCACATTATAAGTGCTATTTGGCTTCACATTAGGCCGTACTGCTGCTGGTGTGGCTCTATGGATGGCAATGTCAGTCAGTCCACAACTGTGCTCCAGATATACTGTGCTCCACAACTATTGGTTTGGATCGTCAAGAAACTGTGTACAGACATCCGGGTCCCCAGAGGATGAGTCCAACTTTCTTTTCCTTTACCGCCGCCACAATATTTACATTTGTGGTTTTGACTGAAATTGGATGGATTGCCATGAAATTTGATTCAGACATGCATGTCCCCCCCAAGGGTGAATTGTAACTTTGGTGATACATGAATGCCTCTACTAGTTACAACATCACATCAAAATTCTAATTTGACCAAAACTTTCCAAAAGAACCCTGAAAACTACCGACATTCCCATCAGCCTCATCTGAACTTTGTGTTCAATGCAAATCAGCAAATGATAGCATGCTAACACTCCAAAGACTCTATGATGGTGAACATGGTAAACATTATAACCTGCTGAACATCAGCCTGTTAGCATTCAACTCAATGCACCACTATGTCCAAGTACAGCCTCATTAGCTGCCAGCATGGCTGTTTTAGTCTTAAACACAAATATCAGGCAACTCAAATTTTACTATGTTAATTAAAAATACAAATATAATATTTGTGACTATGATGCAATGTAAGCAGTGAATGTCAATGCCTGCAGAAACGGTTATTAATTCATTTTACATATAGATAAGATACTGTCAAACTTCACAACACGCTGCAAATTGGAATATTGACTGGTGAATATTCAAGATTGTCATTCTACACATCACCAGTCAAAGTCATTCATGTGAGAGCAGGGATTTTTTTTTCCCACATAAAAGTCGACACACTAAACCATATAACTTCTCGAACGTTGTATCTGTTAATATGATGCAACAGATCGTGATGTGAGAGCAGCATGGAATCATGAGCACAATGTTTTCAAGTCTTATTCATATTGTGCTTTTTTTAGGAACAGTAAAACAACACAACATTGTGTACAATCCAACAGACTGTTTTTATCCTAAATATTGATAGAAGTTGTCATTTTAATGCTATTTGGCAGAACAGAATCCCATGTAATTGGCAGTATTGTGAAACATGCGGTTTCAAGCCATGGCTGTATTGTTTTTGAGTTGTTCATTACAACATTATTTCAAAGCTACGGATTGCCTGACATAATAAACTTCTTGTTTATATTTCATACATTTGAGACACAATTGCATTTTAATACTACCCTTCATCCAAACAATATTGATTTGCTCTGAACAGCGAACCGAACTGCAGCTCTATTTCTCTTTTCCTCCGAATCAATCAGTTTGATTCACAATACCAGCATTGTTTCAGAGCTTGATGTACATAATCAGACCACTCAATGGTTCTCTCGCAAAGCAATACAGCCATTCCTCAGACTAAAAGGTACGCCAAAAATAACAAACTGGGTACCAGCTACAACCTCCAAAGTAAATCAGGTTTGAAGGGAATTGGCTTTAGACTTCTCAGCATGTTTGAGATATATATATATTGAGATATATTTGCATTGTCCCGTGTTAAAATATCATCCGCACTTATTTGATTTTGTTTTTGTTGAGTAATGATTCAAAGAAGACAACACACATTAAGACGCTGCACTTCCTACCGGCCGTGCAACAAACACCTGCTTATTGAGAACTTAGTGCCAAACAGAGAAAGATTTCATGTTTGATTCCCTGCACATTCTCCACGGTTCATTTTAAAACTATTTTCCCCTTGCTGTCATGCTAAATTGTAAACCACCACCGTATTTCATGGATACAAAAAAGTGCCGCATGCTGACTCACTGTTTAAATACGAGTCATAAAAATAAAATGTCCAGAATGATTGTTTAGGAGAAATGTCATGGCAATACATTAATTCCAGGGCCAATGTTTTAAGAAACTGACCTGCCATCGTTTTGCTGGCGTGACTTTGACACCCGGCGTCTTTCAATGATTTGGTTCTCCAAAAAAAATAATAATACGCAATCGTCTTTCGTATGCTGTTCTATAAACACTACGCTTCAATTTCCAGTTGAAATGTATGACAACGGTTTTGTTGTGATCGTCAAGTTCCATCACGGTGTAAAAGTTATGTCTGCGTCATGTGTTGGCAAACTGTTCAATATCTTTGAAAAAACATTTAAAACAAAATGTCTCTTCAATTTCATCACAGTCTGTCTATATCAGAATTCAAGGATACAGTATGTTGGGCCATCTCAAGGTACTTAAACTTGGAGCTGTGGTTGAATGAAATGTTCAGAATATAGCTAAAAAAAATCTGATGATCAATGTCTTTACAAGCATTCCAAGGATTTAAGGAGATTTAGTCGAAATAGACTTTAATATAGTCCATTTAAACCCACAACATGGATGGATAAGTTTATTAATCCTGGCAACTATTGGGTATCCAGGTCAACGGAACTAAAGCTGCACAAAACCTGGCTTTCTACTGTACAATCATTTGTTACTTTACAAGTACATTTTTGTGGAAACGTCTGGCAAAGAGGACAACAATTTTGATCCAACTTCCTTATTACTCTGCCTGACAATGAATAAATCAATACATAAAAGGATAATTCATGGAACACTGAGTCCACTGTCTAAGGGAATAAATTAAAATTGGACCACAATTACACAATCAGCCTAATCTTTAAATGTCACTGCTCTCGTCATCTGAAACGGGATGTGTATTGTTGTCAAAATATGATTTGTAAAATAAAACAGCTAACACACAGAGCCTCTCCCGCACAATGACTTTGTGCACGTTTTTCAACAGAACTATGTTGAGAAAATATTCTCCTCGCAAGATGTCAAGTCTGCCATTTACTCCCCTCAAGAGCTCTCGGTGAAACCTCACAGACAATAGCGAAGATTACTTTTAAATACTAAGAATTTCTGTGTCCAATGCAGCGGTTCAGCAGTATGCAAGAAGTGGACAGTCACCGTGACGTCTCCCATTGGTTTGTGGACTACGGTTTCGAAGCCTTTAGTTTGGAACTCTTGACGGTTGTCGTCTTGTTTTTTTGGAACCAGAAGTGACAGGAGATGTTGGAGCTAAGTTGAACCGAATCCTGAATAAGATATTTGTAGTTGACGAAAAATGTTACATGAACTGAAAACACACTGTGAAAGGGTTAAAGATCCAAAAACGAAAACACAGTCAACTCTCAGAGCAAACAATGCTGTGGTAGCGGCCTGTCAACCACGAGGTAGCCAAGCGTACCCTGCTTTATCGTCTATTTGACTCTAAATGGGACCATTATTTAATAAATGAACATCATGCTGTACTGAAGAAGATTGAAATCATGAATTAAACAATGTTTAGTGAGGTAATAACTCAAGTAGGAAGTAGGGTCATTTTCTCATAGACTTGATAGCTTGTCTATGATAGACGCCCCCTGATAGCTATTAGAAAGAATGCAAGTTTTGGGCACTTTGGCATTGGCTTCACTTTTCAGAACCAGTTGTTGCCACCTGGGTGCAAGTATCCTTGGTTAGAAATCACTACAGTAGTTTATTATTCTCTGTATGCACTCAACAAGTTGTGTGCTCCCGATTTAACTCATCACATGTATAGTTTATCGACCTACTCTGCTGACCTCTGAGGTCTTTGAGGTTACAAAAGTTAAACGTTTACAGTTGAACTGCACCCGAGTGTCTCCGGCCAAACCACTGATTCAAAACTCAAGGAAGTCTAACACAGTCAACAGATAACAGAAGGATGAGATGAAGATCTGGACTGTGTCTCCACCAGATTCTGACTCCTCTTGAGGTCATCAGTCATGGGCATCGTTGAGAGAAATGGAAAGGTCCCCTTCAACTTGTGACCCAGCAAACTCACTCCGGAAAGGAAGCCCTAGTTGTACTCTGAATGACCTTCTTAACTACTTGTACTAATCCCTTAATTTCCTCAAACCATTTAGGAGAGATGAAGAGACAGAAAGCAGAACAAAGTTTCTTATGAATTAGTTTTCAGTCCTGTGCATGGCTCCAGGAACTTGTTGCTCTCTAAATGTTAATAGCATGACTGGTTGTTCACCTGATCCTATTAAGACATAATGTGCTTCTCCACATAACAGAATCACACAAACTATTTAATGGGTGTCACAGCTTTGAAAAAGGGAATCTGAAGGGTCATACAAAAGCACACAAGAGCTGTTCATAACAGACATTTGCCCTGCTAGGATTTTTTGGATTTATGGATGTTTGCGATTCACTTAAAGTCAGCTGCACATTGTGTCAATGGAAGTTCAACTCCTGGAAATTAGAGGTAACTTTCCACATTCCAGAAATCTGATACAAGGAGCAGCAGACTACAGCACGGTTAGCATGTCATGTCATTCAATTTCAAAGAGCAGCCCTACTATCAACCTCTCTTAATGCCGGTGGTTCTTTAGCAAATAGGAGCCATGCTGTTTGGATTCTTTTTCTTGCAAGCAAAAAATAAACTGTGGATTATAATACAGAATAGTATAATAGTTTGTTAACCATTTTAAGTGGGCTAAGCTACTATCATATAATGTTAAATCAAGATATCCGACATGTTCTCTTTAGGGGTTTTGGCAACTCGATACAAACACCAAATTCTGCAGGAGAATTCAGGGGCTACTTAAATGTTCCAAAGACACACATTTGAATCCCAAACCTGACCGAGAAAAACAATGTCCTAAAGGATATTTCACATCATTTTCTGATTCAGTGGCATATATCTTCATTATCCTTATTTCCAACTGCACTTAACTCTAATGCAACCATTTCCTGAATAAATATGATGATTACAGCCATTTCCTTAATAATTCTTCCAAATAGTATTTATTCTGTTGCCCAGTAAAGAGACCATTGTGTCTGATTTTTACATTTACTCATACTCTTTTGGTGCACTTATTTTGTCACCACATAATACCTTGTACAGTATTCTAAATAGTGCACACACACACACACACACACACACGTCTACCCAGTTTAAATGCAGATTTTCCATTTTTGGAATAAAATGAAACAGGGCTGTAGCTGCCGTTACCTGTATTCTACCACTTTCTTCAAGAACATCCTTGTATTTACCTGCATTCATTACATGTAAATCATGCATCGTGTTTACATTGCTACTCAAGAGAGTGCGATTTGTTCGCTGTAACTTTACAGTTTGATTTATACAACGGCCGTAAAGCAAGACCTCTCACTGAACAAACAGTCATGACGGGTAACGAACAATGACGCCTGCGCCACAAACTCTAATGAAACTCGGTTCTGCAGTTTTCAATTACAAGACATCATGAAAACGCACAGTTCTGATATAATCAAGAGTCCATGTCAGTGTTCTAATTCACAGTACCAACGGGACACTTGTTAATGTCAGACAGTCCCAGGATATCACCCCAACACGAATCTGAAAATAATTATATCAAGCAGCGTTCATTATGACGCAGAGTGCAGCAACTGATTAAAAAATAAATTAATGATGCGTACTTTCTGCAGGCTGTCTATGTGTGTACACTCGGTAGTGGTCAGAGGATGTTATCAACTTGAAATTAATTCATTTCTACACCCATCCCTGATGGATATGGCAATTTCGTGCCAGTGTGTGTGTGTGTGTGTGTGTGTGTGTGTGTGAGTTTGTGCGTGTGTCGGTTGGGTCCTGCGCTGTGTTTGTCCAGATGCCAGTTATTAGTTCATTAAACGCAGAGTCAATCCATTATGATGCAAGGAATTTGTCTGTCGCTGCAGGGCCCATTAACACTGCGTCAGGCAGATTGAACTAGTATTAAAAGTGCATCTCTCTCTCTCTCCCCACACCATCACAGTAAAATAGACTTGCCCAGTGCTCCACTGATTGCAGACAATTTAACTGCATTTTTCACTTGAGTCTCTGCATTGATTGAGCAGTTACAGTCCTGCAGTGGACATTTACACCTAACACCAAAACAAAGACACACACACACACACACACACACACACACACACACACACTCACACTCATACTCATACTCTCTTGACAAACTGTTTCAAGGACTGAAAATCATTACCGAACAAGCAGCTCTTCTCTAAATCTTTGTCAAACTCACACACACACACACACACACACTCGTAAAAGACAAATGACATGAGTACGACTATAGCTGGCAGGCACGCATTGGATCATTTACGTTTTTCCTTCAGTTCAGTGTCAAGGCTGGAACGCTCCTGAGGAGGAAGCAGGGCCTTCGAGAGAGTCTTTTCATCACCTTCAGAGATCAATGTGTTTTCCTCTGGCAACAGGCTGAGTGCTGGGATATTTGAGACCCACCCTGTGCACTACACACTGCAATTATCCTCCCCGCAGTACTGACTGCGGTTGTGATGGAAGCACAACACACTCCCTGATGAGGGGAGGTCAGTAATAAGCCAATCGATTGGCCAAGTCCCATCGCTTTATGCTGCGAGTTAAATTGGCGAAGGCGGCCATCCTGATGGCTCTATCAGAGAGCTTCGCTGTGGACTGAGGACACTCCTATAGTAACAGAAGCTTGCACGCGAGGGAGTGTTACGTTTAGGTAAGTTAACTGGAAATTGAAAAAAAAATTGGAAAAAAGATCCAACAATTTAATGTCTGAAATATGAAAACGGGAAACACAAGGATGAGCCCA
The DNA here is from genome assembly GCF_910591455.1 of Pholis gunnellus. Lineage (NCBI taxonomy): Eukaryota > Metazoa > Chordata > Actinopteri > Perciformes > Pholidae > Pholis > Pholis gunnellus. Next base: position 9,403,883 of record NC_136550.1, read on the forward strand.
GCCTGGCCTAGACGGGCTAAAGTGCAGTCCACAGAGAAAATGAATGGTTTCTTTTGGGAGATAACCAAGTTATATCTTGGCATACACGCATGCGTGCCCAGTGGTTTAGAAATCCACCAGATAAATACAACCCAATTTGATTGTCAAGACAAACTGGCCATCGAAAGCAGACTAGTCAGCTTGCAAGAAAACCGCAAGGTGTTGGAAGCATGTTAACAGAAACATCAGCAGTCAATAGCTTAAGGACAAAAGGTCTCACGGGTGTGACTTGTGGAATCTGATTTGCACAAGCACATGTATTAAACACTGAGGAAGGGCCAAGACTAGAAGTTCATTTATCCACTCAGCAGAGGCACGCAGAGGGGAAAGCAACCTCAGCCTAACCTAGCATTGATTAGCTACAGTCAGTGACTGATTTAAGCTTCTGACCCCGAGTACCCTGTTAGTCAATCAATAGCCCTTATTAGACCTTGAAATACTGAGATGCAGATGTGAGCAATTAAACCTACTGTGCTTATTTTAGCACTTTAAGATAAACTACTGTAATTTCATCATTCCAGCTGGTCGAATCCTGATTTATCCATTACATTACAGTCATTTAGCAGACACTTCTATCCAAAGCCACTTACAATAAGTGTATTCAACATAGGTATTCAAGGGAACTACTAGTCACCAGAAGTCATAAGTACATCTCTTTTGTTAAACAAGTATCTAAGAGCATAAACCAGAGAAAAACGTATAATGGAGAAACAAAGGAATACAATAGGTGCAACAAACTAATACGAATACAATAAGTGCTAAGAGGAAGGTTCAGGGTAGCACTTCTTGAAGAGGTGGGTTTTCAGCCTGCGCCGAAAGATGGGCAGCCGTTGGAAAAGTGACTTGATGGCATCCAGATGAGCACATGGACACGTAGCAAAGTGACTCCTACCTTGGGATCAGTTGCTTTTGAAGCTGACCGAGGGTGTGTTTGGCGAATATTGTACCAAGCATACTGATGGCGCCGTATCACATAGACCTGTGTGTGTGTGTGTGTGTGTGTGCCTTCTTCTGTGTGCGCTTGCTCAAATAGCTGCAAGAGCATTTCTGGTCACTGGAAGAAATTGTCAACCAAGATGCCAAAAGGCAAATGGGACATACAGTGCATGGTTAGCATCAAATGATCCCTCTCTTGTTCAAGTTCAAATGAAATACTTTATCTGCGTTTAAGACTTCTATGGCTATTGGATGTCACATTGAAATCATGTGTAACCCTATACCTGCTGCTAACGAACGACATGACTGCTGGCTGACCTTATCATTACCAGGGATGTGTGAGCCAGTATGTGCTGTGTGCGTATGTGTCTGTGGTGCGGATGGCTTTAGAGCTATATAACATGGACCACAGGGCCCCAAACAGCTCGAGGACAGTCATTGCAGTTCCTCAACCAGGATTAAGTCACTGGAGGAAAGCCAACTGCGTGTAATTGAAACATTTTATTACACGTTTTTAACTATTTCAATAGACTGACATACAATAGGCCCACTCTCCACACACTGGTTGTGCACCTAAAGTAATGTTTTTTAAAATATTTGCCTCATATTTGGTGCTTCTTTGGGATTATACAGAACAAATACCATGTACTTTTATATAGTATCATATACTTTCTTTATGCATTTCCTGTACATTTTTCCATTCATACAGTATATAAGTGTGCAACATATTCCAAGTTGTTCATGTTTGCATTGCAAGATCTTTTCCCTCATTGAAATATAAATTCTAAGTAATTAAAGGGTCAGTTTACCTAAATTACAGACAAAAGTAAAAATGTTCTCACTCTCTAGTGGTATTTTGGCCTGGAGATAGTGTTGGCTTTATTTTAAGTGTGTATAAGGAGAAGTAAATGAACGAGGAAGTGATTTCAGACACAACTATTGTCAATCAAATCTGATCAAACCACCACCACACAGTCCAAATGAAGCAGAGTTTTAAAGTGTTAAACTCTTTATAAATCAGCGACCATTTTTCGATGCGATCACACCAGCTGTGTCACCAAATCTGGGTATGGGGCATTAATTGGGGAGAACCCTTCCCCACTACTTACACCTTCCTACTTGCGGCGCCTTTGCTCAGACCAGAAACATCTTCCCAGTCTGCCTTCAATCTGATCTCAACTGCACACCTGTAAAGTTGTGTGGCTGCATCTTGCACAGCTGCCACGCCACAGACGGGCAGACATATAAACACCTGGCAAAGTACTCAAAAACCTCCTCTGTGGTAGTTCCCGCTACAGTGGGTGTCTCCAGTAACGCATTTTGTCGTGATGACTCAGAGTCAATCTCACAGGGCGACAACAATACCGGCGTAGCTGTTGCTGCCGGTAATAATGACAAAGGATGATTTTCTTTTAACTTGCAGAATTCTTCATGAATACAATTTTTTCAAACTAAGTTTTCAGGGTTTATAGTGTTTTTTAATGCACAAACCTCCAGCATCCGCATGGTAAAACACCACAAAAGCCTTTAGAAAGACCTTTGATCTAAACTAATACTGGTACTAACCTGCAATTTCACTAGGATTTCCATCCCCTTTGATCTGCCCATTATGGTTGTGAGTGCAATATAATTTTTTTCTCTACACTTAACTATATTTCATCCCCACAGCTTTAAAGGGCTTCATTTTCACGATCCTTCAACTTATCAGCCAGCCTTGGTGGTCTGAGGCTGGTGTTTACTTGAGCATTGCATGACCTATGTTGGATTATTCCTGCAACAGTTTGAGCATGCAAGCGTGACGGGGACAGGCTCTTATGTCATAGATACCCTATCTTGTCAACAGCAAAGGAAAATGTATGATAGAGAGGCTGCGATGAGGAGGGGGGCGGAAAATAAGCTGGGAAGGAGATCTCTTAGTAGAATAGAGGGATGAAAGATTTAGGAGCAAAATGGAAAGCAGAGAGTCTGGAGCAGAGTGTTTTAAGTCTGTTGCGTGAAGTTGTTGAATTCACTATTCATATAAAACTCTTCAGTCAGGGCAGATGTTACGGTTGTTACACTTTAGCAATGTACGTTGCACATGAAATGACAGTGAAGGGATCTTTTTTTCATTTCAAATGAAAGAATTATGTAATTTAAGTCTGAAACTAGAATTTCATCAAACTGAAAATGCTCCACTGAACTCTCAAAACTGCCTTCACGAGTGCCAATTTAGCCCTCTGCTTAGCACTGGCTGCAAAAAGTACAATCCAATCTTTCCATTTAGCACTCCAGTGAATAGAATAATAGCGCAGTATGTCACATCAGCTATGGTATTATCTGTAAGTATAAAGTCCAGCCTAAGAATGCAGGGAGGCGTCATCTCACCAGACCAGCAGGTGCTGACAGATTGAGATGGAAGGTTGATGTTCCAGTAGGGCAGGTATGTACAGTTACCACAAATAGCATCTATCAGACCAACTAATCATCTGCCTCTCGCAAACCTGTATAACATGCACAGTTGGCAGGATAAACAGCATTACTCCTTTGTGTGTCTGTATGTTCATGACTAAAACACAGACATGTGAATGTTAATTTAAGGCCTTCACACACAAGGGGCATGACGAATAAATACAAAAGGAAATTGTGAAATACATGCCTGCGAATATTTTGCATCAACACTATTCACGAGTATTGACGAGTGTTGAAACACTTTTTCAGTAAAAGGTTTTAAATAAATAGATTTTCCCAGGCAGAGTTCAAACTACCGGGATCCTCTTGAGCCAGAGCGGTCTCTGGCAATGATTTTGAGTTCTCTCTGGTAAACAGTTACGCACTGTATATGTCTAGGGCTTTTATTGTGTAGGTAAGAACAGAATAAGTGAATCTGGTATGCGCTGCCTTTGTCAAAGTTGAAAATAGTATTAAAGTTTGCCGTCTCGGTCTACAGAGTTCCAACTAAGTGCCTCCCTGTTGTTGTACAATATAGTGTGCGTTTTGAATATGTCTATTTTGTATAACATGATGCCTTTATTCGCAGTGCGAAACCTAAAAAAAACAGTCATGCCATGTAATCTTTGCATTCTGTGTGATTATTTATGACAAAAGCATCAGTAAACCCCAACAAACAGTGATATTTATTCTCCGCTACCAGTCCACACTCTAAGTCCAAGTGGGGACTTGAACCGGCAACCCTCCGGTTCTTCAAACCAATTCCCCATAAACCTAGCTACTGACTATATCATTTCATGACTTCGCTGATTGTCCGAAATAAACTAAAAACAGCGCAGATGAGCCCTGTGAGAATGCCGAAAGTGTCTCCCAGCACTTCATGGGTCCTGAGTGGAAACCAAAATAGAGTGTCATCATCGGAAGAGTCAGCCAGCTCCCAATTTATTTTCCCAACCCAGGAAACCCCTCTACAAGGCTCTCCAGGTTGTGAATCTCTTCTTTAGTTTCCAAAAGACATCCCCAAAACAACTAAATCCCCAAAACACTAAATACTATTAGAAATTATTACAGACCACAAAGTATGCCAATCTTGCCACTATGGACTTGTAATGATGTAAATATACGTAGATACGTCAAGAACACAAAAGCTGGAGTGCAATTCTGTGGCGAAATAAATTGGTAGGAAAAGCCCTGCAAATGAACAAGGCTCCCGATTTTCTAACCTCTGTCAATGTTTCCTTTAAAAAAACAAACAAACCACTGCAACTTCACTTACTTTTGTGAGCCATTAATTCCCCTTAATGAGGGCATTTTCTTTCACAAAGCAATCACAGTTTCAAGCAGGACCTTCCTCCGGAGCTGAGTCATAGCCGATAACAACAGGCTTTATATACACCTTGTTCATTTTTACTGCAGAACATGATGTAAAAGCAATTTTGCTGCATTCAGTCAGGGGAGCCTTATAAAAAGGAATAAAAAAAAGTTAATTCCATCCTCTTACCTTGTTGATGAAACATTTATGCAGCAAGTTGTTCCACGGAAATTGCCCAATCCTACACACATTACTGCTCAAGCTGAAAGTCAAGTACGAAAGGATTTACACAGAAAATATTAAACCACCGGTTGTTGGTTTATGCAGTACTTTCCCTTTATCGCCATTATTAAAGCAATAGTTTTACATTTAGTGAAATGTTCTTTTTCGCTTTCTGTCTCAAACTTGGATGTAAATTAATGTGAATCTACAGCTTGCAGCTGCTTAGCTAAGCTTTACATAAAGACTGGAAATAGAGTAAAAACAGCCTGGCTTTCTCCAAAGTAAAAAAAAAATTTAAATCCATCTGCCAGAACCTCTGAATCTTAATTATTCTTAGAGACTATTTCTTGGCCCGGTACAGCGACGAAACTACCTTGAGTCACCCCTGGTTGCAAAAGGTGACAACCCGTCACATATATTGGGCCAAATTGGTTTGTCCCATTGGTTTGTCCCATAGGGGACGTCTCTTGTCCCGTATTGGGACCTACTCTATTCAGATCATGTGTTGATCACATCACAGGTGCAATCAGCAGTCATTCAATCACAGGCCCCATTATGCGCATCAGTATAGTGTTTAGACTAAATACCTAAATTCCTGCCAACAAATTTGCAAATATCTGTTAACCTGCTCAAAATATAAGACGTGGGTTAAGACTGGGAAGCAAAAAGGACGTGGGTTAAGCCTTCTTACATGTCATGTAAGGACTCTCTTATGACTTGACAAAAACCTTCTGTTATTTATGCCACTAGTAATTCTCAATGGGCTATGGAGATGAGAATGACTCAACTCAGCATGCTACAACCGAAATACACAAGCGGGCCACACTAGCTGAAAAGTGCCAGCAATATTGTTACGTCCTTCATGACCTCTACTGCAGAAATTGACAAAAATCGCATTGAGTGAAGCCTTGCATGTGTACTATACGGTGTGAATACGGACTCAGCTACAGCACCGGCTGTCTTGTGAAGCTCATGCTTAGTGTCACGACTCAAATGTTAAGGAAAAGGAGGCACTTGGCTGAGATGATTACAATGAATGTTTTAGGACCAAAGACTGTGTGGGATATTCTGAATGAGCTGTTCTAGACCGAAGGTGAGCCTGTGTATTTATTAGTTGCCACCGGCGCCTCAAACAAGGTGAATAGAAAAACTTTTCTCTGTGTCTGATCGAGTGTGGCGCACGTTACTTGACTTTTATGAAGCCAGTGAGCAAAACTGCAAATGGCATACATCAAGCTCTGATGAACTGCCTGGAAAAGCATGAACTGGATATTACACACATCACAGCATATGCAACAGATAATGCTAATGTCAACTTTGGAAAACACCACAGTGTTCACGATTTATTGAGCAGTGCCAACAATGACATTATGAAATCTAATTGCCCTACATAAAGATCTACATCATGTCATGTTTCTTTCTGGCTTTGCAAAAGGACAAAGGACTGCTTGAATCAGTCAAGAGCAGCAAAACCATCCATGGAAAAAAGACTTGGTGAGTCATGATGCCCCTCTTTTGCATTTGCAGTATTTATTTTATTTTTTGCAGTAAAGGACCAAATTGTGATTTATTTGATCATTCATGTTTAGGTTTATCCACAAAGGCGTACATAATGATACGTATTATAAAGCTATGTACATCACACATCTCCATCCTGCTGTATATCTAAAGGAAACTTATAAAAGGTACAATTCCTGTGCCAAGTTCTTGTTAACTTTTAAAGAGGAGGAGCAATAGAAAGCATCCCGACTGGAGACATTACAAACTGGCATAGGAAGTGCATGGCCCAGGATGGAAGGGCTCTACAGCAGGTAACTAAAACCGCACAGAACCTCATGGGTACCCGTACCGAGCATCAGTGATATTGGTGAAAAGAGGTGCCTGCGAAGAGAGAAAGCGATATTAAAAAACATCACTCCAGCAACAGCCTGTTGCCATCTGGCAAGCATTACAGAAGCATCAGCTGCCATACCACCAGACTTCAGAGCAGCTTCTTTCCTCAGGCTGCAGGACTCCTAAAATTATCCTCCACCCTACGCATATAATGTAGTTTTGTTTAGTTTTTTTGTGTGTATTTTCTTATGTAGCAAAATGGGATTTTACCTGCATTTTATTACACCATGACAATACGTGAACTTTGTAACCTTGTACAAAATTAAATATACACTTCTTTGCCTTTGGCAACCATAAAGAAGACTGCAAAAAGTCAATACACCAGGCCATAAAACAACTTGTAGTGGTTTTTTTACCTTTGAAAAAATATGTTACAGGAGCTATATGTTTCACTGTATATTTAACAGACTTACAAGAGCTGTATCAATCTTTTCTCTGACCCTGCCAGAAAGGGAATATGTGGAAGTAAAACCATCGGTAAACCTCAGCGTCCGCCGCTTTCATGCTCTGAGAAACACCAAACGCAGGGCACGCACCACCATGCAAAGATAATCGAAACATTTCCAAAGCCTAACACAATAAGAGAAAAAGCATTTGTGTAATTGTATTAACCAAAATATTTGAGACTAGGACTGTACAAAGTGACAAGCTTGTGTAAAAAAACAACAACAAAAGAATACATAAATTCATGTGACAATCGAGGTCTGGAGGACTTTTTCTGTCATTCACAAAGACGTGCCAGACACGGTAACACAATGCCACTGACTCTTTCACGATCCCTTGAAGTTCCGCTAAAAAGGAGTGTTTTGATAGCATTCAGGCAAGGTACCTCTGCATCATGTTTCCTCCCCGTGTGTCAGTCAAACTGACCAAGTCAAAGGTTAAAGGAGGAGGAGGGGGAAGTTCATCCTCCTGGGACAATTTGTAATCCTGACCTGTAGTTTCAGGTGGTTGGAGGACCACAGTAAAGCTTGTGGTGGGGCCCGGTTCTTCACTGGTACACATTGTTCTTATTAGGGGTTTGATCTTTAAGGGTTTCAGCTAAGAAGCCGCAAATACCACTGTGCTAACAACTCCTCAGCTCTGAGCCATGGTATTGGCTGCCTTGGAATAAACATTCTCTCCTTTTTATATATTACATACTAGCTACTAGTGTGTGTGTGTGTGTGTGTGTGTGTGTGTGTGTGTGTGTGTGTGTGTGTGTGTGTGTGTGTGTGTGTGTGTGTGTGTGTGTGTGTGTGTGTGTGTGTGTGTGTGTGTGTGTGTGTGTGTGTGTGTGTGTGTATATATATGCAGTTTTTATAAATATTTAAGCAAGCTGGTCTATGATTTTACAGATATGATAAGGCTGTCAATTTAAATCCCCAGACTGTCTGTAAAAATACAGAATGTGTGCAGAAAGTAAATGAATAACACTCTCCCCTCCCTCACAACTAATTTCAAAGTTCCCCTGAGCGAAGCACTTAACCCCCGACTGCTCCAGTGGAGCTCCTCAGGAGCCTGATAAAGGAGTGTGGTTTTACTGGGCAGCTTATAGGTGAGACCGCGAATCAGACAAGTTGCGGACAAAGGGTGAGCATGGTCAGTTGCGCTTTCTGTGTCTGGATCATATATATATTTATGGAACTGACTTGGTGTTTGTGAGAGTCACCTACCTCCACATCAAAAGGGGACATATCATGAGAACGGCGCTAAAACGGAATATTTCAAACAGAAGGTGAATACTCTACAGTCAGACAGACAGCGTGAGAAACACACCAAAATACATGTGTGAGCCTGAAAAGGAGTATGAAAGAATTCGCCATTCTTAGCTTAGCATAAAGACTGAAAACAGAGGCTTGTCTGGCTCTGTCTCTAGTTAATAAAATCCACTAAGTAACCAAAGTTAAAAGTTTGTGAATGTATTAGTTTTTTGTGGATTTTTGAACCAGAGCCAGGCTAGCTGTTTCTCCCAGTTTCCACTAAGCTAAACCAAGCTAACCAGCTGCAGTCTTTTATTTACAGAATAATTAACAGATCTGTATCAACCTGCTCAAATAATTCTTAGCAAGAAAGCAAATACGCGCATTTCCAAAATTGTAGAACTATTGCTTTAAGGAAATTATTGCATGAATAAAGAAACTTGGTACAAACTTCCACAGTTACACTGCTTAATGCACTGTTGTAAAAATGGTTAAAGAAAACATAAAATACCATTTTCAACTGTCCCTTACTAAGACATTTCCAGTAAAACAGGATGTTTGTAAAGGACATAACATGAGCAGGGAGGGCAAGGTGAACCATGGTAAACATGGAAAGTGACTCAGAAGTCCTGGAAACAAGCCTGCATGGTAATTCAGAGGACTACTTGTGCCCTCATGATCAGACTCAAGCTATTTCAGTAGGAAGTGGACAAAACCATTAGAGTGCAGGATGTAGCAGGACCAAGGAGAGGAGTCACTTTGTATTAAGGACTCCGTGTACATCAGGACATGGAGAATTAGATAACATGAGAAAAACACATTTTCCCTTTAATTGATCTCTACTCTTGCGGTTGTCCCTTATAGTTGTGTTTTACACTAAAACAACTACAGGCTCTCTGGTACACTGCAGCATTTTAACGAGCTTGTGAATTAAAGAGCTTTTAAAGTTTGGGGCGCACACCTTATGTGGTACGGGTTCCAGCTGGCCAACGCACAGAACAATCGGTTGTGCACAAATGAGAGCCAAATTTGCAGAGGTCTTAAATTACCCAGGACAATCATCTCCTCTTACATCTCCCGTAATGAGAGAGATTATAGGAGATCAGGCCTCTGAATCTATTCTGTTCCACCATAAATCATAAGAAGACATGCAGGATTCTATTTGCCCTGCTCGCTTAACCTTGGCAGCACGGAAATTGCAGACCAACCAAATACCCTGAGCTCAGTATGAGAAGTATTTACAAAAGAGATTTGAGGAGGTGGGCTGTACCAGTAAATGGCAAACAAACTAATATCCATGGCCGAAAAGAAAGGAGTCAAGATTGTTATTAGATAAACAGTGAACAAAACCAGCAGTGCAGCGGAGGATCCTTTGGTTAAATGGCTTAGGAGCAGAACCTGGATGCTATTTTCAGGCCACCCATTTGTTCCAGTCCAAGCCAAAGTAGAAATCCTACAGCAAACAATGCGGCTATTGAGTTCCTGGATGGGGCGGTGATACAATCTATTCTTATTTAGAGCTTGTGTGTGTGTCCACAAGGATACGAGAACGCATTCTGTTATGGATTACCTCCATGGCATAACGAGCCGCTACACAAACACGTAAGCTAGTGGTTTTTCTCCTGAAGCGGCTCATACGCTGCATTTTTAATGTTGTGGTTCGTTATTTTTCATCCAAAATAAGTCTTTCATGTCTGCGGAGCATTGAACATGTATGTTGCTGTCACCTCTCACAAAGACTCCGTTTAATCAAACTACAAAGCTTTTGCTTGCTTCATTAAAAAGACAGAGCTGGGCCAGAGATGATGACATTGAGGAAACTTTTGGGCTTGAAAAATAAACTTTTTGGGTGGAGATCAGATTTGGTTTTCGGACAAGTGACAAGTACCGTAACTGGCATCTCTTTTTGAGTCTCCTGCAGTTCCAATTTCCAAACGTTAATGAAAATGGCATTAGACAGAAGTATATGCATGTTTCCTTATTTACAGTAGGGGACTGCTGGAACATAGACTGGACCACACACGAGACATGCACGCACTTTCCACTCACAGAAAGTAAAAGGCCATTTGCTTTGAGCATTTTAATAAAGAGGGACATCCTCGGAGATGCTTATGATAACAGATTACTCTTTTTGATCGCTACTCTTTGAAGCAGAGGAAATACATTTGGACTATGGTTTGGGTTGACGGCTTTCATCTTGTTCTATCTAAAAGTATGCCCATTTAAAAAAAACAGAGACACAATTTGTATTGCTTGACTGAGATCAAATCGCCCTGCCTTTAAGGTCGATTCTAGTGCAGAGGATGAAAAGCCAAACTTTGTCCTAATATTGGACCCTCTTACGGGAAAGGAGTTTCTACAAACAGGGCACTGATTGTGGGTATGCTGAAGTCAATTACTCGTTCGAGTGGCAGCATACTGTTCGCATTACAATTGCCATGTTATGCCATTTATTGCTGCGCATGTTCCATGAGAACTTGTCAATGCCTTGCACTGGTGGGAAGCAGATGAAAGGCGAGGCAATGTGTTACTGTACTCTTAAAGAGAGGTTCAATTATTCATAGCCTGCATGTGAAGATGTTCTGGTCCAAATTCAGCACCAAGTCATCCTTGACAAGTCTCTCTGAAATCTATCAGCCTCTGAAACGATGGGATGCTGCATCCGTCTGCCTTCCAACGTGCCCAGTTCTCACAGTGCTTGTCATGCACAACAACTGCTTGGGCCTGAGCAGTGCTGTCATGTGCCGTCTGGTTAACTGCCTGTGATGTTTAACATATCACACCTACCCTGGCAGGCTGCATTTTCCATAAGATCCACTGTATCAATCATCCCTGGAAAAGTGCTCGAACAAAGGCCCTCAGAAGTCATTTTGGTGGATCATTTTTGCATGCTAAGGCAGTTGTGATTTACGTAAACACTGAACACTTCCAGATGGGCATTATCAAAAACAGGTCATGGCGCTTTTCAATCTATCTGAACTTGAAGGTTTATGGTATTTAGAAAGATGTACTGTAATTCAAAGATAAAACACTTCTACTGTACATCATTTCATCAGAGTTTGTCATATCTCTTTTATTTTGAAATTTTGAAAATATGTACAAAACTGGGATCGGGTCAGAATAAGAAACATTTTTAAAATTGTGTTTGCAAAACTCCTTGATGTTTATGAGATAATATATTTATGGACATTTCTTCTGCAACAGCCATTGAATGTATTTACATTATTATGCAATATATGGTAGTTTTCATCACGTTAGTCTTTTTGCTGAGCCAAGCTAACTAGCTGCTAATAGCTACTGTATATACAGCATTTAGCAGCAACAAAGGAATAAGAATATTTTCTAAAATGTCAAACTATTCCTTCAAGAGTATAAATTGCACACATATAATCACATTTACAAAAAAACCTTTGGGGCTGTTTCTCTATTAAACAATCCTGCTATAATAATTTGATGAGAAAATAGTTAGATTAGCATGTGATTCAAAACCTGGAGGGAAGACAGACACCACGATAACTTCAGCTATTTACTGGGAGTGCAACAATTTACCCAATCATACTAATACAGCCGGCATGAAGCAATACAGCTGCATTGATTCAGTCAGCTTGAAATACGACAAAGCTGGCAGGGAATCAAAGCTGAATGGATGGAGACGTTTCTGTATGAGAAAATCCGAACATGACAGCTATATCTTGTTTTCATCTTCGTACCTAATCATGCCATTTACTGCTGGTTGTCAACCGGCTTCTTTCAAGTCGATAAATCTGTCTGGACAGCGTTATCAGTGCTTTGAATGTTTTTGTCAGGTTTCCACGCACTCACCATGACAAATGCACACAAATGTCTCTGTGCTTCAAAGTCTAATATGCTCATTGTTCTTGTTAACCAATTATTTACAACAGACAGGTAGATAATCACAAGAGAGGGCCTAAGGGGTGAGTTTGAAATCTTTCAGTGAAATATCCAGATTGCAGCACTTGAGGAGAGAGTCTCCGATTGCCCTTTTCACCCGCAGACAGCTTTAGCAAACGAGAGTTATCTACATGTTCTGCCTTGCTGCTGCTGCAGCTGTGGCCAGAACCCATTATGATAGCCACTGCATGAATAAAATCTCATATAAATTTCATCATTAATTAGTTTGGTCTATGTTATGATGCACAGCACACAGAGGCAACATCTCCGGGGACAGTAAGCCAGCCAATGACGCGCCCTGTGAAGCTAAAGTGATGAATTACAGGAAATTGCATTGTCTCCTTTGTTTCTGAAGTAAGTATTGGGGAAAAAAGTGGAGGCAGACACTAACTTTACAGTTGAGAAATGTGCAGAGGCAACCCCACAATTACAGGTTCTACTTTGATTAAAAACAAACTGAACAGACGGAAATCTTTTCTGGGCTAATATAGCTGGGCGTTAGCTGCAAAATAGATTTATTAGGGTCCCGGCTACATTGATCCATCACAAAATGGAAAAAACAAATGTAGGTTAAAGGTATTTCTGTCCATTACATTTGTTTTTAAATTAACCTGTAGTCATGGGTTTGGCCGTCCGAATGGACACAAATCTATTGGAGACATAATATTTTGCGAGCGCTAATAAGCTGAAATAGAGAGCTGCAGGGATGACATACTTTTGTAGGCCAACCCTGGAAGTTAGCATCGCACTGGTAAATCTCATCAGCTTGCGCTAACCACACAGACAGCATTTATTTTATTGGTAGTAAAATGAAATAGTACAAGGAGACATTTTTACTTAAAACTCAGGAAATAATTAGAAAAAAATGTATTAGCATCAAACTGTATATGTAAATAAACATATCACACCATATTAAGAAACATTAGGCATCAAATATATACACCACACTTAACTGACCCTTTGGGGAAACTAGTCTTGAATTCTCACCACTGCAGATCTACCGTATGCCTCATTCTGCTGCTTAATTAACTGGTATCACTTCTCCCTGCAGCTGAGTCTATATTCAAAGGTTTTACCATTTCCAATAAAGCTTGGGAAACTTGTTTGAGCTTTGGCCTTCGCCCAAGAGAAAAGTTCTCTAATGCATGTACACAGTGGAAGCACAAGGTCCCCACCCCCCACCCCATACCCCAGTTACAGATGGTGAGACCCCGGCTTGTTGGGCTCCCCTGTGCCAAAGCTCTGCCAGGGAGGCCCCTTTGATAATGAGCCTTACACACAATTTACAGCCACACTACAATAATCCTGCAACAACGGTTTCCACATAACTTTTGATTGAATGAGCCTTTATGGGCAGGACCAGGCTAATAAGTAGCTCTTGGTGGGCTTTGCCAAGGTTTACCTCATTGTTCTGTGTGCGAGTGTGTGTAATTCTACGATTTTGAATATGAAAGAATGCATATCACCAAACCTGTGACATATGACACAAGCTGCTACATTATTAGTTTTCTGACATACTGTGCTTTTGAATAGAAAATGTCACGTTTTGTAAAAAGTGACATTTTTCTTTCTTGCAGAGAGATGGGTAAACAAATGTATTCCACTCTCCCTTTAGACAGAAACATAATAGCGGTTTCCTCCCTGTTTTGGGGAAAGCTAACCAGCTGCTGGATAAACAGATATATAAATTGTCTTACGGTATACATGTCGTCTTACAGAATTTAAATGTAAAAGTGCACATGCCTACATAACTACATTACCTTAAATAAAAAAAAACAATCTTGAAATTATAAATCGGTATTAAAAGAGAGATTACTGCTGTCATTTTACATGTATGTGTATGTAATTATAAAAATGGCAAAATATTGTCACAATGTCATAATTATTTACTGTAATATTCAATTTGTTTAAAGTGTAGATATGAGAATGCTATCAATCTTCTCATCCAACTGTTGGCGAAAAGCAAAAAAGGTTGAATTATTGCTTTAAGATGCTTTGAATTTGTGTCTCTGTTCCCAAAGGTCCTGATGGATAACGCAGACGAACCCAATACAGACGCGGAGATGTTTAATGGAATGTCTGCTCTATGGTTTCTCCGGCAGGGAGATAAATTCACCCAAAAGCCCTTAATGTTTCTATGTTGCCTGCTTTGCAGCGGTGGAGCTGTAAAAGCTGTTTAAAAGCACACAATAGTGCAATTGTTCAGAGTTGTTGTACAATCAGTAAACAGCTCAGTTGTTATCCTGTCACTTTACAAGACGTAGGACATGAGTGTGACGTTGCCAGAAGACATTACGTATGTGAAGCTTTACCACAGAGGGTAAGACTACACCCCCGGCATAAAAAGCCCCTTCACCCGTTGTTGTTGTGTGATTTGTGAAGTGGGGAGCTGGGGTTAGATCATGGGCCCTGCTTTAGGTTGTGCCTGTGCCAGGCATATGATGCAAAGGAAAAAGCAGTGTGTCTACAAGAAGGGTGTGGGAATTCAGAGCTCCACATGAGTCTCCAACCTTAGCAACCTGTCTTTACTCAATGTTCGCCCAAATGAAAGAGAGTGGGGTTGTGGAGTCAATGCGGAGACAGGAGAGGATGTAAGGGGATCTGTCTTTTATCACAAGGCTCTTCTTGTTCTCTGAGGCCAACTTTATCAGACAAAGTGTGAATTTATAACATTCTAAAATCCAAAAAATAAAAAAGGATTTCAGTGGAATTGTATTTTTAAGATATTTAAATCATTTTTCTGAATGTCCCTTCTCAGTCAGTGAGCCCACTGCTGACACATTCATAAAAGCAGATGTCAGACAGCTGATTTTTCCCACACCAGAGACATTTCCCTTTACCCTCTAAATTTCCCCCCCTGCTTTGTTCCCGTCTTGTCCATTAACGTTTCAGCATATGCCAAATGGATAGACAGAAACCTCTCCACCCTGCTTCTGGACTACTTTTGAAGGCTCCTTTAAGGGTAATTTAACAGCAGTGGGTGATGTCCTGAGTGTATTTAGGGGAAGTTGGGGAGACAGGTGCTTCCCATGGCGCAAAATGCAGAACACCGGAGACCTGGAGAGAGGTTAGATGCTTCAGACAAGGTCACAGACTGTTTTGACTTTACCACTCTGCTTTTCTGAAGTCTTTGGCAGGTGGTGACAGCTGCATGTAAGCAAAAAGGGTTTGGACTTGGTCTCAAATCTCTCAGAGGGAGCGGGTGGGCGAACACAAACTTTTAGACAGAGCGGTCGCACATGAGATGATAATCTTCTTCACCCTACCATCATCCCCAAACCCCGCCGCTACCCCAACCTCAATGAAATAATAAGTTTGCTCTTGTCTGATTTTTAGGAGTATCTTTATTCTCAAACACGGAGAGTTCCTGAACCATGGAACATTTTAATGGAATTACTTGCTACAGCTACCAACTTAATTATAGCTGACCCACTAAAATAGCAAGGAAAAGTGTTCTATTGGAACCAAAGAGCTTCGAAATGAATTAATCCCCAGTCTCTGAGCCCTTTTCACCCACCGTAACCAAAGGTTTGATTACTAATTAAAAAGGAAGTTGATAGAATTGTACGCACTAACTACTAAGCTTCGGTCATTTAAGTTTCATCAGGTCATTCAGCAGCAAGCCTATGAATTGCAATTAACGATAAGACATTAACCTGCCGTAAACTAAGCCACAATGTTGGTTTCACCAAGCATAGACAGTTAGAAACATTTATTTATGAGCAAGGGGTTTCTTAACACGGCAATGCAGTCGCATGCTGCATTTTCACTGGAGAATATAGACTTCAATATCTTACTTTAACAAAGTTTGGAAGCAGGCTATGTCTGAAATCCAATTTCTATTGCTGGAAATGCTAAACCTGTCTTGACATTTCAATTCTCCAGGGTAATTGCTGTATTTTGTCTTAGCCTTTTGAAGAGATAAGGCATGATCTTTCCTAGCCAAGGTAATAACGTGCCAAATCAGCCATCCTTTCCAATTCAACAAAAGAGACCTAAACTTAAGATGACATTAGACCGAGGTTGTACATTATACCTTTGACAGCAATGAATTTGAAGCAGCTATGAACACCCTCTCTGGAGCACAATAAAGATGAGGTATTTAATTTGATCCTCCCCCCCCCCAATACGTACAAGAACTAAGTGGTCTTCTTCAGCCAAACAGTACACAAGGGGCAAAGGCTTATTAAGATGGACTTGCTTGTTTTGTGGATATTTTGGATACTGTATGAATATTGCAGTGTGGGTGAATACGGAGCATGTACAGAGATTATATTTGCCTTCTAGACTCTGACCTTGTCACTTCCTGCAAGCCTCGACAAAGCTCAGCAAAGGGGAGATTGGAACACGGTGATAATAAACTCCCCCTACCAAATTGTATGAGATAAAATATGTGAAATGTACTATATGTAGACCAGGCACTAGCCATGAGGCCTGTAAACCGACAGAACAACTCCATTTGCTGGGGGTAATATTTTATCTTATTAACCATGATGCATAAATCTATGCCCAGCAGCCCACCTGTTATGCAGCAGGCTATAAAATGTGATCAATGCGGCACATCATTATTTACCTATGCATGCTTAAATCAAAAACATCCACGGCATGGAGCAAACACATTTCTTCCTTATGAGGAAACTGAGTAAAGAAAGTTACTACCTGAATGCATTTTGAGAAATAGTTTTATCGTATTTCACTTAACATGTGTTTGGAAAATGTTACTGTAACTAAATCCTACGGTTTTCCATGAAGCCAGTATGAAAAACAATGCAAGATGAATGTGTACAGGAGAACAGCTATGTTTACATCTATAAAGCCAATATACAACAAGATATATCAACAAGAAACCTGAATACAGTGCACCAATATGAAATCTCCCCTCCTAAACAACGGCAACATCACCACAATAGGGAAAAACTATTCCGCATGTAGCTAAGTACAAACACGAATGCATATTTACCCACTATGGAAACAGACATTAAGCAGCATAATGACCAAAAAACGTATAGCAGCTAGCAGCCACCGACACAAGAAGTAAAGCCAGTCGACAACTAATCGCAGAGTTGGCAAAATCTTATCTAAATGTCAAAGTGTCCTTGAACAAGACACTGAAAACCCAGTTGCTCCAATGACTTTGCATGGCCTATATGCTGCCATCTGTGTTTACCACAGTTCATTTACCATGTACCACAAGCCTATCTGTGAGACATTACTAAAACTAAAATATTATGCATTTCATTAAGTGTTTCTCACTGTTGTAAAGCTATTGAGGAGTTCCCCAAGGCTCCACTCTGGGGGCTCTTCTCTTTGCTTCCACTGGCTCAGATTATGGAAAACAAAAGTTACCATAACTATGCAGACAACACACAACTTCACAAAACCACATTGCCACAGGACCATGGGCATACATACATGCACTGAGTAAGTGGATTAAACAATCGCCAGATGCGCCATAATTTCCTTCAAATAAACAAAGACAAAACTGAAGTAGATGTTTTATAAGTCATGGAGGAACGAATAAAAGTCAGCGCTCAACTTCAATCAGCAATTTAAAAAACACAGACAAAGCCAGAAATCTTGGTGTAGTCATGGACTTGAAATTAAACAGCCACGTTAAAAAAAACGTATCAAGTTTGCCTACTGTCACCTGGAGAATGTTTCAACGATTAAAATACTTTTGTCTTATGATTTGGAAAAACTTGTCCGTGCATTTACCTTCATAAATCTGGACTACTGTAACGGTG
This sequence comes from Pholis gunnellus, assembly GCF_910591455.1. Lineage (NCBI taxonomy): Eukaryota > Metazoa > Chordata > Actinopteri > Perciformes > Pholidae > Pholis > Pholis gunnellus. Next base: position 9,422,053 of record NC_136550.1, read on the forward strand.
TCTTTACAGTTAGGCCAAAAGATATATATTAGACAGCTGTTGCTGATTCAGAACACTGCTACTCTGAGTCCTCACTAAGACCAAGAAAGTGGATCACATCACTTCCTGTCTGTCCAAGAACTGACTTCAAAATACTACTGTTGGTTTATAAAGCACTGGGCCAAAATACATTTCTGATCGTGTTACAACATAAACCCTCCAGGTCATCTGGAACAGGCCTGCTATCTGTCCATAGAGTCAAATTAAACAAAGCAGCATTCAGTTTTTAATGCACCATATATCGGAACAAACTCCCAGAAAACGGTGGGTCAGCATCAACTCTCCCTTCTTTTAAATCAAGGTTTCAGATTTTTCTGGTTGCTACTGCCTTTTTTATTTTATATTCCCTTAGATTTTTAATGACTGCTTTTAATTACCATATCAGAAGCTTTTCATTACTATATTTTATTGTAAATTTCAATATGTTTCCATTTTCAAATCATGTCTTGTATTTTGCACCGTGTTTAATGTCATGCACCATCCACCTAGTCTAAATGTCCTTTTATAATGTGTATCTTTCGCACTTTGACTGCTTTGGATGTTTTATGTAAAGTGCTTGTATTTGCCTTGTTACTAACATTTTTTAAATTATATAAATTGATTTACTTCACCTTACTAAGTGAAGACAGTAATTCCTGATTTCCAAGACAGCACAAGCGGCAAAGCTATGTTTGGTGAAGTAGTGGTACTTCCTTGGCATTTCAGTGGAATAAATCCATAAGATCTCGTCACCAGAGGGAGCTTACCTAGGAATGCTATATGAGCATCAGGAGTGTTGGCAGAGCATTCACAGTGTACATAGACTATTGAAAAAGGGTGAGTTGGATACACGTTTATGAAACAGAGAGTCGAGAATGCCATGCAAGACTTGGACTAGTGTGCAGGTTGAATGTGATATGGAAACAACCCCATAAATATGAACAGTGGAGTAAGCAGTACAGCCAAGAATGTAGAACATTATTTACTATGTGTTCCATCAAGTGCATTTGTAAGCTACTCAAATTTGTAATATGAGCATGCAATGTGCCTGGGGCTGGAGGTTAAAACACTTATCACAGGAACAGTATTTAGTAGTATTCACCATAAAAGGAACCTCCATCCATTTTCTACAGTTACAACAGCTCCGAATGTTTTTCATGAAAAGAACAGAAACGCGACTGACACCTTTGTCAGTTGACTTTAGTTGTCACTGTCTATTAGCTTTGACATCACTTTTATAATATCTGGCAAATGTTGATTGCCAGCAAAGATTGAGGCTATTCTGTCTACTGTACAGGAAGCTAATTAGTGTTGTTGTGTTAGCACTGATATTGCAGGCTTGATTAAATCCAGGCATACGAATGTGTATCAATTACAGTGAGGGAAAACCACCAAAGACGTTCTGCCACATTTGGACCAGCAACCCCCCTGCCTTTCATCAAAATTACGAATTGAGAGAAATAAGAGGAAATGAGGCAGCGTCTTTAACAGTGATGATTGGGAAGTCGGTGCAGTAGAAGAGAACATAGTTGTCTTTGTTCAAAGCTATGGGTATAATTCAAATTACAGCTTTGCTTCGACAAAAAAAAGGTCTGGGCATTTAGAAGTGCACTTTTTCATTGAGACTTTTCATGAACCAGATGCTTCAAAAAAGCAAGAGACAATGTATTGAAAGTGAAGTAATCCCAAAAACTGTTATTAACGTTATGTAAATGGTCATTGGGGCAGTAATGGTTTGTTTATTTATCATGTGATAGAAAAGCTTGAGCGCTCCCCTAGCCCGCCGCCCACAACAAACGGGAGAAGGGATTTTTGAGAGGAGCAGCTTCGGAGGGGAAAAATCATTACCAACCCGTGTCAGCCTCCACAAAGAAGAGGACGGGTAAACAAGGGGGTCAGAGGCGATGCTGATTAGCCAGTGATGATAAGTGGGGCCTTCTGCTGAGATGAAGACACTGCTGATGACACGCATGATGGATGAGTGGAGGGGAGAAAGGAAAGAAGGAAGATATACAGAAGACAAGAGGTTCTCAGGTCCTTTTCCAATTCTCGAAAGATTGAGAAACGACACCAAACCTGAGATTTGTGTTAAATGTACAGAATTCTTTGAGAAAAATGTCATAATAGCAACAGTTTTGGACGTGTCAGGGACGGCGTGTCAGTTTCCACTTGTTACAGGTATAGTGTGTTTCCAAGATAAACTTCTGTCTTCATAGGAAGTTAGTTTTAGGCCCAAAAGACACTTAGTTAAGTTGAGGAAAAGAGCCAGGTTGACGTTAACTTGACTGACCAGAGACTCACGCTTGACCCGTCCATTGACGATCTTTATACAGTACACCACCTGACTTCTTAGTGGCAGCCCTGCACATCCTGGCTCACGATTATGTGGGAAAAATTAGAGTTACAGTGCATTACTTACTTAACTACATCATTTTGGTATATGTACAAATACTGAATGAGAACAACCTGACCATGGTGATGTAACACAATAACATGGCGGACTTTGTGTTTTTGTGTCTGTATCCGAGTAAAAAGATAGAGAGACAGAAGGAGGCAGAGAGAGAAAAAGCAGGAGGGCTATAAATCTGGACAGAGCACTACAGACAGGAAACGGGTCTGATAAAGCACTACATTAATGACCATTTCCCTTTGAAAAACAAACGAATTTGCTAATTACAACCTCCTGTTGCCTCTTACTTTTCCTTTTCCTGATGAGCTACTCCGGTAATTCCACTTCACCTGCCCCTTAAAACTGTACCATCAGCTTTGCTCACATTGAACTGGGAATAGACAAAAAAACACTACTTAGAAAGCCACTGCTAAGAGGCTCCAAGTATTTCTGGAGGCTAGACCTTATTCATTCCTTCAAATAGTATATTAAAAGGTTCTACAAACACATTTGGACCCAGACGGGTGAACCCAAACGAGGTCAATTGGGCAAAAGATCATAATTTGCTCGCTGCTCCAACGTGATAATTGCACCAAAGAAAAATGTTATTGCACTGCGAGGCTGTGCAGCGCATACTGAAGTGCACTGAATAATTGTAGCCATCATTTACTCACATACCAATAACACTCAGGGAACTGTAGTAGTTAATTGGAGAGCTGACGTCTGTTTGCTTTGCAAAGTGAGAAGGGGATTGGGAAATTATCGACAGGCAGGCCTGCTGGAGTGCAGATTGCCCTTGAGCACTCAGTTTCTGGCCCAGGGACTGCAAGGGTGTCTACTTTAAATTCAGTTTGCAGATCGTTAAGGTAATAGTCTTGAGTAAAAATGTGTGGACAAGTTTGAGGAAATGTGAATGTATCCGTCTGTACAAATGGTAACTAGGACCAAATGAGTGGAATATTCAAATTGAAATTGGGGATTTGCAAATCCATTGCAGTATTCCAGTTTGCTGCATAATAAGTCACCTCATCACCACGGGAGAGATTGAATGTGTCATAAATGAAATCAAGTTGTAGATGTGTACTATACAGATGATGCAGAATAGTAAAATGTGCTCTGTATATTTTGTATACTGCATCAGTGTGCATATCATTAGTCTCAGCATACCCAATTACCTGGCACCAACCCAGGAAGAAACTGCACGAAAATGTGTCTGCTGACAAACTTAAACATTGTATTTTTCTTGGTTAGCTGGGTTGCCAGATCATTTACACTTCATTTGACTCCATAATTATTGTATTTTAAAAATGGTATTAAAAGTGTAATTACATTACAGATTAATTATACAAAGTTTAATTACAAATCTCATACAAACAGAAACGAAAGGCCTACAACAAACTGACACCAACATTGTCCTTCAAATGATAAAGGTCAACATGACTTTGACAAACTGTAATCTGTTAAACCAAGGCGCCACCTGTGCATTCCTACTCTTCAGACTTTGACCTTGCATTGTTGCATTGTTTACAGGTTACACTTTCTACAATTACCAAATAAGTGGGCTATTGTTAACCAGACTGACATTAGCAGCAAGGAGCCAGGTTTGGTACGTAACCCTCAAATTACTCTGTGGTGAGCTCTGTGACCCCTGGACAGGCTGCAATAATTATTCTCACATTCAGCCAATGCCTGATGCATGCAATTACAATACATCTGCAAGTCCGTCCATAAATCTATGTACAAAGGATGCTGTTGTATATGTAATATGCCTCCTGCATGTATGTTAGGCAGGAGTCTGGAGTCGAATACTCGTGAAAACAGTCATGGGCATTTTGTATAAAGTTTTCTTAAAGAAGAAATGCTGAGCTGAATAAAATGCAGCCGAGAGCAGACAGGCAAGCAGGATTGGGGAAATGTGTTTGACATAAGAGGCAAGCCAGCTTTGACCCTTTTTAAATCAGACTGCTGATGCATAAAAAGATATGCACTGCGAGGTTGCAGCAAGCAGCTAAAAAATTCCAACTCAGATCTCCAATATGGTTTGCAAAGCAGCTTCAGCAGGCCTCGGGGTGAAAACTTCCACCTTGAACATTTAAAAGACTAAAGGAAGGGCCGTGTGTACAAAGTCGATGGACAACACAAACAAAAACAGCTTTGCTCAAGAAAATGGAGAGAAAGAAAATATTCCCTCGAGTTGAAAACGTTTCAATATTAATGTGAAACTTTAGTGATGCGGTAAAGCAAAAGCTGATCAGCTTTGGGATTTCCACCATGCAGCGGTTGGAACTGTAATTCAAAGATGGAGGACACAATAATCGTCAGTTTGTGGCTTTTTTAAACTATATGATTTTGCTTTCTTCATGTGTAATAGACTATGCATTATCCAAATACACAATAAGGGAAGGAAGCGGAGTAAAAAGTAAATCAAATGATTTGTCTGATGTCTCTTTGGCCTACACAATCAGAGGAAAAGCATGTCTTGTTTAAAAATAAATGGTGGAAGCCAACACATTTGGAGACATTCTCCAGCAATTACATAAAATCTATTGTTAGAATTTGTGCGTCAAACTAAAATCTGCTTTGATTCTTTTCCATTACAAATATTTCCCACATAGCACAATGCTTGGTATCACAAAACCACCCTGGCAACCATTTTTACAACCACAAAGTGAAACACCTCACGACTCGCATCTGAACATTTTTTTTCTAAATTAGCATTTGTTATTACCCAACACTACCTCATCGTCACCCGTTGGGTTCTACGATGCACGCCAAAGATATCAGACATTAATGTGTATGCGAGAGAGCGAGTAAAGACGGATCCAAGTTTCCATCTCCGATACTTGACGGTATCAATGGTGCTTGTTGGACCTTGTGGTGACTTCATGGCAATGATTGTCATAAAAAGATATTTGCTGAATTTTAATTGGCGCCTTCTGACGCAGCTGCCATGGGGGCGGGTCCGTTTTTTGAGCGACTGCTTGTACAAGTCATTAGAAGCCACATTTAAAACTCAGCACTATTACCATTTTATTTTCACTGTCAAGATGTGTAATACAATTAATTTAGAAATATGTAATTGCTGGACAGTGCACAGCGTGGCTGTTGACTCTGGCCACAGAGGCAGAAATAATTTACATGTTCAAAGTTTATTTGAGCAGAGGGGTGGCCAGGGCGCCGCGTGCCAAGGCCTACCTCTGGCATTCAAAACCCCCGACATCTGGGCTTGATTCATCAAGGTATTTGCACCAATGTGAAACAATGTGCAAACAAATGTAATGAACAAAAGCCGGCCAAGAAAATGCTTTGCATGATGCACAGAGTATATGAGATAAATAAACAAACCGAATGGGGATACAACAAGGCAATTTAGAGTCCTATTTTTAAATCCAGATGCTTGTGGCCTCAAAAACCAAGCCTTTAATGAGACTCGATGACAAGCGATGGAACAGGGTCAATTTGTGCTTTTGATTCACCAAAGCTTTGGCTCTTCCTGTAGCTCGACACAGGAGGGGGGGAAGGTTGGAGATTCCAAGTCAACACACTTGCTGGAGCTCTTTTTGCAGGCAAATTAAAAAGAATTACACACTCTTAAGGTTCCAAAGAGTCTTATCCTCCATATGCTGCATCTATGCTGACCATGAAGGTCAAAAGACACAAAATGTCCACTAATAATTTAAACAGAGAAAGCCTAAACTGACACATATACAACCAAAGTGTTTTTTTTTTTTGCTGAGGCCAGCAAATTGTGTGATTCTTTTTAATAGGTATTTACATTTTGCTATAAACGCCAGCAGCGTGATGAGGAGCTGAAGGTGTATTCTGGGTGTGACTTATTACCCAGCCGTCCAATTAAAGTGGAGACATTGTAGCCTGCCAACAAGACGTGATCAAGTGTGTGTTATAATGAGTATGTTGTGGTCTTATTGTGTCGCCTATGTAATGCTTTTGTTTTTTTGGACTTAGTTGTCGTCTGGACCAAATGAAAGATGTTTTCTCGCCCTCAAAATGTCATGAATCCACATAGACGGTGCATGTCCATGCACTCTCCCTACATACTTTAGCCTTCCCTTCATCAAAGGCCAGAGCGCGCCGACATTTTTACTTGTGCGGATATTCCGTCTCCTAGCAACCAGACACAACCAAAGCATCTCAGCTGAAAAAACCCGCTGTGCCTCCAAAGCGCTGTGAAGCGCTCCCAGCTGGACAAATTCAGAGGAGCGCCTGATGTTTTAGCTGGGAAAAACTGCTTTTTTGGGAGACACAGGCCTTGATAGTACAGTGTTCAGTCAAAGTTGTAGCCAAACACAAGATGTTCATTATTTTTCTGTCATTTTCAGGAGGAGGTGTTGAAAGATGTTTTGACCGCTACAGAGCTAACTGCACTATAGAGGGATGCAATAAAGAAACCATAATATCTCGCGGGTAGAAAAAGTTAAATCATATAGTCAAGTCACTGAAGACTGCTTATGGATCATTCTATTAAACTGTAAATCCTTACATTTCATACATCCACGGCTGATTCTTGGACCGGGAAAAAACAGCCCAGTCACTTTTGTCATGTCTGGAGGTAGATTTCCCCCTGACCTAATCAGGGGATATTAGAATTTTGCATTATAATGTAATTTTTATAAAGTAGGTTTAACCAAGCAATGATTACAAACCAGTTTCCTTTTAAAGATGAATTTCAAGAAGAGTATCATCAACTCTACTTTAAAACCTGAACATCTGTAAAAAATCACATCCAGTGTCTCTTGGATGGCGCAGCTTGCCCGTTTTTTTCCCCCGTCATTATTTCATTATAAGAGGGATGAAGGTCTCCTCTCTTCTTGAATACAGTACAATTATTGCTGATGAAATGAAATGCTTTCTTGTCACAAGCCTTTTGCTTCTTTGACATGTGTTGGCATTTGGTAGAGGGGTGGAGTCTCTCGGATGTTGCAAGAGGGACCACACAAGAAAAAGTGTGAAGGAGGAGGTTATTGGGCGAAGAGAGGATTGATTTGCAGGCAAGCCACTAAACTTCATCAGAAATACATCCAAAATATCTGGGCTCAGAACAACAGTGCAGCTGTGAATGAACGAAGCCTTATTCTTTGACCCAGCAGCATTCAAAAGAGTGATCAGGTTTAATTATTTTACAAACCCCAAAATAAGTACTGTTCAACAAACTAAAATGGGATTCTTCATTGACAGACTATGGGACCATTTTAGCCATCGTGGAGCCTAGCAGATGGTGTCTGCAGACTTAGAGGCCTGAGCCACCAGTCTAATTGTATAGCCCGAGTAGAATGCACAAGGCTATAGTGTCTGGCTCTGACACTTAGCACATGTGATGGCAACCATGAGTGCCAACTGAAAGCCTTGCACTGCTGCAGGCGACGCAGCTCAACACAAGAATGAACAGGCAGCGTGAAGCTGTTCACTGACAGACCAATGCTATTTGGCTGTTAACAGGTCCCCAGCTGGTGTCTGCTGTGTGCTGTATGCGTTAGCCTGGTAGCATGCCACTGTTTTGGTCTGCGGATGTTCACGAGCCTGTGTGCGGCATGGATGTTGGCATGAAAGCGCCAGAGGCCGCCCGAACACAAGCTGCCACCAGAATAAAGAGGCATCGGCGAGCATTTATTTAGACAGCTTGTGTCTACGACAGGCGGTATGCAGACCACAAGCTCCAGGGCTGAAGTGACTGAGAGGGCTCGTTTGTACACAAAAAGCCCTGCGCAGGGATTGAGTTACGACTAGATTAGAGTCTGGGCCTGGTAGCAGCTTTGCCACTTTGCTGGTGGGGTTTTTCACGGTCCGATGCAGCCTCTACTTCTAAAAGGTACATGAAAAGCACAAACTTATCCCTGGATAGAAGACAAATATGGTAACATGTTTACAGAATTCTCACTGTCTTATGAGACAGATCGTTGGCTTTTGATTTCTTTGGATATATGTCTGTGGGAAGCTGCAACGTTTTGCAATGGATTTTAGCACAATTTCAGCACACCGGGAGAAAATGAAGTTGGGAAAGCCACCGAAGCATGTCTCCAGCAAGAGTACTTGCTTTCTCATCTCCAAGCAGGAATGGATGGTGAGAATGGATGGTGAGAATGGATGGTGGGAATGGGTGGTGGAATGCCTGCGGTTTTGGTTTCCTTCCCAAAAAACCTCCATGGGTCACCAATATCATTTAATGAATCACTTGGGGTTGCTTCAAATAAGAGCAGACGGGTCCTTGATGGCACCCCACTGAACTGGCTCCCCACCACTGATCATACGCCACACCGCGTTCATGAACCCCAAATGATAGGCTGACGATGATTCGCAGTTCTTCCAGTAACACCAGTACCATATATGGGTTCCATTATCTTCTTCATAGCTGTCGTCATCAGCGTGAGCACTGCAGCAATTCATAAGCTTCACTTATTTGCTCGGCTATACAAAGAAACAAAAAGCCTACCCCTCAGTGACAAAAAATAGACTCACAAGCTGTGAAACATGCAAGAATCCATGAATCAACTTCACAAGGCGGACATGTTTGAGCTTCTTTGCATTGTGGGAATGATTTGCAAGTCTATTAGAAGGGGACGTTCCACCAAAACAATATTCTTAGGAGACAATTAATGTCAGAGCGTCTCGGTGCTAACAGAACCGTGACGGCTCTTCCTAATGAGCAGTTTAGTCAAAATGCAATTAACTGACCACTAGAGATGAAGACGGCTTCATTTCAATGAAAGACATCAGTATTTACTCAAATATTAGTCCGCGTATATCAGTCAAGTATGGACCCCTGCAAGATGCAACATCCTAAACCTTTGGGTGAAACACAAAACTTGCCGACAGGCCTGTGCTGGAAGCAAACAATTATTCAACATACTGTACCTTGTTTTTGCAAGCATGCCACATAGAAGTGTCTTTAAAAATTGATGGCCTTTGTTCTGGAAGTGGCCGATTTGCTGACAGTGAACAATGAATGTAAGAACTCTTCCATGTACAGTTTTTGAAAGTTTTGGAGATGGTTCCAATTTTGGGTTGGTGATTTGTTTGGGAAGTTTGAAATAAAGAGATGTAGAGTGGTAGATGAGAACACTGTGTGATCCGTCTGTCACAGGAACAAAACTGTGCCCTTGTACAGAGAGTAAGCGTGAAATGGACAGCATCTGTCACAGAAAATTGTTAACGGTTTCCAAACTATAGCAAAATTATAGTTTGCACTGTATTTAAAGACAGCTAATTTAGGTATTTTCTCTATAGGATTTGGTTGATGCCCACTACATGGCACACCATATGACTTACATAACAGTATGTATATATTAAAACCATTCTCCGAAATGTTGGCAGTGACCATCAAAAGTGCTATCATTACTCTGTGACTGGGGAAAGCAAGCAGGACCTTCTGCAGTGGCTTTTCTCATCAAGATGAGCATTCCAATCATTAGGAATTTTGGAGCGGCATATTCCTTCTAATCATCTTCAGCTGGATTAATGTGAGGTGACAGAGCCCGTCAGTTTGAACCTTTGCCCGTCTGCATGACTGCCCCTCACTGGCAAATTGTGTCGCCGCTAATGAGTCAGAGCAGGACCAAACCCAAGATAACGAGGAAGAGAGAGAAAGAAAAAAAAATACAGGGCAAAAGCATTTTTCAACTTTGCCCATACCGTGATCTTTAAGAGAAAAGTTGAACAGGAGATTCTGAAGGAAGACACCTAGAGACCCGAAAGGTCTTACTTTTGTGTTTTCTTCAGAAAAGAGTGTGGGGGAGGGGAGGACCTCAACATTTTGTTTTTTGACCTAATCTGTGAGTTGAGGAGGAAGAGACGAAGTCTTGCTATTGCATAAATTCCATTTGCTGCTTTTTTTCCATTCAATTCTATTTTTATAGCCTAACATCACAAATGTGCCTCTGAGGGCTTTACAATCTGTAAAGCATACAACATCCTCCATGTCCTTGGACCCTGGTATTGGAGAAGTTCTGGCTATGTTGTTTTGATTATGCAATATGTTCCCAACAGAATTCAATGGCTTCATTTTTTTAACACGACACAACAACAAGACAGCACACCTAGTATTGGGCAAGCCAGGTAAGAATGCACTCGGATGAACTGCGAAACAAGGACATTTTTTTCATTATCACAATGAATCCCAAGTGCAGCTTTACAGAACCTCGACATGTTATGTTTTCCATTTAAAGTCCTTCTGAACGGCCGAGGAGTTTGGATTAATAAAGACACAAATCATTTCCTTGAAGGTAAATGTAGAAGTACAATACTCTTACAATACTCTGTCATTTTAGGGATTTCGAAAAACCTTTCACAAGGAGAACTTAACTACAACAGTTACTCCTCACTGATTTTCTCGAACTGGCACCGTTTCTCCACTGGTTTCAACATGGCTTTAGCTTGTTATGTGGGTGCTGACAATGCCAGAATTAATGACTCCAACTTCACCCATATTACCCTTCATATGTCAACTATAAGTGGTTTCAGGCATGGAGAGAAGCCCTATAGGAAATAAGGACATGCCTGTGCTGAAGCTGGGAGAGCCGGGTTGTGATTAGATGAGCTGAGGCACAGCCAGCTGCAGTCTGTCTGCGTGACATATACCCCAACAAGTTTTGCGCTAGACACAAGAGAAGAAGAAGACAGTCCTCCTGTTCCTGCTCTGTGGAGCGGTCGCTTGTGCCTGCTGTTACAGCTTTCCTAATGGAGTGGGACAGGAGCACAACAGGCAGGCAGATAGTGCAGAATGGGCTTTGTGAGTAGGGGGAAATACAACCAGCAGGAGTTCCCACCTAGCCGTCACCCGTCGCAGGATCTAATTAAGAGATCATGAGGAAAAAGGCGTACAGGCAACAGGAGATGACAGCTTTGTTAATGTGCTCCAGCTTAACGTTCGGAGTGATAAAGGTTGACGCAAGCTGTGCTTACAATCGCCATCTCCTCTTATTTGTGTGTGAATGCATATCAAAGATTAATCAGCTTATAAAAAGGCTTTAACATTTTTAGGATAGTGTATTTTTTTTAAACGTCTCCCAAGACAGAAAGTAAACCAATTGGAATGTTATTGTTGTGGCTTGGAATGTGCAATACTTTGAAGTAGGGCATCTGTTCAATGTGCTTGAGTGTATGTTCTGGTGTATATGGATCAGTGTGCGTTACTGAACATTTACTGTCATTTGGTTGTTCGTGTATACAGATATATTGTGAGTATATGGAGAGGCTGTGTGTTGCTACGTCACCCGTCTTCTCTTGAATGCCCAGGACACATTTCTCCAAAGAGAGACAATAAAGGCAAATCTTATCTTATCTTAGTGATGAGACCATTAATCATTTAATTGATTACCTCATCTATTGACCGGAATGTTCCTCTGGTTTCAATTTCTCAAATGTGAAGCTTTATTGCTTTTGCTAATTAAAAATATAATTGTGAATTGAATGGGTCGTGTTCTGTTTGTTGGACAAAACAAGAAATGCCAGGAAATAAAATGTCTTTGTTTACATTTATGTGTATGAACATAATTAAACAATCGATTGAAAACAAATCAAAAGACTGATTGGTAAGAATTAAAAAAACAATAACTCTCAAAGTCATAAATAAAAATAATTAAATTCCTAGTATTACTATATCTGAAGTTAATGGAAGTATATAGTATTTGTTTTGAAGAACTGTTTTGACACATCGAAAAATAGACTTCTATTTCTTGGTAATTGAGAAGATCAACACCACTTTCATATCCGTCTTTCAAATGTGACGCCACAGCCTGGAGACGGTTAGCTTACCGTAAACATATTTTTACACTTTGTATGGATTTAACAATGAGATATAAAAGAATAATTAATTCCCTTTAGCTCTAACTGTTAACCCCTGCTTCCAGTCCTGCTGAAATGTTACTGCCCTCTACTCCTCTGTTTAGTCTGTTGCTTGTACTTCTGTGTTTCTCTACACCGACTGCTCTTACAAACCACAATTGTCTATTTGAATTGCATGTCAGTATGAGAAAAACCTTTTCGGAATTATTTATTGCTTTTTCAGGGCCCAGCATGGAGAATTGATTTGTCCATGTATCCGACTTGGCAAGAATGAGGCAAAAAGCATTTCTGGTGGGGTGTTACTTTAGGCGATCGTATGGCATGTAAACAATCAGCAGCATGATCTCTTTTTCTCTGAATAATCCATAAAGGCAAGTGGGCTCAGAGACATTCATTAAAACATTTCTTTCCTCTGAACTGCTTCCGATACAACGCATCTGAGAGGACAAAGAGAATACTAATGACCGCATTTATGTTTTTATTTACATTAACCCCCCCCACAAGCCCTGCTTCTATTTCAGCAAGGGAGAACATGAGGCCCTGGCAAGGGGGGTAGACTAATGAAACATTGATGGAGATAAAGGTTAACGGCTCTTCTCCGAGGGACTTTTGATGACTAATTCATTTAGAGTACAGAACAGGCTGACATGGTGTGTCCCTTTGAAGGAGAAAGGGAAGCAGTTTTGTTCCTTGCAGACATATCTGTCAGCAATTAGCTGCATGAACAAAAGTGCCCCCAAGACAGATGTCATGAGAAAACTGGGATTTTCTGTCATTTGAAGCCATTCGGCATTTTGTTCTTTACGGAAGGGGAGCAGTAGCTAATTAACCAGACACGCATCTTCCTCCTAGCTAGTAACTCAAATGATTTACCAGCCACCAAAGTCACAGCTGTCACATTTGCATGCCTGATGATTTGTAAAAATGATCAAGTGTACAGTACGTTTGTGTTGCGTAAGCGTGTTTCTGTAGTACTGCGGGATTGGAATAACTACAAGCTCAAATCAATATTCATACCCTTTACTGTACTGCTAATTTGCTGATTGTACATCAAATACAGCATGTGATCGTCTAATGCACGCGTAAATCCCTCCTTCGTCATCTTAAAAATAACCCCTCCCAGGAAGACACCTGACACGACAACTGTGTTTGATGGCGGGCCGTGGTATGCAGAAAGCTGGTCCAGCATGGGAGAGCTGCCAGCGCCGCCTCCCATTTCAAAGCCAAAGGAGCCGAGGGCCCGTTGTACTCATCGAGGCTATTTGAGAGAGTTGGCCTCTGACCTCATCACCCACACCCTGATCACATCCCACTGTGCGTGCTTTCAAGTGCTCGACCCTCTCACCCCCTTGCACCGTGCCCTCGGCGTTGGGTGCGAAACGAGTATCGATTACCCAATTCCTCCGCTGAGCATCGCTGCTGCTTCGGAGATCTTTGAGAAGCAAATATTGGATTGCAGCTTCATCCCACTTACAACATACTGCACATATCTGCATTCTAAAAACACTGAGCTCATGTTGGTCTTGGTGTCCAAAATATTGAGGCAATATTCATCATCATGAATCATCTTGGGTTTCCATCTTAAATCCCCTCTCTGCAGAGAATCGGGGTTTGTTTTAACCTTGGCCTCATTGCTCCAGTTATCCTCCCTTTGGCCTCACTAGTGAATGCATTAGTCAGTGGGTGCCAGGCATAGCTTTCAGTGCCAGTGATATGACTTGCTTAGCCTGTATAGGGCGCCCTCACTGGCCCTCCTCCTCACTGATTTATCGTTACACAAGCGTAATGAAGGCCTCAGCCCAACAGGTGGCATTATTTATAGTGAGCTAGATAAGAAAGGGGGCCAGAAATGAACCAGAGAGGGGTCTGGATAGAAACTGGGAGAGGTACGATAAACAAGTAATCAAGGGGGGAAGAGAATGGACGTGAAAGTCAGACAGGGAAACGGGCAAAGAGACAAAGAGGACATTGTAGAAAAGATGATTGACGAGAGGAGAGGATGTGGCAGTATGAGGTAGGGAATGTTTTGAGGAGCAGAGCAGGCAACATGAGGTAAAGAAAAGGTTAAATCAGGGAAGAGATGATGGCGAGTGTGTGGAGGGAAGGATGACGGCTCTGTCTGCTAATTGCTCTAAGCAAACACAAATTAGTCGTTGCTATGACAAGTGCACCACAAACCTGCGGTTCTGTTTTGTAGATTTTATATGTTTGAAAGGAACCAATACCCTTACAATCATGTTTTTTCTTTTTTTCTTGAGCAGCCATTCAGCACAATAACCTTGATATCCTTGGGCATATCACAGTAACGGTTAAAAAAAGGGTGGATCATATGAATTACTTCAATCCACACTGTAATGACCATATCAATCAGATTGATGAGATTATATTTTGATTGCTAGAGTTGGTGTTTGGTGCCTCAGACGGCTGCCAGAACCCAGTACTAAAGTCCACGGGATTAGAAGTCTTTTGACAATTGATCCCATAGTCCCTTTAGTCAGCATTAAAACAAACCCCCCTCCAAAATATGGTCATTATTCATTTTGATGCGTCTTAACTTGACTTTGCAGCCAAATGTTTTTCCTTTCCTATCCTATCCCTGTAGTGCTGAACAAGGAATACAGGTTATTATTACATTGCAAAGTGAAACACTGCAAAGGAAATATGCGCAAAGATGCTGGGAAGCCAATACAACAGAGACTTTCTGTGCTTGCCATCTCTGTGTTGTTGCACAAGTCGGGTCTTTTTTTGACAAAAACATTCCTGCACTGTGGGGGGACGCAAACTGAGAGTTTGGTTGCACACAATGCCTCGCCGAGTTTGTTCTCTGGTTGAAAACTGGGGAGCAAATTGCCGGTTTACGCAATACAGAGATACAGAACACAAGACCTCAAGCGGGACTTAAGACTCCTCATCGCTGCAATGAGAAGACAAGGACTGAGAGAGAACCGGTATTTAACACCAACGGGAAAGAACGTAAGGTCTGCGGTATTCTGACCACTTCAAAGCCTTATTTAGTGTCCCCACTAGGTACTTAGTGACTTTTGATGTGAAATAATGCTTTATATATTAATTAACATCATACCTTTTGCACAACATCATGCTGGCTTAAATGGCTAGGTTTCACTAATGGTACTACAACATTTCCACATCTGAACCACATCTTCTGCATCATATATCAATTTGTTGCTTCATCATGCAACCATGTTATAGATAAAGGCGGGATACTGTAGTAGTGGTATTAAGGGATTTTTACATACCTGAAGTCATTCAAGGCAATCCAAGACAAGCGGTTGGTTTTCCAGGCAAAGGGGACGAAAAAGAAAGAGAACATTTAGTATTTTTACAAGGTTCAGTAAGCTTATTTCATGGGCAAGTAACTTTAATGTGACTTTAAAGTTCACTTCTTCAAGTCGGATCGGTGACTGCAACAAAATGTCAGTTAAACATATACGCAACATTCTTCAGCTCTCAGGTTCAAGTACAAATAGGGACACATTGGCCTTCTACAAGATGCTATTTGAAGCAACTGGTCTAAAAACACCCCGAGTCAAAACTATATCTTCTCGGATTCATTCCCAAAAGAGAGAAAGACAGGATTCACCAAAGCTAATGGAAAACACATGACTTCATCTTTGACCATTGTTCATCACTTGTTTTTCTTCTCCTTCAATTTATCTCATTTTGACATTTTCTGAATGCGGTCACAACGGATAAGGACACTCAGCCTTCCACGTTAAATATCGGGTTCACTCTTCGCCACAGTAGGAATACGCAAACACTTGGGAGGGGGGGGGGGGGGGGGCGCGGAGGAACGTGGCGGGGGTGTCGACTTCGTGATATATTACCTGACTGAAAAAACTACCCGCATGGATTTGTTGACACTGTTTTGTTTTTTTTTAGGCCTTGTAGCCGCGCTGTTGACAGCGTGCATAAATACATGGGATATTGGCTAAACACATACAATCCCAAGTTCCCATCTGATAAGTGCTGGACATACGTGGAGGGCGCAGACGGTGTCTTCCATAATACAATGATCTCTCTGTTCAGGGGCAACAGGTTCCTCTCATCTGAGTCCTGCTGGTACCGGAGTGATGGACTAGACTGCTCATTACCTGTCTCACACTGTGAATGGGAGGAGTGTGCATGTGCGTGTGCATGTGTGTGTGTGTGTGTGTGTAGGTCCTCACTACAACAGCTTCATGGCTGTTCAAATTGTTACACTCCTTGAACATTTGCTCATTTTGTGCACTTACGCCTAATTTACGAATTATTCCGCCCTATTTAGCCCTAATTGTTTTGTCTGTGTAAGTGTGTCCTTACAAGGCAAAGCATGCTTGCAATAAATGATTAGCTGGAGTATTTGCTGAAATCAGTGCACTCTGAGCAAGCCGATCGATCCTCATACTGCTGCGCCATCATGAATCTGTGGCTGTCTGCAGAAGCCAGCAGCCTACACACTGATTTATAATCTAGACACGCTACAGTGGAGATGTTTTTCTGTGCACGAGTCCCGGCTAAAGACATGTGGTATGTCCCTGTCAGTTGGCTGTTAAGAGATTGGCAACATTGCAAAGAAACCAGTGAAGGTGACATCTGCAAGTGGTGGCAAAACTGGAACAGTTTACTGGAATATCTAAGCCATCTGTCAGATGTATTCAATCTATCCATGTTCCCTGTCACACTCCGTGTATTGATGAATACATTATTCCCCATTCACTGACAGACAAGTCACTGTATACAATTTTCTGAATACACAAGACGTCGTTCATTGCAACAAACACCCTCCCTTCTCTTATGAGGACTCTCGGTTCCTCAGTAAAAGTTGCTTTTAGAGTCTTTGTGAATTCAGCCCCAGGTTCCCTGAACTTGCAACCCTCCTCTACTAATAAATTGTAGAGTTCTTTTATGGTAGATTTCAGTGACCCATGTTTAACATTGAACAGTGGTTTGCAGAAGGTTCTGAGACCTCATTCGTGACACTTGAGGTTTTATACAGTCAAGAAAGATATACAGGTAGGCCTATTTAATTTTACTTTTAAATTTAAAGAGATCAAATTTCAGCCCTTTCCAACCCTGTGTTTGGATTTATGGGTTGGGATCAGATGAGTTATGCTTTCAAGGGGCAGATACAGTTAAAGAAAAACCATGCACTTTTCAATTTAGCACAGACCAACTAACTGCAGAGGTACTTCAGCTTTGCGTAAGTGTTTACACATTTCATATAAAGTTCAACTGTGCCAGATGCCCTTAAGAAGTACTATAAATCCCATGTTTGGATTTCTAATATTTTCTTGCGTTTATGACTAGTAAACCTGTCTCGCTCTGGATTTGCTGAAGTGGCCGGCGCTTTTTCCAAGCTCCAGGGTGCAAGTGGCTCTCCACTCCATCTCCATTTAGTTGTGAGCTGGTTTGTGGTGAGCTGCCAGGTCAAAGCCCGACTGTGACCTGATTTTTCCTGGTTCTTTGTCTTACTCATATAAGGCATGAGATCCAGGAATTCAACTAACGCAAAAAAACACTGATTAAATACAAAATGTTATTCAGAGCTGGAGTTTAAAAGCATCATTAATACTATGTGATCTTGTTTGGGGTTGCTGGAGCTTGCCACAGTTGTAATATTTCATAGTCCTGTTCTCAATGCACAGTGTCATTTAAAACCGATTTCAAAAACATTTATGTTCAACGTCGAGACATAACTTACAAGATGCTTGAATTTGTCCTTTACTTTAATGGAGTGCAATTGAGATCCTGAACATGCAGACTTCTCAAAGGACATCAACTGTGTGTTAAACATGAAAATCTTTTCCTACCCAATTCAGTTAAGCCACAGAAATTAGCGCAGACACACTGCTCTCTCTTGAGTCAATTATGACACTTTTCAGCAGATGACTACCACCGATTATGGATTGGGTCACGGCTGTCAGCCTCCTTTTCCATTTGCAGGCGCAGAGAAAGTGATAACCTATAATATTCACAGCCCTTCTATGGACCAGGTTGTAACACAGGTTTGAGACTGCCCGAGTCTCATGCTTGAGCAACTGGCTCTCGACGCTGAGAGGACTTTCATCATACTTTGGTGACAGAGACAGTAATTGGAGTGCCCTTTGCCTTTAAGCACAAACCCACATGCTGCAGCTACAGTGTACTACTTTTACATCCCCTCATTACACACAGACCCGCCCACCACGGGTTAAATCTGTTGGTGCTGAAGAGTCATCTGCCCTGATCAGTTGGGGACCTTGTGACAAGAGTGCATCCACTGCTCCAGAATCCCAGTTATCTGAACTGGGGGGGGGGGGGACTCAGGACAGAGTAAACAGGAGGAGTGGCTTAGTTAAACATGTCTCTTCTCTGTACCACTTTGGTGGGCCCTTCCTTTTGATATTTTCATAAATCAGCAACAAGCAGGGTGGATGGGATAGAAAGAGATGGGGGGGGGGGGGGGGGGGGGGAAATCAAGTCAGGGAGTTTGGGACACGCGGGAGGGGAACAGCTGTCTTTGAGATTGCTCCAATGTGTGAGCGCAAGAGAAAGAATCCTTTTGTTTCCACGCGGTTTGCCGCTTCACCGCGGACCTTTCATCTGCACGGTGCAGACAAAGGCCCCATGCATCTCGGATGAGGCAGAAACCTCGGGAAGCGGGTGCAGGAGGAGTAATGAGGAGGGCGGGAGAAAGCATAAACATGTTCCTGGAAGTGAGACTGCGTGTACACGGGGACTGAAGTGGATCAACTATGGACAGTGGTCTCCAGAAGACACCAGAGGACGTCAAAGCAAACCGAGTGTGTAGTCACACTTTGAGCAGTTGCTAAATTACTTTACTGTTTTATCAGCACAATTTGATGAGGCCTAATTATTTTTGATGCTTTGTAGGAAAAGGATTCGCAACAAGACTCACTTATCTGATGGAGATTAAGTGGTTCTTGTGTTTCTCCAAGCATCCTTATTATGAAAAGCATCCTTATCCTCCTTTGTTGTTTTATACAAGAGCCCTGGCACTGCAGATAGAGTTACCCACTTCACCATTGTCAAAGAAAGTGTACTGTCCATCGTCTTTGTTTGACCACAAATGCTGAAGGGTTCTTCTAAAACTTGTATGAGCCATGCAGTATTTTTTATTTATGGTACCCACATGGTTGCAACATGCATTATACACAAAGTTAAGTTTCTAACTTTTTAATATCAGTTTCTGAACACAAATATGTGTACATTTTTAATTGAATCTATTTCTAAATTCATATAAACTGACTGGTGCTCACTAAATTCTAGCTTGATCTTATGCTTTGGCATGTCAATGGAGTTTGCTTTCACTGCAGAAATGCCCCAATTTACCCATGAAGGGTGATCAGCTTTCCGTTATTCCTTTTTAGATCCTTCGTGTGGTGGGTGGTTGACACATTGATTAGGATTTTACATATGGATTTCAAGCTCGACTTTCACCCAGCTGTTTTTATGCATTTTTTTGGTCACAATAGGATGCTGCATGGTGTTGGTTTCTGACAACACATGGTTAAAAGTCCTTTATTCATCAGTGGAGAGGGAGTGAGGCGGGGCACCAGATGTTCGCTGCCGTCCTGGTTGTTGAGGAACAAGTCTTAAGTGCAGACCCTCCATGTGCCTTGTTGCTGAACTGAGACACTGCAGCCCAGGTTTTCCAAACAGATTGTGAAGAAAATCCGAATGAGGTGAGAGATAGCTATATAATTAAATAGCTCTGCTGAATAGATTGATGCAGGAATGCTGTCTTTAGGATATACACACACAACATTGCATCACAAACTCTGAGGCGAGATGCGCGCGCACACACACACACACACACACACACACACACACACACACACTGATCATTCAAGATGTGTGTTAAGGCAGAATGCATGTAGCCTATAGTTTTCTTATCTGATCTTAAGTCTTCGAAATACTGGATTATATTCATTGGGAATTTCAATGATAAAATATTTAAAATGTCATATGCATTGAAATATTTCGCCTACAGACAAGTTTCCCCGCAAGGTTTCGATATTATCATCATCGTCATCTTTTTATTGCTCGTAAAGGATCCACTTGTGTGGCTCTCGGTGCCTTCTGGGTTTGTCAAAATAAACAAGCGTCTTCAAGGAAACCTTGGCAAGTGGCTTCCTTCATCTTCTAAATAAATAGCGCTGCAGAGTGTTGACACTTTCTTTTTGCTTTACAAGAAAGCAAAGTTTATGGCAAGCGTTCCGATTCTGTCTCTTACTTCCCACTAATGAGCTCCCAGTGGAGCAGTGAATACGTTTTTGTGATGCACTATATCATTGCATGTGATACTTTTGACCAGACTTTTACACTTGATTAAGGACTTATTCAAGCAAAACTACGTATAAATGCTCTGTTGCATCCTTACAGATAAAGACCAAAAAGCTCAGCAATCTGCCTTAACCGAGAGCGGATCAAATGACTACTGCATGTGTAATGTGAAAGAGGTCGCTCAGTGATGAACCCATAGAAAATTGCCACCTTTTCAGTTCCCCTCAGCTTGTTGTTTCCAGCCTACAACATTCTAACATATCAACTTAATTTCCAGCTGGCAACTATTTTCAGCAAAAAACACAACAAACCTACCATACGCTACCTGCCCCGCACAAAAAAAGCAGACAGACATCGACATAGGGGAGCACTTAGTGGCTAAAGAGCCAGATGTTTGGTGAAGAGTTGGAGAGAGAGAGAGAGAGAGAGAGAGAGATGGTGGAGACAGATGTTAAGATAGACAATCGTTTAACACATTCACAATTAGCACTGTGTAATGTCTCAATGTTGTGCTTACAGCTCGTTTAGCTGGTCCAATGTGAACGCTAATTGCTGCTCGTTAAACAAAATGTCCATTTGGATTTCTACATGTGTTAAATAAACAGCATGCAATGTGTAAATAAGGCCGCTTTGGAGCAGTTAGTAGGCATCTATGACTGAGCAAGGCTGTCCCACTGCTTCTAATCTTTGTGCACATTTTGGAACCACCTCTGCAATGAACACCGGTGACATTGCTATTGATATTATCATAGAACACACACACTAAAAAAGGCAACTAGTATATGGCCCAAAATGTATTACTTGAAGAACGTATTGATGGTATAAATGAAAATAGTTTCATAATATAAATTGATATGCTTCCCTGAGGGTATACTCTCAATAAATGTTTTCATTACATTTCACTTGGGTGGCAGATATTGTTTTTTATGCGGTAACGTCATAATCATCACACTTAATCATAGGAGACACGCTGCTACCTACTCCTGTGGAAAACTGTTACATGAGCACAGGGCATTCAAGGACTTGGCTTAAATTGACTTCAGTCTACTTTCTTCTCATTTGCAACGCTAAAGATCACAGTAAGAAAACTGGCGGTAAAAAAAAGGAAGGAAATGAGACATATACCGTAATGTTCTTGCCAAGATAGTGGACGAAAGATACTGCAGTTTCCTCTAGAAAGTGAAATAAACCAAGCTTGATTGAGTAGTTCATGAAGGGCATTAGCTGCTCAAGACTTGGTATAGTTACTTAGTAGTGGCTATCAATAACTGAAATTGAAAAGAAAGTCTCAGTCTTGACTCAAGTCATTTCCCCTCTAGAGATGCAAAGAAGCTCAGCATCTTGTCACCCAGCATTAGCCGTTTCTTGCAGAGAAGTCTCTCAGTTGCAAACATTTCAGTTTCTAGACAAAATGAAATGCATTCATGCTGTGCTTTTCAATAAATACTGAGAAATATATAGAGGAAATACTGCGCTCTCTGTGAATACACTGGCTGAGGAAATTGGATGGTGTGTGTGTGTGTTTGTGGAAGGATTGCTAATGATCTCCCTTTTTGATTTATCTGGGGTTTTTTCTGGTAAACAAGGCAGTATTTATTCAAGTTAGGTCTCATAGCCGACCTCAAAATGTCTGAATGCAAACAGTTGACTTAAGTCATGTTCTGTTATAATTGATGTACTGGTATGGATGGGTGCCCATAGATAGAGTGAGATGTCAGAGGAAACTTGGAGATCTTGTAATAACGGTACATTGTCATTTTTTGCACTGCTTGTGCTTATCAACCTAGTACTTCAAAATCCTTTTTGAAAGTTATCCAGTGCCAAACCACCTCATCAGCCTTTTATATGACGAGGTAGCAGTACACATATTTAGCGTGGCTAGTATCCTCTCTCTGTGCACTAAACTTATCAAAGTTGAGAACCACATTTTGACTTGCCCAAATCATTTATAACAAAACAGTTACATTTAGTAACCCAATACTATGAGTATAGGCATGGCCCTCTAAGAGCGCCTTCTAGTAGCGATAGCTCTCAACTCTATACAATTTGGAACATTATGGGTTCCGTACTTTAGATGTTAAACATGTAAGTCATACTCTGCTTTTAGGAGACAAGGTAAGCAAGCCAAAATAAAAAATAAAACATTTAGCATAACAGAATTGGACAACCGTCTGTGTCCTAAAACCACAGTCATTACACAGCTATTACCTGTTTACTGAAATAAAGCAGAGAAAAAAGAAGAGAAAAGCAGCAAATCACATTCACAGTCACACTTGAGAAACTGGAACTAGTAAACATTTGGCATTTGTGTATAAAAAATGACTGAAACAATCTTATGATGAAGTAATTGCCCATTCATTTTCCTGACAGTCAACTAATCAACTATTTGTCGTTGCAGGAATATGAATTGTTTCAAGCACCCCAACTACAACTAAATATAAAATAAAACTACACAGAATGATTTGTACCGCTCCTGTTTAACGGTGGTCAAACAATAATATGTTAGTAACCCTTTAAAGTGTCACATCATGGGTAAAAAATGGCAAGATGTGAGGACCACTAGCTATGGATACATGGCCAGGCACACACGGACATCTACTACAGGTGAAACTTGTGAATGACTGCTTTGTTTTGGTGATAACAACCTTCTGTCATTCACAGATATATGGTTAGAGCTGTCTGCGCTCCAGACGTGTGTTCACAACACACACTAAACTAAAGGGCTGGGTCAGCTGTTGGTTCAGATATGGCACCTGACCATAAAATATAGCACATCCCCTTGTCTGTCACTGGCATAATAACGTCTGGGTTGGCACATGGGGACCTTGACTGTCATTTATACTCACTCTCACCATCTGTCCACTGCATGTCACAAGGGAAAGGCACTTGTGTAAGAAAGAAACATGCTTTCTGCAATTACATATTGATCATTTAATGAAAAATGGCTTGATGAACCAGAATTGAAGAAGATATTTGGGTGACATCATTTATGTCTAACGTACAAATCTTTCTATCTGTATTGGTATTTGTCCTTTGGCGACAGGATCAACAAACTATGCACGGATTTATTTTGGTATGTATAATGAAGGTAGAGGATTAAGAATTTAATATGGTACTAAATAACAGGTGTGAATGCTGGCTGACTCATCATGAAGCATCTTCCCTGATCTATTCCCAAACTCTATCCTCTGATGTAGATCCAGCAACAGCAATTGAAGAGTAAATACATGCTGCAAACATAGTCAAGGTAACAGAATCACTTGGTCATAAATCAAACGGGGCAGTTCTCCTGAGGACGGTTAGCCGTTAGTGTCAGCAGTGGCAGTGATGAAAAAGATTGGGAGCTCTGGTATCCTGATGCCGGGCAGAGTGTCACGCTCAGTTGACACATGTTTGTGACCTGGGCTCAGTTTTGACACTTGTGAGTAATGGCCCTGTCCTGTGAGTTTGGGTTATCCAGAGCAAGGTGGTTAGGACAAGATGAGGCACTGCAGGGATTTAGTCTGGGTTTCTTTGTGAGGTGGCGCAGATTTGTGAAGAGAAACAACTTCTAAAACAACTGCTCCAGTGTCAGATTTTGAACATGCTGGGATGAGCCCCCCGGACCCCCATATGAGCAGCAGTTTGGGCCACAAAAGGGCCTCAAAACAGCAAGGTAATGTTTGCGGTCTGAAGAAGAAATGCGTGCGTCTGTGCTTATGAACAGGCCATGTGGTCATTGAGGCTTGATGTTGACAACTATGAGTCTGAAATTGAAAACCTCGTCATGTGTTCGGTGAACCAAGAGAAGGGATTTCTGTGCCCATTTTAAGGCCATTTTAAGGCCATCTCACAAAATCCTGTAAGATCTTGGGCCTCACACAGGAGTGCACTTACATAAGTCCAAATGACACATTACATATGAAATCATTTTACATTAACTTATCTTACTAACATTCTGAGTTACAGAGTCTTAAGGAAATGCCTTGAAAAGAGGGAACAGAGTTTAATTCGGGCAGATTTCAGCTGGACAAGCAATGTTGCTCTTCAATTAATTGCCTCATTTACCGTGTGACACAAGACAAACTAGTTAAAGGCCTTCTGCGCTGCCCTCAGTCGATCGGGTTACTTCAATGTACTCAGTCAAACGGGCTAATTTCCTCACCATTAATCACAGCAGTCCTTTCACTGACAGATGGGAAGACTCACCGATACATTTCAACTTCAGACGTTCTCTCCAGTGGATGCCGGCAGGTCAAACTATGGTCCACTTTCTACGTTTTTACTATTCTCACTCTATACTGACTGCTTCAATGTAAACCATGCAACAATAGGACAAATACCAACACTGCAATTAACTTACATTATAAAAGCAGAGAAGCCCGAGCTTTACCTGCAGGGATATGGGAAAAAATATAAAATACAAATATGGTCACTGGCCTAAAACTCAACTCCTCACTGATCTTGGAATGCAAAAGTATGAATATTTTCCTTGGTCTCCAAAATGCTTCTCAATATGCCCGAGGAAATCAAAACACACCTCAGATATTGCTAAATTACATTTAAATAGAGCAAATAAAGAAAACTATATTACTTTTTTGCAACTTGTTAGAGCGCCAACAAAAACTTATGCTGAGAGCCAAATTTGGCTCAGAGGCCCCTCCTCGGGCAGCCTTAGTCTCAACAAGAAATATTGTACTGCCAAACTAGACAGTCAAAACCTCCCTCCTTTGAGAACCACGGGTCAAAATAAGTGTAGTGACCATGATAGCAAATATTGACCTGGTTGTGTTTGCTCTCACTGGGAATGAATGGCTGGAGGCCTGACTGAGTGTGGAGTTACCAGCTGCTCTCGTACCTCAACGACGACCAACTCCCCCTGCAAAGACATGCACCAAATCTCAACTTCCCTATCAAATCCTCCCCTGACACCCACATATACACACACACTCACAACACTTGATACCATGAGCTGCGAATAAAGTGGATCAGGGAAGACACAAATAACTCCACCAAAGTTTCGAGTGATTCCAGCAGACCCCCAAGTCCACTGTGGCCACTTGTTCACTCTCAGCAGCATCTCCACATGACAGGATTTGAGACAGACTGTTGGCTGTGACGCCTCTTTAAGGGTCGGCTCCTCTTTCAATTTGATAATATGCCTCGATAGCAATTTAATCCCCATCTTAAATTTTGCGTTCTCAGGATTACAGTACAACAAGCTTTTCTTAGGCTGAAGAAAAGCTGGCGAAGTGCAGTTGCAGATGTCAAATTTCACACAGAAATTCTCCATTGGATTATTATGAAAGGGGGTGTTTCAGAAAGAATGGCAATGCTGATAAAGGACAATTATACAGTCTGACAATTTAACTAGACTAAGAGTCTACTACAAAATATACAGCTAAGGCTGATGGGAATCTCATTAGTTTTGCAGCTATCATAAACCAAAGCATTGTAAAACTAAAGGTGGAGTCACCAAAGTCTTTGCGATTCATCCTCTGAGGACCATGAATGTCTGTACAAAATGTCATGGTGATTCACCGTTTGATTTTGCAGCCTGTACCAAAGTGGTAGGCAAACCGACTGTTAGACCGACATTGCTGTCCATGGTGCCATTGCCAGTAGCATGGATAAAAACATCACTATAGTGAGATACTGTAAAAGACAGTGTTGGCACTGGAGCAAACTGCCGTTTGCAGGGACCGGCCCTCACGAAGGCCACCCATCGTGAGTGAACAAACATGCTGTCTCATGAAGATGACAAGGTCCTCATCAAACACATCCACACACAAAAGGGATCTTTGGGATGTTAACAATGTTGGGCTTTCATTGAACGGGCATGGGTGCTTCCAAAGCCCACCCAACACACGCCCTGAGCCCCAACTCGTTGCTATGAAAAAATACAAAACGAGCAATGCCCAACATGTGGCCATTGATTCATAAGGCCATTGACCAGAATCAAAATGAAATAAAGATGTGCTCAATGAACCCCGATTAAAATGATTGTGATAAAGGACAGAGGCGGTGCAGGGGTTGTTGAGTAACAGCTGCATGAGGAGGGGAAGGCAATGAAAGTAAAGATGCAGAAGAAAGGCTAAAGATCATGAAAGAAGAAAACAGTCCCCTTGCAGTTTTGATGTTTAATTTCAAGCTCTATTAACTACAAGCTAATGGCAGACTCAAACTGGAAGTCTAAAATCAGACAAGGTTTGCTTCTTGGTCCACCAAGATTATTTCCCACAAAAGTTATTAGTTTTCACATATCCAGGGTCAATATATGTCAGTGTGCAGGCAGACTGTGTTTGGCAATTCCATTACTCTCCAGGTTCAATAAAGCTGTTCACACGTCTTTTGTGAAATCAGTACAGCTACTGGAGTGTTTAGTATCTAATGCAGCAAGCACCTATAAGAGGACCAACACAACTGCCCACACTGTACAAACTATAGAAAGACATGCATGGTTTTTTTAAAAGTTCCAACATCCCTTAGGCGTCTTTAAAGAAAGCACTCTCCATCATGGTTTATATTTGATTTTGCATACACACATTTTCCAGCATTTTATGGGGCATCTCTTTCCAGGGGCGGAGTACCTTTGATTTGTGGATTTCCTAACCTAGGCATAGTATGAACGCTCAGCTCCCCTCCATTAAGACATTTGCTGCAGCTGAACATCAGGTTGTGCCAGAGACACAATACTCTCCTCAGGGCTTGGGCTTGAGCTCACTGTTGGCAGGAATTTGGTTTTGGACACTTTAACCTGCCAGCAAATCTGGGTGGGCAGCTGGTAGTAACCTGAGCCCCATATGATCAACGCCAAGTTCTAACTCGGTGCTGTCCCCGGGGCACTATTTCTAACCTTGCAGCCTGGTGCCCGACCGTACTACGATTAAGTCTCTACGATTTGAAATGCCACACAAAGACAGCATTGAGTACCTCATGAAAATGTGATACTAGAATGTGTTTCTCTTTAAAGTAGAACCAACCATAACTTTCTGGAGTTGCAGCTGTGTTTTCAGATACAATATGTTTATTCGGGTGT
Source organism: Pholis gunnellus (assembly GCF_910591455.1). Taxonomy (NCBI): domain Eukaryota; kingdom Metazoa; phylum Chordata; class Actinopteri; order Perciformes; family Pholidae; genus Pholis; species Pholis gunnellus. The sequence goes on from NC_136550.1 coordinate 9,449,562, forward strand.
GATTAGGAACTAGTGGTATTAAAATGTTTTTTGGTGGTCAATAAGATCAAAACATTTACTCTAATAGAAATCGAATGTCACTGGGCTCCCAAAAGAGATAACCAGCAAGTCAAGTGTGACCTGTACATTTCTCAGAAGCATTTGCTTTGTCTCTTGGCATCGGAAAGCCCTCAGACAACTCATTAAGATGGACAGGTTACTGTCAACATTGATCTTGAATGATGAAACACTGTCTACCTATGTTAGATTTTCTTTCTTGGCCAAGTCTTGAAATAGGAGTGGTAGAGTAAGCTTTGAGGCATCCCTGATTCAGCTCCCATTTCGACATTACCCGTTTAGACTCTTGCCCCTACTCAGATGTTTTTATGAGTTTCAGTTGTAAAGTTGAGATGTATCGAATCTATGACAAAGGCTGGTAAACACTAAGAAACTTAAAGCAATGGATCAACATTTTGGGAGATACGCATAGTCACTTTTCTGTGGGAGATTGAAACCACATTTCCGTTAAATATGAAGCTACAACCAGCAAACCGTTAGCTTAGCTTCCCATTAACACTAAAAACAGCTAGCCGGGCTCTGTCACTAACACTACCGAGAATTACCTAACAAATAAACCAGTTCGTAAATCCACAACTTGGGTTTTGTACAGATTTACAACAACCACTGCTGTATTGTGTGATTTCCAAAAGGTTGACCTATTCTTTCAAGTATCTGACAAGTTTTCTGAGAAAGGGTTTAACTAATATTTATTTGTTTCGACTGATGCATTTGGTAAAATAAAAAAACCAACAGGCTGCATTGCATAGAATCAGCGCTGGCTGGCAGCAGCGTACAGTATGAGGTAGTGTTCTGAGAAAGGGTGGAGTGTAGTCATAGACAGCAGGCACTTTCTCTCGAGTTGCCTTTGGTATACAACTTCAAATCCAAGCACAACACCAAGCTGGTTCAAGAGTCAGAGCGTAGCTTTGTCCAGTCCGGGAGCACCAGTGTTTGCAGACAGGGCTGACTAATACCATCGGCGTCGATCTTATGTCATGATGACGAAAGGCTGCGACTATGTTTATTCACTAACCGGCCAGATTGACCTTGTGCTTAGAGTTCCCGAAAGAAAAATGTAAAACCCTCTCATGAAATATCAATATTTGCATTACAAGGCATGCTTAACCTGGGGATTTTATGGTAGGAAATGCAAGATGGACCAGAATAAGAATGCGTGTTACACTGGTTCACAGTTGACAGTATCCTCTTGTATTGGTGATATAATGTACATTTGTTGTGTCTAGAACAATGTTGTAGACTTATCTTTTTTATTTGGGGGATTAAGCACAAGCCCTTTGTCCTTTTTAAACCACAGGTCATATACCTGCCAACCAACTGTCAACAGCTGCAAGGAGATTGATTTGGCAGTAGTGCACAGTTCAGACACAAACCCAGTTTCCAATTATTTGTGCACATTGTTTAGTAACTGACTGCTGCTGTGGAGAGTGCAGCTGTTTAGTGCATGTAAATAAAACAATGTCATTGGCACAGGGAAAAATGATACTGTAAGGTGACAATATTGGGGGAATAATAATATTGTCAAATGAAGATTCTGTAAAAATGTCACATTGTCAAAGCAGAGATTAAATGTTAGCTAAACATTTGTCCTGTATATGGTCAGTTGTGACAGTAACATTTTCTGCAATACGTGATTTTGACAACATTAAATAAAAAATTCAACGGGCATTTGAATTGTTTAAACAAAGCAGGTTTTTGTTCCATTGTTTTGATAAAGAACGAATCACATGAATTAAGTGTTGTGCTGTGTAGTATCATACTACAGTGCAAATATTTCTGTGCATCTTTAAAATACATCATGTACTTGATTTCTATATAAAATTAACTGAAGACCTTACCTTTGACATAATTAATAAATCAGATTAACAGCAAATATAATCAGATCACAGCTACACAGCTACACTTGGAGGACCATGTAAAATGTCACAGAATATTGGGCTGTAATTCATACTCAATACTCAGACATGACTGTAGGTTTGCTAAAAAAGGAAAAAGGTGCACAGTTACTGTTATGGCTCTCGTGTTCACAGCTGTCCGCGTCTAGTTGGCAGACATCACCATGCCCTCCCACATCTGAAAAGTTAATAACAGCTTCCCCAGGCATCTTTCTGAAATCTATTTATTATAAATCTTTATTTACATGACTTAAAGAATGAATTATTAGGGTTGTTTAAGTTATACCTACCTATGAGTAGAAAGCCCTGTCTGCCATGTAGTGTTTTACACCCAAAGTACACAGCTTGTCAGAATCATTTCATTGAGAGTGAATGAATGAATAAAATCATGTTCTGAGTAATTGTACTGCTCTAACTAGGCAGGTAACCTTCCTGCCAGAATAAATCAATTAATACCCGCATTAAACATAACCCATCTGCCTGCTTTGAAGTCATCTGAAAACCTAACAGCAGGTGCGTATCTGTACCTTTCCATGAAATTGCTTCTTTCACACCTTTGAGGTTATTTCCTAATCCTCGCAGCGAAAAGGCTGCATTTCAGTTCAGTGTTTGAAATGAAATGAGAGGAATCCAACTATGTATGTCACAGGCTTGTTCCTAAAAGGTGTTTTTTCACAGATGGATGAAAATACACTGCACAGGGACATTTGTTAAGGAAAACTGCAGGGAATCCATTGGCAGTTCAGTCCCAATGATTTCGGCATTGAGCCCAGTTGTTGTGGACTTTGGAGGGAGCCAAAGTGGGAACAGGTGCACAGCACTTTTTTACTGTGGATACCTGCTGGACTGTCAGCAATTGAGAGCAAGCTTTAGGCTAAATACAACAAAGGTACATAAGAGACTAATTTCAAAGAGGTGTGAGATGATGCCTGAGATAAACAATTACTCTGCATGTGTTCAACTCATCAATCATCCCGATACATTTGGGATTCGAGCAAAAAGGGGGAATCAGCTGCTAGACTGTGTGTTGATCCTCAAATTCCAATAGCAGGTGTTGCTGAATGGCTCAGTATCCAGGGTTTTGTGGGTCTTTACACACGACACATTTACCACACGGAAATGAGCATGTTGTACACATGTACAGCTGTTGAAAATGGGGATGGATACATAAATACCCATGCTTAACTTCGGATACCAATGCACACACTCTGCACAAGTTTCCTCATTGATCTCCCGCATTATCACCAATATTCTCTGCTGGCATATATTGCAGAGGATAGATTTGCACAAAGTCGACCTCTGGGGAAAGCAAAGCAATTATAGACCTAGAAGCTTTAATACATTACTCTCTTTCCGGTTAGTCTTTCTGGTTAGCCTGGTGCTAGTAATAAGAACCTGATTAGTACATTTCAAAGTTACAGTTGTGTTCTCAGCGCTAAGCTAGTAGACACCATGAGTAAGTCCATTTATATGTTCTTAAAACTCTAGTATTACACTCCACTACATCAGATACACAAACGGCTGCCTCACTGCAAAATTTAACATGGGCCATATAGTCGGGAAGCTGAAAACTCTGGGTTTGAGTGTGTGGGTTCGACAAACAAAAGAAGTATTGATTACAGCATGCTGGGTTGTTTCTCCCTGACGGTTGCTAATAGTTCCCACATTGTAAACATTTCAACACAAGCCTTTATTCAAGGGGATGTTTCCCAGAAGAAGCGGCAACCATTGGCACCCATCAATCCCATGGTATTAGAGTTTGTTTTGGCCCGACGGTGCTGGTAACTTAAGAGCGAGAGAAAGAGGATGGAGGCGGAACGGCTGGAGGAAGAGAATCCATGCCCCTGCAGCTACAAGGCACAGCACATGAACTGGTTCCACAAAATTCACTAAATGTGTTGGAGGCCAAGGTTTGTACCACATACGCAAAAGAAAATATGCTCAAAAGAAGGCAAACGTTCTATTTTGGTTTTATGCAAAAAGCTAAACATTTCATCTTCTACATAACCCATGACACTTATGTCTCTTGGCATTTCTTGACGGAGACAGAAACACTGGCATTTTGTAGCAGTTTGCTTATTTAAGGCCACTTGAAGAAACTATCTATCGCGTGCAGCAGCCAGAACAATTCAAAATGTACGCAGAGACAGTCAGTTTATTCAACGCAGTCGTAAAGGTATAAATTTGACATTGGTGTTTATTGAAATTACCTGGTGTGGATAGTTGACCGGGGCGGTTTTTCCTATTTGAAGATCGGATTGTTGGGAATGCATCTTATCCCCAAACTTCATGGGAGCGGTGACTATAGTGTGTGGGCTCCTTCCAGTAACTTTGACTCGTTCAAGTGTCAGCAGTCACTTTTAACAAGCACAGGAATTGTATAACTATCTGTTTTACGCTGTACAGTGTGAATGCATCTGATACACAGTGTATTCCAATAGAGATACTGCAAATATTATTGTAAGATTTCTTTCGGCACCATCTCTTTGGGACTTAAGCATCGCAACAGATGGGCAGAAATCTCATGTTTCTCCCCCCGGTTACTATTTTAGTCTCAAGTGTTGTTCTGCTGCCTGCCTCACAATTCTGACGAGAGCTATCTAAGGTCAAAGGCCTTGTCCACTCTGAGGGCACCAGACCATAAACAAGCGAGTTGCCATTTCCCAACTTCCCCTTCATTTTGTGTGGCATCTCCAAAGAGCCTTGAGTGTTCGGAAAGGTGGCGACTGATAGATGAGCTTCGGGAGTCATCAAACGTGGCTTGGCAGTCTTTCTCTGAGCCTTGCCTGTGCCAGACAGTGGAGTCTGTCTGTCTGCCCACGCACCCACCCGTGTACATGTCCAGACTTTTGCAAATCTTGTCAACGCTGAGTGGCTGACGTGATGGCACGGTGCTTTATACAAGTGTTTGGCGACCTAAGGTCAGTGCAACCTGGAGCTCAGCCATCAGCCTGGTTTCATTGTTGCACTAGTCCAACATTTCAAACAGCAGCACCAATTAAAAATCTGGAACGCTTTGCTAATTAAAGTACATTTCGTGATTCATTATTTACAGCACATTTCCTATGAATAATAGAAATACTACAATCACTGATGGTTGTCAAATTTTAAACATTTTGGATTAACAGCATTTTAGGGTAAATCTGCAGTAATGTATTTCAAATTGATACAAATAAACAAAGTTTAACGATCCACAGGACTTTATATAGTACTCTCACCATTGACTGACTGACTTCATTCGTTAGCCCTGGTTGAGCATGAAAAACATTGTAAAAAGTTTACATTTTCATATTAAAGATATCATGGAGCAGTACTCTCTTTTGTGTCCAAATCCACAATAGCTGCCAAAACTCACAAGGCACTTGCAGAAACCTGGGTATCAATCACTCAATGCCGTTTCAGGATGGTGAAAGAAAAACACCCAGACAGTATCCTGTAGCCAGTGGAGTAGAACCTCCAAGGATATGGAGATTAGGCTCATGGCTTTAGGGCAGCGAAAAAAAATTACCATGATATGAAATAATTTGAAAAATCCCTAGCAAAAACATAACATGATCCTGCAAGATTAGGAAAGGAACCAGTTTAGCCAGTGCAAAAGTTGAGGTGGCACAGAAGTTCTAATTGAGGCTGTCAGGCTTTGCCAAAGGCACTTTGATACGGACCACTGCACAGCTGCAAGGCAAGTGGACTGTCAAAATGTCCTGAGTCAGCGCAGGCATGATTGTCTAACAAGAAGATGAACTAGAATGTCTACACAGTATAGACTGAGTATTTCATTCTCTGAGGTGTTAGATAAACTTCAATCTCTAGTTTCATAGGGACACAAATAAAAAGAGCTACTCAGCAGAGGGGTGCTTTGAGCATGTTTTGACACAAGTGGGCGATGAGTCATTATTGGATTTTACAGCATGTATTGGGAATGACTGATGATACAATAACAATAGCAAACCAGGACAAATGGAGGAACCACGCCATGCCGCAACACGGGCAATGTTATGCACAATATGGTAGCCATATCCTATTGACACCCCTCAAGGGTAAACACAGACAAAGAACAGAAGGAACACACAAGCCAGCCTTTTCGGCTCCCCCCCCCCTTCTCTCCATCATCTGTTTTCTGTTTCGTTGGCGCTGTCTTGACTAAACAGCAGCAGCAGCCGGTTCAGGCCTTGCGGCAGAGCTCCAACACTCTCACCTTCTCTAATCCTCCCCAGCACAGCCACCCTAGAGGTGGCGCAGACATGCACCTGTCTGTGGGGATTCATTCAGTCTCGTCCGCGCATTAGACACCTAAACCATGATTTAATCTGTTCACCAAGCGTCGGCCTGTTCTGACAGACTAACTCTTTATAAAACATGGATACAATCTGTGAATGTGGGAAGATTTCTGTATCTGTTCAACGAATTATAGCTGCAAGGACTTGCAGCATTGATTATCACTTTGTGAGAACTTTGGTAAGAAACATTGAATGCAAACATAACCTTTGTACATTTAAAAGAAAACTTTTAGATTCATACAAACTATAGTTTGTCAAAATTGTGGTAAATTAACTATTACACAGGCCCACTCATTTTGAGTTGAAAAGAAAGTCGATGCACACTTGAGCTCTGATATAGTATCCAATACGTGCCTCCAGTTTTAAAGACAACTTTTTACAGCCAGACTACATTTCAAGTACGAGCCGTGGGCTTGTGTCAGCTTAGTGGACGTCTATCCCCAACCAGCACCTAAATTTACGAAAAGGGTGTTAATCCTCCATATTGGCAGCCATATAGATACATTGGACAAGTGCCACCTAATCCTCTATTTAATGACTGCTTAAGTTTGTCCTGTTCTTCAGGCAGATCTTGTATTCTTCTTCAAATATTGGTGGATACATGACCCAACAGACCAAAATTCAGATTGGATACTTAAATTAACTGTAGGACTATAAAATAACACTTGTTTGATAGAATTTAAGTGCCGGACAAACCTTATCTTGACTATATCGGAAAGTTACACACTGAATAGAAATAGAATTAAAAGTGTTCAAGTTTTGGTATGGACCATATAAAGTTAACTTAATTATAACATAACACCTACAAATGCTGTACAATTCAATGCCTTCATATTAGAGCTATAGTGAAGGAGCTCCATGAAAAGAAATTGGCCTTTTTCAACATTTTCAGCTTGCTAACATAAAATAAAAATCTGTGAACCACAGTTGGAGGCCTCGTAACCATCAGCCAGTCCTTAAAGGAAGCTTCTGGCTCACTATTATTTCTAAGTGTCATTTCTTTCCTGAACAGAGCCTCCGTTGTGTTCATTGACATGCGTGGTGCGCCGCATTCTCCTAATGAAGCATGCTGACTTCCTTACTCCCCAGTGTGCTTGCACGGCCTCCCGGCCTCTCGGAAGACTGGAGTGTGAGGAGGAAGGAAGGAGGCTATAAAAGGACACTAAAAAAAAAAAAAGATTGCAACGGAGGAGAGTCGGGCGAGTGGTGCCCTGCTTGGCTTGTTTACTACAAGCTAAGTGTGGCGGATTTGCCTCACATGCAAGAAGGTGCGTGAAAACCAATGTGGCACAAATTTTTAACTGGACCTCACTGTGTCTCATCAAGTGTTAATCTAAGCCTGTGACACATCATCTGTTCACAATTGTATAATGGCCTTCGAGAGTTTGTTTACTTTAGGAATCTGTGTGCTGCTACATTTTCCAACATACTCCAATCTTTTATCCCAGACTTGTAATCCTTTTCTTAATGGTGTCTCTTTGTTTTACTGGAGGCATATTACCAATCTGTGCCTCCTTTAGTACATTTACAGAAGCTCCCTCACTCCAACTAAGGTTGCGTAAACCTGAAGAAAAAAAAATCCAATGGTCTGTGATGGAGTCAAGACACGGTCTCGTCTTGGAGCCCCATGAGAGGATGGTTTCAATGAGCAGACAGGGGCACGAGTAGCGGACCACATGAGAGAGGCTCTGATGGAAACCCCTCTGCACACACTGCAAATCAAAGCAAATCTGTGTAAGTGTTTTTCCACACACTTTCAAGAGCCGGGGAGGGATGAATCCAGACACCAGTGCAGTCTGGTCTCCTGTGAATGTCTTGAATTTAAAATGTGTGCTCTGTTTACAAAAAGGGAGAAGTGGGATTTCTCACAGCAAATAGGTCAAGAGCAGAGCATTGCCTTTGAAAGGATAGACTGACAGATTATTGGTTGAAGAAAGAAATGTCTGAACAACGTTAAGCCTCTGGGGGCAAGGGGCTATATTTGTGGGGTTCCATTGTGGCCAAAGGACAAGACCTCTTCCATGCGCTGCTCTAAGTTAGAGTTGAAAAGACGTCTATGACTGGATTGTTTCACAAGTAGCCAGTTGAGAAGCACATTTTTTTTAAACCAATAAAAAGCTATATCATTGCCAGGTTCAGTGATTGCGTTTCGGCCGTGCTCCACGCAAACTGTTTACCTGCATTCAACCAAAGCCTGTTTGAACGTGATCGGTCAACGCTGCAGGACTTTAACGGAAACAAGGTTCTGACACCAAGATCATGTCCCTTTGCCTACAGAATTGCATATGAATGCAAATTCTGTTTGCTGAAATTACAGCAGATGTGGCTTCAACAAACAAGGTCCAATCCATGCCAAAGAAGAGTAGCAACTACAGAAGCCTAAAAGGATCATTCTGATTCATTTGGAAGTTTTGGTTTTCATTTATTTCAGTTGTGTAAAAAATTGTCTCGTAACTGCTAAGAAATGTGTGTGTGCAACATCACCATAATGCCAGACAGACGGGGCAAAATATCTTTCTTATTTCACATCATTTGACCCATTGTTTACGGAAAAGATATTGATTAGTGCAGCTGTAAACGCTTGTTCACTAATGTTTTCATAAAACAAAGAAGGTGATAATGTGGTTGGACTTGCCAATAAAACGTTTACGCTAATTCCACAAAACATGACATGTAAAAACGCCAGTGCAACAGTTGCATCCCAGATATCTCCTACATTCATGGACAAGCTTGCTTCTGTGCAGTCTGGTTTTTGATACAAAAACAGGGCTGGCTTTGATACCGAGTGCAAATATTGACTTCTCCCGGACGATCTCACAGCGTGGCCTGGGGTTGAAGGGATGCAGACCTCCCCTGCTTCCCAGGCCCTGCTCCCCACACCTGCTGTGGTTGGCGGCCTTATTTACACCGGCACCAGTTGGAAATGTCAGTATGAGGCAAAGGCATCATGAGTGCACACATACTGTACACAGTGCATTACATATAGACACAAACACACACTCTTCTCTGTTTCATCTCCGGCCCAGGGTTTTTGAGAGTCTGACAGGCGCTGCTTTCTTGGTGAGAACTAGGAGCCATGCCAACAGTCTGTCTAAAATGAGCTTGAATTTCTTTACGCACACACCGACACGCACAACAGCCAAACAAGCTACAAGACCTAACTGACACATTCAATGTTTTAAGACATCAATATTGGGCAAAACCTGACCTGCTTCATCTCTGCGGCAGTTTAGAGTTTCAGAAGCTTCTAATGGATGTGTCGAGTACAGGTAAAATCCCAGCTAGACAATACCGAACATTAAAAGTCTGGAACACTGCCGTGCTCACTGGAGAGGTAACACACCAACACGGGGAAAATTGCAAATTGTCCATTTGCAGGACTTTGACATTTTGTCGCAGCAGAAAAAAAAAACTGTGTACCATTTACCATCATCAAAGCATGCTATACAGAGACGGCACAACTCTCAGAGGGAATGCTGCTTTCATCAACCATTTAATGTGGCCTCCAAAGACATTTATATAATTTATCATTCTGGAGCTTCACAGAAAACCATATTGCAGAGAGCATGCTAAAAACCCTGTTTGTTTCCCTTTTTTTTCTTCCAACTTTGAAGCAAAAAAACCCCCCTCAAATCTGTTTTTTGGAGGCCTGTTTGAGGAGGGATTTAGTGACCTGAACCTTCTCATGAGGGATCCATATCAGCAGCGCACACACACACAGTCCGCTCCGCGAAAAAGCAAAGTGGGTTTTATCCCCCCCACCAGTCTGTTTCCGTTTGTCATTGCTGCTAAATTTTGGTCACTTTTTTGTCTCACCCAGTCAATAAATCGAGTCAATAGCTGTAGACCCCAAACAGCTTGCTTCCTCTTGCTCCTCTCATTGACTGCAGAGAGCCTTTGAGCCGGATAAAGAGGCGATTGGACGGAGCAGAGGAGGGGCCCCGTTGGTAGAGGAAGGGATAAATGTCCTTGTGAGTCAGAGATTGCTTGTAAAAGACAGCTTTGCTCCTAGCTGTAATCAAACAGCTGGACAGGTCTTCTGTGCAGTGGCTGTTTGAGCAGAGAACCCTCGTCAATTAGAGAATATTTTTGCAATGGCTACTTCTGAGCCATCATTGCAAGCGTGGAGAGATCTCATTTTAAGAGTGCAGAAAGGGGAAGAAAAAAGAAAAAAAAAAAAATCCTGGCAGCCCGGGTGCAGACAGCAACACAAAGAGGCGATTTGAGCAAACAATTATTAGGCCGCACCAGACTTGACTGGTTTTGTGTGCACATGGGAAATTCTTCAGCACATGGCAATTAAACACGGGTGGGTTGGGAAGGGCCTTGAACATGACCCAATTTTGACATCAAGTGGTGGCAAGCAGTGCCTTGATGATGTTTTTGGTGACTTTTGCGTAAACCTGTTTTACAAGCAATTTGCCTCATTTTCAGACTTATTACCCTTCCGTTTTGGCCTCTGCAGTGTGGACGTAAAACTCTGAATGCTATTACAAGTTTCCTACACAGATTATTTTTTGTTTCTTCCCCAACTGTAGTTTTATTGATATTTGTAGGACAATTAGAGGGTTAATTCTACAGGAACAAGATTTTTCAGTAACATGTACATAATGGATTACATTTTATAAGCACATACTGTACATTGTCCATTTGTTCATAGGGCACTCTAAAGTAATAGTTCAACATTTTGGGAATAGAACTGCAGTCCAGTTGACCTCAGCTGGATGGTTTTGCCCACGATTGCCTCATCAGCATCTTTTCCAAATATTTTCATTATCTCTTAATCTACCTTTTCCAGCATTGGTGTCCCTAAGAGCCTCTTTGTCTGAATTTTACCTTTGGAATTACAAGTTCAACACCAACAGGAATATATAATTAAATAAAAGAACAAATAAATTCTTTCCTCAGTTTGAAATTTGTTTTACGTTGAGGGCAAACTATGCATATCAAATTGACAGCTCCGACACCAGATCTGGCGAGGCATTAGCAGTAGTCTTGGTGCGAATGCGGGAAGTCGTTTCTCCACTTCCTCCCGTGTTGACTTTGGCCAGCACACGCTAATGCGAGAACAGGCCGGAGGGGAGCACTCTACCTGGAATAGAGTGTCAGCAAACTAAAGAAATGTAGTACGAATCCATTTTTCTTCTCCTGTAAGCCCTTGAACGTTGCCCCTTTGCACTTGCAGCACATCTTAGCCTCACAGTGTGATAGTCTTACAAGCCAGCACGTAACCACTAATAAAAAAGTATCCAAAAAAAAACTGTCAAATATCAAACCACTGATCTCCATCCAGCTCACCAAATATAATGACTGCATTCGTTTTGAAGAAGCCTGCATAGCCTGTGTACATTCATTCAGCAAAGCCTGCTAAACATTACGGCCAATGCAGCGGGGCAGTTTGCAACCTAAAACTCTGCAGCTCTGACCTCTGTCAGCACTGCGCCCAGCCTCAGGCGCCACCTCTCAGAGGTAGCTTCATTGCCCGGGTCCTGACTTTGTCATGCCACCACCAGCACAAACGCAACGCAGAGGTGAAGACTTTAAAGGGCTGTGATGAGTTTCAGCCATCTCAGTGTATTCCCTCCATGACGAAAAGCCAAAGGATTACACTTTCCTTAATATCCACTTCAGCAGGGACTGGCTATAATAACTATATCATTTCATTCAACTCCGCAGCATAGTCCTAGCCTGCAACTGGCTTTAGGGCTGGCAAGATGTAGATTTATGGGTATGACATTTACAAGCAAGAGTGCCTTACCTCTTTTGGGACTCTGTATTTCTTTGGTTTAAATCTTGAGTTACGTCGTGTTATTCCCCGTTCTCACTCAGACGAACCCTACACCCTCATATTACTGGGACCTGACATTTGCAGTAATGCACATGCTTCTGCCAACTGACCTCCACCTCAATAAGTGACTCCAAGTTCATAGGTGGGATAGCCAACAGTGCATAAATAACCGCTTTAGGAATAACAAGTACGCGATCGAGTCCATTACTCTGGGGATCTGACGGCAAAACCTACGCGTGTGCAAGACTTTCCCTCTCATTTATTTCATCCCATGAAAGGGAAAAGCATGTTGAAGCAGATGCCGAACGCACGCCGAGGCTGAAATTCAATAGTCAATTTGGGTGTCAGTATGTTTATAAAATGTTCTATACTCCTTAAATTGATATTACACATGCATTTGGCACTATGAGGAAATTGAACTAATCTGGTCACCATCTCTCCCTGGGCACCAAAAATACTGTGGCAACTTGAAACTGCTGGCCTGTCATGTCGCATTTAATCAGCTGAAATGCACGTCATGTAAAGTCACGTCTCTTCTCTATAATTTTTTTTTCCTATGGCTATTAAAACAGGCTCTAATGCTGAACAGTGGCAGCAGAGGAAGAGAGAACGCTGGGAAGGTAATTTGTTTTGAAGGTCAAGGGCACGGTGATGGATTCCTACTCATCTTTTACAGTTTAGCACCAAGAACGAGATAATCTCTACCTGAAGCACTTGAAATGAGTCATGCTGACAGTATTAACTGAGAAGAATCACCTACAACCTTTTCTTTTTTTCAAAGATTGACAATAAGCGTTAACCTTGACTACAAACACCTCTAGATTAAGTCAGAATCACCCAATGGTGCGGTCAATATTCCCACCAACTCTCACTGTGGTTTGCAGGTTTCAGTGGGTTTGGTCTGCTGCTGCTTCCGACTATCCATTCGTTTGTACACTACCAGTGAAAACACTTGGGGGGGCGTACTTATGAGACAATAAACATTTACAGTGCATTCAAATTTAAGGAGCCGGGATGGCTCCAATTAAGCAACTGACTTTGCACAATTTATCGTTGGCCTTCGACAGGTGCCATGGAGGGCAATATGGTCGCTTAGGTCACAATCTAAACAAGATGATGTTCAGTGATCAAGATTTATTTATTTAGGTATTCAATACTTTCGAGCTTGATGTTCATTCCCACTCATATTTGTTTCGGTGTTTATTATTCAAGTTTGCCAGATTGATCTGCAATCTGCTTTTTCCTGCTCCAAACTATCGTGATAATTTCAGCCTTTAAAAGTCCACTACCTTAGCTAAAACAAAATCAATGTATGTGCACTTAAGAAAACATAAAATAGATAGCAGAGCATACTGCCAAGAAGAGAACAACCAAATATACTTGGATACATTGATATATTTCAACACTTCCAGTCAGGTATTTGTATAGAATTTCGAGCATGTGTTGAATTTATCCGGTGCATGCTCTACCTGAAGCTCCCTGCAGCGGACACAGCAGGTGGTAAAGTGCAACGCTCTGCATGAAATGAATGGCACTTCCAGCTCAAGCCAGCATACAGACACTGCCAATGTTTAAAGAAGTTCACAGCTCATGGGAGGTGGCTCCTTAACCTGGATCCAGACGAAGCCTTGCAGGACGTCATGTTGATTGGTGCAGAGACAAAGCGGATATTCAACAGAGGACAACTGATTTCAATATGTTTCAGCGCATTATCAACATTGCATTACATTCAATTGGTGGGTGATTCCCAAAAAGACTTGATTTTTTCCATGATTAATGGATACCCTGCTCTACTACCTGAAGTACAATGTCAGTCACTATTTGCTAGACGCTAAATATAAGCTACATCAGTGCTACGACAGATCGAAAGGAACAGACATGACTCACAAACTTCTCAAACGGTGCTCTGAACTTTGCCACAACTTTGTGTGCGAGGACACTGGAGAAAAAAAGCCCACAGTTGAGATAAAACCCATATGAAAACAAGTAATCTGTACGTTTCCACAGTAGGGAATTTGGGTCACGGCCTGTGAAGTGTATAAATATAAATGTGCATTCATGCAAGTACTAGAATGTAGAACACTTTAATGGCAACTTTGCCGACTTTCTTCGTGTGTGCATCATTTGGATGTCACATTCAGCCTAAATGATCATTATACTGTTATGTTTGCAGGGCAAATGTATAAAATATGTATGAGGTGTTCTGATTTACAATCTGGTAACATTTCCACTCAGTAGGCTTGATTCATTAAAACCTAATACACAGCAGTGCACGAATGCACACAAACAACTCATCGACCTCGGAGCGAACAGCATGAATCCAGATGAATGGCATTATCAACTGAGATAGTCTGTCATCAACAGTGTGCTCTGCAACAGGGGAAAACACAGCTAACTTTAAATTGGTAGAAGTATTTAAATGATTGAGACTACTTTTCTGTATGTATGTATGTATGTATGTATGTATGTATGTATGTATGTATGTATGTATGTATGTATGTATATATATATATATATATATATATATACTGACTACACACTTATTTGAATTCAGCATAAAGCGCTTTTGCAGGTTCACTGGACCTTTTTCGTGGCTACGCCTGTAAAGCTTTCGGTTTCAGCTTCAATGACAATGTTGGCAGATTTACCATTTGAAATTCACGGTAATTATTCAGACAATAGGTCTCTGATTACACACTCTCCACATCCTAAGATCCTTTTCTGTAAAAACGAGAATGATGTCTGTAGACAAGCACAGTTGATGTAGTTATTATTATGCCACAGGGTCCCAAACAAAAACTAGACAACCTGTTTTCAGGCAGCTATACAGTGCATCAGCGCCGTTTATTATGCTGTCGAAAATTACAATTTAACTAGCCGTCTAGCCTGCTTGGGCCATATCAAATGACCGCTCAATTAAATTAAAAGTGCATAGGGTTGTCCCGTCTCACCGCTGGGTTTTCCAGGCCTTAACTGTGGCTTACACAGCTGTTTCTACCCTCTTCTTCATCAGATACAAGGGGAGGGAACCCTGAAAGCAAGACAGTCTGTGCAACAACCAGACCATGAGGCAACTCTCTGCATATCGATTCATCTTTACTGACAGAGACGCAGTACATGCATGTACGTTCCCAGGTATGTTAAATTGGCAAGTTGCCACTTCCCCGGGCACTGTATTGTTTGTTTGAGCTAAATTATCTAATTGCATGTTCTAGATTAATTGCATGCTAAAGGGCAAAAAAAAGGGAATCATAAATTTTGAGGACAAATACCTTTAAATAAGCCTTGATTAGGAAACCACATCATACGCCGTTAACATCACAGCTTGTTGAGAAAATTGAGAATGAATGTCTTCAATCCATTTATTTCATGGGTTCGCCGTCTCTTAATTGAGAAAATAGAATCAACCAAACCACATTATCAACAAAGAACCTTTGCCACTTGTAATAGATCAACTTTCAAAAGCTGCAATGAAGGACAGTCACGCATGGCTGCATGTTGCTGCGGTACCGTCTCTACGTGCGAGTGGCCTCCTCCGCCAGTGTGCACATTTCGTGATACGGTTGTGTCCGCGGGTGTGCGAGGAGCGTGTTTGTGAGTGCACATGGGCTCAAGTGTTTATTACCCTCTCAGATCTACAGCATGACTCATATTTCATGTCACATTTAGCACAGCTTCGAGAAGGAAGAGACGGCTGTCAAAAGGACAAGTCGCCTGGTGAGTGGTGGTGAGGAGGGGGGCACTGAACAAGCCCACAAGACCTCTAGCAAGACTTCTATCTTAAACCGAACATGGGAGGGGAAAGGGAAAGGGGGGGAGGGGAGAGAGCAAGAGGGTCCCTTGAACTGACAAACACCATGGACACCAACAGTCTGACCCAACCATTTGGAACGTTTGGTTTTCTTTTGAGTCCAACATGTTGGTGGCGCCCCAAGGGAGTCTGGGAACACACATCATCTGGCCAGCCGCTGGGCAAGCCGTGCTCGACTCCATCACTTTTTCCACTTTGAGAAATCCCTGCTGTATTTGGATAGCTTGAGGGATTGCTTGCTTGTTTTTGCTGAGACTAAATGGTTTGGAAATTGAAAAGAGGGCACACCAAAATGTTAGCTGTAATACACGTTTGCAACCACCGTGAATAAACACTCCAAAAGGAACTCTGCCAGTGCTGCCTTAGGTGTAGACCGATATATCTTGCTTTGAACCCTGGACATTAAATTAAAGACAATACTAGAATTATCCATTTTAAAATCAGAAATGTGAATGAAGGGGATGGCCACGCTCACTGACTCACAGACTTTCAGGCGCGCTCCCGCACAGTCTGAGCGTTTAGGGCCGTCCCACTGTCTAATCATCAGGTGTTTGAGGGCTCTGTCGCAGACATTTAGCCCCAATCCTGAAGCCTTAAACCCTGAACCCTCTGGGACTTACTGACATCACCTGGTAAATGGTTGCGTAAGAGAGACTGCAAGGGCTTGAAATGGTGTAAATACGAACGGGAGAGCACTTTGCTGCAACATATCACGTTAACATGACAACGTCTAAATATACGTGTACAATTGTGGGTATTTATTTTATATATGAACATGAATTGTGGGTAATTCCCTTGGGCAAAGTCTGCCGATTTTCAGAAAGGGTTCATAAAGGGCTCAACATGTCTACGAGCGAGCCCTCAAACACTCAATTTGACAGTGGGTCAGCCTTAAACCCTCACGGACTTTGCGGGAGCACGCCTCAAAGTCTGTGAGTCCAGCCATCGGGATTAGGTCTATGTGCCCTTTATGAACCCTTTCTGTAAATCCACATTTCTGCAGACATTGCCCAAGGGAATTGCCCACAATTCATAGCAAGGTGACGTTAAACACGGGGTTACCAGTAGAAGCATGGAGGCGTAAAAAAAAAGTAAACAAAGGACGGCACATGAGTGTTCCAGCCTGTCAAATTACATTTATTTAGAAAGAATTAAAGAAGGAACATAAAAACACATGAAATCAAGAGGAATGGAAGCAGAGATTATATTAAACTGACTTATTCATCACAGAAATGCTCATTTTGAGGGCACGGCACACATGGATATTTTAAGTGTTTTGTGGTTGAACATTATAAGAGAGCATAGTGGTAAAACTGTGTTGCACTTATGTAAGGGGAGAATAAAATGAAAATATTTGAGGGTCTTGACTTTCTAAAACATGAAACACAAGGTTCCATCACACTCTCCTATAAAATGAAAAATAACTTCCCTACAGTGCCGAGCAGGTTCAGACCCAAAATGAAAAACGACTTGGTGTCAAGGTAAGCCACTCTTGAACTTAAGAAGTGAACATAATATGAAGCAGCTCTACGTTAATGCTGCCCTTAGTCCGTGTGGACTTACAGTTAATGATGCATACACACATTTCAAATAAACAGACCCCGCAAACGCCATCCATGCATTGTGTTCATGGCAAGACCATACTAACCATAGTTTGCATGTCAGGCGCAGTTGGCAAAATTACAGCTTCCTGCCATGGCATGTTGTTTTTTTACACACACCAGTCTGTTTTTTTTTTGTAGTGCCTGTTTCTATTAGGCTGATGCAGTACAGAGCAGCAGCATCTGTGCCCCTAACCCCCGCCCCCCCATCCTCCATGTCTGCTAGGGCTGAGAGGCCTGGGGCACAAAGCCACAGGCGGTGGGGAGGGAGGGGTGTGTGAGAGCATGTGGGAAGCCCCTCAGGGGTTCCTCGTTCCCTTTGCTTGTGTGGAGCCCAGAATTTCCATGACACGAGTGAACGCTGGCATCGTCGTGCTTTACTGGTGATTTGAAATTGATGACAGACACTGGAAAAATCATTGTTACGTTGAAAAAGGAGGAAATAAGAATTGTTTCACGGAGACAGGCATCGGGGGCTTAATTGCGTTCTAAATCAGAGAGCGTGTACAATGTAGAGTGTGGGATGCCAGAAATGCTTCACAAATAGGAAATACTGACTATATCAAAATGTTTCATCGGTGGACCTTTAATAAAAGAGGGGCCGGTGGGGTTTTCTTGTAAACGAACGAGTTACGTTTGAATGGCCTTTTTTTAAATTATTTTAATTCCTACATCTATTACATTCGTGTTCACTAGCTAGCACCGAGGTCAGTGGAATAAAGTGAAACCATGGGCAGCTATGTGCAGCACATCACCCGCACAAGATCAAGAAAACAGGCACCCACTCATCGATAAAACAGCTCCATAGCGCTACTAGAGGTCAAAGACTTCACAGGAAACCTTTTCAGATGAGACATCGCAGCCACAGAACTATCACCATATTGAACAGTAGACCAGCTGTTCCACAAGGATGCCACAAAGGAAGAAGTTCCCCTCGGCTATTAAAGTCTCTTTGAATATCGGTGAGGGTGAGGGATAGTATGTGGGTGAGGGAAGGGAAGGGTGAACTTAAGCCATCACAAAGGAGACTTCAGTAGAACTTTGAATCCAGTGTCAGGGGGCACCCAGCAGATGAGGCAGAGAGCTTGTGAGTCATCTTTTGTAGAGGATTTTGCCACCCAGCTCTGAGAGAGGAGCACTGGATCCTGGGAGAAAGAGCATCAAAAGGCAACTGACAGCAGTGATTTCCCCCACTGCACTGGAGGTTACAGGGCAACGGAAGGGCGGGCGATGTTGTATCGCCGCCATCAAAGTGAACCTTAAAAAAGGTGCAGACACTCAAACAGCCATTGACAAAGAGCTTACCGAAGAACTATCTTAAAAAGGAACAAAACTACACATCATTTCTTCTCCATCTCTTCACAGTTTGAATCTCATCGTCCAACTGCTTTGATGGTGCCGAATGTGCAATCAACCCGTAAAGGGGAAAAACATTCATTCCCTTACAAACGCAGCCTATTTTTGGAGCAGATACAGAAAAACGGGAGACAATTCTTTCACTCATTTTGTGGGGTGTGCCGTTATGTTGTGGTGATGGAAACCCCTTCATTCAACTCCAAATGGTAACCCTAGGAGCAGCCAAGACAGGATCTCCAAGCTTCCTACGTTATTCCACACAAAAATTACGATTGGAGGTTCACTGCCAGGAAATGTTCGAGGACACATGAGACGAACCATTAAGCCCGAGCGTTTTGATTCTGCTCCAATCCTTTGGTCCCGTCCCCGTTCTCCCAGCCTGAGGTACTTCAACCTCCAGCGGAGTGCTGTTGTCCATCCATCCATCCATCACAGCTCGTATAAAAATCATGTCCACTCACAGCATCCCCTCAGGTTAATGTACAGTAAAAAGGGAAAAAAAAGTGTGCCGCCCTTTCAAACCCCACAGTCATACTCATTACCAGAGCTTTCAACTGGCATGCCTCATCATTTCCCATAAAACCTTGCTGCATCAAAAAGGTATAAAGAGACCATCTGTGCTATTTCCAGCGACTTGCCCTTTATAATAAACCTTGTTTAAGAATTTAAAATTAGAGCAAATGCACCACTTCTGATGATTCAATCGTGATAAATCACGCCATGTTCATTTCTTGGGACTGGTGTAAAATCGGAGCTGAATGAGTCGCTATTCACCGGGCGGAGAACATTACGCTCATGATTTACATGTAGATACCGTTTTAAGCAATTTAGCCGCAATCAAAATCATGATTGCCCATTCATCGTTGCCTCCAGTTAAGGCTTCCCAGGCCGCAGCTTTCGTCTCCGGCCTCACAAAAGGCAGCTTAACCTGAGTCACCTAACCAAAAGCAGCTGGCCGCAGTGGCTACCTGGAAGTCTGCTTAGCTTTACCTAGCACTCAGTAATTACATGGCCATTAGGGCACCTCCCAGCACCAAACCACACAGAGGGCTAAATTCAAAAGCTGTCAGTGATTAATTACCAGTTGCCCATTGGGTTGAGGCTATCTGAGGGGATTGGCACAACTGTAACTGTATCAGGCCACTGGGATTACACACTTTGTCGGGCGGAAAGGGGGAGTGGAGCCCAGCTTGGCCACAAGGAGTTGAAAAGGAGTGATTAAGTGGAGGATTGTGTGGGCTGTGTGTGTGGAGGTTTGCCTCTGCTGAAGTGAATGAAATCTGGATTTAACAAAACAAGCCAGACAGATATCGCCGCATCTGCTTCTGTTGTTATTGTGACATAACAGCCATCTGATTCGACCCCCTTCTGCACCTTGCCTGTGACAACCAGCGGGGGGGACAACAAACAAAGTCCTGCACATTACGTGTTGTATGTTTTCTCAAGAGCACTTTGGCCGGTGTTTAGCTTGCAGGCTTTTTGAAGCGAGAAATGCTGCAGAGTGGGAAAAGGGGATATCGGGGAGGGGGGGGGTTTGAGATGTATGGGGAAGTAAACGGGGAAGGAGCAAAGCACCAGTGCTTGCTGACTGCACATTTTATGATGGTCCCATTAAACAGCATGCACTGCTTGGAACGTAGATCCCGGGGGAGGAGCGGGTATACGCTAGAAAGATGAAAAACAAAACTAGCCGCCAATGCTGAAACAATTATTAGAGGGATACTTCACGGTGTGGCACACCGGGTGGGTGTGACTTCAGACAATTCACACCAACTTGGTTTAATGTTTTGCTTCTCCCCATAGAACCAAAACTATTTACACCAAATGTATTGTGAAAAAACTGTTACTTAAAAAGGAGTAGCCCACAAATGTAGCATTGTCCTTCTATAACATCATCGGGCTTGCAGTTCAACAGTGAAAAGAAAAGTATAAAAATCAATGCAACAGAACCAAAGTTGTCTCTTTTTAATCCATTCTGCCTCGAGCTGCTAGCCTCAAGCAGAGACGAGGAGCGGGCTACAGAGGTCTGGTAAAATCACCAGATTATTTTCATTTTCAGACTGACACTGCAGGTATATGGTTATAAAGCCGAGGCCATTCTGACATGATACTAGAAGTTAAAAGGATCAGCAAAGTTGCTACTGTTAAGCTTGAGGGGAACATAAATGTCCAAACCAAATTTCATGGTAATAAATCTAAAGGTTGTCTAGATATATGACAAATGTCAACCTCTTAGTTGCTCTGGAATAAAAGTCAGGGGATCGCCAAAAGCTGATGAATTCATGCCCATGAATTTCTCTACTAAGTTCCACGGCCATCTATCTAACACTCGTTGAGATATTTCAGTCCGCGGTTGACCACCCGACCAACACAGTCGTCTCTACAGCCATGATGCTAGTGTGGCCAGAACCAATCTCAAGGCCACTCAGAAGCTAATAACCGAGTGCTAAATGACCGCAGCCAGGCACTGTTAGGATGACAAATGGCCCCAGAAAAAAAAAAAAAGAAGCTTCACCTTCATGAACCAAGAATTAAATCAGCATGAATACAATATACTTTAAGTTCACCACAGACTTTCTCTAATAAAGATGGTACAAACTTCCTAGGATTCAGAAACAACCTATAAAATATCCTGAAGCTATGGACCATTGCTCTGTCTTTGCAAACCACTCCATCTTCTTTGACAGCAATAAAGTGGAGACTGTGAAAAGCACATTACGGTCCTCCCCTTAAAAAGGAACAAAACAAAAAAAGCCACATCTGAGCCACGGGCTGTCTCCCAGACACAAGAGAGGATAACTATTGAGTGAACCCATTCAGCACTCATATAAAAGATATTTGGCCTGAAAAGGGTCACTCCGAAGCATGAAAGTATGCTGCATGTGTAATACACTTGCACTGCATGAAAATTGCAATATTAAATACACAACAGACTCTTCAAAGGTGTGCTGTTGATATATGTGCTTTTAAGTGACCAGAGTTAAAAATAAATGTAAAAAACTGGGCATGAAATAAAATGTAATCGCATACGAAAGTGCCAGTTTCCAGGATGGAGCTCGGTGCCGCCTTGGCTTTTGGGTCGCCACGCTTCATTTGATGTGAAATGTTTTCAGTGTTTTATTTCGGCCCTGTACAGTGATGTGGTGGGAGAAAATAAATAGCAGACATATGATAGGGATTGAGAACAGAGAGCAGCATGATTGTGAGAGTCTCATTATGGTGAATACTTCCAGTACTTGTGTCTCATTAATTCAGGCATTTCCACTCAGCTGATGACTCATTCGCAATTGATAAACCACTCGCAAAGAGGAAAAAAAAAAGTGTCTCATTCATTGTGGATTATTGCTTTCACCGGCCTCGTTTCTTCTTTCACCTATGTCTGATTATGATAGATGTTAATATTTGTGTTGCTGCATGAATCTGTGAGAGAATCTTTTTGCCCCCCCCCCCCTCAATAGAGAGGTCAGAGATCAACAGCACAGTCCCTTGCTTTAGTAAGGGTTCAGCATCCCGCCCCAAGGACACTTCAATCCTGCAAGACCGATTCTTTCCGACACCTGGATTGTCCATCCAAAAATCCAACCACGAGATCGACTCTGAACAATGTCACGAGTATGACCTTTGCAGAGGGGTCACGTGCAGTATGTTCACACTTACTGCATTACATTCCCAGCTGGAGTTGACTGAGGCCGTGATGTGGACAGATCCCTCGGCATCAGACTTTGAAAAGTTGTGAAAACGTGCACGTTTCCTGCAGCATGGAGTCTACCCAGTGCTGTGGAGCTACACAGACAGCAGTCTGCCAGACACGAGCGTAATGCTCATATGTGCCTCATTGAGAGCATGCGTTACTACCATGCGGTGATGTTTCATTCACAAAGGCAATATACTACTCTTTAAGTCTGATTTCAGGGACTCCTTTTATCCCGATTAAGAGGGGCTGAGGATCCTGTTTGACGAAACTTTGGTATTCTGAAAACTGATGCTTGTCAGTGACCTTGGAGATATTTTTAGTTATTTTTAGTTGAGTAGTTGGAATATTTCACATGAAAAAATAAAAATAAAATGCTATGAGCAAACGCTTCAAATATACGTAAGAAATTCACATATCCTCACAGTCCTAAAAGAAAACCATATATCTCCAAAGATGTCAAAAACATTCCCGTTTTCAGTTTGGTAGCAATGCATTTTTATCCAATGGGTTTTTAATGGTGAATTTAGCTTAAGAAGTATGCTGGTTTAAATCAATCCATTAAGGAACACTCAATTCTTCAGTTTATCTGACAGACTTTGGATATACATGGTTTTCATTTGACCAAGACTATATTCTATTCCTTTGACCTACACCAGATTGAAAAAAAACATGCTTTCAGATACAATAAATGGATATTCAAGACTTTAAATCGGTTATGCCCACAACCCTTAATGCATAACAGATGGAAAACATTCTTAATGGGCTTATTGAAACATTAAACTGCACAACCATCTGACCTTTACATTAGAACTGGATTCTAGCCTATGGAGATGGCAATTCTGTATCCATAGTCAGAAAACACCTGCAGGGTTATTTTATATAGAACATTTATTTATTTTTATTTTCTCATTCTTACTGCGGCATTGTGACGTCTCACAATGACGCACAGTTTAGTGATGGTAGGATTTAAATGTCAGAAAAAAAAAAAAAACTGTGCAGCTTTCCCTCCAACATCCTTGAGCGGCACTGAAGAATAACCTCGACTCCATCCCAAAATGATCAGAATGCTGACCCCCCCACTGAAGGAAGTAATGTTTCCATCTGCTGGTGGCAAACGTGAACTTCCAACATCTCTTTTCCAACAGGACAAGTGAGCAGACAAACAACACAAGTCAAACAACCTCTCAGCACTTCTATGTATAGACTGCTGTTAAATACCTTTCTTTCTGCTAAGTGTAATGGCCAGTCAGCTGTCTGCATCCTTCACGGCAGACCTCCACACACTGTCAAAACTATCCAGGCAAACTGTCATGCGTCATCGGTTTCAATGAAATAAACCAAAAAGGACCTGTTCAGAGAGCTCACGTTCATTCTCACATCAACTCTGGACTGAGTCACAAACATGCTTCAAATCCAGCAGATAACCACGTGACCAGAATACATGGGGGGGGGAGTAAGTTGTATTTACCTGGAGGGCAGTTGCATTCAGGTGATGCTTGTCGTGCAGTCCGAATCTTGACAAAATGTTCATAGGAGCGCTGAAATTGTAAAAGAATAAAATACAATTTAAAAAAAATACAATTTTCATTCATTTGCACATGATGCTTTCAATAATATCAAACTGGCAGGATTTCTGACACAATGTCACTTTAAGGGCAAGTAAAAGCGCACAAACAATTAACAAGAGCAAATGAAAGAGCCAACGTTACCTGAGAGAGCAGCTCACCCACTCTTTGTTCAATCAATGAATTAAAATCATCCATGGAGTAGCCAGGAGCACGGCTAAAGGTGTGCTCGCCATTCCCCCCCTCCAAGTCCACAACCCGGTTCTTAACATCGGCTGAGTTAATGCTCAGAAGAATGCAAAAGGCGATGGACGCCACTGAGCATAAAGACGAGATTACGTTCAGCACTGTCGTGCGCCAATGTTGTCGCTTCTGAGGGGCCACTTCTTTCTCCATCTTTTCCACGCACTTAGATGCTCCTCTTGCCTCCGCGATCTCCATTTAACTACAACTGCACGCGCGTGTTGGGCGCAAACTGCATCTAGCGCGGAGTCACGGATTTGTGGCACGCCGTTTTGCGCGTGTGAATGTGCCTGCTTGCCTGCGACGCGGCGTTCACGCACAGTGACTTCGTGGGGGCAGCGACAGAGAGATGAGAGGAGTGAAGCACCACTCCGCTCCTCCAGCCAAAGGAAAGTCAAGTCAACCTGCACTGACGGCTCCTGCAAACTTGTTGCACCGAGCCCGCTGCACAGTAGTCTACTGCAGAGGAAATTGCTATTATGCACAATAAAGTAGAAAGAGAGGCTGGGGAAATCGAAGGCAGCGCGCGTGTAGTGGAGACGGCGTTACTACTCGGAGCTTTTTCCACCGCGGTACATGCACGCTCCCCCTCATTACGGCTACAACACGCCTCCAATCTGTTCTGACTGATTAACATAATTTATTGACCCGCTCCTTTCGAGCTCTTTTATTGTGTTTCTGTCAGATCTCCAGTTATCGAACGGAACGCTGCGTAAATATGCAATTACTTTTTTGTAGAAAATGTTGTTTTGGTAAGATAGCAAAAACTTGGACGCAATAAATTAGTCATGGAATTGTAGTGTTGTCTAAACTTGAAAGGTTACATTGTCTGCAGCCAATGTATGGCAACGTTTTGGGGGGGTTTTTTGGCCTTGGCGCTGCGTAAAAACGCACGAAAATCCTAAAAGCTCTCTTCCTGAGGGTATTCGGGTGGATAGAGGCGCTCACTGAACTGCGCAAATAGCACATCTTATTGATTGCTGGTGTTCAATAGACACCATGCAGAGAGAAGAGAGCCACAGAGCCCTGCAGCGCTCAAGCAGGGATGCTGGCGTTAAGCGAACCCACAGCCTGTGACCACTCTGTACTGGTTGCTGCCATGAATTCTGATCAGATGTCAGTTAATATCCATCAAGACTGAAGTAGATAATGCACGCAAATCATCAGTGATTAACATTACATGATACTGGGAAGAACTGGGGAATGGGGGCAAAAACTGTCAAAAGTGAAGAATTACTTTAAATATTTCTGCACTTTGCATCAACTATAATCCACATTCATAATACAAATCTAATGTATTTACTCAGCTTGCATAAGCATCAATACTACATGTGTTCCCTCTGTCAATGCATAAACGCAGAGGGCTGACATTTGAATTCAATGGGCAGACGGTTGTTCTTCATTTGAGCTATTAGAGCTATATTTAATGAACAGCTATATCAGCATCTATCCCTGCACACGGTTCAACCGTTTCAAGATGCCAAAATATGTTTTGAGTGACACTGAATCGAGAAGTCCTTTTTCATATGCAGTCAGAAATGTATAATCAGAAAGGACTTCAAATATCGATAAACCTCCCCAGACTCCTGACTTCTTATTCTCAAGTTCCTCTTCCCAGCCTTTTTGCATTTTAATGTTTCTCTGTGAAAATAAGTCTTTAATCAAAATCTCAGTGAGAATGAAGGATATGAGTTATTAATGTGGATTTTACTTATTTATCAGGGCAGTTTTTGTCTTCTTTGTGTTCCCAAATAATCAAGTGTTCTACAATAATTGGATTTATAAATTAGCTCTGAGAAGTTCTACATTCCTAGTATATTCATATTTCAAGTCCGTGTCTGCCATCTCATATGGGTCATGTCTTATGCCAGTGCAATACAATCAGCATCTCTCTGGTATGCAATTCAGAACCACTAGTACTACTACGTACATAAAAGTAAACATATCCATTCAATTAATGTTTTCTGCACGGCGTCAGAAGCAAATTAACAGACGCAATCCTAAAGCACTTTAAATTCATTAGTTTGCAGTGACAGCAAGACACTGGTGTTATTGTTTTGTTGCGCAATCTGCAGACTTGGGAGTGCGAAACGTATTTGTCATAATCCAAGAGACGGTAAATGCACACAGGTGATTTTGATTATTCTACCTGATTAGGTGAAAAGACTGCTTGAAGACAATCTCCCTCATTCTCCTGCAGCTTTGCTCCACCTGTTGCCAACTTCAACCCGATTAGAGGTCAAATCAGCCTGAATAACTGAAAACACCTGTGTGTGTGTGTGTGTGTGTGTGTGTGTGTGTGTGTGTGTGTGTGTGTGTGTGTGTGTGTGTGTGTGTGTGTGTGTGTGTGTGTGTGTTAAAAACTACAGAAGGACAGTACTTGTATTTCACTTTGTTGACTGTATAAATGTGACCCAATGGAGTTACTGAAGTGCATTTGACATGCAGGTACTTTGACCAAGTGCTATTTGCACAGTTCATTAACTGCATTTGTTCAGCTGTGTTTTGTTTTTAATCACTTCGTTAGTTAAGTCATTTACAAGGCTAATGTAGCACCATTTCCCCTGCAACTGAAAATCTATGAGGGCGGCTGGTATTTCACCGTCTAAATGCTGCTTCAGACACTTGTACAATGCAATTCTATGAAACACTTTTTCTAGGGGTTTTATGAATGGAAGAATACTTATCAGTACAAAATACTGAAATGTCAGTCTAAAAATATCTTCATCTTCACTTTCCTTTTCTTTTTTTTTATTAAAAACAGACATGGCCAGTATTTCCTCAGAAATCATGCTGTACAAACGTGGAATGCCAAAGTACAAATGATCAAGAGTTTGTCTTTTGAAAATGTAATTCATCACATTTAATTAATCATGTCTAAATAAATTATCCTTTCAAATTTTCTTGTCGAGCTGCTCCAAGGTTTATTGCGTTTTGACGTCTCCCGTCACATCTGTTAAAATCTCTGTTCTGGTTTATGCGGTTGTAAAGCCTAATAAAAAACAACCATCGTCGTAACTCATAAAATATATGGTTTTACTCATTCTCTCGCAACTATATTCTCATCTGATCCCAGATCGCAATAACTGTTTTGTTAAAAGGCTGTCTATAGAGTATGCTGTCTATTTCTAAATAGTATACGCCTTCCATTGTTTTTTTTTGCCAAACACAATAGAGAAGCAGGTTATAATATAATTTGGGGCAGGTGCTCTCTCCATACGTAAATAGTAAAGCTTTGGACGCCATCTACTGGACAAACACAGAAAATGCCCTTGATGCTGTAGATTCCATAATCCATCACTTAACATTTGTGCGTGGTGAAATCCCCACGACATCATCCGTGTGCGAAATCAGCAGTTCACGAGGTCAACATTTCCTCTACTCTCAGTTGCATCTACGTGCTTATATCCCATCTCTCTTTTTTTTTTTTCTTTTCTTTTTTTTGGGCATCACTACAAAGTGACAGATGGAGTCCTGCGACAAGGTCACGTTGCAGAACGCACGACTCAGCTGCCCTCTGCATGCTCCGCATTAAAAATAACTCGTATAAAACGCAGTAAAAAAGCAACATTATCTCGCGGGGCTGATAAACTACTTTGTATATCTTTCTAAAGTGGCTCCTACAGGGGTGTTTGGAAATCCTCTTTACGCGCCAAAAAGCGCATCATCATCACTCGCAGCGTCCTCTTCTTGACAACCGGCCTGCATCACAGTAATCCACTGGTGTTTATTTTTAGATGCTCTCAGCCGCTATGCGTGCTACTCTCGTTCAACACACACCAATGTTCCTCCGGTCAATAATTCATATGTAGGCCTGCAGCGGCAGCACAGAGTCACAGAGCAAGGCTGCAACAACTCCGACAAAAGGACGCCGCAACTCCGAGACACAGGACGCCAAAAAAAAAAAAGCGCACCGCCTGGACGAGCGATGAGCAAAAACACTGCGAGGCAACAAAATATGCAGCAAAACGACAAACAGGCCACATCTATGAGGTGAGGTGATCTATTTATGTTTTATTTATGGAAACATCACACTTGTGGTTGTGCCGTCATGAAGAAAACACAAAATACTGGCTGGTGACCTGCTTGTATTTTTTCAAAATGTCCTTTATTTGTAATAGAATTATCTGACCTGTATGCAGTTTGAAAGATTCTTTTTTTTTATTTTTGAGGGGGTGGATACATGTTTACTCCTGCAAGGGTTTCATGCTGATTTTAGAACTATATTTGATTATCTTTGTGGGAAGGGAAGCTGTTCTAACTCAGGGAACACAAACATTTCATTTTACCCGTTATTTATTTTGCTAAGCCTTTTTATTTGGCCATGTGTTTCTTTTATACTTCGTCTTAATGCCTTTACATGTCTAATGTAGATTATCGCACAATTGCCTTGATGATGAACGTGTACACTTGACGTCCATGAAGCACTCCGGCCCTCAGAGAGCCCAGACACCGGCCTCTCTCACCACAGAGTATCGGTAAGGTTCCTTCCCCCACGCTGCACCAAGACCATCTTATTTTGCTCAACACAGAGAGACCCGTACCATCCAGTGAAGGGGACGAGTGCCAAAATGACCACTTGGAGGTATCTAAAGTTTCTGTCTGGACACATCTTAGTGAAACTAAGCTGTGAAAAGTTGCTCTCATGTTATGTTCCTGGTGGGTGAGGCAGATTGATGCCAATGTCTCCCCACCTGTGAGGGCCAGTTGACCAATGATGGAGTGCATCATGGACACATGAGGCACCGCCTGGGTGAAAACTCTACCTAAATTCATATCATTAACATGTGTTTCAGATCAATCGTATACGTGACCGACAAATGGACAAAACAACCATCTGTGCCACCCAAAGACCACCGGAGATGCATCAGCATCGCACACAATCCTATGTGCTTTGAATCGAACCAGGTGGCACCCAAGGTGGACTACACATCAGTGTACAAAAGTAAGCAATTTGACCATCAGTAGAGTCGTTCTTTGCGGGAATATAAAACAAGAAATATGCACACACCCCCCCCCCCATTCAAAGTCACTCTCGCTGTCTTATTATTATTTTCAGACGATTTCCAAGCATGGAAAGTGAAGAGGCGCCTGCCATGTAAGCTAACCGGCTGCTTGAAGGTCAAACAAGGATTAGTTTTCACAGACCATCCCTCCAAAGTTGCCAACTCTAAACCAGCCCCACAACCTTTTGAAAGCGTCACCAGCTACAGATCTGACTACGTCACCCATCCAGTGCAGCCCACGCGCAGGGAGGAGCCTGTGTACAACACCAAAGGTCTGCCGTCTCAGCCTGCTGTGTCTCTGAAGCCAAAGGCGGCTTTGGCGGTAAACCAGGACATTTTGGACGAAGCCAGTGCATTGTTTCAGGATTTCAAGACCTGGTCCCTTGAAAACAAGTTCCACGGCAAAGGCAAAGCCAAAGAATCAAGTCCACCGGCAGACCACTGCAACTTCCTCTCCACAACACGTGCAGACTACACGGAACACAAGTGCCAGCGTGCCAAACCATTCCTGCCATCGAAGCCATGGCGTCCCCCAAGCCATCGCTTTTGGGGGACGACGACCATGAAGGACGACTACAAATCTTGGGACATGCCGCAGCGCTTCCCCTCCGTCCGTAAAGAAGAGCTGGACCGGCCCGGGAAAATTACCCTTTCACCGTGCACGCTTAAGCCTGCTGAGGGCCGCAAAACAAGTCTGAAGCCATCTCGCCATCATCTCATATCGAATGCGAAAGCATCCAGCTGCAACGCCACCAAGACAACTCACTGTCCTGCTGAGAATGGTGCACTTTCCAACTCGGAACGCAGCTCCCCTGGGACTCACGAGTCCAGGATGTACTGGACCAGCTCTTTGGACAGAGGAGTGACTTGGGCCGATGGTCGAATTTGTGAGGAGCCCCCTCAGGCCCCCCTCAGGCTGATGATGAGATGTGAGGCCGCCACTCATTACCTCAGGTAGCTTCTACCTTTACAACAATAAAAGCCATGAACGCAACTGGGATTATGTAACGGCAGCTATTTTTATACCACTAAGCAGCTCACTGATGATACTCAGCACAACTCATTTTAGAGTGTTATGTAATCTACTTAATCGAAAGCATTTCATATTCCGTTTGGGAAACAAGTTTGCACAAGTTAGACAGCTAGATGTGGTCTATCACAGCAATCACTGAACGGTGTGTAAATAAAAAATGTTGCACCTGCTGAACAGTGATCGGTTTAACTTTTCATCTCGGATGAGCATTCCATCCAAACCACAGTA
Organism: Pholis gunnellus; assembly: GCF_910591455.1. Taxonomy (NCBI): domain Eukaryota; kingdom Metazoa; phylum Chordata; class Actinopteri; order Perciformes; family Pholidae; genus Pholis; species Pholis gunnellus. The sequence goes on from NC_136550.1 coordinate 9,480,116, forward strand.
ACCTATGGTAATAGTTGAGTGTGAGCACGTGAAGGTTGATGCCTACAATTCCTTTTACACACAAACTACATAGACAAAAGTGTTATAAATGCTGTAATAACCAAAGAACGGGATTTTATTAAAAAACAAAAAGGCAAATATCCTCAAAAGGAAATCCCATGACTTGGACACGTCGTTACTGGGAGAACTTTCCAATCATATTCATATCATACAGAGAATCTTTCCATTTTAAAAAAAGCGAGCAATTCAAAAATGTTGCCAAACTGTCTCTATGCGTAGCAGCTCCAGTGCAAACAAATAATAAGGGGACATTCTAACGAGTTACACATTCAGTTCTCTTCTAGTTTGGTACGCATTAACATCAACTGTCCCCTTTCCAATCACATTATGTAAAGTCCACGTAGTCAAACATGTATAGCTGTCAGCAGCTGTCAGTCTTCTTGGAAATGGATGTGCTTATGGGCCTCTCTGGCCCGGGCAAGGATGATTTTTTCGGCTTTGGATATGAGCTGAAGTGTGAAAAGAAAAGAAGAGATTAGATGTGACAAGAGAGGCAGCACTGCTTGAACGGTGGGATACGAGTGTATACGACAACATTATTCCTGGTATTAATACATATCCATAAATGGATTCAGGATAAATAACAAATAAGCTAAAATATGCATCATAAGCCTGTCCATTTTGAATATTACCATATGAAACAGTGTCAATACCTTGTCACAGTTTAAGATTATATATCCCCAAATACCACAATATTTGGATTTCTCATACTCTTCCTAAGAGCTGATACAACTCACTGTTAACATATTGTTTACTAAACCAAACAGGAAAGATGAATAATACATTACTGTGCACATTTCAAAATGTAAAGGGTGCTCTCACCTTCTCCGTGCCCCTCTTCTTCTCCCTCGGGCGATTGAGCTTGACTTGGCGGTCCACGAGGATCTTCTGCCAGTACCGTTGTTCATGGTCCCCTTTAAAAGCCATTGAATGGAGATTTATTATGCCAATATTATTACCCGCGGCTCAAAAATGCAATCAACAATTGATAAGAAACCTTTGAAACACAGAACTGAAGACGAGCTGATGGGCGCTGTCCCAATAAATTATTTTCACCGTAATCAATTATTTAAAAAAAACACAGCTCAGTCATCCGAGTCCTCTTCTCAACCGGAGAGGATTAGCGATGCATATACCGCGGGTGCTTTTCATGACGCTAACTTATGCGTCCTCGCCTCCTCTCGGGGACATCGTTCCCCCTCCGCCATCACGGAGGATCTTCCAATCCCTCGATATGCAACCTCGAAGGAGACGATGAGCGAGGAGGCTTCCCGAAGGAGCTTAAGAGCGAGGAAACACCGGTGTACCGTGTGTGTGTGTGTGTGCCGTGACACACAGCTGGAATAATCTCAAACCATGGCGGGGTGGTAGTTAGTTATGAGTTCTGCCCTTCACTGCTCCTTTATGACATTTCACCTTGGTGTTACTTGTGTTTTTATCGTTGAATATAGGCTACTTCCAGTTCAACCGCTTTAATTGTGACGTGATGTTTACATTAATTAGTCATATAGATAGACAGAAGTGTAATGTCTCTTTATTTGTACGGTGCTTTTCAGAAGAACATTTGTAGTGCTTCACACAATAAAATACATAAAGGCATCTCTGTGCGTTCATGTCTCATTATGTCTCTCACATTGAATTGACATTGCTGTAAACAAGGGACTGTCAAATGCCTGGATATCCCGGGGGCGAGACTAAGGCGCGAGTCATAACAAGGAAGCGTCATGAAAGAGCATCCTGGGAGCGATGCAGAAATGATTGTACCTTGAACGCAGGGAATAAAAATGCATACCTGCGAGGATCTCGACCTTCCAGCTGTGCTCTTTCTGCAGCTCTGCGCTGGCGTCGCTGACGGCTTTAGCGTCTTCAGGGGTGTGAAAGCGGATGTGACCCTCAGTGTCTCCGTCCAAGGTGTCAATGTAAGCTACTGGGGATATTTTGCTCAGCGCATCCTACATAAAATCCCCCCCCCAAAAAAAAACAGAAATGTTGGTTAATAATCTTACAGACGTATGTTTAATGAGATTCAAGCTTGTTGATGATCTTAACTTTCCTGAATATCAAAATATAGACGATATGGATTGTACCTTGATGAACTTCCTCGCTGGCAGCGGCTTGCTGTCTGTGATCTTCATGATGACACCGCTGGTGAACTGAGGGCCTTGGGTCATCTCTTTCTCACTTTTCGTACTCTTCTCAACTAGAAGACAGAAAAGCAACATTATTGCATCAAACCGAACTGAACCATTGGAGCCCGTGTGTTCTACCCAACAGCTGGAGAGCCATCGAGCTTCTGTGAGAAGATGTTAATTATTACGATCAACTCGTGTCATTGTACTTAATTTCAGCATCCACTTTTCGCTTCGTGTCATATCTTTATATCTTTTGGTCTGCGTCTCACCGTCTTGAGGATGCTGCTCCGTCTCCATGAGACTCTTGTGCTCCTTGTGATCGATCTTGTTGATGCACTTCTTCAGGGACGTCATGCTGCGCTTCTGCAACCTCAGGTACTCGTCCTTCAACTCGAGCCACTCTTTCCTAATGCGGCCAAAAGATCGTCATCGGTGTGTTTAAGTTAATGCGTTTTCACTTATTAATTCATTCCCGTTGACACATGAAGAAGAATGGAAGAGGGCTCTTACTTGGACAGAACCCGGAGTGGGATGACTTCTTGCCCTACTTTCAGTTTTTCCTTGTGTTTCTTTTTTCTCTTCCTCTTTGCTTTAACTGCTGAATCATCTCCGTTTTCTTTCCCTTCTTCAACACCTCTCTCCGTGTCACTTTTAGTGGGCGTATCTAAAAAAAAAAAAAAAAAGGGGAATAACACAGTTAACAACAACTAACTCGTGGTTTCATTGCCGTAAAAACTCATCATACGTCATACATTTTCAGATTTTTAGGAAGTAAAAGGAAAAGCAAAGCGAGAGGAAGCGGTGACAGTAAAGACGTTTGTATCTTGACTTGTTTTTTCCTCTCTATCGTTTCCGTCACACGGACCAGCAGATACTGCGTTCACTTACCAGGCTTAGTTAAACCTTTCTCCTTCTCTCCAGCTTCACTTTCACTCGTCCTCCTCATCTTAGACGGCACGTCACTTTCGGATCCCTCTGCCGTCTGGGACCGTCGCCTCTTTTTCTCCGACAGCTTGTCCGGTGTCTTCAGAGTGGCGGCGGCATCCGATTCAAAATCCCCCGCCGCCGAGCGCTTCCTCTTTAGCTCCGACGGTTCTGCTTCCCTCTCTCGCTCTTTGGATTCTTCGGCAGAAGTCTGTAGTGTGGTGCCTTCTTTCTTTTTCTTCCTCTTTTTCTTCTCCTCTTCTTCACCTGTCGCACACGGATGTCAAGACATGCGGATCAATACAACAAATTGCATCAAAAGCAATTTCTTGACATTAAGCCTCAGATTTCTAATGAGTCAGTTGTTTTTCGGTTTATGGGCGGTAGAAAAGAAGAAGAGATGTGAATGAAGCGATTGTATTTTCATTGTACCTGATGGTGGATTGTCGGCTGGTAGAGGGATGGGCTTCCCATTTTTCATCTTGGGGAAAATCCCTGGCTTCCGGGGAGCATCTTCAGGGGGGTTGTTCAGCATCTGTTTCAAAAGGTCAAAAAACGCCCGTGAGTTTTGTTCCTGCCCAAATCAAACACTGGGCTGAGTGACTCATCACATATTTTAGGAAACAATGACATGTTATTGATTGTATTGAAGGTATCACCTCTATGGCTTTCTGTGCTTGTTTATCCGTCTCAAACTCGATGAAGGCGAAACCCTTGGGGTCGCCAGTGGTCTTATATCTCGGGATGCTAACGTAAACCACATTCCCGCACTTTGTGAACACTCTCTCTATCCAGCTGTGCGTCACATCCTTGGGCAAGAGTTCCTTGGGAAAGAAAGAAAAGTATTATCTTACGATCCAACAGTTTTGTTGATACCAGCAGGCAGAGAACGCTCGTCAAAGTAACCAGCACGTGAGTATGATAAGAGCTCAGTGTAAGGTGTATTTCCTATGCTGAGGCAACATCGGGGTTTACTTCCTGTCCGTTTATGTCATTCACACACACTGCAAATGACGAATTTGGAATAGTTATCTTTACAACTATGAAATGGTCTAAAGATACAATTACACATAAAACAATTTTTTTACCACATAGACTGTGCGATCGTCGACATCATTCGGTACATCTCCAATGGGAAGCTGGCGCCTTACTTTATCTCCCGCTAGGTTAACCTGAAACAAAACGGTAACACATTTGTGTTCATCGCATTCATTGGACATTAGTTTGGAGCCACGCACAAACTCTCAAAATATTAAAACATTAACAAGGCACCATAAAAAAGAAAATACACTTCATAGTACCTCAACTACAGATGAATTTTTTATCGCTCTGGCAATCAGCTTGGTGTCACTTGTCAGCTTCTTCATTCGATTGAAGCTCGCCAACACAGATATATCAACATCTAAAAACAAATAACATATTTGGTACAACGTTTCAGACAAAATCCAATGTTGTTGTGTCATTACATGCACTAAATGGTCCAATATGAATGTAGTGTAATATTGATATTGAGAGCCCCTTACATCCATCCTCTGACTCATCGATGACTTTTTTAAGAAAACGGTCCTTATGAAGGTTGACGTCTCCGAACCAGAAGTCCACTTGCCGCTTCACATCACCCAGCAGCTGTTTAACACGCGACCGCTTCTTTTTTTCAGTCTCCTTGTTCTTGCTGCTGGCTTCTGCATGCGCAGCTTCCCTCTCCGTGTCAATCATCCTGCAGGTGAGACTGTAACACAGATCAGCAACATGCACACGTAACGCTACTTTAGTTGTGGGTCTGCTTAGCTAGCCAATTGTGTGTTAGCTATCGCTAGCGTATGCAGTTGTATGTCAGTTCGCGGGTAGCGACATTTTTAAAATGGTACAGTCAGGCCCACTCCATTTCAAAACACGTCAACCCGTCACGTAGCATTGAACTGCGATAATAGTTACTAGAACTCACCTTATTTGAGATGAGGAAACTGCATGCACAAAAATAACAAAAACCGGGTTAGCTCGCTGGCTAACGTGATATGAACGACTTACTTCGTTCAGCGAGATGTCGCAGAATATATTCGTCAGATCAGAATCAGGGTAAGCAGTTTAAACAACTTCCGGTGAAGTACTCCAAAATAAAATGTAACAAATGCATTTGAAGTTTCAATATTTTACTGACAATTGTGCACGTTACAATAAATCTGATAAAATAAAAAATATATAATATTTCATACACACAGGAGTAGTGCATTTAACATTTTAATATCATTTGTTGAATAAATAGAAAACATGATAATACATAGTTCTAGAAATAAAGTGTCACATTATTGAACGTTTTTAAATAGGTATTTTAGTACATCTGAGATCCATATTACTCAACGTGCGTGTAGCATCAGTGTATAAAAAGAAGAGCATCTTCGTAAGAAACGGAAATTTATAGTATTGTTTGAATCCCATAACTCGTGGCCGGTTAGCTCAGTTGGTTAGAGCGTCGTGCTAATAACGCGAAGGTCGCGGGTTCGATACCCGTACTGGCCAATACTTTTCTTTAACCCGCTAATTGCCTTCCACTTTCATTTAGTGTTACGCGAAGCATTCAACATTCAATATTCTTCTGTATGTTCTAGCTTATAACTTGAAGCAGGTGTAGTCCTCTTACTGTATGTGACTCAATGTCCTGTCAAACTTTTTGAGCTTTTTGCTCATGTCATCCTCAGTGCAGCACTCAATCCTGTGCTTGATGAGCTGTGATAGTTGCTTGTAGAAAGTCTTCGCCCACTGGGTCTCTAAGCAGTGGACCGATATGTTGCACACTTTGTGGAGTACCGTCACTAACTTCTCATTGCTGCTGACCTCACACCTTTTGAAGACCCATTCGCCCCACCCCCCCCACATTCCATCATCTGTGAAGCTCACAGTTATGCTTTCTTGGGTGCAAAACGACTCTGTATCCGTGTCAGTCAGGTCATTCCATATGGCTCTGAATGAAGAGGGAATGAAAAGAAGCGTAAGAAAATGGATATTGTTGAAATATGTATTGGAATGATTTGTTGAAACAAGTCCCACTCACACAACTTTTTTCAGAGGGTTTGGGGTCAAGTCACTGAGTGACAGCAGACCTTTGTAGCTCACTCGGTTTCCCTCCATCCTGTGAAGGCACGTAGGTATGAGTAACATGTTCTGAATCATCTATTTAATTTTTTTATACATGAATAAATCTGCAAACCAAATATGTTTACAAATATGAAATTACACTCAGCATCTTTATCCCTTATGAGATGATAATTTTTTGACAGAAAATGGCCATAAAATGTTTGTATGGAACCATCTAGTCAGCTACCCAATAGCACTAAATGATCGGAGACTCCAGATACAGAACATTTATTTGGAATATATATGTTGTTTTAATGTGCAGCCTGTTATGCTGCGCTGGAGTGCAGTTAATGATTCAGACAACCACAATTCTGGAAAGACTTTCATTTCCCCAAAAATATGATAATGTGGAATGTCGTGACAAGTCTCTTACCACAGCTCTTGAAGGTTTTTTTTCACCCGTATGGCACTAGAAAGAGTCAATAGTTCATCATCACCGATGTCTGACCATCCAAGACTAAAATGGGAAGTGTGAAACATGTCTGGGTGATTCTTTATTCTCAAATAATGATTGACAAAAGCCTGTAAAATGAATTGTCATCTTACCCAAGGTGGGTTATACTTTCTGACACTTGCAGCACATCCGCAATGACTTGAGCTGTTTTTGTATCGATGTTGTTTTCTCCAAGCCTTAAAAATGAAAAAGTGGAATTAGTGCATAAACCAAATTATATATTCCTCAAAATGATGGTCGTGAAACTTCACACTTTACTTCTTGATGCGGGCAGAGCGATATGCCACATGGAACTGCAAAGATTGATGAGACACTGCAAACCACATTTTACAAGGAACTCACCAAAGTCTGTTACATCTGAGCAGCAGGTGCTGAATGTCTCTAAGTGCCTCACAGCTTACTCCTGTCCCTGTCAAATCCAGCTCTGCTATTGGGCCCTTTGTGAGGTTCAGGAAGTACTTGATGGCATTGTAATCCATTTGGGAGAGTGTTTCGTCACTGACGTTCACTTGCAGCCTCTCTGGTTGCACAGCGAGGGCCAGAGACGGGTCCTGTTGCTCAAACAGGCAGTGCAAATGGTTTAGGATATGGGCCCCGCTTTCACAGTGCATTGTAAGCTCTCCGATGATCCTCTGACGATAGTCGTCCACTTTGTCCTTATGGCAACACAGCCCCACCTGCCTCGATAGAAGATTAGCATTGCGTTCAGAGAGGATTCCAGAAAGGAAGCGGTTGAAGAGGTCCAAATGTCCGTTGTTGGACCCCTCTGCAAGACCCGCACTTTGCTGAAGTGCATCAGGTAAAGGGTGATCCGTCATTGCGCAATAGACTGCAGCAAAGAACTCTTGAACAGTAAGGTGCGCAAAGGAGTAAACCTCCTCAGTGCAGCCAGGCTCTTGTGCCACTGTCTTGTCAAGGAAGGTACTGACAAGGCTGCATCCCTCTAACGCTGCCACGTCTCGGTCGCTGCCGTAGAACAGAGTCTGATGCTCCATCAGCTTTTGGAAGGCCAGGCGTCCCAGCTTCAGCACGATATCGGACAGCGGCTGGACGGTCCCCGCTTCTTGCTCTTGGCGAAAGGTTTCGGCCCTCGCTTGAGTGTGAGAGCGAAGCAAGGCCACCAGGTACTGCACGTAAATGTCCGTCATGGTCTTGGGGCTCTCTCCACAGAGGTCTTTGCTTTCTTTGAGGATGCAGCACACAATGTAGCAAAATGCAGGGATGTAGCACAGCGTGAGCATCAGCTCATTCGCTGACACCACCGCGAACATGCGCTCAGCAATTGCGCTGTCCTGGAAATAACGGAAGAAGAAGTCTTGAACTTCGGTCAAGGAGAAGCCAGCGATGAGCACAAAGCGGTCGACGCAGCCCACGGGGATGTAGTTGATGGCTGCCGGTCGACTTGTGAGCATGACAGAAGCGTTGGGAAGCAGTTCGCCTTGCATCAGACTGCCGAAGACCTCCACCACCTCTGCGTCTTCATCTGGCTCAGTCACAAATGCGTCTACATCGCAGCTCCTGTAGTGTCTGAACTCATCAAAGCCGTCTAAGATGATCAGCAGTTTGTTGTCATTCGCTAAAATGTTATCCAGTTCCTTAGCAAGGTGCCGGTTTTTACGCAAGACCAGCTCCCGGAAGTTTGTCGGTTTGTCGATCAGATTCAGGTCTCTGAAGGTCATGTGAATGATGAAGTCAAATCCGAGATGGTCCCGGTTTCCGCCAAAATCAAACAGCATTTTCTGCACCAGGATGGTTTTTCCGATGCCGGCCACCCCTGACACCAGAACCTTCTTGACTGGACGGTTTCCATTTACACTTGAAAAGAGTTCGGCCGGTGCGATTTTCCTTTGCACCGCCGACTTCTGCTGCATGGAGAGCCGCTTTTGTCCAAACGTCAGCACCTCGTGTCTTTTCATGTCCAAGCCCTGGTGTCCGTCGGCCAGCAACAGATTGACATAGTGTTCGGAAAAAAGGATTTTCTCTCCGTGACGGGTGTTGTAGAAGAGCATGCTCTCACTCCGGCGGGTGAGGACATCTTTATGCTTTTGTTTGACTTTGTTATACTCTGCAGAAGAAGATAAGATTCATGCGATTTGTCCTTTATGACAACAGATCTAATAATGCTTCATGAAAGCCACAGAATGCACTGTATATATGAACAAAGCAATGCTACAACAAGTGTTTAACTCGTGGCATTATTGTCATCTTAAATGTACCAATGAATTGCATACCTACGGACTGAGGCTGATCTGTGTTGCCTTGGTGGGAGTGTGTCTGTGCCTCTTGCTGATGACTGCTGATTGAGAGAAAAGTCTTAGCTGCTTCCTCGCCTTTACACGTCAGGATATCCAACACCTTTCTCACTCTGGCCCGAGGCCCCAACTGACAAAACACCTCCTCACGGTCATCGCGAGTGAACACTTCCCGACCAACTAAGATTTCCAGCAGAGAGTCAATCCGTCCTTCCAGTTCGTCAATGAGGGAAACTCGCAGAACCCCGATTGCGGCCAAACAAGAATTACAACCATCCTTTTCCACCATCACAAGTCTGAAAGAATCCTCAGCAAATCATCTGCCGATGGTGCTAATTTGAATCTGTAGCGTCGAGGTTGATGTTAAGCAATTTCCCCTCATAATTTAGAGGAATCCTGTGAACGCATGTCCCTCTTCAAAGGCTGAGAAGTAGGATGTGAACTGTATTTCATAGATACAGAAAGAGGAAAGCTTTTTCCCTGTGACACCATTGTGTCGATGACAGAGCTGTGTTGTAATACTAGACTTGAATGACTTGTTCTTCCTGTTAATGGTAACCGTTAACGGTGGTTTTTGTTCTGTGTTGTGAGTGAGTTGAAGTGAATGAATTGGTGTAATGGTTCGACAGGAATTCCAGCAATTGTCCAATAGATCCACTTTAATATACTCTAATACACTTTGACAAGATACTGCAGTCAGAACCACAACAGATTATTATAAAAGGAATGTATTTGGTTTTATTTAATAATACACCAGGCATGAGCAGAAAGCAACACATCAGTTTACCAGCAGAGGGTCCCCATTGCATGCACATCAAATAGCGAAACACCTGTAGGGAAATGAATACTTAAAACCCACCCCTGTAATTATTTACAACACTATGCACAAGAACACACATGAAATAAATAGTTGAAAGGACAAAACAAATATCTACAGAACTTAAGAGCATAAGTAATATGTAATCACACCGAGAAAGGCCACGTTATCTGCTAAGGTCTGTGTTGCACTTGATGATGAGGCATTGTGGAGCTCATATTGAACATAATGTGTGCAAACCCTGCATATCTAGAACGAGTATGGTACATTAATGATGATCTTGAAAAAGTTCCCTACTGTTTTAACCAATATCCAAATGTAACACAGAGTTCATATTATTGACATGTTTTAAGTTCCACTGACACTGAAATCGGTCCAAGGACGAGGAGTTACACAAGGACTGCTTTTCCTAAAAATGTCGCACTAAAATTTCATTTGGTGGAAAGGATGAGCAGGTACTCTCTCCTCATGTTTAAACGTCACAAAGTGGTTAAAAGGGACATTTGAACAAATAGCTTTCCAAGAAATAACAAAATCACAAAACAAAATATATATATATAAACAATGTAACTTTACAAATGAGAAGAACAAAAAAAAACTCTACAAGCCATGTTCTTAACAAAGACTTGGATGAGTTGAGTGCAAAATCTTTTTGTCTTTTTTTCCAAAAATTGACTTGCTACTGTCATACACCTCCATAGTGCAACCCACGCAAGACACATCTTTATCATGTCCTACTTTTTATTCCACCAAAAAATGCAGTTACAGCGCCTGCGATCCTAATTCCTTTGCTCTTCAAAGGACTTGACCGGTCGCTACGTGCTAAATTACCCCAAACGATAGCACAGATCACGGTCTATTTTCCCCATGTGGCTGATACCAAAAAATGTACTGCATATCATTTATCAAATGTTAGGCTTTTTGCCATGTTAGCAGTTTCCCATTCATATGATGTCAAACAAGCTTTTACCCATAAATCTATATGCTCATTTAGCATCAGAACTATTTATCAACACTGTTACAGAGACCATTGCAATAAAGAAGAAACACACACCTATCCAGTGGTTATAACGAGCTCAGGGGGTCTACCCAGAATCCCTGGGTATGAAGCCAATCATTGAAGGAAAAAAAAAAGCATTTGAGTATTGGAAGCTAAATTGCACGACAATATGCATCCTATTTTGGAGATGAAGTGATGGCGCTCCAATTGAACGTGGTGGTGCAGCACCGTTTTTCCACTCTTTAAAAAAAGATTCTAAAAAACAAAACTACACCAGATATCTTAAAACGTGGACAGGTTTTCCTTTATGAGTTCCCCTTTATGGAACCACACAGTCACCACAAGTTTCTATCACTCATATTGAAAATGTATCTTACGTAACGTAATATTGCATAATTTAGGAAAAGCTTCATGACGTTTTTTTCCCCCCAAAGAAGTCAAACTTTCATTAACAGACCTGTGACTCCACTCAAAACTTTTCAAATTTAAACCCACACATGATTTCTGTGAGGAAAGTAGATCACAACCAGTCTAGGTATGACCATCCAAACATTCCTCCACACTCAGGAATCCCCATCCAAGACTGATCATTGACGACAGTTATGGGGTTAAAGTATGGGGCGTCGAGGTTTCAAGTCTCTGTTGGCTTGTCTGAGCATCTTCCCCCCAACCTATCCAGGTCGTCCATGGCCCTCGTCTGGTGTCCCCCGCCTCAGGTGTTTCGGCAGGAATGACAGCAGCGGCTCTTAAACTGGGGCAGCGGACAAAGCTCCAGCTGGCGAACCTTCTCGCAGTACCTCGTGCTGTCTCGACACTCTCCTGCTGGAGTACACAGACGTTACAGTTTACTACACACGCTCACTTTAAGCATCTCTACGAGATAGAACATCTACAGTTTAATATGAAGCAGATTCAAGGTACCAACTTCTGAATCTTCCATCATTCAAATACAGCGGAGGTTAGTGGAAATAATATCTCAAATGTAAACTGCTTGTATAGGGAATGTCAGTGTGGAGATTTAAAAAAAAAAAAAAAGGTAATGTTTTTATTCTTTGAGTACCAATACGCCAAATTCCTTCCACTTGTTTTGTATTCAGGTGCCAGCAGAAGGTTTAGAAACCGGTGCTTCCAAACCTCAGCACACGAAACCGCAACTATGTGCATGATGGGCCGGGCCCATGAATGGAATGTGCCACGATGGAGCTTTTGCACAAATGATCCTGACAATAATGTTTATCATTGTATTAGCAAATTGTAGTTCCAATTTAAGTTATTCGTCCATTAGTTCATTGAGGAGCAGACCTCAGAATCATGCCATCAATGTGATCAGCAACCAGCTAGTACTGTACCTCTAAAATGTATCAGAGGAAATTGAACCATCAACATTCGCAGTTATACCATATTGAATATGCCATACGTACATAAACTAAATCCAGGATAATAGATTTTATCCCAATTAAGAAACCACTCGTCTCCATTTTACCATCAGCGCTTCTTTTTTTTCCTCACCTCTGCCACAGGACAAAATATTGCATCGTTGCCAGCTGGGAGGGCGAGGCCTCCACATGCAGTGATGCTCACGTGTGGCCTTTCCAGTTCGACGGTGCGCACAGGTCACCTGGCGTGACTGGAAACCGTGGCGTCCACAGGTGGCAGTGCATTGCGTCCACGGCCCGACACGCCAGTGAAGGGCACAGGCCTCTGTGGAGCAATTCCTCAGGGAACTGGGCCTACAAAATACAAAACACCAGAGTGTTTCTGACAACGTTTAGACCCTTTTTCTCCATGCGAGTGTCTTTTTCACTGACACATGAGGCACCAGTGGACTTTTTATTGTACACCAACATCATGCATCAACGGTTGATATGCAGTACATTCATTTTATGACATCCATATTTACCTCTGGAGTCCACTGCACATCCTGTAGGGGACTTTGGTCGCATTTGTGTCTTGACAGTAAACATGCCGTTGCTGTGTGGCCAAACTGGGACCAACGCATTGACCATGACACTAAAAGAGGAATTACAAGCAAGTTCAGCTTTCGGTTAGAAGATACTTCCCTGCTCGTACCTACTGTACACTACTGTGGTTTTGGCATATTCAAGCTCACTGCGTTCGAAATCGAAACCATGTCCCATAATAAAAATATTGAATGTCATTTTAAAATGGGAACTAACTTTCCAAAATATTATGCAAGACTGGGAAATTCTCATAATACACACAGGAAAGAGTTAACACAGAAACAGGTGAATTCCCTAACCACAACAAATATGTGGTTTCTAACAGATAAGGAAGGATTATCAGGGTGCCGACCCCTTAAATAGTTTGGAAAACAAACTGCAGTCCTAAACTGTTTAACGACTACTTAACCGACACACAGCTTGTGAGGTAGATTGTGTTTTGCCCAAACAAACAGGCTCGACACAGTCCATGTAGACGTGCCGAGATGTGTGTGTGGCCAATGTAAGAAGACTCACTGCTCCCCAGTGGGTAGTGGCCCAGCTGGCACAGGGCTGCAGGTTGCATAGCCTGGTGTCAGAGGGTCTTCTCCCTGTGCCAAGGCAGTGCTTGCCCTCCACCTCTCTTGATCGGCCCTCAGCACCCTTCATGCAGCGGACCCTCCTGGTCTGGGACCCACCTCCGCAATTGGCTGAGCATGGAGACCAAGGATCCATTCGCCACCTCATCAAAAAAACAATCATTTATAAAGTATTAATAATTCTGGGCCCAGAAGTACTCAGCACTAAAGTTTCTCCGTGTTGAGTCCTGGGCACAGTTCCACTAAAAGGTTGCAGCAAATGCCTGCATGCAGAAATGACACAGCACTTTAGGATAATGAAACATTTGAGTGAATCCCATGTAGAAGTTTGGAACGTGGCAACTGATCTTATTTAACATAACAAACATGTAGTAGCAGCAAGATACCTGAGGGGGCAGGCTTGTCCATGGCACACCTCGGCTGACTGGCTGCTGTTATTCCTCTCAGAACAAATAGGGCCATTGGCTCCCATACTATTACCGTGGACACAGTTTCTCCCTTTGCCACCTGAAAAACAAAACAAAACTATAATATTGTGCTCTTGGATATTGCAGAGAGCATAATCTGTACTGTATATTCCTGATAATAGTAACAGTGTCCTCTCTGTTAATGTGAGGATTTTACAAACCTCAACAACATCTACACACCATATTATTTGTAGCTGAATAGGCTTTTGTATTGCCTGTCAGTCACTAACAGACCTGATGTGTAGTCAGTTATATAGGCATAATTCATGGTTTTCACACTTCAGATAAAAAGAGATGAAAATACAAAGTTAAAGGTGTATGAGGGTCATTATTCTCAGGTGTGAATTTTATGAAGTTGCGTGCGCCTGTTTTCTCAGCCAGGCGCACGCCGCTCTTGCGTTGGGTTGTGTTGGCGAATGTCAGTCAGTCTGTCCACGGCTGATCTTGCATACTGCTGGAACCATGAGCCTGATGTTTCTTGTGATCATTTATGACTGTATTCTCAAAGACCTTTTGTGGTTGGGTGATTCACACTTTTCGAAAAAAAATGTATGAATTGAACAGGCGGTAACCTCCGGTTCTGATGAGTAAGTGTCTTACAACTTGCATTCTCTCTGATGACCAGCAGGCGGCAACTCCTCTGATTGCAAAAAAAGAGTTTAATTGTATGGAAGTCTATGAGAAAATGAGCCTACTTCTCACTTGATTTATAACTTGTTTACATAGTAAACATGAGCTTTTGGTCTCAATCGCCAGTTTCAAGTCAACACAGCATGATGTTCATTTAGTAAATGATGGTCCCATTTAGAGTAAAAAAGAACCTTAAAGCTGAGTATGCTTTAGGGTCGCTGCTGCTACCAGAGCTGTACACGGCGACTCTACGTCACTCCTCCGTATACCAAATAAGGTAACTTCAGTTCACTGGTTGTAAAAAGCCAAGATGGCGACGGCCAAATCGTCGAACTACAGGCTTCAAAAGGGCAGTCAACAAACTCCTGTGGGAAATGCTGACTTGAGCATCTGCAGATTCATTTCCTGCCTGTTATGTTACGATCCACAAAAGCTATGCATGATACGAGATGCATAAATCCCTGTGTTTGTCATCTGTACTCTACATAGGGGACTCTTCTAGTTTGGAAATAATACTGAACTTTCCAAGAACCTGGGAAAGAATTACATTTTCAAGTTCAATTTCCCTGTAAAGGCATTCACAGTATTTGCGGTTGCATTAAGATTACTCTAGTGCATCTGTTAGACACGACCTTAAACTGAGTGTGAATAAAGAATATGACCAAATGCAGTTTGGACATTTTTCAGCACCTTTAAGCCCCTTTATCCTCCGTATAGATTAGGCGAATGGGGAGCACCCACTTAATCTTCTTTGAAACGTTGCCTGGAACCTCTAATTGTTGTCGTATGCGGAGGAAAAGTGCCGGAGCATCAGGAAACCCGGGAGTTGCGGTGCTTTGATGAGAATGCAGCGAGGTCACGACTGATCATGCTCAGAGGAGAAGAATGACAGCGAAGCTCGGAGACGACCCGAGTTGTGGCACGCTCCGGATATTCCCCATCAGTGACCCAGCCAAATGAGCCACCAGGGTATGTAAAGGCTTATATATCTGTGTCTATGGTTATGTCGGTGCATTTCTCAGTTGAAAAGAACGGTTTCCCAGCATCCTTAACTCTCAAAGCAAATGAACGTATTTCCCAAAATGGTGAAGTTAAACAATATTTAGATCAAAGCTGCTATTTCTCTACTTTTTAACCCTGAAGGAAAGTTCGAGATGTCTTGTGCTTCATTTTATTTTCATGTATTATATTTTCAAAACCTTGGGACTCCAACTTAAAAATAAAGTTGTGAGTGTTTGGACAATCACCATTCACACAACTTATTCAAACATTCTTGCAGCAAGATGCTGCCTTTTTGGATCTTACCTGTAATCTGCAGCCAAGATGAAAGAGATGCAGATCCAAGACGGTTCCTGGCAGTGCATGCATACAGACCCTCATCCACCTTGCTTGGAGACTGGATCCTCAGTGAGCTGGTGGACAACAGGCTTACTCTGCCAACACAAAGACAACGCAACCACTGAACCAGCTACTTTTATACAGCAAAACCCGCAGTTTTGTTAAAGCCTTTTGCACAGAAGTTCACATTAAAGGGTAGTTCTTACCGGCTGTTGTAATGCAACTCTTTTCTATTCTTTGTCCATGTCAGGGACGGTTCAGGGTTCCCCAGTGCCTCGCACCTCAGCTCCAAACTAGTAATGTGTTTCTGCAGCAAAACTGGCACCCCCACATTAACTACCATTTCAGATGACGGTACCACTCCAACCTTTCTGGGGCGTTGGATTATCACCGGGCTTCTTGGCCTGGACGTGTGGGCTTTGATGTTTGGATTGTAAAGGAGGGGCCCTTGCGTGGAGGATTCCGCACTTTCCGGCGGATAAAGAGTGGACTCGTTGGTTTCACCTTGTGTCATAGTGAGGTCACTGAGCAACTGTACGATGAGTTGTTCCCCCAATGGCCCTCCGAGGCCTTCAGAGAGGCTCGGCATGATCTCATCTAGCCTGTGGGTATCGGCGATAAGTACGAGCAGGCTTGAAAGTTCTGAGCTTGCTCTGTCATCCTCCAGGGTCGACCTGTTCTTTTCACTGGAGTGTATTTTATCGGCAGTGTCTTTTTTACTTTGCAGAGAGCCTTTGAGTTCGAGCAAATGCTCAACAATGTTGTCATATTGGTTGAGAGAGATGGGAAGCTCCTGAAACCCTACCTCGGTTGAGGCCGCGTCTGACTGCCCAACCTTTTGTTGGCCACCTGCGAGGAGCCATGACTCTGGAGCAGAGAGCTTCTGCTTGCTGCCAATGATCTGTAGGACAAAATGTTCTTGTGCCTGACCTGCGACACATGTGTATATACCGGCATCAGATGCACGAAGCTGCTGGATCTTTATGTATCCTGGTGATGTTACGGAGAGGTGTGGGAGGCCGACCAAAGGCTTTCCTTCCTTAAACCATCGGATGTGGCCCTTACGGAAGTGGCGGGTTGGGCAGCGAAGGACCACAGTCGTCCAGGGGAGCAGGTAGGCATAGCCTCCCACTACCAACTGTAACTTTTTGCCCTTCCTCCACTGGATATACACTTTTCTCTGGGCCAGTATGGTGGGATTGGGCTTGACAGAGTCTGTGATAAAAATGAACAGTTGACAAGTGAATGGCATAATTAGTCTGTGTTATCCATACTTCTGTGCATTTGTAATTTTCAAGTCATTTCCATTGATACAATTTAGCTACAAACATAAAATCAGTACAAAATGGATAAAATAAAGCCAAACAGAGGGTCTCTTACTGTCACAGAGCCTGAGGGAGCATGGCCGGATTCTGGTGGGCCGGGCCGTCAGGGAACAATTCTCGGAGTCTACGGTCCAATGTTCCCTATCTTCCCCTTGTTTTCTGCAGACTGCCTGTAGTCTCTGTATTCCATTTCCACAAGTCACTGAACACTGGGCAAATGAATGATTATTAGTATTATAAGATATGAAAATGAGCAGACCCTTTATAATGTACATATGGCATTACATTTTGATTCTTAAAGCTTTAAAAAGGTAGTTTGGTGCCTTGGGGAAAGCCTACCTGGGACCAGTCAGTTGTTACCCATTGAGGAGGGCACTCTCGCTTGGCACAGGGCTGCTGGTTTGCGGGGCTCTTGGAAGGGCAAAAGGTGTCAGGCAGCTCCAGGATGCTGCCATCTGCCAACCGCTGTTTGCACAGGACCTGCCTCCTCTGAAATCCACCACCACAGCTCTGGGAGCACTACAGAAATACAGAGGCGCCAGGGTTTACATTAGCAATATGTGCAGGGGGGCCAAGCATTTATGCTGGTGAACTTCCTGAATGGGATCCTTTACCTGTCCCCAGTCACGTGTGTCCCACATAGGAGGGCAGTCAAAGCGGTTGCAGGCTTGGACAGGGCGGGGCTTGGGGTTCTGACAGTCTTCGTCCCTCAAAACCTCAGTACGGTTGCTGTCCCGAGAAGGCCGGTGAGTGCATGCCACAGTGCGGGTCATCAGACCAACCCCACAGGTAGCAGAGCATGAACTCCACTCCCCTGTTTCCCACCTGTGAATAAAATGTTTGTCATCAAATGACTGTATGTCATGGCCAACAATCTACAACATTGACTTGAACCAGCTGGCTATCAGGTTACTTTCTCTGTTGTGATTTACTAGTTAACTACACACATGTAAGTTTTGAATTTTAAAGGAAAGCATCATCACTTTCTTTTCACAACTCCTAACCTTTGCGGTCACCATACATTATCGTTTGTGTACGTACAGTATGTAGCGCCATTATCCAATCTATAAAGGAGTGCAGTCAGGAGGAGTTCAGTCGGAGCGCTTGATGTTTTTACTTGATCCCATGAGAGGACACTCTTGCAGACTGATGAATGTGTAAATTCATCAAAGTAAAATTCATGAAAGTGAATACGAGTGGAAACGAAAAGGGTGATTCATGGGGTAAGATCCTGGCAAAGGAACATTACATCTCCCACTGAATTTGTTGATATTGGAGACATCCCCGTGGCGTTACTTCTTCACACGCATTTTTGCAATGACCTCCGTGTACCAATATTCATTTTGTTGACCAACACAATTTCACACGGGGCCATGAATCCAACTTCAACGTTTTCAAAGCACTTTTATTCCAATCTTGAAAATGATGTGTCATGTGTCCAACTCATCGCTTTGCCTTTAAAAGCATCTAAAAGCTTTGGCGTTGACCAAGATGGCAGCGATTTCACTTCTTGCTTGACAAACTAGGTGATATTTTAAAGCTATTCATATTCACTCAAGTGTCAAGGGACTGAGGCGAATTGGAAATGAAGCTGGTTTCTGGACCGGTACTACACTCAAAGCCAAATCCTATGGCCGTGTCCCTTCCGAGGGAACAGTATCCAAAGAGTGTAGCTTAATATGGGAGGGTGAGGAGGCCTCAGGGAGGGAGTAAAGGGCCAAAGGAAACAAGTCCAATACAGCGTTTGTTGTGCCTGAAAACAAGACTCAAGGCCTGGAAAAACAGACAAGGGCAGGCTGCAAGCCTCTGGGTTTTCTGACAAGAGTGTGAGTGGTGGAACACCGACACTGCGCATGGTGTTAACTTTAAACGTGTGGCCTACCACAAAAGCCACTCACCGTTTAGCCATGGTTTAGTAATATCAAACATCAAGCCTTTATGCCGTTTGACCTTTCAGGCGTTCCATTGTTTATCCACTGTATTCTAAATTGATGCCCACTGGATGATAGTTGGATAAAACTAAGAAACTGCAACACTTGGGACTAAAACTTGAAAAGTTGTAATCTACATCTACATTCATTCTTAAATCCTCATGCTGTGACAGCAACCTACTTATTAAGCACTAACATCATTTCAATAATTTCAAATAGAAATTTAGCAAGGATACACGTGATCCCCAGAGGACACTTCATGATCTTTCTTCATGCATCATCTTAGGCTATACATCAACTTTGTACACAACTTATTTCATAATGTAATGGGCAGATTGACATTAAGTTTGGTGACTAGACTCATGCTCCCAAGGGGACACACCTTTTTTTACTGACGATAATTTTGTCACTTTTAAGTGTGATCAGTAAAGGTCATTTCTCGTACAAAAAGTCGAAGCTTTTTAAAATAGTATGCCAACCACAGCAGCAGAGGTATCCTACATTTCTGAGCTAAAACAACCGGTGAAAGAAAAACCTTCTCCGAGGACAATTTCACATGTCAGCCGTATATTTTGTGCCTGATTCTGACCAGGTTCCACAAGCTGTCCCTCTGGTTTCATTTCCTGCTTTCGATAATACAACCATCCATCTCCGTCATTCTGCTTCAGTATCACTTAAACCCAAGTGGCCTAAATTTGGATTTAATTGGCCCAAGTGATTTAAACTGAGACGGGTAATGTAGTGGATTAGAAGGATCTGAATCGTTTTAAAACACAACCAGTGATTAATCGAGATGAATTGCTTCAACAAGTGCGATGTGTGTGTTTTTTGATAGTCTGAAAGTTAAGCAGTTCCAGGTGTAGAACCCAGGGGTGCATCACAGCTCTGGAAAATGGTACATTAATGTCCCAACTCCCTTTATTGCATATTTTGCTGGGTTACAGTCTTGGCAGACTAATCAATAGCAGAGTCCGATTTCAGTCCTGTTTTTAATTAATATTCTCTTCTTGAATGCAGCCAAACCTATTTTTTTCCCAAAACACAATTCCTCCTCATTTTTACAGCATCCATGAATCAAGCGTATTTTAATGTCCACGCACAAATTATTTGAAAACAATGTCTGAATGATAATGATGTACAGTATGTCTGTGTACCTGGGCGGGCAGGGCTGAGTTTTGCAGTCCTGCAGGAGTTGCGGGGGCCGACTGGAGCTCACACACAGGCTCTGGTCCGCTGCCTCCCTGGTCTGCTTGTTCAGGCAGATGACCACAGCTTCCTGCACACCTGGGATTAGGCAGCAACAAGCAATCACAAGGGATGTTCAAAGAACAATGAAAGAACCACCTAATGTGCAGGGTTCCATCAGAAGTGCTTTTATATTTTGATATAATCGCTGTACCATATGATGCCCGAAAAGGGTTAGCAAACACATAACGTTCTTGTTAGGCATCTCTTACATATTGATGATGAAAGCAAGCAGGGATTGTACCGGGGCAAAACGAGCATTAAAACAGTACAGCTGGCTGCTTAAGTTCTGGCCTGAACAAACTTTTAAGGGTGTGATGTCAGGTCACGTTAAAAGCAACATAACATAAATCACAGAGTCTGCTTCGAACGTTGGGGACAATAACAGTGAAAGCAGGCACTTCAAATGCCACAGTGGTGTGATGGTCCACAGGAGCGCAGCCCTCAGGGTGTGTATGTGACATCTGATCCCACTCTGTAATCATCGCCGAATGAGAGTTTGTTGGGTTTGGGTGAGCGCGCGCACACACACACACACACACACACACACACACAGACTTTCACAAAAGCCTACGCCCATGTGCAGAAATTAAGTTACACTTGCACACTATAGACGTTAACACACAGACACACGATTCAGGCGTACAGGCCTCGGATGTGGAGGTGGGGAGATTAAAGTGGGGCTCAACGAATGTTGGCTGGATGTTTAGGAAAGCTATCTCTGTCTGGCACGGCACACGTTGAGAGTCGGTGACGTATGACTTTTAGGGTTAAACCATCCACTATCATAAAATATTATATAGCTTACTTCCACTTCAAAGCACATACTGGCATGGCTTTTGTCATCCACTGACATAAAGTCACGGGTTACTGCCGTGACATTTCTGTTTAATACAGCTACTGGGACAAACTCAGTGACACTGACGGAGTGTGGTTTGCCTTCAGGATGTACACTGACTGTAAGCAATATCATGTATTTATACAATAAAAACTATTCTGTGGTGGGTTTTATGTAAGATAGACATTCATTGTCTCCAGTGGTTGTATCGTGCTGACTTAGGTGATCTCCTGACTTTTCATTTAGCGCCACTGTTGACATTTGTGGTTTTAAGTGAAATTTCTTTAAAAAAAAAAATCGGCTGAATCATTATGAAATGTGGTTTTCACATTCCTGTCCCCCTCAGGATACATTTGTTGATTTTCCCCAAAATCAGGTCAAATTTAATTTGTCCAATGCTTTGGACCAAATATCTACTAGAGACATTCCCATCAGCCTCTGCTGTACTTTGTGTTAAGTGAAATTAGCAAATGTTAGCATGCTTTTAAGGTAAATTAGCATTAAAACTGCCAAAGATCAACATTTATAGTTATTAATATCATTGTTAGCGTTTAACTCAAGGCACCACTGGGCCTTAGTACAGACTCACAGAGCTGCTAGTATAGTTATAGACTATTAATCTCGTTAACATTTCACCTTTGCATTCCCATCATTTCTTATACTATATATTTACTCTCTCATATTACAAAGGGCAATAATGATCCATACCTCCACCACAACTCTCTGAGCACTCCGTAAAGCCCTCATACTCCCAGTCATGCAGTTCCTCTCTTTCGGGTGTCTCCCCCTTCCCCTTCCCCTCCTCCTCTTCCTCTTCCTCCTTTTCGCTTTCTTTTCCTTGGCCCAAAACACCAGAGCAGGGAGTGCGGTAGCATGGCTGACTCGTGGCATGCTTCACCCCCTCGCACTCATCATCCGGCAGGTCAGCAACAGTTTGTGAGAAGGAGAGCAAGACCTGGCACTTGACCCTCCGGCGCTGGGTCCCGGCGCCGCATGTCCTGCTGCAGGCCTGCCAGGGACCAGGGATGAAGCTGGAGAAGAGAGGCAGCAGGTTTGAGAAAACATTAAACGGGATGATTGATCCCACACAAAAAAAATATAAACAGAATGCTGTTTATTTTGTTCGTTTGCTTCACATGCAAGACGGCATGGAAAGTCAGTTACATTTTGGATTTGAACGGGACTGTTTCCAAACCAGCAGTGCTGACTTGAAAGTATTAAGATAGAAAGTCACAAGTTTATTGTGCATTCCTCCTCTCTACAGATTTTTGTCATTTACTGCTAAATTCATAAACCCACGGAGTATTTATGAAATCCTGTCCTGCTGTGGTGAATTGTACAGCTGTGAAGCATTAGGATCAGTCATTCTTGGATAAACGGCTTTCATGCTCATCCTTCTTCATCCTAAAGAATGGATCAGAGGAGGAAATACTTGTAGATCATTGGCGTCCATGAATGCCTGAAGGCCATTCAAAGTTGGGTGTGAGTTAGAGGCCAGAAAGTGAACCGTCACCTCTCCATGGCTCTGGGAGAGTCTAAAGACATAATAAAACTGGAAAGTGTGAGACAGAGACATGTTTGAATCCCTCTTGATCTTCGGGTTGGCCCAAATACAAAGCGTAGTTGTGATGATTCAGCGATGTTAAGATCTAATTAGAAAGATCGTAGACCCTGTACCATTTCGCCCCTTGTGTTCATAAGTGCTTATGTAGCAGTGGGAGTATTCTCATCATGGAATATGCAGATATAAAGACCAAACAGCATTTGTACCACATGGTGCACCTCCTTTGCAAACAGTTCTGCACCTGTTCATGAATACAAAGTCAGCTTTTCAGCAGCTGTCCTCTTCAGGGCTGGAATCAGCAGTTGCTGTATTTGCATTGGAGCACAGAAACAATCAAGAAGTGACAACTCTCTTGCAGATAGGGGGCTGCTCAGCATATAAACGGTGCTTGTGTAGGTCTAGTTTTGCACTGAACTCACAAATCATTACTACTGACATGCAGACATTCAGAATCGGCTCAGAATGCCACTGCATTATGAATGGTGATGCAATGGCTTATCTTAGAAAATCATACATGACAGAGTCATTAACTACAAATCCTTTGAATTGAAATGAATGAATCAATTTGAATCCGCAAAGGGATTTCTAATCGTGATCATATTGAGGAGATTGGCTCTGTAGCTCTCGTCGTTATTATGATTAAAGTTGCTAAATTTGTCATTGGAAGCATATCTATTGCCTCCACATGGCTCTCAACATGTCGACGGCTAACGACAGCTAACGGTGCTGACAGAGCTTAATATATGTCTTTACATAGCAAATAGTAGTTTTCTGCTACATTAATGCTCTGAATATCGTATATAGAGTCCCTTCAAGTGTTACTTTTTTTGTATGGTGTTGAAAAAATGGTAAAACAATTGGTATAAATGTAGTTTCTTAACCTCAGTCTGTGCTGCGAACATTGACAATGATCCTGCAGTCCGAGCATCCCTCTAAATTGCTCGACTCTCTGGGTTAGTAAAACGACCAAAGAAGATACATTATCGTGTACATGTGTCTCCGAGAGGTATCTATTAACATGGCAGCCTGCACCAATGAGCAGCATTCCTCCTTGGTTAAGCAGTCTGACCACAACACAAGAGCACCCTGCTGTTTTATAAGATGCCTCAATAAAGAGCTCACAATTACAGCTCTTTATGACTGCTCAGGGACTCGTTGAGTTTTGGACAAACAGATGAATCACCGGCAGTTAGACCTTGGAACAAAGTCAACAAGCGAACCCACAGAAATGTTTATCTTTATGAGTTGTTAAAGTACATCTGTCGGTTCAAAAACAGCCCTGATTTCATTCATGGACGGAAACAACACATTTTTTTTGACATCCGCCAAAGCCCCGCGCTAAATCAATTCAATTCAATTTGCATCAATGGAAATATCTTCTTTACTCTTTTACTCTTTAGCTCTTTTGGCCAAGCTGTGGAACATATAGGTTTAATCTTTCACGAAGTTGCACAGCGGTTGGCTCAGGGCAGGCATAAGTTCTGGCAATGGAGGTGCAATAAGTCTAACACAGGAATTTCACTCTCTTTCCGTTCACATCCGTAACCTGGCCCCATATGGTAGGCAGATATTGTTGTTGGCTAGCGAATGACTGCATATTATACACAGATATTTATGTGCTTTTGGAGGAAAGGCGTGTTTTTTTTTTGTTTTTTTCAACAGAGCATAGTCATATGCTTTGGCATTTGTCTCTCTCTCTCTCTCTCCCTCCCACTTTCTCGCTCCAAAGATAAGTCACAGTAACAGATGTTTTGAACTGGCTAACATGGTCGCTAATACAAGTCATGCGAGACACTGGGTAGAGTCCAAACATTGTCCACCTTCAGAGGACAGCCTTTATTAGTCAATTGATGCGGGACAAGAACATCTGGAACATCTGAGGCTTGCTGAGGTAATGCTGGTAGTCAAGTGACTGAACGGTCCACTGGCTTCCAAAAAGATGTTTTTCCTCTTTCACCATCAGCTTCCCCTTTTTATCTTACATAACCTCATACGGCATACATTACTTAGATCTGATGATACGCACCTTCACTGGAGCAAAACGGCAAACGTCTAACTTTTACTCATCTTGACAAAACCGTCCTGCCATTGTATCAGACAAACATTTGGGGGGCTACAGCAGTACATTTGGACTTGTAAACGGCCATCGACATGAACACGACCACAAGACTCTGTGGTGGTTTCATGGCAGCACCGGTAGCCCTGTCTGCTTAAACTCTGGGTTGTGAAAACTGTTGTTGAAACTATGCATCTGGGATCTCACTTTTGCTTCTCTATCCCTGCAGATTGACAGTAATTAATGCTCTTGGTTATGACGCTTGAGAGACATTTACAGCTTTAGCATTTGCATCCTCCAAACTTATTTGTGGTATTAGGCCTCTGGCCATATTGCAGGTATGTAGTCCAGAGGGCCAGTAAATTAACATAGAATTACATATTCTAACGTTTGAATTGCTGTTCCAAAGAAAGCAGCAAATAGCGATGTACGTCGCATCACTGTTATCCAACAGATATCCTTTTTTTGTGGGCATGCGTGCATATGTGGGTGCGTAGTACTCACGTTGGGTCCTCAGTAACGCTGATCTCCTCCTCCAGCTCTATGGCCTGCTTATGCCACACAGGTTTTGCCTCAACTGGGAGCGTATCTAGAGAGAAATCCACATCAAAAGGTTGAACATCACAAGAGAAAGTTTACTTTAGTAATGAGTAAGTTTGACAAGAAAGCAACAATCTAGACCCACCTATGGACTTATAACAGGGCACGGTCACCAGGCACTCCTCTTTGATGTGGGGCTTGGTGGTGGGGTTACAACCTCCAGCATGGAGTCCTCTGTGATCGATGCACAACACCACCCTGTAGCGCAGACCCTGACCACAGGTCACCGTGCACTGGTGGTGACAGGACAGTTCAGGAGATATAGTCTATGAATCACTGACTAGCTGACGACCATTTTCACACACGGATAGGATAGAGCGTTAAGTCTTACTCCTACGGTTACATCTCTTTGCTTGTGTTTGACAGAAAGCCCTTGACTCAAGGGAAGTAACGAAAGAGACCTTCCAAAATCCCTGCAGCTCTCTGCTCAGGAGTGAACTTTGTGTATCCGCTGCCAAAACAAGCATTTAAAAGGCAAGTTCACAAGGAAGAATGTGCTAGGTAAACAGCATCCCGGGTTTTCAGAGGGCCACAAATTTGACTCCTTGCTCCTCTGCTTGTGCCTGTATAACTGGCGAGGCTGAAAAAAATCCCCATGAGGAAGTTCTCTGGGATATTTATGGTGAACGTAACAGCAACTCTGCCAAATAAGTAAGCTAACCAGGAGTGTTAGACGATCCAGAAGCACCACACCGATAAGCCGGATGTTTTTTGGCAAAGAAAGAGTTTTCAGAATACGCGCTGTTGACTTTGGGGTTTTAATTAAAGCCTTGTTTATTTTGGATGGTGTGTTCAAGGGCTCGGGTGGTGAAGGACACTCAAGTTGAGGTCAGCGGTGCTACTCAGAGTCACACAGTAAGCTTGTGTTTGAACTTAAGCAGTCGCAAGTGTTCCTGTCATGTTCGAAAAAGCTGACGGAAACCTGAAGAGACGACAAAATCACAGGTCTGGTTGTCCGCAGAGTATATTTTTGTTTCTCAACAAGACAATTAATCATACTTTTTTTTTTAACTTCTTCTAACTCCACGGGTCAATTAAGACCCACTGTGGTGGTTCACAGGCTCTGACTTCCCCGGTGGAAACAGCTACAGAACACCGAGACACGTCTATTTACATTTGGTTACTAGACATTTCTTTCTAAACATGTCTAGTTTTGTGGCGCTTTACACCACCTCGCAAAAGGATAACTGAAATCAATTAAGGCTCAGCATGACCTTTGAAGTTCCTTTTCTTGGCCATATATTTGCTGTGTAAAAAAATAATAATCTATGATAATAATTCATAAATACTCTAAAGACAAATATCCAAGAGACAGAATTTAAAAATGGCACCTACGGGGGACCACTCCTGTGCCAGCCAGGTGGGGCAGTCGAAGGTGTTGCAGGGCTGCAGGATAGCCGTCTTGGGGGAGTAGAGACACTTCCACTCCTCGGTGGTGGTGATGACACCCTGCATGTCTTCCTCCACGCAGGATACTGAGCGACTCTGGATGCCCCCGCCGCAGGAGGTGGAGCAGGCGGTCCACGGACTGCTCTCCCATCTGACATCAGAAAAGCTTAGTCAGGAAGTCGCTCATGGAGACTGGTAAATGGTAGAATTCGTGTTGCTGTGTCACTATTTCACCTCACAGTTGCGAGTACATACCGAGGCAGGGGGTGGTAAAGGTCATATGGCATAATTTGCTTGTAGCCGTCACTAAAAAGGCAGAATCGATAACGGAAATGAGGATTTAGAATTATGCAAGCTGCTGTTGACTTATCGTGAACATGGAGTTAGAATTGTTTCGTTGTTTTTAAAGAGGTTTGTCTCTCACCTGGCCAGGCAGGGCTCCATGTTGCACTCCTGGAGTTTGGGTTTAGGTTTGACGTTCTCTGGGTAATAATGGCAGTACTGATCCACAACCACCCGGCCACTCCTGAGGTCAAAGCACTCTGCTGAGGTTAGCTGGTACCCTACAGAAGAAGAAAAAAAAGTCAGTGTTCCCAAAAGAAGTGACAGAAATGATCTATCGAAAAGGTTTAGTGGAGCAGTAATTCAATATCAAGCGTTTATCAAAGATGTTATCATTCATCTGGCACGGGAGAGCACTTTTCAGTATCACAGCTGTTTTAGTACTTAGTCCACAATGCGAGCAGTGCAACTCCACGCTTACCTCCACCACACGTGAGGGAGCAAGGGAAGAAGTCGGTCTCTCTCCAGCGGTGGATGATGGGCTGGTAGTAGATGTACTGGACCACACTGTCTGCTCCACTGGCAAACTGCACCTACGGAAACAGTGTTCACGGTGTGACCACTCAATCTTTTTACTACTGTGCTCTTCAGCAGGGCTTTCATTTGATCATAGTACGCCTAAAGGAGGATGAATGCAACCAAAATGAGTCAGGAAAATAAAATGGCATGACAGGGTGTTGTTTATGTATTGCTCACATAAAAGGGTGGAGGGAAGAAAATGAATTTCTTGACTACAACTCAGACCATGCTGAAGTTCATACAGATATATTAAATACAAAATCCCATTTACGTGTTAAACTAGATTTTCAAACTGGTGTTTTCAGATGATTTGGATAAAAATGGGTCAAGACATGAGACCCGAGGGAAAGGCTGATGCAGCTGAAATTATAGTCGGTACTGGAATGGTTCAAGAGGCGTTCATTTTCACACACACACACACACACATTGGAGGAATTTGACCCTAAGTAACCTGAAATGTCAGTTTCTGCACATTCACAGGTTGTAGCAGGATAAAAAAACGTCTTTATAAAATAAAGAACAGACTGTATCTCTGGAAATTAGGCCATTTGTGTCACATGTTTATGAGTGTGTGTGTTTTGTTAAGGACATTTTATACAGTGTCCTAAATATTCCAGCAAATATTTTTCTTCTAACCTCATGCCTCAACCATATTGAAAAAAATGCCCAAAGCCAGATGATACCTTCAGCACATATAAGTCGAACTCCGCTGCCACTCGCTCACGTGTTTACAGTGGGGAGACTGTCTGGCAACCTTTTTATGTGATTTTCCATCCGTCCACATTTTTTCCAGCGCTGCGATATGAATTGGCTGTTTGCCTCGTAACAGATTAGAAAATTATGCATTTATAGCCTCTCAGATTTCTGTCTCCTGAATTCCCATTTATTGTCCGATCCTGACTTGTGTGTTTATGAGGGGGGAAGTTTTCACAGGCGTTTCCCTGTCCGTGGCCTGTATGATTTTCAATGTCCACTCACTGGCCCTAGTCTGAGAATGTAAGCATGTGTGTGTGTGTGTGTGTGTGTGTGTGACGCATACACACACACACACACAAAACGTATGCTCCACTACTGTATTTATGAAGTGAATTTATGTTGTGTTATGTTTTAAAACTTACTGTAAGTAAACCACATGTGTTATGACTCTTCTTCGAGGGCCAACATTCCACCATGAATCAAATACAAGTTTTAGACATTTAAACTGAGGGAAACTGAAGAGTTGGGTGATAAATTATACTCCACAAAGTAAACTGAATGAAAATATTGAGTGGAGCAGCTTTAAGTCACTTCAATCAGTGTATTTATGCTCTTACTTTGACTGTGAAGTCGGCTCCAAGGGGGCCGATGATTCTCAGGACCTCCTTATCCGAAAGCCTCTGGTAGTCCAAGGTGGTGTTCTCCAGGTGGTACTGCCCTGATTTATCCAAGATCAGCTCATCTTTAACCCCTTGTAGAGTCTTACTCTCCACGTCTAAAGAGGAAATAAAGTAGATCGCTAAAGCACAGTCACAGTCACAATATAGATAAATTCAAAAAATTCAAAATCTGTCTGTGATAAATGATACATTTTTCATCATTATCGTGTCGAGCGGAATGAAACAACTGAAAGGATGATTTTCATTTATCACAGACCTTCCGTCAGATCTAGTTCCATAAAGAACGTGGACCGGCTGCTGCGTTTGCAGGCAAGTAGACTCTCTTTGGCACCGGTACAGGATATAAAGGTAGGTTTTAAACAAGCTTTTCCACTGTTTGACCTCACGTCAACCCTGGCCCGACAGGGTCAGCGTGGAAATGTAAACAAAAACAACGGGGGGAAACTCAGGAACAAGCAGTAACCAGCAGCAGTCGTCATGTGCGGACAGATGGTTACAATTTAAGTGCACCGTGGCCAAAAAGAACGGGGGAAATATTTCACGGAATATTCGTCCATTCAGAAAAAGAACCTCTTTCGGCCTGGCTCGGGAAACAATCTGTCAACTAAACGTGGAGCAAAGGATGGGTCAAGGGAGATGGACCGTTTGTTATCGATTTGATCCAGTGGGGAGTTTGATGCCAGTACTTTTACATCGGTGATATTTGCTGGAAGCCTTAAACCTTCTCAGAGTCAGGGCCGAGGGGAGACATAACTACCTCCTCTGTTTATTCTGCCCTGAGCTACTTTTAGCACCCGTATGTATGAGAAAGCCTAAAATACAATATATTTTAGAATAAAAGGTTCATTTTAGATTGTTATTTGGGTGAGATATTATTACAAAAAGGTCAAGCAAGTATAACACATATAATGAAAAAGTAATATTCTTGTTGAATCACAAGTCTTTAAAACATAACATGACCTGCAGTAAAACTCCCAGAGCACATTCCGAATACTTGTGTTTAATGTGCAGGTATTTGGAAATAAAAAACACTGCCAAATATAAATATCATGTACAACTGTTTGGGATGGAAGGGCACCCTAGACCTACCAGGACTTACACAAGTGATCCAGGCCTTTCAGCACTAGACGTACGTGACGACTCTTATAGGGGACGGCAACAACTGTGTCCTCGGCTTCAGAGAGACAGACAGAGAGACAGAAGACAAAGAGAGAAAAATAGCAGACAGTGTCGATCAATACTTATAGGAATGCAATAAAGTCAATATAATTACAACTGGCAATACAGATACAATCAGAACACAGATTGGTTTGACATTGTTTTTGCCTCAGTCAATAAAACACAACACAGTATTTCTAATTTATATTAATTCAAATAATATTGCAAATTAATTTTGCAGAAGAATCACATTACTCCAGTGATTTTAGCTTTGCACTTCCATCAAGTCGGGGGACTTGCGAGTCTCTCTGATGACATCACTATTACTTTATCAGGGATTATTCTTTTCAGACTTGACAACATTACTGTATTCAATTTAAACAAACTAGATCAAAATGAATGGAACATTTACTTTTTCCTGAAGCTGGCTGGGATTTGTAGTGTCCCCGCACCAGTCTGCAAGATGAGCCATCTCCATTGCAGACGCCGCAGTTGTCCTCCTTTGCTGTGCTCCCCAACTCATGATCGCATCCAACAATCTATAATACAGAGACAAACACATGAACATAAACACTCCTCCAGCATTGTACAGCAACCCGATTTCAAATTTCCAGCTTTAAAATAAACTCCAATTAAGATGCTCTGCAAAAAAAGAAATACGAAGAAAAATTGGACTCATAGTACTCATGTTGGTTTCTTTAGACCTTTAAAATTGAGTTAACTTAAGAAAATGTCTTCCTTCATACCAAGTAAATGTTATATTGATCCAAGCAACCCTCTGGGTTCTTCCATATTCATACCAGATCTATTGTTTTGTATGTCTAAGACAGCAGGACGCATCCCCTGGGAGTTGATTATGAGTTTTTCCAAAAATGTTCCCTAATGTTTTTTATCAAACATTATCTGCAACCATCCGTAGGTTGATTGATGGAGTTTTCCGCGATTTCTGTCGGTAAGACAAAACCAAAACCGCAGTGTGATTCTAAGCATGGCAAGAGAGTAAATTAAAATCCTTGTGTGACTTTGCAGACACACACACACACACACACACACAACGCCTCGGGACGTAATTTCATTCAAGTGGAAAAAAATGCATTGTAAAGTATTTCCTGGACTGTCAGTCAAAGGCCCCAATCTCAAATATTATTCTCAATGGGACTTCATTTGTAAAGCAGATGGCATGACGTTGTAACTCAATCTTCCATAGGTTTTTTGGATTATTTACTTTTTGGCGCTTGAATCCAAATACACTGTAATGTATGTAACATGTGAGCCAGTAAATATATCGTTGTGTTTCGTTCATTATTAAACTAAATATATTCTAATTTTGAAAGAAATTTGCTTTTACGGGCATATATGGTCGAGATTTTCTATGATTTTCTCAATTCGGAGATTGGGAGTCACCAATTCCTTCACTGGCGCTTACAGTTTTGGGCAAAATAAGTGTTTTGTATTCTATACGTGTGTCCATTTGTATTCTATATTCAACTGGATACATCTAAAGAATCGTATCTGCAAAAATCGGATGTTTTTATGTTTCCGTAAAAAGCTTTTAATCTATCCAGCCGAGTAGACACTTCGTATGCATAGCATATTTGTTCTTGAGTTCTCCAAAACTGCATTCAGTTTAATCTAAGCATGTGGCTGTTCTCAGCACACTGGCACGAGACTGCAATCTGGAGGACACATATTCCAGATTTCCTGAATAACAACTGATCGAAATCCCATTTATTGGTGTCTGAGAAGTCTGTCTTGGGACCCCAAAACTGTGTAAATGTCCCACACTGAAATCTGAGTAAGTTACTTCTCTATTTTAAGTCTGTAATATCTTGAGTCTACAAGTCTATATTTGGCTTCATGAACAATAAAGCTCTCGAATTATTTCTCCTACCTGGCAGACTCCGCTGATACACATGTCCAAGGACTCGGTGTAACAGCGTGTCCCGTCCAGCACCTTGGGCGCCAGCTCCATCACAAGGCCCGAGCCCTTGGCTTTGCACTTGAGAGCGCAGGGGTTGTCCGGGTCATTGTACACAGGCAGCCACTCGTGGTACTGACCCTGGTATCGCACGTCTGCATGAGCTGAACACTGCTGTGCACGGAAATCACCTGTATCTGGAGGGCAATCCTGAGGGTCAGAAAAATATTTAGCCATATTTCTACAATTAATGCGAGGCATAGCATTATTGTAAATGTATGTGGTGGAAGGATTGTTGTTACTGCGGTTGTTGAAACTCAACATTGTGATCATCATATTAAATTACAGCTGAACTAATGACATAACTTCTCACTTCCTCTGTAACAATAGGATCCTAAATCACTAAATTCCACCTCTTACCATAAACATTAATCATATTTGCACAGTTCCACCACACAGAATTCTCAATCACAACTTGCTCAGTTTAATTCAATTAGAAAAACACATGAAAGCTCTACTGGTATCCATTACATAACGATGAGCTTGCTGAACTTACCACATTACTGCATGTGCGATATTTGATATTCTGCCCTTCACAGGTCCTGCGGAAGGATTAAAAATGAACATGTGGGTGAGGTAGTAAATGATAAAAACAAACCACAATGCACACCGATAATCTTTGCCCGAGGCAGCTGGTATTCCAACCGTTGACTGATCGTTTTTGGAATTGCAGAGCAGTGATTGTGGCAGTGATTAATTCACACAGTGTGACATAAATACATAAACAGATCAAACTAAAATGACGGAGAATCAGGTTTGGTTGCTGTAATAAAGCTATTATTCTTTTGTGTCACAATTCATTACGGTGGCATTTAACTTCACAATAATTACTCAAAATATATATAGTGTTGAACAACAATATTTGGATAAAACAGGAACAATTTAAACTTCATGAAATGGAGGGAGAAAAAAAAGATAAATAGGAAAAAATAACAATAATTCTCATTTGTCTTTGTGATCGGTCTTTAAACAAACCATTGCTTTATAAACCAGCAGTGCTGCACATGCACGAGTAAAGCAGACACAGTCGGGCCCTCCGAGCTGTGTCTGCTGAACAGATTGAAGCAGTTTGAATCAAGACTCTCTGCATGACAGTCTGCAGCGTCTTCGCCCCAAATTATGGAGCTAACCACTTATTGAAAATTAGGATTATTTTGTGCTTTGATGCTGAGTGATGATTAAACTATTGATGGTGACTATGATAGGGCAATTATTCAAGACCCCAGTGGGAGCTAATCAAAGGATATTCTTTTGAGTTTGGGAACTTAAGAGGAATTCCAGTGTCATCGGCCCTTAGCTAATCTGGAATCATGATTGGAGGCAACATCGCATGGTTTGGACTCACGGATGGAACGAGGGCTCAAGGATTTTTACAATATTATTCCAGAGAGCCGAGGGAGTGGATGTGAAGTGCGTGGCATGGCAAGAACATTAGACCCTGTGACGTACCCAGACAGTCCCTTCTGCCAAGCCAAACAGGTCATAGGGCTTGGACCCAAACAAGAGACTTTCAAAGACCAAGAGTTGAGAGACAGGTACCAAAGATCTGGATCAGTGGGACGAGCTATATATAAACTGAACGGTAAAAAAAAGGAGGCAAAGGGAATTAAATGAATCTCTATTGTAATTTCCTCTCGACTTTGGAAGCTACAAAGTGGAGGCGAAGCAGAAGTAGGGCTGGTGCTACACATTCATCATGGCGTCATCATAGGTTGGGGAAAAACGACTAGAGCACACAACACATAACTCACAGGCTATGACCCTGCTCTTTACTGCCAAATATACACAAAAGACACAAAGACAGTACAGAGAGAGTTTGCTCATCAGTTAAAACTACCACGTAGCATGCCAGTGACATCCTCAGACAAGAAAGGAACTCAAATCTGTTGTCACCATGAAAAATCTTAAAATATTGGATATGCAGTCAAATTCCCTTGGCTCATAATGTCCATATACATGTCATCAACTCTTCTCGTTAGGTTGAAAGTAATTGCAACCAGCGTTCCATGACCTTTGCCATAACATTGATACTTTTGAGGCGAGCGGGCACATGAAAATGTGGAGATGGTAATGGCTGAAATATGCTTTTGTACTGAGAGCTCTGCTCTTGGTCAATTTAGGAAATTGAGAGCAGTCAGGCCGTCAAAGAAAGGTAACATGAAGTTGAGAAAGATGAAGCCACAGCCAAAGTTAATTAAAGCAACTTAATTAGTCATTCACGTTTAACTACTGCGCCATTTGAAGATAGACTTTTAACACAGCTGTGGCATGGCTTTGGTGAAACACCAAAATGCCGCAGTCATTTAATGCCACAGCCTATAATTGCAGCTAATCAATGACCCAATTAAGAGTAAAAACGTCGTTATCAGCGGTGAGAAGTTATTTGCAACTCCACTTAACTTGTTCCTTGTCCCTATGACTGCTTATCTTTACTCGCTTATCAATGGGGTACATGACTCTTTCAATTATTTTAACAAAGTCAAAATAAAGTCAAGGCTGGCCTCTTTTTATCAAAATAAATAACAAAAAAAACCTCACTGACGTTTCTGCCAACCACGAGCCTCATAAGAAAAAAATTGAGCGGTGCTTTCTCTTGCCCGCGACACTCAATCCATATGTCCACACATGCTTCAAAACGCTGTTGTTAATAATGGAGATTGTGATCAAGTGAAGGGACTAATGTGGGCCGGGGCGATCTGTGTTTAGTCTGTACTCTCCATGTCCCCTTTTGGGACATTGTCTAACTCCTGTGCGTTTCTGCATTAGCAGCAGGTCCCTACTTGTGTGTGAGCGTGTGCGTGTGTTTAAAGGTCAGGGAGTTGGAGTGGTTTGGAGGGTGTTACAGGCCCGTTTCCAGCCTCTCTTTCCAAAGAGTCACACACACACACACACACAAGGGGCCTTGTGTTGTGCTTTTTAATGACGCCGTTTGATCCTCCACCCGGTTCCAGGCATTCCCACGCAACAGCAGGCTGAGGTGGGATGAGGTGGGACGGAGAGTCCTGCCATTTCCTCAAGAAGCCCATATGTTACTGCCACCGCCAAAGGACATACAAGTTTGTAAACATACCCGCCAGGACTTACACGAGCATGTATCTCTACACACACAAACACTGCCTACAACCCATATGGAGCTCAAACCCCAAACACCTCTTAACGCGTCAATTGCTTTTACAGTCAGTAGCATTCTGAGGTGTGCCTGGCCACAAAATTCTGGGCAAGCCGAGAGAAATGGCTGCTGCTGATATCATTAAATGAACTCCTCAAAAAGCCATTGACCTCAATGTTTACAGTGCAGCACATGGGGGGTCTGGCACTTTGAGTTTGAGGTTTTGATGGCCTGAAGCTTTTTCGCCTGGCTTCCCAGCACTAGTGCGGACAGATTCATGGTTATTCAGAGTACATCTCCATTGTGACCTCAGGTATGATCTGCACTGTTTTGTCAGTGTGTCTTTGGAGAGTTTGTAATGTTTTACGATCTCGCTGGCTGCTCCTGGAGCCCCCCCCCCCCCCCCCCCCCCTCTGAAGCCCCATACAGTGAAACAGAGGTGACTTTGGCAGCAAAGCTCACTGGCTACCTTTAGTGAGAGCGCAATGCATTTGGGGAACTGTAAAGTAGAGGAATGCAGTGAAGTCACCCTGCAGTTATTTCCCAGTCTATAAATGTGACAACATTACTATGGAAAACATACCCTCTCGTTCCGTCTTTCTCCTTTTTCTCTCTCTCTCTCTCTCTTGTTCCTCAAATCCATTTGTAATTGACCACTTTGCCCCGTACACTTTGCTTCGAGCTTTAATCTTGAAGCCCACAGGGTTAGCTTGAAGGCTAACCGACCGGGTGACTTTGGCAACTGGATGAAAGGACCGAGAGGTCCAAAGTGCAAGTTCCAAGTTCGTCCCGAGACTTAAGCCGAGATGATGAGCAGTGGGAATCCAACCAATGTGGGTTCATTGCTTGCAGAGCCCAAAGTCCATCACAGAAAACACTTATTAAAAGTGACACGTATCGATTGTTATGCTTACATTGGTTAGGAGACGTTACAAAAAAATCGGAACCCTATTGTCACGGATGAATTCAGTCGAGACAGTTTTAGAAAGGTGGATGGGCAAGTGATCTCAGGTGACCCCTCAGGGTGCTATTTAACATTCACATGTATTTTGAGCACTTCCATTCCAGCCCATGGGAATGGAGCGATTGGTGAGATTTACTCACACTATTAGGGACGCTGTCTGGATTTATTTGGCAGAACGACTGCGAGCAACAGAAAAAGAGCCCCCCCCCCCCCCTCCTGCTTCCCACTCTTGAATATTAAAGCCATGATATGGCACTTTAATGGAAACCAGTCCAAACCACCAGTCAGGACTTTGCTCTTTAAAAGATAGATCGAATAGTGTTTGAACACACGCTTGCAAATATTACATAGCGTCATTCTTTGAGTACCGCAGTCGTAAATTTCAATGTATTTTGTACGTCTCTGGTTCTAATAATAGCAATTCGTGGAAGACAATCAAACAAGAATCACTGAGAATACTCTATGGTATGTTGTATGTGATAAGGGTCAAGGGGACTCCAAACACGGATAGGAAATGTTTTAAAATAAAATGTTACACATTACAACTTTAAATACTGATAATTAAGGCAGACAATGTTAAAATAAGTTGTAGTTTGTTCTTAAGCCATTTAATTCCTCACAGTACATGTAGTTTCATACCAACTCCGATCAATGCATCAGATCTTGGCCATATTGTCCCTGCAGCACCCCTATCTCAAATATGCGATGTTGTATAGGCATTAGCAGGAAATGTGTTGTACCTCATATTGCACTATGGAAAAACGCGAGCATAACCCATGGTGTTGCCCACTACCTCGTCACACAGAGTTTGTATCAGGCGTTAGGGTGAGAAGTGGCTGATAGGCGGCCTTACTTGGAACTGAGGCATCGTCTGAGGGAGTACGAGGCGCCTCCTGCACAGGTCCGGGAGCATTCACTCCATGAGCCCCAGGCGTCCCACAGAGTGTCTCTGTCCTCTTCTGACCGGGCCGTCCGCGAGCTCTACACACCAGGAAAGGAGACATGACTTGAGCAGAAGTGAAGGAGGAAGTGAAGAGTTTGTGCACACGAGTGATCGGTCGTGGACATCCTTGTGCGGTTACCAGTCCATCCATTCAAACCAATGCTACGTTGTCTTTCCGTTCAATCGTTCGTCTTAATATCTGCCAAGACCCAACCGAACATTACAGCATCATAAAACTGAGTTATGCTCTCCTCGTCTCCCTTTTGCCATGGGAGCAACCCGCATGCATAATCCCCAGTCATATGACTTGTGGCCTCCTCTGTTTAAACAGATTGTCTTGCAGAGCACACAAATAAAAAGCCAAAACTGCTAGTTGAGAAGCTGAACTCAATTTCAGGAGCAGCGGAAAACGAAACACAAGTGCATGTGACGGGATGAGAGAGCCTTGCAAGGGGAAGCAATCAAAAGCTCTCGACTTTTAACCCTTTGCATATCTCAAGTGTCTTGAGTCATCCTTTATAATATGATGAACTGTTAGTCCTCTCCTAAACTACGTGCCTCACGTGTGTGTGTGTGCGTCTCCCTCTGTTAATTGCGTCGTGCTGTATTTGGCAGCAGAGGCAGGGATATTACTGCGTGATCCAAAGTCAATATTATGAGAGGATGAATTTTGCGACTGCAAGGACAATGTGCATCTCAGATGTAGAGTGACAGCCAAAAAGGAAAGTCCTCCCCACCCCTCTATATTACACTCTTTTAACTCCTCTTTGCCCTACAAGGCCTTTCGTATTTTCAGATTAGATTTGAGTGGACTGACTCACCTAGACAAGGTGTTTATTTGTAAGGCTAGCACTGGCATCTGATGTGGATCATCTACTGCTCCACATGAGTTATGTTTCTTTGTCTTGGCTTTACTCAGTAGCCTAGATCTCAGCAGCCTAGCTCTTCTCAATGCCCTTTGCAGGTCCGTTAGCTACGTTATAGGCTCAAGATTGTATGAAAAAGGAAAATAGATTGCTTTTGCTGTCTAGAACAGGGTCAGCTTAGCTCTGTGGAGGTAATCCACTCAAAAGCTGGCAAAAACAACCGGTTCTATACCTGTGGAATGGATGAAAACCTGGAAAATGAGAAGAAGAAAAAAAGACTTGGAACTTGGAACCGACGCTGGGAGAAATCATCCACCTCCTATGGCAGCAAGAATTTGGGTTAAAAGACTAGAGGTGCAAACACATTCAATACAAATAATATGCCTTTCAACAGAGGCTTTGATGGCAATGAAAAGGAATAGATGGATGTGAGAACAAATTATCACTTTTTCCACAGTAACCTGAAAACTTAGGCAGTCTTTCTGATGTTGGTGAAGCGTGAAAGAACATTTTAAAATTGCAGAAATGCAGCTTTTGTGCGCTTTAGACAGCCTCCCACCACGGGATCTTTACACCACCACCACGGCCGTTTAAACTGGCACATCCCGCAGAGCTTTTGACTTCAAAATCCCAAATCCCGCAGATTAGGAATGAAATGTGAGGGACAACAAGCCCACTTACCCCGAACACCCTGAATAAGGCCGGGACTATGCGAACTTTATGTGTAACACCTGCTCTTTATGCCCACTGAGCTGACAAACGGTTTACAGTGAATGGCCCAGCTTGCACTTGAGACCCACAGACTTGAGATTCTAGAGGAAAAACTCAGGATACGCCAAGTTATTTTGACCTCTTTGGCCCCCTTTTCCCCCAACAGCATGGCATTGTGCCTCGTGTACAAACGTGAATGGATCTTGCAGAGGAAAGTAGATACAAGGTAATAATACTGCCTTGATTATTTTCTTTGGGTCGCGGTCGCAAAAACACCCACGCCGTACGCTGCGGAGCAGGGTGGCGGGTTTACATTATTAAACGTGCGTGGGGACTGATATAAATGGCTGTCAGTGTCAATGACGCCTGAGGAACAGCAGAGGGGAACGGCAAGACCTAAACACGCAGCCATCGGAGCATGCGGCCAAACATATCGGCGGTGGCACTACTTTCTGCACGGGCCAACTATTCCAATGTTTGGATCCACAGTAAATAAACACAGGCTGTGCTCTGGGCAGCCGGTTAGCACACCACCTCAGTTCTCCTTTGAAAAGCAATCAGTGAATTTTACACTCAATTACGGCTGGGAGCTGTGTGTTGCGAAGCCAAGAGAGCCGGAGGCATAACGAGGCTGGTGAAGAAAGAGGAGGGGAGGTAGATGAAGGGACGGTGGAATGGAGATGAGGAGGTTGTTTGGCTGACTGTGCTGCTATTGTTCTCAATGAAGGCGGAGGAACACGGGGCTCCGCAAGTCGGACGGCCGCCCTGCTGGGATTTGGATCCAATAATCAAAAGGCTCGAATATCTAGTTGGAGCCTTCCGCACCGTCCATTGCGGCACGTCCCACCTCTCCTGCTCTGATCCCTCCAGGGTTCTATTTGCACCGTTAACGGCACCAATTTACACAACAAAGCATTTTAGACACATTTTTATCTCCGGCTCTTTTACTATTTGGATAAACGGAGCAAAACATATGATCACAACGCCCCCCGTGGCCGTCACCCACTTAATGTTTTCACATCTAGTGGAGGAGAGGAAATGAGCACATGATAAAAGACTCGTGATCTCCACATTAAGTTATTCTGATGGACAGATTCTATTTAAGTCACCTGTCAGCAGCTGAGACTTAGGGCATTTTTCCTTGAAGATGGAAAACTCCTCGACAGGGGAAAGAAACCAGACCCTGGTTCCTTTTTTTTTTTTTGCAGACTGTGTCAATAAGCATACGATGGCCTTTTCAGTCGGCAAGACATACGATATTTGCACATCTGCTGAATCCCTTGTCGTCCGATCCACGCTGCACGGCACTGTACTCACCGCCATGCCGCAAGGAAAGCAGTCACCTTAATGTAACAGGGAGGACTAGCCTCAGACCAAACAGCTTGCATGACAAGTCAACTTTTTGTGCCTTAGATCACAAACACACAGGAGGCACGGGGACTTTTCAGCAGCAGGAGCGAATAAGACACGTCAGGTCACACTAACTGCCTTGTTTAAAGACACTGGCCGAAAGGACTCCAGGATCTGGAGAGTGCATTTCTACCGCAGATATCACAAAATGCATGCATACACACAGCAATCTATTAGAACACATGCTTTTTGAATGATTTACTTGATGTGACAAGTTTTAAAGGCTTAAAAGACAACAAAAAAATATCACGAAACAAGTAGATTTCTTTCCACATTTTGAACATTTAGGGGAAAAAAAGCAAACATTACAGTACCAGGATAAGAAGAGCTGTCACCAGTAGCTTGCAAGATAAAAAACCTTGCTCCATGCCTTTTCAAAGTGTGTGAGTCACTCACTCCAGTTCTGAGTGTGTGTTTGTTTGTATGTAAAAGTGTGTGATGCCCTCCTCTCCGGGTCACTCTGTGTGTCCTGTCTGTCTGCCTGCCGTCTCCTCTCTGACTCGCTCCTGTTCTTCCTCAGGAATAAGGGGAGGGAAGGAGGACTTGGAGTGTGCGTCTGTGTTTTTGTGCGGGTGAATGTGGGGGGAGTAATGGGGGGGGGGGGGGGGGGGGGGGGGGGGATCCGAGACCCTGCGAGTCCTTCAGGTCTGGCACACTAGCCAATCAATAAATGGGCCTCAGTCAAGCGTGCTAGTTCAAATAAGGAGCTGGGCCAGCTGCAACTTCACAACTTCACACATTTACGTGTGTGTGTGTGCATGTGTCAGAGTCGGAATAATGGCAGACAGACAACAATTGTAAACCAATTTTCTTCCCCCTTTGATTCTTTCCATTTCTCCGTCTAATTTCTCAAATTTCTGCCTCTTATATGTACCCCCTTTTTCTTCCCTCCCTGCTTGCCTTCCTCTCATTTTATTGCGCTCATGCCGCTGTTTCTCATTTCTTTTCAGCTCTGGACGGCTTTGCTCCGTCTTCTGCCAGCGATGTGTTTTGGAAATGTCAAAAAATCTCAGTCATACAGAGCAAGCTAATCTGCTCGCATGTGGGTTTGACAATGTCTTGTTTTATGATTATCTTTAGAAAAAAACAAAACCCAAAATGTACACAGATATGCTGACTCCAAACACAAATAGACGTTTAGGAGCATGTCCGCCTCCTGACTGTGTTTTGCTTTACAAGGACTTGCACGTGAGATGTAAATGCGATGACATAGTCTGGTCACTGAAGCTATCGGGGTAGACTTCTCAGCCACGGTGACTTTTTTCTATTTCTTTATGAGCCAAAGGTCTACTTCAATAGAGCCTTTCATAACATCTGGCAGTTAAAGCCAGTGAACATTTGCGCTCTGGAGGTGGGGAACAAGCCAGGTGTCCCCTGGAGGGACAATACCTCTGGTTATAGAGGAAAAACAACCAGCAAGATGGACAGCTCTTGGTGCAGAGGGAATATACTATACGCTGAGTAACTTTCCAGTTATAACTTTCCAAATGGCAAGGCGCAAAAACAAAAAAAAGGCTTAAAAGAGAAAGTTAAAAAACATATCGAGCAGTCAACGTCGGTGCCAACCCTACGGTGCCCCTTGATGTGACTCACAAGGTAGCGGGCTATCATTCAGGAATTCAAATCCTGACGTTCCAAAGACAATAAAAACCCTGTGCGCTTCAAATCAAGACTTCAAATGCACCTCCCAATCAAACACCAAATCAAAAACCACATAATTGGTATCAATTAAGGCTGCAAGGAATGTGCAGCAGTCCAGAGCAAATAGTCAGCAACCCCAATCACAACATCGGAGCGGATGTCTCGA
The DNA here is from genome assembly GCF_910591455.1 of Pholis gunnellus. Taxonomy (NCBI): domain Eukaryota; kingdom Metazoa; phylum Chordata; class Actinopteri; order Perciformes; family Pholidae; genus Pholis; species Pholis gunnellus. The sequence goes on from NC_136550.1 coordinate 9,521,992, forward strand.
CACTTTACCGGTATACACACACACAAAGACACGCACATTTCTTTATACTTCAGTTATACACAGCAAACCAGTCTTGAAGTCTTAACTTTCTAACAGTATGGGACTTGGCTTGTTTGACTTTGTAGTAGGGGGATGTCTGTACTTTCTGCGAATTGGGGAATTATCCACATGCACACACACACACACACACACACACTCAGTTATCCACTTAACACCGGTGTATTTTGTGATGCCAGCAGGGAGGGAAGCGGACGTGCACGTTTTCATAGGGTCCACACAGAAATCATATCGCCTTGCACCCTTAATCCATAACCTTCTGATATTTGCTTTCAGAAGAAATTCTTCTCAGATTTGCAAATGTATGACTACAGAAAATAAACCGTGGCATCGACGATGTGCCCAGAGTTTAAAACCAAAACACCAGAGGAGGAAATTAACATGTTTGACTGACACCCACTTGGAGCCAGTTCTCTACCACAACATTGCTGGAGGTGTCTCCTCACAGTTTAAACAATAATCAATGAAGACGACGAGGTGAGAAAAAAAAACGATATAGTGCATTGTTATTTTACACAAGGGCAGGCTTGGGTATTAGGTTGCATGAGGTAAGCATGCAAGTGGTTCAGAAGATCTGATTGTCCACAGACAGACGCTCTCACACCCTATTTTTGTAGATGTGGCCATCGTTTCAATCGGTTAAGATAACATTGTACTCCCATAAGTAATCGCTGCAATCTGGGAACACGGCAAAATAGGAGACTTCAACAAAGTCCTACAGGGCAAGAAAGATGAGCTACCGAAATAATAATCCCTCACTGCATCGGAGACTCTCTAGTGGGGGCTGCAACCTGCAAGGCAAGGGTCACATTGCATACAGGTGTAGCTGAGGTAGCACTACTGCTAGTGAGCTAACCTGCTAGCATGTTTTATGCCAGTTGACCACTATTGGCTGCTGTCTTAATGTTGTTTTACAGGATTTTACTGTTTTTTATAATGAAAATTACTTTTATTGTGTTTTTACTACTGTGGCATTGAGTGTCCTTTTCATTATGGTATTTCCTTAGCAGACACTGAACAGAGCTAGTGAGAGTCAGATAATACAGCTGCGTTACATTAATTGTAATGTATTTATTGAAAAATATGGTAACGGTTACGTTTGCTTTGATCACATTTGCACTATTATCTCCATTTCATTGTCATTGATGTTGTGTTTTATGTTCATACATGCACTTTATACTTTATATTTATACATAGTAGTTAAATGTTTATGCTTACCTTTGTTCTACTTTGTTGTTCTGCTTTTTGGTTTATTTGTCTATTACTGTTTATGTGCGTTGAGAGCAATGGAACAACCAACGTCAAATTCCTTGTATGTATACTCATACATAGCCAATAAAGCCGATTCTGATTTATATCACAGCGATAAGTTACTGGAACTGTAAAACCTTCATATTTGATTGGCTGCTCATGTTTCTTGCCTCATCTGACTTCTTCTTCAGTGATGTCGCCATCTTACCAACATTGCTCACTCCCAGTGGGGTAGAAATACACTAGAAAAGGTCCCTCATGCAAAATAACATACTTTGTAAACAGGCAATGTTTTTTAGGTCTTGTAAAAGGTCACCAAGTAGGCTTTCCAAGCAGCAGAAGTTTAACGGATCCTTTCCTCTCCTCCGATGTGGAGGAATTAAGGATAAAATTAAAAGATTGTCGTATTACGAGGTGATGACCTGAGTTAACAGGCCCAGAGTTCTCAGAAAGAGAGACAAATGAAGCTAAAGTTACCAGGGACCCACATTAAGTTACACTCAAGAGCCCAGACCCTCGACTCCCACGAGGAGACTTAAACGGTTCGGTCGGTATAAATGGTATAGCCTCCCACCAACGGCGTATGTGCTCCAGGCATGATTTATACCAAAGCCATTGTTTAAAAAGCTTTCTGGGCCACAGTATAAAATGTTTTACCAGGACAGTGATTTTACGACCTGCAGCTGAAAATCAACCACACTTCCCCGTCCCCCAAAACCAGAGGATTAAAATAAAGATGTAATTCCCTGAAAATCAGCTAAATCCAATTTAAGCCAGATGGGAGGTCAGCTGGAAAAAGCAACTCAAAGTAAGCAGCAGTAGTGCAGATAAAACATGTGCTTTCAAATACTCCCTAAATATTTTCTTTATTTCTCTTCGTCTTTAATGATTAGCATTAAGTGTTTCTTCCTTTTTATGGACTACTTGATCGTGATTATTTAATACTTGATATGGAACTGTGGTCAAAAGAAATGCTGGGTCTACAAGTTATGAGCAATATTTGGTTTCAGTATTTGGTGGTAATCTGAAGATGACAGATTTACAGAGACATAAACACATCTTCTGAGGATACTGCATCATGGCCGAGGTGGTAGGAAGAACAGTGCTGCAAGCAAGGTCATCTTAGGGATAAATAATGCGCTCAAGGGAACGACATATACGCAAACTTGGCCTTTAACGGACCAATCTCTGCTGGCACACAGTCCAGGAGATCTTCTGGCTGTAACTCCCTGCAGCTCCGCAGAGGAAGACATTTGTTCTGCCTGGATATTGGTCCCAGGACCTTTTACAGCATGAATGAAAACAAAATGATTTATTTCTCACAATAGCAGCTGCATAGTAAGGATCTTGTCAGCTTGCATAGGACCGGAAAATCAGGTGACGTTGTTTTGGATGGCTCCCAGATGGTAGTTACAACATTTAAAATGTGGAATATACAGTATCTTACATCTGTTAAACAGAACAAAGAATGTACAGCAATGTTAACAATGGCTGCAGTATATTGTAAATCAATGAAATTCATCTATAAATTTAGTTTTGTATGAGCTAAGATGGCTTCCTTTACCAGGTTTAAGGAGCTAAAGCAACATTTTCATCTCTGTAAGGCTGTACAGTAATAGCACGTTGGTACTTTTTAGCTAAATACTCACAACAGCATGCTAACATGTGTACACAGCTACAACGCTAACATGCTGATGTTTAACAGGTATTACTTACCACGTTCACCATCTTACTCTAGCGTGTTAGCATGCTAACAATTGCTAATTAGCACTGAACGCAAAGTACAGCTGAGGTTAATGGGCATGTCATTAGTTTTGCAGACATTAAATCATAAACCCAAATGAAATTTTGACATGAAAAGTCATGGGATCACCAAAGTCAGTGGGATTCATCCTGTGAGGAGAATGAATGTCTGTTCAAAACTCATTGAAATCATCCTATACTTGATGTTTGTATATTATTTCTTTGCTAGTAAGAGCTTAATAAGACACATCTGCTTCTTCAAAAAGGCAACAAAAAATATAATTTCATAAATATATATTTTACAATAATTTACTGCGCTCTTTATTCTGACATTTTGAATAAGCCAGTAACCACAATCTGATCCCACCTGAGCAAGCCTCTAAAACTCCCACAACGCAGAGGACGAATGGGGCACATAACTAAGAATCAGCAGTGACATTTACTGCTTCCTGAAACTGCGTTCGTAGGTTCTCAGCACCGAGCTTTTCCCATTAGCACATCCAGGAGAGCTCATGTGTTTTAGCAGCTTTCTAGTGATCGCAAAGGGTAACTCCATCAGGGTCCCACCACACCAACACTCCCCCCAAATGCCTCTCTCTTTAACCCAACCACGGACACTGTGGCGTTTTTAAAGAGGGCATGACAGGAGGGGATGGGTATAAATTAGCTATGTAAAGCCGCTGGAGTTGACTAAACTGGCCAGCCAAGGTGGGCTGGAGGGAAACGAGGAGCGTGGGACCCGCATCCAGATCTGGGCAGACACTAAGCACCATGGCGTATTTATGGACTCCTAGCCAGCATCGAGCTTGACTGATCCCCTGTGTTTCACAATGGAGACCATACTGCCATATCATCTGGATTGTATAGCTTTTCACAACAGTCCGCACTTCATTTTCTGAAAACACAAATCAATAAAACTAGCCCACTGTAAAGCGGCGTCATCAATATTTTTACGTTAACATCGGAGTACATGAGTAACTTTTAGGTCTAAAGGGCGGCTCATAGTGATCGACCCATAGAGAGTAACCACAAGGCTCTAATAACCTGTCGACTACCTGCCTCGTAATGGCAAACAGTTAGCAACTAGCTAGTAAAGGCTGAGCGTTAGCAGCTAAAGAACCAAATATTTCCCTCAGGAGTTGGTGAAGACCAAAACATGGGCTAAAAATGATAAACGATACAAGGATTCTGAATTTCAGTTGCTTAATAGACCTCACATACATGTGCCAGCACCAGATGTTACATTATCTCTTAAAATAACAAAATATATTACTTAGTTTCTAGTCACATCCTCTCTCTCCTGGCCATGTGAAACTGAACAGAAGACATCACTGCTCCATCTGGGGCTGTTCACATTTAACACGCATCCTGGCCTCGTCATCCCTTTCCCCCTAAAACTCCTTCCTGTCTGAGTGACTAATTTGTTTTGGTTTCCTCATGCATTTCAAAATAAATGACTCTAAAGTTACTGGTATGCTCTTGAACTGTGATTCTATCTGGTGACATAATGCTACAAGTCAGTGGCAGCAGCAGTTATAACATGTGGGACTTGTAATCAGTAAACATGAATATCGGTAATTAACAGCTTGCTCTTTTTTTATCTCACACTAAAGAGCAGAGGGTGCTTTTCTTTGAGTACATTATTTATCACTTGTTGATATTCTGTTCTTTCCTGAACAAACAAACGTATGGGGAACAACGAGACAAATTAATATGATACAATACACGGATTCTTCTGGTCATGACGGGGACTAAAAACAGTTCAAAACTCACGATTATGCAGCACTTTTGATTGGTGGGGTAATGATTGAATTGTTCAGCCACTGTGACGGCAATCAAAGTTGGAATTATGACCAAATCCGTACAGCACATTAAGAAAGCTCTGTGGCTCCTCTGAACATTAATTTATGTTTTTCTTTGTTAAGAAGTTTGATAACTTAATCTCCTCTTTAAAAGGAGGACCAAGCTGGCTTTCCAAGGTGGTTAGAACTACAAACCCTACACAGCTTGTACAGGAGGCTGTCTGGGAAACCATGTGCGCCATGATGAAGAAATATTGCAGCCGTTTGGGGTAATCAACCCTGTGAAACCAAAGATTTTTGGCTACAATAGGCTCCATCAGGATTGCAGAACTGAAAACATGACATCCACGGCCATGTCAGGATTCGTAGATAGTTAGTCGGAGAAAGGAGAAAATGGAAAAGATGAAATGGTTGCAATGGAAAACCTAGATGTATGATAAATACTGAAAAACAAGGGAAATGTGATCATCAACTTGAAACAGCTCATTTTAGTTGATATCATAATGCCGAGAGACTTGGAACCAACTGACTAATTACTGCATACATGACATGAGAGTTAAGAGAACTGAAGTTCAAAGCTGTAACACGGCTCTTCTTGAACTGCAGACATGAAACAGGCCCCCTTGTTAACCTCCTCCATAATTGCAAAAGGAGACACAACAGTTCAACAGCAATTTTTCGAGCAGAGACACCAAGCAGCAACTCCAAATAAAAAGGCACCTGGTTTGTGTCAGCGGCCTATTATTCATGATGTGCAAGAGTGGAGTATTTACACTTGAAGAGAAGCGAAGCTTTTCTAGCCACAAAAAGACGTGTCTGATCTCTTGTATGTGCAGCTAAGGTTTCAGTTTTTTAACCCCAAAATTGAGTCACATCAGTAACATGTGTTTTTCATTGTCGATAATGTATTGTGTGTTGTCTTTGGCTCTGGCACCATCAGAGAAAGGGATAGTAATATGATAAAGGTGGTCAAAGGAGGCTTTAACCCTTGGAGTGTCCTCTGAAATCTGAATAATGATGCAATAACGAGCTGAGCAAAGGGACTCGTGCACTTCAGCACCTTGTTATGACCTGTGCCTGACCTACAAATATGGAAATGATTCAAGAAAAATGGACGACACCTCGAGCACATTGTTCCAATTCCCTTTGAGAAACACAAAAAAATTCACTGAATCTTTTATACAAATGCTATTAGGTTTTCAGCAAAACACTTCTCAAGCAATTACTCATTTCCTGATGAAGGCTCGTCCCAGGCTGAAACATGTTGGCTTTTATTTTTACTGTTAAATTACGAACTAGCCGCTTTAAAATCAGAGGAAACTTGCTTTGAACCTCAGTCTTTTCTACTCCTCATTGCTGATCGTCAAAAATGTGTAAACACGTAGTTGCACAGTATATCACGCTTTGTAGATCAACAACAATGAAGTTTGTGAAGAGCAGATTTGAAATTGTGTTAAAAGTGACACTGTGTCAATAAAAGTGCCCTTCGTAAAGATTAAAAGCTGAAAAAATGGGTGTAAAACTCAGCAGTGAAAGTTCCCACACTGTATATGACATTGAACTAACACGTTTGAGGAAAATAATTGGGCCCTGATATGTGCACATATCTTACTAAGACATACTTTTTATAAATCTTAATATTGCTACACATTGAAAAAAACTTGTTTGCAAATGTTGATATACAACCACAGGCGTTGACTGATCTCTGGACATCCTTTCACATCCACAAAATGTTATTGTACCCTTATGCATTGGAAATTCTTTACAAGCAATAACCCCTTGATATGTACCATATCGTTTTCAAGGGGTCCTCAAAGACAATAATACAATATGTGTCTGACCCGTTGTGCGTTAACCTCCGTTTCCCCTGATCTCCTCTCCTCATGTGTTCTGTCATTCCCCTGTTTGTTATTGTGTGCCATGTGCTCTGTGATTTCCCTCTGCCTCCAGACACCTCCCATGGCCACACCCCTGATTAGTGCACAGCTGCGGACACTCCAGCCAATTACCTCCTGCAGGCTGACACACCAGAACCTCATCCCACTAATCATCCCCCTGGCACGATATCAACCCTGTGTCCTGGGTTGTCAGCCCGTACCGTCTACCACCGGCTTCCCACCCTGTGCCTACTAATGTGCCTGCTTCCGGTGTCGGTCCACGGGAAACCACGCCGTCGATCCTGCCTTCTGTTCAGAGTAAATAAAGTCTGTTCTGTACCTGTCTTGCTATTGGGTCCTGTCCCAAAATATGAGAACTGTCGTTGTCTTGTGATGGGGAGAGGGCCAATTAAGAGTTTCATACATTGTACGGGGGATGAGTTATGAAAGGACAGTCAAGAACAAATCTGCATGGTTTATAATAAACTATATTGAGAGGAAGAAGATTAGTTTTGGATCCAGCCTGAGATAAAACATCAGCACAATCCAGTCGTGGTAAAATGAGTTGTAGCGCAAGCTTACCCTCAACAATAAATGAGAAGCAGTTTCTGGATCGTTAAAATACCCAGATTCATTTTCTTCACAATCTAATTGACATAGATAAAGATAATATAGATAAAATAATAGATCAAATGAAATGTATGATTGAGACTAGGACATAAATTCTTACGCAACACAGCTCTCCGTCCATAACTTGCCATGGTGCTGGGAGTGCTGACAGCTCTTTCAAGCAGCCACACTTCAGCACATCGACTGGGCTTTGTCCTGCAGCAGCCCCGCTCAGAGAGCGGAAACGATCCATCAGCCTGCCACAGTGCAGCTCTGCAATCAAGCATTCCTCACCCATATGCTTCTGTAATCAGCTGAGGGGAAACGCACAGGCGATGCGGCCGAAATCGCGGAAAGGCACAGGGAGGATGATGTCATCTCCATACATTAGAATGTGCGAAGTTGTGATGGATATATCATGCCGACTTCACTGCTTCTTTTTTTGATGCAGTATGAACAGGAGACACGAGTAAAGTAAATTAGAGACGAGTGGAAAAGAAATCGCACATACAGTGACTCATTTGAACCACACACACTTCCTTTTCATCTGCATTTTCTCTCTTTGGAGACTCTTCTCTCCTTTTCAGACTGTCACTCTAACAGGTCTTCTTTTCTCTTTCCACCCGTCTTGTAGAAAATTTACTGGATAGCATTTCAACTCGGCCTGTCGAAACCTATTGGGCAGATTGCAGATCTATATGGAAAAGAGCACTCGCACGCCAGCCGTCCTGCCCTTCTTTTCCAAAACCACTGGCATATCAAATACAAGGCACTTACTAGTAGGTCAACAAGGAAATATGGCCCACGGGACACATATTATGGTCATTCACCAAAGCCTCAAGATAAACACGGGTCAAACGCTCCTGCCCGACAGCGAAGAAGAGCTTTAAAGCTACTCTTTGCTGTGGAAAGAAAAAAAAAACACGACGTGAGGCCGATGTAGCAACGCAATGCCAAGTTTCAACAAACTTCCAAGAATCCAAGAAGTATGACCACAAGATAATGGCTAACAAAAACAGCTGACATCACTGCTCTGTATGTAACCAGAAGCGAAACAGGAGCGGCATCCGGGCCAACTAAAAAGGAGGACCAATGGTGCAAAACGAATGCTGCACTGAGGGCTGCGTGGGGAAACCGTGAATGTCCGTTTTCACTAAGAAGCGGTATGACACAATTATCAGATTCTTTTGTGATCATTCTCACTTTATTGACATCACTAGTGTGGCGATTACAACAGATTTTTGTGATCAACTGACCTTTTCCTCTTGCGCAACCAGGAGGCTGACATTTGTACATACCTGGCCAGGCACTTAACGGCAGACAGTCAAGGTTAGCGACTAGCTGGTGAACATGGTGGAACATTTAGCAGCTGAAGAGTGCACATTTCCCTCAGGGGTTGGTGGAGACCAAAGACAGGGCAAAAAGGAGAGTGAAAATTGGACTCAGGTGACATCCGAACGAATGATAACGTTGCTCTATATCTACTGGATGTGCAAATAGATTCATTGTTTGGAAGAGAACAACGTGTCAATTTTGTGTTCACAGTTTGCTTCTGCTGCCCCCAAGTGGCCACAAAGTCGGTTAAAGCAGTTTTATGATGCAGCCTACATTATGATCATGTAACTAACATCATAGAACAAAAGAAAAGTCCACGTCTTGAAACCTGGGGGTAGTGATTGCATCAGGAAATGTCAAATTGTCTATGATAAAGGTGGTTAAAGGACTATAGGTTGAGTGTATTGTGGGTAATACATTTACGTGTGTGTGTGCGTGTGTGTGTGTGCGTGTGTGTGCGTGTGTGTGTGTGCGTGTGTGTGTGTGTGCGTGTGTGTGTGTGCGTGTGTGTGCGTGTGTGTGTGTGTGTGCGCGTGTGTGTGTGTGTGTGTGTGTGTGTGTGTGTGCGTGTGTGTGTGTGTGTGCGTGTGTGTGCGTGTGTGTGTGTGTGAGTGAGTAAGAGCTAGAGAGACAGAGAGAAAGAAATATCTGTTTGTAATATCTAGACTATGTACGTTAACATGCCAAGTAATACATCATTCCCTTAAATACACTTTGAGAAAAGTTTATATTGCAAAACTCACGCCTCGGGCTATGTTCCTTTATAGTTCTGTTGAAACATGGAAATCACGTCTAGTTTCTCTTTCACAGTTTACAAAACAAAAAGTGACAAACGCACGCTCGTGAAAAGAAACCTCATTTGTCCTCTGTAAAAGGCTGGTGTCGAGTCAAAAGCTTGCCCAGGTGATGGAGGGGGAGAGGAAACTTTTGGATGCATGACTGAAGCGTAACCGCACAGGAAGAAAGCTGCAATGGATCAGTGCACCTCCATCCCTCCCGCTCCCACATAAAAAAAACAAAAAACTCTACCCTGTTTTCACAGGAGCTTTTGGGCTCACAGCTGTCTAAATACGCTACTGTAGTGAACTCCCCTCCAGTGAGGTGTTTAGCCGCTCGGACGGTCAAAGTGAACGGCAGGAGAGGAGAGGAAAAGGGAAGAAATAATAATACCCGGCACTATTTCTTTCTATCTTGACCCCTAATTGGATCTACTTTATTTTTTATTTCCCACGGGTTAGATAAGATTCCTCATTTCTTCCTTGTTTATTTTAAAATATAAGAAAGGGACAGATACAGGGAAAACGCTCTGTAAAATGTGAGGAAATACATTTTCTCAAAGCCCGACCAATCAATTATAAGAGAGAAAACAGAGAGAGCGCCTGAAATATTATCTGCTGCAGCCTTCAAAGCTCAAGAGCAGCATCTTGTGTCTGAGAGACAAAACTACAGTCAAACTAAGTCTTAAAGCTCTTCTCAAAACCGGTCATAACGACACCTTGATGATCATACTGCATATATTATTCATTGTCCAACAGACAAGGTCTTCACAGAGAGGTCGGAGTCAGAGGAAGGCCAGAGAAAAGAGATATTTCTTAGTAAGACAGACCAATATAAAATATTCATTCAGAATATATTGCAGGAGTAGGGTTTCTCCAAAAACTATCTTTGGACACACACACACAGACACACAGAGTCCATGGGAGGTGCGTAGAAGAAGGATGAGACTTGTCTGGAGTGTTTGGGGTGGTCCAAGCCCTCTCAAGAGCGGCAGAGCTTTATAAAAGCCCGTAGCTTCTGGCATCAGACACAAAATAAGAGGGTGTTAAAATGTATCCAGACTCCCCGCCCACAGACCGAGCTTACGTATCCATACATCACGCAGACATGTGCACATTTTTAAATCATTAGCAGGTACGGGAAGACAAAAGCTTTTCTCTCGCTTTGCTATCAAATTCTTGAAAAGATAGATGTGAGGACATACACAAACAAAACAAGAAAAGCAGCGGGGGGGGGGGGGGGGGGGTCCCTGTTTGAGTGCCTCAATGTGTGTGTGCCAGACAGGAGCCACAGGCTAAGCTCATCTAGAAGGGCTTCACTCTACGCCTCCCTCTAATTGGTGTCTATTGCCGAGTGCCGCCGTGCAATTGAGGGTAAAAACAGCGCCAGGCCTTAAAACCTCATCCCCCACCTCTGCCTCCCACCTCCCACCCATCACTCCATCATCTCTGGAAAGCCGGTGAAAGACGGTGCCGGACGAGCAGCTCCTCTACCATACTTCATCCCCCTATCATTATCCCAGTGAGGTCATTCAGAGAAGCTGATTGTGAGAAATGCTGCTCGCTTGCTTTGCGGTTCAACCTGTAAAACCAGAGGCGCCACAAATCACAACCGTAACAGAATGCAGTACATTTCTTCACTCAGGAAATAAAACTGTGCTCAGTATCGGAGGGGTCAGCTGGAAGGAAATGGAAATGATGAATCTGAGAAAAAGAAAAATCGGTTTCATTTCTGACTGAATAGAGCGGTTTCTGCACAATATTAATGATGTCTTCATTGATCAAATGATTGATGGCTTTATATTATAACTGCAGACATTCACATTTGGCTCCACAGCGATGCAAAGATTAATATCATAAATCACGGACGGACTATCTTCACGGACACAGCGTACAACAACACAATGCAGACATTGCATCGGGGGGACAACGCAACCTGAATAGTTGTCCCTGGCTCCTCCAAAACAATGTTTTCCTCGTGGGACCTTCACTGTGTGCGCTACAGGCTCATGAATCTGGAAGCTTTAATGCTCCGCTGGGTCACCTTTCATTGTGATTTGGGTCAGGATTTGGAAGGAGAAAAAAAAAAAAGCTGTGGAGGATTCCAGGAAGTTTGCGCGCATGTTGTGGGAGGATGCACATGCTCTAAAGCGCCAGATGCTGGTCGATACGGGACGTATAGATAGGAGTTTGTTTTTTGTGTGGAAGGTCCTCACCATTTCTATTTCTGACTTACAAAGTCCTACTGTCTGAAAAATATTGAAAAAGACAAAATGCAAAAGCCTGGAAAAACTTAGCCCAGAGCACAAAGTTTTACCGGTTCATGAAGCAGGTTAGGAAAAACAAACACACACACACACACACACACACACACACACACTTAAATCCTGATCCTTTAAATCGCTTTGGCATCACACATGGGCTTTGACTATTTTTGCTGTGCTTAAAATATCAACTTCTCCAAATTCAGTGTCCGGTGTGTGCATCTGGTAAGCATCTTTGGAATTAATACCACGCTGACGGATGAACAGAAAAGGCCCTGTTTCTTGAAGCCTCAGTGGTTTCTGCGCTCGTGTTCGAAATCAGAGAACGGGCCGTGCTCACAATCAGCCCGAGAGCAACCGTAAACCTCATGCATCAGCACTCAGAAGCAGGACCAATTACACCACAACCACAGTGGAGTTTGTTGCACAATGGAGACGGCAACATGCATCTGTGGAAGACCACAAGGCTTCTAAAACGAGCTGCTTCTGCTTATATGAGATGTTTAACTCGCGCGGTTGTAGCCTCTGCCAACAGGTCAAGTTGCAGTTTGAGTCAATGTCGGACAAAATGTCGTCACGTCATCATTTTATCCTGTTATACATTTGTGTAAAATTGTCATAATTAGCATATGAATTCTTGAGTTACGGCCAAAAACATGTTTGCTGAGGTCACAGTGACCTTTGTCACCGATCCCAATCCTGTCCCTTCAACTGGCGTTTGTGTAAAACTCATGTCCTACGCCATGCTTTTAAGCCATGTTTTAATTGTGTACTTTGTTTTTTTATTCATTTATTTTTGTGTGTGTCTTCTTAATTGTAAATGACTGGCCCTTATACGGTCTCTTTGTGTCATTTATGCTTGTAAATTCCACTCCTGTTCAGCACTTTGTGACTAATGTCTGTGAAAAACGCTTTATAAATAAACCGTACTTACTTCACCCTCTCCCGACCCGCTTCCATTACGTTGGTTGAGGGTACGCCACATTAAGTGTCATCCCAAACCAATTTGTGCAAATCGGAGCAGCGAGTCTGCAGTGATGCCGACTTGACCAGCTTTCCTCTACTGAGCACTTGCAACGCCATTTTGTGTTCCTCATGGAAGACGGCGCTGCACAATTGTAGTTCCGTGCCACTAGCCCGTCAACATTTACACGTGATACACATTTAATATCGTCATGCAGACATGAACAAGTTAAAGTAAACACATTGTATTTCGGCTCACATGTACCTTTGTCTGGTCGAGGAAACCATGGAAATGTGTTAATTTGGTTACAAAAACAGTTCCTGTTTCCGCGGGGAGAGGGAAGTTCGTCCTGGAGCCTTGGAATCGGGCCCATGTGGACGTTTGAGCCAAATTTGAGAAATTCCCTCCAGGCATTCCTAAAATATGGCGTGCACAAGAATGGGACGAATGTAAGGTCATCTTGAGAACATAAAGCCTCCGGCCATGGCTGTCGTCAGGGCAGAGGCATAAAAAAAAAAAGCGTAATAAAAGCATTCTGCTGATGAAGGGAGTGACTATCCTTCAAACATGTGCATTACTCTGCTGTGCTGCTGGGAATTGTGCCACTGTACAGGTCATTGTTATACCGTTCGCCCGAAAACCTTCCATTGGATGCTTTGACTTTGTTTGGCAGAGGTCTTTATGTACTTTGGATCAGAACAGCTGTAGATTTGTAATCAACCAACACAAACTCAGGTTAATTAGCAGTGAATTACATTGTTTTTAAATTGTTTAAATAGGCCTTCGTCTTGGCTCACTCGCCAGGCTCACAAAATAAAAGCGAAGTCAAACAATCATAAAACAAAGAGATGTAAAATGCAGCGATTCCTCGAAAAAAAACTGCTCCACAACATTTCTCCAGAGATCTCATTCTCGTGATTGCTAGTTATTTAACTTTGCCTTCAAACACCAGTGAATACTGGACTTTTGTTGGGATTTTTAAAAACTTTTTATTTTTTTTTTGTTCTTTCAATGAGGAACCAGGGATGCAGAGTTTAGCACCGGCCGAGGACCACAAAATTCTTCAAGACCATTTACAGACTGGCAAGCTCCACTGCTTTGTGTGTGTGTGTGTGTGTGTGTGTCTGTGAACATGAGACGCGAACATGAGGTTGAATGAGAGACTCGCATGAATCTTTGCCTGCAACCTAACTGGATCCTTAAATCACGCTAATTTGAAGTCAAAGGCTTACCGCCGTGTTGTGTAAAGTTTTGGTGTGAGCACGCCGTCTCGTGTTGCAAGCACTGTTCACTTTTCAGCTTGGAAGAGTGTCAGGGTCATTTTTCAATCTTGCGGTTTGTTGAACAGATTACTTTCTCTCTCTCTCTCCCAGGGCTCCCTGAGAGCGAAAAAAAACCGTCTGTGATTGTGTGCAGGAGGGTGTGAGCTTGCATGTGTTTGCGGGCCAGCGCACATCGACTTCGTGGTCTTGATTTTCTCATGTTTACGCTCAAGAGTGCTCACACCGGCTTGCAGTGATGGGTTCTCAGCATGCACGAGAGAGAGAGAGAGAGAGAGAGAGAGAGAGAGAGAGAGAGAGAGAGAGAGAGAGAGGGAGAGACCACCACGTTCTCCCTGTGCAGATCAAAACACTTCTTTGAATATGCCGTGAGCAACCAGAGATGTCGAGTTAAGCACCGGCCTATAAGGGACTTAAAATCCTTCAAGAATACAGAACTCACAGACAAGACAAGCTCCGCCGTTTCATGCCCTGCAGAAGAACACGTTTTAAATTACAAACAATTACATTCAAAAACAGCTCTTGCTGCCTGTCGTCCAAAACGATTACTGAGACTACTGAGCAAGGTGAAGGACGCTGTTGATGATTATAACGCTGCAAAAGCTGGAAGAATGCCTTGTTGGACAAATGCTTGAAATTGAAGACCCTTTGTTATAAATCGGACTGTTAGCGCCTCTCTCCGATAGCGTTAGAATAATATTCTCCTGATTTGATGTACCATGGGAAAATGTTTCGGACACCGTCAGCCATCAAAAACTAGTGAGAGAAAACTTTTTCTCAGATGATTTTGACTTATCTTTACAAATTTGGACGTTATACGCTATCCTTGAATGATTGCTGAACGTACATTTTTTAGCGATTACTCTTATCATCGATGGATCTGCCAGTTATAGCTCTCTTTGTTGCGATGCCTTGACGCTGTTCCTTTTGTCTGAAGCACAGTTCAAAACCTGAAAATACGAATTTCACTATCATATAATATGACAAAGAAAAGCAGGATGTACACACATTTGAGGGGCAAACCAGCAGATGTTCCAGACATTTCTTAAGCAACACTTGCCGAACAATTCATCATTTTCTAAAATAGTTGCTGCTCCATTCTCCGCCAATCCATTAAAAAGCTCTGAAATATGTGCCATCTTTGGTTTTCTTCTTCGACACACCTTTTTTTAAAGACACTCTTTCATTTCTTCAGATATTATGTAACACACAAGTTTCATAAAATAGGTTCCCATTTCCATTACTGGACTACCACGGCATTGTTTGAGCTTTGGTGGAAGGTATCTCAAAGAGAGGAGGATTAGCGAAAAAAACACCTCTACAGAAGTTCTTTAGGATCCTGAATCAGGTCTTCTTCAGAGTCTTTCGGGGATCTACACTGTTCCCTTTAAACTGTAAACCACGCTGCTGTGCTAGGCACACTGTAGCGAGCCAACTCGACAGAGAGAAAACCAGCACTTCATGGCTTTCCAGATAGGAAAACTGGGAGATGTGTATGTTTGTTCTGCGACTGTAGTGCACATGCCCAGCAACGACCACACAGAGCCATTAGAGCCCACATTAAAGACAGGGATCCGTTTCGGGTTGCATCTTGCCCACTGCTTAACCTAACCTCTGCTCCGCATGGGTGGCAGGGATCCGTCAGCAGCAGCTTATTACTGCTGCAACCCAGGATAACACTGGATGTTGGCTACACGCTGCGGGCTGCCTGAGCCAAGGGCCCTCTACGAACACCTCACACAGAAGCTTACATTGGAGTGCCACTAAAGTTAGTAACTGCCACCCGGCAGTCAGTTTATGTGAAGTCACGAACCGCGCGGTAAAAAAAAACATCTTTGTTTAACAGCTCTCAAGTCCAAAAGTTTGGGTGGGGGACTCCCACCCAGAACAAGGACTTGTTACTTTGAAATGTTATTGTTTGGCTGCAATATTCTGGAGCAAAATCGAATTAATTTTATGACCCTCTTGTTCAACAAGAAGGAAACCACATTCATAGCAAAGGCATAGCAAGCAGAAGCAAAACAATGACGGAAAAAAAAGGCTTATTCGCAACAACCTTAACTTGGAGGCAATTAGTACATGCAGTGCCAAAACACAGCGCTAAGACCTACACAAATTCCTGGATGAAACCTTTTGGCGTCAACACGTCTCCATTGTACAAGTGCGTCCCCGTTTGTGTCCGTGCATGCCTGCGTAAAAAAAACGCCCGCCGAACCTGGAGTGGAACACAAACATCTGCAACAGGGAGTGAAATGTAAACAATTCGAACTCCATCACTTGCCCAGAAAACGTGTTGCGTGCCTTCACACGCCCGAGGAGGAGCAGATCCTGCAGGAGGCGAGGACGGAAGAGCGTGCGTGTGTGTGTGTGTGTGTGTGGGGGGGGGGGAGGTTTCACCCGTTAATCAAAGACATAGTTTTGGATGCTGTGCATGAGCGAGGTGACGTGCGATAGTGTTGAATTTGAAAAAAAAAGGGGGGCAGAAATCACACGCACATGGAGTCCCGTGCTGCACAGCACATGCGCATGTCAGCAAATACAAACAACTGTGGGATTACATGAGGGTACGCCGGGCAGGCGGGAGTGTGAGTGCAACGGTAGCCAGCAACAGACACACACACACACACACACACACACATTTGTTATGTGGGTATTGTGGTGAGGTCTTACCCCTGGTGGTATTACCTCAGCAGCACCACTCCAGTACCCACAGCGCAGTGGTGTGACACCACATCAGACACCACCAGGAGACATTCGCTGTGGCACTGTGAGGGGCCAAGGCTTTACTGCACACATGTGTTGATGGAACAAACACCAGAGAGAGAGAGAGAGAGAGAGAGAGAGAGCGATCTCCGGTCCAAAGCCACGTGGCTTTACGCAACACGTTCACCAGCACTCAGCACTTTCTTCACGAGCGCCGGGGCCGAGCCTGCGAACGGCACTCGGCGTGTGCCAAACACCAGTCAGCCTACGGACATATTTCGAGTGCAAGCTGTTTTCAAAAAATGGACTCGGGGTATTTTTCTATGCAAAAACAAACACTGGCATTCGTTGATCACTGGCATCACGAAAGCGGTGATTAACTCGCTGTTTTGGACCTGAGGTCGTCCAATCCAGCTACAGCCTGAGCGGCTTGGCACAGAAGCGAAGGTGTTTCTAATAAACAACAGAGTCCAACGCATGCAACGAGGACAGATCCAGAGGATTCGATTTCTCCCGAAAGAAAACAACTCGGAAAATGAATAAATATGAGCACATGAGAGTATGCTTTTTATTAAGAGTGGGTAGAGATGAGTGGGAGCAACATGACAGCATGCTCGGTGAATGCTCGTCTGCTTCGCTAATGTATGTTTTTAGTTTCCCTGCTCGTAATGTATTGATTAGATAGGAGTCAGTAAAAAGAGAATGCTATCTGTACAAGGGTTTTCAGCTTTCCATTTCTGTTCTTTTTTGATTTTGAAGAAAGAAAGATGTGCATATGGTTGCATGTGATTGCTTGAATAACTTGATCCAAGGATTTCTAGGTTAAAGGAGCAGTTCCACATTTTGGGAAATACGCTTGTTTGAGACAGATAAGCTTGATATCACTCTCATCTGTACAGTAAATAGCTTCAGCTAGCAGCCGGTAAGCTTAGTTTAGCAACAATTCACTTTTTTACGCAGGGGTAACGGGCCTTCCTAGAGTCTGCGCTGGTTGCCTGTCAACTGGTCCCGGCCAATAGGTTGCCATTAAGGCTGAAAAAAATGTTTTAAATATGAAATTTTGACTCGTATCGTAAATGCGATTTGATTTTCAATATTTGAGGGAAAGAATAATATTCTTTCTCTGCCAAACAAAGATGTTTTCTTAAGTCTGTAGAATATGATGTGCCGGCCAACACATCTCTGTTCCTAATCTTTAATTAAAATGGTATTTTGTTTTTTACACACATTTCTTTCACAAATAATTGTGCCTCCTGCGACTTAAAAATTGCAGTCGGAACATATTGCGATTTTGATCAAATCGCCATTAATTGCTCAGCCCTAATGGGCATCAGTCTTCTCATTTAACTCTTGTATCTTTATGTCTGTATTCTTGAGGCCGAATGAATGTGCAAAGTGAATTTTCTTTCTTTTTCTTTTTTTTCCAACTCCCTCTTACCTTGCCCGATAGCACAAACTCCACAGGGTATACCTTCAAGGCTATAAAGGTTACATGCACTGGCTAAAAGTAAGCATTTTTCTTAACATTTAAGCTAAAAAAAAATCCCTTGAAGCTTTAACATGAAGTGCTGTTAACACCAGGGGGCACAGCACGTAGTGGAGAAAAAAAAAAAACATAAGCCTAAACATCCTCTCAGCCTGCCAAAACTAACATGCCCATCCTTTTAATGAAGACAAATGAAGTGTTTAATTGTGCAAGACCATTGCCCTTTCCACCTGGCGCTCCACGCAAAACACAGCTGCCAAGACGGCGTGCAGCTGAGCGATGGGCCTCTCTCCCTCGGCCACTGAGCGCTCCCCCCCCTGCTTGCCACCCCGACTGGCCCTTGGCCCCCCACTCGCCCGACCTCAATTACTCCGAACCCTGACACCCTGCCAAAAGGCGGAACCGTCTCAGCACTTGTTCACCCTGAAGGTTTTTTTAAAAAGAAAAAAAAAGCCCCAGACGGTTACTGCCTGAGGTGCAATTGAGCATGTAAAAACATTAAGGCCCGACTTGCTTTGGCATGTGATGAAGTGAGAGAGGCAGAGAGGAAGACACGCCTCAGAAAACATCGAACATCTTCACTGAAAGAAAAAAAAAAGAAAAAAGGAGAGTAAATAAAACAACAATGCACAAAGGATGTAACCGTCAATCCGTGTGAGACGTGCGAAGACAGGCAAAGTGGAAGCGTCCTCACACTGGGCCCCAAGTCATCGCTGCTAAGTGGGGCTCTAATGACTGTCATTACCAAACACTTCACTGTCACAACCCATAATATCCTGGCTGTTATGGGTGTGGATAACACTATGTGTGACCAAGAGCGGCAATCAGTGCCTGACCCTCAGTGGAGTTCCTTTGCGCTTACAGAGCAAAGGAACTACTTAGAAGTACTCTGTGTACTTCTGTCTCTACTGCTGTTTGTACGTCCAACTCCTTTACTTTAGGTATATAGCTTAGAGACCAAGTAAGCTCTTGAGAAAAACAAATGTTTATTCTTTTACTTTAAAGCTGCACGAATCAATATTTTAAATTAGCAACTGATGACTAATACGATTGTGGAGGTTAGTGCTGCTGTTGGGAAACTTCAATATCACAACTTGAAACTGACACATACACACACACACACACACACACACACACACACACACACACACATCCGGTAAATGACGGATCACCTTTCAGTAACCCACTTTTAAAGCTGTCTGTTGACAGGATGATCACATTTGCCGTCTAGACAGCAGCCAGCTGAGGAGAAAACCGTGTGGTGCGTCTCTCTTTCTATCGACGATTTTTTTTTTCCCGTAAGGCTGTTTCCCGACTCTTAATTTCCCCTTTTCCGACAAAGATTAGAAGTTTACAATACTCTGTCCTCCATTCTTTTTCGCTTTCAATCACCCCAAGGTCGGGCAGTCGCTGCCACCTGACCTGTGCGTCGTCACCCTCGGGACAGAAAGCTGAATCTGAAATAAATGGCTTTCAAACACTGCTTTAACCGTAAGAGTTCTACGGGAGATAAACGGTCATAGATTAAGTTCCCTGCAGTTCAATTAATCCGACAACGCAAATACAAAACATTTTGAAGCCTATTTTGCAGGTTTTGAATTAGTTGCTGCTCTCAAAACTGCTGGAAAAATTCATTCATGGCCAAACAATGAGTGGGAATAGTCGTAGAGTAGATTTACGAGCAGCTTTTCTGTTTATCTTCACAGTCTCACTCATTCAGTCATGTTACGGAGAAGAGAACAAAAAAAAAAACATTCTCAGACTCGAAGGCCAACATCTTAGCCATCAGACCCCCCACGCACTTTGATTCAGGAACCTCTCAACCCAATAAACTTACTCGATATTTGTTTATGAATGCTGACATTGTTGAAGCTCTACAGCACATGCTTGCCATCGCATAATAAATATGGGTTAATTTACAAAGGTATGTTAGGCCTAAGCTGTTAAAGACAGCTCTATTCCATCGAAGTAGCTCGTGCTGCGGCTGCCAGGAAAAACACTTTCCTTCGGAGAGAACAATTCATCTGTGGCCCTCTTGAGGGACGGGGTAAAGGGTGCTGGGGAGGTCAGTCTTATTGCCCACCGACCGACCCTGGCACATGCTCATGAAAGTTAAACTGGAGAAAGCGAATACACTTTGGAGTCTGAGATCCGCCTCCTGGGCTGCTCGCTAATTAAGCTGCGTTTTTCTTGGCTTGGAATCAAGCTTAATATTGAACCAAGATCCGACACAGAACAGCGCCACGGGCGAGACCCGAATCGACTCGAGTGCTGAGAGGAATCACAAGTACGGCTCCTGGGAGTCTGCAAAGGTCCGCGTATGAAGACGTGTTAGCATCACGCGTGTAGCAAAGGATGGCAATTCCGTTTAAGGAACCACCTTTTAAGCCGTCTCGTCTTACAAATGAATGTGCGATACAACTCGGAGGCTGTTACATCCTGTTTAAAAAGTTCATCCTGTAAGAGTCATCCTACACCGTCGGTCTCCCGCCGTCCTTTCTTTAGTATATTGGCATCAGATTTAAAAGGTCAAAGGGCAGCGTTCTGTCTGTTCAACAGAGACAGAATATTACAGACAACCTTAACTGAGGGAGATGTGATTACACTATTAGTTTTTTTTTAAGTGCTATTCTTCTTTGAAGCCAGACATTTTGGCCAAATACTTGGTGTTTAAATTAATAGTTCTACATTTTGAGAAATATACTTATTCGTGTTTTTGTTGAGACATAGATGACGTGATTGATACCACACTCATGCCTTAAGTGTTGCATCTAGAGCCAGGAGGCCGTTAGCTTAGCATAAAGACTGGAAGCAGGGGGAAACGCTTCTCAAGCTCATTAATTATACTGTTATTACTGTTATTAACTTCCTGGCAGAGAGTTAGATAGAGCAGCAATCACACGCTCATATATGGTTTTAAATATAAGGCCAGCACCAGCGGCTGGTTAGCTTAGCTTATCTTCATGCTAAGCAAACTGTCTTCTGGCACTTTAGCTCTTCTCATCTCAATTCTTGGAAAGAAAGCAAATAAGTGAATCTCCCAAAATGGTAAACTCTTCCTTTAATTTACAGAAAAGGGTGAATGAGATACTCTCTCACCACCAACGCACCTTTTTGGCACCTGTGTGTTGATGGCAAAAATAATGAAACCATATTCACTATAATGAAACCCCAAAAGAGCAACTGAGGCCTGGAAGGCACGAATACAGTACGTGGGAGTCGATATATAACTGTCGTTTGTGAGAGAGTTTGGTTTGAAAACCACTTGCTGATGCAAATTCAAAAATTTGCTTGAGGTCAGCACATCATAAATCACACTGCTGCTTGGTTACAAGATGAAATCCAAATGCTGTAAATATAGCTGTTTGTGGTTTATAACTACAGTACTCTAAGCATGTACCACGGCGCTTACATTCTTAACTTCTGATTGTTTTTAAATGTTTTTTCCATTAAGTCTGCCTTTGGGATGTAAAAGAGCATGTGAAAAGCAAAGATGGCACAAAACACTGGCAAATATATGTCACTTGGTATGACAGTTCACATGAATATTACACTTAATAATAGAGAATGAGTCCAGTACCGGAATGGTCTCTGATCCCCTCTTAAAACTGAAGATGAGCTCTGGCCGCCACTGATCTGTAAGGCTATCCTGCACATGTGAACGTTCCAGTAAGCCCTCGTAATCCTACGATAAGTCAAAGGGTCATTTACTCAAGCGTGGAGGCTTGTGAAAGGTGTGTAAGCAGGACTTTTCCCCTTTCGCCCGATGGAGGACGTCATACATGCAAGAAAGTGCATGTAAACGGGAATATCGGAGTCAGTCCTCACAGCAAATAGACAAGTTAACCTCAAGATAGCATTCCTGGCGGTAACGTAATACTGTTCAATTTAAGAGATCCGTTTCAAATTGCACCAGGACCAAAGAGATAGGCCGACCGGACGTCGATTTCTGTGACGACGGCAGCTCAACCCTCCCTCCCAACCTAATTAAATAAAACATCTGGGTGAGATATTGGCTCGAGAAAACTGCTACGGCCGGGACTCATGTCTCATCAAAAGGTGATGACAGACTGGGAGTAATGCGATGCAACAAAAAAAAAAAAAAAGAAGCCACCCCACCCTCGAATGTGTTAAGTGCGTGTGTTCGCCTGTGCGGCCCTGTTTCACATCAAGCTAGGTCAGCCCGCCCTTCACTCCCAATGTCCCACGATCATCATTCACTTGTGTTCATTACTGAGGTGCAACATGGCAGAGATTTCACTCCTCTGGTGAGGTGCGGTACGGTACGTAAACACACCGCAATAGATTAATTGGCTGATTTAATTTGATCTGACATCTTAATTTATTTCTTATTTAAGTTATAAAGGGGGGGGGGGGGTTAGAGATTGGAAGTTTGCAGGTGGAGTTCACCAATGAGTGAAGTTTTGTTTGTTTTTAAACGGGGACTTACAGGGTCTTCTGGTTTTTGGCTGGCATCATGGAGAGGCTCTTCTGCGAGGTGGTCTCGTCGAAGCAGGGTGAATTCTCGGATGAACACTGCGCCCCCATCGTTGGCCCAGACAACAACCTGAAAAACAAAGAATCTTTCAGAGGTTTTTTGACGACAAACGTACGCAAAAAAAAGAGGCAGTGCGATGCAGCCGGAGGAGCCTGTGACAGCTGCGTTTTCACGATGAGAACTAAAGAAGTAGTGCGCAGAAAAATAAAACAACACAGAAGTTACAAACCGGGCCTTTAAAACATACAAACCATGTTTTATCACTTATTATTTAAGTATGGGTCTTCCATAGGGGGGAAAAGAAAAAAAGAAAGAGGAACCGAATACACTAAACCAGAGCCCAGTGATGCAACAATCCCTTTGTTATTCATATCGTAGTGTTTCCACCGGACCGTGCTATTTCGCCACTCTGGAGCAATGGTGATGGTGGGAAAGTAAGTATATTGTAATAGAACTTGTGTTTCTATTTGCAATCGTTTAGTGAACATTGTGTTTTTTTTCTCATTTTGGTTAGTGCTCTCAACTGCACGTCGTTCTCGATGAGGGGAACCGTTACGGGCCCTGGGGGGGAATTCCCAGCAGAAGAGATCTGATATCAGAAGACAAAGTAACATAGCTCTCCGGGGAGACGGGTGGGGGTCGAGGTGCATCATGGATAGGGCCCATTAGCAGCACAACAGGGCCCAGCATTCTCCAGGATGCACAAATTCACAGAGCGGAGGCCCTCAGCTGCTCTCCGTGGGTCATAAACACTCTGTAATGACCCGGGTCAACTGCCTGCCTCCCGGGGCTTCTGCCAAGGCAGAGCGAAGCCGAGCAGGGGATGTGGGTTTGGGGTACTTAGGGGGTTTTTTCGCATCGTAGGGGGTTGCAGATTTTTTGTTTTGGGGCAAAAAAAAAAAAAAAGAAAAAGTGCTGCTCAGCAACTGCAGCAAAACTTACACCAGCTTTTGTGTGGGAAAGAGCCACAGAGTGGACTCTTAAATAAGACAAAACAAATCTGGTCCAAAGCCCTACACTCAGCACTGCTGAGCTGCAGTCACTTACACTGTGGAGGCATCTGTAACAACACATAAGTTACTGCGGCAAAATGTGGGCAAAAGCCTCCTCGGATGACGAAGATCATAATGTACAAGCACACTTTTTTGGGCTATGGATGTGCACATGTGGCAGCTGTTGGGCCACGAATTAACATTTTAGTTTGTCTTGTTTCTTTAGTATTTCTTTATGCATCAAAATATATGTTTTAGAAAACAACTCATTGTCTCTAGATGTAGCTCTCAGTATATTTGTTGTAGTTGCATGATTTGTGCAATTTCTGTTGTTGTACTCACATGGTTGAATGCACTTATTGTAAGTTGCTTTAGATGAAAGAGTCAGCTCAACAAATGTAATGGCGGACTGTTTATAATTAGTCACCTGCAAAGCGGCTGTGTGTTGGGCTCTGCAAGTGTAAAAACCCATGTGAGAAACTTGTAAAACACACTGCTGGAATTTAATACAGCATGTGTTTCTCAGAATGACTCAGCAGTTCAAAAAAAAAAAAAAAAAACTTCTAAACTATATACCCCACAGACTTGAATGCATTTAGCATGGGAAACGAAATCAGTGATATGAAAAACCTTTATCATAATACGGCCTAGTGTTGGGTGCCTGAATATAACATGAGATCTCCGCTGAAGCGTGTCCTTTCTGCCATCGATGCTGAAAATGTAAATGTTGCACAACTACAAGCCAGGGGTAAAGCAAACATAAGTCATGCATACAATTATTAAGAGAAGCTTTGCTGATGTGTGTGTGTGTGTGTGTGTGTGTGTGTGTGTGTGTGTGTGTGTGTGTGTGTGTGTGTGTGTGTGTGTGTGTGTGTGTGTGTGTGTGCGTCGGCTAAGATGTGCCGAAAACCACTTAAGTCACCAGATGTCCTCGCTCAAGGCTAAATGGAGGCCCCGGTCGAGATGAACATGCCGATTGCTTCTTTTCTCAAGAGATTTTTTACACCGTCTGCAGAAATTATTTTCTCACCCTTTTAGTGTCTTAACACCGGACAAATCTGACAAGCGTTTCCTTGTCATTCTGAAGTTTGCATCCATCTTCCTCGACGGCCGTGCGATACGCTGGAACCAGACCGAGCCACAGGCTAATGGTGCATGACAGCTACACTCTCACTCGCTGCCGTCTCAAAAGGTGGATCTATCAAATCCTTTTCCCTCAGCAAACAAACTAGACTAGCTGTCCGGTGCCAATGTCAAGCATCCTGCACACCCCCACTGGACTAAACCATTAGGATCTGGCAGGGGACTGGATATTTCAAAATAGGGACCAAAGTGCCGGGTTACACCATCGTGTAAAGAAAGGGGGTTGATGACACAGACAAAATGCTTTATTTACGTATATTTTTTAACATATTTGCTGCCTGGATTACACACACTGATATTTTTATTTGTACACAATACAGGTAGTGTGACATTCCTGTACAAGGGAGACATTGTAGGCAGGAGGTAACGGGAAATGTCACAGGTTTTGGTCAAATACTGAAAAATGTTTCACTGTTTGCAATAGCAACACTAGCAGCCTGGCTCTAATTCGGCCCACTGCTCTGGTCCAGACTGAAATATCTGTCGAATGGATTGCCATGATTTTTTCTTACAGACATTCAGCGTCCCCAGAGGATAAATCCTCATGGCTTCGGTGATCCCCTGCCTTTTCATCTAGCTCCACCACGCGGTCGAACCTTTTGGTTTTAGACTTTGCGTTGAAGGCCAATTAGCTAACTGCTAACATTTCCCTCAGGAGTTGGTGGTTAAAGAAGAGTAAATAATGCACTTACATTTGCCTGGAAGCCAGGAACAGAACTCCAAATGAATGCTAATGTTGCTACATATCTGCTGAATGTGTTTATAGGAAACTGCTTTGCTAACACATTAGCCAAGACAACTTTATAAGTTGATAATATGCCAATGTTCTGTTTACAGCTAGGTTTGCTGCCCCCAAGTAGCCCAAAAAAAAACAAAACAGGTCCGGGTTTAAACAACCGTTTACGTTGACTTAACATAATCATAATAGCCTTAACACTTTAGTTGCAAAGTGCAGGTATTGTAGGAAAAACTATCATAAAACCGGAGTTGCATGATAAAAATGTAATTTATTAAAAGGACACAGTTGTCATCTGAAGTCCTGTGAACTATAGATTGATGGGGGAAGCCTTCTTTAACGTCAATGCATTGATTCTGTTTTCTCTCTGGGATCTAATGTGAATGTGTTAGATTCTGTACATGCATGCACCAACTCGGGCAATGCTTGAGTTTATTTGAAATGAACATGACAGGGGTTAAGAAAACACACACTGCTGGTGTGCAGGGCGGCGGTGATTGAAACAGCCAGCTCTGACGGGCATCCCGATCTCCAAAACGACAGGCTCAAATCCAATGTGTGTGTGAGTGCGTAGGTGTGCGTCAATGTGACAAAGGTTGAAAATAAAACAGGGAACCAGGCCGGTGATTCATTAACCTCCAAGGCGGGTTCGATTTCAAAGAGCACGTCTCAACCAGGGAAGAGGAGAGGAAGTGAACTCGGGGGCAAGTCAGGTCTTCAAAAGCACATAATCAACAGTAATAACACCAACCTGATATTATAATTGAGCTTTCCTATAACGTGGTGCCAGCTTCCACTGTTTGGGTGGAAACTGTGAAAAGCGAGTGACTTTTACCATGCTGCACTAGGCCAAACCCTAGACTTATGTTTCGTGCACTGCTGCCTTTGATTAATAAGATTCCGTCCAATGTTTAGATAAGGACACCACTTTTTCGAGACTGGCTCCTGTCTGAATGAAACCTAAGAGGAAAAGATATTTTTGCTAATCCACTTTCAAGGGGATTTATGTGAGCTTTCACTTAACACATTTTGGGAGGAGGAAACATTGTGGCCTTCGTTTCCCCTCCTTGTCCCTTCGTCTTTCAAAAGCTAGGAATAAAGGATGCCCCTTTTTTCTCATCCCAGGACTTTTGCCATATCTGTCCCCCCCCCGGCCCCCACAAATCGATCCGTTTGAGGATTGTTCCGCTCACCATGAAGGGACCATGGGATTATGGGGCACTTTAGTTTGATATTGGCTCATTACAGACCAAACCACTCGGCCGCTTCAGGATTTCAGGACTGATAAAACGGTGAGGCCATGACAGAGTCTTGGCTCGCCTCAACAACCCACTAGTCTGTGTAAAAGAGGAAGAAAACACTGACGGTTTCAATTTTTCACTCAGGATACCTGCGAAGCAACAGCTCATGACTAAGCTCTCTGGGAGACTAAATAAAAAGTGAAACACCACTTTCATCACGTTCTCTGATTCCTGATGGATTATGTAGTTGTCGTCACGTTCTTCCTCCGAGCCGCCTTTGAAGATGCACCTTCTCCCGAATTCCTCCGCCAGATTTCTCTCAACCTTGATTTACTGACGTCCATCTCCCAAGTGCAGTCTGTCCTGCGAGCATGAGGTGAAGAGTGGCAAGGAGCTCAAACTGTCTCATGGCTGCCCTCTTTAACTCTAACCTCTTCTCATATTCAACAGCACGGGAAATAAAGCCTCGAGGGACGGACGAGGGGGGGGGGGGGGGGGGGGGTCCTACCTTTGATAGATGAAACATTTTCCTGGCGCTGTCATCACATCCCTTTGTGTTCACGCTCCGTTACTCTCATGTTTTAATGTGTCATTACGATGCGTGTGCACTTCTTTGACACGGTTCAAAGTCCCCATGAAACAGCATGTTGCTCGTTTAATTTGCTGTATTTCCCGTTTAAGCAGGATACTGGTGCAAAAAATGATGCATGAATAATAATAATGTATGGCAGTATGGACTGTTTGTTTTTTTATTGATAGTTATATGTGACACTGATCATTAAGTGGCGCATGTTCAAATTAGCAGCTAACCTTATCCATCGCCAAGGGGATGACACGAGCCAAACAGCAGACTTTATAATGTTGAGCCTTCTTAGGCTTTATGGACTCATTTCGACATGTTATGGGACAGTATGGTTTGGGGCATCATACCCTTATATGGTTGAAGAATGAAGAGGATCATACAGACGTCAAAGATAATGTGACGAACAAACAATTCTATTGGCCCGATGTGTTATAAACTTGAGACCGAGAGGATAAGAGTGCTGATGGTGTCAATATCCTCAATAAACACAAGACTTTGACCGCGTAGCACTTGACTTGCAGCGTCACGGTTTCTTCACTCCACTCCCGAATGCTGCACGACAGGCCAAGCAGCGCTGCTTGAACAACAGACACAGGAGCACATTCGTTTTGTGAGGTGTTTATACTTCTGCTTCTTCAAAGCCATGGCAGTGGGATCGGTCATTTCCCCTGAACGTCGCCACAGCCTCCCATCGGTCCAGTGCAGGTACAGACACGGCGAAGAGGCCCAAAAATATCAAAGTGTGAGGAAGAGGAACTCCAAAAACTGGTACCCTCCGGAGATGGCTTTTGTGAGGAGCACGCTGCACGCCAGGAGGATGATAATGGACAAGAATCCTCAATGGACGGGTCACAGAGACGACATGCCAGCTGCCAGGATCTTAGAGGCTACTTACAGCGCTTGGAGAACAAACCAGCGACCGAGTTAGCCAATAAGGGGAAAGAGGTGAGAGCTGTTCTTCATTAACGTAACAGAAAATGCTTCAAAATTCAAATTCAAGTCCACCTTTTTACGGGGAAGCTTTACAATAATCCTGAAGAAAAAAAGTTAAAAAAAATGTTGAAAAAATTAAATTGCTGCCTACTTTCAAATTGTTGTAATTTAACTTTTTAATTGTACCCTACTTAGTTAATTGCATACAGTTTGTACCAACTAATACAAAGATGCTCACAAAAAAAAAAGCTTTTGGTAAACTTTTGGTAAATTTGCAGACAATATTGAAGGTAAAGGAGGTGTTGCTGATGCAGGGTGTGTTGCAAGGCTCTATTACTATTTATTCAAAGCAGAACAATAAAAATCTCACATGGCCTCCGTTATCAGTGTCGGGCTTATTGGGCTCTTCAAGAAGCAATCGGTCATGCTTCAGACGTAAGCAAGGGTGCCTGAGTGACGTACTTTGCAAACCTACGTACGTCGTCTGCCCACTAAGCATCATAACTGACTGGACTTCAGCCTGCATCAGTCAACACCAGCAGAATCACATGATGAATCCTTGGTTGCACAAGTTCTAACTGTTTGTTATGTTTTACTCTTTTAGGTGTTTATCATCTGACAGGAAGCAGATGACGAAGCCAGACATCGACACCTGCCACCATTCAATGCTGCCTACGTGACTGTTGTCACATGACAACAATTAAAAGCCTCACATTTGGAACACAAAGTGGACTATTTCAGGCTTTGTAAATATGTATAATAGTTTTTTTTGCAACTCCATATTTAATAAATGCACTTTAAATATTCATGAATGGTGGGATTATTGATGTGAACTTTACAAGGAACAGTTAGTATTCTTTAATAGATCACTTTCTCGCAAGGAGTTTGATGAGACGATACTATCTCACATCTGTGATGTGAAGTAAACGTCTCTTCAGTTAATAAGGAGGAACTAAATCGATGATTACAGATACAGCCCCTTCAGTCAAAAGGTTTAAGTGATATTTAAGGTCTGAGTCCACTGACTGTGTCCTGTGGCTTTCCTGTATAAAGCAACAGTCATCTGAAGAGGCCATCATCGATCATTGTCACCAGGCGTTTTCTCTTCAACCATCCTCTGGCTTCTGAGAGAATCCCTTTCTCTACCGCAGAATATCAGCCTGCAACGCAAACAGAGACCAGATACTGTAATGCGCACACCGGCTGTGCTCTTACAATAAATCACAATTCCTCACTTCCCGAGCTGACCACAAGCTGACTGCAACTCGAGCGCTTGACCGGTCCAAATGTGCCACATTAGCAGGTAGCATGTTTCCTGCTAAGTAGACAGGTTAGTCCACCTCGCAGACCATGTGCGGGGCCACAAGGGCTCATCATGGAGTTTTGACTTTAGTCGGGGGCTAATTATGTGGTGGGACACCCCTGTGCTGCTGACTTCTCCTGGCTTACAATACAAACAGATGCGAGCTCGGAAATCCAGTGCTTTTTGTAACACATTAACCAGCAGGGAGACATCTCAATGCACAAATAGCTCCACCGCCAACATTAATCTTTGCACCAGACACGGTGCGGTTTCTCCACTCAGGTAACGACTGCTATTACATTTAATGTGGAGGTTTTTAATGAGGCCATCAAAAGAGTTTTGACAGCCTAAGGAACAGCATGGCGTTCCTTACTGTAAGACCACGAAACCAAGTGTTTTCTTCTTAATACAATACATACTGTACACCACAGACACTGTGCTGATATGCTTCAACCTCAGTGGCAGTTATATCGCTGAAATGTCGGATTGGAAAGTGAATGGGATCATTCTGTACAGTAGAAGCATCGCGGGGGAAAGTGTTGCTGTGATAAACAAAAACAAGTGTTCTACAAAGACTCTTGTTTGAGCTGGTGAGAGAAAAACACACACAAGTCAAGCAGCTGTGCAGAAAATGTCCCAGTGATGTGGCGGTTACAGGAGGCCTCCTCACAAATCTGGATAGCAGCATTTCTCTCCATGTGGAAAGCATTCAAGCAACCGATGCGGGCTATGAAGAATACTTTTAGACTCACTGGTCGAAACACTGGAGTCACATCGGTTCCCTCGACAAAAAGCCAATGGGATTTCTCGATTTGATTTTGGATCATTGCAGGAAACATTGTGGCAAAAACAAGTTTATAACACGTTTTGTTGGGCAAGATAATCTTCTCAAATAAACACCACTTGATATTTGAAGCGTGAATGAAATCGGCAGAAGTAAAAACTTTAAAATGAATGTCTAAAAAGGATCTACACCACGGTCACATCAGTGCGAGTACACAACAAGGCTGTGCAGGGGGACTAGTTGGCGTGATGACGTTTTGTCATTTAGCCATTTGTTAGCGACCGCCTCTTTTAAGACATGTAAAAGCTTCAAAATTCACGAGAGGGGTATTTTATATCCTAGAACAAAGCTTCAAAATCTCTTAAGCTCGTGTTAACCACACCGACCTTATTCAAAGCATCCGTTGAAGTGCAAAAAGGCCAACTCATTTTGGTGTTGTACGACTCATTTTCGCAGCTCTCTATATGAACTAGATAGACAGAAGTAGCCAGATAAAAACAATTAACCGGTGAATCGCCAATTTAAATAGCGACAGTTTCTATTTTTCCAACTACGTATAAATTCAGAGATATCTTTTTTCTATAATGATTTATTTTTTAAAGCTGCAGTACAAATGAACACTGATGTTGCTACGCAACTTGTTTGCCAACTCGCCAGCAATGTCAACATCATATGTCAATAAAGTATCAAATGCGCGTGTGATGATACGCTTTTTGTGGAGTTATGCCACTACAGTGCGTAGCCAAAAAAACTCATTCATGCAGCTTTAAAATAAGACTCGCAGCTGTTGGACAGAGAAATTACTACTAGATGTGTTACTTGTGTCCAAACAAAGCTAAAGCGGGCCCTTCTGAAAGATAAAGAAAAGTACAATAAGAGGAGCCTGATGATGGGAATGACACACCTAACACATTGGTTATACAGTACATCAGTAACAGCAGCAAGTAAAAGTAGCTTGTCAAGACTACATAAAAGAACCGAAAATAAATGACATGACTTTGGGTCCTGGAACATCAAATTCTTTGCTAATTCCCTGTGGTCCAGCATAATTTGTGCCAAGCTAGCAGTCCAATGGAGTGAAAGAAAAAGTAGCAGCTGAGAGGCCTCAGCTGGACTGCTTTATGACATCCACCCAGTTTGCATCTTCCATCATACCCACTTAAAGACAAAAAAAAACACTTGTTTCTCTGACTACTGCCTCTGCTCATGATGGATGGCCTTGGCCCTTTGTTGTAGCCGATTACAACTTGTAACGCAAGAGGGAAGGTTACGTAAGAGTGTGAAACTCAAGCAAGCGAGGATGGACAATCATGTCCAAATCACATTTTCAAAAAGGGTGAGACAGAGTCAGTTTCCCAAGATCATCCATCTCCACCTCCTCTGTCTACAGACCTTATAGGCTCAAAAGCAAATTGGCCAAATCCATCATTTAGTTTCCCACAAAGAGAGGCTTCCAAATGATATCAATTACAATGAGGGGGCAGGGATAGGTGGTCTCAAGAAACCATCTGGGCAGGTATACAAGTTTTAGAGAAGTACAACAACCT
This sequence comes from Pholis gunnellus, assembly GCF_910591455.1. Taxonomy (NCBI): domain Eukaryota; kingdom Metazoa; phylum Chordata; class Actinopteri; order Perciformes; family Pholidae; genus Pholis; species Pholis gunnellus. The sequence goes on from NC_136550.1 coordinate 9,553,899, forward strand.
TATCTGAGAAAATTTGAGCAAAATAAATACAGGATCATATCAAATTTGTGGCCAATTCCCTGATCTGGTGCAACTAGTCCAAGTCAAATTATATAAAGAGCTTTTGGCTTATCTATTTTTTTAGGGAAAGCCTTACCTGCCAAAGCTATTGTGCACATTAAATATTACCGAAGAGAGTAACATTGAGTAACATTTCAGTCATGCTCGCGGCATGGCTTCAGAGTGAAGTATATCAACAACGACAAGATGAATTGCCGTGAAATTTGGGGAAATAAATTCATGGTCCCCAAAGGATGAATCCCAATTAATTTGGTAATAGCGTGACCTTTCCGCTAGAGCCTACAGCTAGTCATAACATTCACACATCCAGTGAAATCTCTCACCGTCTACTAGATGATTTGGGACAATCAGACATGCATGGTCCCCAGAGGATGAATCCTACTGACATTTGGAGTTTTGAGTGAAATGTCTCAACAACTACTGGATGGATTGCCGTGAAATCTGGTCCACCTGTTCCTGTCTCCCCCAGGATGAATTATAATGACTTTGGTGATCCCTTGACTTTTCATCTAGCGCCATCATCATTCATTGTATACTACTTTGGTTTATGATGAATTACCTGCAAAACAAATTACTTTTCCATGAGTTTGTGTTTAAAGCAAATTGGCGAATGTTAGGATGCTAACACACAAAACTAAGATGGTGAACTCGGTAAACATTCTTGTTGATATCTGTAAGCATACTGTATGTTTGGTGTAAATAAGTATATCAAGTCAGTCCAATATCCAGCACATACACATAGTGTAACTAACTGAAAGCATCACTGAGAACCGTCCCTGCTGCATAGTGAGAGAGTGAACGCTGCATACTATCACATTAACACAACGCTGGCAGCAGTCCAACCATCAGACATGGACAGACTTGAGTCTGCAGCAGCTGTGTTACAGCTCTCAATCGCAGCATTTCATTGGTCTGATCGATTCATTGGCCGATCTGCGGGTCTCTCGGTGGCGTTAATTGACTGTGACCTCGAACTTCCATCAGTAATGAAGCTGTGTGTGATGGCCAGTGTGTAAAAACAAAGACCGCCCCGCCCCGGACAAAAGCGGCTACAAAGACGAACGGAGACATATCTTAGCAGTGGATTTCCATTCAGAGTTTTGTTCATAAATGCATACTGCGCACACACACACACACACACACACACACACACACACACAAAAACAAACATCTGTCCTCCTTCATCATATAAATTCGTAGAAGGATTATAATTGACAGCTGAGTGGCACAATTACAGCACAATGTTCCACATGTAGCAGGCCAACGAGTTCACTGTTCAGTGCATGTGTGCTGCTGCACGACTGATTCAAAACACCGGGGTAATTTTTCACACATAAAGGTGACTGTCACTGGATGATTGATGATAACGGTTTATATGGGTTTTTTTGTAGAGGCGCCCCAGGAATTCTCCTTAACTTTCCATTCAGGTTTTAGTTATTTCCCTCATCAGAGAGGTGATATAAAAAATAAAACTTTCCATTCAATCAAAATGCAATTTTGATGTCACAATATATATACTTTTACTGCCGTCACTTTATACTTTAATAAGGCATTCAAAAATAACGCTCTATTTGATGAGCATCAGTGTATTTTTTGTGAACCAAACTGCCCTTTTGCTCCAAGAACAAACATCTCATCATGAGTGAGTGGGAGTACAGGTTTGAGAACATTCAACCAGCTCATTTGAAGTTCATACTGACCTGGGAGCTCAACTTTTCCATTTAAAAAATAAACAGAAATGGTTTCTCAAATGAAAAGTGCACTTTTCACGTTTTTGTATCTTATTCAAGACTCTGTTGAAACACATTTGGGAAATCCCACAACAAGAAATGTGGGCTACATTGCCAATATGTCAGAAAAATGTGTCTGTTCAATAATCTAAGTCTTCTGAGTATTGACCTGTGGTGCAGCACATTCTGGATTTTGGTAACTCTTTGGACAATTTTCAGGGGCCACAAAATCAAGAAGCATCCCAAGAGCTGGTCATTTCTCCAATTTGACCCATGTATTCAATATAACATCCCAATGGAAGCCTCTGCAGAACTGACAGTGGCAACATCCCAAACGTGGATCCCGCCACGAAATTCATGCAAAGCCGTCCATGCCAGACCTCCCAGAAGACCAATCCAGTAAGCGCTGTTTTCTTTGAACTAGACAAAGAACAAACCTGGTAAGCTGTTGGCCAGAATCACGACCGCACATCACTGAGGGCCCAAGAAAATTAAACATTGGTGGTGTTCAGCAAGGTTCTGCAACAGAAAAAACTTCTATCTGTGAAGAACCCGTTCTCGTACCACAGCGAGGGGGCCAGCAAATTTCTTCCGCAGAGTTCTCTAAACCGTTTTCGCCGACATCAACATGTGCCATGAAAGCCCTGGTCCTCTCCAGAGCGCCGTCTGCGGTTACTGCCGAATCGCGGCTACATTCCTGCTCCCAAATTAAGCCCCTCATTTGCGGAGTTGCCCTGACCATCGAACAATCTTAATTTCCATATTCTGTGGCATTCTCAAGCCCTGATCTCATCTGGCTGGCAGCGAGGCAAATAATGAAATGTTGCCCTGCCTGTAGCGTGGCATCTTTAACTATCCATAATCCACTCTCCATTCTTAAATTGTGTTTTGCGTTACTTAAAGCCAACTGCACACTGGGCACAAAGTGGAAAGAATTTGCGATGTTAACCAGGGGGTTTTCTGCCCAATACTTAGACCTAAACTTTCTGTCAATTGCATTCTCGTTATGTGTGCTTGATAGCGACCGCATCCTTCAACACTCAGGAGACGCAGCCATACTTTTTATCAATTATAGAACACAAGTCATTGATTTATGGCTCTGGGAGATTTTCCTTGAGAATTTGTTTGGTGATTACGTTTTTCAAAGCCAACATACTCTGTAGTTTCAGAATGATACGTGACCACTGCATTTAGGCTGGTAAACCTACAAGTATGATTATTACATTAAGTGTTTGCTTTCCCCATTTCCTTTTATTCATCTTGGGCATATGGATTACATTACATTACAGTCATTTAGCAGACGCTTTTATCCAAAGCGACTTACAATTCAGATTCTATCACACCGTAGGCACAGCTACGGGAGCAATGGATATATCTAATGATGTTTTTTGTAAACTTAAGAGTACAACTTACAGTATAAAAGCCTCTGTATGCCTCTTGTGTATGTAAAGTCAACAAATGAAATCATATGTATATAATTTTACACATATTTTATAATTAATTTGTAATAGATTCTTAGATACATATACAGGCAACTTTGGCCAGAAAAGTGCCATGTTTCTGTGAACAGTTTCAGATATATACTGACAATAACATGATTTACTTTTAGCCCAAGTCTCCGTCTGGCAGACGCTCCCAGACATCTCCACCTCACTCGACATTCTCCTGCAGCCAAACAAACCACAACATCACCATCGCTCTGACAGACGAGCTGGGGAAACCCAGCGATTTGTCTCGGGGTCCTCTTAAATATGACAATCACCCCAAGGAACTATATCTGAGACACACGGAACAGATCAGAGACGACGACGTATTTCCCCAACCGGTCTACGATGGCAGAGTCAACATCATTTGACAGCCTAATGTTGTCCGTCCATCGTCTTGTCAATATGCAGAGATTACAGCGGGTGCAATTATCCCAGAAGATTGACGGACAACAACACTGAAAGATGCTCTACAAACTAAAGGAGCAGGAAAAAAAAAGTCTTTCAGCTAAATCTGCTATCAAGAATACCTTAATTACATAACCCTAAAAAAATGCATCTCAGCATGATAGACACGCGGAAGACGAGTGTCTTGAGCCTCGGTGGTTGACGGCAATAATGGAGGATGATTGCAAAGACTTGCAACAATGATAACACGTCAAGAAAAGTTGTTCAAACATCCCTGTCATATTTGTGTAATTGCCGGCGAGAGGGAGCGGCTTGACGAATGATCTCCTGACATCTGGGATGCAGCCAAAGTGGCGTTTGAAGGGAGGGGTTGCCGGGTGGGAGAGCGGGTGAGTTGGCACATCTCGTCCTCCACATTCCCCTAGTATTAAAGAGACAGATTGGAGGCGCCATTTGAACTCTTGAGCACGCCGTGGAGATTTATCTGACACCATGTGCGGGTCCACTACTGTTTGTCTAATTTTATGTCCTGCATGTCTCTGTGTGTGTGTGTGAGACTGTCATGTAAATGATGTCGTGTTTACTCTGGTGTCTATGGTGATATCCTGACAGAGATTTCTCGGCTTGCTGTGATGTTTGTGTTGCATTCTTCTAATTTTGTTACGTTTTCCCTCGATTTTCTGTTGGCATGTACACACTTGCAAATTCCAGGGACTTCTGTTTGCATTCGATGCATGGCAGGTCATTCCCATATGGGCCCAGCGACGGTGAGAGGCAGCATATCATATGTTTGTTTTTGCATGAGGGCTCCCTGTGGGCCCAGCCGACAAGCGCTCTGTTATCGCAGGAAAATCATTTCGCACCAAAGCAACAGCAGAGCCAAAAGTAGCTTCTCCTGCCGTGTACTACGGTCAGTTTATATACATATATACTGTGAGGAGCACGCCAGTTCATCTGGAATGGAAAGATTGAGTTGTAGGTGTTTACTGTACAGATCTCACCCAAAAATATTCAACACGTTCTTTCCTAAACAAGCTATTGTCAGTTAAGAGAACGCTCGACTTGTTCCAGTGGTGCACTGACAGTTTCCAAATATGTGTAATTTTTACATGAGAGGATAAGTACGACATGCAAAATGTGTGTGCCTTCTCGTGTGTGTCATTGTAACTGGAATCGGATACTTGTGGTAATATTCTCTCCTCAACATTTAAGACTGCGCATCGAGGTTGCAGCCATTAAAACGTCAACCCGTGTATGCGGCCTCTCAGCTCGTCAAGCTGACGGCAACGTGATAGTCCGTACTTTTGTCTTTGTCTCCTGCTCTTGTTCTCCCCGAACCAGGCAGGGAGCTGCCTTTTGTTTCCGCAGATCCGTGGTAAACAGATCAAATGAGCTGCCTATAGTGACACCGAGCTGGACACAAGTGAGATTCAACTGAACTATTTTATCAGTCGAGTAGGGCTGCAGCGTTCCCGGCTTGTACGTTCTCGTGGACCATGTAGAGTGGAAATCTGCGCAGTGTCAGACTCTTGTATTACCTGGAAACATGTTTCGAGATTGAGGGGAAGTTACACAACGTAGCAAGTTGGAAACTTAATTGGAAAATGATGTTTATAGTACACAATGTGCTTTGGCTTACCCCCTCACAACGTTTCTCTTCTGATTCACTCTCAAAGCTCGTAATTTAAGGCTGCAGCAGCGCGCTACCAGCACAGCACCGAACGGCTGACAGATTAGTCCGATGTTTCTCTCAGAAATTGGTGGAGACCAGTAATAGAAGAAGAGTGAGTACTTTCTTGGCCAGGTGAGAAGCTACAAATGAATGCTGATGTTGTTACATGCCCGCAGGATGTGTGTGAGTAACCTCAATGTCTCCTTAAAACTTGATATGATGGTATGATCATCTGACTTCTTGGATTTCTTAGATTTTAGGATGACTTGAAGCACAGCAGGTCATTGAAGGCAACACAACTGGGTTCAAATGGGTTGAGCCCTCCTGACAAAAACACTTTTTTGCCCGCCGTCTGTGTCCACCGGCCGACGACGGAGCGGCTCGCATCCCCTCCGTGTTGACTTTGGTGGTTCTCCTTCAAACAAAATGGGAGACCCACTGTCACGGCAGAAGAAAACATGAGCGAGAGGCAGAGAAATTAAGCTGACAAGCACGGGGAATGTTCACACGAGAGAAACATCGAAGAGGGGAAAAGCCACAGTGGTGCGTTTGTCAGCCCTGTTCAGCCTGGCAGCGCGGCTCATACGCACGGAGGAAAGTTCGCTGAATATGCGCTACTGAAATGAAACGAAAAAGAAAAAAAAAAATGTTTTAAACTCAAGGCAAGGCAAATAATTGGATTTGGCTCAGCCTGAACGTGAGTGTGTGCTCAGCAATGCGGCTGTGTTTGCACAGCTGGAGCGTGTGTGCCCAGGGTCATCTCAGCAGGGAGCGGGGTTTGGCGCTGCCGGGCACAGCTACAGTACACGCCTGCTGAAGGATCACCGGGCGCCTCCCGCTCCGTGTCCTTCCCCTTCCAGAAGCAGGCTCACAGAAGAGCACTGACAAAACACCGTTGCAGCTGTGGGAAGACTTTTTTTGTTGTTGTTCCCCATCATAACTCTGGGGCACGCTGACCTGACATCATAGGCCGAGAGAGATAAAAAATGTTTTTAAAATCATATAACTTCTATCATATCATAGCCTACTCCATTGGGCACCAATTAACTTTGTTTGATGGGAGACAGCATGATGTATTCTGAAATGAATACTGGATCAAAAAAACATTACCGATGGCTTTCTTTTGAACTGTACCTGATGGTATTACAATATTGATGCCTTCCCTAAAGAGCGACTACAGTTCTACTCTCAATGGGACGAACTTGACCGGCGAGCTGGCGGAGGCAGCTTCCCCCTGTGATTTGAGGGATCTGTCTCTTAAAACCTGCTGGCTGTGGCTTCAGTTATCCTTCTTGAGTGAAGAGCAAACCCTGGTGGCATGAAACCTAAGAGCATCCAAGTGGTTGAAAGCCATCTCTCAGCAGCGCTCAAATCGACAGACGTTGAGGCACTGAATCGAGGGTTCATCGTCAGGAGGAATAGATATGACCTGAGTGTGCGGTGCGTCTGCAAACGTCTGCGCTCTCTCTCCATCCTGCAGGATTTTTTGGGAGATAGATCATGCTCGATTTACAGTGCTAACACACACACGGAGACAGGAAGGTATCACATAAATCATTTAGTTCAGCCTGTGTTACTTACACGCAGTCAGAAGTGGAAAATCTCAAGTTAATATACTGCAGTACGGTATGAATGTGCACGAGGGAGACCAGGGAGCCACCAGACCCGAAAAACTGAAAATCAGAGGGTCCATTGAGTTTTGGACACAACAGATAACAGTGCCTCTAAAATGAAAGGAATAGTATTACACCCCAACATAACAACTCATCTACTTATGGAAATATGACACCATGCTTCTTATCAAAAGACATTCAGGCCACCTAAATACCTCAGATTTAGACACAAAGTATTTTAAACACGGGAGACATTTGAGACGCTAAAACCCAATCGTGGCATCCTCAACTCCATTGGGATAGAGATTCTCTTTTTTTTTTCTTACATTAAGAAAGTGGCTTTAAAAAAAAAAAAAAAAAAAAAGGTGCACACCCCTCTAAGAAATTCCTGACAGAATTGACTTGCTCTGGCATCTTGAGTTTCAATCTGATAGCTCCAAAATTGCCGCTGCAACCAAAACCTTCAAAATGTGGTCCAAGCAGCCCTTCCATTGTTGCTGGCGTGTGTAACAGAGATGGCTTCGCATTCTGCGGGTTTCACATTGGCTACAGATATGCAGGTGACACTGAGAGATCCAGAGGGTATATCTCAAGTCAGAGTGTGGGGGGGGGGGTGAAACCAATGAAAGCTTCAAGTACGGCTTTATAGCTATCTGGTGCCGCCACCAAACACCCTTCTGTGCTTTGGAACGAGAGCACGACCTCTACAAAAACCTTTGGTTTGTCTATTCTCTTTGACAAAAGCCCAAGCCACAATCAAGGTAAAATCAAGACAATGCAACATCTCAGCAATGCCAAGAACACACGATATCCAATAAGTTGCATTCGGCACAGTGAGTTCTGATATTGATACAGGTGGCCTCCCAAGATGAACAATGGCCGTTCCAATAACAGATCCCCTTTGGAAACTGAACAGCCCTTGGACGGGCTCTCCATTTCTGTTTCCAAGGATTAGAAAACCAACTGGACCCCTGAGATTACCCTGGTGCCCGTAAATGTGATGCCTCGAGCAGGTGTACAGGTAGCGAGCACTCTGTTAATCTTTAAGAGTCAGGTGGGCAGGAAGAAGGGAATTATGGGTCACGGAGAGGACAGAGAAGTAAAGACATGTGTGGGGCGTGTTGTGAGTGACGGCAGCGTTACAAGCTACAGTACAGCGATGACGGAGGGGGAAATGTGTTTCACTGCCTGTCCTATTTTGACCTTTATGTTCTTTCTTAGATCAGTTTTACAGTTTTATAGTCGGCAGATATGATCTGAAATAGTCTGACACCAGCATGAATTTTATCAATGAAAACTGTGACAATAAACAGTTTGATGACAACCTTTTTGTCTGTGCACCAAACATTCACCGGTGCGTACGATTGCCTGCAGCTACCAGCATCTCTGAAACTGCTCATTTTGCATCATTCAAGTTTTAGTTCAGTCATCAGTGCAACATCCAAAAGCACTAAAATCACTCACAAAGCCACATAAGTCAGCAATGCAGGGACAGTTCATGCAAAGCTCAGTACGTAACACATTCATTTAGATTAATACAAAATACAAAAATGCAAATTAACACAAATAACTTAATGTTATGTTATGGCCACATTAATCGAGTGTAAGTGATCAAAGTCTACATGCCACCCTCTTGCTACCACGGGAATATCGATCCACCACGGCTGCGGATGCTAATATTACTTACTGAACTAGACGATAACTTTAGAAATGAAATGACTTCAATTTGACTTAAACTAAACGCCGCCTCTACGGAAACACAACCGCACAACATTCATACTTTCCAAAGCGTAGCATTTGTCCACTCAAAAATGATTTTGCAGGGTGTTTTGATTTCCATCTCTCTTCTCTTGTCCATTCCTATCAACAACTGAAAGGTTAATCGACCATTTATGGCGTGAAAACTCATTTAAAACTCATATTGAGTGGTCACATTCTCCTGGATCAAGAGCTCAATAAACATAAGAGTAATAAAATGTTTTCCATCTGATGGGAAAAGAAACGACTTTAATAAACTGTGACGTGAGTTTGGCGCCACAAGCTGTGATATTTTCTAGTTCTGGTTTCAGAATTTCTCAACAATTATTACTTTGGGAAACCCGTTATTATTTCAGGACTGCACTGTACTATGTGTGCTGCTATGCTTCATACACAGACACGTTACGGATTTGCAAATTTAAACACTGTGGGTTTATTTTTTAAAATGTTTTATTTATTATTTTTATTGCATTTTTGTTGCCTGAACCTTTGCACCAGTGTTAATATTACCTAATTCTTCATTAAAAGAGCGTCGGAGAATAAAAGGAAACAATCTTGACTCTTATCTCTAATATTACAGAAAGCTGCCACGGAGTAGGAGAGAGTGGAAGCACAAAGGGCCGTGCACACAGCGGGATTATGACAGCAGCTGGGTGTGCCTGATATTAACGAGACACAAGTGGTGGATCTGCCCTGATTCACTTGCGTCATCCAGATAACTGGGGCATGCAAGCTAGGTGAGGGTCCTGGAGCAAAGCTGGCTTTCTTGCGTACAGTAAATACCCTTGACTTGCACAGCTCAACCCGACAGCCCGACGGATGTAACCTTTGACCTGTCAGACACCGATTGGCGGTCACAAAGTCCTTCCTGGATGGGAGTTCCAATCAGATACCATTATTAAATCAGGTGTAAAATAAGCATGAGTGCTCCTCACTCTCTTGACATGAGAATGTGCTTACCTCTGGGCAAACTACTCCCGTTTCTCTGTCTTTTTTTTTTTTCGGTCGAGGAAATCATCCTGCCCTCAGTGTCCCTGATGCACACCTTCACTCTGCACCGCACCGCAGAGGAAGAGGCAACCTCGAGGGTGGGGTCCCCTACAAGGGCGTGCGTCGATGGCCTATTCGTGCACTCGTCACCGGTCTCCCTCTTTCTCTCGTCTACACTGCGTTTGACCTTGTGAGGAGCAGGAAGCCCGGGAGCTTGAAGTAGGCTGGTAGCCAGGAAAAGGGAGAGGCTGCGGATGAACCCCCCCCAGACCCAGCAGCAGGGCTCAGCGGGAGCTAAGTGAGTCAGCCCGGTGGGCACGCAAGAGCGCACTGTGGAGCTAAGCCTGAAACCATGAGTGTGCGAGGACTAGCGCGGAGGAAATGAAACGGGGGGATTTGTGACATCACAATACCTTTACCCTGCTCGCTGGGCTTTCTTAATAAGCACAAACACGCAAGACGTAAATGAAGTAGATTAAAAACAAGAGACAATGAAATGAAAAGATAAGACGCATAAGCTCACACTTGCGTGTTTACTTTTGGAGCGACCCAAAAGAGAGTTGCATGTCGGAGCAGGAATCACCTCAGGTTGCATTACAGACACACGTGGATGCACAGATAAAAGTTAAAAAAAAAACTGTTTTGGCACACACTGTTGAACATGAACCTACATCCTCCGCTGCACCCCAAGGCCTGACACACCTGCACACGGCGGCAGATCCAGTTACTTAACAGCTGGAGCCACACGCAAATAACAACCTCCTACCTCTGCCGTACCTGCTTTATTGCATCGGGTTGCTGCCTTTCAGTGTCGCGGCGGTCCGTAACGCTAAATGTTTTGTTAGCGTTGCCCAATTCCACATCTGTTGTATGAATTAGAGGTCTGCGAGCTCAAGTCTGGTTTGAGGGAAAATATTCCCCTGGAAAAGTATTTGTTGTCAGCATAGATTAAGCCACGGCGATTACAACCACACATTGCAATATTAACGCCGGGGCGAGTGAGCATCATTCAATACGAGGTGAGAGACGGGCATTTTGTAAGCTTTGGGCAAGTGCAATAAATTCCAAACCTGTTATGCGGAAAGGCCCGGTGCCAGTTACACTTAGGTGGAACTCTAATGTGCTCGGACAAAATGTTGAAGTGATTGATTGACCAACTGTTGGGATTTTTGCTTCTCATTAACATGTTGTGCGCAGTGGGAAAACTCCCACCCGGCCAATATTTTTACAGATTTCTGCCATTTACATTATCCCGTCTGTGCTATGTCTTCTGGACACGTGGGCCCATTTGTCTTCCCTCTGCAGTGCGTGTGAAGACTGCAGATCAGATAAGATCATTACTCATCACATTCTGCGGGTAAACGTTTAATCACCCAGGTGTGTACTAAACATTCGTCCCTCTCTTAGATTGCATTTGTTGTGCAATTTTGCTGTTGATACATTTTAATTGAGATTGCAACCTCATATTACCTTTTTATTTCCCTTTCCTTTGACAATCCGTTGAGAGAATTTGTTTTTCATGACAATGTTGAACAGTGATGATGAACTCATGTCTGTAACCGGCCTTTAACTATTGGTTAGGGTTGAGACATCTCAGTACTTCATCCAAAATGATTTACCACAACCGTAAAAATGACTCATTTGAAACAAACCGTTACCGGGAAGCCCATTTATTGTCTTTAGGTCGAGGTTAGCCACTTTCCCACAGCTCCGGCTCCTGTGCCAAGCTACCACGCACCGGACCAGCACTGATCGCAGAGAACAAACTGATCCGAGTCGCTACCCACCCTCGCGTCTAACTAATCCCGTCTTAAAATCTTCATCCTGTTAGTATCATACATTCTTTCTCTCCGATTATGACCCGTCTTTCTCTCTATCATCCCCCCCAACCACTACCACTACCACCACCAACACCAGCCAAAAAAAAAAAAAAGATTCTCGAGGGCTCTGCATATTTGGCACAGACCTGGTTCCCTCTGATCATGTAATGATTTGCCCGTAACGATTACCCTCTCATGCGATGATAGAAAGTTTGCACCGGTCCCGCAGAGAGCTGCAGCCGGGCGCATTCCTGCTGCGCCCTCCTGCCAATCAAACGTCAGCTAACGCACTTGTCTCGCGCGGACACACACACACACGCGTGTCTTTCACCAACTTAAAAAACATACAAATGGCTCTCTCGCTCGCTCCTTGTACTAACGCGCACACACAGCCCGCCATTGTTTGTCAGTGAAAACATCCAGCAAAGCCTCTCCCTCATTCCATCCTCCACCCGCATTAAGAAAACATGATGTCACTTTGTTTTGCATTTTATTGACATTAAGTCCTGAAGTCTTGGAAGTTTGATTGAAATCCATTCGGTCGAGCGATGTCGGGATGATGTAGCGTGCACCTGGAGTAAATGTATGAAATATCGAGTGTGACAGATGGACAGACAGATGTTTCCCTGCAGGAACTTCAAATGTCAGCAGGTGTTTCAAATGAGGTGTTATTTCTTGGGCTTAGGAGTAAGGGTTCGCTGATCCTCCTCATAGACTGAATAAGAGAAGTGGACGTCGTCGCCGTGACGGCATTTTGGCGGTTGTCCATAATTTGCTAAATGAACATCACGTTGTGTTGAAAACGACTAGAGACTGGTGGTTGAGACCATAAACTCATGTTTACTGAGGTAATAAATCAAGTGAGAATCTTTCTCATTGACTTCTATACAGTTGGACTTCTTTTTGCAACCAGAGGAGTCACGTCTGCATTGGCTTCACTTTTCAGAACCGGAGGTTGGCGCCTGATCCTCGCCAAAAACGTTTTATTTTGACCAAAATACGGTAATTTTAGGATTATTCCAAACATAGGACCCTCAAAACCGAGGAGAGAAACTGTGAGGGAAATCTGAAGTGAAAATTGATGGTTCGAGTGAAAATGACGAACACGTAAAAAGGGATAATGACCGAGCTGAGGCATGACTCATTTCTGCTGAGTGGTGCTAAATACTTAATAGTTCTGCCCAGCCAAACATATTAAACAAAGCTGTTTGAAAACCATTTGACCGAATGTTAGACAATGAATTACTGCTGAAACAAAAAGCTAATTAATCAATTGGTCGACAAATTGCAGATTAACCAGCTATTTTTTAAAATCAACTTCTGCTTTTCCCTTTTTTTAAACTGTTAAATCTTTCACAAAAGAGGCTCTTTGACTTTCCATTCATCAAGAATGAAAGTAACCATTAGCATTAGTTTCCTAACCTGGGGATCGGAACCCATGCAAGTGTTCACAAGACAGATCTGAGGTGTCACGACATGATTAACGATGAAGACGAATCATGTTCTGCTCCTTCACATTTTGAGATTTGGCTCTTCAGGCCTCAAACAGTTATTTAGGTTTAAAGGTGAACATTCACATTCTATCCCGTGACGAAGGAGCACAGCTTCAAATACATACACCTTTCAACAAGCCCTTCAGTGCATCACATTTCGATAGATGTCAATGCTCGACTATCTGAGATGTAGATCTGTGCCGTGTGTGCTGAGAGACCTTGTCAATAAGCTGTAAGACATACGCAAGGTTTCACCTGCCCTGCACCTTACTCTCAGCTGCTTCAGTCACTGTCTCTCTCAGTCTGTCTGTCCACCTGTCTCTCAACACTGTGCTTAAATGATCTGAACACACAGTTTGGGATCTGTCGTACGGAGCATGCAGCATCTGTCATATCATTGAGGTGGCTTCACAGGCCACCTGGTCACCACAATCCCAACTATTCCAGCTATGGAGCCAAATCGCGGCGAGATGAGAGAAGAAACTGCACCGATAACACAAAAAGGGGCATTGCTGATGTGAAGGAGGAGCCGTGGGGGGGGGGGGGGGGGTGACTGACATGCTCAATGTCAAATGTGCACTTTTCCAGGTCACGGTTGCCAAATACTTTTCAAGCCACATACCTGTCATCAGGGAGACAGGAGGAGAGGGAGGGGGAGGGAGACAGGGGGAGCGCTGAGAGGGTTCAGACTCCACAGACTAGGAGCATTTGCGACATTTCGCCCCCCCCCCCCCCCCATTAGAGCAGAGCGAGACACCGGCGTCGATGATGTCACCGCGCAGCGGTACGCTGGTACGGAAATTCCACAGCGGCACTTCAAATGCATCGCCACGGTGAGACATCGGCCGTAAACTACGGCGACCCGCGGGTGCATTTTTCTCATAGGCGGTGATTGTTTCCAGAGGTCAGACATACGATCATCATTTCACAGCACACGAATGACAAGCCTGCACAGGCTTTTTGAGGGCACACACAATTAAATAAAAAGGTCATTTTAAGTTCACAGTCAAGTTCAGACCTGCCTCTAGAGTGTCTTCAACCAGAGATGTTATCTTCATGGTTGAGAAAGCTCTAATCAAACAGCCAAAACTATGAACTGACACCCATCAACACGCGTTTATAGCAAATCCCGTTCACACGCGCTTCTGAAGTTTGGCTTGCACTGTGTCAGATCGCTGTATATTTCCACGCAATGTAAAGCAGCCGTTATTTTTCCCCACGACCTCCCACTTTCCACCTCCCGCTCTTGCTAATAGCGCGTAAACACACTTGCGATACACTTTATACTTTACACAAACACGCTCCGGGACCACACAGGTTCGTCAGGCAGCGGGTTTCCTCTGAGAAGGGGAGACCCCGGCCTCTTCACAGGGGCCAGAATGTCTGCGCTGCGACCGCCGCTGTACATCTGTGCAGCGTCATTGCTCACCGCAGCGTGTGTGCTCGTGCATTTCACGGAGGGCACCGCGGCCGAGGTAATCCCTGTGAGCAGCCCGGGAATGGTCCCTCGGTCGCCCCACACACACACACACACACACACACACTCACACTCACACATAGCAGTCACAAGACTATACACACACACACACATAGACATTCAGTGCTAAGGAACTAAGTATGTTTACTCAAGTGCAATTTTGAGGTACTTGTCCACTTGAAACGGGCTATCTGTATCCCCCAGTTTCCAGTCTTTATGCTAAGCTAAGCTAATCGACTGCTGGCTTTCGCCGTATTTATTTCCCGAAACTAGTGAACTTCTAATCTAACTCTCACTTCCTCAGTTTGTCGGACTATTGCTTCAAGCTTTCCCCTCTGGTTGAGCTTGGCGATACCTGTCGCCAACAACGTCATCGAGCACGGTAATAATCAAATGCCGACTTTAAACTAACATAAATACACTGGCTTTTGTCTGGCGCTGTCACTTTGTGCGTGCACCGCTTATGAGAATCCCTTGTGCACACGCAATGAAAACTACGAGACAGAGAGGCAAACACTGAGCGGGATCAAACGGATTTTGCTCAATACATGTCGGCCATTGAATCGAATGAAGAATGGGTGACGCACGCACATTCACACAGAGATCCACACACCGACTTTGAGAGCATGCATGATTACGTGCTCATCAATCCGCCTCTGTGGGCGTACGCACAGTAATCCCAATGGCACGTCATTTGTAACGGGGTCTCCGGTGTTTAGTCGTGGAGGCTCAGCGTTTACTCGAAGCACATGTGGCCGCGGTGGGGTGGGGTGGGGGGGGGGACAGTAGAAAGCATCATTAGCCCTCGCAAACATTCACCGCAAACCGTCCGTGGAGACCCTGTCAGACACCAACACCGCTGATCCCCAGTCAATCAATGCTTCCACTGGAGTTAGTCGTCCGTCCTTACGCATAACCTTTCTCACACTCGCACGCAACCTCCGCTTTCCCCGTTCCCAAAAGGAGTGAGGTCAGTGGGAGAGATAACCGGTCTTCTGTTTGTTTTTCATGCCTGTCAAGAAGCCAGTGGATCTGGAACTAACTGCCTCTCCACTTTCTCCAAGAAGCTGAATATTTGTGTTTTACGTTCCAACTTTGTGCCGGTGGCTTTGTTCTACATTACCCCTGCTTTGGCCTTTTGCTCTCCGTGCACGCTTCACGCAACTCTTCCACTCTCACTCCATCAATGCGCTTTTTCTCCTCCCATTTCTACAGACATCCTCATGTCTGAGTGTGTCTCTGTCTCCTCTCGCTCTCACCGAAATCCACATCAATATCACTCCATTCATTTCCCGCTCTTCCTTTGTATCTTCTAACGTGGCAACTCGCCTCCTACTATCTTTGCTTCTCCAGGTCTTTTTTTTACATTATTTCCTAAATTCCTTGAATACTTACGGCCTCATTTACCCAAAAACATTACACTTTTTTCCTCCTGTCTTCTAACTTGACTTCATTACTAACGGATACATCAGGCCATTGTCTTGTTCCTGTCTTTTTCTACCATTCGTGACCTTTTCGCCTCCAATATCCTTTTCCTTCTTTCTTTTCCTCTTTCCTCCCTCCTGCACTGTCCGATCTGCCTTCGTCCTCTCTCGAGTGAACCTCCCCAGTACTGTTTCAACACACACACCTCCTACCTGCCCTGCCCTCCCTTCTAATTAGGTGTCATAAGAACCCCCCCCCCCCCCCTCCCCTCCGAGTGCTCCCTCTCCCCTCTCGTTAGCGCCACTCCCCGCCACTCCCACCGCAATCCCGCCCTGGGACGGATCCGAGGTCAAGGCCGGGGCAGAACAGAACAGAACAGAACAGACAGAACTAGACGCATGAGCAGGAGCCAAAGGCAGAGGCAGCTCGACTGCAAGGTTGCGGCTCCGTTTTTCGAGATCGGCTGTGTGGGAGAAAATGTGCGAGCCAGATGATGCGCGGAGGGCCCCGGCTGCTGCGAACTGAAAGTCTGAGCTGGTGTCCAGGAACACACAACAAGATAAAAACAACAGCGCTCGATCACGCTGACGGAGGGGACGCGGGGACTCGCCCGAGATGTTTCATCGGAGGAACAGGATGCCAGAAGGCCCCTGCTTTCAATGACAAATAAATGATGAAGGAACAAAACGCATTCACAAGGGGCTCCAGAGGAAACGGAGAGGGGACGGAGGGCAGCCACCTGCACAATCACAATAGAGGCGACTGTCTGCGACCGGCCCGTGGGAGCTACAGAGGCCGTATCGCTGCTGAACTGGACACAAAAAGTCCCTCTGCTGTGATGTTGCCATCTGCTGGCAGCTCTTTATCAATGCGTGACAGCAGCCTAATATGAAATCAGAGAGTTTTGCAGTGTGTGTGTGTGTGTGTGTGTGTGTGTGTGTGTGGCACAATAAGACATATTCTGTTTCCTGAGAGCCACATGAAACCACAAGAACTCATGATGCGTTTTTGATACTGCCGCCTGAACGACGTGTGCCCTCTCGCATACACTCTGGAATAACACTTCAACACGGCTCCGGCGAGTTATGCCGTTTGCTGGCACGGGCCGCTTCGGGCAGTCTAGTCGCAGCGTGTTATTAGAACTTGGCATCAAGTGATTGAAAGGCAAACGGCACTCTCAAGTTCCACAAGATTGTGTGCGTGTGTGTGTGTGTGTGTGTCCGTTCCACATCTTTTTTATATTGTTCACAAGGCGCAGTTTGTTAATAAACTCCTGATGTTAATAAAACAGTTTGACATTTTGGGAAATGCTCTATTTTGCTATATTACTCATAATTCGATGAGAAGATTGATACCACTCTGCACACGAAACATGAACATCCATTTCAGCGTCCAACTCGTCGCCAGAAAGGGAATAAACATACTTCTCAGGATATCAAACTGTCAATTTGACTAATAATCAGGTGTTTGGAGTCAAAGACAAAAGCATCCTGTCAGGTCTTGTTTGCTGCGGTTTATCTGTCGCCACTTGGATTGTCAAAAGAGGGGAAGACATATCTTTCATCAAACAAAACACACGAGACAAAAGCTCATCATCTGGGACTGCTAGCTAGGTCTAGTTTCAGCCATTCTTCTCAGGTCATGGCCCACGTGGAAAATGGGCGATTGTGGATTTTGTATTTCTACAACGGATCCCTTGAACTGAAGGATCTTCAGGATTTTCAATAAAGAAAATGAAAAAAAAGACAAATTGGAGATGAGTTATTGGTTTGTTGTCAATACCGTTGAAACAGAACCTTCTTTGGGACTCATCAT
This sequence comes from Pholis gunnellus, assembly GCF_910591455.1. Lineage (NCBI taxonomy): Eukaryota > Metazoa > Chordata > Actinopteri > Perciformes > Pholidae > Pholis > Pholis gunnellus. The sequence continues at coordinate 9,571,644 of NC_136550.1, forward strand.
CCATTAGAAGCTGCCATGTCTTGTTCTGTTCTGCAGTATTTTTTCTTCACTGGCCCACCGAGAATGGAGTGAAGCTACTTCCTTTTTGGCCCGGCTCTGTCGGGATGGATGCCTGCTCTCTGGATTTTCCAGTGGTGGAAGAAAGAGCAGCATCCCGGCTCACCTGAGTAGCACACACACACACACACACACACACAGGAAACATTGCCACTGTGCCAGGAAGCACAAGAGCGCTGCATGAAAAGGGAAACATTTCGCAGCATGGCAATTCACGCAAAAGATGAGTACCAGTGAATTTTAGCTTTTGGACTGAGAGTAACATTGCACACATACACTTCCTCACTGAGCAGCCCTCAGTCGCACTCCACAGATTAAGCCCAGATGGGAAACGATGAGATGAGTACGAAGGCTTTTGCAGCATAACTGAAAACACTCGCTTTTGTTAGCGCGCTCCAAAAACTTGCTCCATCCATCACTGGCCAGATGTTCTCTGAAGCCCTTTCCTTTTCTCCTCAAGTGGGACCCAATCCCCCTCAAAATTAATTCACTTCCCATTCCAATTGCGTCCACAACAAAGGCCTTCGTGAAATCTAATTGGATAGTTTTGCGGTCTTGGCGATCACGCAATCAGGCCAAGGAGCCTTTTTTTTTTCGGCGAACAAGAGATGTTGTTGTTGACGGCCGATCAAACTTGGGACAGGTTTGCACGCCGTGACCCCACTTAATCCTGCCATTAGACCCCAAAGCTTCCCCATCCTGAAGACTTCAAAACACCGCGCCCGCTGCATTAGGACTCTGAGAGGAACCATTTCCTTGAATAAACATCAAAATCTGTTGCTTTCGTGGCCAGTTTCCTTTTTGAATTCCAGCTGAGTGTGGCAGCCGTACAATGCGATGAAGTCTGGCAGCTGACTTAAATCCATCACGTGTCGAAAGCAATAAATCATGTTATTATTGCCATAACTTCTAGAAAAAGGAGAGCAATTTAATCCACTTCAATAGAGATATCATTGTCACAGCCTGTATTGTTTGCAGCAATGGTTTTTAAAGGCTTGAACCAATATATTCACCTGAGTTTGGTGTTATCTCTGTCCTTCAAAGTCCCTGATTGGCCAGAGGACACTCCATTAAATACAGTTTATAATTCCTCTGGTAAGCACAAAGCTACCGCTGATATTTCCCTATACTTCCCGCCTGTGATTACTTCCTGTTGTGACGCAGTGATAGGCCTTTACTGTGAGACTTGTTTACGTTAGCTAAGCTAGTGAGCGTTTCCCAAAAGCTTTTTGTCGGGAGGGCGTTTTGACACTTTGCACGAACAGAATAGCTTTTATTACAAGTTTGCCAAAGGTTATCTTATTACCAACAAACTTTTAACAACAGGAATTTTAAAGAAAATGTTGCACACATCAGAGGTTCACAGATTTTACATTTTAGGAAAAGACATTATGGCACTTATTACCTGATTTGGGTATTGGAAACGATAACAGAGAAGAAGAAAAAACCATGATTGATGCATTCTGTAAGACCAAATTTGACAAAATGATAAATAACATTTTTTGTTTTAATACTCTTGACAAAAAACAATTGCACAAAAGGCAAAAGCAATGAGAGGCACAGAGTGCCAAATCAAACAGAATGAAAGCACACAAAAAGGATTTGCTTTGCTCCGTCGCCCTGGCAGGTGCCAGAATCATGATTTACAGCGACTAACATTGGTGCTCAGAGAGATGCAAGAGTGTCTTTTAAGGGCACAGCGTCCAAGCGCACACAAACACCTTCAAATCCCCATCCAGCAAAAAAGGAAGAAAAAAAAAAAACAGTTTCTGGAAGGTTCCACTTTGCTGCACAAATCAAGGGAATGGAGTGAGAGCAACAAGACCCTCCAAGAATCACTCGAGGTATGTCATTATGTCACCCACAAAGGAAGGTCTATTCCATTTAGGGTTGGAGCCACAGGCCATTTGGCCCACACACACACACACACACACACGCAAGTCACACAACTCTCCAAACGGCCACGGACACAAATATAGAGTCCCATTCTTTAGTTAAATAGCAATGCAGAGACCCTGACCCTGAGGGCGAGGATGAAAAAGACATGGCCACCGCGGAGCAGAGACGGCGGTAGGCAGCAACTGTTGACGGGCCGGTCTCTGGAGCGAAGCACTGGGTCACTCTGGTGCGTGTGAGAACAGACAAACGGCCAGTGCTGACTCATGCCGCGCAGTCAACCCTTGCACAGATGGGAAAAGCTTGTCATGACCCACTTGAGCAAAAAAAAAACAAAAAAAAAAACGAGCAATTGTTCAGTCTTGATATGTGACGGAGACACGAACCGATCAAACTGACGTCACTTGTTGTGACACAGAAGTCAGTGAGGGCGTATCGCGGTCCAGCTCATGGAGATGATGATAAAATGATATACAATGCAGCTTCGTAACAGAAAAAAAAATCTGTTAATGTAGGAGAATTAAGCACGCGTCTACAATTTATACGTATGTTTTCGTAAGGAAAACACAATCAAAAGGTCTTCCATCAGCAGCTTCACACAGATGCTCATGCGCATTGTAAGTGCATTAACGTGCCAACTTTGTGATTTTCTTCCCAAGAGGCCTAATTAAAGTGTAACATAATCAAGCCAGCACTGGACAGTGGCCTGGAAAGAGTTGCAAAGCCTCAAAGCGCTTCTCTTGTCACCGACATTCACTGATTACTGCGTGGACGTGCTCAGCGGGGGCCACGTGGCAGCCAGGGTGTCTAAAGCCCAAATCACCTTGAGGTGCCATTAGCACCTGTCGCTGGTCATTTACACATGCTGACAGTGGCATCCCCCGCCCCTCTGTTACAGACCCAGGATCTGTCTGCAGGCCAAACAACTGCTTTGTGTTCCACTCACAAGCTCTTGCTCTTAGCCGAGTCGTCACGCAGCATGTGTCAGCTTTTACACAACTTTGCACGAACTATAGGCCCTTAGATAACCTATTTCGGTAGGAATTGACCGAGTGTGCCGATTTTAGAAGTTTGTTTGCTTTTGACATTTCAGAGATGACCCCATGCCCTGTCTTTCGAAATTTCAGGTCTGACATTGCAAAGCAAAAGGAAGGACGGTTGCTGTATATTAATTTACGACGAATAAAAGACTTTCGATACGCAGAAAATTCACCCACATTTTATCACAGTATTTGAGTGTATTCACACTCACTTTCATAATTTCCTTTGGATTATTGCTTGTTTCAGATATTGTACCATTTTCATATTTGTAGACAATACCACACTGTCCCATCACACATCATCTCATCCATTGTGCAGCAGCATTGGACCTGCTTCAGCATCACTGGAGGAAGAGGACGACCACAGAACACTTCAATATACCCCAAAAGAAGAAGAAAAATGAGAATGGGTCCTGTATATATGGGTAATATTAAATCAATCCTGTAAAAGATTAAAAGCCTTTTGCAGTTTGGATATAATAAAAAAATCACATAATAACAGCGGTTTTGTGGTGCATCAACTTCCCAAACGCATCTAAAACTGAAGCGAAGCGCCTTCTTTTCATGTTCAATGACTGAATTAAACGTTGTGTGAATGTGAAGCTCACCTTCGCACAGACAGCGAGAAGAAGCAGTCCGGTCGTCCACAAGCAGCCCCCTGTCATCTCTGACGCCGCGAGCGAGATGTTATTTCAAACTGTAGAGACGCAGTAGTGGTTGCCCGCTCTCCGTCCGACTGTCCCACCAGTCTGTCCCAGTCTGCCCCAGTCCCTCAGGGGGAGAAAGAGGTCCGCTCTCGTCTCCGCGCTGCGGCTCCGGCTCCAGTTCACAGAGAGAGAGAGAGAGAGAGCGCGCGAGAGAGATAGAGAGAGAGAGGATGAAGGTAGAAGTCAGCCAAGAACTGCCGGAGACGACATGACACTTCTCGGTCGCTTCCAGATATTTTGTTCTCCCCCCCACCCCCCCTTCACAGCAAACACGTTGCTGCTAAATTTATGTTTGCATACCAGGCGCGCGTCAGGAAAAAGGGGCTCACCCACCTTACATTTCTTAAAGAAACACGCTCCCGGTCCCGTTACACGCCGACAGGCTGCTCGGTGCGCAGACACGCGGGTGATGCTTGGTGGTTATTCAACCAAGTCCACACGCTGAAAAGTCAAGTTTTTCATTTCAATTGTGTCCTATTTTTAATAAGGCCCATGTGAGTTCAGGTGTTTGCATGTCCGATCTTGTTTTTTTGGGGGGGGGGTGAGATAAACAGGGTGAGGTCAGGGACAACCTTTTGAACCCGTGATCATTTTATTGTGCACAAAGACTCTTTTGCTCCATGAGGACTTCATGACAGTTGGAATTTTTTTTACATGCTTTGCCCTGAGACTTTCCCATGAAGCCACAGCGCCGGGAAGTTTGGCCTTGAGTTGTCAAAAAACAAATATGACATTTAAACTTTAAAATAGTTTTACATTTTGGGGAATGCACATATTTGTTTCCTTGGCTAGCGTTAGATGAGAAGATTGATACTGGGAGTCTCACATCTGTACAGTAAATAAGCAGTTGAAGCCAGCAGCTGGTTAGCTTAGCACAAAGACTGGAAACAGGGGGAAACAACTTACCCGAACATCTAACGCTAACTAAGTACCATGTAACCTTCAGACAGAGCCAGGCTAGATGTTTTCACTTGCTTCCAGTCTTTATGCTAAGCTAACCATCCACCTGTAGATTTACAGTACAGACCTCTTAACACAACAATAAGTTGAACAGTTCTTTTCACTTCAGCTGCTTGTTATAAACAGTTGGCAATAAATATAGTTTCCTTTGTTATGAGCCCTCTAAATGTCCAATAAAGTGTCAATGTAGATTTAATTCTTTCATTTCAAGCTGCATGTGGTTTCTCTCTTATCTCACAATTCAAATCAATCAAAAAGATGAGCTAAACATTGGCTTTAAACGTTGCTTTGTTAATTATTCGCATACGTATTATCCTGATGGTAAAACAACATCAGCCTAATTCTCTTCCTTAGGCCCTGCCCCCTACATCATGTGGACTCCAGGTACGTGGGCTTCAGTTGGAACGTGGACCATGTGTTGTCGGCTGTGCACCGGTTGAGGATTTTGCCTACTTTTCACAGCTTTAGATTTAGTCACAAGCATGAAACGCATTAGCCTTTCAAGTTATGCGCCCAGCGCTGCCAACCATGTGCCATTTAAGGTCAAGAGGAGTTTTAGCTGAATCAAGCTCTGACTGCTTATGAACTGAGATCAATTGGAATGAAACATTCATACTCTTGGCCTTTGCTGGCGTATGATTGAAATCGGCTGTTGTTTCTGATTTACCTTGATGAGACCCATGTCATTCCGCTCCGGCTCCGGGGAAAATAACAGCTCCCTCTGTTTTTGTGGGGATCGTATTTTTCTTGCAACTTAATGAAGGTCTGCATTGTATCGTTGGACATGAATGCAGGCCTGACCTGACGTGTTTCATTTTTCTGAGTACAGTAAGTGACTTGTACTAACAGACTGTGACAGAAAAACCTACTTCGCTGTGATTCTATCACATTTAGAATATATCTCGGATTCAATAGGGAGTACAAGATTTTCCACTTCAGTAAGAAAGGAATTCTGTATTCCAGTATAATTGATGGCTGGGGTCGGCAACTCCTCTTCCTTTTGATCCCATACCTTCATTAAAGTAAGAGACATTAAGTTCTTTGAAGCGCCGCCCAAAGTGGTCGTGCATTAGGACGTGCTTGTCGCTTTTGAAGCTGTCCAGGGCCACCGTAATAACAATGTTCCTAGAGATTGTCATCTGCCCTCAGCCAAGCTCAAAGGTCTGAGGGAGATGCCCTTTGAGAGCCACACAAATAGTACAGGTATGTATGGTATGAGCCACCTGAATTGCTGTCTGACACGCAGGCCTGAATTCAGCTTAATCTCTATTAACACGCTGATCCCAGGAATGTAAATGTTTATTTTCCCCGGGGAAGGAAAATAAATCTTTACCTGAAGCCTGAAGAGGGGGGCTTAAACCATTTCCTTTCCACCTTGGGGTTAAATTATTGTCTTTAATAGCTCCTTGAAATTCAAAGCCAACCTGCTCATGCCACTCATCATGCAAAGTCCGCTGTCTTTGAAAGAGCAGGGACTCCGGGAGCCCCCTGGTTGAACTTTGACCTCCCACGGCACCCTGAGAGCACAACAGACACCCCACAAAAGCAGGAGCGAGCGGTGGATAATGCTTCGAGACATGAATAGTTCACATTCACTGCGACTGGCGGAGCATAGCTAAGCCACGTCCTCATGTTTCAAATGCTGTTGCTCTTATTGATGGACGTGTTCAGCGGGGATCACTCGCTCAAAGCTGCCATCAGCGGAGTTGCATAATCACTGCCCCAAGCACAAATGTATTTTTAGGGACTCTACGAGCCTAAATAGCGTCTGTCAGTTGTTCGCTCGACAGATCTCACAGGGACCTTTCTGTGTGGGAAGACAAATAAGGGGTTTGACGCAGCAGCTAATGACAGTCTTTTAGCTGACACCTTTTGTTTGAATGCAATGATGGGCTGGATGCTAGATGCTCAATGACACTGTTTCACGCTTCTAGGCCTTATTAGAGGCAACTGCATACATTTTTTACTGTGCAATTTATATGCATGAACACACACGCACGTAGGTATGACTTTACAAGTGCAAAATAGGGCCACAGTATGTACAGTACATGTGTTGGCTTCCTAGCTAAACATACTTGCAGCAGGTCAGTGCCCCCCATATGAGTAACCTAGTTGTCCCCCTTCGGCTGACACCAAACATAGCTGTTTGATCAGTGATATTTGGCCTGAGAGTCAAAGCGCTGCTTGTCACATGTGTTCAAAGAGAGGGCAGGAATTTGCCGGATACCAGCGAGAGAAATTGCCCTTCACGGGACACCAGCTAGCTTGTTTTTGCATTAAAGAGGCAGCTAACAGTTTTCTTTTTTCTCCTGCAAGCAACGGAAACTTCATGATTAAAGAAATACTTTTTGGAAGTACAATTATTCACTCTCCAGCCAAGAGTTAGATGAGAATATCGATACCAATCATGTGTTTCTGTTATGAAGCGACAGCCAGGTGATGGTTAGATTAACTTACCATAAATACTGGAAACAGGAGGCCTGGTTCTGTCAAAGGGGAATAAAACTACATCCCAGCAAGTTCACCAATCAACACTTCGACCAGGCCAACCAACACCAACACCTCTTCATGGCAACCTCTCGACACGACTCTTGGAAGTCACTGTACTCGGAGAAGAAATAGTCCTGAATATAAAACTTGGCATTTTTACACTTCGGTTTTTGTACGAATCGGGCAAACAGGATATATCATGCTAACTTGTGAGCTTTAGAGGTGCTAATGAGTGAGTTTGTTACCTTTGACAGAGCCAGGCTAGCTCTTTTCCCCTGCTACCAGTCGTTATGCTAAGCTAAGCTAAGATTTGAGAGTATTATCGATCTTCTCGTCTACTTTCGGCAAGAAAAGCCGAGTCATGATTCCTGAAACGTCACACAAACACCTCATATTGTCGAGGCACCTCGTTATGGCTTCCAGTCCCCCGGCATGCAGTTTACCGCCACTCGGTTACCTTTCCCATCTGCCCCTGATTGCATTTACGGCTCTGTGGAATTTGGCACGCTATCAGTATGTGTGTGTGTGTGTTTTCGTGTGTCTGCTCATGCTTGAGACTCCGGAGGAAACGGAAGCTCCCGCCATTGCCGGGCCACAGTGTCCCGGGCATGCCAGGCTTGCTAAGGGTACAGTAACCTGTGTGTCTGTCAGCGCAGATCGGTTTCAGCTGCAGGCATCGCGTTCCATCAGGCATGTCATATCCAGAGCGTGCTGTCTGAGGGCATCATGCCACAAACCACCAGTCAGACATGTAGACAGTGGGCACTACACTCTTCACGTTGTTGCCAATGATCAGTCAGCCTGTCTGAGAACCCAAGGGTATAATCTTTTCTTTAAGTATCTAATTACGGACAAATCCTAGCTTGCAGCTAAAACCCCAAAATGCTGCTGGATGAATATTCATGAATCTGCCTGAACTATTTAGCGATGAATAACTGGCAATGGGTTCCACCTAAGAAGATTAAGGCATCGCGCTATACACAAATCCAGGATTTCCTGTCATCTAATAACAAAGTCAACCTGAGATCTGATGTATCCTCATCAGATTTTCCATGGATATTACAGCTCAGCAAATATCTGAATACAATAATTAAGCGGCTGTTCAAGAAGAGAGACAGAGCAGCAGACACGTCTGTTTGTGGATTAGGGTGTCTATTGTATCAGTGAATCTGCTGCAGGCTGATAGCTGGCAGCATCATTTAGGGTGAAGAGGACTAAACATCCCTTGGGATCACTTTAATCTGCGAGGATCGGGCAAATAAGTGCCCAAGCATGTTTTTCACATTGTCCTTCCCCTTATGTCTTCGTCTTTTCTTTTCTTCTTTTTCAAATCACAGCTTACCCTATAAAGGCAGAGCAGTTACTACAAAAGCAGTGATGTTAAAACAATGAGGTTTATGAACAACATTTTTTTACCAAATATGTGGTGACTGTGTTTTGTCTTTGCAGGGCAGCATCATCAGATAATCTTGAACCTTTCCCTTTGTTGTATGAACAACAAAGGTTTGGTGATACTTGTCGGTCAGCATTGTAATTAGACAGGTGTTCCGGAAGACTTTTGGGGGATTTCAAAAAACATGTGTGCTTGTGTAAGTACATCACAATTCATGACTCATCTCCTTCATTTCCAGGAATATAAAAAAGAAAAATGAATTGCTGTGTGGAGATAACGAGCAGCGAGGGTCATGCAACACTTAAGCACCGCGACCTCACAGTGAATCCTGCTCCTGCCAGTGTGGTTCCCTTAAGTTTCAGCATTTATTGTATTGGGCTGCAGACCACTGGCTACCCATACAGACCACCTGGGCAGAGGCCTGGTTGGGTGCATGTGGTGCATGTGGTCTGTTGACAACGCATGTGTGTGAAAAAGAAAAAAAAAAAGCAGAGAAGGAGAGTGAAATGACAGACAGCTTGGCCCCCGCTGTCAGCTGCCACTCGGTTCCCATTACGGCTCCTCTCATGTCCGAGCCGCGCTCCCTTGGTTCCTCCACGCTTCTGCACGCCTCAGGTACTGTTTTGGAGGCTCTAGCTGAATGTCCGTCTGACAAAGATTGCAAAGGAGAAGCCCGGAGAGAAAGCAGAAATGAAGCAAGGGCCCATTTCCCACGTTGTTCTTGGCTCCTGTCTGCCCCAGAAGACTTAAGCGAAGACTTCCAAAACAAAGAGATTGTCTGTGTAGGTGCCCAAATAGCCAACCCACGCATATATGCACACTTGCGCACAGACAGAGACGCACTCACGCTGGGACATAAAAAATGTTATTCTAAATCCTTCTAAGTGCCTATTTAAGCAGCTGTTTTCTGTAAACACTGGCTCCGACAGCAGAGCTCGGACATTTGCTTTTGGATTACTCTCAATTATATCATAATTACCAGGACTCGGTCTGGTTGTCAGCAACAGCAACCAGAAAATATAGCTGTGAATTGCTGCCGCTTTGCCAGCACAAACAGCCGGCCCGCTAATCCCAACACGGCTCTGTGAAAATTGCCTGTGGCGGGATATTGCAGAAACATGACGGGGTCATGCGGGACGGTGTACGACCCACACGATGGAGAGCCTTCTGTGGTCGTTGAGCTCCCCTCCCATCTGACCCATTCAAAGCATGCGCTCATTGACCCGCGAGACCTTTTTTTTGTCCTTCCTGAGAAAATCATTACTGAAAATCTTTACGGTGGAAGTGGGTCAGGGTCTGGTCCCACAGCGAATCTCATTTTAAAGCACATATTGACCCCTTTCACACACTTTTAACCTTATAGTTGTTGACCCTTTTAATGTCTTGATCCTCGCAGTGGGAAATGTAGACGGTTAACTTGGATGTCTTAGCTAATGAGCCGGAGTCATTATCTGAGGATTACATCCAACAGGTGCACAGAACCCTGCTTAACAAGGCCCTGGTCTTGTATATTTGTCTATATTGTAGCCATAAGTCTGCAGTTACTGGCCTGCTAAAGAACACATTGTCTGCGTAGATCAGTTGTTTATTGAATGCTGAAGTAATGGTTATTTCAAGAGGGCAAGCATCATCTTGTTAAGATGTAATTAATTTCTGCATGCATGACCTCTCCAGCTCCGGGGTTGGGTTGAAGCTAAGAAGAATAATAGCGCCAAATTTAGCAGTGGGGCTACACACATTTTTGGGGGCTATGTTGGTCCCAGATGTTTAAAATTCTGGTGTAAATTCACTCTCACAATAAGAAATCAGCCAATATTTAATGGTTTTGTGCAAATGTAATAAAAATGGTTTAATTCTAAACAGAACAGAAAATGCATCATCTAACTCAACTCAACAGAGATAAAAGATAATGGGTGCCTTTCAGCAAACAGCTGCAATCATGACTGTGTCACCAAAAACATCAGTGACTATGAATTAAGATGTCCTATTTTGCAAAACACAAGAGAGATTTTTAAGAATTGGACTATTTTATAATCTTTGATTGGTCCAGCTGATTTGTTTTAGCATAAAATTATTAAACCACCAACGACACTTAACATTTTTGACTGTCTGGCTTTGCTTAAAGCTGCTATAATCAATATTTTTCTACTAACAATAAATCATATTACTACTTTTAGGTGAGAGGGGTCACTGGTAGTGACGATCCCACAGAGAATTATCACCAAACTGCAGTTCCTTTCAGCTATGGAGCTTTAGAGCAACTTTTGGCTAATTGTTTTTCTGTGTTTTTTTTCGGCCCACAACTTAACTACTTTGGTTCCCTCTCATAGCATAATTTTTGGGCCACAGAAAAAAACAACATTTAAACAATTGAATGCCACTTCCCCAGCTCTAAATGACAAGGATACAAAGTTAGCTGGTGAACATAGCGAAGCATTTAGCAGCTAAAGGAGCTAGCTTGGTTAGCAGGAAAGTTGTCCAGAAATTAGATTCCTGGGCAGTTAGCTACAATAGCTAATCCAGGCTGCTAGTTCCTGTGTTTACTTTCAGTAAGACTGTGTTTAAGAGTTTAGGAGTATTTTTTAGGTTTATTTGGAAAATGTAAGAAGGTTTCTCCAGTTTGTCCTGACACGCAGCGTTTTGCCAGACTCCTGAATCTCTACAATGGAAAAGAAAAGTAGTTTTAATTTCTTTAATCTGCATGTGACATCTTGAGAACCATAATGAGGTCATTTAGAGAGCTCTTAGCTATCTGTAGTGGATCTGTAGTGTTACTCATAATCCCATTGCATCTATTGAAACCACAGCGACTTGTTACAGGTATGATCGACCGTCTAGCAGACTGTCGTCGCTCAGGCTACACTGTCTGTTTGAGGGTAGAGTTAACCAAAGCATACCGCTGCTCCAAAGACATGTCACTTTCTTTCTCCTCTGATCTGAAGCCACATCTTTCTCTCTCTGTCTGAGCTCTTTCTTCACGCAGCGCCTCTGACTGTGTTTGATCCGGAGGTGTGACACTTTCCCAGTAGCCCACAGGTATCCGTTACCCAGCCAGGGGGCCTTGGCGTGCCGCCCACAGCCCTAACTGTCTCAGAGGGCACAATAGAGGGATGCCGTGTGAGGATCTCCTCTCCAGTCCTGCCAGACCCGGTAACCCCTTGCTGCCACCTGCACACCAACGGACCCCTGGGGAGGGAAGAGCGCCTCCATGACTGATCTTTCTTCTTATCTTGATTGTATGTCGAAAGAGAAACAGTCAAGACTTGGCTCACATCATTACCGCCTGTGTTCTGTTTGGAACTGTGCACATGTGTACCGAATTTCACCTAATTTTCATTTGAGATCTTGTATGCCCCGCTTGTCTTATATATCAATGTTCCCTTGGATGCATGTCACTTTATTACTTCAATTAAACCAATGCATTCCTAATTGTGTCCAATCATTTTGACCAAAATAAAATAATGAATAATTGTATCTACTATTTCTTTAATTTCTTGATATTTGCATGCCTGTCAATACTAAATAGCAGGCAAATAAATGAACTAGAACAAGGGGAGGCATGGAAGAGAATATCCAGGGAAGATAAACTGTGAACTTTTTCTACTTTGCTGCCATCTAGTGGCCTAAATCTGCAAATACTAGGAAGGAATACTCATACAACGTCAGCAATAGGCAAAGCACAGATGATCGGTTTGGCCAGCAGTGATACTGTCATAACATCTACATTGTTATTCAAGTTACTATATTATGATTATTAACTACTTAAATTAACGAGATCCTTGAACTGAATTGATATCTTCTTATCCACGGAGATCGAAGGACTACAGCTCAGTTAAACAGTATTAGCATGTTAATTGGCACTCTGCTCACACAAAAATGGTCTGTAGCTGCGTTAAAATCAATGAATAAAGAATTAATTCCATTGTGCTTTCATTGAGAAATAATCCACCGCAAGATTCTCAGGTGATTTACAACATCAAGTTAGGACACTGAACCAAAATGACTCTGACTATGTCACTTTGAAATGCATTTACGCAAGGTGTTGAGTCAGAGTAGCGCTCAGCCATGTGCATGGACATACTCAACTGAACTGTATCGGTCTCATTTAGCTGTGCTGTTCCAAAAGTTTGTCACTTTGAAATGTTAAAAGTATATTTCTTCTTTCATGGACACATTTAACATGTCTTCACTTCAACTGTTGATTTCTAACCCTTAAAACTGGACATTAAAACACAATCATTTCCACTATTTAAAATAGGTCGACCCTATACTGTAATCGTTATAAGCCCATCATCATTTATTTTAGAAGGTTTAATATTACAGAAAAACTGAAGGCTAATTATTATACCCCCTGAAAACCCAGGAGTATGATAGAGTTCATCATGTAATCCCAATGACTCATTATTCTTGATCGACTGGTTGTACTTTGCTTTCCATCACACCACACAAAGCCTGATCAAAGTGATTCAAAGAATATGACGTGGACAATAAAATATGAGCAGATCAATGTCCATAACAACGTGATATCTGTGTGTGTGTGAGAGAGAGGCCTATATTCTGTATGTTATACTATAAATACCAACTAACTTAAACTCTTCTTCTGCAGACATTCCTTCAAACAGAATCTTATTAAAAATTAGAGTCTGTGGTTTACTGCAGCCAACATTTTCATATGGGGTCTATTTGAGTCATACGAGGGCTGATAAATGGGCCCAGACGGGTTCATCTACACAGAATCTAATGTGTCAGCCAACTGGAGAATCTGATCTCAGACCGTGTTTCCTCATCTGGCGTCCAAATGTGTTGAATAAACGATACTGCCTTAACACTTAATTTACATTTTTAATAACATAGAAATTCAGCAGAATTGAGCACTGGCGCATTGAAAAAAATAGGGAAGTGCTCTCGAAGTCAAAACAGGGTCACACATCTGGCTCCGATGAGCTACTGGCAAACACAGACCTGTTCATCGGTTCACGCTGATGTATGGTATTTATTCAAGCCGTTAAGTGAAGTCATCAGAAATGTATTAAGTGAGGTGTTAGGTTGGTCACATTTCCTGCATTCATTTAAAAAACATCATATATGTTTCTCATAAATAGTATGACCTCAAACACACTGGCTGTTTTTAGTCTCATTTCTTTTTAACTTTGAAAATACATGATCCAGTTCTAAGAAAATCTATCCGATCTAGGATTGTCCACCATCGTCTATTATCTCTTCCAATGTTTTTTTTTTAACCATGATGATTGTCTCAGGTATGTAAAGCATATGGCTTTGGGCCATGACATGAGAGTAAGCCCACATGGGTCCCAAATGATGAGGCCTGTGCCACACAAAGTCCTCAAAGCTGAGTTTAATAAACAGCAGACACATGTCTCCAGGGCTTGTGAGTCACAGGGACAATCACAAAGTCCTGATAGCTTCATGTGCTTCACACGTTAGTCGTCTGTGATACATTTGATTCATCGCAGATCTGTTTGAGAACACAGAGAAACTAAAGCACGATATCATTTGAAGTGATAAGGACCTTCAGCATTGTCTCAGGGCCCTTTTTTTTTAGCAGACGGGCCAACTTACCGTTGTTCGCAAAAGTTAATAGTGTTTAAAAATGGCAGGAAAACTGAATAAATATGATCTATTATGTGGCCTACTCGTGTACACTAATGCACAGAGAATGAGAGGAGAGCGGGTCCTCTTGTACTTTATGGAGGTTATGTACTTTCATCACTAATCTCAGAGCTGTGGTTACTGTAGGACTTTGTTTTTCAAGTACCGGCCTGTAGCCTACTTGAGCAGACATGAACAATAATAACGGTAATAAAATTCATTTGATCAAAAAGAAAAATGTGGCAGGCTTGTGTAATATTAAGAAATCAGACTTGTCTTGTGTGTCATAGCTTGTGCGCGTGACTGCCGGTCAGAGAGGAATTCCCCCGACTGAACTTTTACCCGTTCTACCTTTGCCCTAGAAACGTTTCTGTCGCTTACGTCAAAGTGCTGCGCCACATCTCGCGATAATTGCAGAATATAAATACAGCCGCTGTCGCGTTGGAGTTAGTATCAGTCATTTCATTGACAGCTTGGAAACGCTTGTAACTACCGGTGAGTCTCTACTTGTCTCTTTAAAGCTACTTTGTAAACGGCGTCACAGCTGTAGTCCAGTTGTTTCTGTAACAAAGCCACGGGACCTGTCATTATACTATAATAACTACTGTAATAGTACCTTGTTCTTTTGAGTGGAGACGTATAATGTTGTGTTTTATCTCTCTACAGGTTTTTGTTTTCAGCAGAAATGGCAGCAGCTACAGTTATCGCAAATCAGGTGAGTTTGCTACAAAGAATCAAATCTAATAAAGGATATTTAGCCTATTTTCATCATATTTGTTGGAATGTGATAAAAGAAAAAGCTGCTTTTGGCCATTTAAAAGTCAAGAAATGACTAGAAAGTAATGACACTGTAATTCCATTTATTCCATTTTTAAAGTTTGGAAAATTGTCCAGTTTTCTCTATTATTACTCTCATAGAAACAGAAAGACAGAGCAGCATATGTAAGCCTCCTATTCTGTTATTTCCTTACAGAATGTGGTGGAGAGGGTGACCAGCCTTCCTCTGGTGAGCTCCACCTATGGCTTGGTGTCCAGCGTGTACTCCAACACCAAGGACAACCACCCATACATCAGGACTGTGTGTGAGGCGGCTGAGCAAGGAGTCCGGACCATCACCTCCGTGGCCCTCACCACTGCTTCACCCATCATCGGCAAGCTGGAGCCTCAGAGTAAGAGCCCTCGTAGTGTGGATGTTAGATCACCTGCTAAGTCACCAGTCACTGCCAAGCGTACTGGATGTCAAGACAGAATCTGAAACTGTGAGGGTGATTATGTGCTGACCAGCTGAGTCACACAGAGCTTGAAACAGGAAGTTCAGGTCAGACTGCTGGTTCCTACTCATCATGATCTTTCACCCGTTTTTCCAGTTTTATTCCCAATCATCCTGATTTGAGCCAACAAAACGTTATGATCCCCAAATCTTTCACTTAAAGGAACATTGACTCACTTTTTTTTTCCACAGCATTTTCAGATTCTATTTATTGATTGACATCTTTGTTACAGCTTGCCTTATTACATCTTATTTATTGTTTTGCCTTCAGTTGCCATTGCCAATGACCTGGCCTGCAAAGGTTTGGACAGGATTGAGAAAACCTTGCCGATACTTCACCAGCCATCTGAGCAGGTATGTTCTGGATTAATGATCAATAGCATGCGCAGTTACATGGTGTCAAAGGTCACAGCAGTTACAATCAAGCAAAATTGCACAACTTCATAGCCGAACATTTGATGTGGAGTTGATTTCCTGCAGGTTCAGTCATGACCTACGTCCCGTCTTTTTACCTTTGAACTCATTCTCCGCAGTTAGTTAAAATAAAAAGTATTTGCTCATGATTTCATCCCTGCCCAGATCGTCTCCAGTGCCAAGGATGTGGTAACCAGCGCTAAGGGCGTTGTGACGGGCACAGTGTCCAGTGCCAGGGCCGTGGTCAGCGGGAGCGTCAGCACAGTGCTGGAAAGCAGAGTGGTCCGGCTCGTGAGCAGCGGCGTGGACACGGCACTCAGCACCTCGGAGAGTCTGGTGGAGCAGTACCTGCCTCTGACGGAGGACGAGCTGGGTGAGACCTTCATCTGGTTTATCGCATGACTATTGTTACTGGTGTGGTAGCCACAACCAATGATTTATCTTCCATTTAAAAAAAAAAAAGCTTGGCATTCTGGCTACAAATGTCTAAATAAGCAAAATGTGAATAAGTAAGGCTAGTGAGATTAGGCTTGTTTTTCTGTAACAAGCGGCATCAAAGGTCAGTTATTAACAGGCAGCTGGAGCACATTGTTCAGGGTGGATTTAGTCCAGCTCCCAGGAAAACAGGACTTGCGTGCTTAATCATGCGCTTCATCCTTAAAGGAGCTTTTGTTTAGAGGGAAGTGGTGTGCAGAAGTTTATAGCAAACAATCCTGTAAAACTATTTTAGTTTAAAAGGATCCGTTTTAAAGGATTGACTGGTGAATAACTCAGTTTTTCATGGATTTAAACCCTGCAGATACTTTAACATGCAAAACTCAGCAGCAATTCGTAGCAGACACTCTTATTTCATTTAAAAACACAAAGCAGTTATACTTTTACCTGTACCCTTTAAACCTTAAGTCAGTCAAAAATAACAGAAATGAAAGTAATCCTCTGTTGCAATTTTAATGAGTCGTTTCATGTTTCCCTCCCTTGCGACAGAGCTGGAGGCAAAAACTGTGAAAGGCTTCGACGACAAAGAGCCAAGCTACTACGTCCGCCTGGGTTCCCTCTCCACCAAGCTCCGAAAGCGGGCGTACACCAGGGCGGTGGCCAGAGCCTGGGACAGCAAGCAGCGGAGCATGGAATTCATCTCCGAGCTCAACTCCACCGTGGACCTGGTGGGTCTCCTTAAGGAAGCTCAACATTCTGCCCTCAAGGAAATCTTTTTAAACAGACAGAAAATAAAGATTTAAACGTTTGTTTTTCTAGATTGAATATGGCAGAAAGAATATCGACGGGGCTAACCAGATGGTAAATGACAAGCTGACCTCCCTGGCGGCGCGGCGGTCCGACGGGCCAAACCAGCAGAACGGTCACGAGGCAGAGGTAAGAAATATGCAAAGAGCTAACATACTTAAGATGAGAAGCACACACTAATAAGTGTGTCAAGGTTATTTATATGGTCTCATCCCCTCCTCTCAGGTTATCGAGTACCGCACCTTGAGCCTTGCCCATTCCCTCACCCAGCAGCTCCAGACCACGTGTCTGGTCCTCGTCTCCAGCCTGCAGGGCCTCCCCAACCACATCCAGCAGGAGGCGCTCTCCCTCAGCCGCTCCGCCACGCAGCTCTACGTCGGTTTCAGCAAGGCCAGCTCACTGGGAGATCTGCCAGACAGCGTGCTGACCAGCAGCAAAGTCCAGCTGGGCAAAATCAAAGATTCCCTCGACAACGTCATGGATTATCTGGTCAACAACACGCCGCTCAACTGGCTGGTAGGTCCTTTCTACCCCCGGATGGCCCCGGAGACGACTCGCCCGCCGGCTTCTGCTCCCGGCAGCACACCGGCTTTGCCCTCCAGCTCTCCCTCCACCCAGTCACACCGAGAGGAGCCCATGGAAGTGGAGATGGACACACTTCATTCCCAGCAGATATCCCAGTGATCCATTACAGCTTTATGTTCAGAGTAATATATTCCTCTTTGTAGGCAAAGGTTTGACTCTGCCATTGTTCCATGTCAAACACTATTTTAGACTCTTTAATTCTTGCTGAAATCTCGTTTTTATATGCTAGCCAGTCTAGCAAAACCTGTAAATCTCTCTCTTCTACATAAACTCTTCTGGAATCCAATTAAATAATTTGTTTACACTTGTGATAAGCATTCTCATTTTTTAATTTTACATACCAGACGCAAATTACACTCACAATGGTAGAATGTTCTGCTTTATTATAGATAAAAAAAAAAAAAAAAACTTCTATAAATTAATTGAATGAAAGTAAAATGTTTAACATATAATTAAATTAGAGGAAAGCCTGTTCACAGTGGATCCTTAGTCATCGCTGGCAGGCGACCTTGCCTCGACAGATAGTCCATCAGACTCTGAAATCCCAAAATCAAAAAGGCACATATCAAATGTTTAACAAAGTACTCGCGTCACATTTTAAAAAAGGAATGCGTATTACCGTAAGCTTCTGAATCTGGCACCACGCCACGTCATCCAGCACGTCCAAGTTGATATCAGCCTTTGTCTCGTCAGAGAAGCACACACTCTGGGAAGGAAGAGAAGAACATGTAGAACACATACATATTTGTGTAAAATCTGATAATCCAGGTCTATTTTAACACGTAGCAATAAGTCTCTTGTGGGCTGGAAGGGTTTCAGTGCTTTCAGTGTCTCACAAAGCTTGGGAAGTTCCATTGGTTTGAATGAAATAATGAAAAAGCATTGCTTCCTCAAAGGCTGGTACCAAGTGACCAAAGATTTAAAAAAACAAACGAGTACCTGTCCCTGTGCTGTGGTTACAGTGATGTGTGCAGCAGAGCCCGCCATGGAACAATGCAGATCACCAGCGGAGACAACAGACCTGGGACCGCACACAAGATTCACACAACTTATTTAGTTAAATATATTTGTACAAGTGCAACTCTTGACAACAGGTTTTGCGCCACTGAGGGCAGTAACAGACCTGAGTTTAGGTTGGCCATTGGTCTTGGTCACGCAGCTTCGAGTTCTTTTGGCAGAGACTGAAGAGTCCCTGTAGAAAATAAGTGCAATCTTATATTCCATACTCCTTTACCACACGTAAACACAACACCTTAACCTATAGTATTTACCTGAGATTTCCAGCGCTGCTACTATTGACTAGTGGTCTAGTCCTTTTTGTCCCCTTTCCTCCCTAGAATATAGAGAAAAATAAAGTAGGCAAACCACAATTGGATAAAATTCTAGAAGCTATGCATTTGTTTATAAGTTGTGTCATTCAAAGCACAAGTTAAAGCCAGTTTCTCTCGCTGATGTGTGCCAACATTAGCCGCTACATTGCTTACCTTAGAGGCCTTGGATGAAGACCTCTGGACTGGGGTGGACTGACCCGGTGAGGAATCTGTTGATTTTACTTTTTTTTTATTTTTTTTTTTTAAAAGAAAGCACAGAAGATTCCTGTTATAACAAAAGTTGAATTTCAAAAACAGGATTTTAAACTTTGCTTTTCACAGTCAAAATAAATGAGTTACTTGGTTTAGAAGGAAGTAGTTGTACCTCTTTTGCTGAGCGCCCTCCTGAGGGGCTGCTGCTGCTGCATCTCCAGGGACTCATTCTGCAACAGGTGATAATCAGGACAGTTATACATTTAAAAAAAAAAAACTCTAGATGGCAGCACGCGCGACTTAACGGACTCACCTTCATGGCAATTGACACCTCACTTGCTGAGATTTCCTCTAATGGAACAGATAAGGTGATGAAATAAACACGACAGGAATGACTGTCATCTTCACTAAATTCTGCCACATAAATACAATTGACTTGACTTCTATGAGTGATGGCTCACCGCTTATTAAATCCCCTATGCGCGTCTTTCGAAGAGAAGGGGGTATCTTCATCAGTTCCACTTTGAAGGCCTTGTCCACTGCGGCCAATAGGTTCTCCTTTTTGCCATACAACTCGTTCAAGCGCTCCTGTGCTGTGAGAGGGGGGAAAGGTCGCCATGTTTAGGACCATGGTGTTGTTTTGATGTGAAACCTGCTATCTGACCTGCAGTCACTGCCAAACCTTCTTTCTCAAACTGCAGAATGAAGAGATCCAGTCTGCTCTGTCGCATATCCCGGCTCAGCTGTTCTTTATTCGGGGCCTTTCCTGTGTTTCTCGTCCGCGTCGTCGACATCTTGCTGTCCCCTCCTCTCAGTACGACTGCTCCGGGCCGGTTCGTTAATCCCACACCTGGCTGCGGAACGTCTAATTAAGATACCCATGCGCGTGTCGGCATCACTCATGAGGTTCTAAGAGCTGCGTGTGTTGCGTGGCGGAAGGATACACTGAGTTTATTTTATTTTTTTAAGGGGCCCTTTTGTGTCATCACTGAAAATTCCTAATGAAGAAGCATTATGACACCAGAATAAGGATTAGTTTCAATGCATGTGCAAAGTTCATTATGGGAGAAGAAAAATCCATTATTTAGGAAAATAAAATGACATTCAAATCTTTTCTTTGTACCCACTGTGAGGATGGGGCCCTACTTTTTGAATACTACTTACGCATTTTGGCTATTCCAAGATATTGCAGCTTGACAATTAGTCTACAAGTGCAGCCTCTCTAATGCAACACTAAATAAAGGCAAAAGTAGGCATCCGATTTTCACAGGCTGCAGCCATCACATAAAAGTGCCCCGTTGTGTTTTTTGGGATATGGTTTCCATTGCAGTCCTACATGCACTCAAAAAGACAGGAGAAAAAAAGCTGGCCTTTTGGGCACATCAAAATAAAGGTGCCCTGCATTTGTAAAGCGCTCAGGATGTTCTGGAAAATATCAAGAGTTGAATTTCTAGCTGTAAAATGACCCTCGATTATCAGACCTGTAGTCACTGTAATATAGATCCTGGGTGAAGAGCAAGTGATGGAGGACGAGATGAAGGAGATGAAGGAGATGTCATCTAGGAAAGGAAGAGTTGGGAGGATATGGAGGTGGTAATGAGAGAGCGTGACAATTTACTTTGGAGGGAATTTGATGATGACCATAAAATCAAAAAAGGAGTCAGGACATCAAGGCCTTCGCAGAAGTATTGACAAACTAAAAGCAGCCATCAGAAAGATTTCAAAAATAACATGAATCACCGGAGCTTCTCACACGCGGCACAGAACAAAACAAATCCTTTTCAGAATAGAGGCAAAAAAAAAAAGGGATACATTTTGTTTTTCAATCAGTTCACAAACTCGTTTTATTGCAGCGCACATAAGTGTAGACATTCAATTCCTTTCCACAGGACGGTAAGAGGTCACCTAAATCTATTGTTACAGAACAGTCTCTTCTGTACATCCTCTGCCATGTGGAGGTCAGATTTACAAAGTCAGTACAGGATGGGATCCCTTAAGACGGATTAAAAGGGGAAGGGAAGGCTGTTAGTCATAAAAAAATGCTAACTTACACTGTCTGCAATCCAAATGTCAATGATACAAAAATAAATAATTGAGAATTATGTTTTGTGTCGGAGCAAAGAACTACTGTATGTTAATTGTTTTCATGTGGTCTCATCTCATCCTCACCCTGGGTTAAGGTCAGGTTTTAATTGATACAGTGCAAAATATCATCGCTTCTGTACAAAGCCAGTCTCCCAAGTCTCCAACAGGACCATCTACACCCACCTCCCACCAGCTCATCATAGCGCTCTGCTGTTCTCCGGTCCGTCTCTGCATTTACTGGAATGTCGTGCTGTGAAATTGTTTCTTTCTTTAACGCCGTGTCAGCAGTACTGAAGAAGCCCCTTGCAGCATAAAGCTCTAATTGCTACCACTAACCATAAAAGCAATCTCGTCTGCAAATGGTATACCCAATTTAAAAAAAAATAAACTGGTTGGTTCTCAGCTAGATTAAGGAGTAGCCCCAGTACAGTTCTAATTCAACATTACAATAAGGCATATTAGCTGAACGAGTAAAGTATATTATTGTTAAAAGACGCAGATATTAAAAACAACAAGTTGGATTGAATGCTCGGTCAGCTGTCCGTCCCCGCAAGAGAACACGTGTCTTTGTTTTAACATGTGGGAATCTGTAGCGTCCCGTCGATGCGTTTGTTTTAGAATAGCTTCCTTCAATCTGCTGATTTCATTCTGTTGCTGCAGAGATCGCTAATATTTCTTTAAGACCTGTTTTGATTGCAAGGCATCTGGAATGTTGCAGAATCCATTTTAGTGATTGATAATTAGTGATTGTCCTCAGTCCTCCCCCGTTTACACGTGTGCTCCCCGATGCATATTTACACAGACAAGAGAGCCGCGCTCTGAACCTGCACATTTACAATGAAACAAACTTCAACATTCATTAAGACTCGGATCACACAAACAGTCACGGCATCGAGGATAAAACCCGGCTTTCAGATTTCTCCCCCAAAGTAAACAATATGTACAAAAAGACGGGTGGACATGAGTTACTGTTATTTCTTGTTATTTTTTTCAAAAAGTGCACAAACGAACAATCAGGGTACAGTTCACAGTCTCAAACAACTTAGACTGATCGAATGGGGGGAGACAGCTGGGACAGATTTAGGCAAAGTGGGCAAAAAGGCTACAAGACAGGGAACGATTACACACACACACACACACACACACACACACACACACACACACACACACACACACGCGTGCACACACACACACACACACACACACAACAGGGGCAGTCGATATATTCTGTACAATGATTTATCAATCTATACACCATCTGTAAAGAAGCACACCTCAACTAGTCCCAAAGAATTCACTGCAGCTCTCCAAGCCATTTACAGAAACAGTCCCTCCTGTAAGTAGCTGCTTGGAAAGCCTCTGAAAAGCATCATACGGTTGTAAAAAAAAAAAAAAAAAACAAAGCAGACGGTGGGCATCTTCCAAGACGAGCGGAAGAAGAAGTACCATGTTCGGGCGACTGGAGGTGTTTCAACACTAAATCATTTTGCGCTCACACCCCGGCCCGCCACCTGTCCGTCCTTCCTGCTGACGCACTTGTTGACCAGTCAGAATTTTTCTTTTTTTGTGTGCGGCGTGTCAGATGACGGGGGTCCCGAAGCATTTAAGGCAGCACTGGACGCTGGGGCTGGGCAGTAGATCGATGCGGTGCAAAGACTTGAGCTGCTCGGCGCTCAGTTCGTCGTAAGCCAAGCGGTACTCCCTGTCGAAGGCCTCTGCAGGTACACAAGAGAGGTTCACAAAGTCAGAAAAGAGAGGAAATATAACACCGTCTGTCTGAAATGTAATAGTTTCATTTATGGAGACCATTAAAAGGCTAAATGATACAACCTTCAGATGGTGGTGTGATGGAGCTGGTTGATTTAACTTACCTACGTCGATGTTCTCCTTCCCCAAAGCCACCAGAGAGAGGAACAATATTTCTCTATAGATACTCCTGGGAGAAACACACAGGACACAGAACATGAGGTGATTTCATTAACATTACAAGAATATATATGTCCAAATGGTTGGAAAAATTTTGAACCAACAAGAAGAAGTCAAAAGTGCTTCAAGAAAGGTTCAATTGGACACATTTCTAAGAAGGACGACAAAGACGGACCTCTGCCTTTTGACACCCTCTGGGCGCCGTTTGATCTCTCGGATCAGCAGGTTGATTGGCCCGTAGACGTCGTTGGTCTGGATGTTGCGGACAATCGTGTTGAGGAGGGTACGAATCTCCTGGTGGTCCGTCGGAGCCAGCATCCCCTTCTTCTCCACTGGAAAACAACACAAGAGCGATCAGAAAGACTGTTATTCTATCCTTTTTAGTAAGGAGTCTTCTGGCCAACAGTGACATTGTGACTTTTCTTGCCACGATTTCAGCTAATATTAAACCCATAACAGCCTATCCCATGTGAAACATTCATATTTAGCCGCACACTTCCTTTGTGACATTGCAAATACTTGTCTTTGTCTCCCCCTAGTGGTGTAGGTAGTTTCTACAAATAATTAAAAAAAAAGACATTAAGAATCTTCATATAGTGGCATTAAAAGAGTATAATTCTGGATGTCAACACTCACACAAGGTCCTCCAGAGCTGGTAGAGGGGCTCTCCATGTTCCTGGTGTAGATTGATGTTGTCCCACAGGAGCTGGACGTATACCTGCTTCGTGTCCTGGGACAGTGACGTCAGGGGCAGCTGCAAAGATAAAACCGTGAGATATATTACGGCAGAAGAGACCACAAAGGAAACATCGCAACAGTCTTGTGTAAATTGTTTCGGACAGGGCGACAAATAATGATTGATGACACCCGTTAAGTCTCTCACCTGCACTCCCTTGTTGCAGTGCTCAGAGGTAAGGATGAGGCCAGGGAGGTGAGTGGGAAGGTCCAGGCGACGGAAATACCAAACCAGGTTCCAGAAGATGATGGGGTGCTGGCTGAGGAACTTGTGGGTGTAGATCACCTGGTTGGACAGAGCAGAGGAGCTCAGCAACTATGTGGCAAACGTTTGCTGTAAAACCGACAGAAGGATCGCGCATGTGTGTGTGTGTGGGAACTTTTACCTGATCGCCCTCGTTCTCCAACAGGGTCTCCAGCTCCTTGCGCAGCACCAAGGGGCTGAGGTACGGTACGGACACAGGCTTTGGGTTCGGCCTTTTAGTCCCCATGCCATCCTGACAAACACACACACACCGGTTATTTTTCACTGCAGCTATGGTGGTTTTGGCAAAATATCTACACACACTGGGGTTAGTTTTGTGACAGTGGGGAGGACTGACCGACGCCGCTTGCAGGCTGCAGGGCAGGCTGGTGGTGGAGACGCCGTGTCCAGGTCTCTGGGAGTAGTCCAGGCTCTGCAGCGGGCCACCGACGCTGTTGCTGCGCGTCAGTGACGTCCCACTGCAGCTCCGCTGCTTCCCCGCTGCCTGGTGCTCCAGGAGACCTAAGGGGTCCGACTGCACCGGCTCTGGAATCAGACTAGAAACACAACAGGCAAAGAGGACTCAGGAAAAAGGTTCTGCCACAACAAGGTGTTTAGCTTGAGGTCAATATGTTAGCATCGTCATCATCATCCTGGCCATGGCTTTCTCACATCCGGTGTCAAACTGATTTCACAACTTTGAGGGGCTTTCGTTTGGTGTGTACCTCGTATGTGCGCCAGGCAGATTGTCTGGAGTCTCCCTAGGATCCTCTTCAGGGAAAGCGATAAGGTCTGGTGTCTTAATGTCAGCTGAGCTGCTGGCTGTGGGCTGGGCACTGGTGCTGTGGATGCTGTCTCCTGAGGCACTGGGTTTCATGTAGAACCTGAGAGGGAACATGTTTCGGTTTGTATGAGACTCTCTCAGCTATATGATTCGTATTACTTTAATATAGGTACACAGGAGAAGTGGCAGATTCTTACCCGGTCGTAGTTCGCAAGTCGTGAAACTCGACGTGCAATAAGGGAAGAAAGGCTGTCTGACAGAAGGGACAGTTGGTGTTCAGGTTGGAGTCATCAGCTGTCCAGCCTGCCATTATCTCCTCGTCGTACACCAGGGCTTCACAAGAGCGGCACTGGGAGCAGCTGGACATCAGCACCTGTCAGCAAAGGAAATGTGTCCAACCGGTTAGTTACGGCCATGTACGTGCTGGCGTAGAAAGCACGGCAGGACAGAACAGTGCAGTTCACTGACCTCCAGTGCACAGTTCTGGTAAATGCTCGAGGAGGAAGCGTGATGTGAGGAGCCTTGCTCAGAGTCTGGACCCCTGCCTGCTCGTCCTGGAGTTGGATCTGCGGATAGAGACAAAAACAAAACTTTTAAAAAAGGAATTTCACATGCCAGCGAACATCAATCGAGCCCTTTTCTTTCTCTCCCCTCATATACGTGCGCTACAGAATGAGTGCTTACGTGTCTGGTGGGTCCCTCGGCCCGTGTCACTGCTGCCACTGCTGCTGCCCAGGCTGGTGCAGCTCTGGTTGAGACCGTTGGCCACCAACCCCGGGATGACGCCTCTCTCGGGGCCGTCATCGGCTTCGTGTGCAGCCAGCATGTGTTCATCCAGATGGGACGGGAAGCCGCCGCCGCCCTGAGCTTGATCTTCCTGCGGAGTAAAGTTAAACGTGATTAAAGAGAATTGCTCGAAATCGCTCACAAAATTCTGAAAAAAAAAAAAAATGATGCAGCTAATAAAATAAAAAACCCTCCTATAATAACACTCACCTCGTCATCCGAGTAGGAGTAAGCTGAAGCAACGGCTCCCCACACTTTGCTGGCCACATTGGCCGCCTGTTTCATGCTCGACCGAAGCACATCTATCTTAGGTCCCGACAAGAGGTGGTCCATCTTGATGCCTGAAATGGAGTTGATGACCGAGCCCAACGACCCGCCCTGGGAGGACTTGACCAGCGCCGTCAGCGAGGACGATCTCGGACCGGGGCTACCCGTTGCGCTGCCGGGGATCTTCGTCTTTGTTGTGAAAGTCTTGGAGCGAGTAACAGGGCTGCGCTTGGGTGTGTCGCCTGGGGAGCCGGTTGGAGTTTTGACAGGAGGCACGGGGAGGCTAGACCTGCGCTCCAGAGGCTGTTTGGGCTGTGCGGGGTCAGTGGAGTCTCCCTGGGCCTGCTGGAGCTCCATGCTGGAGGACTTCACGCTCAGGGGGCTTCTCAGGCTCATGTACATTTCGATTTCCTCGGCCAGGTTGCGGGACACCACAGCGGGCACGGAGCGCGGCGGCTCCTGGCTGCTGATGGAGGCCGACTCGTCGCTCTCGGTCACCAGGAGGGAAAGTGGGTCAGCACCCACCTCCACGTCCGCCCTCTCCAGGGTCGGCACCTCGCTAGTTTCAGTGTGCTTCCTCTCTCGTTTCACCATTTTTAACTCAGTCCCGTCTAGCTCTTCATCCTCTCCCTTCCCTTCTTCTGCTGCCGCTCCCGCTCCTGCTGCTGCTCCCTCTTCCTCTGGCAGCTTCACTAATGTCAAGCCCTGATTGTCTTCAGGCTCTTCCTCCAGGTCTTTAAAAAGTGCTTTGGACACAATATTCGGGGGTGGACTTTGGCCTGCACAGAGCGCTGCCGCCAGGATTCGGGCATCGGCGCCCATCTGACTGGCCATGTGGTCCACGCCTTTCTCCAGGAGCATCCCGGCACGGGTTTCAGCGCTGAAGCTACAGCTGCGCTCACCAAAGGACTTCTGCCGCTGCTGTTGAGTCTGGTTAGCCACACCCCCCGATGGCAGCGAGGCGTCGTCTTCTGGGAGAGACACGTTATCAGTCTTGCTGTGTCTCCTGAACAGCTTCCCTGTACCTGCAGAACGCACACAGATACAGTGAGCGTTGTCCTTTTTCGACACGGGGATGCAATAACAAAACAATCGATCCGTCATTTGAAGTCGTAGAAGTGACAACATTTCTGACTGCAATCTAAAACCATAAAAAAAATAAAAAAAAGTTTCTTAATTAGACTTAAAGACCTCCTCTTTTCTCCTCACCTGCTTCCCTGCCGCCATCAAAGCACCCCGTGGACAGCTTCACAATACTGGGGACAGGCGAGGGGACATCAACAGGACTGGGGGGCTCTGCTACTACTACAGCACTGTCCACTGAGCCAGCAACGTCACCTTGTGGTTAAAAACGTACATTGTCAAAAGAACAATATAAACGCACAAAGAAGAAACAGGGTTTCTACTGCACACACATTTAAATGTAGAAGCACTGGAATGAGAGAAGCTTTTCTTACCGTTATGCTGCGCTCTGGAAATGTTTCTCTCCTCAGTGGACAGGACAGCTGAATGTGAGGCCTCCGCCAGCACCTGGTGTAACTCATCCTTGGAGCCGTAGCCTTGGTCAGACTGCCGTCCTGCGGAGCACACAAGTCACACAAACCATGCTGTAACTGCTGTGGCCACCGGCGTCCCAGCCACTCCAGATCTCAGCAGCGGCCAGAGCCTCAAAGACGTACCTGTGCTGCAGTGGTTGTCTGCTGCGTCGTCCATGCCGTGGCTGTGGACGAACAGGTTGTGTTCCTCGCCGTTGACCTCACTTGAGCTGTCCGCACTTCCATGACTCAAACGGTCAGCGTCGGTGACTGCTGCCCCACCTATTGATGCTGCTAAAAGACAGAAGGACACAGACGGCAGAAGAAAAAAAATGGGTGAGAAACAAGGAAACAGACTGAGGAAACGGTAACAGTGTCGCCAATTATCCAGCCCTATCATGAAGTATATTCCATTCCCACCTGCGGTGGGTTCCTTCTTGGAAGGTGTTCGGTCCAGAGCGCTCTTGAACTGGGCCACTCCGCGAAGCACATTACGAAGCTTGGTCCACATAAAGAGGCCACTGCGGTTTCTGCTCGGCCATGGGCTCTCTAAGACGGCCTGCAGCGGGAGCAGACAGAAGGATGAGGACATGCGCAGGTAGTCTTAAAAAGTCTTAAAATAGTCGCTGATGTGGCTTATTGTAGCGCTTAAATTTGCTTTGAGCTACAATAAAGATATATTTTAGTAAAGCGCTGTAGGTGACCTTGTTGTAGTATCCATATGTGATGGCGTTCGGATGCACTCCGGCTTTCTTCATCTCAACCAGGACTCGCACGGCCATGACAGGAAGACCCCACAGACCACAGAGCTGCATCATCACTCTGTAACACACCTGATAACCACAGAGATAGAAACATGAAAAAAAAAGGTATTTCACCCAAGAGACAAAGAAGTTTAAACATGAATGTAATAATACATTAGTTCAATCGGACTGTACCTCATCCAGCACCTCCACCTCAGTGGTCCTCATCTTCA
This sequence comes from Pholis gunnellus, assembly GCF_910591455.1. NCBI lineage: Eukaryota > Metazoa > Chordata > Actinopteri > Perciformes > Pholidae > Pholis > Pholis gunnellus. The sequence continues at coordinate 9,600,169 of NC_136550.1, forward strand.
GGAGGACGTTGTACGCCTGCTGCATGGCGCGGCTTTTAGACTTGGAGAGTCGCACGGCTGCTGGCAGGCAGATGAACCACAGGCTGTAGCAGTGACTGAACAGACAGCGGGCCCACAGCGGAGGGTTGGAGTGGAAACGCTTAGCCATCTTGTATGCCAGCTTGATCTCCTGTTGGACACGGTGGACATTTAAAAGCATGAGTGGTTTGCGAGTTGATGACGGCGGAGGATAAAAAGAGTGTGACGGAACATCTAAACTGAAACATCTGGTCCCTGTAGGCAGATGTGTTCCAGTGACGGGGGCATTGCTGCTACTTCTGCCGAGCGTGACTGTGCGAGCGTGGGCCCACCTGTTTCGTCCTCTTAGCCAGCAGTGCAGGGCTGCTGGACAGACTGGCCCCCGCTGCTCTGCAGCTGAGAGCCGGGCGGCACTCCCTCGGGCGGTCGAACAGCTCCATATCCAGCCTGGGGAAACTTTTATAGCTGGGGGGGATGAGAAGTAGGATTAGTGCAAGGTCACGTGCCTCAGACTTTTTCTACTTTGGTATCAGCTTCACTACACTATAGGTATAAGACTTACGTGTATCTGGGGGAAGGTTCAGTTCCATCGCCCACTGGAGGTTCGGGGGGCATGACAAAAACAGTGTGTTCACTCTTCTGGGACTCGTCCAGCTCCAACAGTCTCGTGTCCTCAGATGACTCTCCTTCAACCTGCAGCAAGGATCGCATCCAGAGCCTTAGCGATACAGACTTGACTCTTACAAAAAGCGACCCCGGCAGGTCATTTCCTGTCTGATGGCAGGAAGTAAACAACTACAAGCGTAACGCGATCTATTATGCTTCTCCAGTGAAAGACGTTCTTTGATCGGCGGTTAGGATTCAAGGGTAGAAGAAAAGGAGGAAATGTCCATGCCCCTTGGTGAGAACATTTATCGCAGGGAGAAAAAGGTTAATCTAATTATTACCTTTGAATGTTAGTCACAAACACAGAAACAGCAAGGCGTGAGGAAATCTGATTACAGTGTAAGGCCAGTTTTACCTTGGTGCCCTTGTCGGTGATTTTATCAGAGGGAAAAAGCTGCAAGAAGAGGAAAGAGAGCAAAGGGACCAGAATGAATCAGAGGAAATTTTGGCTTCCTTACACTCCCCAGTGGACAAATGTTATTTTGCCAATAAAACATGAAACAAAGGGCCGTTCAACCTCCGGTGGAAGAGGGAAAAACAAAAAAACAGCATAAAACCAGGGTACGGCGTGTACATATCGGAGACCGGCATGACGCCGGTTAGGTAATCACCTTCTCGACGCAGTCGTCAAAAAAGGCCAGGCCAGTGTCCTTGTCACTGACAAAGGTGCACTCCTCGATGAAGCGGATGAATATCTGCGTCTTGGTGAGCTGGGAGTAGAACTTCTGGTGGGCTCGGTCTCTGCTTTTGAGAAACCCTGCAGGAAGGAAAGGACAGATTGTGTCGTCACTTCTGAAGTGCAACAGAAATCTACTTCTAAATATTCACGTGTCATTCTTACATTCACCTCAGCGTGTATTTTCTTTAAATAATGTGTAGCTGTTAAGACAACAGTAGTGAACTATGCTCCGTTAAAAGCCCTTTCCTTCGCTCCATCTGTATCGATCGCTCACAGTGAAGGTGAGTGGAAGCGAGAGCCAATTTCCCAGAAACAGACATCAGTGAAGTCTTTTTACAGCCAAGAAGAAAGCCGATTGATTTGTAAAAACACTTAAGTTGAGTGATGAGTTAAGATGCTCCTCGAAATAGAAATGCCAATAACACTCAACATTAGGTGATGCTATCGAAATTAAGGCCGGTAAATTATGCATAGGTTACAAAGCAGGGAAGCTGTCAACGCACCCAGGTTTCTATTGTAGAAACAAAACCATTACCTACATATTGATTTCTATGGTTTCAACCACATTATTTCGTTTTATTCACATCTTAATTTCCCCCTAGTTCCACATAGTTGAAAAGCGAGCCGTCAATGCCTTGCTCACCTTGCACGTCGTAGAGGGAGCCTGCAGCCGTGGCCTTTTCGGAGGGCGCCTGGGTGATGGGTTTGAGGTAGTAGCGGTAGCCCCTCAGGATGGAGGCCATGAAGCGAAGGAAGGCCTCCTGGATTTCCATCTCCAGGGCAGTCTTCTTCTTGTGCCAGGTGAAGTCCACCTCGTCCACTGCTGAGGTTTCCTGTGGTGTTTGAGGCACTGAAACTATACACACACACACACACACACACACACACACACACACAACAAATTACAAGGTCAATTTAAACAATTGAAGTCAATTCTGAGGACATTTACATTTACATATATAACTATGGATATAAGTATGGAGACCCGAAACTGACTAAATATAATACAAGACATATTAAAAATATAACTGAATGCCTTGTTAACTAAATCATTTAAATATGTGTATAAAGAAAAATAAAAGTATATTTTTTCAGTTGTTAAAAGAAAAGCTTGTACTTTTTAAAATGCATTTATCCTATACTATCTAATTTTATTGTTTTAAACTTTTCAATTTTTTTTGGTCTTGGCACACATTCAGTTATTTATCTCTTCTATATTTTCCTCACGCACAGACTGAAGGGTAAAGGAAACGTAGAGAGCTTTATATCAAATCTCTAAAATAGAAAGGCTGACTTCTACCAATGTGCTTTTATTTTCCAACTAGCTTAACTCATCTTACGTCTACTGATGATGCTCCTATGTTTCATTGTTTGATGTTGTAAGTTATTGCATTTCAACTAAGCTGTCTTTTTACCTTTCGTGAAGCACTTAGTAACAACATAATTGATTATATTCAGTTATATTTTTGACTTGTCTGAACCTTCATTTACATGTTGGGCCTCCAGATATAACTACAGGGGGTGGACAGAATAACATGGCCATACAAGATGAAATATAATGCAATAGAAAAAGTATTTTCTGAAGCTTCAGCTCTACGGCCATTTTAGACTTTATTGTTTGTGCTCGTATTTAACTTGATTATATATGAAGTTGTTCTTGATATTTTGTCCATTCCCTGTGAATGTATCTTTTGAGAAACAGGTAGTTGTCTGACGTGAGGTTTTTTCTACAAGAGGAGGGGAGACGCTGTTTGTACCAGTGGCCAGCTGGTGGTGCAAGTTGCTCAGTACGTTCATGAGACTCTTGCCGGGCTTCTTTGGCAGGTTCTTCCAGTTGCTGTGTCTCTTTTCATCAGAACTGTAACACACACACAACACCACAATGTCAGTAGGCTGGAAGTAACAGGATAACTGCACAACAACAATGTGCACTGTGCTCTTGGTTCAACAAATGTGTTGCTGCAATTATTTGAGATCGTTGAACTTTATGAGAGCCGTAAATATACAGTAAAACGCTGGCAGGGTTTAGTATCAAAGCACAGCATACAGGTAGATAGTGTTGGTGTCCAGATCCACACAGACAACATCGGGCGGGGGGTCGTAAAGGTCGAAGTAGCGGGAGTCCACGCCCACTATGAATGGAAGAGGAGCATTGAGGACGCCTGCGAGGGAGAGCGGGCACAGGGGGATGTAGGGACACTGCCACTGGAAGGGGAAGATCATCTGAGGAGAGACAAGAGAGAGAAGTCACAATTAAGCGCTTTACATTACAAGCTCTGGAGGTAGAAACATTGAGACACTTCAAATGCATTTTGGGAACTTTTAAAGATTTGGACATCCTGTGTTGTCAAAGAGACTCAGTTATGTTCATGAAACTGGAGGGTCACCAATCAAGTTTAAATTTAAACACATCTGTACGGACAGTACATTTCTAATGTGATCAGTAGAAGTGAAGGTCTGGCTGTTCAAAAGGAAGAGAAAGGGTGATAATAATAATAATAATGGGTGTATGGTGATTTCTATTTTGCCGTTTTAATATCTCCATCTTAGCGAGATCAAAAAGCAGCAGATGCTGCTAAAACTCAATCTCGCCAGTAGCACCACTGAACCCGTTTGCGTGGCGGATCATACTCACAGCCACCACAGCCTCGGCCACTCCGGTGAGCACGGCGGGCCGGAGCGAGTGCAGCAGGATCTTGCTCTCCAGCAGGATAAAGTGCAGCAGCGTGGCGCAGTTCTCCGAGCCCAGATTCATCAGCAGAGTGCCGTAGTCCGCCCCGCTGACAGGGAGGGAGAGCACAGGTGAGATAAGGGATGAAGGGAGTGTGAAAATACGGGGTTCTAACTGAGTTTGTAACTAGAGACAGATATTACACACATCTTAAAATATAACGCAATCCAACAAACCTGCAAGTCATACTTTGCTTTGTGATGCTCACAATGAAAATCCTCTGTTCTGACTGATTCAATTTGACAGACATTTCTAAGGATGTCCAGCAGTTTCTAATGTTGTTAAAGACAATTTGGCCATTACATTTCATTTGATCAGTGTGGCCAAGAGTCTACTTGATCCACGGTTTACATATGCCGTCATCTTGATGGGGACTTTTTCAGAACCTAATATGACCTTTTAGAAGGCTTGTTCATCGTGACTCAAAAAAGGGCAGCCACAGCAGTGGGTCACATTAAGTTGGAAATCATTTAGCAATTATTCTTAGTTTTAACAAAAGGCCTGACAATCCCCAATTTAAAAGTTTATTGTAAAAATCAATGTGTTAAGCATTGTACCTGAGTGGTAGAGGTGTACACACAGGCTGGGAGAGGACCAAGGTGTCGTATACCGAGAGCTGAGAGGAAATAAATACATAATGTTCATGTAAGGAAATATTCAAAACTCAAAATTGTACGCATGGTAAAGTATATATTTGACTCACATAATAATAAAAAAAAAAATAGAAAAAACAACTCACCTGGACCAATATTCTTGGCCTCTGAGGGGAAGGAAATGACACATTGTGCATGAAGTGCGAGATGTGCCTGTTGAGAGAAATACACAAAATGTGGTCTTCAAATTATCTTCAAACAAATGCAGCAGCCACCGCATTTAACCGATCAAAAGGTGAGCTTTGAGATGTGCATATTGGCATTAATGTCCCAAACAACTGATATAAAAAATGTCAATAGTTGCAAGCAGATTTTTACTTTTCAATCGGCAGCGGGTGAGGGCCGGAGAAGGAGAGCTTGTAGAGGAACATCAGGAACTTGCGGAAGGACTCAAAGAAGGGCCAGCGGGAGAGCAGGCAGATGCATTTATTGCTGTTTACGGGCCGGTTGGGGATCACCTTCTTCTCCACCGTGGTGAGCAGGCCCAGCTGGATCTTCTGCTTCTCGCTCAACTGATCCACCGGATGTGGCTCGTAGAACTGGATGGCTGATCCGTACACCTGGAGAACCAGAGACACAGACAAATTCATGAGGTACATTTGTGGTATTTTGGCTCCCTGGCCAGTTTAACTGAGATAGAAATCTGTTTAACAGGCTTTTCAACTGTAGCCCAATCCCAGCTTGCTTTTGGGTTGCCGCATCTCACCTTTTCACCAGACGAGATGGTTAAGACAAACGTGGAGAAGACGGGCAGAGGGTCAGGCGTGTTTGGCGCCCAACACTCGATCTTGGCGCCCATCGGCAGACAAAACAGAGGGACAGATTCTGACAGAGGAAAAGACTCGTAGTCCTCTTCTGGGTAACGGAAGATGAGACCTGGAGAACAAAGGGAAAAAGGAATAATTATGGCTTTATTTCTTTGCGAGGATTAACCAAAACAGGCTCTAAGGAAAGGGAGATCAGTGTTTTTCAGGTCAGCATGATACTCGGGTTTCCTTTTCAGGAAGTAACTGTTCTGCTTCACGGTGTAAACTGTTGTTTGGCGAGATGTCGTTCCAACAAGACGCACATTCTTCTGTGAACATGCGCATACACAAACAAGCCTGCAGACACACACACACATACTGGGCGTGGCAGGAAGTGCCGCTGTCTGAGATGAATACACAGCCGCCTCACAGGAAAAAGGGCCGGACAAAAAGATAAAGACGTGTGTGTCGTCGGCAACGGGTGTGTGAGCATGAACACTGATTATACGCGTGTAACACAGCGAGCTGTTCCAAAGGCCAAGCTGTTAAGCATTCAGTCAGTGGAAATGTCACACACACACACACACACACACACACACACACACAATAATTTAGAAATGCCAGCTGCAATAAATAAGAACTATCTCGTGCAAGATCACAGATGCACTGAAGGTGCCACTCGCTTGAGCTTTGAGACAAAGGCGTAACAGAGGCTGATAGAGACAGCACAGAGCTGCACTATTTCAAACTACACTGTGTTTTTCATATCAATACGTCAGAAAGACAAGTTATTATTATGGCAAAACATCTTTGACAACAATTGTTATCATAAAGGGAGTCTATCTACACCAGGAAATAGATGAATATGTTAGAAAAATATAAAAAAAACAAATAAAAAAAGACTTCTAACGTGGTAAACCATCAGAGACTTTTACTCACCAGCTTTGTAACTGATGGAATTGGATGCAGATACGGATTTCTTGTAACACAGGAACACATTGGAGCCCCACTGCAAGGTTAAAAACATACATTTTGAGAAATCTGTTCTCTAAAAGCTGATGGTGAAGTGCTCTAGCTGAAGAATCACACTCGGACTCACCATGCCACAGTTGAGGTTCTTGTCCACTTTGCAAAAGGTGTGTGGCGGTATCTCCCCTTTGCTCGTGACAATGACGCAGATGTCCGTCACCGCGAGGGAGTTCTGAGGCTGGACGGGCGGCGCTCGGCGTAAGGTGATGAAGATGCGCTGCGAGGTGGCGGAGCTGTTGTTGACGTTGGCGCAGCGGCCGTACGGTGTGGCCTGGATGACCTCGCAGCCCTGGATCAGGCGCTCCTTACCCTCGTACAGCACACTGGTAAGCGCAGCAATTATAATAAATGGTGTGAAAATGAAGATGGCAGACAGCAGAACAGTGCAATGACTCATGCCCACACATATTACAAAGCTATCAGAGACAATCAAGTGGCTCAGAGGGAGTGCTGCCCTGAAATCAGTTTTTTTTTTTATGCCAGGCATGGCTTTAATTTCTTAAACAACCTTTTTGCAATAAGACACATCATTTACACATAACAGTGCAAAACATAAGGACATTCGTGTCCCAACAACAAATCAAGAGTTTGAAAGAAAGAAGACTGTAAAATAGAAAAATATCGTCATTTCAGTGTGTTGCACAAGAAAAAAGAGACACAATAAGCAGGAGGCTGAGGCGTGGTTGTTCAGTGGCGAGGACGATCTGGTCTTCAATGGGTGACGTGATTCAGACCTATTTACCAACCGACTCATTCAAATCCCAGACAGCAAAGGGAAACTTTCATATCAAGATGCTCATAATCCAGCTAAGAGCAAAAATAAATGCAAGAATATGGATTGCTGGCCAAATGTTTTGTGCATCACCAGTTGCAGCTAAAAGTTGCAGTCAGGAAAGCAATCAGTTTCCCACTGTGTCGGATTATTTTCTTGTTTTTTTTGCATGACTGCAGGGCTTCTATGGCAGCATGCTCCGTGCGCTCCCATTCCATCTGGACAATGCCACGTGGGAGGCCAAAAGCAGCGACCGCTGCCCTCCTTAAAACTCATTTCTTTAATCTTGTGCAGGCCACAGGGCAGCCATCGCAGATATAATAGTCCCGCAACACTCCACTTATTCTGAAAAGAATGCGAGACAAACCCAGAGAGGCCAGGAGGACAGTTGCCAGCAAATTCTCATTTAGGCAACAAACGTCCTAATGGGCACAGTGAGTCGTGACGCCTTGGAGCCGCCCCCCCCCCCACACACCCCGGGCTCTGCTCTGCTGGCTTCACTGGCAGAAGGAAGAATGAATAATTTACAGGTTGCTCGTTTTCCAGTTATTCTTTCGGTGGATGACGACCAGCAGGTGGGGGGGACAGGAATCACACGAAGGGAGGACCAACATGGCCAATAATATTTAATGACCTTCCGTGTTGTCGTTCAACCAAAACCGAACCATTAGGAAGTGAACCACACCATAATGCATTTGATTATGGTCTCTTTATGATATCTCTGTGAGACCTGTTATTCAGCCTCATTAAACTGCATGATTGATTTGGCGCTTCAGCCGATGAGAAAGGCAAAAAAAAGCTATGAAGCGTGCTTCTATTTCATCCGCACCATATGTCTGTTGGCATGCTCAGCAGGATTGCGCAACCGCTTAAAAAAGGAAACATGACTTGACACACGATCTTCTGTCTCTGCTCAGTGCACCGACGGCTGCAGGGTTCGGTGAGGGCTGTTACGTAGTTCTGTGGCTTGAATGCCAAGTGTAGCAGAAGAAGGGGAAACACGTCGTCGACACATGAACGACGTGGATGACTACGCTCAACGCGTTGCAGTCTTTGTACGGCGACGCCAGCTTTAATGAGAACCTGACTTTCGCCGGGGATTCTTTCAGCGAGCGCGCAGAGACCGACTGGAATCTCCAGTTTATTAGCAAGAGACACAAAAAGGTCCAAGGTGTGTAGAAAACTGATACGCCTCGGGCCGTTGCATCATTGTTCTCGTTAAAGTGTGCCTAACAGATGGAAAGCACTCGTGATGAAATGCCGCGAATGTTCTTTTGGCTCCTCTGTGAATAAGTGAAGAGCAGTTGTAGCTTCAGGCTTACTGGATTGGATTAAGTGAAAACATGACGGAGTTCCCTTTTCTAGCGCGATAGAAGGAAGCAATTGTATGAATGGATAGGAGCCAAGAGCTCCATGATGCAACAGGGCCGAGTGAATGGAGCAGTCAACACACCTACTTCCTTCATCCTGACTAAACGCTTTGTTATCGAAGTTAAATCTAACGTGACAAACACTGGGGGACACAAATGTTAGAAGTAGTGACTGAACACTAGTGCTCTCTTCTTCACTTCCCTTGAATTCAACAAGCGACGAGCGGTTTGTGAGAACGGGATACAGCGTGGGAGGCGGGCCCTCGTTCATGCTTATGTTCTTTGGTGGCACGTAGAGCCGGAAAAAAAAAAAAAGGTCAGACTGCCAGGTATAAAATGACCGCGTTTTCTTTAACCCCGCCTCCCAACTGCTCATTCTTCCCTGGCTCACATGAGGAAGATAACTCTGCACTCGGCTTGAAGTGAACTTTTGGGACATAATGATTGAAATAAAGATCTATTTAAATCTTCGTACAGGGAAGTTGATTTCTCTGATTTACGGATGCCTCTTTCCCAAAATAAAGCCGCGATTCCACCAAGAAGTTCCTTGTAATTTTAGTCTCGGAACTACTTTTTAAAGGAACTAAAAAGGTTCCTTCGGCCCATTTTTTCTCTGCGACGAGGTCTGCTGGTTTTCTCACTGCAATGACATTTACCGCTGAACTGTTGGGCTATTTACTGATGATGCACATTGAATGTAATGAACGGGCGCTGCACTAGCAATGCTAAATCCAGTTGACAATCTCCAAACTTCTGCTGTCCAACTGAATGATTCATACCAAGCTATTATCAAAAACGGACGACAAACTGTTTATAGATTTGTTTTACTCACCCAATGTCAATGAGCGGGGACTTGCCCCGACCCCTCTTGTAGCACAGAAACAGCTCGGGGCTCTTCAGGCTGCCGTGATTGAGGTTGGCTGGCTGGCCACTGTAGGTGCCGTCGATGCAGGTGAAGCCCTCGGGGACCGTTTCTCCCGCCGACCGGTTGATGACGGCCAAGTCGGTGATGGGCGCTTTGGGCCCGCTGGACTTGGTCTCGGACAGGTCCTGCTCCAGAGGGGTGGACTTGTCCGTCAGCCCGGCCACTACAAAGTAGTCGGTCACGCGGTGACCCTTGTCCTCGATCATGGCTGGGAGTACCTGGAAGGAAGAAAATAAGGAGGTATGAGATTCATGTAGAAGGACATTCATACACCGGTGGCCTTGGGTCATGAAAGCCGATGTCGAAACAGCTCTTACATCTCGCCACGGGACAGCGGGATGGATTACACACAGAATGTTAAGTAATTCTGTGGCAAAGGCAACGAAAGGATCCTTTACGACCGCTGCACCGCAACGAGGCAAACAAACCGGGGGAGACACAAGGGGTAAAGAAGGGGACTGGATTTGTTGACTTTCACGAACGCCCTTGTCATTGTAGATCACCGCGCTGCTCCGGCTATCTAGAGAGAGTTAAAGCTCCGCTGGCTACAGAGAGCCATGGCAGAGCAGCCGGGCCTGGTGGAATGCTAAGAAATGCCACCGTCGGCATAAATCAAGGAGACACTAAAAGTCTATAAAACACTTGAAAAGTGTCTTTTGTCATTTTCTAATGAATGTATGCAAGTCATTCCCCAAGTATAGTCAGCGTTTCTGTTTTCCAGCTTAATGTTTGAGTCATGACACCAAAAGCAAAAGGTTGATGACTCAGTAATCGAATGGACATTAACGACATAAAGACGCAGAGTTTCCATTTAGCTTTTCACAAGAATTTAAAAGGGCACTTTTATCAACTTACTGTGCCAATGAAAAGCACTTCACTTATCAAGCCTGGTCAAAAAAACAACAACAACAGAGAGCAACTGGTTGTCTGAGGAGAAAAATAAACTTAAAGCTGACACGTCAAACGTCTTCTTCAAAGGGCTGTTTTAGGGCCAACACAGGAAGTTCTATTTTTCCAGTGGTGAGTCAGCTGTGGTGGGAGGGGGAGAAGAAGCCTCTTTGTGCGGCAACATCGAGCACAGACAGCTCTGGATTTCATGACGCAGATTGATAAGCGTCAATTGTAGTTTTTCCCCCTTTCATTTCTATTTTTCCACCAGTCAAGACGATCACACAGCGCGGGCATCTTGAAAAGGCAACACAAGTTGTGTCGTGCAAAGAGAGAAACTAAAAGTGTGTAGTTTCGAGCAGTCTAGGCTGGGAGGACGGGAGTGCAGGACATCCGCTGGCTGGCGCTGTGGAAGGAGAGGCGGGAGGCAGACTGACGTGCCTCGGAGGGAAATTGTTCAGCCACAGCACGACAGCAAACAGCTGACACACGTTACACACACTTTCCACACAAAAACTAAAAAAATATCTTTCTAGACTGCGAGCCTGCTTTTTTAGATTTCCATCAACTGCACAGCACGCAGTCTTGGGACAACAATAGCGTTGTGTGTGTGTGTGTGTGTTTTTTAATTCTTAACCGTATTTGAAAGCCTTATCTGATTGAATGATGAATTCGTTTTTTATAGTTAGAAACTCGGCAGATTGCCCGTGTGAACATGCCGAGATTGATTTGTTTCAAGTGTACTGCCAGCCTCACAGCCCGGGTGGCTTTGAAGAACTGCAGCTGGATATTTGCCCAGAAAATGGCCCATTTTTTTCCTTTTCCTTTTGAAAACAATGTCGGGAAATCAAAAGAGCAGAGAGTGTAACCTTATGAACACAAGCCTGGAGCGGCAAAAAAACAATACGGTTTCATGTCAAATCCAAAAGCAGAGACTGGACGACTTCCACAAACAAACATGGCAATAAAAGTGCATCAAGGAAGATTGATTCGCAGGTAAGGAAGAGAAACATCAAACGGGATCAGCATTGTGGCTTTTTTGCTATTTTGGTATACTCCTTCCAAAGTAGGACATTTACTCATTCTGAGGAATGTCACTGAAACTTATTTGTTCTTGTAAGTAAGAGTCGTAAAAAGCCCAAATGATTCCAGATGTTTGTCCCACTCCAACATCTTACTTTATGACGATGCGCAACGGCAATCTGGAGACATAGACATGTTTTAAGACTTAATGTTCTGAGGAGAGTTACTGCATCGCATTCATGGTTTTCAGACTATTTGCTTTGTGACAAACCACATTGTTAAATGTGTTCTCACCAAAAGGCTGGCCAGTAAATGTACTCTGATCGTCTACGTGTGTGTGTGTGTGTGTGTGGGGTGAATCAATGTCTGTTTATTGCAAAACTGAACACACCTGTTCCACTCAAGTATGAATGAGGTGGAACGTTGATGAAATCAATAAATGATTCATGCTTCGAGGTCTTTATGAGACCATGAGACTATTTTTTTTTTTAAGGTGGTTGTTAAGTGCAGCTGTTTATGCATGGAACATAGTCCCACAATGACTACATTAGTGCACATAGAGAAGCCCACAAACCACACCGAGAGCTGAAATCTGTGTGTAAGCATACGGCATCTAACCAGAAGGGAGTTCCAGCTTCTCGTCCGGGTCAGGCAGTGCGTTGCACCTGTTTTCTGACACCTGTCGTGCACTGTTAACATTTTCTCAGAGGAATACTGCTGATTTCAGTCTCTTGTTCGACTGTTAAAGTCACACACACACACACATGATGCCCAGCAGCATATGAGCTAAGAACTGTTATTGCTTTGCCAGGGGGCAGAGAAATGAGTGTTTACCCAAAGTTGATATGGTGAGCAGATAACCTGTGGTTTACACGCCCAGCACACGTGTGGCAACATTCGCTTTGACTTGGAGTCATGCGTCTTCCCACCTGATGAACACAACACCAATGTTCACTCGGCTCTTAGCTCCGCTTTCGGTCTCCACCAACCTCCCCCCCTTGAGGGAAATATGTGACTCTAGCTGCTAAATGCTATTCCCTATTCCCCACCAGCTAGTCGCTAGCTTTGTATGCAGTTTTTTTTAAATGATTTTGAGTGTAACTACAAGTGCCATGTGTGCAGCTGTATCGCAATATATTATATACTCACTTTCTCACTTCACAAAAGAGCAATTTGTGATCATTTATGAATTAACAACCCATGTCTGCTGAGCAATTTTACCCTTTGTCACAATCATTAGCCTCGACAATTACTCCGCTCTGAAAAAGGTAATATTGGTATAAAAACCATCAAGGCTGCGAGTCACACAGCATGGGGCACAGATCACCACAAAGTGTCACAGCAGGGAACAAAGCAGGGGAAATAAAAGAGGAAAACAAACACCATCCCGGGCAACCAGCCGATCCCTCTTTGGGTCCTGAATGAGGCTTTGAACGCTGCCGGTGAATCAAAATGCACTGGAGGACATTAAAAACATGGTCACAAATTACCAACACTGAATTGAGTAATTATGTTTCCCTGCCAGGGCCAGTGTTCGCTGTGCACACAACTGTGGACACAGTCTGAAAACACCTTTGTGCCGGTCCCCCTCCACCTCCACAACACACCCCACCAACCTCCATACAAATATCTCTCTGTGGGTAAACAGTGGCGCTGCCATGGCAACAGAAAACCCAAACAATGCCCGGCTGCGAGACCCTGAGCGGCAACTAGTGTTACTCCTCCGGCTGAGGAAATCGATCTGCACGTCTTCCAAGGGTACATTTAGTAGAGCTGACATTGTTCTCTGTAGCCTGCCTCAAAAAAAAAGGCGAAATAAAGTCCGCTTCAGACCTAAAATGGCAGCGAGGGCTTGTTTTATTGTCAAATAAATACACGATAGTGGCCATAAACGGCGGTGGTGTTGACAGTGGATTAGACTAAAAAGCTTTAAAAGCTGTCATAAACAGAAGGGAACATAACATTAAGGATGTGTCCGCCCTTTTTTGTTCTTCACGTGTGACAGCATGCAGGGCGGGAGGACACATTCTCAGGTTGAACGGTGAAACCGGTGCGTTACATTTTCACAGTATTAAGTCTCGTGTTGAAACTCGAGCCTCTGCCTCCAAAAAAAAAAAAAGGGTTGCGCTCGGCTCTGCCCCTCCCTTCCCATGTGAAAACCTGTTCCTCGGTTCGTCCTGAGCCCCGGCGATCGAGTGTCACGCTCTCTGTCTGGGTTGCACTCAGGGAGCGAGGTCACTGCGACCCATAACAAAAATACTATGAAGCTCGAGAGGACACGTACGCTGACCGGTTCCTCAAAAAGCTAATGGCTACTGCCATGTAGCTATGGACTGTTAAACACACATGGACTCCAGTACGCTGTCCCTTTAAATGTTTACTGTACACATACTGTTCGTTTATTCATCACTAGAATGAGCTCAAGCTAGGTTTGGCATTTAATGAGCAGGACTATTTAATGGTTATACTTGATTTTTATTGCATTTTTCACATCAGTGGAACAACATAACTTGATATTAAAAAAGGTGGACGATCCACAGTGCCCACTTCTGGCTCAAACCTCGGCCTTAACACTTTGAACTGATTGACTCACTTCGCTTCAGCGTTCACACACGCTCTTCTGAGAACCATAACTCAAATAGAAACAACAGAGGACATTGAATGCATACGCACTCTTGGAATCAGCGCGACTTCCTCTTTCCGGTGTTAAACTGTATTGCTGATGTCCATTGTGGAAAAATGTCCATAAATCCACTTAGATTTCCAAGTTGTGTAAAACTTTTCTTTCATAAACAAAACAAAACAAAAAAAACATTATTCCAGAGCATGTTTACCAAAAACCGACACGCCAAATGACAGCATCTGCGAGTATCCCAACAACTTCCTCTGAACACAACAGCTTGTGGCATGACTAAGGGTCATAAGCCTCTGAATAAAGAGAGTGAAAGCCAAGCAAAAACCGCCACGCAGGACAGGTTTCACCATTCAGGCCGCACTGACGCGACGGGTCCACTACTCGCTCGTCTGCTCTCATCTTACCATGTTGAGAGCACCACTGATGCTCCAACGAGCTAACTAGCATTAACAGATTACATGCAGAAGTACAAGTTTGTTATGTGTATCTGATCTTTCGAGCTGCTCTGTGATCAGCATGCAGGGGGACGGGAGGCCTTTGCTGTTTTTCTGAGAGACGGAGAGACTTTGGAAGGTGCGCTGGAATACAAGGAGATGCAATGAATCCCTGCCTCCAGTACAACAGCCTATTCTTATTGAAATCAGGAACTAGTAGTACAAGAGGAAGACATTAACATGTCAAATTAGCAAGAGCAAGCAGGAAAGCACTTATCATCTGAGGTATTGTATTTTCTTAAAAGGTTGTTAAATCGGCGATCAACTCTAGCTTTTTTTAATCCTGGGCGGATCGTTCCTCGAGGCCCCTGATTTCCCTGCACTGGAAAGTCTTGTTCTCCGACGCCGGCACTGGTCTCAACTTGCTTGCGACCAGTGCCAAAGGCTGGCTCACGCAGCCCAAAAACCCCCCGAGGGCAGAGGAAAACTCCTTCGTCCGCCATGAATGAAAACTGGGGAGGTCCTGCTCGACCAACCTGGTGTGTGTGTTTACTTTTAGCACTTGTTCGGCGTTAATGGCGTTCACCTGGCCGGCCCCTTCACTTCCGAGGTACCAGATTCAAAGACGCACAGAGACATGAAGGGGACAGAGACCTGGGCTGACGTAGAAACAAAGATTTCTCTATTTAAGGACACAGAGTGGAACCCCCTTACTCCATCCCCCCATGGTCTGCCCCACAAATGATCTCATCCCTTTTCAGACAAAAGAGCCTGGAGGCTAGTTCCCCCAGGGGTGAAAGAGCCTGTGTGTGTGTGTGTGTGTGTGTGTGTGTGTGTGTGTGTGTGTGTGTGTGTGTGTGTGTGTGTGTGTGTGTGTGTGTGTGTGTGTGTGTGTGTGTGTGTGTGTGTGTGTGTGTGTGCGCGCATGCACGCGTCTGAGTGGTTGTGTGTGTGTGTGTGTGTGTAATGCTGGACAACAGACAGGGCCGTGTCTGTCCCGGTTATTTCAGCAGGAGCCACGCCATGCAGATCCACTCACAGCTCGACTGAAACAGCAGCTGAGCATGACACACACACACACACACACACACAGTTGTCATGCACTGAACCTTGGGCCACTGCAAATGAGAAGAAAACACAGTGTTTACAGAAGCGCGTGCAGAATGCAGTAATTATACTGGGCAGCGGGCCGACCCCTCGGGTATAAATAGGACAGGGCGATCCTTCGAACCAACCCTTCTCTATTGTGACAAGCGTGCATGTGCGTGTGCGTGTGTGAGCTTCTGTGCAACTCCTTAAAGTCGTTTTTTTTTCGAAAGCCCAGCTACGACAAAATGGTCAAAAGCAAAAGCTCATTTTATTGAAGCTGTAACCGCTTTCAACACATTACCCGCGGACAGCTCCTGCAGCACGGGCGTCCGCCTCAAGTGCCACTCTGTACCTCCGCGCGTTGGGAGGACCCGCCGAGCAAAGTGGTCCTCCCTGCCACCTGTCATCACAGCGGGGCCGTTAGCCGCGAAGGCCGGGGGGCCGTGTGCCGTGTGCGAGGTGCCAATGAGGTGACGAAACCTCCATTTACTCCATTGAGCTCAAACCCCAAGCCAGTTGCGTTTGCTTGTTTGATTGAGTTCATGTGGCGCAAGGCGAGCTACAGTGTGTGTGTGTGTGTGTGTGTGTGTGTGTGTGTGTGTACATAGTTGGCCACTAAATCAGTCTTTAAATACGAATGGAATGAGCCACATCGGCCTCCAGTTTACGACACAGAAAATAAGTCGAAATGCTGACAGAAACGTGCTCAAGTGCACTTGGTGAAAGGCAGGGGATTTATTTAACTGTTCAATATTTGCTGTTCAGAGTGTGTGAGAGGTGGAGCATTCACAGCCTCTCTGTGTCTTTTTTGGGGGGGGGGGGGGGGGGTGGCTTCAGATAAGCCTGTGTGATAGATAGCCTGTCACTATCATGTCCATATGCTAACAACCTCTCTCTCTCTCTCTCTCTCTCTCTCTCTCTCTCTCTCTCTCTCTCTCTCTCTCTCTCTCTCTCTCTCTCTCTCTCTCTCCTCTCTCTCTCTCTCTCTCTCTCTCTCTCTCTCTCTCTCTCTCTCTCTCTTCTCTCTCTCTCTCTCTCTCTCTCTCTCTCTCTCTCTCTCTCTCTCTCTCTCTCGACTGCCAAATCATACAGATAAAGTTTGCTGGGTTTTTTTCATTTCACTTTCTATTTTCACATTTAAGAAGAACACTGAACAACGGTTTCAGCACTAGAACAGACATCCACTAAAGCCCATCACAGAAGGCCCACGCTGTTCCCCTTTCAGTCATTCATCTCTATGCAAGATAACATCAAAGCAGGCCGAAAGCAACAAGTTACTAGCGACGAACAACTGAAGCTGAAAATGTGCCTTTTCTTCCTTGTTCGCCGTGGGTCTGTGGTTTCACTGAACACGTGATGTAAGACGCAGGTGTGCTTCCAAGAGAAAGTGACACATACATATGACAAAAAAAACAACCGGGGCTGGTTAGCCGACGAGAGCTCAGAGCAGCGAGGCTCAAGCGGGAAACGTCACAAGACCGCCTCCCTCCTGGAGCGTGACAGCCCGGCGGACAGAGAGCATTCTTTCCACTCTAAAGGAGAGAGGGCAAACTCGTTGCCCTCACTAACTAGCTGGGCCCAGTACGGGCTCGGACCCGGCGCCTGTCGAGAGAAGACCACTGAGACACTAGCTGGCACATCACACCAAAGTACAAGGGTCAGAGGGAGGGAATAGGTTACCTGAGAGGAGGCTTTTAACCGGCTTATGAGATCCTCCTTGTTGCTCTTTGGCTAGAGACGACTGTCTGGAGTTAATATGTCTTAAGACGTGCAAACAGGCGGCTTAAATGCACCGAGGTGTTTCAGGCAATGGACTCGGCAAGGCAAGAACTTGCATCGGCAGCGGTCTCGGTATAAAATCGGCAGTTATTTCTGGCTAATGAAGCAGAAACACCAAATAAAAATGTTGTTCTTAATAGCAATGGTGAGAGAGAAGATCAGGGTGTCCTTGAGCGAGACGATGACTCCCTAACCGGCTCTGGTGCTGCAGACGATGACCTCGAGCCTCTTTATGGAGGAAGACATCCTTTTGCACCAGTAGTAATAAATATGCAGTTAATAACTACGAACTACAAAAAGACTACATTCCCTGTTTGTGACCATTCACAGTTAAAACATTTGAAATAGTTGTAGAAGTTGAGGTGTCGGAACGTGGAGTTGAAATGTCAGTCAAAGTGCGGGTGATGAATTGACGAGGAGGTGTCAGCTGAAGTGGGAGTTCTCATCGAAATTCAGTTGAAGTGTATAAACTGAAAGACTATGTCCGTTGAAGTGCAAGCACTGAAAGCAGTTGAAGTGTATGAACAGTCGAAGTTGTGGGAATTGGAAGAGCTACCCGCGAGTAAAAGGGTATGAGGTGTCAGTCAAAAAATAATAAATAAAGTTGAAGCGTCAATGTAATGTATTCAAGTGCTGAGTAAAGTTGAAGTGTCAGTTAAAGTGAAAGTGCTAAAAAAAGAACTTCAAGCCCTGACAGAACTTGCAATGTCAGCCAAAAGGAAGCGTAGGTGATAAATGTACCTTAAAGTGTCTATAAGTGCCAGTTCAAGTGCAGACACTGAAATACGATGTCAGTTGAAGTGTTGGCTGACCTGTGAGCGGCTGCATTACCGTTTGAGGAGCGGGACATAAAATCGGTTGAGATGTTAGTTGACTGACTTCACTGAAGAGCTCTGCGCTCATGTATCACAGCAGATATTTCAGAAACTTTCCGCTGCTGCTGCTGCTGCTCCCTTTGGCCAATCTACTTCCCTTCCCTTCCCTTCCCTTTGTCACCTGACAGAGCCTTTGAACGCCCCGGCGGTGGTGACAAAGTGCAAGTTCAATGTACACAAAGCCACAGTGGAGCCGTGACCTACTTTCTACCTGCTGCCTGTAGCAGTGAGTCGGAGGCAACAGTCAACTCCACTCCTCTTTTCCAGCCGCCGTCAGGGCCGAGCCAAGGTCAAGAAAGGCATTTCTCTTCTGCTGCTGCTGTGTTTCCATGTCCGTCAACCGCCCCGGTGCTGATGCGTTCCTGCACGAGCAATCCTGCGGTTATTCAGTTATGAAGCGGATATTCCTGCAGCCACCTCAGGTAGCAAGAAAGAAACTTTAAATATGATCAGTACGAGAGGAAGTGCCATTCTAGGCCCTGCTGGGACTTGTGCCTAGACTCTAGTAACAGGAACATCACAGGCATGCCATGAATCACCAACGCGGTGATGGGGGGGGGAGAACTCTGCTTAGTTAGACTGCTGCTGGCTGGCAAACAGTCAAATGCTGAGGCGTCGATATGTGAGCACCTCCACAACATACACAAGAGAGGCATCTCACGCAACTCTGTGTCCTAGGGTTAGGGTCACACAGATGCAGACTTTGCATATTCAGAGAGAACCCTGGGTAAAAAGCGAGTCACGTGACACTGGAGCTGGTAAGTAACAGTTCCTTGGCTTGCAGACACCTGCAAGGTTAGACAGGCTCCAGGAGAGCAGAGCCTGATTATCTGGCGTCAAGTAGGGGGGAGAGGGGAGAGAGGAAGAAGAGGAGGAGGGGAGGTATTGTATTCCCAACTGTTGCATCCGACCTATAATCGGGTCAACTTTCAAGCAAGAAGCACACATCACAAAAGAAACGTCCTCCTGTGTATCAGCCCGTGCAGTGATACGTGGCTGCCTCTCTTTCCGCGGTTGGAGAACACACGATGAAAGGTGTAGAGGCATATATACGGAAAATATACACAGGGGAACTTAAACTCACACGCAGCTTAAATAGTTAAACTTCCTACGTCTTATTCTCACGATAAACTCCGCAAAGTCTCAGCTCTCTCCGCGTTCAAACATGTAAAAACACTTACCAGCTGTTTACGCTGCAGCGAGAGACAATGTTGACATGTAGGCAACTTGCTGTTTTTTTTACCCGCTTGGTATATTCCGTATTTCTATTTCTGCAAACAGGTTGAAACCGGCACAGCGGGCGCAACAGAAATAAATAAAAAGGCACTTCGAAAATACTCCTTTGAAAACTTTGCTGGCCACTTCTTCGCCACACTTTCATCTGAAGTTGTCGGCGGAGGCGGGCGCCATGTTTGAGACTGCGCTGATAGTTTTGTTAGTGGGCTTTCTTCCTAAACGTCTCTCTCTCTGGCTGGACCCGCCCAGAGAGGAGAGGCCACAGTACGGTCCCTGCTGCGACTGACGGGAGCGCTGTCAAGCTAGCCGACATAAAACCAGCCTTTTCCGGTGTGCCCTTTCAAAGTAAACATGTGGGTTGCAGTTTTCAGAATAAAGTCATTAATTTTGTTTAACACTTAAAGGGAATTGTCAATAAATATGAACTGTTAATTATATAATTAATATTATTGGTAGTAGAGGCACTACTTTCTA
This sequence comes from Pholis gunnellus, assembly GCF_910591455.1. NCBI lineage: Eukaryota > Metazoa > Chordata > Actinopteri > Perciformes > Pholidae > Pholis > Pholis gunnellus. The sequence continues at coordinate 9,620,191 of NC_136550.1, forward strand.
ACACAATTACAATATATTATATATTACATTAGTGTATGTTATATATTATGTCTTGTTTTATTAATTAGTAAAAGTTGACTTTTTCTTCTTCTGCCGTACTGTGAATTTCCCCTCTGATAATCAATTAAGTGACATTTTCACACTTTCTACAATGAAAGTGTCTCCCAGGCAAAACACCCGTTACAAGTACAGTGCAGCAGCTAGGCCTTCACGTCCGATTTAATACCAAATTCACCCTATATTTCAATATAGTTTCCAAATATATACTTTATTTCTACCAGTTCATTTTAATAGGGTATACAATATGCAACACATAAGACCATAAAATATATTCTCTTCCAACAAAGGCACAGTTTGCATTTTATTGCTGGCTTGACTCATTTTTTTTGCGTCATGGTTTAACGTTTGGAGACACGATCCAATGCATAAAACGCATGTTGGGCTGGTGGCTTAATATTCAATACGAGCCATACATTTAAAAACGAGCAAGCCCTTTTGTGAAATTGGTGTCAGATACAAGGTGTCAAGCCTGGAGTGTAATTTTTCATCTCCAACTGTTAAGTTCAACAACCGGAGTGATCACGGCCCCTTTCATAGTCATGGATGCATACCTACAAACATTTTACATAATGTAAATACTGCTTCAGAACCACGTTAATGCAACTACAATGTTAGCCGCAAGAGGCAGGCTAGCTTTTTACTTTTCTGTGACCCAACATTTTAATGCAAAACCAGATTTTGGAAGTTTCAGGAGTTTGGTCGCTCTCTTTACAAGCATAACAAGGAAGTAAACCCTACATTTTGAATGAGCCATATTCCACAATTTTATTAAAGTAGTTCATGTTTTACTATTTTATATAAAAGAAACGAGCATGAAAAAGAAATTAAGTGTGAAAAAAGGTTATTTTACAGCTATGAACAAATATTACATTATTAAAGTCAGCGTAGACAAGGCTGAAAAGTGGTTTTAATAAGAATGTATTCAACACATCATGTCATCTATATCGGGGAGAACGTGATCAGTTGTGGGAGGCTGCTGTACTCCTGCTTCTTCGGGGGTGAAGGAGTCTCCAGCGCATCTAGGTCCAGTGAGAAGACCTCGTCTGTGGCTTCCACAGACTTTGCAGGCTCCGTTTGCCAGTCTCTGTCTTCTGTCGGATCACAGGGTTTCTGATTAAAACACTCTGGTGTCCTCTTCCTGCTTTCCATAAAGGAGCCGTTACCGCACTCCTGCTGGATCTGAGCCAGATGATGACGTGTGGTCAGTGGCCATTGTGTCTCCTCGGTCTTCAAGGAGGGGATCAGGAGCTCGTCGTCCTCCTCGGTCTTCAAGGAGGGGATCAGGAGCTCGTCGTCCTCCTCGCTCTTCACATCCACCGATTCGTCGTTGAGGCTCAGCAGACTGTCATAGCTCGGCATTTCAGGGAGCGTTTCGTGGTCGAGGCTGAAGTGGACCGCACTGCTGCTTGTGCCACCCGGGCTGTCGAGGGCCGTGTGGAAGGTGTCCCACAACAGAGTGGGATTGTGGGAGATTCCCTGCTCATGGAGGGGAGAGAGCAACTCCTTCACGCTGTCGTTGCACTTCGCTAATCGCCCGATTTTCTCAGCTTTGTCTTCCTCAACTGCCTTACGCCAGGAGTTCTTCACTTCCAGAACTTAAGAAAAAAGAGACTTAATTTTACCAACTGAAACACCAAACACTCACCATGCCAGTTTTATGAGACCACATTCTTCAGTCATGCCATTCTAAATAAGCTCATCCCTTCATTCTTTTGCCTTGATGAGTTTGCACAGACTTTCCCTCAATTTAAGGCGGCGGGCAAATGCTTCAGCTCATTACTTACTCAAGCTCTCAGGTGTGCGTGACAGCTGCTTTCTAGTAGAGAAGGGATCTCCATGAAGAGTGCCTAGAAGGCCATCCAAGTCCAGACCTTTGACTCGGCCTTCTGCGGGACTGGTTGTAGTTACAGCATCTGCAAACTAACACACACACACACACACACACACACACACACACACACACACACACACACACACACACACACACACACACACACACACACACACACACACACACACACACACACACACACACACACACACACACACACACACACACACACTATTCAGGACTGAGTCACTACCCCCCTCATTCCAGACTTGGATAGTAATACAGCTTTAAAAATAAAAAAGCCTTTCTCAATTATATAACCAGACAAAGCCCGTATTTATAATTCTAAGCTCCTGTATAGCAGCCTTTAAAAGTCATACCTGATCAGCCAGGTTATCACACTCCATGTCTAATATTGTGGTCTTGATCCTCATTGGAGCCACCTTCTGGTGAAAATGGGCCGTCTTCCTCACACTGGCCTAAAAACCAAGCACAGCATTGTTAAATATGGTTCAACGCACACATTTCGGTTTAACTCAAAACAGAGATCAGCTAAACATGCTACTAGCCTGAGGTGGTGGTACTGATGGAGCCTTCAGAGGAGGGGAGGAAGGTGGGTCGAAAAGCCAGGCGAGGGAGCTATTCGCTTGTGATGACGCATGAGGACTGACAACAGGACTTTCACTCCTCACAGCTGTAGCAGGGCCAGAGCTGCATCACAGACAAAAAGCTTGATTTGTTATTCAGTAACAGTTTGCACACTGACGCACTGTCTGCCCAGTAAAGTGTCATTTCCCCCCCCATTATATTTCCCTCACAATGCAGTGAAGCTCGGGTACACTGACTGTAGCCAATAACAGCTCACTATGTGGCCTTGGCTCAGTGCCAACTCCGAGCCAAGTCGGCACATTGCCCCACACCTGTCTTCAATTTGACTGATTAATGGCTGAGTGACTTCAAGGTCAGGCTCTTATTTTAGTAGCTTACAATTAAAGAGTGTCTGCTCCGTATCTGTCCGTTGCGATTTCTCTCAATTCGCCTCGGTCATCAGAGAGCATGTATGCTGTAGGGAGGACTAGTGACGGACAGAGCACTGCTCGGGACTGCCCAGGTATCTGCCTCCCATCAGACGACAATACAACAAAAATACTACATTACCTCTTTAGGTTCGTAGGACTTGGTGGGTTGCCCTCCGGTGATTTACTCTCTGCAGGTTTCTCTGAAAGATTTTAAGAAACATGATTCGACACAAAAATACGTGACGTTGTGACAGACCAAAATGAATGCATGTAATCAGATTTTGCTTACCAAGAAGTGTTGCAGGGTACTGAGAGAAGACACTACTTCTGTAGATAGCGTCAGCCGCCGGTTCAAAAGACAGCGGAGCCATTGGTGAGAGGAAGCCCAGAGCCTAAAAACAGCCAATTAAATATTAAAGACATGAAACTATTGTGAAATGCCTTTTGAGTTGCTAAACATTTTGGTACCGTCTGCGATTGGGTACATGATTGCCCTTTTAAAGTACATGGACTATATACTGTGACATAAGAAAGGCGGAGGAGGACCACTCACAGGATCTTCATTCAGGAAAGAGACGAGGGGCGTGTCTTTCAGAGTATCCATCCACTTCCTGTCCCACGCAGCCTCCAACTCTCTGATGGTACTCTTGACCTCAGGAATTTCTTCCTTGGAAATCCTCTGTCTTGGAAAAATAAATTGTTCAATACACTTGTTCTCAACTCATCTATCCCTCAGTTAACAAGCAAATACCATTTAGATAATTCTTCCCCATGCTTACAAATGTTCCAACTATTGCAGTTTCCATAGCACAAATGAAAGCTCAACCTAAAAATGAAGATGCACATTTGAGAAAACTCAAATAGCAAAAGGTACAACACATGTGGGTCAACGTATACCTGATGAGGTGAAGGTTCTGCAGCGCTCGGGCCAGCTGCCGACATTTCTCCTGCAGTTGCAGAGGACTGAGCTCAGGCTTTGGGGCATGAGAGACCCGACCGCGCTCCTCCCTCAGGAGCTGCAGCGCGTGTTTCATCAGCTCCAACACGCACAGGAGGTTCAGCTGGCCGGCCTCATACACATTCCCCGAACTCAACTGGAAAAAACACGCACGTGCAAACCACAGCTACGGTGAGACTCGTCAGCGTGATGCTAAGTAACAAGAGTGAACCGACTCGTAGCTTCATTTCCTACCTGATGTGGGAGCTGTTCAATTCTCTCCAGCAGACTGCGAGGAATTTTGAGCACTCGATCCGTCCCGTCCAGGATGTACTGATCTACATCCCCCTTCAAAACACTTTCCAGTACATGCTGCTCCTCTTTGGTAGTTGACAGCATTCCATCAATGTCTGACCACAAGGAGCGCACCTTAAAGACAAACAAGTACACATGTAAGCTCCGGGAAAAGCGAACAAACACGTTTAGGTTTTGCAGGAAGTTGAACAAACATTAAATACCCTTTTGGTCTTCTCAGCTTGGGGAACTCCTTCCTGTGTCGAATCACTGCTGTGACGCCTGAAAGTAGAAAGACAGATTGAACTACTGGACTCAGTCATTAGTACTGAGGGAGGAGGAGGAAGGGGGGGGGGGGGGGGGGGGGGGGAGTCATACTACTGAGGGAGGAGGAGGAAGGGGGGGGGGGGGGAGTCATACATACTTGAGTAGCTCATCATACTTGGCCCCCTCTGCTCTTATGTCCCTCATAGACTTCACCAGGAGCCTTAAAAAAAAAAAAGGGAGAAAAATAACTGCTTAAAAAAAGAAAAGAAAGGCACAGTAGAAACCAACTTCCATGTGCAAAATAAACCTTTCCATGGCATGTTTAAAACACAAACTTCTAGAGTCCTCAACATAATGTTGCTGTCTGTGCACATTACAAGAGGCCTTTTTCCCCAGCAGACACGTGGCCCGTGAAACAGCACGGGTGTGACTGAAACAAGGACACTGATTGTGAACACCTGCTGTTGCCAACTGGCCTCGTTAACCATGAGTTTACCAATTAGTTCACAAGAAACAGGTGGTGATTGAAACAAATATCCAATTAAAGATAAAACATCGAGAGCGACGACCAAAGACTCCCAACAGAAATACCTCATTGCAGTGATTTTTAATGCCAGACTTGAGCAAGTCAGAGAAATTTGATTTCATAACCTGACAAGTGGCATGTTGATAAGATTCACTGTAGTAACGTGAGTGAAGTCTAAGGCTTCTGGACCACCAAGGACTGTGCATGTGTAATAAGGCTCTTTTTAGACCTAATGTCTATACAATGACATGACGAAGTCATGCAGAATTAAAGAGTGTCTGCTCCGTATCTGTCCGTTGCGATTTCTCTCAATTCGCCTCGGTCATCAGAGAGCATGTATGCTGTAGGGAGGACTAGTGACGGACAGAGCACTGCTCGGGACTGCCCAGGTATCTGCCTCCCATCAGACGACGATACAACAAAAATACTTTAAATACTACATTACATAAATTGAGTTCTACTAAGTGTATTAACACTTCTTTTTTAATGCCAGACTTGAGCAAGTCAGAGAAATTGGATTTCATAACCTGACAAGTGGCACGTTGATAAGATTTACTGTAGTAACGTTAGTGAAGTCTAAGGCTTCTGGACCGCCAAGGACTCACTGTGCTCGTTTCTGGTACTCGTGAAGAAATCGATCCTGAGATACTGCAGCCTTCAAAAACCTGGTACGGATCAGGCTGAGCCTCTTCACGGCCACGTCCAGGGAGGAAGCAGGCATCGCTGCAGCCTCAGGAACCCAGCTGTCATCTGACAATGACAATTTTCAAAAATGTTGTGAAACAATGCCATGGCCATTGCAGTGTAGCTCTGCACTTTCGAATTTAAGTCAGATTGTGAAATCGGGCTGTTGGTATCAAACAAAAATGAGATGATTTTCTCGACCTACCCGTGGTGAGTGTCTTTATTTCTTGCAGCATGACGTGATTGGCCAAGTGAAGCATCAAACTGATAAACTTGGGGCCCCCGGGGGAGAGGAACAAGGATGCTACCACTTTGGATCCTGCATTTGCAGTTTCATCCTACACACAGAATAAAAATAGACAATTGAGTCACTAAATGATGTAGTAAACTAAACAACAAGCTCTTGTGTCAAATATTTGACCAGTGATGCAAAAAAACCTAATCTACATACAGTGCTGGTGAGACAGGAAGTCTAATGTTTACTTCTACAAATGTCTATTTATGTCCCTTTTTATGTTGTCCAAAAACTACACGAACATTCATAGGAAGTGTGTAAGGAAAGGATGAAAGGAAAGCCGGGAGGGAATTAAACAAAGGGGAAAAAAAGGGGGACACAATTTCCCCTTTTGAGGACATAAATGTGGTATATAGTCTATAATCTAATCTATAATAAAGTTTATAAAATGAACATAAGTTAAACATTCTTACCATTATTTCTCGCAGCCAAGCGCAGGTAACTTTGCGGAACTCAGCATCTGCTTTGTGGCTCAAAACAGGCCAGCAGTGCCTAACCCAAAAACAAATATTTTAAATTTGTTTGACGACGAATAACAGGCAATTTTATACATGAATGGTAAAAAGATAATTTCTAACTTTACCTGTATGCCTCATTAAAACGTGTCGGGTTGAGTCTCTCCAACAGGAAATGGGTGACTATGTAGAAGGCATCCTTGTTTGGTTTGTCGAACATATTCCTACAGGCCACACAATAAGTTAAGTTAGAAACATTAACTGTTAATATTACACTGTATTCATGTGATAACGTTATCCACAATAAACTCACGGTCCCAGGTTAATGTGTTTAACATTGCTGGTTTGGCCAGCGATGGACGACACTGCAGTGTCTGGTGTAAGTCCGAGCCCAACAAGAGAGAACCACAGATATCTTCCACTCTTCCTCTGCAACAATACCGGGTTCGCCATTATTCCGAGATGGACGAAGCAACGTGAGCAGGTCCGGTGTCGACTGGTCACAAAGCCAGCCCGGCTAACTTAGCTTAGCTGCGAGCTACAGAGTTCACTGTTGGCTAACGTGTGCTAGCTTTCGGACTTGTTTTGAGTTTGTCAACATAACTAACGTTTAACAAACTGCTAAATAATAAACAAACACTGCAAAGGAAAAGTAACGAGTGTTTTAAGGGTAGGTCCAGATACGCTACATTAGCTTTCACACATGTTAAAACTAAATCTCACAAAGTTTAGCCAAGAATACGTAAACGTAACAGCAAGAACACAAACCGCCAATTTATTTCCAATTTTCACCCGGATGTTGTTAACAACTACTTCCGGAGAACGAGCAAACGAGAAAGCACGTTAGTTTGAGTTTCTGTTATATATATTTGGTGCGTTTATATCCGTTATGTCATATAAGAAAGATATTTCTAATATATATAATTATGTGCGGGGCCTCGTGACCCTTAACCTAGTGTAACTTTAGATTTTGGACAAGGCGAGCTGGTTCTACTGCACTAAAAGTGGACCACATTAAAGGCTTTAGACTCTTTTTAATAGTTAACAAACCACTGAAAGAACAGTTACAAACTTGGAAAAATATTGTGTAGCATTGCAAATAGAGCTCTTATCCCGAATAAGTAGTCTATAGGTTAGCAGTTGGTTAATTTAATAAGAAATAAGAAGCGTTAACCCGTGAGGACATATAATCATCACAATATGTTTTTCCCCAGCTACAATTTGCATTTCACTTGCCCTGTAATAGAACTTTATTCAGGTATTATTTCTCCAAGTCAAAGTGTAAAACCTCAGTAGGAAATCATACACATACACATTTATAAGCCATTATTACATGCATTCGGCCCACATTTACCCAACAACTTAGTCACGGGGCTTTAGAAAGGTGGTGCAGTAATAAAAACACAAGCTAAGCATATGTAGAGATTTAATTTGTCCTTTTTTATTGCAGAACATACAATTATTTAGGTCTCCACCACAACTGATTAAGCAGAACAGAGTGATAGTAAGAAAGAAGCGCCCTTTTTTCTCCTCTAATCAGTCACATCATTGTAGTTCTTTTAAAACCAGCTGGCAACACTCGGCCACCTTTGATGGATCAGACACCGATGAGAACTTGGAAATCTGAGAGTTGACACCCAGGGAGCGAGCCAGGTCCCGGGCTGTCTGGTCTGAGGCCACAGTGGTTCCCAAGGCCACCAGCAGCCTAAACACAGCCTCCTTGTCTTGTACCGTCTCCAGAGCTCTACTGGCCACAGACAGGCACTGGGCCTTGGCATCGAGATCGGGTTGGCTGTGCAGGCAGCCGGCGTAGTTAAGCACAAGAGTGGCCAGGGCAATGTGGATGTTCTTATTGCAGACGCCGGCCAGGTCGGCGGCGCGCGATAGCACCGTTTCACGCTGGGCCAGGAGGAGGGCTCGGCCGTGCCTGCCTCCGAAGCAGTTGCACAGAGTCCGCAGCGCCAGCATCTGGTTGGCGGGACGCCCCTCAGGCCTCATCAGGCTCAGCAGGTGGTTGCACAGCTGGACTCCCTCCGACTCTCCACAGAGGGTCTCGTTAACCTGCGGATGGCGCACCGCCAGCCTCATAATGTCCAGGACAGGAAACACAATGTCTAAAGTCCCGGGGGAGTGAAAGGGCAGTTTGGTTAGTGAACAGTAATAAACTGAAGCACCTTAAAGGGACAGTGTGTAGGATTTGGTGGCATCTAGCGGTGTGGTGCAGATTGACTATAAACGACCATAAATTGTGTTGGGATTTTCATTTTTTTTGTACCTTCGGGCCAGTGAGCAGCCTTCCACAGCAGGTTGATCTCCTGGATGGTTGGGGGAGAGTTGGAGGAGTTGGGCTCAGAGACGGACACAAGCAGCCTCTCAAGGCTTTCCAGAATTTCTTCGGAAAGCCGGTGCTCCTGAGGTGCATCTCCATTCAGCTCCTTTATCTTAGCTGGCGACGAAAGAAGAAATCATTAACCATGACACAGTTGAAAACACAAGTGTAGCCAGGATGCAAAAGATATTTGTTTCAGCATGACAATACTGAAGTCTATAATGTGACATCATCTAAACTGTTCGAACTTTGTCAGAAATGATCGTGTTCCCAAATTATCCCATCACACAGTAAGAAGCTGATCGATGAACAAAAGGTTTTCAGGGCCTTTGGACACAAATCAAGTTTCACTCAAAATCCATTAATAAAGTTCGTAGAAAGATTTCGTCATTCTCAACTGAGGGAATAGATATCCACACACTTAAATCTATACAAAGAACAGTTTATTTTTAGCTTTCGGTCTAAAGAACCTTCATCGGAGCGTATGCTTTGACAGAAGAAGATGAAGCATACACTCTTGATCAAGGTCCTTTAGAGCGGAAACTAAAAATAAAGTGTTCTCTGCATTGATCTAAGTGTGCAGATATCTATTCCACCAGTTTGAGCTTTTTGATGCTTACCGCACCTTATTTAAGACCAAGCCGAAGGGAAGCGTTGGTTATCCTGCATTCGTTCTCAACTGACACATGCAGACTGTAGAGACACATAATCACACCCTGCAGTATACTTGAAATGCTCACCAATGATCTGCGAGGAATTGGCTTGCTCAAAGGTCACACCGTCGGTCTTGGGGAAGTAGATGTTGTTTGCCGTCTGTCTGAGGGCGGATGAGGAGTAGGCACCTCTTCCTGTAGAGTAGGGAGCAGAGGGATCCAATGAGAGAAACACTGAACGTTAAAGGATTAAAAAAAACACAACTGCCTCGTGCTGTATTCATGTAGGAGAAATGGGTCTATGGGTCTACCGCTGAATAGCTGTCACTTATCAATCCCTGGTCAGCGGTAAGACCTCATGAGTTTAGTTTGTCTATTGTTTATACGCAGTTCAGAGGTTCCTTCATTAAGTAGCTCACCTGTGAAGGGATCCACGCCTGCAGGAGCACTTGGGTTCTGACCTGACCCCGGGATGTAGCGACCGGAGCCTGTGTGGAGAAAAAAAACCCCAGCTGTGAAATAACATCTCTGGTGATATTCAGATTGTGAAAAATCTTTCAGTAGACAAAGTGTACCTGTGAAGGGATCGCCTCCAAAACCTGGCCTTTCATCAGAAGCCCCGGGGATGTACCGAGCCCCTCCTGTCAGAGGAAGAAACAAAACACCTTCAGTGAAAATATCAATTCAGTCTAATAGCCTCTAATTATTGTAATCAAAACCCAAGTGTGCATCATTTGGCCTCACCAGTGAATGGGTCGCCACCAGCGGGCGGGGCCGGTCCCACCACAAGTCCTTTGGTGTTCTCTATAATAAAATTGGCAACCTGGTCGAGGAACATGGCGCTGAGGTCGTTCTTCTGCAAGAAGTTGTGCGCCGTCAGCCAGGGGTCCTCTGACAGGTTGTAAGGCAGCTTCATGGACGGCCCGCCCTCGTTCACGTCAATGGTGAAGACGTAGTCGTATTCCTGAGGGGAGATCGGGAGTCATGCGTGACTGTTCTCTTGCCTGCGTGCATAGTTTGCCTCGTCACTAAGCTGACGGCCTTTACCTTTCCTTCGTACATCACGTTCTTGGAGGTCTGTTGGTTCGAGCCTCCGACCACATCTCCGATTTTCATCCAGCGGTCGTCGCTGACGCTCCACTGATATGCCTCCACCTTCTGTCCGTCTTTGATCAGGCGCGTCTGTCCGTCGCGATTCCCTTTTGAGGGAATAAGCAAAACAAATCTTGATGGAGGGAATTGGAGAATTGGACGTGAACCAGAAACACAGTGGTTATATACAATATGATGACATAAATGTCAAGTCTATTTTCTAACCAGGCTCATTCAGGTGTTCCCTTCCAGGGAGGTCCTCCATTTTGATGTCTCCAAGGTCGCCCGTCTTGGGGTCAATGGTGGTCTTTGAGAGTTCATCCTCAAAAGCCTGCAGGTCTTCTACACTCGCCATGCGGTCCTCAGCTGGCGTAAACACGCGGATAATGCCGTCACTGTGGGCAGACAAAGCAGCCAGTCTGGGTTAGCCACAAAATGTCAGACATGAAAGCGGTGAACAGTACAAGGACAAGGCGTTTAAATATTTGTTCAGGGGACATGATCACGGACTTTAGACTGACCGCACAGCGTGCCAAACGCAGTTCTCACCTGGCCCCGATGGCTATATCGCCATTAGGTAGAATACAGCAGCACCAGACGGACTGGGCAGGCAGACGGATGGTCTGGGAGCACTCTCCCTGTCTCCATATCCTCAAAGTCCTGTCCTCTCCCGTGCTTATGAAATCTAAAAGGGAAAAGAAAAGCACCAGTGTGAGGTCAGGGGGGGGGCGGCAGCTACCAGCTGACAGCAGGAGATCAAATGGTTCCATAAATGACCAAGGACCCGCAGTTTGTTACATGCACATTACAAGTCTCACATTCAGCTCTCAAAGGCATTTACATCTCAAGATAAATAAACAAACCTTGACTATTGGGGAAGACGGCCATGCTGTAGATGTAGTTGGTGTGGCTGTAGTAGACCTGCACACATTCGCCTGTCACCAGCCACCTTCTGATACTCGTGTCATTGCTGCAAGAGAAGAACTCTGTGTTGCTGATCACTGCTAGCCCCCTCACACAGTCCTCATGACCTGGGAAGAAAGAAAACCAGGTTGCGTTGTAATCATGGAGCCCCAGACAAATGTTTGGAATAGTTACGGTTGAATAAGTCAACCCGCTGCAAACTCTCACCTTCATACGTCTTCTCACAGCGGCCGGCTTTCCAAAGCTTTATGGTCTTATCTGCTGATCCAGACAACATAAGGCCTTGTTCAGGTAAGATGATCACGGCCCACACTGCTGCCGAGTGGCCCTGTAGTCAAAATTTAATTTTGATCCGTCACAACGCCCTATCATATGTTTTGCTTATTACAGTTGCATAGATTTGGGGAAAAATAGATTTACAGAGTTACATCACAGAAGCTTCAGCGTACCTCTAAGGTCATCATGCACTTCTCATTGAGCCAGACTTTGGCTGTGGTGTCCCACGAGCCGCTCAAAAGTGTCCCAAACTTCCCAGAAGACAGAGTGCAAACTGTGGGGATTATAATAACAAAAGAGCAAATTAGATGCTTATTAGATTGTAATTACCCTGAGAGTATACAGCTAGGCACAACCAACTCACCTGTACTTTTGTGACCTGTGAGGGTGAATAGAGGCTGTGATTGGTCCATTGTGAAAACGCATATGTTGTTATCATTTCCACCCGTGGCAATAAGTCCGCGAGGATATGTTTCACTCGGTGCAATGACACATACACAGGATACAAAATTGGAGTGGCCAGACAAACTGTGCATCTCTGTGAAACCTTTGTCTGGGCTGTCAAGAGAAGGGGAAAGAAGAGCAAAGACATCTTAAATGATTACTTGTGTGGGAACAAGTGGTGGAAAATTGTGTGATTATTACTTTAAAAAAAGGCCAATAAATCAACTAACAGACAAAATACATAATAGCAATCTAAATCTGGTGAACTTTAGCAAGTACTCCATCATCCGCGCTGCTAACAGTCAACACAGAGTTGCAGTTGAATGAATGACAAAGCTAATTTGAGTAAACGTTAGCAAACCGCTTGCTAGCTAACTTAGCTACCCACATTAACACGACTGTATTACTGTTACATAACTTCACTGGGGTCGTTAATTGACTTGCAACTAATCTCGGTCTGGGCATCTATCCTAACGACAGAGTTGACGTTGCGTACAAACTGAAATAAATCGAACAACCACAGTTAGTTAGTCAGTAGCAGGCTAATGCTAGCTACCTTGAGTTTGGTACCCAGACTCTTCCGGTTCGGTCTCTGGACACAGACACGAAGGCTCCATCTGGAAAAACGGCAGATGCGAGTCCCCTGACGTCCATTTCGTGTCCCGGAATTGAGCACCTGAGTTTGTATGCGTTGGATGATGCCATTTTGCCCCGACGAAACGATAAAACTACCACAGTAGAGTTATGTTTAAGCGGCGTTGCTGTCAACAAACACCGGCCGCTAATGCTAGCGGAAGTTGAATTACGTCACTGACGTGTCACGTCAGACAACTCACCGTTCAAATTAATATGTTTTAATTTGATTTAAATAAAATATAGTACAGAATTATAATACAGTGAGTGGTGGTAAGTTTAAAGCATTAATGTCGAAATACTATTCAAAAACACAAAAAACACAAGGGAACGAAGCGGACTGCCTCCAAGTGTAGTACTCGTGTTTCAACAGAGGGGGGCAGCAGACTGTTTTCCCTGTTGTCGATGGTGCACTGCGCTCCCAACGAGTCCACCGCCCACCTGTCCAAAATAGCTGAGTCAAGCTGCCGTAGACAACCAGGATACAACAGGAAACTTGAAATATGTTAAAAATAAAAGCCCCAGTCAAATCGCAGTCTCCGCATTCATCATCTCCCACCAAGAGTACACATTATTCTCGAGTTTGGACAGCAATTGTCAGTATCAAAACAAGATTAGCCTTTATGTGAACGTTAAAATGAATAGTTCACCAACCATGACATGAGTCATAAATACATACATTGTTTATCATACGTGTTGCTAATTCATTTTATGTACACTGTGTAATCCTTTAATTTGATTTTCTTTATAGCGTCTCCTTAAATTGAGGGAATTCTGAAACTAAATAAGTAAAACAAATAAGTTGAAATCATCTTAGAAAACAAAAAAACATTAAATGTACCAAATAAGCCCCTTTCAGAGAGCTACTTAAATATGTGTTTCATATGTATCGCTAGAATTCAGTCCCATCAAAAAATGTTTTATTTTTTAAACATAGGTAAACCGGAAATGCATGTTTTTTGTATTGCAGGTAGCAAACTACCGCTCCTGTCCAGCCCACAGAGGCTCGGATGAGGAAGTAGCCACAGTGATACGTGCGCTGAGAAGGACAGCGACAAAAAAAAGTAGGTATCGTTTTATTTTAGCGTGGGAAATAATAGACTGACGCGTAATACGCTGAATTGTATAATGTGCGAATGAATGCGAGGTAATCACGTTAGCCCGCTGATGTTAGCTAACACAGTAAAGGCTCCAGAGCCGAGCCCATCGCGCCTGTCAGTGGGATCAGTAGTATGAAGGATGGAGCACGCGAGGTTGGGCAATAACAAGGTATTTAGTGCATACTAGCAGGTTTATAAGGGCCGCTTGTGCTAATTGTAGACTGGGTTGGATTAGCAGATAATGCTAAAGTAAAAAAAATAACCATTGTAAGGTGTTGTAAGGTAAAGGTTGGGATTGTTTATACACACAGGTCTGCTTTATTACACAGTAGTAGCAATAGTAGGCCTGTTTGTGCCCTCCTCAGAACGATAATACTACTCATTATTAATGGTATCTCAGTCGTATCATCTTACAGTTGGTCAGTCATCAATACAGACTAACGTTCACTGTTATAAAACAACAATAAGCCTATAAAAATGTTGTCTAAATGATGTTTATTCAGCCGATAGCTGAGATCTGTTTCCCATCAACAAATCTCCATCTGTGTGTGTGTGTGTGTGTGTTGGGGTTTTGCTGTAGGTCCCCGTCCCCGTCCCCCCTCCGTGGTGTCCAGCAGCCATGAAGCTTCGACTGCACTTTGTGGTGGACCCCATGGGCTGGCTGTGTGTCAGCATGGTGTTTGGGATCTGGCTCTACAACTCTTTCTTCATCCCCAAACTGGTTCTGCTTCCGCACTACAACGAGGGACACATCCCATGGGCCACAGTAGTTTGTGAGTGTCCTCCTGCAGGAATCTTCGTTGTTGACACACATTTCACTTTGAGCTAGAATTGAACGCCGTACGCTCCCTCAGGTTATTACATCGCGTCGACGCTCTGCATAGCGGCCCTGTTGAGAGCTTCCACAGCAGATCCCGGCCGTCTTCCCGTGGACCCCCACATACCTCACGCTGGTATGGATCCACATGGGACATCTTTATACCAGCATAAATTAAATAATTCTCTACCAGTTTAGTATCAGCTAATGCCTCTCAGTCGGTCTCTATATGTTATTACTGTGTTACTATGTCTGTAATAACCAACAGTTTGTTTATGTCACAGAGCGAGAGCACTGGGAGTTGTGCAATAAGTGCAACTTAATGAGACCCAAACGGTCCCACCACTGCAGTCGTTGTGGCCATTGTGTACGCAGAATGGACCATCACTGTCCTTGGTGAGGATGCACACACACACACTAATAAAGGCCTTACCGTACACATCTGACACCTATTGAAAACCATGTTGACGAGTAGAATAGAAGGCTTCTGCTGCGAATATATTTCTGGGAAAACATATTTTTTCATGAAAATAGCCAAAAATGATTGAAGGTAATATTTTAAATCCTGTTTGTTTCCTTCCAGGATCAATAACTGTGTGGGAGAAGACAACCACTGGCTCTTCCTGCAGCTCTGTTTCTACACTCAGGTCCTCAGTTTGTTCACTTTGGCGCTGGACTTCTGCCAGTACTATTACTTTCAGCCACTTACAGGACAAGACCAGGTACATTCTACAAGAATATAAGCAAATCACACCCTTAATCGACAACAAACTAATGTTGTAAGAGCTTACAGATTGCCTTTCAGACATGCCACGTGTAGCAATGTTTTGCAGCAGTATTGCCTGTGTTTATTAGCTATCTTAAAGTACTATGTGAGGACGCTAAATGCTTTGTTTCATTCGTCGCCGTTCTGCTTTCTTCTGCCAGGAGAAGTTTACAACGCGCCATGAACTGGCTCTGCTGCGAGTCTCGGCGCTCATGGGTTTAGTCATGTTTGGAGGCATGACCACCTTGTTTTACACTCAGTTGACAGGCATCCTCTCTGTGAGTACTGCGTAACGACTCGGAAGACGTGACGTTCACTGCCGTGATTATGTCGATGGGAATGTGTCTGCTCTTGACACACTGCTTTGTTGGAGCTATAGAACGAGCATGGTGGTGCTTATTTGTTTGTCTTATTGAAAGCTAATTCTGTCCTCTCAAGAACAATCTAGCGAAGAGAGGCCGCAGCACACAAAGCTACAGACGGAAACCAAATGACATAGTACACAAAAATAACCCAATCAATGGTAGTAATGGAGTGATCAATAGAAACGAAACAAGAGAGAAAGTCTGGGGTCAGTGTTTGCCCGTCAGTGGCAGCGTTTACTTGCAAGATACTGTTGCAGTCTTAATATCTTTGATGACGGGATTTTGTTACAAGCCAAAGTAATTTGAAGCTTTCATCAATCACTTCGACAGAGCTGTAATGGTAGACACGTCTATACTTGATCTGTCATTTAGGGAAAGTCTGTTTTCAATCGGTGGAGCTGTCTACAGGAGCAATAAATGAAATGATCATCATATTTTACATTGTCCTTCTTTGTCCCCCCCTCTTACAGGACACTACCACCATCGAGAAAATGGCTCAGTTCTCAAATGAAATGTGAGTCACTCTGTTTAACTCTGTTTGTCCTAAAGCCCCACTTATTCCCATGTTTGTCCGTGCAATGTGAAGCTAAGCTTAGCTTAGCATAAGGACTGGAAACAGTGGGGAATGGTTAGCATGGCTCCTTCCAAAGGTAACAAAATATATACTACCACCACCTCTAAAGCTCTCCCCAAAAATGTTATAAAAACGACAGCTTGTGGTTTTTTGGGGGATTAAGTGCTGAACTAGTTCTTAGCTGGGCGCAATGACTTCTGGGAGTTTTGTCTTCACCTTGAGGCTGTCCATCAGCCAACAGAGACTCCTAGTGAGAATATGAGTTATCAGTTTGTGCGCCTTAGAAGCTGCATGTAGGCGGATTTAGTTTCCCCGTAGCTAGCTGTTTCGCCCTGTTTACAGTCTTCATGCTAAGCTAAGCTAACAGCTAACAGCTTTTTTTCTTCTTCTTCTTCTTCTTTTCAGATATGGCTCAAAGAAATCTTGGCAGCGGGCGCTAGCTGAAGTTTGCGGCACTCGCTGGAAACTCCTGTGGCTCATCCCGCTCCGAAGCAGACAGCCCATCCAGGCCGGCCACCACTTCCGCACCCACGTGTAGGCCGGCAGCACTTACAGCACCGCCTGTTCGCACAGACAGGAGGGGGCTTCCGCGATGAAACACTCGATGCACCCTTTGGAACCCATCTGCTCGCCTTCACCGTCCCCTTTTGTGCTACGAGAGCTGGGCAGCAGTCTTTGTCTCCTGAAACTCTGAAGAATTTTCTTTTGCCTTTCTCTACAAAGCCCAGAATGGCAGCGAAACAGGGTCAAGAAACAAGGGAGTGATGGGGAAAATGTTGCTTTTTTTTTTTTTTACTCACTGTGACTGCTACTTTAAACATTTGGAAACCACTTTTAATGGTTAATTGCATCAGAAGGATAGAAGTCTTTACCTGGAAGCAGCTGGCGAAAGGGACCCCTCTCAGGTTACTTTAACAAAGAGCCTTTACTACTGACCTTTAATCAGCTACAGGCAGGACCAGTGTGTCTATTAGGAAGGCAGTTTTTTTTGTATAAGGTTTGTGCCTTGTTTCTTTTACCGTAACCGTGTCCGTTTTATTTGTCATGCATGCGCAGTGTCCTCGTTTTTATGTTGTTGTTTTTTTCCGGTTGGGGATCTTGCGCCTCCTGTTTTCATTTGATGATTCATGAATGTTTTTCTCGCATCGTTCTCCGAACGTTTTATCTATGAAGTGATGATTTATCAAGCATGGCCAACAGAACAAAGTTCACAGCTTGAGTACTGATATGTGACAACTTTATGAAGCAGAGCAGAGAGTAACACTTCACCAAGTTTGTGCTGTCAATATTAGGCCGTATTATGTCGTAGACAAAAAGCCTGCTGTATAACAAACATTCCACAGCCAATTGATATCATGACCTGTAGTGTAATCCTTATTGAAGGGGTGTGAGTGTCACATGCTATGAAATATAATAATAGAGCTTAAATTACTCTGGTTATCTTTAAAGCGTTTGACATTTTGGGTGATTTATACACTTATTTGCTTTCTTGCCGAGAGCAAGATGAGAAGGTCGAGTTAATCATTTAACTCTCTGCAAGAACGCAAATACCCGGAACTCCAAAAACGTGTAACTGTCCCTTTAAATCGGGTCCGTATAGCTTGTGTGCCCCCCCCACCACCCGTCAACCAGAGCACTTACAATGCAACGGCGCACATTACCACTAACACGTCTATTGTGCAATATCATTTGTGATTTTTAGTGCTGTCGCTGTCACAGTTAGGTCTTAAATGTGTCCGAACCGGTGGCTTTATAAACGCATATCTTTATCAGTCAAACAACTAGCGGATTAGTGTGTGACGACATACAGCTGGTGAACACTTGACACTGATGTATTTATGATGGTTTGCTGTAACGCTATAGTACTGTTTTAGAGGTTTTTATTGAATTCTTTCACAGGATACTTAAAGTAGAAGATGATTCAGTGCATAATAATACTGGCATAGCATGGTTGTCACTGTCTTTAACACTTGGCAATCGCATAGATAAACCTGTACGTAAACCACGCTTGCCATATGTGGGGAAATATAACAATAATCCAAGTAGTTTTAAGTGCCTTTCTAGGTCTTCTTTTTACTCTCACCGTACATCGTCGTCATCATGTTGGTCTCCATGAAAGCCAAAGACCTGGGGAAATGTTGCAATAGTCAGCAGGCGTTCGGTAAATGCATGTTTCACCAACTTTGCGAAGGTAGCAGTTTTAATATTATGCACTGATTTTTCACACGAGCGCACAGTCTGTTTTGCTGCATCGATGGTACTCTTGAGAGAAAGTCTCCACTTCCAAGTCGTCGTGTTTTATGTGTAAATTCTGTTTCGTTCATGTCCGGAATCGGATTGTTTGCATTTGCATGAGTGTGTGTTGATAACTTTGGCTCAGTGGTTTTTATAACAGATTCAGGTTCTTGGATGTTTGTGTTATTTTTTGTTTGTTTGGTGGTGGGATAATGTGTGTGAGTGGCATTAAATAAGGGGGGATGGATCACATTCAGTTTCTTTGACAAATACTTTTTGAAAGCAATAAGCATTGTGTATCAGTAAAGCCATCTGTATTGTTACAGCAGTAGTGAAAAACACGTGATTATTGTGAAGTAAACTGGGTTTAGAAGAGTTTCACTCATTACTCACTAACCAGGGATTACCAGACGTAAACACGCGTCTGTACTTCGGTAACCTCAGCCAAGATTAACACTACTGTAGCTGCTGTGTATGGTTTTACATTATATCCTCCTATCACACCTGCAGTTGTTAGTAATTGGAATGCTGCAGTTAGACTGTCAGAGGGCCCGTGCACCGCTCACTCTCTTCCCCTCACAGCTGGTAAACTGGCGTCCCACAGGGCTCTCAGTTCGGATCTGTGTAGTTTGGTTCACATTGTTCTTTTGCTGTTTTCAGAATGTGTTTTCAAATTTTTTTTTTTTTTTTCTTCAGACCTCCAACTCCGGAACCGTTATGTTTTGGGGGAATTAAAGGAATACACCGTAACTATTGTTATCCATTTCTTTATGTCCAGAAAGCATATGAAATGTGAGGAAACTGTATTCATTGTGATTATATAAAACATCATATAGGGATTCATATTCTAATAAATTAGATTCTGGATACGTTTGAGCTGATTCTTTTCTCTTTTCTTCTACTTAATGTGTAGCAACCTACATTTGGGCTGCAGCCTGAAGCTTTTATTTTACTTTAATAGAAATAAGGATATAAACTACAACATGATGTCAGTATTTTCAGAAACAGATGGAGACCTTGGCTCTGTCCGTTTCGGGGGCTTCATAACGTGACCAAATGAACAGGAAGGCTCCTTCATGTCTTGGAAGCTATAGCAGGTAAGAAGGACACTACTTTTAACGAGCAATTTCTACACAGAAGTTGATGGAGCTCTAAAAAGACTGCAGACAATTGTTTCCCTTTGTCTGTCAAGTGATGTAATCAGCCGTAAAATGTGTAATGTGATGACACAGAGGCCCACAGTCAGACAACACAAGATGGATCTTTGTGACCTTGTTCAACACACCTGTTGCCCTAAAATAGATAATAACTACAGCGTTAGCTGTTTATTACGCACCTTAAAACTAGTAGCATTTGAATGGACTCCTAATAACGTCATGACATGTAATGTTTTCTGCCATGGACAAGATAATTCACTTTAAAGCAAAAGACAAAAACATTTTGGTCTCATTTTCAGCCAATGTTGCACTAAATAGCTGACTCTGCAGTATCACAGTCAGACGGCCAGCTGAATGCGGTTCGACTCGGGTCTCAGGACGACGTGTCACAGTGAGAGCCCGAGCAGCAGTTCAGCTGTCTCCAGCCAAATGGTCATTGTCTCGAGCAGTTCTTAAGTGTCAGCGAGGCGTGTGTAATGTGTGCATGAGCCGTGAACATAATCTATGTGTGTTGTCTAAAATGGTTAGATGTTTCAAACCTACACTGAACACCCGCACACACACACACACACTTTATTGCCCTCAGGAACCCCAACCGGTTTGGGCTTGATTAACCAAAAACCTTGAATATCTAAGTTTGTCTTTACAAGAACAAATAACATAGCAGTGGAATTTTAATGAGACCCTCACACCTCATAATCACACCGGACTGCAATTTAAGCGTCCCTTATATACCATCAGGGTTGAATATTACAAAACATCGCTGTCAACAATTACAAAATGCCTCAAAGTTATCTCTCTTATTATGGTGGATGCTTGATGTCGATGGAGGTGCTTCATATCTTTGAACATATGTTAATTAGAAAAAAGGAAGACATGTATGGTCCTGGAAGAAATTCCGCTTCTGTTGCTGTTTTTAGAACTAATATCCGAAACCGGTTTTTCGTAATGGAACACAAACACACCAGTACGTTTTAATGAGCCATGGGGTGAAATTTAATTTGGGAGTTTGGGCTTTGGGACGGTCTGGGTTAAATGTGCTCTTAATCTCTGGTAATGGTTGGTCAAATGGCCTAATTAAATGAATGACCACCTGCTACTTGTGCAGTCTATGACATCTGGCTGAACAAAAGAAATAATTAGCCACCATGCCTGATAAACATAAACTGTGCTTGGAACAGTTATCGCTCAGATACGAGGCTGTGTACCTGTCTAGGATTGGAGTTAGTGGCTTGGCGTGTTCTGCTGCCATTTTCCCAAGCCTAGACACGGATTAAGTCTCGGAGATGGAAGATGAATTTATGATCGGATCACAAATTATGGGTAGCATGATCATTTTTAGATTTCTATCCATATGGGCCATTTATCCTATATGACTTAGTGATAAGGGTCATCCCCAGTATCAGTTATGCTTTTCTTACTCAGAGCTTCAGTTAAGATCCAACATATTTGACAAGAAATTGTTTTTTATCTGTTATTATTGGTGTTTTTTCTCATCATTCAAGCAACTAAATGCTGCAAAAAAACAATCCACTTGTCTTTTTGAATCTCTGAAATTACCCTGACTCTCTGCTTCCACTTGACATATTAAGAAACTGTTATTGTATTCTTTGTCACTGCTCATGAAGACATAATTAGATTTTTTTTAGACCTCAGCGAGTCATGTGGACGGGTGGCAGGTGTCCGTTACGTTCCTCCATCTTCAGCGCCGCAGCTGAACTTCCAGAACGTCGGGGGTATTGATTGGCCTATTGATTTTCAAATGAGCTCACATTGTAGAAAGTAGAAATCCAATTAGAAGTTGAACTTGAAACAGTTAATCCAATCAAGACGATGAAATGTATCGATTTTACCCTCAAAATCAATAAGGTGCACGCGGCTCTGGTGTGAGCTTGGCCCAGAACATTTTCCTTTCTCCAAAAGAATGAACAGCTCACTTTAGGTCAGCTGCACATTGTGAGAAACACACACGTGTTCCTTATGTTTGGGCTCAATTCTACTCCAGAGGATGAACTCCCTGTGAACACATTATGGAAAACGTGTAAAACTCTATAAGACAAATTCACTTATTTGGGATATACGGGTTCTGCTGGGTAAAAAGTTCTGTCAACACCAGATAAAGACAATGTGAAAATCCATTATATCTAACCAAGCTTTACAGCTGGGGTCTCCAAACAGAAGTAATGCATGGGGATTAAGTTTAATTAACACTTGAACAGAACATTATGGTTAAAACCTGCTTTTTAAATAAGCCACTTGTACATTTTAAACCACTTCCTCTTGAAATGCTGAACAATGTGCTGATTCAGCAATAATATGTAACAACATACAGCCATACAGAACAAGCTGTTCAAAGATAAAGACTGACTCCAAATATCTCCGTCATGAGCTGACATTTGCCTGCTCGGCGCCTCTTTGTTCTTTGCGTTTAAGAGCCAATTAAATTGTCCGGCTCACAACTAGGCTCCTAATTAGCGCTTTATTAAAGTCAGGTGCGCGGGAAAGGTCTGCTGCAAAACGAACTTATTAAATCAGCGCTGTAAGGCAAACATACAGCACGCTGTCTGCACTGCAGGTGCGTCATTACAGAGTTTTAAGTCCTTCTATGAATTTGCCAATTGTCTTTTGCGAGATTGAACCCGAAGTGCTGTAAACTTCTGTCCTGAGTGTGTATGTGGCGAAAAAGCCACGACGAAGTCAAGTGGAATTCTTCATGTCCACGCATTGCAGCCCTGTTTTGATTCACTTCATCTGTTTGTTGTAACAAATGCTAAGTAACTGTTGCTAAGTCCACCCACCATCCCTGTGGGGAAATCCAGCCGCCAGCGAGCGGCCTCAGTGAGGAGGATTGGAATGTGGCAGGAGAGAAAAGGCCTTTTCTGCTGCCATTCAGATAACATTTACATGGAACCGCCAAATGGCTTAATTCATGGATCAAAGTACACTCGGCCCAAGTAAACCCTGACAATGAATGTAGCCGCGGCCTCTTGGTGATTACTTTCGGCCTTCGTGACTGCTTCATAAGCGTTAGATCGGACCGTTTCTTTGAAAGAGAACAATGCGTTTCTATATGCAGAAGTGTTGAGACATCTCACTGTTTTAAAACGACCTTTAGCTCAGTGCCACACGCTGCTCTCCAGTGGGTCACTCCCAGCACTGGGGGGGGGGGGGGGGGAGAAGGGGAGGAGGTTAGTGTAGGAGGGGGATGGTGAGGGTTGCAGGGTCATGGTTCTTGTAATTACCACTGGTCAGGTTCAAGTCACTGGTCAAGTTGTTGCAGTCTTTTTTCTTTCTTTCTTTCTTTCCCATGATGCAACGTCGACGAGGACTGGCCTACATGTGGCACAGCATGCCTCCGCCGATGCCCCTTTGATTAGGTGTCCTGTCTTCCACCGGGGCTGCGTGCGATGACAGCCGGGAGCGCAGCGATGGATGGGAAACTGACAGAGAGGTCCATTAAATGGCAGCTTTGTTATGACGTGTCAGCCAGGACGTGGTGGATGGTAAGTGGAGCTCTTTTGTCTTGATTTCTTCCTCTTTCATCACCTTTGGTGAGAACTTTGCCATCAAGAAAAATCAACTTCATTTCATGAGGTATTCTATCCAAAATGTTATGCTGACTTCTGACATTGTCTGGGTAAAAATGTGGAAACGATATTCAGCTGATTACCCTCTGGGAATTTGATTTGCATCATTTTGTGTTGCTTTTAGGAGTTGTTTGTGTCTTTGTGTGTCTGTGCCCAGGTCAAGATTGCCTACATTTGCAGACGTGAGGGATATTGTGGAGGAGGTTATTTTAAAATGAACAGTTTTTTCACTGCAGCACTTTACTTCACATGTTGCATTTAAAGGAGCTATTTGTTCAGCTTTTACTAAACACAATCTTCTCGGAGCATCCTCGCACTAACATCCATTTCAGCATGATTGTGAACCTCAAGGCCAGCAGTTGATACTTTGATCAATTGAAGTGTTTTAATCCCAGTGACACTGCAAGGAAACAAGGACTTTAAAGGCGAGGAGTTATCAAAATGGGCTTTAAAAAAGAATGTTATTTTTTTGCCAAGATCAATAACCAAAGGCACTTTTCAGCCTCCCTTCAGTGTAAGAGAGTTCCTCAAGTGCACCTCTCTGTCCAACCTCTGCAGTGTTAATTTGATGGTGTCGGACAAAGAGCCCTTTCTCCAGCCCGCGCCTTTCCCATGCTGAAGAGGCAACGCAGGCTGACATTTCTTTCTGAATATTTATTTACTTGTACGACTACAGGCAAGCTTTTATTGTGCTCCACCGCCACAGTTTAAGTTGGGGTCCGTTTGTCTGCCTCGGTGCATATATGAGCTCGGAGAATTGACCTTTTCTGCTCAGGCCGTGCTGCTGCTGTTGCTTTCTACTTTATTTAATTTTTTATTTTAGAGATATTCATTCCTTTCTCTCTCAGCAACATGTTTATACTTCATGCATTTAACTAATGCTTTTTTTTTAAAGGAAGATTTTAAATGAAAAATGGAACCAGCTTCTACTCGTATACCTGCAAGTTCACGTGAAGAAAGAGCTTTGGTGCTTTTAAGAACTCAGGAGGGACTTCAAGAGTCATTTCAGCAAGCAGGGACAGAACATGATGCAATGTGTGTCATGGTCACAAATGGCATTCAATTCAAAGTTCATATTAAGATTACAGTTTTGAAGGATTTAGCAGAGACCAGCAGACCTGCTGTCTTACCAGCTGTTGCGAAATGCCCATAGGAAATGATGTAATTGGTAGGAAATGGCACGATCACACAGTGAGGTACCTAGAACGCTGCTATTAACAATCTGAGCTTAATTAATGGACAAAAAGGATCATTATTCACCTCATCCTTTGCTGTAAGAACATCACTAATGTAATAAAAGAAGTGGTAGCCTTGTAGTACGACCGTATGGTTATTTTTCTCGAGAATCCAAATCATATTTCGTATTGTCTGACCAGACTTTGGTTCAGTGAGGTAAATGTCCAGCATTTTGATGTCATAAAAATGTACTAGGTTATAACCAGATGACACAGACGGTCACAACAGGGGCAGAACTGGTACGTCGCCACCTAATGGTGAAAGAAAGACACTGGTATTGTGCACGCAGGCTCGCTGACAGACTGGATTTCAACAGAGAGCCTTTGTTAATGTTAACACCTGTGCTTTTCCGGCCACGTGATCAGGATTTTGTTTTTACCAAAAGAGTGTTGATTTGTTCAAATTTAGCTTGTAAACTCTTTTTATTGTACGGACTGATTGACCATGTTTGTGCCAGTGTCTTTTTTTAAAAATGTGGCCTAATGGTGCCAATGTTCCGCAAATAGAGAAATACAGAAAGTAGATTTTGTGACTCTCCTGTAGGCTTTGAGCATACTTTCTGTTTTAAATTGCTTAACTTACTCAAACGCTCTAATACGACTCTCTTAACTCGAAACTAAAATTAGAGCCACAATATACACACACACAACACCTCAGGTTTAATTCCCCAATGGGTCCCGCACAAGCAACTCGCAGTTATGCCAGTGACCACATGGGGGCGGTACATCCTCATACAGAGGGATGGACTCTGTATCTGTGAAGGCTCATGCCATGTGCGCCAGTAGACTAACATGATACATGGAGGCAGCGAGAGTATGGAGTCTGTGACAATGATAGTCTTTCATCTTTCCCATCCATAGAAATTAAAACGCACTAAATGTTAAAGGAAAACATTCTTGCAAAAGAAAAAAATACTATTTGTGTGTAATGGGTGAATAGCAAAGTATTCCAAAATGTATTAGGTACGCTTGGAATTTCCATCTAGTAGGGGTTTAAAGGAGTGTTTTTAGAGACACACCAGCATCATCAGTCTGAATTTCAGCCTTGAAACGGTCATTGATCAGCCATTTATAGCCATTTGTTCCACAAATGAATGCTCTTAGCTTAATTGTTTTTGGATGTGAATCAAAACGGATGACTAGGTGTGTGTGATGTAGATACTGGACCCACAGGACAGCACTGGCATTTTTAGATAGTGTGTATACGGTGTTAATGTCATGATAACGGGGACGAGAGAGCAGTGACATCTATTGTCCGGCTACCCATTCAAGTCGCATACAATCATGTTGTCTGCAGAGATTGTTCTGGTATACTGCGATTGGCTTCCAGGGGAAGGTTACTGTTTTTAAATCAGTCAGCCGCACTGGCACCGTTGCACCATAGGCTCCTATTCTACAGCGCTATGACTTATTGCCACAACACTGCCGACCACTGCTGTCACTGCTGTTCAACTGCTATTCTTATTACTTAATGAGCACCATGACATCAGAATACCATTATATCATAATTATGATATATTAGGGCAGAACAATGGCCTACCCAAATCAGTGCTTTCAACACCATGTTTGTTGTTGATATTTGATTGATTGAGGGAATTACTTTGTAATGACAGTGAAGAGTATGTGTATAATTAACAGAATACAGGGATATTATAAGGGTCATGGCATTTCTAAAAGGATTACCTGGAAAAAAAAGTGCTTTTATTATATACTATAGTGCACATGTTTGATCTGAACATGGTTTGACTTGTAAAATGTTTATTGGGAATGTCTAGATGTGTGTGGAGAATATCCGAAAGTAGTTTAATACTGACACTCCTCTTTTAACTGCAAATAATAATGATAATAATAAACGATAATAATAATAGTGTAATTTAGTTGGAGCAGTAATTACTGCAGTGATTTCCACCATTAGTCTTTGGCCACACAGCTTTTCTGGCCGACTGTCCAGCAGCGGCTCTGTCAAGCCCCAATCAGCGCGTCAGAGGAGCGGAAGTGAGGGGCCCAGGGCAGAGAGTGCCGGGGCCACTGATTCTGGCCAATGAGAGGCAAGAATGCAAACACCATTACAAAACTGAGCTGTGTGAAGCTTCAGGGAAACAGCTCGATGGTACCGGGGAAAAGGTTGAGTTTTTGCTTTCAAGATAAGAGGGAGAATTTGCCTCATTTTGGGATTAACAAAACTATGTATTCCGGTAGGCTGTTACATAGGTTTATTATTACACTATTAGTTTACAATAGGCTTATGGACAATATTAACACCCGTATGGCTACAATTATCCTATGGTATGTACTAGTCTATGTTAAGACATGGCAGTACAATAATAACATTTAACTATCCAGTTAAAACCGTTGGCTTTCTACATTTTGGGGGATTTTTAGGTCAGCCTTTTAATGAGTTCGGACTTTGTGGGATTTGTTTTTGTATTAAAACACTCCAAAACAACCCCACTACGGAAGCTGAAGAGATTGGTGTTCAATCTTATTTCGTGAAAACAACATTAGTCAACATGGTTGCATCGGACAGTGGTACATAGGCCTAGTATATGAGTCATGAAAAAGATGTAATAAAGTAATAAATGTGTCTATCTTTCATCCATTACAAACAATGTTGACGTTAATTGGCATGGTATTCATGTTTCATGTTGACAGGTTTATAAGAGAAATTGCTCAAATCAGTTTCCTAGAATCAGGATTTTATTTGGAAAAGTCTAACCGGAAATGGTCTCGTTAGAATTAAATCCAGCTTGATGGTTACTGCTGAGAGCCGGAGGGGCGGCAGTCAGACAGACAGTGAAAGTGAAGGCGGAGACCAGCCCAGTGTCGAAAACTCAGCCTCTTCTGGATCACGTTCAACTTCACTGAACAACCCCAAAAAACCCGATCCAAAAAAGTAAGACTTGAAGAGGAAGGAAAACAAGACTTAAAAAAAAAAAAAAAAAAAGAGGTGCTCCCAACTTCTGTTCACCGCTGCAAAGACTTGTCTTCCGGTGTTGACTTTTTTTTTTTTTTTTTTGCGAGCACCGCAAGAGAAAAAACCCTCCAAAGCACAAAGTTGAACGTGAGAAATGTGAAGCTACCGGCTTGTGTGTGTTTCAACCAGGCTCCAGGATTCCCTATTAATCCATGCAGTACAGTGCAATGGTACGTGAACACGGGTTCTTATTGCTTTTTCAAATGTTGTGATAACGCTGATGATAATATTTGTGATAGAATTTTTTTTTTTTTTTTTTGGGGGGGGGGTAATACTGTAAGTGGGGTTGTTTTAACACGGACCACAACACCCTGGCACGGTCGGGCCAAAAATCGTAGCGGACTAAATTTGGCACAGGTTCCCCCGGCAGCCCATGTTAGCGTCCCATTCCCCTTACATTTTTGGCAGATGAAACTCTACGTGGACCGCTGACAGCTCCGTAGGACACACAAAACGCACGCGCTGCAGCAACAAAGTGGCAATGTTTAACTTCCAGTCTTTCCAGCTTTCCTGCCGCGCTGTTGTGATACACACCTCGCTTTGTTGTGAGTGTTTTAAAGCTGTACATTCAGGTGTTCAGTTATTCCGTTCACTGTATGGCGAACTGTACACGGCCATTTTAAAAGTCAACATTTAAACAACGTCCCCCTCGATACACTAATTGTAACCTGACAAAGTTTGAAGCCAGGTCTTTTTTTATTTTATTTTTTTTACCTGTCAGTCTGTTGCAGGCACATTCTGCAGTAGCCTAAACAATAAAATGTATAAATGTCTTGAAAAGGCAATGCATTAAAAAAAAAAAAAAATCATATTTTCATAAAATGTGCCTTATCTTTTATATGATATACTATTTATCGTCTCCTGATTATTTCAGGGACCTTTCAGGACATTTTAAGGCGCGTTCATGTCGCTGTGACTGACACATTCAACACGACAGTAGGTTAGTTTTCTGTATCACTGTGAACCACAGACACTGCGTTGAATTACCTAAACTGGAAAAAGAGCGATCGCATGTTGTTGACACGGAGCTCGGGGGTAAAAAGGGTGCCAGAGCTGCAGGAGGGAAATGTCCCTTTTTCCGTTTCTGTGTGACCGAGGCTGTGCTCCAAAGTCCCCGAAGCACACACGCACACACACACACATAGACACAGAAGAAGAAAAAAATGTGCTGGAGTGATATGTATGCTGTGTTTTCAGATCGTCTAGGAGGAGAAGAAGGTGCTGGATGGTGGATAGGGGTTGTGTGTTAGAAGGAGGAGGAGGAGGAGGAGGAGTGTGACTGTGTAATTACGTGGGTGAAAAAAAAAGAAAAAAAAAAAAGTTGGGTCTGATTTGCTGGAATCGCGCAGGACTGAAGGTGCACCGGTCGATTTCACATCAAGTTTGGTTAAAGCAAGGGGTGAACATCACACACTCGGTGCCCTCTGAAGCTTCCCACAATGCTTTTATGAACGAGATACCACAGCACCGAGACGCGCAAAGAGCCCGTGTTGTAGCCAGAGGAGTACGCAGCAGCCCCGTTTGCACCGGCTCTACGGGTAGAACTTTGCCAAGCGCGTATACCTGCACGTCAACTTTAAAAACATCTCCGGCATAAAAATCTTCTTTTTTTTCTCTCTCTCTCTCGCTCTCTCTCTGCGGAGACGACAATCTTTGGATCGCAAAAATTAATGGATGTTCTTGGATAACCTCGTATCGTTTTACGCGGAGAGCTGCTCCACAGTCTTGCACGGTGCACGTCGGTCCAGGAATGGCGCGATAAAGTGATCAGAGGAATCAGTCCAAGTCCATTCACGTTGTGTGTTGCCGTCTCGTCATG
Organism: Pholis gunnellus; assembly: GCF_910591455.1. NCBI lineage: Eukaryota > Metazoa > Chordata > Actinopteri > Perciformes > Pholidae > Pholis > Pholis gunnellus. The sequence continues at coordinate 9,649,539 of NC_136550.1, forward strand.
TATTCTCCAATTTGTCTCACTCAGGTATTTGTGTCATTTATTTATTTTTTGAAATATACATTTAATTGCTGTGTGTTTGCACATTTGTACTACAAATGTTACAGACAGTGGCCAGGGAATTGGAAGTTGTGTGCCTGCGCCAGGCATTGGTTCAGTTTCAGCTCTGCTTTTGAAATACTTTCGTAATTAATAACGAAAACGAAGTTTTGCTTTGTGCGGGAAAATGTTGCGTTAGAACTAACCAAAAATGTAATCCAAAACGCACGTGTCTGTGCCACGATTGTGTTGATTTTTACTTTCGAGATCTTAGATTCTAACGAAAGCCCCCTTTCGAAAATTCATTTATTAGTCGTCCAGGCAGTTGCAAAGCCAGTGAAGTGCCAATCTTTATGCGCACTTTGCGTGCGTAAAGTTATGCGTCAGGATGAATTTCATGATAGCATTCCACGACTGTCATTTTAATCGTCCTGGCGCAGGTATGCTAATTATCTCTCAGGTTTAATTAGGTTATTTGCGTCCTCCAATAACCTCACACACACACACACCTCACAGCCCCGGCTTGAGCTGTGTTTATATATATTTTCCCCACGTGTATATTTTGTATTTAAAGTAAAACCCCTATACTTTTGGGAAGTGGAGTTGGAAGAAGATAAAGCCACTTTCACTGCAGGAAGATCAAACGCATGATAAGGTTGATTCAGCGGTGGGACAGAGTGGCTGACTGTTTTGGCTGACTCAGTTTTACTGTTTATATTTTACTTGGCATAAGTAAGTGATTGACTGAGATGTGGTTTAGTTTGTACTTAAGAGGATTGTACTTTTATGGCCCCAGCTGAAGTGCACTGCATAGGCCCTGGCCAAGTCATTTATCTTTACAGCATTTGGCTTTAGTCTGGCTGCAAAAAAATTAACACAATATTAAAGGTGTTTTTGACCAGGAAACCAGGAGTGAAAAGGACTTCAGAAACACTTGCCGTCGAGCCCATTTACTAGCATTTACAGTTTAACTGGCAACATTATAGTGAGGAGATGACATTTAAAGCACTCCTCAATTTATTTTATTTATTTTTTTGCATGTCTCTAAATTACTATGGATAGGTATATAGCACCCGTAGTAAATACGAGACATGTCAGAACCATCTGTAGAGAATTAAATATTTATTCACGCTGTTTAATAAATGATTCTAATTTGACGTTGCTGTAATGGAGCAGAGTTTTATTGGCCCAAAAGTGCAGACCAGAAATGTGGCTTCTGAGAGCAGCACCAGCGGCACAGCGCACATAGGGAGTGGATTTCTGTGGTTTCCTATAGCCCGCCTGCCTGGCTGCCTACGAAAAGAACAATATGGGGTTTAACTCCTCCAGCGCCTGCTCAGAAGGGGCTGCTCATACTTATTAAATTTGACAATTTAATGACCGAAAACATAGATGGGTTCATGTTTCCACGTGTCACTCGGAGCTGCTGTAGTCCTAAATCTCCCCCACCATCATGTACATTCCTTCACCTACAGAGAAGCAAGCATTAATAGATTGTTCGGATTTGTTTTAGATTTTCCTGAAGTATTATTGATGTCAGAGCCCGCAGGCTGGGGAGCTGCTGTAGAGATGTTGGTATTTAGCCTTTTTTTTTAGTTGTGAGGATGAAAAGAAATTCTGTCAAATGCGCATTGATAAAAACTTTAAATTTAGTTTGCAGTCATTTTCCAGTTCAGAGCTAAAGATAATGTGGCATAAAGTACAATATACATTATGTATACAACATTTGAAAAGTGAAATTTGTGTTGAAAATAATTCCAGTAATATTAAATAAAGACTGATAATTTACCATAAAAATAAGTTTCAGTATATCATTATTTATTTTTACTAAAGTATCGATGGGAAATTAAAAAAGTAGGCCATGATTTTAATAACACTGGCTCAGGTTTTTGGAATGAAGCTGAGCAAGTGTCATTCTGGCATGAGCTTGAAATCGAGTCCCAAGTCAACCTTTGCAAATACCTTCCACGGACTGCCTTGAAATGCCGCCCTTCTCCTCTGCCTGCAGATTTTTTTTGAATGCGTTTCGAACGTGCAGCCTTTATATGAGGCTGTCCGTGTGTGCCAGGAGAATGGGAATCTCCCCTACTTCCTATTTTGCGACTCCAGCTTATCCTGCATCCTTCGTGAACGTGCGATAAGGTCACGTTGGAAAGCGGATAGTTTGATAAGAGAAATGCAATGGTGAGGGTGAGGGTGAGGGTGAGGGTGAGGAGGGGGAGGGGGGGGGGGGCACAGAGTCACGCTCGGAGCATGTTCGGGAAATGAGAGCGGAGGCGCGAGTGCATTCAGTCACTGGGTTTGGTGCTATTGTAGTCCTGGCAGTTGATATAAACAGTGGAATGTCCTTGTCATACCTGCGGGACGCCTGATAAATCTAAAATGGTAAAACCAGTGTTGCAATGTGGCGAGGAACTTCTCGTGTTAAAGCTGTTCAAACTGCCAATATGATGTTATGGGACTGGTTATGGGGGATTGTTTATTTGTGGTCTGACTTCCATACTGCCTCAGATTAGTAGCTGACTGAACCCACATTTCTCCTCCATGTTTAGTGACACGAGTTTCTGATTATTTCTCCCCTTCTCTCTCTCCTCTCTCCTCACTGTGTCCCTTCACTGGCTCCAGGATGAATTTCATCCCTTCATCGAGGCGCTCCTTCCTCACGTCCGCGCCATCGCCTACACGTGGTTCAACCTCCAGGCCAGAAAACGCAAGTACTTCAAGAAGCACGAGAAGCGGATGTCCAAGGACGAGGAGCGTGCGGTGAAGGACGAGCTTCTGGGCGAGAAGCCCGAGGTTAAGCAGAAATGGGCGTCCAGGCTGCTGGCCAAGCTGCGTAAGGACATTCGGCAGGAGTACCGGGAGGACTTTGTCCTCAGCGTGACGGGAAAGAAGCACCCGTGCTGCGTGCTGTCCAACCCGGACCAGAAGGGCAAGATCCGCCGGATCGACTGCTTGCGGCAGGCCGACAAAGTTTGGCGTCTGGACCTGGTGATGGTCATCCTCTTCAAAGGCATCCCCCTGGAAAGTACAGACGGGGAGCGCCTCGTCAAGTCTCAACATTGCACCAACCCAACACTTTGTGTCCAGCCACACCACATAACAGTATCGGTCAAGGAGCTGGACTTGTTTCTAGCGTACTATGTCCAGGACCAAGGTAGGTTCAAGCTCATGCTTTGTGTGTGTTTGTTTCACTGTGTGTGTGTGTGTGTGTGTGTGTGTGTGTGTGTGTGTGCGCGTGAGCTAACGCGCATGTGTGAATGATGGCTTTGGCAAGGTCAAGGGTCACATGTGTTACTTTTTGGCAGTCCTGCTGAGACTGGCTGAAATCACCACTACAGTCGCCAGACAAATAAACACTGGAAACCCGATAGCCAGTACTGTATATATGCAGCGTACATTTTCATGTGGCTCAAGTATGACTCACGACGAAACAAAAAAAAACACAATCGGTAAATGTAGAACATGTTTTAAATGTGTTTTTGCTCTGCTGTACTCCAGCAGCGTGTTCAGTAATTACTCAGTATCTCGTACACACACACACACACACACACAGGCTTGTACTGTTGCGCACACACTGTATACATTTTCTAATTGTCTGGATATTAAGTAGTGACAAATGTGGAAAGTTGCCGTATAGACTGGTTAAATTAAAATGAACCCACTAATAGTGTATTTAATAATACTGAGTCTCTGTACCGTTCTTATAAAGCCCTTGTTATTATAGCTGTGGTGTTTATTAACAACATATTTTACAAATGTGGTTCTCCTCACTATAGTAAAAAAGCAGCAACGTTGCCTTCGTCCCCATAGTCCCCTTCATATAATGAATGTAACGTAACATTTAAAAAATCACAATAGATCAATATTGTTTTAAATAAAAGCTAATAGCAACATTATCATATCAATAAACGTATTGCTGTCAGCCACAATACAGCTTAGCATTGACGATATGAGTAGACCTAAGTAGGGCTTTTTTTTTAACATTTGCAAAACATTTCAGTATATATAAGATATTGTTTCTGTTATAAATCATGCGTGTGATCGTGTTGGCCGCCAAAATCCGGCTTTTCTTAATTCCTGAAAAGCTGGTTTTCTTTTACATGAAAGCCTTTTGCGGACACAGTGATGTGCCCGATGTGGAGACTGAATCCTGCTTTTTATTCAGCTCGGTGTTGAATAAGAGGTGGAAAAACAATGTGGTGCCAGGTCCTGGAATAGGTTTTGACATACACATTTTTGAATTTGGACGTGTTAAAGCCTTCTGCCTGCCTGCCTTTTCCTTTTTTTTCAGAATTGAATTATCACAATTTATTTTCCACATTTATTTACAGAACCAAAAGGCTGCCACGCACTAATGAAACACTGGCATTTACCAAAACACGTAAGATCATTTCCAACACTGACAATTTAAGCCACAATGTATTACGAGAAATTATTTAGGAAAAGCAGTGAAACTAATTGTGACTTTTTACACACTTCTCCGATTCCACACTAAGTTAAAAAAGTAGGGGAGCAGTAATTAAGGACAGATAATACACAAGTGCAGGAGAAAATATTGTTTAGTTCGCTATTTTCCATTCTTATTTGGACACCATAGATTTTATTTAGTTGTTGCCGAATTTAACATCTCTTTCTAAATGAATGCAAAATAGGTTTGTCACAGAATATAATTACATTTCAGTCTTTAACGTCCCTCTCGGTGAACTTCCTGCCTTTATCCATAGGAATCCCCCCCCCCCCCCTCCCCTAGTATTCCCTGTTGAAATTCCCCTGTATTAAATCTATTGACCACCAATACTTTGCTATTGAGAGAGAGATGATGGCGTAGCTAGCTCATTATCATCAAACCCTGAGCGCCATTTTGTGTTTGATAAGTGCCAGGGAAAGCAGAAGGCACAGCACACAGACAATAATGGTTGCCACTGGCACCGGGGTTGGCATCAGACCCTCTTTTGTGTCTTTTGTAGGATGCCACCGCTTCTCTAGTTTGCATCTGCTGCATTTTTAACTGTTCAGTACCAAGTTGAGAATGGCTCTTTAGTGCACTTTCTTCACAATAGACACCATTTAAATGATAAGTTGGTGCCTGTGTTGTAGGTTATGGACGGCATTTTTACCAGCTTTTATTTAAAAAAAATGTGTCCGCTGTGGAGGAAGAGCAAATTATTGGCAAGATAAGCCAATTTTAGTGTTTGAAATAAATGGCGAGCATAGTGTTCTCCTTTCGCCGGAGAATAAAGTCGCTGCGATTCAACGTTGCACTGCGGATCAGAGCGATTGTTTACCGTTTTCTGTGCGTTGAAACGTTGGCAAATACAGAATAGCATTCTTTTACCGGGATCACAGAGACGGCCGTGCTTTTTTTTTTTTTTTTTTCCTTTTTGTTTTTTGCAAGCTAAAGCGTCTTTTCCTTTTTCCCTCAAGTCACCAAGCGGTGCCCATCTCGAGACAATGCAGCCATATTGTGGTAGCGTGTGGTGCGGCGCCATTTTGTTTTGCACCGTGCCAGGGAGGCAGGCAAATCAACCAGTAATGGTTGTTAGAGGTTTGGAGGTTGGCATCAAACCCTCTTTGTCTGCGTTGCAGCATGCCTTTGATTCGTTGGTTGGCATCCGCAATGCAGTGGGCATGTTGGAAAGTTTTTTGACAGTGGCAGAATGGAAGCCCGCTGCCTTTGTTCTGCTGCAACTGCACGAAACAAACAAACATATATACAATCAAACACAAAGAAAATGGCAAACGGCTCTGTCTGAAACAGAATCTGGTATTTGTGCGAACTGCTAAAAAAAAAAAATACCCTGTGCTTTTATTATTGTTCTCTCCGTAGACCACATGGCAGCGGCTCGCTTCTGCGGGGCCGTGTAATCGGATAACAAAACAATATTTTACACAACGGAATTTTTTTTCTTGTTATATTCCCCCCCCCTGGTAAAAAAATCAATAAGTTCAGAGTGTATGTGCTTTTCATTCTGGTGGGTTGGCTGCCTGAGAAAGGTCGGCGGGTTGGCAGCGAGTGTGCTGGGTGAATTTAGAGAGGGCACTCAGCCCCCTTGTTCAGGGGCACAGACGCGTTTAGCCAGGCAGGGCTGTAGCACCCATGTGCATGCCCAGATGAATGCCCGCTGGGAAGTGGGCAGGGGGCTGGGGGTGGGGGTTGTGGCATCCATTGTGCCAACTGGCAGGCCGTGTTCAATACAGGGCCCTGGCTTCTCACACACACACACACACACACACACACATACGGCCGTTGTACTCCAATGCACTGTTTTATCGTTATCTTATAAAAACAAGAAGTGATTTTTTTTTTTCTCACCTGGATTCATATTTGGCATATCCAGTTTGACAGCTTGATGGAATAGTTGTAAGAAGACATGGAGGCCATGGTCGTGTTCGGACTTGTCAGGAGACTGTAGGACTTGTTTGTATTTGGCTTTGTTAATAAGCTGCACATCACTATTCCCTCAACAAATATAGAAACGTCGTTTGTTACAAATCTCTCGGCCCTGCATATTTAAATGTCTTGTTCTTAATACATGTCTGCAATTAATAGAATATAAAAATAGAATAAGATATGTGATTAAGATACACAAGCAAGCCGATTGGAGAATTTGGAGGTTATCTTGGAAAATGTTGTGTGCACATTTTCTACCTCAATTATTAATTTGTCAGTGGAATAAAGTAGAAATTGTCGTAAAAATTTGAAATGACTGCAAAGAATTCTGAGCCTCTAACCAATGACAGAAGAGGAGGCAGTCCAACAAGGTCAAGCAGCATTCCCATTACTCCGGTGCTGAAAGTTAACACGGCCATAAAACATCATTACCTTGACATCCCCCCAGTAACGTAACTGTTTTTTCACACTGTCATGATAGTTTGTGGAAATGGATGGATTACCTCTGAATACACGCTGCCATGTTAATGGAGACCTTGTTTTACGAGTGGCCGACTTAACCTCTGCCCCCGGGGTCGGGACCTTTTTCAAAGAGATGTGACGGGGTGTCCTGTGAAGTTTAATTGAGCAAAACAGAACAGTGAAAACGCGCCGTTTGCGGGCCCAGGGCACGTGGAGGGGGAAGGCTTTTTTAGCCTGGGGGGGTGGTGGTGGTGGTAGTGGTGGTGGTGGTCAGGGGAGGAGGCGGGGGAGCTTTGCGTAAGCCCCCCTTGTTGACCTCCTCTATCGGGGTCAGACCGCGGCGGTCGCGAGATCACCGGTGGTTTCTTGGCAACTGTTTGTCTCCACTCCCCCGCCACTACTTCTGGCCTGGCTGGTGGTCCCTTGGTTGACTGGCTTAAGTGAGGGGGAGTAGGTACCACTGACTCCCCACATCTCCTCACACTCCCCCTCCAGACTGGGTCGGCTGGCCGGTCCCTATCTCCAAGATTGGCCGTTGCCTGCTCGCCACACTGCGAGCGGGGTGGCTGCTTGCGTCTTGTTTTCCGCCCGGCTGCCTCAGAGGCTTTGGTCAGGCGGCCAGAGCGGAGGCCTGACCTTCTGGGTCACAGTGGAGGCCTGTGACTAAGCACAACATCTATCCCCTCCCTCCCCCTCGTCCCCTTATCCTCCTCTGCCATCAGGAATCACCCCTGCGGCACACTGCCCGGCCAAATGACTCTCTCACTCCTTCGCTCTCCCAGTCGCTTTTCTTTTCACACTCCCCGGCTTTCCCTCAAGCCAGAAACTCTGACCATGACAGCTGTCCCAGGCCCAGGCGCTCGGCCAGAGAGAGGGTGGCTGGGTTTCTGCCAGAAGTGCGAAACAAAAGTTGTTGTAAGCAGACAGCGTTTAGGACACTACTGTTGGTCTTCCTATTTTGGGCTTAGTCAAGTTATTAAGCGGCCTTTAATTTGAAATTCTTCCAGGCGAGGTGATCCTCCGCATGGTTCTTTTGGAAGTTGAGTCGAATTTTATTCTCGGACGCGAATTTTAACAGTGAACGTTCAGAACAAAATCAGCAGGGCCGTAAAATACAACTCCTGGGAAAAACCTTAACCGATGACTCCGGAGCCATATAGAAAAAAACTCTTCAGACTGAACTGCACAACCCTGTGCTCGGCTTCCATTCTGGCTTCCTTATTAGTATGCAATAGAGCCTGCGGTGTCTGGCTACCTCTCTGTCAGAGCCATAACCTATCGAACACATTCTCTCAATCTAATCCACTTAGAACTCCCTCCCAGCTTCACCGCTTGCCTTATTGATTTCCGCTTCCCACTAAATGTCCTCCCGATCTTTTTTCTCTTAACCCGGGAGCTATTTATGTTTTTGCAGTGGTCTTTCTTTCTTCTCGTGTCTTGCTTCCTTTCTTGTCTCTTGCCTTCTTTCTTTCTGTCTTTCTTTCTTGCTTACTTGCTGACTTTCTTCCCCTCTCAATGCCTCCCCTCCCTCTCTCTCTCCAGGATCTTTGGTGGTTTGTGATCTCCATCTGACTTTCCTCTGCCTTCCTCTCTCCCCTCCTGCTCTTTCTCAATAACCTGGGTGCAGTGCAGCCAGGTTGCCTGGCTCAGTATGAGGCTTGTGTTATTAGCAGCGGGGTTTTGCTCGAGCAAATACCTCAAGGCTTAAACAGGCCGTGTTACCTCCTTGGCCCTCTTTTGTGTGCCATGTGTACATAAATCTCCATGGAAACAAGGCAACTCGGAGCAGAGGCCACTGAGAAATGTGGATTCCTTCTTTCTCAACAAAATGTACAACTCCCTCCTTTGCTCTGCTACAGTGTGTTTAATTTGCTTGTGTCACAGTTTGCGCTGTTGCAGCCGTCAAAAAAATGGGACAAGGCCTTTCTTTGGCGTTCTAAGGCACAGGCATTGTGTTGAAAAGGCTTTTCTTGTGTATTTCAGCAGGAGACTCAATTTTGCGTTTGTGGCTGCACTTGTTTAAGGACTGCAGTTTGTGTCATTAGTCTATGGTTAAGATCTCAGCTTCACCACACTTTCCCAGGCTTTTGGGGAGGACCCCAAGTGCATTTCAAATCCCCCTGAGGCCACTTGACTGGAGGGCCGGCACCTCCCACTCCTCCCGGATAGATTCCCCACCCCCACCCTGTCTGCCGTCCCTCCCAAATGAAGACAAATGGGTACATTCACCCCCTGTCCCAGGCACTACACTGTACCTCACTGTCCTGCCGTACAAAGCAGGCCCTCCCTGTTGCCTGAGTTTCTCCATCCAATGACTGCTCGCTCTTCTTTGCCATCGCATTAGCACAACTGCTAGAAAAACCTACTGTTGGCCCATCTGCGTGCTAGACTGGTCATGTTAGACGACGGGGTCTGTAGCGGAAAGAGGGCACAATGCGGTCCAGAGAGGAGAATTAAAGTTTTTTTTTGACCTCCCCATTTTTTTTTTCAAGTCAACCAGGAGAAAAGCACCCTCAAGTACCAGACTGAGACTTTCACACTAAAGCCAGTCCCCTTCACCCAGGAAGGAGCCTTTTGAGCAACCAATGAAGGGAAGAAAAAAAATGGGAAGGGGTAGTAGGTGGGGTGTGATGGGGAACTTTGGGCAGGGACAGACAATCAGAGTGGTTGCCCAGGAGACACTAACTTCTCTGTGCAGCAGCACCCCCCCCCCCCCTGCTTTGCCCCATCAAAGCCTTTTCAGTCCAGACAGGGTCGATCAGTGGCCCAGAGTGATGGTTGTCTCTTCTTTTGTCTGGCGGTACAGTACGGCCCATCACTGTGACGGCTCGACAAGACCTGAGAGGGACAGAAAAGGAAAGGCCCGCCATCGCAGAGCTGTGCAAAATTTACTTTTGGGTGGGCGTGTTGCTGTTTGGGGGTGGTGGGCGAATCCCCCAGAGGATTTCATTCTAATGTCAGTGCAGCGGGTCAAAGAGGGGATATGGTGTCTGGGGCTTGGGAATGGCCTGCTTGGGACGGATTCATCAGAGCCCCATTGAGTTGTCAAAGCTAGCCAAAGGGCTTCCACTCCTCCCTCACATATGGCAGGTTCGCTTCTCAAAAAGCTCCCAAATTTAGAAACTAACTCAACCAGCAGAAGATGCCATATATTTAGTGTAATAAACAATACAACCCCCAATATGGTTGTTTAATTTTAGTGACCCAAAAAGGAAAGTTACAGAACAGCAGAGAAGGCAAGGAGAGTAGGAGAATAAGTCATTTATATTTTTAGCACTTCCATAAACATGTAGTCTTTTATGAGGGACAGCATCTTTGAGCATTGTTGTATGTGATTAAAGTGAGTAATATAGAAGGAATGACAGGGAGAGAGGAAATATGGACACATTGTTGGTTGGAACAACATGAAAATCTCATATCTCAGGATCACCAACCCGGCAGGTGTTACAAATTTTCCACAGAGGTACTTCCTCCATTGTGACAGACAGAATTTCACACTGCCTCGTTCCATCAAGTCATTAAAACAACAAGCTGATACGGTGAATAAATAGAAAAAAAGCACCCTTCCCACAGATTTCGTTAGAGATTTCTACGTAGATATGTAAGAATGAAATGTAGGCATGGCATGAATACAATATGCACAAACAGCAACATAGATGGTGTAGTGGGAAGAACGGGGCTCATTTCCGTGGAGCCCCCTGAAAGCCTATATGATCTGGCTCCAGAAAGCTCCAGAAGTGGCCCGTTCTCTCCACTGGCACAAGCCTCCAGCTGGTAACTTTGCCGCACATTCCCAAATGTTACATGCAAATCACACGCCCACATACATGTGAGTGTGGAAAACCATGTACAGATTAATGCTCACCTGCGCTTCAGCTCGAAAGACTGCATTTAGATTCAATGAGCCGCAACTTCTCACAATAACAACAGTGCTCCGGCATCTGTCGGGGCAAAAATTGAAAGTGGGAGTGCTTTAAAAGCTTGTTCCGGATTTACAGAGTCAAGATTGTAATTAGGCCTCCAACATGTGCGTAGACCTACAACCCACAATTACACTGTGGAGTCTTACCAGAAAATAACTTGTCCCTCTCTTAAACATCATGTTGTAGCCGACATTGCCAAGGAAATTTGGCTAACATCACCTTGTCTAATTTGACGGCAGTGCTGTAATAGCTATATTACAATATCTTCTAATTGTTCTTCACAGAATTGTTTGCAACCTGTGGTCTGGGATTTCTACTTGCTTAACACAGCTTTTTGAGCAGTTATGATAATGACCCCAGTTGACCCACAGATGGCTAAATGAGTAATGCTCAAGCTCATCATCTCTGATGGGATCCCAGCTGAGTCTGCGATGTGGTGTTTCCCAGGAACATCTTCATCTGTTTATGCACGTCTGTTTCACAAACTATTAGACGTTCGCCAGGCATTTTTTCTCCCCTTTTTCTGTAAAAACCTCTGGCTGTAACTTGGGTTTCCATGTGTGTCTTGTTAAGGGCAGTTATGACAAATGGCAGCAGCTGTACAAACTAATCTCTCTGTAGCTTTCACACATGGCGCCCAATTAACAATGGACCACTGTGGGGCCCTAATCCACGGTGCAGCCATCCTCTGGTCCCGCTTGCCGGGCCAACTGCCCCAGGAGACTCTTCTCCTCTGCACTCCTGTTAGCCATCCTGTAACTCCATTCAGATGGGAGCCCGTGAGCACCGCAAGGCATGCTTGGGTTGGAGACGCGGTAGCCATCTTGTTTCCATGTTGGGCATCACGGTTCCCGACGCTAAAGACCCCGGTTTTTATTTGACGCACTGGAGTTCTCTGGGATTGGGTTGCAGCCCTGAGAGTGTTTGGACTCAGATGCTCACATGCACTATAGGAACTCACTTGTCATTAAAACACATGCACGCAGCTGCAGTTGATAGATTTAGCAAAGTGGTTGCTGACTGGGTGGGTGGGAGCAATGTGTGTGTGTGTATGTGGGATATAGCTTTACTGTCAGTGGGCATATTTCCAGTAGTTGTATGATGATAAACTGCTGGGGGGGGGAGTGCTTTAAACAGTGCATTCGCTACCTACACAGTCTTATAGGATAATATACTGTATGAAGGCAGGGGGATGTTAGCCCACACTTACTTAATGGTTAGTTTTAACTTTGGATATATTCCAACACTGCTCCTCACATACACAAGTAATATGCATCCACTTTCCCAGGAAAAGTTTCAATGTGTGAAGTCTTTCTCCTCATCCAAGAGTGTGTCAGCAGTGGCCTTGTATCTTAATTTCAGTTTTAGATTACAATGAATTCCACATCACATGGATGCAAACCTGTGTGAATTGTTTCCTTCACTCTGATGCAACACAAAGCCACAAACGGGAGTTTGAGACTCAAAAGAAGGGTGTTGAAGGGTCGGCGGCCATCAGGAAAGCGGTGCAGGCCTCTGCCAAAACTATGACATGAATGAAACAAATGGATGAAGGAAAATGAAAATGGTTGGGGTGTGATCTCTGGCAGGCAGTGCAAAACCAGTGCCAACTGTTATGAATGGGAAACCGCTGCTGAGCTAATGAAAAAGAAAAAAGAAAAGAAAAGAACTCACTTTTTTCATCCGCCATCCAAGAATAATTAAGCGCGCGCAGGCCTTCTGGTGAGGGTGGAGAAAGCCACTAGACACTTGACTAACATCTCACCGCAGCGGAGGACAGTGAAACACATGAAAGGGGAAATAAGAAGCAACAAAAAGGAGTTTTGTTCGGGCTAAAGTAGAGTTCTTAGCTATGAAAGGCTCCACCTGCACTCCACCTGAAAACTGTCAAGAAGCGCTTCTAAAAACACTTTATTAAATTAATTTATTATACAGAAAAGCACATAATCATTGCTGGCATGCCCTACCATACCTCTCTTAAACTAACATCATTCACACACACACACACACACACACACACACACCTTCAACTCTTAACTTAATCCCTGCTCTAGGTGTTTGGTGACGGGGCTTAACGAATCTGCAGGGATCATGTACTGTACTGTATCGTAGCGCTGATGTGATTAGTAGATGAATCAGCTGATTGACAGAAAGTTCACTTCAAGTCCAATAATCATTTAAACGTCAGAGCTTTTCAAATGTGAGGATTTGCTTCTTTTTAATTGAATGTGTTTGGGCTTAAACCTGTTTGTTCGGACAAAACAAGCAGTCTTCTCGGGCTCTGGGGAATTATGATGGCCATTTTTCCAATATATATATAGATTTTTTTTTGTTGGCCAAAAGAAAAATAAGAATCAGTCAAAAAGAATCAATCCTTAATGAAAATATCTTTTTATTTCCAGCCCTGCTCTACCGTAATGTTCTGTACTGTGTGTATCTCTTTCAGCCTTCTCTGTAAGATGACATGATGGAAAGAGCAGAATAGGGGCCAGATGTACGTTTATATATAGGACCTGACAAGGGTACAGAGCAGGACACAAGAGGCCTTGCATATCGCATGCACCCTATCACGTACGCCACATGTACTGTATGTGAAGCAAAAAAACCCAAAAGAAAACCACTGATAATGACGCATGCTGGCCTGCTTCATGAAACCAGAGGGTTTCATGCTGAGAGAAGGTGACGAGGCGAATTACAGGAGTTACAGGGTATAATTAAGTATATTTTTTCGTGTGAATCTCTGTGTTAGTTGCATTTCTTTTTGCCACCGAGGGGGCGCAGACTTTATTTGAATCCATTATCAGCTCGCCCCCGGAGCCAAGGGCAACAACAACGTTTTTGTTTTACCGCTAAACCTTTTTTTTAATCGGCATCTTGTATGCCACGAACATCACCCACGGCTGACAAAGCGCGCACTGTTTGGAGGCAAACGCTCAAAACAAAAAGTGGTTTCCCCATTATGGCAATCAAAGCAACGTTATCAGCGATCAACATATTCTCACCCAGAGACAGAGAGGAGAAGAATGCCCCATTGACTGATACTGCCTGCTAGGCCGGTCGCGGCTGATCTCCTGAAGAAAAGACCAGTGTCGCTGGTGGCCCCCTCCGTTCCCCCCCAAACTGCCTCCCCACTCTTTGCCTTCTTCCCTCAATATATGTCTCAATACTTGGGGGATCTTAGAAAGGAGCTGAAGAGGGCTGCATGTGTGTGTGTGTGTATTGTCGGGGTGCTGCCGGGCGACTCTATCCCATGCTGGTGGTGTAACGGGTGGGGGGGCTGAGGGGGGGGTCACCTGCCAGACTGCTGGAATGTTAATGCCGTGGCTCTGATAATTGGATTTTGTACACACCGTCTGTGAGGAACGTCCAGCAACTTTCCCCCTCTTATTGTTCGACCGGGCCCTGGACCCTCAATAGGGCTTGGCTATGTTTATACAAGCACTCACGTCTCAATAAAGAGTGTTTACAATGCGTGTGTGACCGTGTGCGTGTGCGTGTGCGTGTGTGTGTGGTGTCGGGACTTCTGAATCGCGGCGCAATCGTGTGTGACAGGATGACTGAAGTGAAAGCAAGAGAGTGTCAGATTATCAAGATTTGGCAAATATTTAAGATATTAAGGGATTTGTCAGGTCTTAGAATAGGATTTCAGGATTGTTGCAGTAAGATTTAGCACATACTTGGATTAAAGACTTTTCAGACTTTTTGCCAACCAATTATCCCACCGCACTGACACCAAGCCTACGTGCCCTGACGTGCATGCAGAGTCAGAGGTCGGCACGCCCACTGTGAGGTCAAAGGTGAAGAGCAGGCGCTCCCTATTGGTGGGATATGTCTGCGGCGTACATGATTTGGGATCATTAGGGAAGTTATGGCTCTTGTTTGCATCGGTGGGGGGGGCCTGGAATCGGGCCGGGAGCTGTGACGCACGGGTTTCCCTCTTCCTGGCCTCCCGTGCTATTTCCAACCAGGCTGCAGCGGCTTGAGCTGGTTAAATGTCTCGGCTGCACTGACCTAAATTCCTCATATTCACCTCAGAAGACCTTTGCCTTAGCCAACCACCCGTTTTTTTTCCATCCCTATAGTCTTCCTATGCGACGAGCATACGCTTTGTTTGTGTATAAAAGTTCCTTCCTGTATATAAGGAAGCTATGTTTGAAAAAAAAAAAAAAAGTCATCCTATTCCCAGCTGTAATGCCTCAGAGCACAACCGCTAGAAACAATGACAGTTTTTTTTTTTCTTTTGGCAGAGAGACTTGTTGTGGTTAGATAAACAGCCTCTAATTGCATTTAATCTGTGTTAAAGTAAGGTATTTGGAACAATTACTTTGGTATGTTTACCAAACAGCTGGTGTGTGGATCTTTTTTTTCTCTCCCCACCTCTCTCTAAGATGTAATGGATTTGGTTCACCTCGCTGGTTAGTGGGAAAATAAGATACAGGCGCTACATTAACTTATGCATGGGTTTGTATTCAGGCTTCAACTGTTACACAAACAACAACGCAAAAAATCTGTTTAGTTTGGGTACGATTTCATTAAAGTTAAATGGCTTTGGTTAAGGTGCCAGATTCCCACTTTTTGTCACTGTGCCACATCTTGTGGAAACAAACACAATCTAAAAGCGTAGCTCGTTCCCTCAAACATACAATGAATTTACAGCATTATTCTTACTTAGCGACATGTTCAATTAAACCGTAATCATCAGCATTTTACTAAGTGGCGGCAATACTTTATATGTGCAAAAAGCAGAACTTAAGAATGTTTAATTCCCTCCTTCTATGTGATGGAAATAACATCTTTAAAAAAAAAGATCTTATGAATGATTAAAACAAATCTACTGTTTAATAATAAAATGTCTCACAAAGCTGCATTTGCACAGGGAAGATTAACAGCGAGCATTGCTCTGTAACAGGCAGGAGCCCATGTTTATCAGCTGTCTTGCTCTTTTCCCTTTAACCTGGCAGTAGTGCGCTGTTGCATAAACAATGGTCTGGGCAGCCACCTTTGGGCTATTGTAGCCTTCCACGTGGGTTGAACTCTGGCCAAGTGGATGTTGTTGCAGGAGACGGCCCCGCAGCCAAACGCGCGAGCCAACCAGGGGCCTCCGTTCCAGGAGGCGAGCACTCACTGGACGACACCCGAGGATAGTAGCGCTTGACAGCTCTTGGATCGCGTAAAGGAACTTGACTTTGAAATTCAAACAGAGACGGGTCGAAGTTGGCCGCAGCCCACGAAAATGACGCATTCCCTGCGAATGTCACAACTCAAATCAAAACTCAAGCCACACTTTGGACGAGGGATAAAAACGCTTGTGTGTGGGTGTGTGTGTGTGCGTGTGTGTGTATGTCTGTGCGATTTGACATGCTGCATGTGTTTAGAATTCATAATGAGGTGTTGCAAAATGCATGCTCTCTGCATATCTCGCTCGACTCAACCGCCACCTGTATAAACAACAGTTTCTATTGCGAAACGGTTCCAGGGAAAGGCTCTTCCCGGGGCTTGTTGTCAGAATGAGGTCAGCGAACACTACTCTTTTCTCTCTGACTCTCTCATTTTCCCTCCTTCTCTCTGCCTCTCTCACACTGGCGCTCTCAGTTGTGCTCTGTCCCTCCGGAGCCCTGGAGGAATAAGGCCACTAGATCAACTTAAAGGGATCTGTATCCACACTCTCATCGTGCATGTTTGTTGTCGGGTGGAGAGAGGCTTAGTCATCTGTACCGTTGACAAGAAACAACTCGGTGATATTTGTCTTTGTGTCCCAAACGGTGTTATTGTACGGCAAAGTCCAAAAATCACTTATGTCATGTTCTGATTCAGGATTATTTTCTGACATGTTTTGAATCCTCCCAGAATTACCTGATATTTATCATGCAGGAACAGGCAGAAGGTGCTTGAGCAATAACACAATTGTTATAGCAATCAGCGCACGGACTTTGGGGAATCCTGCTGGATCCGCTTGTATATTTTCTTTGGTTGGTAACGGGGATGGGAGGTTGCTGAATCTGAATTCCCGCGGCATGACATCATCTGACCCCCCTCGCTGATCATTTTACCCCGTCGCAGCACAAAGGCGAGCTCGGAGACGTAAGAGGAGCGCACATGTATCATATGCTTTAAGCTGAGGAAGCCCCTAATCGAGCCGGGCCCCGCTGAACGCCGGTGCTCCCAGAGGCACCGCCGGTGGACCGCGTCGTGTCTGGAACACTGTAACAGGATCTCCAGAGAGGAGCACAAAATGGGTGCTTTGTGTCCAAGATTTGTCCAGACAAACCAAGATAAGGAAGCCCAACATGGGTGAGCCGAAGGAGCTGCCTCTGTGACTTGAGCAAATAACCTTTAATCTAGGTCATGCAGCCAGATAGGGGCCGCGGCAGTGGTTGCCTAAGTACCAGCAATGGCACTAGTGCTGACGTAGGTGATAAAGAGAGTTTAAAGGGGCCATTCACACGTTGCGTCTGAAAACGCGGGACAAACGCCAGCCGTGCCGCTTTCTCCCATGTGTCCGAGGTGTTTGGGAGTATGTTTGGGAATTTGCGCTCCTGTTGCGCCTGCTGTCACGAAGCGACCCCAATCCTGCGTTGCGATCACGGTGATGAAGTTGCGGTGATTTAGCAGTAAGTAACACTGACGAAACAAAACAAAGTGAAACAAAGATGAATGGATTCCCAGCACAGTAACCCCCCCCACAGTAGCTTTACTGCTCGATTCGTCAATTTGGCTGACCTTTTTACTGAATGTTCTGACGTCCTCGGACGGAAAGGTTGAAGCAAGTGAAATAGTCCGTTGGACAGATCGTACTGCTCTAGGTAGCTCTGCAATGAAATGATTACCATCTCCTTCATATACTTCTTCATATAGACTGTTAGTTATGGAAGAAAGAGAAGATATAGCTATATCTACATTGCCTGAACCTTGCCGGTACGAATGACCAAGCACTATCTGGCTTATTCCACACACCGGTTGCAGCGGTGTTTCCCGACTGAGCCCAAATCTCATTGCAGTCATAACAAGACCCATACACGCCCCGCCATAACTGTGGCCGGCCCCTGAGGCTGTGTATGTATTCCTCTGCCCACATCTCCTTGCTCGTCCCAAATCGATCGATGGCGGGGGGGGGGAAACGGGGGGGACCAGACCAGATCGCTACACAGACCATATGTGTCGGCGCACCACAAAATGCTGAAGCCATTACTCGGCCCACTCCGGTGAAATTGAAAGCAGGAGCCAGTAACAGCAGCGGCAATAGCTAGTCTTGGCTGAGTGCATGGGGGCAGCGTAAGGAAAGCCCAGTCAGATGGTAGTGCTCATGCTGACTTGTTGACGGCAGCAGGCTGCAGACGGCCGATGTCTTGTTGTCATAGCTCCAGTTCCTCCCGCTCATGACCTCCCAGTGATGATGTTTATGTGCTTCTTTCTGTTTCAAGTTTGCAAATGTGTCTGCCTGTGGTTACTGAAACCGCTCATACGGGCTCATAGACCCCTGCTATTGCTGTCTTTTGGAGTCTGTAACATTTTGCAACGTTAATAAAATGATGTGTCGCATTTTATAAGGAACAGAGTTCTCTCCCTTGAAGGATCTCAGCCCAGCCAATATTCAGTCCAGCTACAAATCCTACAGATGTAAGATTGCATTACATGTGCTGAAAACATGTATTTAGGCAACACTGTCTCCTGTTCGTATTATATGAATGATAAAACATTCGTCCAACCACCGTGTCATTGTAAGCCGCAACACTACTCTTGGCATTTTTAAAAAGGTACAGTAAGAACAGTATCCCCTTGGCATTAGTTAGCTGCCCCCGGTATCCAGCTTTCCTTCGGTCTTCATGCTGCCGTACGCCTTGCAGGAACCGCATGCAACTAATGCATTAGTTCAGGGTATTATGTTACGCACGGCATACATCATGCTTTGGGATTTTCGGTAATTTATCTGCAATGTGCGATGATTTGTGGGAAATTTCGCCAAGTTTACTTTTTTGGGAAATGGGAACGATTTTACAAGCGATTTATTGTCGTGATCAGGCTTGTACTGTAAGTTAACAGGGGTTTGTTTGCCGTCTTTGTACGCTCGTATATGTTTGAGTCTGCGTTTGTTCTTTATTCTAATGGAGGCTCACTCGCTCGACTTGGCCCGTCTGGTGCGACCGGTTTTAGGTGTCACGTTAAAGGCGCTTTGCTGTAAAGGGGAACATTTCTTGCTAAAATACACCTTTCACTTCCCCAGTGGTTGTCTTCAAGGAGGGATGCCGTTCTGTTGCATTTGTTATTTTGTAACCCGTTCATGTATGTCTTTATTTGGTCGGACGGCGGGTGTTCATGGGAGGAGGGCCTCATGGCAAAGACTTATCTTCAAGCGCGCGTCTGTCATCTGCTGCTGCAGACAGAGTGCTCTTTCATTCGCTCCAGTGAAAGAGGGTTCACAGAGATTTAAGGGCCCAGCATTGTTTGTGCTCTGTGATGCTTAATCACTTTTGGTTGGACACCATATTAAAACTTGGGCTCCAGACGGGAGAGGGGCTCGCCGTCCTCCACGGGGAAAAAAAGGAGCGACGCCGCCTCGCAGGGTGGACGTCGGGGACAAAGACGCGCTGACCGAGTTAAGCCAAGAGACGGAGGAGATGAGGACGGATGAGAGTGAAGGTCTTCAGCCGAGTGAAAGTTAACACCCTAGTTACTGCATTAAACTTGCTGGTTTTATTCATTTAAAAAGTCGTCTGTGGAAAAAGACCCTGTATATTTTAAATAAACAACAACACATAAGTTAAGAGGTCCTGCAGCTCTGCCTCAAACATCTTATCTTTCCTTGAGCTCAAGGAGTAAGATGGCGGCTTATTCCTAAAGCACTTCACTTTCCCAGACCCCCCCCCCCCCCTCCCACCCCCCTGCACTCCATTTCACTGCAGCACTGATTACACATAGTGTTTACATATTCCATAGAGCACTGTGACAGAGATAAACCTCTCCTGATGCTTATCCCCTGGCCACAATGTGGAAACCACTAAGATATAATGTAAACCAAACGTCGCAGCTGCCCTTTCAAGTCTCAAGTGCAAGTTCTGCGTGCTGAGCGAGCATTTTGAGAGCCCTGGCTTTAAGTAGCATTGGTTGAATTCAAGTTAAAACCATCACGTTTTTTTTTTCTTCTTCTTCTTTTAACGACGTTGGCAAGCTCCTTTCATAAGTGTATTTTCAGCCTTTTTCACGTGGTGGCCCAGTAATACTGGCGTGGAGGTACTAAAATCCCAGATTTGAATGATTTTTCAAAAAGCTCCCCTCTCTTAATAATTGACTGTGGAAAGTTTGAGTAGCTTGCTCTGGTGAAGAGGAGTGTTTGACATACATAGCTTTTGAGTTTTGGGAACGCATATCTGTGGCAAGGGATTGGCGTTTGATAGGAAATGTGATTAATGATCCACACATCAGCGAAAGAAGGGAGCGCTCCCCATAAAGTGGGTTGTGGGATTATACAGAGGGCTTCACCCGGAGGACTGCTCGGCATTAATTGGCCCCGTCTCTCCTGTGGCTCCGGAGTATCGCTGTCACTCTCCTCGGCACGCTGCGGTTTGTGCATGTTATCACTCTCGAGGTCCTCCGCAGTAAATGTGTCACAGAGAAACTGCACGTGGTTTAAAAATACCCTCGCTTGTGCGTTTCCCATCGTCTTAACATTTGGGTTGCTGAGTGTCTTGGGCTGCTCGGGACCCGACGCCTGCGTTCGGGGATGAAATTCATCGGCTGAAATCCCCCGACATGGATTGTTAGCATCTTCTCGTTCCTAGCTCGCACTCCGTGGCCTGTATGGTTGGAGTGTAATCTATAGGTTCCTACACACTCCTCGCACAGCACCTGCACCACACCCTTGTTTTATGACGTGCTGATGAGAGCGAGTACTTGCCTTAGGGCTACCGCTCAGTATACATAACCTGCTACCAGGACACACAATACTCTCACAGTTGAGTTTACAGAACAGACTGTACTGTAGTTGCCACAGTTAACTTAAGGAAATGAGGTTACAATCCTTATTCGTGAGAAGTGCTCCATCAAGTCGAGCCGGTTTGTAATGTAGCTCAGCCTCAGATCCTTTTTTTCCACAGCCAAACAACTCAACAACAAGTCTCGTAGTGCTTTACCTCCAGTAAATTATTATTAGTTACTCTAACTATGTGGACGTCTTTGCAGCTTTGACAGACTTTGCTTCATCCCTGCTCTACATTGGCTCCAAGTTGCCTCCATAAATCTTAAACTAATCCACCAAGTGTGAGCTCATCCCTCTTAATTTGTTTGCTTGCTTTGCGTCCATGAAGATGTTCTCCAGCGACATCTAAGCCATCACGTTGACAACCCCAAGTGGCTCCTAATACTCCGCCTGATTCTCCTCTATGGCTGCTTTGATGCTCCCTTTATTATGTTCGACGGGGCTATTTCGTCCCCTCCTCCTCTTGTTTACGAAAAGTGGCCCGATAAGGCCTTCACTGCGCAACGCTTGAACTTGCAGTCTGCTGCTTGGCCACTTGGGCAAAGCTGAGGCCTACTTTAATCAAGACACGAGAATGACCCACTTCATCTTATGCTAATTTGTTTTTTGGGGAAAATTAGCTGGGATTGACTGTGAAGAAATGTTTTTTTTTTTGCTCCCTTTCATAAGCTTATGCCAAAGTGATATCTGTGCATTGAAGTAGGCTGTGTTGACATAATTCCTCTGTGGCATTTTTCCTTTTACATATACGCAGGAGCCCTGCTTTCCATACTCCATGTGATAACATTGAATCACTTTGCTTGGTTTGTATGAAAGCAGGCCGAATCTGTTGTAAAGCAGGGAAGTTGCCCCTTTCACAATGTGCTAATGGCGTGCTAATTCTCGGGGAAAGGCAAAGTGACCGGCTCCTACAGCCGGGGTTTTACTACCTACTGCCCTTTGACCCCTTCCTGTCAGGGTGAAGGAGTCGAAACGCAAGTTGTCGTTCCGGCACAAACGCCACGTTTACATTCCGTCTCGACATGTTGACTTTACTCGTCTTAAATGCCGTACACCGTCACATACGCATTTACTTTGCACAGCAATGATATACGGTTTTAAAATGACCTTATCTATATCATAAAGAGTGTTTTATAAAGACCTGCCATCTTATACAATTGAGTCATGAATTAATGTCAGAGAGGTTTCACGTTTTGAAGGCCGTGGTATGTTATCTTTGTGTGAAAGTGGACATAATGTTTTTTTTTTTGGCCCCCACCCCCCAATACATGTGGTCCTACAAATCACTATAAACTACGACCTCAAAAGTGTTATGATACCAGATTAGATTCCATTGTACCGTGCAGGTGTTGTAAATGTATAATTGTCTTGAGCTTTGTGCGGAGACGTATCGAATGAAAAGCTTTTTATATCCTAACTCTCCATATCATTCAATTAGCTAATAACCTGTCCTCCCTTCCTTCCAGCAAGCCTCCTCAGATGTATTTACTAGGCCTTGTTGTCTTTATGCTCTCCACTGGCGGATCGTGCGCAAAAAGCGGTGGATAAAACAAGAGGTGATTTAGTGGCCTCGTCACAATGCGCCCTGCTCCGGTGGCCGCTTCCTACCTTTGTGTGGTCGAGGGCTCAGGGGTGCGGCAGCGGATACGCGGCCCGGGGTCCCGGCAGGCTCCGAGGAGGGAAGGAAACCTGGTGTCAAAGGCGATCGCTTTGCTGCTTCTGTTATCTGAGCAACAGACAATCGCGGCAAGACTCAGATCAGAGTAAAACGTGTGGCTGGGGGAAGACCATTAACTAGGTGTATTAAATGGCACACGTTTTTTAATCGTAACACGTGTGTTAGCACGAACAGGAAACTGGAAATAGACCATTTTTCAAAGTGAAGGCAGCAAAAAAAACAGAGTTGAAACCTTGATTGCATGCGGACTGCTGCTGCATGGTTTCTTTCTCTTGCTCCTCTCCGCACAGGCCTCCCCTGTAACCTTGAGAGGAGCCCGCGCAGGCCCCAAGTTCAACGAGTGCATGAGGCATATTTTCGCTGAGCGCGCTTGGACCGCCCCACTAAACCCCTCGACCCCCCCCCCCCCTCCTCCTCCTCCTCCTCCCCCCTCCTCACCATACATACAGCCTCTTTTTTTTTCCTTCTTTTTTTTCTCTCCTCCTCCTAAAGAGGACTCCCTGTAGGCCTCGCCTTTCACAGCGCCTGCAAGAGGAAATACATTATGTGTAAAAAGAATTCCATATGGTGTCATACGATCTGTGTAATTCTCTTCTCAATTGATAAAAAAAAAAGAAATCACCTTGTATGCACAATTCTGTCCTTTGTGAAAGGCGCTGTAGGCTCTGTACACTATGTACTACCTTGAAACATTTGGTCAACCCCCCCCCCCCAGTTACAAACAGGTTTATACAAACACAATACTGCAAATGGGTTCCACATGAGCATTAATGTCTGCATTGATTAAGAATACTGACTGAAAACAAGCAGTTCAACCAGCCCATTAGGGACTTGTAGTTGAAGTTGTATTGTCACTTCCTTCTTCCTTGATAAATACCTGGACGTCACTTGTAGGCAGTTGTCTGGGGGTGTGCGTGACATCAGCTGTTGTAGCTTACAGTGAGGCCTCCTGCCTTGGCTTCGGTGAGGGGGGGGGGGGGGTGAGTCTGTGGCAGTCCTACTGGGTAGGCTGTTCCAGGTACGCCCTTGCCAAGTTCAAGTGGCTTGGACCCGCACCGCAAATGGGAAATGTTTCTGCAGGGCTGCCAACCTTGTGAGAGCTGTGATTGCAACAAGCCTATTGTGTCAGGCAAAGAGATAGTGTTGTTCAACATACACTTTCAAACTCAGGAGAAAAAAAAGAAGGAGAAAAAAAAAGGCCAAGTCGAGATGTATATATATGAAGATGCTTGCCAGAAGGGGGATTACAGAGTCTGCTCCAGTGGTGGCCCTTTGATATTCCCTCCAGCTCCCATGATGCAACACTGTGGCTACTATGAGGAGATTATGTTTTCATGGTCTTTGGACAGATTCCACACCAAATTCAGTGCCACGAGAATGTCAAATATGATGTATTGTATTTGTGAGTGTGTGATTATGTGTACTGTATATTTTTGCAGTCTGCATGCAGCTTGAGTCAGTGTCGGTGGGGTTGAGCAGTCTAAACAGTTTTTTAATGTTTTGTGGCTCGCAGCTCTGAGACGAAACTGCCAGAAACGTTGAACATGAACAGCCGCGCTTGCCTTCCTGACGCAGAACAGGAACGACCTCTCGGCTCATCCTCCCTGCAGTATTTACCCCAACCCGGTTTGCCCTCGTACCCGCCGCTGATCTCAGTGAATGAACCTTTGGCATCTCTGATAAAGTGCAAAAAAACAACACGCTTGGGCGAGTGGAAAGCAAGGACTGTGGGAGCTGGCTGTGAGGCGGGCGTTAAAGGCCCCTGTGGCGTGGCCCTGAGTGGACAAATCCTAGCAGGCTGAGGAAGTGGAGGAAGGAGTGCTGGGAGGGTTGTACGGATTGGTGGGAGGCGGGCGGGATACAGGGGAAAGCGGCAAAAGGGGAATTCCCTTTCCTGAACCGAGAAAGCGATGGAAAAAGTGACTGCTCGATCTCCTTCATGCCGCTCCGTGTCAAAACAGCCGAGCGCTGGCGTCATCTGTGCAAATATTTCAAGAGATTATGGTTTTGGAGCCTCGTGGGAAAGGCTGAAGCAGCGCAGCGAGGACAACCCGACTTAAACTCACTTCAACAGAAAGCCTTCCCCCTTCTTAACTTCATCAGAGCATGAATGGGATCACAAAGACAAAATATTCAAGACACCTGCAAACACAAACCTGCCAGGTGAGGCCTGACGACAAATACCTTTGTTTGTTTGTCTAGTATCATCATCGCATTTTGGCAGCAAATCAGAAATGATTTTGAAACAAAGGCCCGTTTACATTCTCGACCTAAATAGCGAGGGAGGACCAGGCTTGCCGTGCCCAAGGACACGGCGCGCATGCATACCTGCTACACACCTTTGTTTCATACAGTGTGCTCAGTAGGACCACAGTTTGCCCCGTGAATCTGATTTGCAACATCTCAATACTCGCGTTAGCGGAACGACATGTCCCCCCCCCCAAAAGACCCAGAGAAGCCGCTGACGCGGCGCGTTCCAACCATGTGACCAAACACTGTGGCCGGTCCCCCTCTGGAAGCCACGCTTTGCTGTTGCATTGTTTACGACTCTCAAACAACAGAATCTGAAATTAATTTAGCGCCTCTCCTCTTCCCACTGTAAACTGGCGCTGTGCAGCCAAACCACATGTTGTTATTGCTGCAGTGGCAGAGGGGGCTGCCCCAGCAGGCCTTAGTAGCACAGAACAGATTTGCTCTCTGTTTTTTTGCCAGGAATGTGGAATAGAGTTCTCTCTCTCTCTCTCTCTCTCTCTCTCTCTCTCTCTCTCTCTCTCTCTCTTGGCTGTGTATACTTGCTTAGCATGCACTTAAGTATGATTTATAAATCACACACTTGTGGTGTGGCAAAGGGAATACTCCGTTAAACCTGAGAGAGATCAGATTTGCATTTTGATCTCCTATAAGACGAAGATGTTTTGTCACGATTATATGGTGCTTTGTTGTGGTAAGTGACAGGGCTGTTGACTGCATTGAGTCTCTGGGTGTTTGCGTTTGAATTGTGCATCGGGGACCCACAATCGCAAAGAGCTAAGATGGTTTGCACCTTAACTGCTGTTAGCCGGATATCTCCAGACAGTTGGAGGGTCCATGAGGAGCGGAGGAGCTCCGCTCTCTCTGGATGGCTGCCAACACTCTGACCTTGTAGCGGGCACAGCCGCTGTCACTCCCTCTTGAGTTATGTGAGAACCTGTTTTTATGATTGCAGTTTTTTATTATTTTTTTTAAAACCACTGCTCCGCATCTTGACTACGGCTCACCAAATGAGCACCTACCTGCTGGCGCTGCGACTCCACGAGAGCAACGCCAACACTTTCCTTTATAAGCGGAGTGGTTTCTGTGAAATTACTCCAATCATTTCTTCTTCTGCCCTAAAAGCCTCACTCCCTGGTCTTGTGCCAGTGGAGACACCTTAACCCCACTCCCTCTACAAACCCTCTTGCCCCCCTTCGGCCCCCGATCCCCACAGATGCTTTGATTCGGGGGGCCTGCTCCGACTGGGGGCCTCCGTCTCCAGGCTCATTAACAGGAATAGGAGGGGTTTTACTGGCCATGCGGCAGGCAGCCGGCTTTCAAACCACCGGCAAGCTCCTCCATCGGCCTGCTGCATCTGAACAACACACCCTAAAGAGTTAAAACATCTTTC
Organism: Pholis gunnellus; assembly: GCF_910591455.1. Classification (NCBI taxonomy): domain Eukaryota; kingdom Metazoa; phylum Chordata; class Actinopteri; order Perciformes; family Pholidae; genus Pholis; species Pholis gunnellus. Next base: position 9,675,648 of record NC_136550.1, read on the forward strand.
CGTCATTACTGCACTTATTGGGAGTAGGAAGTTTAGAAAGGTGTGGGCATTATTAGAGCTAAAGAGCTTGAAGATTGGTCTACACCTTGCCAGAAGGTACCACCCTTCCTCATGTGGTACACAAGTAATATCTAATCCACATGTAGGATTGGGTACACAACATTTTCGATGCCTGGGCCGTTACAATACCTGAGGTAGCTTTTGATGTCTGATTTTGATGCTGAGACAGATTTAGTTAACCAGCCATATCTGTATGACGCAAATCCGAGTAACCGATCAGGAGAAACGATGATGCAGCAGCACAGTAGCCTGGATAGTGAAGAAGAAAGCTGCAAGACTGTTTATTTGCACCTGCAGCTTCATTCCCTGCTGGTGTTGTAATGGCAAGAAATAAACTGGCCCGACATCTGTTGGCAATGTCAGTAGTCTGTTTTTATGCTTGTAATGACACATTAAACTCTGTGGTTGACTATCCCCCCCCCCCCTTCTTCACCCTATGTCCCGTTCCAGGGGAGCAGTGCCAGCAAAATCGTCTGAATGAGTGCACGCTTTGTTTTCTTTGTCTGTTTTGGGCCAAGATCTGGCCTTAGATGTGGTGGCATTCTATGATCGGATAATTCCTTCCACGTCCCCAGTTTAAGGTGTGTATGCACGCGTGTGTGTGTGTGTGTGTGTGTGCGCGCGCGCGCGCGCGCTTTACCGCCGCTCGCTTGGCAGAGCCCAGGGAGTGCAAACAGTGGCAGTGGGTGGCAGGGATCCTCGGTGGCCTCTCGCCCAGCTGGAGGAGAGCCATTTGCCCCGTGAGGGAGCACCCAGTCGCCCTGGCTCGGCCCGCCGCCCTTGCCAGTGGGAACTCCTCTTGGCTGAGGCCTGACGCCGTCGTAAGCGCTGACAATCACTGACACATCACTGGCTGAGGCCTCACAGACACACAACATTACACGGGCCCTGAGTCAAAAGTGAGTCCGACATTGTAACGCAAAGAATGGAAACTATTGACGTATTTGAAATAAGAGCGTGTGTTTTTTTTTGCTCTACTTTTGCTTGTTCTTTTCCTCGCTTTCATATTTCATTTTGAATCATTTTCACATTAGTACAGTAGTTTTACCAGTTTTTTATTGTAATTTGTAGTGAAATACAATTGACTTTTGCACACATGTTTGCTTTGGGGGGGTAAGGCTGTCGGGGTGTAAGTGTGCTTGCCGTGAGATAAAGATGTAGGTAACATTGCAGTTCCTAACTGAGCGGCCTTATCAGTGGCGGCCAGAGCGCCGTCAAATGCATTAATTAAACAACACGTTGTGAACTGGTTCAGGCGTGTACTCCGCCAGCTGCAAGTCAGAAATCAGGGAGCATACTTCAGATGTTTTTCAAAAAGGTACGTCTGGAAACCAAACAATGCAGTATTTATTAACTGTGTGTGTGTGTGTGTGTGTGTGTGTGTGGAAGTTGAAAGGAAATTGGCGGGTAAAACCAGATAAACCTCGCTAGTATCACAACCAGGCTGTCCCTGAACTATGATCCGTGGGCCAACTTGTCTCTCTGGGGAGAGTGGGGAATTTCCCAGACCCCTAAACACCCCCGCCATCTCTCTTTCCCTGTGTCCCCCCCCCCCCCCCCCCCTCCCCCCTCCAGACCAGTCGAGACGAGCAGGTTTGAACCCTCTCCCTGTGTTGCTGGCCTCCCATGCCCATTGCCACTCAAGCAGCAGGGGTCCAGTGCATTTGTCTCATAATTATCCGACTGGATGGGGGGGTTCTGAAGATGAAAGAGGCGAATCACAGAGCTCCTCTGTCAAAGGTCTGTCTGCCTGACTGGGGGGTTTTGGATCTATCTCCCTTGTCCTCTCTCTCTCTCTCTCTCGCGGCATCCACCGCACCCCCCCGCCACCACCACCTCGACTCCATCTCACACACACACACACACACACACACACAGTCTTGCTTTTCCTCAAGAGCTGCCTCCACAGAGCATAATCGCCGACAGTGAACGCTCGTGCACAGCCCCCCCCCCCCACCCCTCCTCTACCAGCCACCCCGCTGATTCATTCACAACTACAAAACTGCAGAAATACCCCCCACCCTCACATCCTGAAAGACTTCAGACTCTCTTCTTTTTTTTGTTTAACCCCCCCCCCCTCACATGCTCCGCCCACCAACCCATCGGCTAGCCGCCCACCTCACCCGCTTGCCCTCCCCCCCCCCCCTCCCTCACTCACCTCCTCTTTTCTCCTCTCCACCCTCCCCACCACCACCTTTCTCCTTCTTCTCCTCTTAACTACTGGCTAGGAGTTAATGGACTGTTTTGGCTAGTCTCCAGACGGTGAGTGTCACCTCATTAGCCTATACCGGCTCGCTCCCAGACTGCTCCTTGTGTGTGTGTGTGTGTGTGTGTGTGTGCGTGTTTGTGTGTGTGTGCAGAAGGAGGACTACAACGACGGAATGTCATTGGTCTGTCTCCCCCCCCAACCCTCCCACCACACACCCCCTTACCCTCTCCCTCTCCCCTTCCCACCACTAGAATGAATGAGAAAACATGCATGCATAATTAAATCTATAGTCTCGTCCTCACTCCACCCTCCCTTCCCTCCTTCCTCCACAGCCGTGCATTTAAAAAAAAAAGCAGAAAAAAAAAAAAAGCTCCTGCTTGGAAGTTTGCCACCGTAAAAAAAAAAAAAAAAAAAGCGGTGTCTCCGAACCAGAGGGATGTGGCCAACCTTCCACCCTCGTATGGACCTATTCTTTTTTATCCCAGCCCGCCGAATGGCAGGGTGGCAACAGCGGGCGAATGTAAATGCCACCCGGCCCTGCCAGTCAATTACGCCGCAACAAAGCTAATTGTTTGTTCGGTGCATACCAAAAAGATGCCGAGGTTGGCCATTGATGGGCCCATTGTTTCAACGCAGATGCGAAGTTCTTTTTTCTCACAGGCTAGACTTGACGCTGATTAAGCGTGTGAATGATGAGACCAGACTTTCGGAAGATTTATGCAACCGTGATAAGTTAAACATTTAAAGTGTAACTAGATTTCGGGATTATTTCTTCTCAGTGAATCTTTTGATTCGCTGATATTTTCAATTAATCAATTCGTTGTTTGTCAGGAAATAGTCAAAAAGGCCCACCACAACTTCCCAAAGCCCAAACGGAAGACTTCAAATAGCTTGTTTTGTCACAAATTTCGAATATATTTAATTTGCAAAGATAAAAATTGATAAAAAAATGACATTTGAGAAACTGAATCCAGCCAGCGTTTGTAATTTTTGCATAGTAAATTGATTTAAAAAGATGACGTTCGGGAATCGTTTTTTTCCGTCGATCCAATAATTGATTAAAGAATGTTGCTCTTCATATATGAATATATCTGCAACACTTCATGCAATGGATGGCTCCAGGTGCCGCAAAGGAGATTACAAATTGTGGGCAACATGCTAAGAGGGAAGTGAAAAGAACATAAAGAAGAAAAAGCGATACAGAAAGAGGAAAAGAAGAAAAAGTAATGTCATAAAAATAAAAGAAATCGAAAGGAACGGCTACATTGTGAGAAAAGGACGAACAGAGAGAGAGTGGGAGGAGGTGGAAACGTTAAGCGGGGCGCAGTGAGCTGACTGGAGGCCAGCCTGCTCATTTTTCATGGGACAGATGAGCCACTGTGTCGCGTTGCTGTTGTGTAGTTTGTCTGCAGCTCGGCACGCTGACTGCATCACACACCGCGGGATGCAGGGTGTGTGCCTCGGGCTGTGCATGCATGTGCGGTGTGTCAGCCTATGGGTTAAACGTGTGTGTGTGTGTGTGTGTAGTACAACATTATAGAGCTAGCATTTCGGAGCTCGCTTTTGATTCTGCGTCTCCGTGCACGGTATATGCGTCCGTGTAGAGGTGGGTAAACTTTATTTCTCAAATTAAAAGGTGGGGAAGTTGAATTTAGATGGGTTAACCCTCATCTGCATCCTTGGTTTTGTGGCTGTGTATCCCCCTTTGTGCTCGCCAGGTTCTTCCTTCTCCTCTCCCGGGGCCGGTGTGGCTAATGATCCGTCAGGGCATTCAGTCCCTTGTTCAAGGCCCACTCGCCACTGAATGTGCTCCCTCCCCGTCCACACTGTTTGGTGACCTCAATGAGGAGCCTGTTGTCCTGCCGGCTCGGTTAAAATGCTCTCCTCTTTTCACTGCCGTGAGAGTTTCCTGAGGAGAAGGCACAGAGACTCGGCCGGAGAGAAAAGAGGGCCCGGCTCTCCGCCGGCATTAGTATGCGCCGGCGAGAAACAAACACACACTGATGATTCCGCGCACACGCGCACATTCACGCCGAGGTGGCAATGCTCACGTCGAGAGATGCACACGCACTCGGAGAGGTACGAGTGAGCCGGGTCACACACAGTCAACCGCACACACATACACTGTATGGCTCCTCATTGTTCTTGTCTGGGCTGGGATCCCACTTGATTCCATAAGTCTCAAAACCCTGACAGTCCTACTGTGTGTGTGTGTGTGTGTGTGTGTGTGTGTGTGTGTCTCTCCCCTTCTGCTCTATTGAACAAGTCTGTGGTGTCTGGCTCGGAGAAAAGAAGGCAAAATGTCATTGTTCTCGCAGACGTTTCAACTTTGCCCCTCTCACTTTCTATCTGCCTTTCTCTCGCTTTTCGTCTGAGAGTGTGTCTGTGTGTGTGTGTGTGTGTGTGTGTGTGTGTGTGTAACTCATCCTACTGTACCTGCATTCCCCGTCAGTGGCAGTCATTCGATAGGGTAGCTATCCGGATTACCAGGTGTTCCTTTAAGCCAATAAGAAATACTTGCCTTGTTCCAATTATGAGATAATCATTACAGTGTCACACAGTTGTATGGGCACCATTGGGAGAACACAGGGAGTCACAGTCTGTCAAAGGGAATACAATACTATGCATATCTGTCTGTGCAGAGGTATCACTGATAATAGAGTTACACGTGGAAGAGGTTGAAGAGAGGTACTCAAAAAGTGTTAAAGTTCAACACCCAGCCCTACCAAATGCAGATAAAATAGTTACAGCAGGAATTTGCACCAGATTTCATTTGTGTTTTACTGCTTAGCTGCAGCTCATCTTTACCGCTGAGACAATGCCACCCCAAGATGGCGTCCCCATTTGGCTGCAGCGCCTGTCTTCCCTTCACCCTCGGCGCCAATATCACTTTCCTTTCGGCCAGGTCAGGTGCCAGCCCTTTGCAGAACGCCATGCATGGGTCTGGGTGAGGAGGGGGCGGGCTGAGATGCCAGAATTTGGTGTGTGTGTGTGTGCAAGGGAGGGGTCGGCGGTGGCGGCGGCGGTGGCGGCGGCGGGGGGCATCGCCAGTTGGCAGGCTGGCACACAATGCCTGGCACGATAAGATCCTCCCTCTTCTGCGGGCAGATTTCCTCGCCCATATCTTTTGTTTGGCTTGTTTGGGTTGCGGCTCATCCTGATAAAGGCCACTTTGTTTAGACAACAAAGCGTGAGGGAGGGAGAGAAGAGAGAGATAGAAAGACAAAGAGAGAGAGAGAGAGAGAGAGAGAGAGGGGGCATTAAAAAAGGCGGCAAGGGGGCGGTGGGGGGAGAGTGCCACCACAGATGGAGACATAAAAGAGAGACGTAAGTGTTAAAAAATAGGAGATATGAGGGGGAAAAAATAATCGAGAAATTTGAAGACATGGTGTGTGCACTTATCGCCGGATAAGATGATATCGTCACAGATACACACTGAACAGTAGATCTGCGCCGAGGCGGGTAAGAAAAGATACAATAGGGGAATGATACTGTTGCAGGACACGGGGACGGCGATAGATAGCGAGGGGAAGAAAGACGGGAGATCTGGAGAGGAGAGCAGGTTCCGCCGGCTGCTGGGAGCCGGCCCGAGCGGCGTGAGGTCATCGGCAAAGCTGTGAGTGATAGAAACCAGGAGCAGAGGAGGACACGGGACAAAGTACACGCACATTCCACACCGGCACATGTACAGTCATTTGCGCACACTGTCAAGACTTGCATGACCCCGTGTGCAACGCACACACACACACACACACACACAAACAAACACACCCACACAGAAATATTTCGCCCGTGCAGTTCCAAGGAAGGGAAAAACTGGTCTCCTGCAGCAGGAAGAGGAAAGAAAAGCAGGACGACACTGAGCAGAAAGTCTGCTCGGCCACATCAAATATTTACTCAGGAGCAGCTGTATTGTCGAAACATTACGCATCGGAGCTGCTCCGTAATTAGGTCGATATTTTCTGCCCCTCTCTCTGTTTCCCCAGTTCTCCCGGAGTTCCACCCCTCTCCACCTCTCCTCCACGCTCCCCTCCCCTCCCCTCCCCTCAGCCTCCCCAGGCTGCTGAAATGTGTCTTGGCTCGGGACCCATGCCTCTGGCAGCCAGAGTGCTATACATGTGCACAGAACCCCGCTCGGCATAAAATGGCTGCCAGACAGGCTTCTCCTCCTGAAATGTCGACAGCGGTATGCATCTGCAGGGTGTGCGTGTCGCGCGTGCGCACTGTTTTTTCTTCTTCTTCTTCTCCGGAGGACGTATATGTATGTGTCTGCAAGTGTTTGCGGGCTAGGAGCGTGCACCGCCACTGTAAAAAAAAAAAAATAATAATAAAAAAAGAGAAAGTTTCCCAAACTATGTGGCTAATTTGATCCACACTGTGTGTGTGTGTGTGTGTGCGTGTGCATGTGTGTTCCGCAATTTAGTGGGAGAAGAATGGGTGTAATGCCAAAAAATGAGAGGGCAGGTTAGGAGAGAGTGTTTTAGTGATTATAAAATCCAGGCGAGTAACACACATGGGCGTGGAAGAACCCTCACAAGCACTGAGAAACGTTCTTGCGGAGCCAGATTTCTGTTGCCATTACCCCTAATTGCCCTAATCGTTACAGTGGTATGATAAGTATCCCACTGGACAAGAAGGTGTAAGAACTCGTGGACACGTCCCAAATACCCACAAGCCCTCTCTGCTACTTTTTCCCCCTTGCATTTCTTGTTTTTTAATGCTGAGTAACTGCAGATAGTCTGATTCATATACGTGGTGCTGTGTTTTTTCCCTCTTCCTTCATGAACCAGTTTGTTTATTTAAACAAGTGGCAGGGACGGAGGGTGCCAAGAAATGTTGTTTTTGGAAAAGGGCCGCGTGTGTACGTGCGTGTTGATGTGTGTGTGTGTGTGTGTGTGTGTGTGTGTGTGGTGTCTAGCCCTGTGATCGAGGCCTGCCAAGCTCCCAGGGCAAATCCCAGCCTCCTCGACCGCAACACTGTTTATTTACAGGTTACACTACTGTTTATTTGAAGACTATCGGATTGGCTGGGGTTCTGCACAGGACACCTTTTAGATACGGACACCAGGCCTCAGGCTCCAAATATGCCACTTTAATGTACTGCATATTATTTTTAAAATCGCAGGCAAATATATATGCTTTAAAATCCAACCCTTTGTAATCCAGAATTAATTTTTATTTGAGGCTTTATTTAAATACCTGCTCAGGGACAAAAGTGATAAACGTAAAAGGAAAAAAAAAGGGAAGTAAATATAAACAACACACTTGCGGCCTGACAAATGTGCAAGCGCTGCTCGAAACAATGTCATAATCACCCTGAAAGAAGATGAAGGAGCATGAAGCTGCCCTTTTCGGGTCAAAGGTAGAATGTAATGCAATAGGGGAGGTGTTTCCAGCTCCGGTGCAGGCCTGGCAGATGCGCCATATGCTCGCATCCCACCTTGAGTCATCCAGGTGGTCTCTCCTGGTGCTACAGTGGGGCCTCATGCTGGAAGATGCTGCCTGGGATCTCTAATTGCCGCCGCCATCTGCTCTTTTTGTCATGGTTGCCTGTTCCGCCCTCGAAGAAGGGAGGAAAAAAAGAAACGACAACAACCAAAAACACAGAACTCTGATCCATTCTAACCTCTCCCGCCTCCACCTCCTTTGCTCCTTCTCTCCCCTCGCCCACCTTTTCAGCGTTTACCTCATCTCCACTCTCCGGTGCTCTTTTTCCTCTCCCCTGGCCTCGTTTCTCTCCCACTCAGCAGTTCTCGGGGCGCGAGCGTAGACTTGGCAGTCGTAACGAGACTGATGGATGACTCCGAGAGTGGCATGGGGTGGGGGGGAGAAGACAGGGAGACAAGGCCACTGAGCTCCCTGCAATCACTTTATGGACGTGTGCTGTGCCAAATCCACACAAACCTCCGTCCGCTCACAAAAGCTGCTTTGCACACTGTGTGTGTGTGTGTGTGTGTGTGTGTGTGTGTGTGTGTGTGTGTGTGTGTGTGTGTGTGTGTGTGTGTGTGTGTGTGTGTGTGTGTGTGTGTGTGTGTGTGTGTGTGTGTGTGTGAACTTAAGGGACTCGCTGCTTATTGGTGCAAGGCAAACTTTGCTGGAACCAGACGACAACTTGAACATGTTGTTCAAGAGTGTACAACTTGCAATGATATGGATTTTTATTATGGACACGATTAACTGAAAATAATTTTGATAATTGATTATTTGATGGAAGAGATTTTTCGACGATAAATGCAAATAGTTTTGTCACTCCAGCTTCTCTCTGTTTTATATATTTTTGCCGTTTTGGAGTTTGACGGGCATATTTCATTACTTTCTGCAATCCTATGTCGCAGCCCTATCTGCTTTAAATATAAAAAATGTTCTACATGTGCACATGACAGATTTGACAGAGAACCCTTATAAAAAATGTGGGACTTCACGATGGGAAGGCATAAGTCATCCATGTGTTTTTAGAAAGCAGAGCGGAGGTGTATTGTGAGACTATAACTTCTATGTTACTTGTAAGTTTTTAGGGCTAAGAGTACGGGAAAGAGGGGACTTTTTTCTTTTCTTCTTAACGTATGGTCCTGTTCCCTCCCTACTTTGTCATTGTTGAGCTTCGGCCAAGAACATTCTGTTTTTGCAGCGCTGTTTAATAGTCAAATTTAGGAGAGGGGGGAACAAGAGAGAGAGGGAGAGAGACACAGAGAGAGAACAAGTAATGGATAAATCTTTCAACTACTTTTCTTCTCTCTCTCTCTCTCTCCCACCCCACCTCTCCTTCCCTCTCTCCGTTGCCTCCGTAACACAGCTCATGAGAGCTGCGGCAGGAAAAGGGGTGTTGTTGCAAGGCGAGGGTATCTGAGTTCACTGTCTCTAGCTTCTTGCCTCGGCTCTCTCGCGTTAAAGACGTATACGATAATCTCCCTTCTGGTTCTCATTGGGCCCTCTCCGTCTCAGGGCGTGTGTGGGCTTTGGCCAGTTCGGGTCATTATGGAAGTCCGCTCAGACGCTGTCCCGCACCGTTTGGCACGGCAGTGGTTCAGTGTATACTTTCAGTCAGTTTTTCCTCCCAACACGAAACATACAACGCAAAAGTACGCACAGATTGATATCTGACTGTGACGAATACAGTTCATTTTGTTGTTTCACAACGTTTGCAGTTGCGTGATATGAAAAGGAAAAAAAAAAAAAGGCTCATTTGCCTGTCAGTCGTCAACCAGGGCAGGAAGCTTCGAGGTACGTCAGTCCGGGCCCATCTCATACCATCTCATACCAAAGTCTGCGCGCTGTACCCGATGGAAAGAATTCCACTCATGTTTCCTCGCAATTCCCCGCCCCTCCTGTCCTCTCTCCACGTTTTGTTCTGTGCTCGTACCTTGCACAGCAGGACCGAACACATTCTGCACAACCCCCCCCCCCCCCCCCCCCCCCCCCCTCCTCCCCCCTACACTCCCTTAGCCCCTTTGAAAAATTACCCAGAGGTCTGCTGGTAAAAAAAAAACTTTTAGGCTATCCAGTGTCAGACAGAGAGCTCTTTTCTTCGGTCTGCCTTCCCATTAATGATAATGCTGTTCAAACAAAACGGTCTTGTTTAATGTACAGTGGGTATGCTCGCCTTGACTGCTAGATAAGGAGAAGCATTAATGCATCAGGAAGTCCTGAGTCCCCTGAAATGCACTTTGTCTTTTTGAGTGTCTTGACAGAAGTTGTTCCTGAATTCTACTTGACCTCAGTGAGTTTGTGGCTGTTGAGAGACGAACTGTAAATCAGATTAAAGTTCTGATTCACTTATTTTTTTAATTACAAGTTACAGGATACAGTCTCCTCACCCAGCCACCAGGTGACATTTGCTGGAAATAATCAATGCTGACAAGAAACCAGTGTTTCAGTAAGATCTCCAACTGCTTTACTAAGCCCCCCCCCCTCCCGTCTCTCTGTGTGTTTGCAGACTCGCGGCAGTCAGGAAGTCCCAGTAACAATGAGCCAGGCAAGAACCCTCTTCCAGGTATGTACAGTACCAGTCATCCTCCCTCCTCCCTCCTGTCATCGCTCTATTGTTCCTCTGCAGCTTGCCCTCTGTACAGCGGCCTATGTACACCGTCGCTTACCTCGTTTGAATAGTGTTGATCTGCCGTGAACTCCGTGACTTGCAGTCAAAATAGCAAATCCCTTACTGTCGAAACCCCCCCCCCCCCCTCCTCCAAAAAAAAAAAAACTGTACTGTACTGCCTTAGGTTCATACCATGTAATACCTTTGAAACAACATTTTTTTAATTGGATCATTAAATTTGAATCGTCATCATCCTAGTGGCCACATCCAAAACAGCGTGAAACCAAAAAAGAAGAAAAGAGACTGGAGTGAAAACAGTCCAGCAGATTGCACCTTTCGCCTGGCAGCTGAGTGTGTCATGGTGAGCCAGCTGTAGGGAATATTCTCCATCAGCGCTGCCGTTCCCTTGGACTGACCTGGCGCTGTGTCGTCACAACATTGGAATGAAAATAGTTTGAGAAGTATAATTAGTTGTCTACCTCAAGAGCTGGTTCTGCCGATTCATGTGCCAAGGAAAACATGCTAGCGAGCCAATGACTCGAAGCCTCGGAGGCCCCCGGGTAGTGGCACGGTCCCCCGGCTCACTGGAGGCATGAGGCTTTGTAGGTGCCAACCGAGTCCGCCCCGGCTATCTTTCTGGCACGGGACAGAGTGCCCTTGGCATTGCATCAAAGCCGAGCTTGGGTCATTTGGGTGTCAATAACTTGTCTGGCTATTTTACGTGTTTGACCTATAGCCTCTGGTTAGTGTTGCTGAGTCCTGGGCAGGTCATACAGAACACCGCAAACAATATACATTATAATTACTTGGTCAAAAAAAACGATTTTGACGTTGAAAGAACTCCAAAGCGGATTCCAAAACTGCAGAGTTACATTGGAAAGAGTAAATAATCATGAATGTAAATACTGCAGTTAATGGCTCTTTAAAGTGGATGTTTCTTGGTGTGATAGCTCAGCGTAAACGGTGTCAATATTGACAGTTATGAAGTTTCTCTTGAGTATTTGATCGAATGGGCCGCGCCTGCGGCTCAGCGTGGGCTCATTCGTTGTGCTCTCAGCAGCAGAATGTCACTCCCACCTCCCCACACACACCTGTGCTGTCACTCTTAACTGCACCGTACACATCGACTTGCTGCTGTTTGTTTGAACACTTCAACTGCAAAAGTACAGCACAGTAACTGAATTTTTTTTTTTGAACCCTTAGACTACAGAAAGACAAGCGTGAATACTTGATGTGGTACAAAACTGATGAATTCTCCTTTTCACCATTTTTTAAAAAGTATTATGGGATGAAATCCCTGTGTGGTGATCTGTACCTGCGTATTTATCTAGTCTTTGAAGTAGTCCACTTGTTCGCGTGTGACCTTTGTGCTCTTTCTAAATCTAACAAATCTTCATACAAAATGAAGCAGAATGATTGAGAAGAGTTGGAAGACCTATTGAGCTCAATGCTGCTGTTGATTTCACATTCAAAGAACTTCATCATGTGTATTTTTCAAGTGGTATGAAAGTGTTTAATGAATAACAAGCATGACTGTGATAATGATTTTCTGTATGTCCCTTTGTCTGCAGTCTACTTGGAAGACAGCTTCATCAAATCAGGAGTCTTCAGTGTTACAGAACTGGTGCGAGTGTCCAGAAGTAAGTACATACCGCCGTCATGTTGTCATTTTGCACTCGTTAACTAACCTGCACACGCACACAGGTGCTTTCAGGTATTCCTTCACTGATCACTGAGTAGACCTCTGCTCACATTGATGATAAGCCGCGCCGCGGCTGGGAATCACATCAGGACAAAGTCCATGTACTTACAGGAATGTTGGAGGTGTAAGTTTCCCTGTCCTAACAGGTGCAACCTAGTTAATATGAGAGTCAGGGAGAAGTCAATCAATCACAGTCTGTACACGCCCACACAGCCCTGAGAAGAGGTCTAACCGGGTTAGACCTTTAGATCTGCCTTAGCTCTGCTCGAACGCAGACCGATGTATTTGCATGTTTACATGTACTCGCAGCTTTTTCTACAAATCCCAACCTCTGTGTATTTACTGAAATCCACAATACAACTGTAGTGTGGCAAATCCAGTTTGTCCGGTCCGTCTGTATGAGCCTGTGTGCATCTGTATGGACATGTCTACCCTCCGCAAAGCCGTTAAACGGTTGTCCCTCCAGCAGTCCTCTGATAACTGAAGGCGCCCCAAGGCGTCCTTTTCCTGTACTTTAGCTCTGGAACATGCCTGCGGTGCACAAAGACTCCAGTCACCCCCAGTAACCTGTGTTTAAGAGAAACATACCGGTGTCATGCTGTCTGTGTATTTACCAGTCTATTCCCATCTCATGTAAGACTCAGAGTGGTGTGCAATTCCTGTTCAGTGCTGCAGATTGTGATTGTGAATTATTGAATATTCCGAATACGACGACTTTGGTTCCGGTTTCTGGATTATTTTTCACAATTATTTTAGACTTTATACACCAAATTATTAGAGGAGAAAACCTATGAATACCTTTACTATCCTATAATCATACACCCTTGAACTTCCAACTATAAAGAATTATGCTTTTATTCCCTGCACACATGTGAAATTCTCCAAATTCTGTTTTGGTCATTCACATGTTAACGTATTGAGACCTTTGTTTCCGTTCACCTGGCGTGTCAAAGTGTTTCTGATGTAGGAAACGTGGACCAGGTTGTCTCTGCCGCTGTCTCATACATCAAGCTCTGAAAGGCAGAACCTTCTCATTTCGATTGCTCTGAGACTGACTGTCCTTTGAAAGGCTGTGTTTTTGTTTAGTGTTTAATTTGCCCCCTGACCAGATGGCTGCTGCGCTGGCGTCTTTGCTCTCATGTGACCGAGCCCGGTTTCACTAAAGCCAACTGAAGTCGAGCTGGAATTTTAAAAAGGTCGACGGACACACAGGAATTGTCACTCACTCAGCCGGTCACTCCCTGGGAAGATATCTAAGCGGCCGCTCGTCCGTCATCGTGCCTCTCTCTCCGACTCTCCGGGCCGCTGAGACATTCTTTGAAGTCCATCAAAGGAGGCTGCGGAGTTCAAGGCTGACTTGCAAATCCAGCATTTCGACGGGGACACTCATTAATACAACGGGAGCCTCCACTGCAAGTGTAAAGACATGTTCCCCTCATAGAGAAAGACAAGGTACTCCGCTAAAAGAAGCACTTGCGCGGCAAATGCAGCATCATTGTTTCATTTAGAGTTTTTTTTTTTTATCGTCTCAAATGAGATGACAGGCAGGGCAGCCAAGTGCCAAGAAGAGAGACAGTAAAGAGAAACCGGCACAGACAGAAGTGGTTGGGGGTATCCTCATCCATGAATGAAAAGAAGAAAAAACCCAAAACAATGGTCTTGTATTCGGCGTCCTCGGGCCGGATGCATTCCTCCACAGGCAGCTCGGTATGGGTAGCAGCGGGTAGGGGCCTTTGCCAGGGCTACAGTGGGCTGCCAGGGCGGAGGCTGGCGGAGGGATCGTGCCAGTGGTGAACCTCAGACCACAACAGACGGCGCCACACACTCCATCCTCTCATCGACTCCAAACCAACCAGCCCGACCGCTTCGAGCCGCAGGCGGCCTCGCGGGCCACACGCTGAAGAGCGAGGAGGCGTGTGGGAGACGGGGGAGAGAGAGAGAGAGTGACGATGGGTGGTGAACTCCTTTTGTTCTGTAAACACTGGCGCGGCCTCCCTTGAAACAATATCCCTCACCTTGACCGCAGTGAGAAAAACACCTTTCCCCACTGTAAATCACTATGTGAGGAAACTGCTGAGTGCTATACTGGACCGTAGAGAAGAGAAGAAAAAATTGCGAATTCGGTTTTTAAGTTTACTTTGCTTCCAGAGGCCGAGCTCATCTAACTTTTGATGCATCAGAAATTAATAAACAACAAAAAGGCCTTCTTTTGGTGCTACTAGCTATACAACACTGTTGTATTACTGCTGTACATCTAAATATTTAGTGTATATTCAGCGTGTCTTCTTAGTGCCACGTCTACAACTTGGCTGCTGTAAACATTCTCGTGAACATTTTTTTACCTGCAGCAACAAGAGCGTTGGGAAGCATTGACTTGTTAATCAGAGTGCTCAGCAGAAAAGCCCGTGGTGGTCAGACAGTTAACCTGTGAATGGGGAGCGCTTAATTTGATACACAGGGCCTCCAAACACTAAGCGTCAATAACAGTCAGTCAAGCTATCGTGCAATTAATTGTGCGCCTCTAGATGCGAGTAGAGGGAAAGACGCAGCACTCAGTCTGACAACACTGCTGACTCTGGACTCCCTCTTTGCAAGTGATTACAGAGTAACTGTCTCTCTTTGTTTTCTCTGTGTCCTCTGCAGTGCCCATCACCCACGGTGCTGCGGTAAACTTCTCCATGGCCGACATGCCCAGCCAGCCCTACTATCACGACCTGAACTCCAGCGTGGGGCTGCACCGCTCCCTGTCCTCCCCTCCCGGCAGGTCAGTGGAAGTTACAGCAACGAAGCCCTTTTTGGGCAAAGTTGGGGGAGGAAAAGACTTTCTGTTACAGCAGTGACATTGTGCATTATTATCAGTACAGAAGAAATATGGCTCCGAGTAGTAACGCTAAGCTAAGCTAACCATCTCCTGGCACTAGCTTCATTTTTAGGGTATCAACCCTCTTGTCTAACTCTTGGCAGCACCGTGAACATGCGCATTTCTCAAAATGTCAAACTCTCCTTTTGATTTTGTGATCTTGAAAGTCATAATGGCCAAAAAAATGACTGCTACTCTGCTAAACTATGAAATGTCCCGTGTCCCACAGCAAAAGGCCCAAAACCGTCAACATGGAGGAGAACATGGACACCAGCCCGACAGGACCCGACTTCTACTCGTCACCCAGCTCGCCAGCCAGCAGTCGGGCCAACTGGCATGATAGAGAAGGAGGTGATTTTCCTGTTTTTATTTGACCACCTTTATCCACTTATGGGAGTTTTTTTTTTTTATCAGGCTTGGATGTATTTGTCAGTAACACACTCCAACGCAGTTACACATACGGGTTACATAGAGTCCGGGAGCAGCCCTTGTGCGACTACAGTCTCTTGCGCAGCATGTTGACAGGATTTAATGAGAGGTAGGAGAGCGTTACCCGTTTCGCCCTCATCGCATGCAAATAGATTTGATCAAAGCAAACACTTCACGTCGCTTTTGAACAGCTGAACTCCCTTTAACGCTCAGCCTTGTCATAAGCTACTGTACATCAATGCCGCCAGCCGTTTCATTGTGGACGAACTGCATCTGGTTTTCTCTGCACATGAACCGGTTCAACCCTCTTAAAATACATACCATGACAGAGATAGCCCCAGGCATCGCCAGTAATATAAATGTTTGAACCCATTTGAACCGCTGTCTGAGTGTAAATCTGCTCGCTCACACCTGTCGCTTACACAAAGAAAACATTGGTTTCCACTATGCAGAGAATCTGAGAACAAACTGTTCCAGCTGAAATTCACAACTTGCGTAACGGCACTCCGGTCATTTTGATGGCTTATAAACTGAGGTTTTACATTCATACAAGTGCAAAGTTGGGTGTATCATTTTTCTTCATATGCAGAGAGCTGAAACACTTTGTGGGTGGCGTTTATAGAGAAATGCCTTCTTATAAACGTCATGTAGAGCTATTAGACCTGCAGGGCGAACGTGTCAGATGACTTCTCATCAGGAAATCAGGCTGTACAGCTTGGCTGAACTTGAGAGGAATCTCCCGTCAGTGGAGTTTTGATGATCGTGTGCCAACTTTAAGGCACAGGACTAGTTGGAAGGGAATTAAGAAATAAAGCTCACCTAATGAGCTCATACGTAGGGCTTACTGGATCTGGAAAAAGAAAAAGGAAAAAAAAGAAAAGGGGAGAGCCGCGTGTAGCGAGAAACAAGCTGTCCTTCGTGCTCGTTTCTGCGTGCGAGTAGAAAGCGAGATCCTCGCGGGACAGCTTGCATGTCTCATTACGTTGTCTCCTGGTGCAGAGCACAGCCCGTCACCCTTTTAATTAAGGTCTCACTGTCCCGTGTTTCCGGATCATTCTCACTCTCTGCTGACTTCTCTCTACACTCTGCTGCCTGGGCTTTACTGGGTGGTAGGAAGCGTTTTGTTGGACTAAGTAATTAGAAATAAAATGTCCCACCTTTTTTTTTCTCCTCTTACTGTGGTTTTAGTTTTAACTTTGTAAAACTCCTCATTTTTTTGTTTCTCTACCAAGTCCTCATTTTTTTTATTTCAATATAACATGTAGGAAGGCTGAGAGAGGAGAACACCAGCTGGCACAGGAGAGACACAGCACTGGTGGGATTCAACCACAGCCCATTGTGGCTACGGGAAAATGTAGCCTGTCCCTTTGCACAAGGCCTGAGAGTATTGCTCTGCGTAAACTTAGACGCTTTGGGGCGAGGAGAAAGGGAAAGCAGTGGGTAGGAAACTCTCCAAAGACAGCCATTATTCTGTCAGGAGGGAATAAATGAGAAGTGGGGTGATATTAAACCCATATGAGGCCTCTCAAGTGCCAAGCGGTCATTTCTCGCACATGGTTGTCGTTCGACAAAACCTCTCCGTGTAGAAGTAGAACTTGTTTCTCTCTTTTCTTTTATTAAGGGAAGTACTGCATGAATTAAGACTTTTTTTTTTTTTTAGGATTTTATTTTAAGTGAACGTACACATTCACAGCTGGTCTCAATGCAAAAAAAGAAAAAGAAAAACCGTTGGACTTTTTATTTAAACTATTTAAAGTGTCATTTCTGGTAAATTAATTGTTGTTTGTAGTTTAATTTCCCCAGGCGACCCAGTCGATTCCCTGAAGGATTTAATTAGCACAAGAGAGGAAAAGCTGAACACCTTCACCACAGAAAATATTTCCTATTTATACATGGAAACATTTCGCAGTGATCAATCTTCTCTTCGGTATTTCTCCCTCTGACATAAAAATGAAAGCGCTTAAGCCTGTATCCTCTTGCAACCTCAGACTGGGAAATCCCCCTGAATTCCAGCCACCTTTGTCGCTCTCTTTCTCTGGAGAAGAGTAATTCTCACCCGTCACTCGGGTGGATCCTTCCATGTCCTCGGAGGGAAAAGGGGCGGTTAATACTATGGGAATGACCCAACAACAGGGTTTATATAGCTTATTGTTTTGGAAGGGGGGAGAGATGGATGATTTAAAAGTTACACACCCCAACAATCTGTGACGGACCAGAAAAGCACTTGACGAATGTTCTTAGAAGAAGCAGACATCGTCCGTTGCCTCTCGCATCTATTTGTTATCACGTTCCCTTCAGACATCTTGTCTTAACACGGAAAATTGAAAAAATACGCAGCGCCGTGACAGCAGAACATTGCTCATGACAGTGTGGCGGCAGCGATGTTGTGCAACTTTAAGAGCCCGTGCGCATACTTTTAGTTTATAGAACGACTCTCGTTTTTTGAAAACAAATTTCATGTCTTCTGCAGAGCCTTCAGGATTATTCACGGGGAATTACAGTACAGCTTGTCAGACACCGTGTAAGGCCGAGGCGAGCAGATGTTACAGTGTAATGTTCTATTTACGATTACGTGAGGGTCTCGAAATTCCTAAATCCCATTTGAGCGACCGGCTGCTTTTGCAACTCTGCATCCGATCACTGGATGTAATTGTCTGCTCAGACTTGACAAAAGCCAAATTTTCACAGGACTCATATTTCTTAGGGATGTCCAGTGATTTGTTATGATTCCAGAGATGATGAGTGATTTTGACCCTTTGCAGTGTCTCTATTATTTACAAAATTCATGTTCCATTTTGTCTACTGCATTCGCCCAAAGACCCCTTGGTAATACTAATCCCACGCAGATCAAATTCTGCTTAATTTCAACCGTAATTCATTTTTGGCACTTAATTCCTTTCATTGGTGGAGCAATGGAAGCATTAGTGGAAGCTGGAGGGAAAAGGTTTTGATTCATTTTCAGCCTATTTATGCCCCAAAAAAACCAAACAGTTGCAGTGTTTATTTCTGTGCACCGGTGATGCCATTTGATTTCATTTTCCTGTAAAGAAATGTTAAACATGACACAGAAGCTGGAAATATTCCTGCCATCTGGTCGTGTGCAAATATGCTGAAAGAACGGATCAAAGACTTTTAAGAGTCTAGATAATCAATAAGGCATGTAGAAATGTCCTGACCTTGAGTTGTTTGTGTGTGTGTGTGTTTCCCCCCACTAGCAGATATGTCCTCTCCAACCATGAAGAAGCCAGAGAAGCCGCTGTTCAGCCCCACCTCCCCGCAGGACTCCTCACCACGACTCAGCACTTTCTCTCAGCCTCATCACCCAGGACTAACAGGTGTAGGACACAGTGGTGAGTTACTGCCGACTTTAACCACCAGCTCTCTCTGGCTAAATCTGGACTTGTAATGGACTATTCCCTCATAAACACGGTCTGAAAAAAAAAGAAATCGATGTCGATACTTCATTTACGCTCTCGGATCAATGATGATCGCTTTATCTTAACCCTCACCAATAACTCAATCTCCATCATCCTCTCAACTCCTCTGTCCGTCTCTCTTTTTGCAGTTATATCGACGAGGAGCCCCCCTCCACACTCGCCCCTGCAGTTCTCGGCCTCGGCTATCTTGCCCCCGGCGCCGTCGCCCTACTTCTCGCACACCACCATCCGCTACCCGCCCCACCTCAACCCAGCCGATACCCTCAAGAGCTACGTGCCGTCATACGACCCGTCCAGCCCGCAGAGCAGCCAGGTCAGTGGTTTCTGTTCGTCTTTGAAGAAGCCAGTTTGTTGGCCAGACGTCGGGAGGCTGGTTTGGCAAGGGTTTCGTGGCCTCAAGTAGTCTTTTGTTATCTTGTTCGGCTCTATTCCCATCTGACCTAAGATAAATTACAGCATGCATTTGTCATTATTTCATTACTGCCTCCTTGGACTATTTGTAAGTAGAGAAACATCATCCGGTTTTGCTTGTTGTTGTTTTTTCTTTTATCTGAAACCTGCTCCTGGTCATCCATGATGTCATTAGAATGAACTGCTTTTTCTCAGCACTTTCTTTCCAGAAAATCTGAAAAGAATAATAATTTTATAAACCCCAAATAAGACATTTTCAACTCTTAAACCTGACCGCAGTATATATATTTATAATATTGGTCAGAAACATATAATTACAGAAGCAAAGAGTTAACTAATTCGATTAATTCACGGTGAATTAAATGATAGTTGAATCATTTTTCAACCCCGGACTGAACTTTGCGGACCACTTTATGTGACAGAGAAGCATATGTTTGATATAATGCTCATGGTAAAGGTTATAGTACGCTCTCTGCCTTATATTTGCAGTCATGCTAAAAAAAAAAACAGCTCGACGTAAAAAAGTCAACCGAACCGTTGCGATTGCAGTCACACGTGACGTACAAAACTGTATCAAGACGTCGTAGTAAATCAAATAGCTTAGGGCTCTTATATATTCTGGGCATACACTGCAGCCAGTGTGTTGGAGAGAGAGCAGGCGTCTCTATAGATGAGAGAGCCGTGTGATATTTATGTGAGTTTTATATCCCCGCTGTTCTCACTGTAAACAAAGGCCTCGTAGACGGCTCCATCTCCAGAGCAGGGAACGGGCCAGAGGGGTATGGGGGTATGGGGTGGGGGGTTGGGGGGGGGGGGGGAGATTGTTACTCTAGAGAAAAACCGCGGGGAATGATAAAGGTTGTAAATATTTGCCGTTGCCGGGGCCCGACTCTTGTGCAGAATTAACTGGCCCTCTGCTGGGGGGTGCTGGAGAGAGGAGGAGAGGGGGGTTGGTGGCGGGCTAGTGAGGTAGGGAAGAGAGAAGACCGGTTGAGCGCGGTGGGGGGGGGGGGGGCTCAGCAAATAACACAGCGCTTATAATCCCATGGCTGAGTGCCAGAATGTTTTTACGCTTGCTTTAACGCAGATTATATTACACTCTAATTAAACATTCTATTCACATGGAAGGGAACCCTGTGGACACAATTCTTTTCCGAAAAGGCCTGTTTGAGTTTTGAACTCGGGGCGGCCCTGAAATGAACGCCCCAGACAGTCTCCAGCCGTCTGCAAAGAGTAGCTCCCACTAGCTTCCTTTATTTCCTTCTCTATATATATGGTGTCGCTGCCTCGCTCTCTGTACTCGCACATTCACACCATTGTAACAGGTCCCTCCACAGCTCTCTCAGTCTTTTCATGCCCGAGTCCTCCTAAATTTCATTTATGAGCGCCATTAAAATCATTGTTTAAAATCATGTAGGAAATCCATCGTCAGTGACTGAGGATCTATTGTTGCTCTTGCCCCCCACCGGAGTTTTAGTAATAACTGTGACAACACAGCGACCGAAAGTACTTCAAATCTTTTCCTCAGATGGAGCGTTAAGTGCAAGAGTGAGCGGTCTAGTCACCTTTTGTTGTTGATTTTGTGAGGACAAAACCGAGCAGTTAAGAGGAACTAACTGCCCCAGAAACAAGGCTTAGGACCTTCAGTTTCTTTAGTGCTAACCGTTTTGGAAAAGTGTTTGTTACATGCTTGTATTGTTTTATTGAGATCGGCCCGACTGCACATTTACAAGCAAACAGGAGCTTGTAAACACAAGTGACTGGACACTTTGCCTGTCCTCACATAGGCAGTTCTTTCTTTCGGAGCACCTTTAGCAAAGCACGATCTTTGCTTAATTCACCATCCCTGTTTTAGTATTTTTTTTTTATTTTTTATTTTTTTAAAACATAAGGCAGATATGAATATTTAAGTTTTCACAACAAAAGCTGCTTAACCACAGAGATGGAGCAAGCCCCTCCACACGTTTTAGCATGAATAAATCATTCGACGAAATCAAGCGCTCCTGTTGAACAGTGTCTTGTCTGTTACCCCAACTGCAGCCTAACAGCAGTCAGGTGGTCGGAAAGGTCCCGGGCCACTTCACCCCAGTTCTGGCTCCCTCCCCACACCACGGCGCCGTGCGACCCGTCTCGCTCTCCATGCCAGACACCAAGCCCATCACCACATCCACAGAAGGTGAGTCCGTAGCATCCTGTACTGACAAACCCCATACCCATTACCCACTGCACACCTTGAGTCAACACCTACGTCAATGCAGCAAGGTGACTGGACGTCAACATTGTCAGCTGGTGTTAAGTTGCTCTTTAACTATATGTGGCATTCGAAAAACATCTTAAGTGTAAAGTGCATCTGCAAAACCTCTTATGACAAACGACTGATGGTAAGCCAATGTGGATAAAAGCAACAGCTCGGTGTGAATTCCTTAAATGCAAATTGTAATGCAAGCATGTATTTGTATTTTTGTGATGGCATGTTACCCAGGCTACTCAGCCCCTGGCACCCCGACGGCTAACCGTTTTGTAGGCCTGAGCCCAAGAGATCCAGCCTTCCTCCACCAGCAACAGGTGAGATCTCCCCCCCCCCCCCCCCCCCCCCCCCTCCAGAACTCACCTCACCTGCTCCTCTTATCCCTTCATCTTCTGTCCCCCCCATCAGATGTGAAATCGCAGGCCCTCTGCAGAGACCTGTCGCACTCTGAATTTGATCCTCTAGGCGCTTCTAGATCAGATCAGAGCACTCGTAGGCTGAGGTCAAGCATAGCATTCAACTACTGGCATAAAGCATGAACACGGTTTTCAGACCTCAAAAGGATCGAGCCTTCACACAGCTAAACATTGGCAGGTTTTAGTGATAATCAAATATATGTTTTGCTTTCAATTCGATGCAGTTCTGTTTTTTTTACAGCTATGTTAGTTTTAGTATTATTAACGCTTCTGATGGAGCTTTTGAAAGATCTTAAATTACCCACAATTTAATATTCCCAGTTAATCCACAAACTGAATTTGAGTAGATTATATCCATTTTATATTGCAATTTTTTTTCAAGTAATACACGTAAGCAGTGTAGAATTCAGCTCTTGTCAGTAATCCATGCAGATGTATCTAAAAAATACATTTTCTCTTGAATCTGTAGTATTGATTATTATATAAAATATCATTTTGAGTGTGTGTGAGGGTTTAAAACCGACAGTCTAGCATAAAGAAAGGCATCGAATTCCTTCGGTTTCTTCCAAGTCAGTCAGGAAATCCATTGTCATTGTGTGGCCACTACTCAGAAGATGGATGGGACATGTGGGTGTCTCCGAGAGTGTAACGTGCTCAGCTCTGTTTCCTTCGCACATTGCTTTAGAAACACTCACATACACACGTACCACAATGTAATCAAGCGCACTCATTTACGGCGCACAAGCTGAATAGTTAGCGTTGGCGTCACGCGGTTGCCTCAACAGCAGTCCTACGGCAGATGTGGTCTCCCTGTGTGTGTGTGTGTGTGTGTGTGTGTGTGTCTGTGTGTGCGTACGTGAGAGTGTTTGCGAGTGCCTGCGAGGTTCGGAGTGTTGCGGTGTTGTCGGACGGTGCTCTCCCCCACCCCGTCTTATTGAAAGCGCTGGTCTCAGGCCAAGGCTTTTCCAACCACAACTAATTGAATGCATCTGCACGCGGCTACATAATGATCGCTGGGTTTCTCCTCAGCTCGTTTTATTTTGTCTTTTTTTTTTTTTTAATGTTTAGTGAAAATGACATAGCTGGCCTCTGTTTACCTCACTCCTTTCTTTCTGTTTCGCTCTATGCCTTCTATGCCTTTTCCTAAATTCAGTGTAGGCAAACGATATCGGTTGATATTTGTTAGCAGCCATGGGAGGATTTTATTCCACTCGGGAGGAGGAGGAAGAAGAGGAGGAAGAGGAGGAGGAGGAGGAGAGGGAGGATTCACTTGGCTGATGTCGCGCAGTTTTTCTTCCACATTTTCTTGTAGCCTTGCTATTTCTTTCAGTGAGGCACAAAGTGACTACACACACAAGACAGCAGCAGTCTGATCAGAGCCGAGCGGCTGAATTTTGTCCAAAGCCTTGCCCCCAGAGGGCTAAATCAGCCATATGTCTATATATACAGTATGATAATTGATTTAAAAAATACAGTTCATTTTTTCTTGATAATTTCTAATTAGCCAATCACCCTAAAACATACATACATACAAGACAAAACATAAAGTATTTCAGGCCGAGCAAAGACAAACGTAACAGATCTTTGGACTTGCCCAGTAGCAGAGAAGACGGTTGCTTAAAATGTAAAAGAAGAATGCCATATCTATGTCGAGATGAATAAGTGTCCTCGTCAGCGTAAGGAACTCGAAACAGCCTTCCAATTGATTCATCATGCTTCTGCCTGTCACGGTTGTTTTTGTTTTCTGCGGTTTGATTTAACGGCCTGGGGTCTGGCCCGGCGAAGCGGGCCCGACGCCCGGGCCAAGTTTCTCAGGACTAAACACTTTCACCGAATACTCTGTCATTGTCCTCATCTGGCTGTGGGGATGTTTATTGTGTGGGATCTGTGAGGCTTACCGACACTTTTACGTGTTTAGTTGCAGCCGTTTGTCGCTGGGCTTGGTAGGGGAAAGGGACGCAAGTCACACACGTATGGCGAGAGAGTTACGCTTTTTAAACGTGGTCTTTGTCTGTGTGACAGACAGACAGAGGCCATGACTTGCACTGCATCAAGCTCTGCTGCTGTCAGAGCTTCTTTTTATTTTTATTTTTATTTTTTTTAAACAGAGGAAAAGCCGATTCATTTGAATTTAATTGGAACACTGAAATCATTGTATACTGTTTTAATTCCAAACTATAAATAATAATTATATTATTTAATTACTATAAAATAACTTATAATAGTCATCTAATAACTTGACTTTTTAGAGCAGTTTTAAATTATGGCACCACCAAAATAGAAGTCCCTGGACAAACACACACACACACACAGACTCACACACACACACACACACACACACACACACACACACACACAGTAGGCTTCATAAATAAAAAATAAAAAACCAAACCAAACAACACCACCACACGCTCCCACACCTGCTCCACGATTCCCAGGCAGCGAATGTGTGAAAACCCTCCATTCATCTCTCGCCTTGGTTAACCCCTCGAGGGAATGCCACCATCTAGCATTCCGCAGGGAGAGATCCGTGATCAGATGTCATTTGGTATTATCTAAGGAAGGATCCTAATCCACAATCTGCCCGCATCTGTTTGCTAACGTTCCCCGGCTCAGTCCCCCTTTTTTCCCCGCTGCCCGTGCCACTCTGATGTGCCGGTGCCAGCGGACAGATGGCGAGCCCCTCGAGGAGCGGTGGCACCGAGCGTCTGGCCCAACCCGCACATTCTCTCCAAGCTTTTGTCAGGCTGGAGAGTGCGAGAGCGGCGTGGGGGCTTAGTCTCCCAACCTTCCCTGAATACAGAGACAACACACTGGAGTGTTGTTTCAGCAGCTATTGATCAAATAAAACTCATATCAAACTGTAACATAATGAAACGTTAAAACATCCTTTAAAGGCCTGAAAATTCTCTTTTTCCTTTCCACCACTTTGCATTTTTTCCGATTTTTTTTATGTATTTTTTTAAAATCCAGCCACATAACCGAACCACAACACTGTATTTAAGTATGGCTTAAGTGGGAAACCATCATCGTCTCCGGATGTGTTCACCCAGGTGCTCGGAGGAGAAGGAACACATTTCTTGACCGCTGCAAATGGCTTTGAATATTCAGTGTATGCGCATACCTGATTAAATCCCTCTTAAGAGCCTCTGCAAAAAAAAACGTCTGCCACTGCGCGCAGAGTGCTAACAGTGCAGTTTTATCCCGATGCATTACCAAATGAATGTGTTGACCACAGGGCAAGGTTAGGTTGGTATTGGCAGAGATAGCTCTCAGCTGGATTGCCGACACGTGCGCTTGCATAATGCATGCAAAGGAGACACCGTTTGTGTGTGGCTGTTTTTGTTGCAGTAATTTGTAATCTGTATGTACGGTTGGCATGTCTTAAAGAGGGGTGGGGGGGGGGGGGGGGGTAGTGTGCGCGCGTGAGTGTGTGTGTGTGTGAGTGTGTGAGTGTGCTGTTTAAGTTCAGTGTAATTTTGACCCCTAATCAATACAAACAGTTTAGCTAATGAAAAAAAGTCTGCATGCTTGAGGGCATGCGTACTCCTTCCTGAATCCAAAAGTGCACTTACAGTGGAGCAATGATTATCGACAGGGTGCATGCATCCAGTGGATTGCATGGCTTCATTTGCTAACCATCTTACAAATGCAGTAACCCCTCACGGATGAACTACCAATATGATGCCACTCACTTGTGACTAACTAACTCAGTTTTTTGTTTTTTTTGTACTTCCAGGTTAGCTGTCGCCACTAACTGTGATTGCATGCTCTTTCTTTCTGTCTGTTTTATCCATAGCTTTGATTTCACTGTTATTTTCCCCAGTAAATATTGAATTCCACTATTTTTACATTGTCAGTAGCAGCTAGGACTCATTTCTTTTTTTCGTAATTGCTGCTCCTGCTCTAGGCTGTTCTGCATGCATTTTGTGTATACAGTGTTGAGTTGTAGTGTGATCTGAAGTGAAAGTTGTCTTGGCCCAGTGAACTGACTGCTAGGTTTCAATTGACAGCTGAGGAAGTGTGACTGGAGCGTGACTCAAAACGGCAGGCATTATGGCCCCAGTGCCACTGACGACACTTTGGGGATTACTTGGCAAAGGTAACCTTTTCATTCTTTCATGTCGTCTCTCTGTCTCTCTTACACCACACGAACACACACACACACACACACACACACACACACACACACACACACACACACACACACACACACACACACACACACAAACTTCCATCGATAACAGCATATAATGAAAGCTTTTCTCAATTTTTAGAAATGCACATATAAATTCACATAAAAATCTAATTTGTATGATCTGTGGCTGTGTTACGACTAAAGTGGTATTATTATCCCAGTAATTTATAATTTATTGTTTTTTTTTCTTATTTGTGGATTGGTTTGTCTCTATTCTGCGACATCATTTTCCAGTTCCCCCCAGAATAATATATATTTAAGAGATTGGTGTGAATGTGTCGATATTTATTTCTCCAAATTTGAATTTTATTCCAAATTTTTCCTCTTGGATTCACACCCAACCAATCTCAATCTCAAACAAACTTGTGATGAAGGTAATTAGAACAAATAAAGTGCCACCATGTAGAATAACTGACGCCATTTCAGGTCGCGAGGATGTTTTACTTTGCACATTTTAACAAGCTTAGCTCTGTTTGACTTTCTGCTAAAGTCATGCTTTACTCTCTTCTGTAACTTAAAGTTACAGAAAGTCCTCCCTGCCCTCCCCCCTTCACCCCCCCTCCATACTGTATCTCTCCCTCTCTGGGGGGGAAAAACCTGAACCATTCCTCCATGGCAGGGCGAGCAAGCTGAGCTAAGCTTTTTCCTGTTACGTCTCCCTTTTCCCCCTTTTCCATGGAGGTGTAGATCATCTGTGTGTGAGAGAGAGTGTGTGTGTGTGTGTGTGTGTGTGTGTGTGTGTGTGTGTGTGTGTGTGTGTGCAGTGTGTGCCCGCTGAAGTTACAAACTCTTTTACAAACACACATGCACACAGCAGAACCCCCTTCAATAGGCCTCCTAATAGACCAGAGGAGGTAGCAGAGAAAATGTCCCCTGCAGCAGCGCGAGGTCTCTTATTTTACTCGCACAGCAGCTCACTCCTCATTCCTACATGCAAGTGTACAGTAATGAGCACAGATAAAATAGATCCCAACTGAATTTAGTTAATTTAGTTACAAAGACGGGATGGTAATTCCATTCTATTTCTCTTTTTCCCTCTATGATGGATTATTCACGTAAAACCATTCAACATATAGATGGAATCAGTCGGATTTCTCTTTTATCTCGCTTGCCCTTTAAAGGGAGCGCTCCGCTATGCCTCTTCAGTACTAGCCCCCAAATTAAAACGCTGCCAGACTCGCATGTTGCCATTGTGCAGGAAATGGGTCAGCAATCCATTAAGATGCCATTAGATAATCTAATTTAGGGAGCTAATCCTTAAACGAAGCACGCTGTATGCCCGGGCTGTGCTTGCAGGGAGTAGAATTAGTGAGATTTGGGAGCTTGGACAAGGCAAGGGGAGGCCATCTTGAAGGTTACCTAAGGAAATACAGCAATCGAGGTCAGATTTTTCTTATCCAGAGCTGCTTGGAGTGCGGGAACATAAAGCAACAACTTGGATAGAGACAAAATATATAGAAATAGTAGCATTTTAAAGCAAATGTGTACCATCTAGGCAGGCAGAGATTACAGCGAAAGGGAGCTGCTTGACAAATTGGAACAACAACACCCAGAATTCCTGTGAAGTGGCACCAAAAAAAATGCACTTTCAACACGGCCTGTGTGCGATTGCATCATATCAAATAACTTAAAAGGCACAAGAAGCAAAATATCAATCATTGAAAGATCTGGCTTTCTTTGGATGGAGCCCTCACTTGCTGCATTTTGAGACAGAGTTTGTAGTCACGCTAAAAAAAAAAAGGCAAATCTGCAAGTCTCAATTAATAGTGACGGGAGGATTCCAGCCCCCTACTTTGTGATTGAGCCTGATAGTAGAGAAGTTCTTTACATAAAACTCCTGCCCGGCGCAGCTTTAGGCTATGGGATGCAGATACGGACTGACAGCCATCGTTTTTAACAAGATTAAAACCGATCTGCCGGTTTAGCGCGCACAAAGGCCCGCGAGTCCGCTTTTGTAGCTGTGGTCCCCCTAATGTTAGCCATTACCTGTGAGGAGTCTCGTAAGGACAGGGATGTAAGAAGTGAGGGAGGAAGATAGAAAGAAAGAAAGAAAGAAAGAAAGCAAAACGTGAATGAGAGAAAGCTGCAGCCCCTTGGCCACTCTGTGCGCTCTTTGTTCAGCAAGGTAGGAAAAACTTAATCCCCCCTTTCCTGTCGGATGATTTTTGGCAGAGCGAAAGAGAGAAGGAGGAGGGAAGAAAGCAGGAGAGAGAGGAGAGCATGAGGACGGGCTGGACAGGGGGAAAAAACTCCTAGAGGGGATTAGCCTTGAGGTTGTTTTTAACTCTTTGCGCACTCAGACCCAATCTGAAACTTGAGCGATGTTTGTTGTTATTTTTTGAATACATCGTCTCTCTTCTCGTTCTTTCTTTCTTTGAATCTTCACTGGAGAGACTGACTCTTTTAGGCCTCGAGGTGAATTGAATTTGCACTTCCATTGTTTCAAGTAAAAGAGCAGTGACGAGTGATTTGTATAAAATGCAGACTGGTTGATGAGTGGCTTTCATGAACGCAGACAGTGTTGTCCGATGATGATGCTTCACAAAGACGCAGCATCTTCAGACTTAAGCCTTGTCCTTTTTCGTTTTTGTTACTTTTGAAAACGACTCTCCTCCTTGTCATCCATCTTCTCCCCAAACATTTCTTTTTTTTTCCCGCCTCACTGTCTTCGTCCCACCGTCATCCATCTTTCCCTTCTCTTCTACATCCCGTCTTGATCCGCCCGGGACTTTATCCACTGTTTTATCCACGTTAGCGCGTCGCTAAAAGAAAGTTAGGTACCGGGGGCGAATATGGTCAAAAATATGTGCGACACAGGTACTCTCAAGACTTAGCGGGGGTGACGTGAGAGGTGGGAGTGCACACTGGGGGCCTGCGGGGGAGAAGGGGGTGGTGGGGTGGGGGGGTGGTGGGCTAATTATCTGACATCTACGTAGAGCAGCACCCCACGGGAACAACATGCTGTTTGTTCCCGCTCGCGTTTTCAGTTAGCACCGTTGCTCCCCAGGAACAATCACTGTGTTGTTTTGCCATTAGCGTGAGATGAATAGGGATGGGACAGCTTTGTGTGGGGACCCCCAACCCCCCCCCCCCCCCCCCCCCCTCACCCCCCACCCCTCCTCCTCCACCACCACCACCACCAATAGCACTCTCCCCCTCGTGCTTTTCTATACTGCCATCAATGCAGAGAGGAGGGCCTGCGTCACGGCCCTCTCACATGATGCCCTTCACTGGGAATCAAGTGGAATCACCTCAGCTTAAATTAATGAGCTAGTGCTGCCATTTTTTCTTTTTGTTCGCCCATCTTCTGTCCGAACAAAACAAAAGTAAAGACCTTGGGCCTTGATGACTGTCAGCAGAGCAGTGATGCTGTTTGTTAGCGAAGCAGTGTTCAGGATAACTGACAGAAAGAATCTGATTTTGACTAAACTGCACAAACAAGTTAATGGCATGTGACTAATCTCTCCTTCTGTCTCTCTCTCTCTCTCTCTCTCTCTCTCTCTCTCTCTCTCTCTCTCTCTCTCCCCCCAGTCCTGGTACCTGGGCGAGCTTAGTTCCATTCCAAGTGTCGAACGGGACTCCGATTCTGCCAACAAATGTCCACCAGAACTACAGCATAAACATCATTGGTGAGCCCCTGGTCCCCGCTGAGACAGGGAACTGAACACACGGAGGCCGGATGACCCCCTTCCTCCCCCCCCCTGTGTCCCCCCCCCCCCCCCCCCCGGGTGAATGCGTTGACGGGGGTGTTGGCGGTGCCCAGTTAGCACTAAAGGTGTCCGCAGCCATGGATGAAACCAGCAAGCAGCACGAGCTGCACAATCGTCCCCCTCCCAGTCTCGTCCCTTCCATGACCCCCCCCCCAACCCCACCCCCCCCTCCACTCCACTCCACTCCCGTTCCATTTCCCATTAAGGACACTGGCCGCGAAGTGAAGAAGAGGGTCGGTTCGGAGGAAAGAGAGAAAAAAAAAGCAAAAGCTTCAGGTCTGCTGTCTCCTCGCCCCGCCCAGCCCACACATCCTCCACCCACCAGTCAGTTGTTGTGTTTGCAGAACTTTTCAATCCATTCAAATACTGTGATGTATAGATGCCTTAATGTTTTATTGCATGACACTCTAGTCTCTTAGCGGCAATTCCTACTATTTTTCCATGTTGAGGGAAGTTGTACAATCTTGATTCGCATACACACACACACACACACACACACACACACACACACACACACACACAAGTGAAGAGGTCTGCGTATCGACACCTTCTGCCTGGTGGATGGCTCCGAGACTCTTAAGCTCTCCGATCAGACCTCTTGAAAAGAGGCTTTCCCTCGTCAAACGATTCACTGTGTACACCATAGGAACAAAAAAAAAAAATTGTGAATTCAGAGTGTTTCTTTTGATTTTGATTTCAGTTTACTGTGATACGACTCTTTGTTCAGAAAAAAAAAATGTGTTGACTTTGTTTATTCTTAACTACTACTTACTTCAAGAATTAACGTAAATACTTACGGAAAGAGTTGAGAACTCTTGATGCGGTTTTCAAAAAACACTAAACGTTTGGCTTGAGATTGGACCCCTCATTAAAAGAATTTGCAACTCCTTTACAAAAGGATTTAAAAAGACGGAGAATAAGAAAATCTCGATAGAGGCAAGTGCAATTGAATTTTTGAAGGGAAGCTATCAGTCTGTCAGCCCTAAGACTCTAAAGGATGGGGGATAAATATTAAATGGTTTTATGGGTAAAATGTTTAAGAAAACATTTGAATTTGAATTTCAGTCACATATCCGTCTTCTCACATGAGAACAACACCAAGCGTGGAAGGCAGTTGAAGGCAAGCACTAAGCTACCTGTTCAGCGCTGAGCAAAAACCAGCACTTCTTTTGAGCCCTTCCCATCATTATGGGGAGTTTTTTTTAATTTATTTTAGGTAAAAAAAAAAAAAAAGAACCGAACATAAGTAAAGAAATGAGACACACATAGTGTATAAAAATGGCATTTCATGTTTTTGTTATTTTTAAATGTTCACGATAAGATCAAGAGCATATGCATTTGGCCATCAGCTTCTAAAGCTTGTGTTTACAACAAAATATAAGGAATGCAAAGTGTTTATCCGTGGAAATGTACAATTCATGCAAATGTACAGTAGGCTTTCTGTGTAAAGCTACAGTTTGTGCAAGGTTAACTCTGCAGTGGAAGAGGTTGAAAACTGAAATTATGAATCCAGGTGGTGGCAAATCCCTGAAATCTAGAATTGTGCACGGCATGTTCACAGCCATTGCCTCTCCAGTCCAGACGTATTTATACAAGGAAAATCTCTCCAATACTCTTAATTTGCACGATGACATATAGTCCACATTACGTGCCTTGCCTTTGAATATAGAGACATCACTACACTTGTTTTTGCTGCATTTATCATTATAGAAAGAAATTAACAATTTTATGATAAGAATTGTTTTGTACTCTGAATGAAATTGTTGATTTTTAACTTTATGTACTACTCTATCTCACAGTTGCATTGCATATCAAGGCTGTGTATAGTTGCCGTTCTAAAGTTTGTAATCAACCAGCGTTTTTTTTTGTTTTTTTTTCTTTCAGTATTTTGGTGGTTTTTCTAATAACCTGTCATCTTTTGTTTTCCTTATTTTTCAATGCTCATTTTGTTCATCTTCCAATTACTATTGTGGAGGGTGGAATTCAGAATTATGAAAATTATGCAATACCAAGTTTTGCCTATGTAGGTAGTGCTTATAGATGCGTCAATTATTAGAGGCTAGTTTGGAGATAGACAATATTGTAATGCATTTATTTTGTTGATATCGTTGTTTGTCGTTGTTGTTGTTGATGATGTTGTTGTTGTTGTGGGTGTTTTCCTTTTTTATTGACCAAAGTGGGGACTGCTTTCTATGCAGTTTATGACAAGGTCTTTTTTTTCTTCTTTTTTTTTTGCATATAGGCCTACCGTATGACGGTGAGACGTGTCCCAGTGTATTTTTGAATTCGGGAGTTTTAGGGGGAGGAGGCGGTATTTTTTTTCTAGAAGTAAAAATGCACCCTTGGTCTTTCTACAGCTGCAAAGTCACTGATTGGTCTACTGTGACTCTTACTTTCAACTTTCCACCTGGGGTGCTAGCATGTGACCTTGAAGGAGCTTGAGGAGAGACGGCTTGACTTGAGTATGACAATCATTTTAAGAAATCATTTTTGCGTCGAATCCCATCCTCTCATGAATCCCTCGAAAGCCGCAACTGACGACAATTACTGTCGCACGCTCGTAATCGAATACGTCGGCGGTACTATTCTAAGCGTCACCGAATGCAATTCCCAAGTAGATGCCTTAAACACATCAGTGACGTGGCCTGTGACCTGCGCAACAATCACACACCGACTAATGCTAGTGAGACCTGTCCAAATCAGTTCCAGACAGGCTCAAGCAAGCCTTTAGAAAGTATTTTATAAGGAGTAGATTTGTATAAATGTATATACGATGTGCACATATGTCAATTCCTGAGACACTTCCCCAGCAGAAAGCCCAGTAGAGTATCTTGAAGTAAATATTAGAGCCACAGAAGCGTGGTGTTGTCCAGTGGCCCAGTAGAAGCTTAAATAGAATCCACTAGAAGAAGAAAAACAGCACTTAACTAGCACATAGGCAATCGTCTTCTTCCCCCGTTCAGTGTTTTGAACCTAGTCTTAAACTAAATCTCTCAGGCGTATTACAGGGCATTATTTATATAATCATTATCTTACCGTTTTTAATGTAAAAAAAACAACATCAAATACGTTTCTCACAGTGAGAGCAGCGCCTCCGATGCTGCTATGACACCTTTTGCACTCTTTCCCCACAATCGTGAAAGAAACGTTCCCCTCAGAGAGACGGTTAGTGCCGGGAGCTCTCCAGCTGTAGTTAGCGGAGGGCTAAGAAGCGGAAAACATTTTTTAAAATAATCCTCAAGTCAAGCTCTGTCTCTCCGTCTTCACCCAGATATCTTATGCAGAAAAGCAAATTGAAAAAGTCACCCCCGTTCTATGTGCACTGTTCTGTCTTCTTTTGTTGTTTTATTCTTTTATTTTTGTTCTTTTAAAAAGAAAAACTACAAGTGCTTTGCAGCCTTTGGCCATTGGAGACCCCACTGACGTGCATTGTCCCCAAGTGTGTTTGTGAGTGGGCGTGTGTGTGTGTGTGTGTGTGTGAGAGTGAGTGATAAATGTGTCAGGGTCACTGTGCTGTTGGTTTTTATTTGAATAGGAGATTGTACATAAAGGTAAATATCCTGATTGCGTCAATAGCAGTAGTCTGTGGGCTTGAACTCTGCTTTGGTAGTTTGAGCGTTCGTGTGCATGCGCGCGCGTGTGTGTGTGTGACTTTGTGAGCTGGATGTGTGATCGAGTGCCTCTGACACAACACAATGAGAGAAGCTGAGGGTCTTTCTATTGAAAAACAAAAAAAAAAAGCCTGCCGTGGGACAGGAGTTTGTACACTGTAAACTTTCTCGAGAGTTCTCCTCTTAAGCCCTTATTTGTAAATCTTCAATTCTTGGGGAAAATAAGTCAATTCCATTTTAGGAAAAAAAAATAAAAATAGCAAATTTAATTTGGATTTTTCTTTTGGAGGCTGGATTTGAGTTAGAACTCTCCAGGTTTTCCCATAATTAGTAGAGTCTAAAGTGTTTTCATCAGTTGTATTCCTGTATGTAAAGTAAAAAAGGGGGGAAATATTCTATACAGACATAAATATTAAAAAACAACAATGAAGGCTTTTTATTATTATATCTATTATTATTTCTGATCTTGGTTAGTGCTTAGATATTTCCATTTGGGAAACACTTCATGAATATTTGAATTGTTGTTCTTTCCTTAGCGTGGCCATAGCAAGTGTGATGTGATTTAACTCATTTTTTGGGGTGTGAATTCTTGTCCAACAAGATCTTGGTGTGAGTGTGTTTCTTGTAGCAGCTGGGGGTGTATTCACTTAACCAGTAGAAAAGGCCCCAGATTGCACCTGACCTAAAGCGAGAAGCAGGGTAAAATCCGTAGCGACAAACTTCCTCGATTAATCTATGAGATGGTTTCTTTTTTTTTGTTTCTTTTCAGAGGAAATGTTGCGAGACGACATAGATCGGATTCGGGGCAGCCAATTTTGAGCCGTCTACTTTGCTCGTATGCAGACGACTCTCTTATATATCTCTTTAAAATTCAGTAAGAACATCTAGGCATTGCTCATTTTGCACATTCCACATGCTGTCAATGCCTGATGGGATTTGGGAAACACGTCATTCACACTACAAACAAACATTACTTTAACTGCAGGTGCTTCAGAATAGGGTACTGTACCTTCCAGCTGATAATAGCTAGTGTATTTGCGCATTGGTTACGTTTTTCTATTGCCACGCAGGGTGTGATTGTAGTCTGTCAAAACGCTCTTGTAACTTTACAACATTTTAATCAGTGTTCCACCCACCAGAAAGAGCCGTATTTAAGTCAGATTTGACACTCGCAGCGACCTTATTTTAGAAAGTATTATGTCGTTGATCACTACGATCATCGAGGAACAGGACAACTTTACGGCACTCACGCAATATGTGCGATTTTCCTTTTATCAGAATGTCACGCACTCTGTGGGGACTGAGAGGGCGAACACATGCAGATTAGAACTTCATTTTCATCCTACATGAGCAATACACACCTTCCATACGTTGGCTGGCTGCTAGTCACTGGGCATCAGGTTATTATAAAACATAAAAACCAGCATTTTTACAGGATGTAATATTCATCAAAAGAAGACAAAAAAGATAGCAATGCAGTGCCTGTTCAAGCTGTCCGAGTGTCTATTGTATATAATTGTAAAATGTGATAGACTTACTTTCATATGTGACAAGAAAAACACCATCACACAGAACCGAATGTTGCAAACTCATTTAGAAATATGCTCTTTATTACTTTTTTGATATTTTTTTTTTTCGTTGCGATTTATTAATTATGTCAGCACACAATGCCCACATCAAGCGTGTTCAAAATTTGAGAGGAAATGTTAATTCTTCTTTTTTTTCTTTCTCTTCTTTTTATCTTTTCGGGAGGGGCAGTGGGGATCAGTGCTACAATAAGAGCAGTGAAAGGATGAACTAATGTCTTTTCTTAAGATTACTCATCAGTTTTCTCTGCAGGGCTGGTTTATTTTTGGGTCTTGTGGCACTTTTACGTCCCTCTGCGCACACATTTCGACTTCATGAATCATGGTGGAATTATATATAACGAACAACAACAACAACACCAACAAAACAATATGTAAACAGTCTCCAGTAGTGATCGTAGTTACACTGCAAGTGTGTGCAAAGGTCTATGTATGTATCTGAATGTACGTTTTAGAGGACTTTTTGGAAACCTTTTTTGTTTTTTATCTTTTCATTGACAGTTTAGGAGCCACAGGTGTCCATTGTGAACTGTATAGCGAAGGCCTTGATATCCCTTTTTTTATTGATTTTAGAAATGCCGAGCATTAGGCGATGCCTTCAAGCTGGTTACATTTGGTGCAGGGGCTAAAATTGCCACAAGATTAAAATCAGTGTAAATAAAGGCTCAACTTTTTGTGATTGTTACTGTTATATCCAGCCTATACTGCTAGCAGCTGTTTTTACTGCAGTCAATTACTGGAAGTGGATATATTTCCTATGCAAAACTGTTTAAACAATAAAATGAGCTATGCTACAAAAATGACTTTTCTGCCGTGGCTCTTTCTTGTGTTTGTTTTGTTCTATGTGATTTTGAATGATTGCAATTTGAGGCCTAAATATAAAAGGTCCTGTTTGAGGTCTGACATTCGATTCAGTCTATGTGGGATGTTCAGTCAAACTGTCACATGTCTGTGTTCAAGCCAGTTGGCTGAAAGTTGTGGGGAAATCTAAAAATCATTGAATTGCTGGAGTGGAGAGTAGGTCTGTTCATTCCTCCCATGTGAAATGTATCTTAGAATAAATACATCAAAATAAAAAGGCAGAATCACAAAGGTTTTGATATTTAACGCTGCGCTCTGCGGAAGCTTGTTGGAAGAAACGTCTCTATAACACACTGCCTTGAAATTCAGGCATCATGGAATTGATTTGGCGATATCCTGCCGTAACGTCATCTCATTTTTATTAATTGAATAAGTGGAATTCTGTGGTACTCGGGTCCATCTGAAGCCACAGAGCTGCCACCTGTGCTGTCAAATACATGTTTACTCAGCAGCTCTTTCTGGTTAACCAAAAGAGTCTGGTTATAAAATATTCACAGCGTTGAATGTTTCCCATAAATATATTACTTTGAGATTTATTCCTTCCAAGTTAAGAGAAGAGGGTTACAATAATACGGCTTGCGAGAGTGATAACTGGCTACGTTCAGCATCACCTAACTCGGGGAAAGTCTCTGAGAGAGCAAAACAAGGTGAGTAAGTGCTGCAGAGGTGGAATGAGGACAGTGCCAAATCAGGAAAGACGAAACTTGACTTTAAGTATTAAACTAATTGGATTTCGTTGATTCTCAGAAGTGTGTCTGTGACAGTTTTCCCTGAAAGTAAACATTGGATTGCATGTCCTGGAGCGATCCCATGACCTAACATACCCGCGCTCCACCGTGGTATTACTCCAGCTAATCTACTGTAATACCCCGATCCCTGAGGAATGGGAGACAGACTACAGTGTTTGGACCACAGCAGTCTGCTGGGGCCTCAGAGGGTCATGCAAGGTAACATCCATCTGGGTCACTGTGTCAAGTACATGAAGCTCTGATCTAGTAAGCCTTTCTAATGGGATGGAGGACATTGAAAAAGGCAAAAGTCAGTCTAAAGCGCCAATTAAGTCTCATTATAGGCCTGTGTGATGGGCTCAGGGCTCAGCTGGACACTTGATGACAACAACAGGCACCGTCAGCAGCCCACGAGTCCAAGCACCCACAAGACCAGGGGCGCCCTCCTAATGGTCGGTTGGGGCAGTGCATGCGGCATATTGAGCACAGAAAAGCCCACCTGGCCTCGGGCACAAAACCGGAGTTCATTTGGCTATCATTAAAGAGGACCAACTATGTGGCACGCTGATATAAAATTACCCGATCTATAATGGTAATCATCATGCCATTTATCAAAATTGGCCAGTTGAGTCAACATCTGGCTTCAATAGGGGGCTCTAGTCGGTGAGGGTCTTGGCAGCGTCTTGTACCCTACATATTTTCCACTCTCTTTTATCAAGGCCTGCTGTCAGTGATTTGACGAAGCTAAATAGATGATGATTTGGCCCTATTATGTTTCGCAGGGCTCAAGCAAAGGGGATTTGTTGATTGCCTTTGTGTTTGTCCAGTTCTTTTTTTTTTCTTCCTTCCTCTATACCCTCATGGATCCAGGAGAGGTAACGGCGCCTTGTGGTTCTCCGACATGCGTCTGACTGCGTACCAAAGAGAGGATGGAGGGGAGGGGGTGGGGGAAGCACAGTGAGTACTCTCACACAACCCTGTGAGTGCAGAGGCTGGACTGGGCTGTTGGACACGAGCCAATGCCAGCACAAAGACTTCTGTCACATCCCCAAGTTTTATGGGAGAATGTAATATTCATCTCGTGCGCTGTTGGAATAAGGTAATTCATTTATCTGATCCTTTCGTCTTTTGGCATCAAAGTATGAGTGTACTGCACTTTATCTAGCAGGAAGTCATTAAAGTGAAATTTGTGCGGATTTTCTTTATTTGGTCTATGACTGAGAGAAAGATTTATGTTTTTAGTGTTTGGTGCCGACAAAGTGCCGCACATGATTTCAATACAAAAAAACAAAACAAAACATTCACTTTTTTGAAATAGATAAAAAATCTCATATGTTTCTCTTTGAAAATAAATCCGCAAAGGAAGAGAGACTCCACTTAAAGGATTAGATCAACATCTTGGGAAATAAATACAAAAACAAAGTGTATAAAGAGACAAGTTGTGGTTTTAGGGGGGTTAGCAGCTAGTTGTAGCTAGCTGTTTCCCCATGGTTCCAGTAATGCTAAGCTAAGCCAACCATCCTAGCTGTGTTTTCATATTTAAAGGACACATATAAGTGAATAAGTAATTTCCTTAACTAACTAATATTTGGAGATATCCAAAAGGGCAAAACAATTTCACGTGAGCCCATCTCTTCCGAAGAAGAACTTTCGCCTTTGTGAAGGGGACACACAAGACATCAGACAACAGCCCGCGTCTGTTGGCAAAAATGTAGTTGAAGAGAGCTCCGGGAATAAAAGAGGGCTGTCTGAAAATGCACTAGTCCTAAATAGTACTCTCAGCTCTGTGTATTCCCACACAAATTTGCATAAATTTCATAGTCTAAGTCATGGACTGTGGCTGGAGCGTGTTATTAGTCTATCTTTACGTGGTAGTACAGGCCGATCACACTGAGGGTTGTTGTTATCGCATTGAAAGCACCC
The DNA here is from genome assembly GCF_910591455.1 of Pholis gunnellus. Classification (NCBI taxonomy): domain Eukaryota; kingdom Metazoa; phylum Chordata; class Actinopteri; order Perciformes; family Pholidae; genus Pholis; species Pholis gunnellus. The sequence continues at coordinate 9,714,072 of NC_136550.1, forward strand.
TGGTATTACACCCAGCGGATTGAGAGTGGGTCTTAAGATCGTGGGATTTGTTCACATATTAAAGCATGTCTGTTTGGATGCGCGGAAAAAAGAAACAGGTGTTCAGTGCTTGTGTGTGTGGGTGAGAGAGAGAGAGAGAGAGAGAGAGGAAGCGAACTCATGTGTGAGTCTTTGTGTTGCCCCCCCACCCCCACACACCCCCACACACCCCCCCCGTGATGTTTATTCGTAAGCATACAAGCACATAGGATGAGAACGCTCCGTTCATATGTGTGTGCTGTGTGTGCTGTGTGTGTGTGTGTGTGTGTGTACATGTGTGTTTTTGTGTGTGTATGACTTGACAGAGGGGTGGGGGGTGCTTTATTGAAAAGTGCTCCTCTCCTCCCCTGTTCAACATGCTGGATTAGCACCAGCAGTTTCCCATGGAGCCGTTCCCTCCCAGCCCCCTGGCCATTTGCATAAGGCGCAGACAGGCGGAGATGTGACAAACAAACCTGGCACACACACACACCGCCGGCTGCCTCCTTTACATGAACTCTTTCTACATGTTCTGTCGCCACGGCAAGAAAGAGACAGAAGACGGAGCTCAAGCAAACCCACCTGCGTACACTTTGTACCATAAATGACCTTGTGTCTGAGTTCAAGCTGTACAGCGTAAATAAAATGAATCTGGGGTTTGAGGCCTGTATTCCTGCTGGTGATCACAGTGATTCACATGTAAAGAAAAGCAAAGGGCTGAAGGAGGTGAGACGGGCTTTCATTGCTCTGTCATTTGGATAAAACTCCCGTGAATCAAAGTATCCTTCCCCCCTCGTTTTTCTCTTCCTCCAAGACGGTAATGTTCACCTCAAAACATCTTTACAGTACTGTAGCTACATAGCACAGCTCTCTGCACTGCTGTCCGGCCGCCAAGTTCCCATCAAGCCCCTGATTTATGGCGCTTGATGCATTCCTTGGCCCTGGCGAGGAGGCAGTTTAGCTGAAATATGAGAAGAGATGCAGAGAACACACTCAAAGTGTGTTCCAGTTTAGCCTGCCTGTGCACTACGAAGCTGGTGCAAGCCGTAGAACCTTGTCCGTGCGAAACCTGAGAGACAGCTTTGGGAGATTTTTTTTTTTATAAATATATCTGTCGATGGCAAAATATTTCAGCTATGTGGAACGGTCTGTCTGCCTCATCAGCATGTCGTGTTGGGCGATAACAAAAAGAAGAACTGTAACCCAGCTGTCATGAAGCCCACAAGACCCCCTTTTGTCGGTTGTGACAGGCAGCATTTAGCCTCCTAAATTACATTGGGATTAAAAATGTTGACTGCAACTCTGCGCCTTTTCCTGCCCACTTACATGTAGAAAATTACATGCAGGTGTAAGAAGGCAAAAAGATCAACCTTAATGTAGTATTTTGCTGTAAATGGCTTTCTTGCTTGTGCGGTAAAGACCTGCAATCAATCATAAAGGCTTCAAGTAGCTGTTTGTCTTCATTTGGGTCGAAATGTATGGAATGGCTGATAAATCTGATAAACAGGAACAGACATTTCTGAAAAAAAACCCGGAAGAATCAGTACATGAAGCGTTCATTGCTTTGTCCACTCCCAAGTTACAACAGTGTGATTACATGCTTTATTAAGTGCTGAAGTGCTCTCCCTGAGTAAAAGCAGATGTCACCACAAGGTCTGTCACTGAGTCTGGATCGGGCTGCCTGTGGTCAGTGTCTCAGCCCGCTTGTAACTCCCTGTGGTTTCCCATCAATTGAGCACACAAAATCATCACCAAATAGAGCGAGTAAAAACACAGACCAACAAAGTTTCTTTTGGGTTTTTTTTTACATCACTGAACATGTACAACATCAGCATACAGTCTGCTAGAAATAAAATAAACGGCACCATACTTTGTTCAGCAAGAAGCCTTTGTTGTTATTCTTTTAAGCTAAGTATATAATACTTATACATCCCTCCAGCTCCAGGGCCGCTGGTCTGGATACCAGTCTGGCCTTTGACCTCTATGTTAGGAGAGCGAATGAACGGTTTCCATATTAAGCCACATTTCATCCCATCATAACTCTGACACTTCTATTTTAACTTAAATAAAAATCAATCTTTGTGCAATCAGCCCTCTTCAGGGTAAGAACAGTCACCTGACTGGCATTTATACTAACTAGACATTTATATTAATATTCACTGGATGAATGTAAGACTTTGTCCATTTTGACTCGTGTCTTGCTTCTTTCTGGTTTCTGGCTTTCGACTGGCCTCAAGTTGATTGCCTTGATTTGAAACACCTGTCCTCGTTAGTGTAGATGCCAGTCAGGTGACTGTTGTTCTCTTCCCGAGGAAGGCTGTTCGCTGAACCGGCTGTCTCTGTGAGTTATGCGTGGGGAAGTTTTTGCTCTTCTTTTTTTTTTATGTCTGCCAGCGAGCCAGCACCTCACCAGAATAGGTGAGTTTCCCCCCTCATCACTTCACACTGTACCATATTGGCATACATCACGTTAAACCACATCACATCGGCAGTTTGTCAGTAGGGTGCACCAACACCTCCGTGACCAACAGAGGCAAGGAGCGGGCCTTTTAGCATGCTTTGTCTGAGCTTTATGGTAGTCCTTCTTAGGACGAAGGACAGCGGCAACATGCGAGTACAAAGGCTTGATTTGCTTTTTGAAAAGCCACTTTGCACCAAAAAAAATGAATGTGGATATGAAGGCAACATAGGAACTCTACCTTTTTATACAGCACACTAGAGCATCATGCCTGAGAAAGAAATCAAGGAAATGTGGTGTCAGAATCATTCAAGGCTGATGTATCAAGTGGTCCGCTCCCTGTGTTTCCCAACACTGGGAGAGAACAATGGTCAGGATTTACCTACCAACCATAGTATTAATTAATCATTGCACATCTGCAAGTGTGTATGCCCACTTTGGTGTCTGTTAATGTTTGTTGACTCGTGTGTGTGTGTGTGTTACAATGGTGCTGTGGCACTTTAGCACCTGTGCTACATTATAAACCTAAAGGCTTGGATAATAAGCTGCAGGTGCACTCCTGGCAAACAGAGTGGAGATGCAGGGGATGGCAGTGCTGGAGTGTGTGGGTGTGTGTGTGTGTGTGTGTGTGATGGACGAGGGGGGGGTCACCTGCTGTTGCTGGTGGCACTCTACATTAGCAAGTATGTGACATCACTCTGGCTCCTATACCTCGCTCTAAACAGCTCGTTGACGGATGTTTTTAGCAGCGGAAACGACGATTCTTCCAGGAAATTGGCGTCAAAAGCGTTCGACAAAGAAACCAACTCTTTTGTCTGACATTCCCTCCGGCCTGTGGCACTGTCAATAATTATTGATGTTAATTACGGTGCTGATTAGGGTAATTTCTTCATAGCTGTGTTGGCAGGTATGCAAAGTAAAGATGGGCTGATGGAACGGACCACAGAAGGGGGGCTTCTCTCATTGACAGCATAGAGTTGAAGTGACAACCAATAAGGAGGCAATCTACTTCATGAAAATCTAATTATGTGATGAATGGTGCAATGTATAGACTGTGGCAGATTAATATTGCACTCCCACCTGTGAAAACCCGGGCTGGAATAATTGTTTATGTTGGGGGGAGAGCGACTTTATCTATATATAATGCAGACAGGCTTGTGCAAGGTATCTATCAACATCTGCCTCATGTAACCCTGCTATATATTCTAGATAAGGTCCATGCAGCACATTTAACTTTGCATTTTAAAAAGTGACATTAAGAGGATTTCCAGTGTGAGATAGAAAATAAAAAAAAATAGTGCCAAGCTTGAAAATACAGCTTTGAAAATAGCTTTTTTTTTTTCCTGTGGAAGATTGATGAGTAATATTCACATCATTAAAGCGTTCAAATCCTTCACCTGCTTAACATTTACTGTACTTTCTGCTGAAGCACTGCTGTACTCTCTGTTAATGGCTTCCAGACTTCATCTTGGCTGAAGCACATCGATGTGATTGAGCGAAGATTCTCCTCTGAAGCTGGAAACTGTGACGGACTTTTTCTGTATTGTGAGACTGTTACAAAAGGAGTGCTCTTTGTTTAAACACTTCTTATGGCTTTTACCTTCGAGGTGAAGGTTGTAACTCCCAGGGTTGAAATCGTACTTGGACGGTGCTCCAACTGTTTTCTGCTTTGCATTTTAGTTTTTTTGACAAATTAAGAGTTGCAACTATTTACAGCTTAACATTAACAAAGACCATAAGTCCACCTGAAACAGGCTGTCTGGCTGTGAAGCATATCAAAATGACTTGGTTTAGAAGTAAGGTAGCGAGGCAGTGTACAGCATATGGCGCCGCGTGTTCAAACCTGGCAACGGGCAACGGATGAACAATGACTATTTCCTCTAAATGAAACAAAACCAATCAAAAAAAGGACCGTCATTAGAAGGGCTGCAAGTGTAACCTTCACTTTCATGTGCCCATGGGAGTGAGCGCGACAAGAGTGGGAGACTTTTTGATTCTTTCAGCTGCATTCGGAGAGAGACCGAACATGCACTGAGCTCTTGGATCTTCTCCTCCACACTTTCCCATATGGCATATGGATCTGGGTGTAGATGGAAGGATAAGACGTGGGGGGGAAAAAAAGAGTCCCATATGTGTGTCTGTTTCTCTTCATTAGCTCCCAGCCAAACAGAAGTACCTCCTCAGCAGCTTGATTGAAATGAATGTTGTTAAAAAATGTCAAGACGGGCGCAGTTCATTAACACAAGGACTTGACATCACAAACGCAAATGTTCCCAGAGATTTTGACATTGCCTCTTAAAAAAAAAAAAAAAAAGCTTCAAGTTATTCAATATATTTATGTTCAAGTTGCACGCAAAACGTTCACCTTGATGTCTCTGCCGTCTGACACTGCTGTCGGTAAGGAGGAGGAAGGATAGAGTGTTAAAGCACGGCTTCCAGTTGGAAGTTCTGGAGGTGAGCAACATGCGGAGATAACCTGACGTGACCCTGACATGATTTATACTGCAAGTTACAACGTAACACGGATTGTTTCTGGAATCTATGAACTGAATTAATTGAGACATTCCTTCTTCTTTTTTTTATGCAATCTTAAACCTGCAGTGGTTTTTCTTTTTTCTGCAACTTGAGGGCAGAGCAACAAACTGTAAACCAAAAATAATGACCTGAAAGAGGCTTAAATGCTCTGTGGAGCTGTGTGAGTGGTGGAACCAAATACAATACACATTAGAGCTGAAATGATTTGTTGATTCACTGATCAGTCAATTGAGAAAATAACTGGCAGTTATTTTAATGATCAGATGGAATCCTTTTTTTTTTTTTTCTCAAGAAGAAATAGTGAAACAATTCCAATATTCTCTTACTCCAGCCTCTCAAATGAGAGGATAACTTGCTTTACGTCAATCAACATATCTGAAGATCTCTAGCTTGGCTCTGTGAAGAAAATAATAAATATAATCAGTAGCTGAAGCTCTGTTACACATACTTATTGATCCATTGTTTGTACAAGAATATTGATTAGAGCAGCTTTGAGGCACAATTCAGTCGTACAAGAGCCATTCTCTGTGTTTTAAGGAACAAATAGCCCGCTGTGGTTTGCCCGAAAACTTGAGCATTCCAGCCAACTACTTCAGTTCAATCCATTAATGCTGCAGCTCCATTCCCACCGCGGTGACCCCTCCCTCCCTCCGCTAGCTACCAAGTCTAGACAAAGTACCCATTGTGGCACTGTCCTCATTCTCCCTGCAACACCACCAACACCCTTTTAAGAATTTCACTATGCCCACCTCTGCAGACTTAAACCTAAATTTAGTCATATAGGCCGACATCTAAATTTGAGAATGTAGGTTGTTGATATATTAGACATAATGACTTGCCAAAACACCACTTATCTGAGTCATAAATTGGGCCTGACCTCTTTATCTGGATTAATCACTTAAAAGTTACCTGTGATGTTGATGCACTGCGCTTTCCAATAGATGTTCAGTCTTGTGACTTATTTCTCCTTGGGCTTTCAGTTGATGAGGATTCTGGAAATGCTGCCTTTTTTTTTTTTTTTTTCTTTAAACAGTTTTGCTGGACTTTTTTTTTTTTTTCTGAACAAAAAACTTTTAACTTGAGCTTTGAGGGAAAGCTGGTGTTAGATTGGGTTGCTGTCTGTCAAATGGGCATCTTTCTTCACAGATGATTCACTGAATTCGACCCACGGCACCTCCAGGGGCTCAACCGTAAATTCCGGCATCCTAAATCCATCCAGTTCTGTCGACTTTTCTCTGGGTTGAAAAGCACAGTATATCTTGTCACACAGACACGATCAATCTGCACATGGCCTCCCCTTGACACTTTTTGCCCATTTCCCTGGTGGGATAGAGATACATCCGCTGTTACCTTGAAGAAGGTGTTGACACTCGGCCCGGCACCAATGAATTGCAACGTTGCCTCAATTAGCTGCTCGGGATCTTGTGTCAGTGCCATGAGGACAAGGGGGCGATGTGATACTCTGCACTAGAGGCTCTGTCGCTTACCTGGTGGCCCCATAGTATGTTTTAGCATATCATATGCCCTCGCACGCTAACGCATACACGCTCCCAGCTCTTTTTACACGGATTAGGCAGAAAGGCAGCCACGGGGGCCTTCTGCAGGTCCATGACTCCTCCTTGGGCCAGGAATGCTCCTCTCTAACCAGGGCCAGGCCTGACGGGGAATAAGTTACAGCCGATCTGATGTAGGATATTCTCTGGAAACTGATAGTTGCCAGCAGGATTAAGGTTAAGGAGCATTCCGTTGCTAGATCAGCGCTTAGGGGCACCTTGTAGCTCGGAGGAAGTTGCGCCGGTAGAAGGGGGCAAGTGTACCTCCCTGGTACCCCCTAGCCACCCTCCTCCAACTGCCATCTGATGTGAGGTAACATGTGAGGGCGAGCTTCCATCTGTCCACGGTATACGCTAGCAGAAGGTGCAGCTAATGAGGCTTGATTTGCTGCTGCACCTGCCTCCAATCTGGGGGGGGGGGGGGGGTGATGGTAGTGGTGGTTGTGTGTATGTGTGTGAGTGTACTGGGGATGGTCTCTCACCAGTCTCCCTTCCTCCTCCTCATCCACCCGCCCCCTCTCCCCCTCAAGGTGTAATCATTGGTTAGCTTGTATGGGAGCGCCTGCAGGTTGTTGGACCCTGGGAATTCATTAGGAAGTAGGTGAGGACTCGAGTTGAAAGGGGCCTTTTGACCTGCCTCCAAACACTCTCACATTACAAAGCAGAGGACGATTCAAAGGGAGAGAGGAGTCAGCCAACTTGTCGATGCGTCTTCAATGCTAGCACGGTAGTCTGCCTGTTGTTATTAAAAGGGAACAATTTAATGCTCCCATTCGAGCTTCGACAGCTTTTTTTTCGCAACAATTCCTGAATACATTACGCTTATTCCGAATCAGTTGTTGCATCAGAATCTGTGACTAGTTAAAGTTTATGAAATGCAACTAAAACAAGATCTTTTTTTAGTAGTTGAAAATGGGGTTGTTTTTCTCCAGATGGTGTGAGGGGGAGGTGTTATGTCCACATGTTAAATGCAGCATGTTTATCCCCCTTCTCTGTTCCCTGTCACAGATACCATTTGACACAAGAGCTCTTCAGGGGCCAGTTATTCCAGGCCATTGAATCCAGATCAAAACCAGCCCTGTGTTTTTGTGACTCAGTGTTCAGCTCAGATTTTATTCGCAATCGGTAGCATACTGCTTCTGGAACTGAGGAGGGGAGGCATCTCCTCACCGCAGCTCTGCATTACAAGCCACAGATATGACCAGCTCTCTGGAGGGAGACATCCCAACAGTGTGCGTTCAGGGTCTTTTGTCACACACGGTCTCGTATAATGTTGCATTTGAGCGTTGCGTTTCAGCGTAAGAATTTTGGTGGGAAAAAAAAGGACTGCCCCAAGGCAGTACTTAAAACTAGTAGTGAACCCATCGTTGGGAACCCTATTATGCAAGCTGCGTGAATAATCCTCAGGGTGATGTCATTGACGACAAAAGCTGTGTGCCACTCTAGATTATTTTCAAATTAGCTGCTCCATTCAGAAAAGACTCTTAAAAGTTGAGGCCCAAATTAGTGCTTGAATATTAATGAGTGACCCGGGCAGACCGGTAATACTTAACATTCACATTTGATTTAGAGAATATAGTTCAAACTGAGCTGGCCGTCTTTCCGTCAACGGGTATAATCACCAAACTCGGTGGATGTTATCTTGATGAAAAAAATAGCGTCTTGAGTTTTTATCAGGTCTCATATCGGCATGCTGCAGAGTCACCGAACATACTGTACGCTTGACCATGTTATTCATCAGCATCTGGAAGGAAAAGCATGTCGGTGATTTGCATTCCAGCCACCCCACTTTATGCTGCAGCTCATGATTTCATGAATACTTTATTGCTGAAGTTTGTCCAAATGGCTCACATTTCAAATTAGTTGATCTTAATACAGTATCTGACCTAAAAGTAAAAAGAATACCACTCAGCATCTATAAATAATGTGAGCCACTGTGGCTCCTCAGCCCTGCAGAACCTCCCGAAATTGCATTTTACTCTCAACCTGTCTCCCCTTGGATTGTTTTTTTTTTCTCTTAAATGTCAAATCTGAGATCTTGTAAATCAAAGCTTTGTCATCAATCGAATCAACTGCTGAGGGATAAATCCAAGGCCTGTGTGGAAATTCTGAGCCCGCTCCATGGGAAAAGAGTTTATGCTGCAAATCTGAGAATGCTGATCATCCCATTGGGCTCATTTGTTTACTTTCAAATTCCCTCTTTTGTGTGGTTTGGAATTGGAGCAATGTTTGTGCTTGCTTTGGCAAAGGGGGGGGGAAATCACTTGAGATGTGATTAAGAAAATGGATACTGCCCTCTTCTGGCGGAAACAATGATCACTTCTCTATGAACCAATAGCAATTACAACATTACAACAGCAATCAGAGCAATGCAAACCCACAATGGTAGAAATGTTAGCATTTTTCAGATTTTCCACAGGACTAGTACAGTTTCCAGAGAACAGACTTCTCCTACTATTCTATCTATATCTCCCTTAAATTCATAGTTCTAATTGCAAATATGTGTATGTGTGCACATGTGACAACTGATGTGATCAGTGGATGCCACTTTCCTACTTCCAGCATGTGAGGGAGGGGAAATATTTCAACTCTAGATCCTGAAATAAAATGCAAAATTAGCAATTGTTTGACAATTTACCAGGCAGGCCATCGTGCTCTAACCAGGTAATTGTCCAGAGCTTTTAACGACCACTGCAAATCGTTCATTAAAGCGATGTATAAATCCCATATGTTTCCTGCGCCTCTCTCTCGTGTATAATGGTGCTCCATCCTCGTGGCTGACGTGGGTCAGATCTTCAGGCAGGTGGCTGGGAAATGGAGGCAGATGGGCCGAGCACGCCGCCACTGAATCTGTGAAGTTCTCTCTTCAGTTTCAAGCTGCACCGATGGGCCCTTAAATTATTGCCGGGCCCCCCATTCATAATTAGCCCAGGCCTGGTGGGGACCAAAGCCCCACTAATGATGCCTTTGTTGACGCTGATCCACGCTGCACAATCAACAAGAGGGGACGTATGACTGGGAGAAGCAGTCCCACATTGAGCGATAACGTGCCTTGAGGGCAGCCTCTCTAAAACAATCACGCACGGTTGCAGCTCTACCCTCGTTAAAGATGAGTGTTCACATGGGGCGTGAGACTGAGTGTGTGTGTGTGTGTGTGTGTGTGTTTGTGTGTATGTGTGAGAAAGGGAAGCTTGTAGGTCTTCAGATATGCCAGTTCCCATAGGCAGTATTTGATTTCATAAGCTCTCCAACAGCAGTCATTGCAAAGATGTCTCCATCCATCCATTAATATTCAGTCTAGTGTGATGCATGTTATATTTTATTTATTTATCTTAATTTAAGTACTTCATTGCTAACATGCCTTATCCTTGTTCCTCCCATATCGATTGATTTTAATAACTTCTTTCATAATAATGGTAATCCCCATGATACAGGTTTCATCAAGTTTGAGTTGTTTTTATTGGTAGAACGCTGCAGCTCGAGTTCTCACTAAGACCAAGAAAGTGGATCACATCACTCCAGTCCTGAGGTCTTTACACTGGCTTCCTGTCCAACAAAGAATTGACTTTAACATCCTTCTGTTGGTTTATAAAGCACTGAATGGTTTAGGGCCAAAATACATCTCTGATCTGCTGCTACCTTATGAACCATCCCGAGCCCTTAGGTCGTCTGGGACCGGTCTACTTCCTGTTCCCAGAGTCACAACTAAACATGGAGAAGCAGCGTTAAGTTTTTCTGCTCCACATATCTGGAACAAAGTCCCAGAAAGCTGCAGGTCTGCTGAGACCCTCAGCTCCTTTAAATCAAGATTGAAGACTTTTCTCTTTGCTGCTGCCTTTTAATTGAACCAGATTCAAGGATATTAATCAATTTCTACATTTTACTACTACTGTATTTTATTTCTTAAACTGATTTTTAGTGTTTTAATGACTGTTTTAATGACTGTTTAAATCTCCTTTTCTTTTTCCTTATGTTTTGATGTTTTTAATGGTTTTATGTGAAGCACTTTAAATTACCTTGTTGTTGAAAATGTGCAATACAAATAAACTTGCCTTGGTAATCAAAAAAACAATATGGCCATAAACACTTTTTTAACTTTACTTGGAAGACATGCCATTAGACAATATGCATTACAATTGGACATTAGGTTTCATTTAAGAATTGTCCTCAATCTTGCAATAGTACAAGATAAGGAGGCTTTGATTTGACAGCCTCTGGGTATTTAAACAGCAACAGCTGACATGTGTCAGTGTAAAACTGTGTGCACTTGAGGCCATTTTGATGATGTTCAGACCACTGCAGTTAGTGCGCTCTCCAGATTTGTATTTAGAGAGGAAAAATGGCTCACTATTATGATTAATAGACACGTAATATGTGCAGAATCATATAATAAAAATATTCTTAATTAAACAAACTTCACCAACACATTTCAAAGCAGAAAAAAAGAAATTCTGGAAAAATTGGCAAAGGAAACTGTTATGTGGCTCCTACCTTGAAAACCTGAATCCTTTTTTTGAGTTCCTCATCAGCAGAGTTGGAAGAAACGGTGAGATTTATTTTGTATAAATAAAAGAATCAATATCAAAATGTAAAAATGCTCAATTGAAACTAAAAGCCCTGCAAAAATGTTTTATTTAAATACAGATTCATAAGTACGAGGGGCTAGATGCAGCACTATCAGAAATGTACTCATTAGACAGCATGCATTATAATTAGTACATGTAAGGAGCATATATGTCAAACAAATGAGGTGGGATCAAAAGTTAAATATTTCCCTTTCAAACATAGCGCCGTTTGTGTATAATGTAGCATAAAATGAATACATGTAGTCAGGAGGTTATTTTACTCCCACATAATATTTGCATTAATGTATGAGAGAAAAAATTGATTTGGGAAAATAGTGGTTGAATGTGCCGGGGTCTCGAAGTCCCAAAAACATTGCAAATTTCAAAGTAAATGATTTCATAATACCTATCAGAAATCACATTTTTACATTTCAATAGAACATAAAAAAGAATCAGCCCACTGCCTCCCTCTGCCAGCACTCCTTCACCTGACCATTTCACTTCTCCAGTTCAAAATGCCAAGCAAATGCACTCCCACGTACGAGTAGGCCTACAGATGAGAGAAAAGGTCTCATAGGTCTGAACTGAGTGAATGCACTTTCTTCCTCGTGGTCACGACAACTCCTCTTCTGCCTTGAAGTCGGTTGAAGAAAAGGGAGAAAGGAACGGGACAGGAAATGAATCACCCGCACGTTGTGTATACCATGTTATCTCACATAGTACACAATTCACTGTTTCCTTGAGAGGATGCGCTTTAAACATCACTTGAGCCTCCATCTCTGAAGGAGACTGAATTCTTTTTTTTTGGCAGCTCCTGTCATCTTCACTGCCATTGGGAGAGCTGGCAACATGGTGGCACCAGCATCTGTTCGGAGCTAGAGGAGGGAAAGGATTTATTTTGCACTTTTGGGATAAACCAACAAAATATTGGTCAAATATGCATTGGCTCCTGATGTACTTTGGAGATAACGACAAGATAATTGTTTGGTACCACAATGCAGATTCAGGGTGAGATTTTTTGATATGTTGTGTGAGGGGGGCTATTTGTAGCAGATGAAGCGTTTGGCTTTCTAACAGCGGGTGGATCCCCAAAGTCCAGCATCTTGGCCCTTTTTTCAAATGAAAGTGTATTTGTGCTTTTATTAGTGTGCATTGATAGACTGCACTCCACCCACTGGTTAAGTCCAGCTTTGAAGTTACGCGTGAAAAGGATTACCAAAAGAAAAATTCCAGTTCAAATAAGTTAAACTTCCTAAATTTAGATGTCTGGACCCACATTTTCCAATACAAATTCTATTTTAAATGAGCTCATTGCTTTTCCTGCTGAGAGTTAGACAAGAAGATCAATATCACTGTTATGTCTATAAGCTAAATATGACGTTGCACACAGCAGCAGGATAACTTGGCTTAGCATGAAGACTGTAAAGAGGAAACGGATACTCTGGCTGTGTACAGAGGTTGCAAAATTGCCTACGAGCAGTGAACACTTGATTAATCCGTTCAAAAATACAATTAATAAATAAATGTGTAAAATTGACACTTTGTGGCATTACAACTCCTGTTAATGAGCCGTGCATCTCTGTTTGCGGTCCTAAGCTAACTGACAGACAGAGACAGAGTGGTATCAATCCTCTTATGTCATTTTCTTCAAGAAATGCAAACTATTGATTTAAGTATTATACAAAAAGTGTCTGAACAGCAGGGAATTGTCTTCGGGCACATATTATCTAAAGGATGCATCCCATATTGCTAATGGTCTTTTTCAGCCTAAATACTCCCCAGGGTGCACTGTAAAGCCAGTTAAGCCCAGAAATGTAAGATGTTTAACCGTTTTCTGATGATGGTTTCACAAGAGTCTTGTTAATGTCAGCCTGGCATGTTTTCCAAGATCTAATAATTCAGCCTTTGGCACACTACTCTTTGGAAATATATGATTGTTAAGATGTTGTTACAGTTGTGTGAACCCTGTGATTAACAATGTCTGAGCAGTGCGACTCACTGATTCCATTGAGACTAAGATGTAGGAAGTCAGCTGTGGAGAAGCCCGTTATGGTTTTTTGGCGTGTTGGAAGAGGCTGTTTGCAGCCAATTGTTCAAAACCCAATTGTTTCTCAGATCTGAGCAAAGGGCATTTAGTGATGCAATGAGCTGATGAAAAGAGGACTTGATCATAGCTGTGGTGTAGTTGTAAAGCATAAGTGCTCCCGTAGCTGTGCCTACGGTATGATAGCATCTAAAAAATGTAAGTCGCTTTGGATAAAAGCGTCAGCTAAATGACTGTAATGTAATGTAATGTAAGTGAAAGCTCAAAAGTGGACCATTTTAGAAAGTGCTTGCAATCGGACCAGAAGCTAACAGTTTCCAGATCAAACCCCATTTTCCCCAATCCAATACCGACCATCCTGTCAGTAAAACACATTTACTTGGTCAACAGTGCACGGATTCTTAAAAACAAATATGAAAATATGATTTCCTCCTGTTTCTGGACATATTTTCGGGACATACGCAGGGCAGACAGCCACAACTGTACCTAGCAGATTAGACTTCTCCACTTCTTCCTGTTTCATTCCATCCAGGTGCATACTGGGAACGCTGCCATCTATATCCCTCGGTGCACAACAGTACAGCGCAGCTGTGGAGGCCGCCTAAATTTGATTCCTCTTGTTGTAGCCTAGCAACGGCGGGTATTAGCGCACACAAGCTGGATGGATGCGGTTCTGGTGCCAGAGGCAGGATGGGCGCCTGGTTGCAGCTCATTGGCAGATGACATTGAGTGAAAGCTGGCATTCTGAGATTAGGGGATCAGATGCTCACAGTGCTCTATGCAGGAAGTAGTATGAAATGAAAAATCTATACCGGGGGGGGGCTTGACAGGTTCTTTACGCTCAATGTACACAGATACACCGTGCATAATGTTGTTATACACACGTAAACCCACATTACACCAATTCGTTTTTTAATTTGTTGGGATACTGTAGCTTTTTGAAAAATATTTGCAGAGGACCATTTAAAAAAAAAAATCTGTGATCGGATCTTGGCTCCCGCTGCAGATAAGAAAAGTGGCCCAGGATTTGAGCAGATGTACTGGCGTATTTCCAGCCAAGCACAAATTCCTAATGTCACCTTTGCTATTGGTTCACTTTGAATAAATAAGCTACTGTTTAGACTTGTTGTGGTAACTCGGCACAGGGGGCGTCCTGGCAGCCTGGTGGTTTGTGTGTACCATATAAACATGAATTTCAACCGGGCCAGGACTTTTGTCACATGCCTGTCTTGTGTCTCTACTACCAGCACCCCCCCCCCCCCCTCTCCCCGCAAAAAAAAAAACTCAGGACAACACAGCCAAACAATACACCTCTTGTAGATTTTAAAAAACAAGCCAGTAGCATTGCCACTGGCTTGAGGCCGCTGAGCGGGGGAGGCTACTCTCCCCACGAAAAGCGTTGGCAGCTACGCTAGTTTCTGTTTGCTGGAATACCAGATGCCTCACGCCACATGCTTCAACCACTTTGATTTCATCTCCGTGCAGTTGTTGATCAGATCTGTCTCTGTTTGACGCAACCTGCCTCCCGTCTCCCTCATAACTTTCATCTTTTTCAAGCCGGGCAGGCAGGCGGCTGCGGCTGTCTTGAGATGTCACCCGGTGACGTGCAGTGTCCATCTGGTACATGTTGTAATGGGGCTGGATGAATGAATGGCCAGCCACTCCACTGCTTCCTTTATGAATCTCAGCAGTGGCGCTGTCCAACTTTGATTCCCCAGTTATTAGGGAATCGAATTCCCCACTGTGGCGACGCCCAGAGGAGAGGAAGAGAAAGAGAGACACAAAAAGAGTGTGAAATCTGTGGCAGGGCTACAGAACATATTGTACAGCCCACCACCACTCTCTTCCTGGAGCCTCTTCTTTCTTAGTTTCTCTGTAAACATGTTAACGCCACAATCAGCCCTCTAAAACTGGAAGGATGGCAAAGATGTCGCCACAAACCAATGTGCAGCATGATATTATTAAACTGATGAATTGCATGAATCTTGAGCTTTGTGGCTGAGAGAGAGAATTATTGCGGTTGTTTAAAGAGTAGCAGATCATAAAAAGGTTTTGTAATGAACCAAGCACCCTACGTCAGAGACAGACTACATTGGGTGAAGAACCCTTGGGGGATTTTCCTTCATCTTAAAAAATATCAACCGTTTCCCTCTGAATTTAAAGGGCTCCTACTGGATCTCATCACAAGGGGATTAAAGAGGAAAAGGGCAACTGGGATCACTTGGAGAGCGGACCCCTTCCACTTGAGCCAAGACTCAAGCAGGGATGAAGTGGAGGCGCAGAGACGACCCAGAGGGAGAGAGCGCAGAGGGTAGGGAGAGACGGGGAGGTGGCATAGTTTGGGTTCCCAATATGTGTCCGGGGAATCCGAAGTGAGGCCAGATGGCACAGGCCTGCCGGTCTTTGGGAATCACAGCATACGGCGGCGGGACGCATGGCAGAAGGTAGCGGGAAACAGTGCCGGGGTCAGCTCTTGATGTTGGACGCTCCCCGGAGCGGTTCCTTCCATCCCTTTGAACAAGAGAGCATCTCCACACAACTGTGCCGCTCCTCTGCTTAATGCGGCAGTTGACTTCAAACGCCGCGCTATTCCCTCCTGCCCAAAGCCTCCTGAGTTCTAAACATATGTTGTCAGACCTGATGAAAACTCTGTGCCAATAACATGCCACTGAGCGCCACGCACGGACATATGTGTTCTGTTTTCGCCGCAACTTTCATCTCGTACAATTTCCTCTGACTCACTCCGACTGACGTGTCGGGGGTCTACGTCACCGATGCTGCTGTCATGCCAGTGTGCTCTGCCACAGAATGAAGCGCGATATGATGGCAGCCAACTACATCAGTCAGCTCTCTGAGACAGATGTCCAATATAACCTGGTTAGCGCTAATAGGCCGATTTTTAAACAGGAGTAATTATTCGTCTCTCACAGACCAGTAAAAGAGACGGATGCTAATATCTGATGCTGAATGTGTGTGACAGGTGTTACCACCAATTTCCCTCAGTCTCCTGTGGCATCGGCCACTACAAAAACATCTTAAAACATGTCTACACACATTTTTAACACATACTCTTTGACTTTGGGAAAGGAGCTACTCTGCATATGCATACTGATTATCTCCTTCTATTTCTGTCTAAATAACAGTTTTTTGGAAGCCAAGTGTGGTGTTAGGGTTGTTGTTGCATCTCCATATCCGTGTATAGACTAAGATCCTCTCGTTATTCTCATTAATGGTCCATCTGTCATCTTGGCAGAAACCCACTGCCATAGAGTTAGCTATGATTAACATTTAATCTATATGATTTTCTAATGAGAGCGGGGTGCCACACTCGGTAATGATTGATTTGTTCGCCTTTTTAATAATGGCTCTATTTGTTGAGGGAGATGTTTAACTGTGTGCTGATTATGACGCCATTGTTTTCTGCATTTCACACAGTGCTACTTATTACTGTGAATTTCTGCTGTTGAGCAGTTTGGTTATTATTGTAGTCATAGAGAGGATGAAAACACTGTCACTCAGCTGCAAGTGATGCAAGCTTTTGTAGTTTGGCTTTTGATAATCTTTATTGCAATCATGAAGTTTGCTTGTTTGGTGTGTTTCCTTCAGGTGGTCCGGACCGTCAAAGCTTGTTTGGATGAATATATAGTGCATGCATTGCAATAGATTGTGTGTCTCTTAATGTCACCCTGTGCATGCTGGGATGCATTCCAACTCCTGTGACCCTGAACAGGAATAAGCAAAGATTTACACATTTTCTTTTTGCGACATAAAAAAAAAGAAGCTTTTTAAGAAATGTTCCATTAATATTTCTGCAAATTAGTATTTCCAACATTAGTTCGTCCCTTGATTGTTTTTGTGATTAGTTAATTATCTGTTAAGTCAACAAAATGTCAGATAATAATGAAACGTAGTCAAATCAAGTCAATTATCTTGATATGGCTCAAAACCTAATTTGCCTGTGCGGCGCATGATAACCACTATTCTTACACTTGCTTATTTAACGGGGCAGAGGAGGAAACCTCGGTAGGGCAAAATCCCTCTTCCAGGATGCAACAGATGTTGTATGTGCTGTATTTAGTAGACAGAAATTACTATAACTACACCACAGAAAAACAGAATGACAATATTCGGGTACATAAAAGTATGAAGAACCTCAGAAACCATTGGGCCACACTAGGTGCTGCCAAAACAGGCAGGACCTGGGTCAAACCACCTCCTCTCTACCGTCCACCCCAAATCCCCCATTCCAATTTGCTGGAGCCCATGATGACAAATGCTGTGTTTTGTCTGGCCAACAGTTCAAAACCCAAAGATATTACATTTAAAGCAATATAAACATATGTGAGAAGCTGGAGCGAGCAAATATTTGGTGTTAGGAAATCAATGGGGTGTTAAAAAAAGGATAATTAATGAGTATGAGAGCTACCAGTTTGCAGGTGTTTACTGTCTTTAACTCGCTCTTCGTGCCCCAAATCAAAAACGATATTTGCTGATTAAATCAACACGAAAAATTAAAATGCCTCCACTTTTCATATACTGCAGATGCCTAAAGACACAGACTTGCGTTGCAGTTCTCCGTCTGTATGAGCAACATAGATCTGAAACCTTCCATAGGCTCACCCAGACATCTGCCATACATGGCAACATGAATGGAGCTGTTGGCTTGAGTTCAAGCTTTTCGAGAGTGCCTTTTGTCTGCGAACGGCCCATTGTGGAAGGATAGGAGGACGGTGTTTACGGTCGCCGCTGCCCCCGTGGCCCCCACAAGGCGGATAATGAGACACAGTCGTTATCAGTGACAGCCGAGGGCCACGAGGAGCCGTATCAGCCCGGTGTCTCCGCTCGGATCCTCCCAGGGTGAGAGAGATTAGGATGACACTGATGTCGAATTGCTCCATCGTAGAAACCACATATAAAAATGTTTCTGAGGCAGATTGTAATTATCCAGTTGGTCAAGGAAGACGTGATGAGGTGCTTTGTAAATTGAAGGTGGCCTATAGACTCAAAGGATCTTTTGAATGTTTAATGGAGAGTATAAGCAGGGTTGGAAAAGTAAATAAAAAAGTAAATTCTCTTTACCAATTAGTTCATTACTTGGGCCCGCTCCGTGCCTTTTTAAACAACCTCAAATCCTCCAGTTAACGCGTGTACAAATGCTGACCATCAAAAGCTAACGTTAGCTTGTCCCTGGTGAACGAAACCAGGTGACTGCAAGCTTCCCAACCAAATGTGTACAGCCTGGTCACACTCCCAGGGCATCAGAACCCCATGCTTAGGTCGTGGCCATTGACACCAAAGTCACCCTAAAGCGTCTGTATGAGATGCACTGTGCTTTCTAATTAATAACTAATTTAAACCCATCCACATCCTTATTAGACACCCAGAGCAATGTAGCTTAAGTTACCTAACAAATGTACTTATTTTAACCCAACCCATGATGATATTTCTAAACCTATTTTGTTGCCTAAACAGCATTTGTTGTCTTATTGGCTTCCTTAGACCTCCAGCCTCTTTGCCAAGCTAACGTTTCCCACGACTTCATATCAACCGTCCTTCAAACTCCTGGCAAGACGACAAACAATTCAACCCAGAAAACATTAGTATTGAAGCATTATTAAGTAACTGCAATTTCTAAATGTAATCCTTTTCACGATATACTGTGTTGTTTTCCAACACTGAGAAGTTTTGATCTGAAATATAGCCAACGTTTGTTTGAACTTTGACATTTCTGTTACCAAACCAACCTCCCCCTACACGCAGACGCCATTCATTCTTATCTCACAGCTCAGGCCAAACATAAAAGTGAATCAGTGGTGGCGCACTTTATCCTATATCCATGCTGGATGTGGCACAACATCTTAATTGATTTGTTCCAAACCCAGATGGAGTGAGTCACAGAAATCTGCTCTATATGCCCCTAGATAAGTGCAAAGAAACACGTTTTTCTCCTTTGAAGAGTATCCAGCAATTATTTGTGGTATTTGCGGACAAACACCATTGTTCATGGAATTTAGGGTCGAAGCTGAGGCCCTTACAGATGATTTATGTATTCAGCTGGGGATGGGGGTGGATAAAATGGGCACATTTCATCCGGCTGTAGAAAGCTCCAGCCCAGCGGGCCCGGAGAAGGCTTAAACATAAGCAGGACGGGTGCCAGGTCCTCTCCTCGGCCATTGTGCTTTAATTAACCTACATAGGAGCTGACTGCTTAAATGTGCAGTGATAGATAAGGCCCCTTGGATGATTGATTTATTTACTGCACATGCAAGTGATTTCCATAACATTACTACCCCCAATTACTAGCCATATGAGGCACAAACATCATTAACAGCCAGCCTCAATGTATGTATGGGCAGGAGTGAACCAAAATGCAGTAAAACATCCATTACAGTGGATATTAGCTCCCGAAAAACATGACGAGGCGTCAGGAAACTGGAATCGGGCAGAAACATCTCCGCATTAGGATCAGCCAAGGTCAGTGACGTCTCGGGTGAGGGACGGCGAGGAGCAATTACACTAAATGATTGAGAGATGGTGGATCCCCGACTCTCGGAGACATTGTTTTACAAAAGCACACTGGCTCTGGCTTTGTCAAGTGAAGCCTGGCATGGGCCCAGCAGCAGTCTGAGGCTGTGATTGCAGCAGAACGTCTCCATCAGAGAGCACTAGAAGGTAACGGTGGGATTAAAATGGGCACTGCTGGCACATACAGGCGGGCAGAGTGTTTCATTTTTATTTTTTTTCTGCTAGGCCATTGTTCCATATGTGCTCCACCTGCGCCTCTCAGAGCCTCGCGCCAAACACACGGCCGGCAGGCTCCGCCATCCTTGCTGATTGGAAGTTGCCATGGTGACGCTGGAAGCCGGCACTGAAAAGGGGGGGGGGGGGGTTGCGCTGTAAATCACAACATGGTATTTTTTTAATTTAGGAAATTGGCAAAGGAAGTGTAGTAAATGAATCGTCGTTAATAATAATTCACATATGGGACAAAACACAATTAGGCTGTTTTTGGCTACAGGCAAAGAGCAGGCAGCTCCCTCTAAAATGTGATCTCATCTCATCAAAGGCACTTCAGCTCTCCCAGTAGTCCTGAGTGAGGACATAGTACGTCTCCATCTGATAATGATGTTTATGGAAATAATATCAGTGAAGATTATCATTGGACACAGAGAGCAGCGAGATGGAGACATCAATCATGTAACGATGACCCATAAATTGATTCCTTATCGGCGCATGCAAATGGATGCTGAGAGTGATTCAGTGCATTGGAGGACAGAAAACTCATATTTATTTGTTTCCCTCTGGGAAGCTTACCCCACTACTCAACGCTGTTTTGTTTCATAAGCTATTTTTTTCATAAAGTGTTTGGAGTGCAGAGGAGAGGCGAGCAGCAAAGCTCACCCGTAGTTTTTAATAACACGATGGCCACCATCCAGCTTCAGACGAGTGCTGGGATTGGCTGATCCCTTCACACCCTGGCACCTGGAGAAGCCAGAAGTGAGTGTGTGTGTGTGTGTGTGTGTGTGTGTGTGTGTGTGTGTGTGTGTGTGTGTGTGTGTGTGTGTGTGTGTGTGTGTGTGTGTGTGTGTGTGTGTGTGTGTGTGTGTGTGTGTGTGTGTGTGTGTGTGTGTGTGTGTGGGAGGGATGAAGGCGAGGGAGACTGTTATTGGTGGCTGCACTATTGGAGGTGTGACAAGGCCCTCACCTGCAACCAAGTGAGAAGAAAAATCATTAAAATGGTTTCAGGCCAAAAGCCTTTGCATAAAATCCAGAAACTTTTAGCTTAAAAAAAAGAAATCTTAAGTTCAAAGTACGTTGAAGGAAATTCTTGGCTTTGGTTTTGGTATTCGCAGCAGGTGTGCGAGGAAATATGTGAGAAGGAAAACCTCCCCGTCTAAAGATTTGCAGGGCTTGAGTTTGTATGAGACCGACAAATCTGCAGCGACGCTCGTCACTCGCCGTGGTGACCCTCGTATTTGCCTCTGATTAGCAGCCTCTGCTGAAAACGGCTGTGCAAATACGATATGTACATTTGCATGTTTGTTGTCATTCATTTGACCATTAATCCATAATCCAAATTAAAACTGGTGGTAAACAGCATTGTGTGGATGTGTGTTTGATTGTTCAGCTGTGGTCTGCAGGATCATCCAGTGGGTTGAAATGTGCAAAAAAGGAGCGTTGATAAAGCGCCATCAATGGGGACGAATTCAAGAAATTCTGCCATTTCCTGGCACAAGCAGAGAACGTAAAAATATACTATTCTGATCTCAAGATGTCTTTTTAAGTTGTTGGTGCCATCTGCGGGGGGGGGATCGTGCGCTAGCTTATCCAGTGCGGATGTGACCTTTGTGAGTCATTGAAAATCCAGAGTAGTAACAGACAAACTGACCTGCAGAGGAATTAGCCGCTGCTCCTTTCGTCTCCTGCAAACCCAACAGCTTGAACACGCCTGGGCGCTGCCTCACAAAGGCGCTCTACAGAGGAGGCCTATTAATCTTCCCAAAGCCTCAAAAAGCAGTGGAGCCAGCGTGGGCCCCCGAGTCTGGTGCCCGGGGCCCACAGACAGGGGCCCTTGGCAGGCTCTGCGGGGTCACTCTTGGCCCTCGATCAAATGAGCGGGGGCGGGACAAGGGCACAGGACGGCGTACCTGTGCCCTTTGGCAGATGCCAGGCTGAGGCGTGCTCCGGGGAGAGGTGAGAGGATCAGTCCTGGTGCTGCTGGCCTTCACCAACATCAATCAGGATGTGGCTGCTGTGTCTCCATCATTAAAGAGGAGATGGATGGAATGTACTCCGAAAGAGGTGCAGCTTTCCTCTCTGGTGTTGAAGGCCCGACGTGGAATAATCAACACCTGTGGCACCACTTTTTCCCTTTGTCTTTGTAGTTCAAGTTATCACGTAGAGACATCACTTTGTACCATTAGAAGTATACCACCATTTTATTGACTTTCATTGAAATGTGTTTATGTATCGACATTCTTATTCCTCTGTAACGTAGCGCTTCATCCGCGTACATTTGGGTATGGGTGGTGGGGACATGTCCCTTGGTGGCACAGTGCTTGGTCAGACAAAACATGTCTCCACCTCCTGTGTTCCAAACATCAATGAGCCAAACTGTTGACGTTCCTTCACTATAATGAACAGGGGCACTGTAGTTTATTTGTCAAACCAACATACACCACCCTGCTGCTGTAAATACTCACAATCATACCAAATGTGTATTCATCCGCAGCGGAAAATAGTCCCCAAACAAATGTTCTTTCCTTTTGTTTGAGTAAGGTTTGCTAAAAACCTCAGTGCCGATCTGTCTTAAGAAAATAGAGCCTTTTTCAAAAAAATGAAACTATATATTTAATAATAATAATGTATATGTCCTAATAACACAAACAGGAGCAGGTAGATTGAGACTAGAGCTGTCGTGTAGACACAATAGAGTTTGTGTTAACATTAGTCAGCAATAAATGACACTGTCAATAGACAACATAGCAGAAGGTACAGCAACACCTTCTGGACACAATTCACACAGAATGCACAGAATCTGGAAATCATCGGAGGCTCCAGGAAAACCGTGACTGAGCGAGGCTTAATTATAATGCAGCTTAATAATTCATTTAATTTCTGCAATGAGAATGACGCACGGTTCAAAAGGTTTATTTTGAAATCAAATGAAACCTATCGCACTCTTTAATACACTCCACAATCGGTAACATCATAGTCATGTAATCTGATTATTTCAAAGCCCTGGTACTGACAAGCATTCTTTTGTGGAGGAAATAGCAGTTTTCTACCGGTCCCAAGGGTACATTTTTGAATCCAACACAGACCTTTGACCTTTGTGGAGGAGGTAACGGGAAACCAGAGTTTCACCGCGGAGATCAAAAACCGAATCACATTGTTAATATTATCTACATCCATTAACCATTTCAAAGCGATGTGTGTGTGTGTGTGTGTGTGTATAAAGGAGTCACTGTCGGAAATATAGGCAAGGTGCTGCCCTCTTTGAGAAGGATTTCCAAACCCTCTGCATAAATCTGAATTAAAAGAAGCGAGGAGACAGCCAACTCTGTGCTCTCAAGTCGTTTATCAACAGAAAACTGTGATTTAAAATCTTGTGTTTTAACATTTTACTCCCAGGATGTTTGATCCCAACTCTCCACTTTACTCAAGTCCTCATTTAAATCTATTGAATTAAGTTTTTTACAGTTATATAGTCGTAAAAAAAAGTTTGTCTCGTCTGTTTTTCTATGACACGAGCCAATGTTTTTTTTTTTTTAAATCCAAAACAATAATTACATTTCCTGAACTGTTACTGCTCAAACAGCAGCAGCACCTTTTTACATCGTCCAAAAGCAAAACCATAAAATGATCCTGTTATCGTGTTAAAGCTTCAGCATCCTTCCGCTGGGTCTATTGCCTCTTAAACAAATAGACCTCGCTCCGGCTTTTCACTGTGTGTAAGGACTTGTCAGAGTGGATATACCCCGCTGTGGCTGCTGCTCTTTTCACCCCCACAGCCTGCGAGGGCCGAACAGAGCTCTACTGTGCCTCGGCGGACATTGAAATTCCCCCCGACGTTTGTACAGTGAATTCCATTTCCGAGCCTTTTGATTCATACTTTTTTCCCCCTCTTCTCTCTTTTTCGCTGTGAAGTACCTTTTTGTCCCCTGTTTGAACTTCGGTGAAGAATTACTCTGGCAAATGGAGGTTGGGGGGGGGGGGGGGGGGGGGGGGGGGGTCAGACAAAATGGGGTGAAATGAATGACTCGAGAAGGAGGGGAAACTGTGAAGAATAATGGCATGCAATGATTAAGGAAACGCATTAAATAAGGTCTCTATAAACGAGGGCTACTCCTGTCGAGGCTGCTATGGAGTGGGCTGTTTACATAAGTCCAAATAGAAATTCACACTTCTTAAAGTGGTTTACACCGATTTGAGTTGCAACAACTGTCTGGAAATTTGTATTTAATTGACATTTAAAAAAAGTCTAACCTATTAGCGGAGTCTCTTTATTCCCTAAAACACTATTTTTGCTTATTTTTTACTTCTGCATTAGCTGTAATCCCTGCTTGCTGTTGGTCAACGCATAATTAATCATCTAATTAGTGGCGAAAAAGGAAGTGAAGGTCAATATGCCGCATTGGACCGGACACTCCTTTCCTGCTCCAGCTCCCTACAGTCTGGCCGCTCAATGTCTTTATAGCCGATCGAAGGTGTCCACATTGACCAGGAAGGGGGGAGGGGGTCAGCTCAGAACAGCTTGTTCTCATCGCAGTGAGGCTCATCTATACTGTATGCGGGGTTGTGGATTAGCGGATGAAAGAATGCCACTGACTGTGAAATTGCCTGATTTTTATCGGGGATGTTGGGGAGCAGCTGTGCACAATCCTCTGCCCTAATCCAGGGGTCGGAGAAAGGACCGAGCAGGAAGGGGAGGTGTGAATGTGTGTTATTGCCTCCCTGTGTGTGTGTGTGTGTGTGTGTGTGTGTGTGTGTGTGTGTGTGTGTGTGTGTCTGTGTGTGTGTTGCATGCATGCCAAGGTGCACAATGGAGAAGTTCTGAGTGGTTGTGTTAATGCATGCTCCTTCTAGTTATCCCTGATAGGTTGTCCCAGTGTTTGTACCCTCATGAGTGTTTTTGCGGCAGTGTGGAACCGGCGGCGTCGCAGCGATGCGAGGAAGGATTCAGCAGATGACTGAGGCGAAAAGCTTGGCTTTTCATGTTTCAATTGGTCGAGGCCATCGCCAGTTAAGAACTGTGTCGTAACAGTATTATTGATGCGTTGACTGTGTAATCCTGTCTCTCCACTATCTGGCCAAGCCTGCTGCTGGAAATAGAGGGGGGGGGGGGGGGAGAAGAAATCCAACAGGGGAGTTTGCAAAGGTTTCAACAGAATGTTCAATTCTTCCAGTCACTGTTGAAGGGGAAATAAAAGCTGCACTTATGGGAGTGCTTGTGTTTCAAATGTGTAATATGTAAAGAGGTATAATTCATAGTGACCAACCCTGAGACAATTATCTCTAAGTTGTTGGTGTTAGCAGGCTGCTAATTTACAGTTTTGGTTCAGCCTCACCGCTCTCATCGGCATCGTTTACAGACACAGGAAGCACACTGAAGGGTAGACGGGGGAAGTTAGCAACCAGCCGGTTGACATTGGTGAGCATTTAACTGCTATGAGAGACAGATATTTGTCTCAGGAGTTGGTGGAGACCAAGAAGCTAAAGCTAAATGGAGAGTGGATAACGGACTTTGTCTGGTGAATCGACACTACTTCAAATGAATGCTGATGTAGCCGGGCTATTTCTGGATGTGTAAATAGTCAACTCCTTTTTTTTAAATGTTCGCCATATCAACATTATACGGTGATTTGATATGTTAATTTTTCTTTGCAGCTTGGTCTTTTGCCTTCGAGAGGCAAAAACTGTGTTCAAATCAAAGGTTAATTTAATGCAGTACTGACACATTGATTCGTACTGTGGACATTGGAAAGTATTAAAATGTTTTGCTTGATTATCAAATCATTCAAAGTCATAAAAATCGATATTCAAAATGTTACGTAATCACACGTTTGAAGATGATACATTATTCGCATATCTTATTACCATAACCTTTAAGATTTTGTTGTAAAATGTTAGAAAATATAGATAAAATGAAAATATTGTACCTACTTTTCACTTTTGAACATAGGCAAACACATTCACTGGGTAGAAGGAGTCTGTTTGGTCAACCAAATGACATCCTAATTATAGTGTGGATGTGGATATACAGTACGGGGTTTTGAAAGACAGTGAATCTTTGATCCCTTGTCTTTGATGTGGCGCTGCCCGCATATGGAAGCATGTTTTGTGTGGGCGACACATGCCCACGAAGCGCTCCGTCTCTCTGCGACTGGGGAATCATTCCTTGTGGCGACGCTCGTACGCAGGATGAATCGAGGCCCATCTCGGTGGCCGGGCCTGACGCACGCGCTGAAACGCACTCAGCAGGTGACAGGCAAACATATGCCTCAAATGCCATGGGGTCCTGAAGCCGGATCATCTCCAAAGGCTAACTGGCAGGTCTAAGTAGGGACGGCATTAATACATATTATTCACAAAGAGCATGATTGAACAGAAAAATGTGCCCGGCGTGTACCCAGCTGCTTTGTTGGCACATACTCTGCCTGGGCTTCAAGACTGAGCTTGGATTTAGCCATGCATTCACTGAATTCCCCATGCAGCTCTTATTCATTCATTCAGGCACAGGCTGGGCTGCACCAACACACTGGTGTGTGTGTGTGTGTGTGTGTGTGTCAGACTATGTGCATTTGTGCCAATGCCTGAATAGTTTGGTAACTCACAGCAAATTTTGACAAGTATATACAGGAAGCGTTTATTATTCAGTAATTCAATGGATGTGATTTAAAAAGGCCTCTTTGCGCTTTTTAAAATAGATTATTCTAAAGCCGTTTGTCACACACAGATGCCTGCACTACGGCAGCTGAACAGAATGAGTTTCCCAGGAAAATTAAGCCTTTGACCTTTTCATTTTACAGTCACTTGCTGTTACAGCACCCCTCTGTGGATATTTCTGTTCATCCCAGTGAGCTGAGTTGTATCAGTTTTACAGTTTTCATTTTATTTCAATTATATTTAATGAGCAGATTCGATTTGACATGTCTTGGCTGATGCGAACCAATCTGTTGCTGATCTGTTTACGTTCATAAACATGTATGGATAGTTTTTTTTTTTTTTTTAACCACAGCTTGTCTGGAAGCCATCATGAGGTCAGCAGGTGCTTCTGGGTCTGACAGATGTCTGTGGTTGCTTCACACAGTGAGTGTGATGGATATATTTAAAGATACAGCGCCCTCTAGAGGCAAAGGTTTGAAGGCTTTTTTAGGCCAATGCTTGCTGGGATATTGATCCACAGACCCATGAAAACATATTACACTTTTTACGCTGTTTTTAACATTTTTTTTTTTATTTGTATTTAATTTACTTGTTCACTGTGTGAGAAATTAACAAAAAGTTATTACAATATTAGTCGCTGAATTATTGACAATATGGTGACATTGAATTCAACGTGTAATAAATAGTCTAATTAGTTTAATTAAGTGTAACTTTCAAAATTAACAAGATTGTTGTTGACATGGAAACATTTCATGAGACATTTTACAAAATTAAGAAATTGATCCTGAAGATGTACATTTGCTTACAAAGGTAACGTCACACATATTGTACATTACTGATGAACAAACAGTAGAAAATATATAAAATGAAATCTGTCATTACTCTCCTATTACTTTGAGAAACGTAAATACGTGGTGAAACATCTGGTGGGAGAATAGAGTCGCTGTAGAGTGATGACGGGGCCTGCAAATATGAAAAAATGTGACAATTTATAAGAAGCTTGAATTTAGCTGAAATTATAAATAGAAAACTAGGTTCATTGATTTCAGTCTTACCTTCACCATTTATCACCTTTCGAGAACAAACTCAGCTGCGGAACAATTCAGATGGACACTTGTTACTGGTTTGTTCGGCATTAATGTTTGTTTTGACCGGTTCAACTCCAACAACATTCAGTATCATGTAAACCAAACACATGTATGCCAAGCTGAAGCAAACTCACAAGCTGTCCTTTAAGTGGCTTGCTGTAGCATTCAGACTCCACTGCTTGGCTTCCCCTTCGACTCTGACTCACTGTAACACCTGGAGGGAAACGATCCAATATGCACAGCTGAGCAGAGAATTGTTCAGTAAAAGAAAAGGAAAAAAAACTCCCATTTAGTGCAAGTGAAACTCACTCGATCAAAACAGGGCACTTGGGATTTGATTAAATAACACTTCCCCGAGGATTAATTCCCCACCACTGCAACAGGGACTGGGGAAACTACAAAGACATGCAAGCACAGGTTTTTCCTCCATGCACACAGAGATGCGGTTTTAAAGACTCACTTGGCGTGTGATGAACAATGTTGATTTTATCTGGTGGGGAGAGAAGAGTTTCTGAGCCATTTACAGTATACAGTTTAATACCGTAAGGGGGCTACTTGTTCCAGCTTTAACGGCGCTGCATGTTATTTATTTTGAAGTTGAAGTTCCAGGAAAGCTGCAGCTCTGTGGAGCCTCACTGTGATGACAGCACAGCTTAACCCTCACATCCAGGAAAGAGGAATATTTACCATAGACGCTGTCGCCGTCCTCTCTGCTGTTGACTATTCTGGCTCTCAGATCCCTAAACTTCTCCTGCGTAGAGACAAAGAGCAGTGCTTTAGTATTAGACAGACACACACGCCCACTTATTTCAAATGATGAGATTTCCATATATGATGATGTGTTTCCACTGGCTGAGAAAAGGAATCGATCAAAGTTTTGCAGTTTGCTCATAAATCTTTGGAGGTGCGCTGGAAAACTGCAATCAATGTCTAAAAATGCACCAACCACAGAAGCATGAAAGAGTGCATTTAATTCCACAAACATTTACATATTATTTATATACAGTAGACCAAGAGCTCTGGTGATTTATCAGACTCAGATTTTACATTGTCGCATTTAGATATAAAGAGACATTTCCCTTCGTAACTTCCCACATTTGTTTTCTTTTTTAAATCCCAAAGAGGTTAGATAATCAATTTGCACAAACACTGCAATGACAAAAGTTAAAAGTCCTACATTTGCGTGGAAAAAAAATGTATTTGTTCTTCTGTCCTCTCCCGTTCATCATCTTATATCTTCATCTTATGACTCTTAGGAAGGGTCCAATCCCTACATTTGGGAACCACTGGATTCAATCTTTCAAACAGAAGCTCAAAACAGTGCCACACCGCCCACGCCTTTAATCACATGTTCCCTTCTTGCACTGTGAAAGTACCGAGTGCAAGACAACCAGCGGTAAGTGGCTCTCCATCACCCTCTCTCCTCTCTGTGGAGCCATCGCTGCATGTTTCCATGAACAGCCCTTTCCTTTCCTCATAAGGTAGACGTTTGCTTGTACCCTCGTGCTCTCCTGTGAGTAGATTGCTTTTTGCAGCTTGGCATGGGCATGAGCAACAGATGGTTATAGTTTTTATTAGGGTTTTGCTCCGGCTATTGCTCATTCATTCCAAGTCCATGTGTGGGTGCGATCACAGTGTGCGATAGTGACCGTACCTGCTGGACGGCGTCCATGCCCTTCTGAGCCCGCTGCCACTCGCTGAAGCGCTCCAGGGCCCCGTCCACAGTGAGTGAACCGGCCTTCACCCTCTGCTGGAGCTCGATGAGCTGCTGCTGCAGCCCGTTTGTCTGGTTTGGCACAAAGGTGTCGTAGGTGGAGGAGACGCTGTCCTCCCGCCCGCGTGCAGCAACTCAATAAAAAAAAATGGCATAAAAAGAAATGTCAAATATCTGGTGGAAAACACGAAGTAATCGCCACACAAGTGGGGACAAGTTAACGAGCAAGATCTCAAATGTAACATCAGAAATTGAACAGTTTTTTTTTTTTGTGTGACAGAAATAAGGCAAGCAAGGGCATAAAGCCACTCCAGATGGCCTTCATAGCGGGGACTTGCTGATAGTGGGATTTAGCTTCCACATCTGTAATGTCAGGGAGTCAGGACGACGGCAGGTAATGTTCTGGGTGACTGTGATGATCTTTGGACCCGTCACTCAAAATGGCTTTGTGTCTCTGTAGGTGCGCAATAGCAGAAGCAGCTCATTTACGCTTTGATTTGTATTTATTTTGGACATACATAAATGCATATTATGTCAGAACCCGGCAGGTAAATCCACCAGGTTGTCAATCATAAGCGAGAAGCCGGCTAAACTCATTGGCCGGGTAAAAGTCCTGCTGTTACGAGGATAACATTTACAATCTGCACATCTCAAAGTCAGAATAGAAATTCGGCCCAGAAGGGAGAAATTAATTATTTTTTGGAGACAGTGCAAACAGAAATGCATGGCAACTGTACTGTAGCTGAAGGGTTTTTGTATATTTGATCCAAAATGATGGCTGCGACTGTCTTTATGGTAGTGAATGATAAAGCCAGAGAGTGGTGATTGAACTGTCTGTGCATTAATATGCAGATTAAAACTCCAAGTGGTTAAGACACAAACCGTAATGTGCACCTTTGCTGCTGTGATACACTGCTCTGTTTCAGTCTACCTCTCAACTGTATACCCTGTCTTATAAAAGGTATTTATCACATAATTGCCAAAAAATGATCTTTAAAAAGTCAGAAAAAAGTCAGGAGACATCTGTTGTGATCTAGACTACATTCTTTTTGTAATCTGTCCCTTGTGAGCTCCACAACTTTATGGAGGTGCAAGACTACATTGCTGGAGTGACTCTTTGATTGATGGTATCCCCCTGTGTCACCTGACGCTCACCTTGTTTAGTGGGAAGTGAATACAGATCAGCGTCGCTCTGCGGCGTCGTCTTCCGCTGGAACACTGTAAAACACAATACAATAATTAATATTACTAAAATGTAACATGACATTCAACTTTCAATTCGGAGAATTTTCTTCTTGACATCACCCTCACTGAATACATTGCCAGGCTCAGGCCGGAGCTGATTTCACAAATTTGTACAAAAGATCTGCGTGCCTACATTTGAACAATTCCTCCACACGATGGCGCCACAGCCTAAACCTACAACCTATTGAGTGGATTGCTAAATCTGAACAGCCAGCAGAAAACAAACATCCCATCAATCTAAATGTTTCCGAAATATACCAATACAATTTAATCTAAATGCATGTGAAATTACATTTACCCTTGTTTTTTCCTTCCAGAGCTTGAATTAGTTTCTCTCGGAGAAAGACACGCATTCAGCTCTGGATTGAATTAAACGCCCCTGAATGATGCTTCTGGTTTGGTTGTGAGCGCGCTCACTATGAAAGGCTACACTGTTTAGCTGTCAGGAGGGCGGAGGAGCTGCGGCTGTGTGACCAAACACTGGATTAAAATTCAACATCCACACCCTGAAAGATAATCCCCCACCTCTGACCATTTCCTCCATGACGGCGTCTCTCCTTTCCACTTCATGTTCGAGCGCGGCTTGCTCACAACACAAGCCTGGCTTTGTGGCTCAATTCCTAATGAAGCTGAGGGGCAAGATCCACATGACTGTAGCGTGTACATTACTCTCAGTGTAGTTTACAAGCAGAGTAATTCCACAATTTGATTCACATTTCAGCATTTTAGCCTCATTGAGCTGGAGACGCTGCTCACAACAGAACCCCCCCCCCTCATTATTTCCACTTGCGCAGTGGTCTCCAATAACTGGCTCCTCGCCTAATCCTCCACCGAGCCTCATCTCTACACTCTCACATCTCTCACTGTGTGGCAGCGGGAGTGAGGAGCAAAATGTGATCCTTGTGCAGTTTCTGAAGCTCCGCTGTCTCAATGGATGGAAACCCCAAAATCCCTCTCCTCTCTCCCTCGTGCACTCTGGGGACAAGGACGATGGAAAACATGTGTAATGACTTATTCTGGCTGACTTGGCCTCGGTCTGACCAAGAGTGGTTGCAGATGGCAGCACGGTAGTTCCTTCTCTGTTACTGAGGGGATGGTTGGGATGCAGGGAGTTCAGTGGTGCACTGGTTCTTTTTTTTTGTTTGTTGCCTTGTAGGCCCCATCGGGAAGCACAAACTGCATGATGGAGATAGGGCGCTTACGTCATTAAAATCGTGTTTGTGTGTTTTTGAATATGCAAGGGATGGTTAGCGGGGGACGAGTGTAATATCTGTGGGAATAACAATTAATTGTCGAAAAGCATGTGTGTACGTTTGCGTTTGCAAGATGTAAGAGAGGGATAGAAATCGCAGCTGTTTTAATGATTCATAAGCCTTAATAATACCAGTTACGTTTGGATGTTTCATCTTCATGAAATATTCACGCAGCTGAAATTGAACAGTTAGAGACTGTGGGCTTTCTCTTTCCTCACGGTTTCTTTTGCAGAGAGAGGGGCGGGGGGGTTATGTTGTGGTGTATGGGATCAAAACAAACTACGTTGCAAAAAAAAAAGAAAGCATCTCTACTGGCAATGCACATTCCAGGCACTTCCTCCCTCCCACATGCTCTCCCAAACTCCCCCCTCGCATACTGTGCATGACTCAGTGTTTTTTTTTTTTTTTACTCCAAATCAGCTCCATCATGTCCTGTGATTTGGAAGAAAACGGGGGCAAAAGGATTGCAACACAAGACTCATAAGTTACCTTTAATGATGTAAGGGGTGCTGTCCTCCACGTGGGTGATCTCGGGCCGAGGCGTGGGCGCTGGTGGGCGTCTGGCAATGTCCACGGCTTTTGTGGAGTTCAGGATGGTGTCGTATTCATCACTCACCCCCAGCGGTGCGTAGATGTCCTCGTCCTCCCCCTCTTCGTGCTCTTTTTGTGGGTGTGCGGTGGAAGGAGTCCCTAATGCACAAAGTGTTTACAGCACTGTTGCCCGAGTGTGACGATGGAGTTCTGCATGCTGATTTTGCTACCGTTTACAGCTACATCGGAGGCAAGGCTACACGCTGTGCCCATCGGCAAGGGGGGGGGGGGGAATATTCAGTGCTCGGAAATGAACAGCAACTCGGCATACAGATGTGATGGGATAGAACAAACACCATTACCAGCTTTCCTCTGTCCTCCCACTTCCCATCAGTCCTTCACTCACCTGCAGCGCACATCCTTTCGTACAAACCGGCATCCCCATTGTCCTCGTCTGAGCCGAACATATTCTGCAATAACAGAGAATGAAGAGATGCGTTTTATGCCTCTTCCAAATCACAAAGAAGCGGCTCGATAGAGGCAATTTACATTTCAGGGAAAGACATGTCTTATCGGTTACGTTGGAGCTGGGCATTTGCTATGTAAGGCTGCATTTTTTTCACAATACTAAAACCATTAAGCTCCGTCACACCATAGGCTGATATCTGCCTCCATGCCGTGCTTTATTACGCAGTTTTCTCATGTCATTTTGTGACAAACCTCGAGACTGTTAATTGAGGTTTTTCCCGCCGCATCTGTTAGGACATCAACTTGTGGCGAAAGCAATTTCAGAGCTATCGCTGGAATTGGAGAGAGGTGGCTGTAAGTTACCTCGCCTGCTGCTGGATAACAGAGAGCAGTGTTCCCTCTGACAGCGACGCTGCTGCAGAGTCGGCCTATCTGCTAATAGCATGCTGAGGGACAGACAGGGCTATGATCAGGGTAATTATGAAATCAGACAAATCTTCCCCTTTCAGTCCAAACATATCATTTAGTGAGCAATTCAAGGCCCATGGCTCGATATTTAGACTGCATCCGTAATTAGATCGCGGTACGGCTATCAATTAACTGCTGCATTTCAACTTCTGATAGAAATGAGAAGAACTGAAGAGTTCCATCATCATTTTGAAAAGTCGTTTTTTTTTTGACATCGGAACCATTAAGGAAATGCAATAAATGCTATTTCACAACACAACACTTTTTGGACTAATCGCTACAGTGTACACTTAACTATAATTACAATGTATTAATGGGGACCTATTGGGAAAAAACTCACTTTTAATGCTTGTGCACATACATTTGGGTATCTGGAGTGCCTACAATCACACAAACTGTGAAATAAGGCGACCCACTCAGTCTTTTGTGGACTGCCTTGATCGGAAACAATTTGACAACTTGTTGCAACAAGCCATTCGGATTTGGCTCCCCTTCCTATGCCACTTGCACTCATTTAGAATATACCGGGATATTCAGGCGACTGCATGAGACATTTTTCTTTTTTTCAACATTAAAGTATGTAAACATGATCTAGCAGACCCAAAATACAAGGTCCTGGAAATGAGCATTATGTGTCTCTAAAGCAGCTGTATTGTTGAATTTGCCTCAAAACAGAAGACAATAAAGACTCTATCATAATATATGCACGTAAACCTATACGATATATTCCTAGTTCAATAACAATCTCAGTCAGTAATATAAATAACAACATATGAGATACAGCTCACTTTGATCAAGATGTCCTCCGTATAACCCGCCAAGCTCTCTGTGCAGTTTCCAAGCAACACAGCCACTCATGACTCAATTACAATATTACACCATTCCTACTACTGCATCATTACTGATTGGTTGCCATGAATACATTACTTAACAGTGGAGGTTCATATCAAGCCCAACAGGTAGAAGGGACGGGTTAATTACCACCGCAGCGTGAACATTGAATTCTAATAGTTAGATGCTGTGAGCACAATGTGGTATTTTCGGAGGTAATTTCTGGACAGGGGAGAGGAATTTATTTACTAACCACGAATGCTGAATCATTTTACAGATGTCTGAAACTGCAGGAGCCCCCGGGGCATTCCAGACAAATTCACTTTCACCGCCGCAATCCAAGCAGCAGTGCTTCAGACAAAACAGCAGGCATGATTTTGTTAGAGGCAGAGCAAATCTCAAGTGAATCTAGAGTAAGATAAGGAGCGTAAATCGGTTTTTCGGCGGCTGAAATGGTCAATTCACAAGCTGGCTCGTCTCGGCTCTCAGTGCCAGCGTGCTGGTTGTCTTTTGACATCGTGGTTTCAGGATAAGAGTGTTGGGTTTGTGGCAGATAGTAGAGTGTAACACTTAACCCATCACTTCAGTGACGTGCAGACAAAATCTGCACAACTTATTTTTTTGGCTAGGGGAAAATAAGAAGTGGTCAGCTCAACAGGCAAAGAAACACCTCAAACTAGGTGTTGTATTTCTAGTTTTCTAGACTACAGCCATGCTAGCAGCTCCTTGAGGCTGTACTTAAACCCAGTGAAGCTATGAGCCAAATGTCAATATGCTCACAATGGTAATGCTAACATGCTGGTGTTTAGCAGGTATGGCGTTAACCATGCCGACTTATTATTTAGCATGCTAATATCGGCCTATATAACAAGACTACAGCCATGCTAGCAGCTCCTTGAGGCTGTACTTAAACCCAGTGATGCTATGAGCCAAATGTCAATATGCTCACAATGGTAATGCTAACATGCTGGTGTTTCGCAGGTATGGTGTTTACCATGCCGACTTATTATTTAGCATGCTAATATTTGCTAGTTAGCGCTGAACTCAAAGCACAGCTGAACCACAAATTGAATGTCAACCCTAATGGTTGCACTAAAGGAAAAGTCAGGGGATCCCCAAACTCAGGATTCATCATCTAGGAACCATGAATGTCTATAATATTTTGATACAATCCATTGACCAGAAATGTTAGCGGACCGACAGTGCCATTCATGAAGCAACTCTGCTAGCATAGCTGAAGACTGACTCAAAGTGGTTGGATAAATGTTTATTTTTCCTGTAGCCCAGTCCAACCTATAGCTTGAGGGATGAAAACTGTTTCTTTTTTAGAAAAAGGGATGACTGTATGATTCAAATGATAAACAAATCTGTGAAGTTTGCCTGTAATGTGATGTGCTGTCACTGACCGAACAAACATGCAAAATAGGGTCGGTGGAATCAGCAAATCCCTGGATTAGCGTGTGACACCTAATTTGTCTATGCTGCATTTGAGTAGAGAGACACGGCATGCAGCACGTAAACAGTTCTTTTGAGGACCATACAGTTGCAAGCTGATTTGCATTTAATCGAGCCCTGCTCTGCTCTGTGTGAGAGCACGCAGTGGAATCTAGGAGCGCAGAGTCCATCTAAATGCCAAGTGACCCAGTACTAAAATATTAAATAAGGACAATGTGTGTTTGTGTTAGTAATTACGATGAGCGGGGCACATTGCAGTCTGTGGACATAAACATCGCAGATAATAGCATTTTCTTTATTTATATTCTAGTTATGCTCCCCCTGAATAATTCAGTTTTCCCCTCTGGAGCGGTTCACAGCTAATTAACAAAGAAGTGTGGTGCCAGGGCAGACTCGTGGATCTGATGCAGGGCCTGTGAGTGATTCAGCCTGTGTATGAAGCAGGGGACCGATCCATCTCTGGTTTTATTGACAGAGTTCTGCTACACCGATGCCCAAACCACTGATGCAGCGTGGCTTGATTAATTGGAGGTGGGGGGAAACACTGCAGATGAGTTAATGAAACTGCCGTGCAAAAAAAAAAAAAAAAGGAGGCAAGAACAAAACACCACGACACATACGTCCTCTTATACTTCCTCTGACACGGCACACGAGCACAGTATGCATGTAGTTTGCTGTTAAGATGCATTTTAATTACCCTCCAAGGAAACCGCAAATGTCAGTTGCTTGTGCACGTCTAATCTGTCTGTTATGTTGCATCTATAGGCTTGTTGAAGTCCCTGTGGGGAGACCTCTGTTTGACTCTACCACTCCCCTGTCAGCTCAGCCGACTCACTGCGAGCACTTTGACTCACTAGAGCAATCTGATCAAACCTCGCACCATCTGCAGTCACTCTCAATTAGCAGCGTTGCTAGGGGGATAAATACATTTGCAACAGCTGTTGGAGTGTCTCAATTTCCCTCGAGGGGCGATACTCTAGGTTGATTCACGACATAAGAGAATGTTAAAAGTTGTCAGTGTTATTAGGGAAGACTGTAGCAGGGATTTTCATATGAATGAATGAGCATGATTTCTGTTACCAATTGACAAGTATCTGATTCAACTGCTGATGCAAGCTTTTGACGCAAGTATTTTGTTTCAAGTTGTGCAATTTGAGTTACTTGTACTTGAAATATTTGAAGTGTAGTATTTCAAATTCACTACCTTTTTTTATGACAACAGGTACAGTATAGTTAGAGGAACACGATTGTATGTACAAAACAATTGGTTTAGAAATACATCGCAGTGTTTTAGATGAAACTCCACATAGCTCCACATTGACTTCCTGATTCATTTAAATGCTGCTTTCATGTTAGCAAGTTTGCATCTGCAGCCAGCCAGTTAGCTTAGCTTTGCCAAAAGCATGGAAACAGGGGGAAACTGCTAGCCTGTTTCTGTCCAAAGATAACAAAAATCTTCACACAATCTGTACACATGACATCTATTGTGTACACGTGACATCTTCTGCACTTCTGTCCATCCTGGGAGAGGGATCCCTCCTGCTGCTCCTCTCACTAAGGTTTCCTCCTCTTTTCTCCCCATTAAAGGTTTTTTGTTGGGGGGGGGGGGGGTGCTTCCTGTTCTGATGTGAGGGTCCCGGGACAGAGGATGTCTCATGTGTACAGATTGTAAAGCCCTGGAGGCAAATTTTGGGCTATACAAGAATAAATTGAGTTGAATTGCTTGGCAACCTCACGATGATGAGACTCAAGGAAGTTACTGCGCCTGCATGGCGAAGAAATAGTCTGGCACATAACCTCCCATAACACCTCAACCTCTAGTCGTTTATATTTCAGATTTTGTAGGGATTAAACAAATGAGATGTAAACATGTTAAGTTTAATAGTGAGCATTAGAGGTGATGCTTGATGGATTTTGTTTGTGTTTACCTTCGGATAGTTCCAGGCTAGCTGTTTTTACTCTCTTCAAAAACATACAGGCAGGAACTGTAAGTATTCTTTATTTTTTCCATAAAAGTGAATCATGTTTGTGTGAAAATGTTAATTTGCTTCTTGCATCAAGTGTAATATTTGCAGGACACACCAGATTTTTTTTTTTTTTTCAGCCTGCCGTCTTTGCTAATGTTACACCACTGGGCACATCATGTCTTTCTTTTAATGATAATGTCCTCACTGCCTAATTAAATTAGCATTGGGGAAAAAAAAACAAAAAAAACATGATGATCCTAGTGTCCTTCAGAATTATCAAATAAAAGGATGTGCATGCATGCAAAGGATCTATTAAATTTGGATTGCTGCTTTTATGTTTCTCCCCACACAATGAGATGGGAGGTTGAAAAGGAATAGGCTCTTCCTCTTAACACGGGGAAATGGCAGCCATTACGCAAGAAAATAGTTAGTGGCTGCATTGATTGTCTGAATGTATGCAGACGACCTGCGCTCTGAGCCATTGTGCATGCATGAACAAACGCAGCCTTTCGATTATCTGTGGCGGTGTTCCATTAGGAACCTCGCAGGCCAAACAAATTCAGGATGAGATGGAGCACCAACTGTGCCATGCGCTGGATGTAAAGACACTAGATAGGAGGGAGTGAGGTTGCACTCTCCCTGCTTTCCCCCTTTCTATCCTCTCCATTCTGTTTATTAGTGATAACCACTCACTCGTAGCCCTAACGCTGTATTTGTGTTAGTAAGAGTGTTCCTGCATGTGTTGTTTTGCTCAGCTGTCAGCAGGTAACTGAAAACCGTAGAATTCCAATTCCAATACTTTAGGTGACATCACATCCAGCCAGCTCTATAGATGATGAATAATGTCATCGGGTGGATTTCATTAGCTCACAGAGCACTGAATGTGTGAAGCCGCCATCGGATATTGGCATTTTGAGAAATGTGTTTGTTGTATACAGGGTCAATAAAGCCAATATGATATTTACTGGCATGTTGCAAGGACGCATAACTGGAGCAGAGGCGAAAATTATCCGGAGCATAGAAAATGAATGAAACCCTATTTGAGAGCTGTGAATAGTTCATATGGAAATAGTTACCAGTGTTTCCGTCAATAAGACGTGAAGCTCTGTATGGCCGTGACTCATGGCGATCTCAGTGGGCGTCTGTCCATGGCGATTGGCTGTGTGCATCGCTCGCTCAGCACCTGGACACAGCAGGAGCAGGCTGGAGACGCTCTTGAATCCATACCGGGCAGCGAAGTGGAGGAGCGATGGGGCGTCTGCATGGTGGAGCTCTGATTATAATTTTAAAAAAAAAAGAAAATCCCCACTCACCACTTCCTTCCATAACTTGACCCGATGTGTGCAATCTAAGACAATCAGGAGAGTCGAATAGAAGACAGCTCGGAGGCACTTATTGACCCGTTTTGGGTTGTTTTTTTAAATTACTTTTTAGCAGAGTTGGGATCAATCTTAGCGGCTGATGAAGCCATCAATCTGCCACATAATGAGCCAAGAAGTAATGGAAGGCTTCCTTTTCATGGTGGATAATGTGCATCTTGCAACAGGAACGCATTCTAACTGTGAAACTTGTGCTTAGCCCACATTGTTGCATAAACAACATGCTCGGAGGGAAAGGAGTGAATCCAATTGACATTGTGATGTGGTACAGCATTTGCATAAATGCTGCGAATGTCTTCTATGGGGCACATCAGTTGATCATCTCTTGTTTCAACATGACATGATACATATTTATAAATCTGCATGTGTGGAAAAAGTGTTAGACACAATTATGAACTGTATACTACTGGGTTTTGGGGGTATATCTTCAAACACTGCATTTAAATATTATACAGAATACATAGAGAACAAATTATTTGTGATAAAGAGTAAGCAATCCCACAGTGCTGTACCTCTTCCAGGTGTGTTTTCACAATGCAGTCCCTGAAATCCTCCGCTGGGCATGCCCGCCAACAACATGGAGGACAACTTCTGGTCCAGCTTCTCCACAGAGGACTCCTGAAGAGCCTGGAATCCAGAGAGACAGACAAGTTCACAAGCTGGACACATATTGAAATAATTTGAGGCCAGGCAAGTCAGCACAAGCAAATAAGCAACTAAAAGTCCATCAAAAGCAGCATTTAAAACAATGGATTTTTAAGTTGCCGTACAGTCTATAGAGGCAAAGTTGAACATAACCAAATGCATCAGAGTCCATTTGTGTGGGTCCAGACTTTTTGTTTGAAATTCTCTTGGCAAATTCTTCTTTTGGCAATGCTCAAGTTTGCCTCTTCAGCAAAAGAGACCTAATCGAATCAAGTGTTCATGGCAGTGGGAAGGCCGAAACCTGCTGTCTCTTCATTTCCAGAGAGGAGTAGGGAAACTGTGGCGCACATACACATCAGCAGAAAATATGTAGATTCAATTCATTTTCTGTTTCTCTGCGTCTTTCCAACGACTCGAAGGGGATCGATTATCAGCAGTGTTTTCGGGGCGGCGATTGACTAATGTCCTGTAACTGCGTTGCATAACGATGAGTCACTAAGTAACATTCACAATGCCTTGGAAAATGTACTTTTATTAAGGGGGGGAGAGAATAGAACAGCATTCCAATGCGCTTCCTAAATCAATGATTGATGGAGTTATTTGAATATATTTGCAAGTGTTGGAGGTTTAACGTTTGAGGTATGCCCACTGCTTGGACAAACTGAGTATAGTGTAATATTAAGTTGACTTTTTTTTTTACAGAAAGTAACATGCAAACAAAGTTTCGAAATACTTAATGTTCATCTTCATTACAGCATTGCCATTGAAAGGTTTGGCCGTGTTGCCGACTGCAGTTGGCTCTTCTCCAGACTATGATTTCATACACAGAAAAAAACCTTCTATTAAAGTGCTACTCCATTTTAGTACTGCACTGCCATAAAGAAGTAGTGGGACTGGCAAACACACTGAAGAGTGATCAAAATCAAAAGACCTGATGAGCTGACTTTTTGTCCCTGGCATGGGGTCAAACTCGAAAAACACCATCCTACATTTCCCATAGTGCAACTCAATATTTGTTAGCCCGCCTGGTAAATGCCCACATTTGAAACGGCCCTTTAATGACTTTACCTGACACATGAAATCTACAGGGTCTGCTGCCCTCGCCAGAAGGGAGGTTATTTCCTCCATGTTGCTGTAGTACTGCAGCTGTGCCTTGCTCAGTGGCACCCCACTGCTATACACGGTCACTCTTACATTTCCTGCTGGAAAATCTGCAATAGAAAAAACATACAGATACTGTACACGGGCTGGGCTGAACTTAATCTCTCATTGTATAGTATTTTAATCAC
The DNA here is from genome assembly GCF_910591455.1 of Pholis gunnellus. NCBI lineage: Eukaryota > Metazoa > Chordata > Actinopteri > Perciformes > Pholidae > Pholis > Pholis gunnellus. Next base: position 9,754,967 of record NC_136550.1, read on the forward strand.
ACGCTCATTGTTATTTTGTTCACCTGGTGCATTGACGCACAGGATCCGCTCATTCCAGCACGCGGGCTTCACCCTCAGCGTCTGATTCTCACCAGTGAACTCCACCTCTGCGTCGCTGCCAGCCGACTCATTTTTCAACAGAATGAACACTTCCGTAGAGCTCTGCCAAAGAGACAGTACAGCGAACTGCAATGCAGTAAATGTTAAGGACTCTTTATGAAAAACAAACACTGGCTGAGTGTCTCACCCTGCATGGAACTCTGGAGGGAACGACCACAATGTTGGATTTGACGCTTGACTGCATTTGTTCCGCCTTTTGCTCTGATCCGAACTGTTGACGTGTCAAGGGGTTGACGTTTGCCGCCGCTAACACACCTACAAAAGATGGGACATTTACTGCAACATCACAGTGATGTCTACTAAATGTGTTCCAGACACCATAAGCTATCCAGGAGTGTTTTTAGCCATGCAAGTAACGTGGTTATAGGGATGGCAATGTTGGCCAAACTGAACTATCTTCCCAATTAAAAGATGCGTTGCCATGAAATTTGACATTTATGATCTGCAGAGGATGAATCCTGTACCGACTTTGGTGATCCTGACGTTTCCTTTGGCCCCACCGCGGGGTTATCGTTATAATATAATCACTTGGCAATTACCTAGCAATCTAGCTCCATTATCGGCTAAATACCTGCAAAACTAATGATATTCCCATCAGCCTCCATTGTACTTTGTGATTAACAGAGCCACTAACATGGCTGTGTAGAATATTTGTCTTGTTACTTACAATCGAACTAGGTTAAATTACACTAAATCGAAAAATCTCTGGTATATATGATTAAAAGTGACATTTTAAATCATGCAAATAGAAATGGGAAAGGTCTCGTAATTTCCAACTCTGTTGATTTAGCTTTTCAGGCCGTGATCATAGAAACCAGTCATGAAGTGCCCTTTATTCACCAGTTTACACTGGAACTTGTCAAACGCCCAGATATCTTTTGCATGTGCTAACAAACAAACAGCATCGTCCTGTATGAATAGGGAAGGTACTCCTGGGTTAAAATATAACCATTTGTGTGATCCTGGCCTGAAGCCCTTCACTGTATCAGTGCAATGAAGTGATGCAGAGTGCACTTGAATTTGCATTGCTCACAAAGAGTATAGTCAGTGTAGCCGAAGAGGAAAGACTATTTGCATCATATGATGCGCACACACCTGTCGAAATACAAGCCCCATCCTCCGCTTTATGATTTTATACAAATATTGCAATTAGGAAAAACAAGGAAGGAGACGGAGGATAATTGACACGGCAGATGAGGACACGCTAGAGACACACACAGAGTCACAAAAGAAGTCTGGTGCCTTAAAAAAACAATGGATGTCAATCTTTAGCACACAATTCACAGGAATGAGAAAAAAAAAGTCAGTAAACAGGTTTCCGAGCTGCTGCTCAGCCATTCTCACAAATAATGAGCATTCTTTCCCCCTCGCATTTAAGGCAGGGGGACGGCGAGGCCATGTGATTTTCTTTTCCTGAAGGAAGGGCATTCTGAAGAGGGTGATTGTGTTCCGGGTTTGCAGACTGGGATGCACGCTTTGACGCATTAAGATATTTCTGGCCACTATTCATTGATTCATATTACTATAAATGATCATTATATTATATATATTCGAGTTTCCGTGATTTTGAAAACTGCAGCATCCGAATTGGAGTGACACTTCTTAGGTTGAGATATATTAACTATAAGCACAAGACATTTTTGTGAGGAAACTGAGGTGGGATTGGATACCTCACTGGCTTCTGAAAGAAGGTCAGGGACTTCCAGGGGTCTTTGATTTCATCCTCAGGTCCCCAGTAAATTATACAAATACTTTGATTTCACTATTAATCAATTCTGCAGAATTCTTTAGAGGTGGAATATTGTGAAAGAGCATGTATTTTGCACTTTGACCTTCCTTTCTGTAGTGCAGCAAATATTAAAATCATATCTAAAGCCAGAATCTTCTCACATGGGGCTCAACAGGTGGTCAGTGATATTTGAGGTTTCACGAAAAAAAACAACTTTTGGTGCAAATTCCCTACCTTTTCCCACAATATCAGTCACAATGGTCAGGTACTCATGAGGATCTTGTTCACTGGAGATCTGCAGGCACTCGTCGCCGTTCAGGGGCACCAGCTCCAGCAGTGGGGTCAGACTCTCCACCCCACACAGCAGCACCACCACATGAGCCGCAGGACTCAACACACGGGCCAGGAAGAAGCGCCGCTTCTGGCACAGACCCTCCAGCATTCCCTTGGAGAGGACCAGGAGCTTGCAGGTGTACTGGACCAGCCTGAGGAAGTCGTCCCGCCGACTGGACACCGCAGCGATGTCATAGCAGCAGATCCCAGCCTCTGAGATTGGACCGGTGAAGACTGAATGCAGATAAGATGCCCATTGCTCTGCCTCCGGCTCATAGATGATTAACAGCTGCTCAGCTACAAGAGAACGTGTTTAAGTATTCTATGGAATCAAACATTCCCCCTACCTTATATACGCATTTAGGCTGCATCAGCTATATCTGTAGTAAAAGAGTCTCCAAATATTTCTGCAACTGACCCAAATAGGGGAAAAATATCTTTGCATTTACTCTGTCTAGCATATTGAAAAGTAACGTACACGTTTGTAGAGGATGCATTGAAATGGCCTAACAGTGATCATAAATCTTACTGTTGATGTTTACATTGTCCAATACAAAAACAACCAACACTTCATTAATGTTTCGAGATATTTTGTGCCAATATTGTTGCTCCGAGCATTGCAAATAGTCATGAATCAGCAAGACTCGTATATTAAAAGCGATGACTGGTTTTCGTTACCCCAGTAAAAATGTAATGAGTGAATAAATAACCAACGCAATGGGACTGCTTACCTGTCCGGCTCATGGCTACAGGTCCGTTTGTCTGCAGGTTCAACTTCACAGTGACATGGAAAACAGCACCGCTGTTATCAGGAAGAGCTCAGATAAGAGGGAGTTTCCTGCTACACCAACATGGACAAAGAAATGAGACCATTTTTTTAAGTCTCTGGAATTTGCTCCATTTGATTTACTACAGCACTAGCTCCATGGCAGCAATTCCAAGTAATTAAGTAATTTAACCAGTAGAATTAAATGTACGTCATCCATGTGTCACGTGGGGGCAAAGAGGCAACAGGGGATGGACCCAAATGCAGATAGACCCGGGGGAACAGAGGGATGATGAAACGGTGACTTTAATAAATAAAAAATGTCCAAAACAAAATTTATAGCGGGGGAGTCCTAAATTGTGTAACTAAAAACCCAACGCAAACAAGAACGGGCAAAACAACTCAAAACAGGATCATGTAATTCAGACATGTGCACAAGCGATATTAGCAGGAACACTGCCGGGAACAAAGCATGAAGCATAGCAGGGAACGTACCAGGAAGCCCTAGCAGACGAACCAACACAGACACAGGGGAACACAGGGCTTAAAGACACTGGGGAGGTGTGTAGGTGATTAGGCACAGGAGGGTTCAGTCACGGGCGGTGGCAGACAATTACAAAGGCGAGAAAACATACAAAGGCAGGAAGTGAAGTGGACACGGGGACACATGAGGTGAGGCAGGGAAATTCAAGATAAAACTGGAAACAAACTAAATCAAAACCAAGATCGTGACACCATGTGATGGAAAAATTGATTATGTGGTTTGGACATTAAATGCCTTGTCATACAAGTTTGTTTTTTTGCTGTCAACATGTAACTGTGGCACAACCAAACCCAATACACAAAATGTGTAGTCGTAAGAAGTCAAGAATTGGGATTTTTTTTTTTTATATATATATCATCATGGAATAAAAACTACACAAACCAACAGTGGAAGTAGTCTAAACTGAAATACAAAAAACAAAAGCACACAAACTAAAGAAAGCCATAACGTTCTATTCAATGAAAGGCCATTAAAAGGACAGAGCACAACTATGAGCAGCAAATAGCAAATAATAAACAGAAAAGGTCGCTGCCAAGCTGACAACTAGGTAATCAGAAAGAGAAAAACTTGAGTCTCCGACCTGACCGGCGTTTAATTAAGTCTACAGAGCCATGGGTGCAAAGCAGAGCACTAGAGCCATGACGCGTGTTAAAATTAATGATCTGGTGTGAATGTCTCCACTACAGGCAGAAATAAAAAGGCAGTGGGATGTTCTGACCTATGCACACACACACACACACAGTCCATCATTGAGAGAAATGTTAAGCTCATGGCTTCATTAATTGCCTTCACCTGCCAAACAACTGACTCATACTACACCAGTGTCTCACTAATAGCAGTTTGCCACCATGTATTCCCTTCGGGCAGCAGTGGGGTAACTGAAATCCACAACTGCTGAGAAAATGAGCAGGTGAGTGCTGAGGTCTCCTTCAGGCAAATCGCCGGTGCCGTGCATAGCTGATGACTCACCAATGAAAGATCGTTCTGTTCCATGCACATCCACACACTTCTAACTCGCTCACATTTTCTGTATGCCTACCATGATCTAACCACAAAGACAGGATCTGTAGTGAGTTCGACTGAGCAGAACACGTCCCCTGTAGCAGACATTAAGGTCAGCTACTTTTGTATGGAAACATGTCGACAAATAAGTAAATGCCAGGTTAACCGTGACCTCAAAGAGATATGTTATTGTCACTGTAAACAAACAAGAAGTGAAGCTGCAGCTCTTATCCTGAGGGTGGCACTGGAGGAAAAGTATTCAAGCATCCAAAATAGAAAGATCAGCATTTCACTAAAGCTATCGGGGTTCATCCTCAGGGAACTATGAAAAGAGCAAACTCCATCGAAGTCTGGCCTTTATTTAGTGTTCCAGATATCTTTCTAATGTTATTGTCGTTGACTAAATGTGGGGCAAAATTAAAATGATGCAGATGAGATTAGTTTTTGAGTGGCCCATAGCCAGTAAATGAAAAAAAGAAAGATGAAAATAAAAATAAATACAACTTTACTCACCATCTCATCATTTTTACAGTTTATCTCAAAACCTTCACTTACCAACTCATAATGTTTGACTTACCTTCTCATAATTTAAACTTTTTATCGAAGGATTTTTTAACTTATTATCTCATAATTTTGACTTTTCAGCTCATAATCTTTCACTCACTATCTTGACTGACTTTTGTCTCGTACTTTGTGGCCTTACTATCTCATACTTTTGTCTGTATACCTTATTAACTTGACTTAGCAAGTCAAGACTATCAACCTTCAAAAAACTGCAGTTGAAAATTAACCAGTGGATTAACACTGGCACATTTATAGAAATGTTGATTAATCTATGTTATCTTTACAAATACAATAAAGACCATGCACAATGTTGTGCTACATCTAATATATTATCTGCCTTTTGTGAACTATTTTTTTTTTATCTGTTCATCAGAGTATTTATTGTGCACAGCCAGCCACAAATGTGTATCATAAGTAATGCATACCAGTTATTCATACCAGACCAGATTGACACAGAAACAGTCCTTTAATAATAAAAGTGAATGGACATGAAGAGTGGCAGCCTCCCGCTCTCCACCAATAGCAGGAGTCGCTGTGAGTCGGGGGGCGGGTCCTGTGGGTTAGCACTTTAGACTGCGCACTGCGCTCATACAACTTGATACAGAGTAACAGTAAATCAGACGGAGCAGCTCCTCCAGCACCAGCAGTGAAATTGTAACCCTGTTGCAAGTATTTTTGGCCGCTGATAGGACCGAGTGAGATCACTGCGGTCTCCTTTTCTCGGATAGACTCGAGAGTTGTTCGGCAAAAGAGCAACGCAGGGACCTTTTTTCTTCTTCTTCTTCTTCTTCTCCCAGTCTCATTTCTGCTATATCTCAATATTATACCACACTGGAAATGTCCGAAAACAAGCCGAATGATGAACCGAAGTTATCTACGACGGACAGGGTGGTGAAATGTAAGTGTATTTTCTTCATGCCACGCTGAAAACGAGACGCTGCCCACGGCTCTGGCTCTCTGACCAGCGGTGGCAGACTTGGAAGAATTCACGGTCGCAGCAGCACCAGCAGCAGCAGCAACAGCAGCAAAAAAATTGTTTGCTGTGCTATGGAGGAAGAAGGGTGTTAGCCGAGCTATGACAGCAGCAGTAAACTAGGAAGTGAGGGCAACTCCAGTGTGCAGACCAGAGCGGCGAATTCTCCCCAGAAATGTTGTCCCATTAGTCTGTACATGCACTGTTTGCATTAGCAGCAGCTGTGCCAGATGCATGACCACTCGCTTCATATACACAGTGCACAGCTTTACAGTATGCATGCAGATATTGCACAACCAGTGCATTCTACCCGAGGGCGATTTTCCCTAATTTTGCATGCACCACCAAGCATAGTCTCACCAAGGCTCTATTTTTCTTCTTCTTCACCATTGCATAATACTACTTGATGTCGCCTGTGTTTTGTGATCTCCCCGTGTTGAGGGTGTCCATCGTGTGCCGTTAGTGTTCATGCCATATGGGGAGGTGCTTCCCTGCCTTCTGTGCATTTTTTACAGGTCTGACATTCCACCTTTGCAGTCTACCATAAGAATGCAATAAAGATCACTATCAAGTCAACCTACCACCTCCTTGGAGCAATGCTGCCTGCCCAGTTTCATGTCAGTTGACATCTTGTGTTGACTTAAAGGCAGCAGCACTCCCCTTAAAATTGCCAATTTCTGTGAGAATATGAGCGCCTAGTGTCGTTGGAAGTGGGATTTCTCTCATTGGAAGACCAACGCCAAAAAAACGCTCCCTTTCTCCCCCTCAGCATCGAGATGACAGAATGTGTTTTATTCGTGGCCGTGCTGGTTGTGCTCCAGCACTAGTTGCGACCATTATCCTCTCCAGCTTCCAGCACATCACAACAGGCGTGTGCACAGTCGGGACGCGTTAAGTCATTTTCTTTTCTTTTTTTTCTTTTTTTTCAAGGGTTCAACCGCTTGAAATGATCGGATCATCGGTGAGCATTACACGTTCAAAGATTTATCTGCTGAGAAAGGATGGAAAGGCGACGCTACAGTGTTCAAAAGACCATGACTGGAGTCATTGACTATATTAAAAGACGAGCCTGAGCTCCCTTAGCAAATATAGTTCCACTTGATTGCTTCCTTTAGGCTGAGCTTTGTGCCATTTAGAAAAAGTTAAGCGAAGTGATGACTGCAACGAGGTCTTTTCGGTACAGAGAGATAACCCGTCGTGTTTTTGGCTACGTTCCCCGCTCAGAAAATGGGGTTGAACGTTAAAAGGGAGTCACGGCATGTCTTGGGTGCTTTTTGTGATGAATATTTCAAGAGATCATCCCCCCCCCCCCCCCCCTACCAGTCTCCACCAACTTGAAGGCTAATGAAAAATAGATACAACAAGTACGGGGCCTTTTTTTTTAAGAGATTTAACACGATCATTGGGGATACTTGGCCTGGTCGCGTTACGCAGATCTGAAGCTCCTTTTCGCTGAGGAGATGCCAACGTATAGCAACGTCTCAACACGGTGTTTTCCCTTCTCTGCTTGGCAAAAGGTCTGCTTTGGTCTTTAATCGGGTTAAAAGCCATTGATTGGTCTTTTTTTTTTGGAGGGGCTGTCAGGGAATCTGAGAGCCCCGGTTTCCTTCGGCTCACTCTTCAACCAGATCGTCGGCAAAGTAATTCCGCTCATTATTCATCCAAGTTTGGAGAAGTCCGTGTTTTGGTAATGCATCAGTATTATGACAACACTGACGCTGGCTGTGTACAAAGCACCTCTCCAAAATAACTGCAGGCTATAGGTGTGAAGTAATTTGTTTTCAGCTGCCTTGGTTTGCCCCGCTACGAGGTGTCAGTCCAACTTATCATAAGTGCTTTGCATCCACCTGTTTTCCAAAACGCATTATCATAATGCTCCTGAGAGCCGCTGCCGCATGCATAGTAATTACTCATCAGAGTTTAATCAACTGAAGCAGAAGAAGTTGCGTAATTTGTGCCGTGTTTTCGTCCCAGACCGGAAGAACCTGAATTATAGGAGCAATCTTTCCACCGTTACGTTTTAATGAGCGCCAATGCTTCCAAGTTAGTCAGTTGTTTGATATTGTTGTTAGTATAGAATTCGTGCTCGTTGGTTCAAGAATCAGAATTTTCCACAACCCAAGTTTATATACTTAAATGAGCAATATATCGATATGGTATGTTTTCTTTTCTTCCTGGTTTTAAATGCTGCATTACAGTATAATGATTTACATTTCTGAACTTACCAGACTGTTCTTTAATTATCAAAAATCCCATCGCGTAAACATTTTATGGAAGCACCAATGGTCAACCCCACAATATCGGCAGAATATCAATATCTGGTCCAAAATATCGTGATATTAGATTTTCTACATATTGCCCAGCCCTTAGAGAACCTGAAACCAAGGAATCTTTTGGCACTTTTACCTTTCAACCCAAATCAACCATCATCACGCACCATTCATTGAACTTTTTTATAATCAACTTCAGCATTTGCAGCGACTACAGTTCTTTTTTTTTTATTTTTTATGCATAATTATTGCTAATTAGCTACGATTTTTGAATGTGGAAACAAAAGTGTGCTCTGCATTTGTGTACCGAATGAAAGTTTGCACCCGAGCGACCCTCGGTTAGATATCAAACAAACAAACCGTTGGTAATATGGTCGTCACGGTGCGAACATTACGACCACCGCGCTCCGAAGCACAACAAGCTCAGTAATGGTGTTTTTCCGTCGCCAGCCCAGAAGCAGGGCCTCCGAGCCCCCGATGGTGGGTCCTTCTCTGCGAGCGGGGATGGATAACATCTGACATTTGACTTTTGAGGAGAGGCCCCCGTGCTCAGACATGCGTGGGCTGGCGAAATGGCGGTGGTGACAGCGGCGCAATGCCAGCCACTGATCCCAGCTGGATAGCCGAGTCATTTATAGAACAGAACATTAAGTAATGCCACATACTTGATCCTTGCCTTACATGTGAACACCTGCATACGGTTCTGCTTAATTTTCATAAGCCGGCATGTGTGCGCCATCATTCTGTTGGGTTTTCTTTCTCACCAGGTACAAGCACGGTGTAATACAGAGGTATTAATTCATCATTTGTCTGGATTTCCCCTCTGGGTGCCGCCATTCTGAGTAATATTTCCTCATTAGCATTCATAAACTTCGCCATTAGCTTTATTTGCATGGCAATAAGTTCGCTGTGGGAAAGTTAAGCGATTTATAATCACTGCTGCGGCTTTTTATTACATTTATTTATTTATTATACTGTGCCAGTCAGTAATTTGAAAAGTTAAAATTTCAGCAGAAAAGGTCCGCAATATTTTGGTCGAGTCAGAAGTTGTTTGACGTTAATCGTGGGCGAATCAAATTATCAGTAACTACATCCTGTTTTCTTTTTTTTTTGCCGCATAAATTATTATTCTGCAAGACCGTCAATTTGAATCCAGAGTGAATAACGACATTCGTGTTGCCGCAGACATCAAGTTGCCTTTATTCCTTTCGGCTTTCCAATTCTCGAGGGTGGTTGCATTGTTTTTTTTGACTGGCTGCCCAAAAAATGTAAGCGTTTATTGTGCAGATTGAAAGACACTGATCGCTGCAGCGAGATAAATATATATATATATTAATTCTATTAGGCTGCCTCTCCTCTAATGGATTGAATTGATTCCCTCTGTGAGAGGTGCCTAAGAATTTGATTCACTCATGGTAGTTGCTCAGCATTTCTTGACTAACGAGAAAGTGTGAATGAGGGAAAAAAGAGGCACCGATCGAACCTCTTTTGTTTAGTGTGATTACGGCAAACACAGTTTAGGATTATTGTTTTAATTTATATTCCAATTCTCAATGTTTTTGTTTTTACCAGAACATCATACGAGCGCTGAAATCGACAGGAAATGTATCCATAACAATTTAGTTTACCGTCAGTAATTTAAAAAGGTTGCAGCACTTTAAAATACTAATACTGCTTATGAATATTACTACTATACCACCATAGCATTGCAGCTTAATACAAAGGATTTAGCCCTCCACACGGCACACACAGGTGAAAGTAATCCGGCTGGCAGCCGCTTCTGTGTTTAAGAAGCAGAGTGGTTAATTAGAGCCTGTGGTTGGACGGTTTGCCTGCGAGCAGGGAGCGCTTGATCTGCTGCACGAGAGCAGGAGCTGAAATAGCAAACTGTCAATAGAATAAATCATGATCACAATTATTATTATTTGTGCAACATGGTTTGCTGATTGGTCCAGCTGTCAGCTGATGTTCTCAGTGTTTTCTCTCCAGGCTTCAACCTTGTCATGAACAAAAGGCCCGAAAGATTTCGGGTGGATGTGCGATGCCGTTGCTCTCTGGTTGGTTTGAAGCTCTTTTTGTAAATAAGGAAAAAGTTAATCGGTTTTATAGTCTTCAGGGATGCCCCCTCCGTGCTTGCTGTCATGTCTCCTTGGCATGTGAAGAAGCCTGGGACCTGGTGGCTGAGGAAGGGGGGGGGGGGGGCGTCCACCTCCTCAGCATCTTTTGACAGCGGTCCACTCAAACAGCTCGACCTGGAAATGTCTCCTACAGCAGAAACTGTGTGACAAGACGATAACCATGAAGCGACCTGAAACCTCTCGTGAATCTGCTCGCCTAGTCTGCTGTCAAGTAGAAGATGATTTTGTGGCTTCTTTCTCTCTTTGATAACCGTGTATTGCGTTTTAGTCGGGGAGACTTGGAACTACCTCTGTTGCGACGTGACGCTCGGATACACCGTGCGCGGTATTCTGAACCTGAGTAAGTGCACCTTTACCGCTCATTAGATTAAAGAGGAATTAGGCTCTGTTGTGGATTTAGGGCACGGCAAAGCGGCGGATTTTGACAGATTATGCTCCATATAGGGGGATAAAGGCGGTTCTGCTCAGAGGTTGTAATCTGACTCCATGCATTAAAGCCGCTGCTCTTGCTAATTCATGTGAACAAATGGATGTTGGGTCTCGATAAAGCAATAGGGGGAGAAAAACTGTTGACCTACCTTTTGGCGTTTTCACTGGACAAGAGTTTCACTGCAGCTTTTTGCCATTGCGGCTCATCACATTTCCCCATACATGCGCTACATTCTCCTCTTCAACCAGCAAAGTGCCATTTCGTTGAGGAGCAAACAAACAAATTATTCCTCTCTCGATTGCTTGCACACACATTTGGCGTCCGTGAGCCATGCATCATGACGTTGCGCTATCGTATTTGGTAAAAAAATCCGCCTCCGTATAAACAAACACTCAGCATTTCCCATTTCATTTCTGGCACACGGGCCTTTTGTCGGCTGCAGCGGCGAACAAAAGCATTTTTTTTTTTGGAACGGGACAGGAGTCGTGTGTCATTAGATCCCTCTCTGGAGCTGGTAACAGAGCAATCAATACAGTGTCTACAACACATGTAACTACATGTTGGGCACCCAGTACAGTGAGCGCGGGGAAGGATGGGCCAAATCCGGAGTAGTCAATCGGCTTTCTCACCTCAAGTCCCAAAGCAGTTGGATTTTGAGGGAGTAGAGTGTACACACACACATGTATACCTACTTACATACATGCATGCACACGGGACACAGCATGGGTCACTTTTAGTTGATTTTAGGATTCAGATGTAGAAAAAAACCCATCTGTCGCGGGACTGTTGCCAAATGCTGTTTAGCAAAAAATTGAGAGCAAATGCCTTGTCAAGGGCTGTGACTCATTAGCGTCACAGAGACTCATTCAATTAACAACTCTGCGGATGTTTATTTTGGTTCAGGAGCGAATTTTTGTGTGTGTGTGTGTGTGTGTGTGCGTGTATAATTTGATTTAGTAAATTACAGTCAGATTTGGTAACTGTTGGCCAAAATCAGCCGAAACAAATGTGTAGTAAAACAAGTGAGGCTGTCGTTTCAGTTTTGCATGGTGAATCGGAACAAGATGGCATAATTACACTTAACAACACTGTTCTGTATGTGATAAAAAGGTGTTTCAGTTCCAAAGACACTGAAGATTGGACTTTATACTTCAAAACACTCAAGCTGAAACTTTTAGACATCAATATCTAAAGGCTTGCTTTCTTTTGAACTGTATTACATAAAGTAAACAAACAACTAATTATACCGTATTCAAAAAAAAATGCCTTATGAAATGATGAGTAGCAGTTAGTAATTAGTTTAAGTGTTTGCAAGTTTACAGTATTTTACCGTTCCTGGCCCATTTATTTCAGGAACAGGAAGGTGTAGGGATCTCTAACTTTATGGATCTCTTGTTTGTCCGCAGTGCTTGTTTGTGAAATATAGTGTCGGTAGTTTCTGAACAATTTCGGCAACACGTTGGTAGGAGTAAAGGTATCGTTGCTGAAGCCACATTGTGTTATTATTTTGTTGCAGCGACATCTGCATTGAATCAACGCATCCGTGTAATGAATGAATCCTTACACCCCTGGCTGTATCATTAGCAGAGAATTGCAGACTGTTTACATTTTAAAAACGCCTGAATATTTATTTAACTCCAGCCCACAGGTATGCACACACACACACACACACACACACAGTCACCTCAAGCCGCATGCTAAATGAGAAACCATTTTGCACCTCAGAATAAAACGCAGGTATTTTTATTTATTGAGGACAAACCTCTTCAGTTTGAACACCCGCGCTGTATTTAGGCCTCGTTTCTCCCGCCGTACTTGTCTCCATTACCAGGAGGAGGTTCCTTGTGGTGACAAAAAAAACAAACAACCAAACCTGTATGCTAAATGGGAGACTTGTCTTCTTTGATCGGGAACAAGCCCTGGCATGCTGCCGTGGGACAGATGCAAACATAGGCGCACGCTCCTGTGTTGTGGCAGCCAACCGGTTTTGTATTTAAATGTGGGTAAAATGAGTAAAGCCGTCTGCGGGCCTGCCTGTAAATGTTAGATTAGCAAGCAGAGAAAAGTCACCGCAGCGGGGGGCGGGGGGCGGGGGGGGGGGGGGGATGTCGTAGCTCTTGTGTGGGCTCGTTGACTCCCCGTGTCGCGGGGAATGACATGGGAAGGGGTGTGCAGTATCTCATGGTAACTGTCAGTGCGAGATTGTCTCTTCTCTGCTGTCTCGTAGGCCTCGCTACTTGTTGACACACACCACACATAAATTAAAGCCGATGTAAATGAAAACCTGTTCCCTATGAAGGAACTGATGATTATGCAGATTTCTTTCCTTTTTCAGTACGTGGGCGTGTGCGTGAGGTGACATGCATGAAACGCAGCAGGCAATATACAACCTGGAACGCTTTATCCGGCATCATGGCCGGACAGGTGAAGTCTAACCTCAGCTATGAGGGAGTTTGTTATGATGACCTTTTTTTTGTGTTACTACACCCAAAACACGGACCGTAGACTCTGGACTCCAGAATTTAGCTTCGAAGCCATTGCACCCATTGGAGCACATCCTGGGAATGACGACCAGTCGGGCCCAAGTCTGGGGGGGGGGGGTTGGTTCTGCTGATCGCTGAAGCATAGAGGCACGGAGAGCAGCATCAGCCAACGTGGCATCAGAGCGGTGCATTCAGACAATTTGCCCTGTGATTTCTGGCTTTCACATGCAGTCTGACATTTTTAACGGCATATTTCAGCACCGGCGGCTTTTGACAATAAACCAGGAGACCCTTCGGAGTGAAGTGCGTGTGGGGGATTTACAGTCAATGTCATGTGGACCGGTTTGCCGGCTGTTTGCTGCTCTATAAAAGAACTCAGCGGAGGGTTGATCCCACTTCCTCGCCGGTTTATTTACCACTTTTCATCATCGTCGTCATTCCAACTGCGCCTTCGAGAAATGAATCCTTTTTGCCGGACAGATTTTTGTCAGACAAGGAGATCATGTTGGGTGTATCCAGTTCCTTTTAGTCATCAGACCAATCAATACTTTTAATCAAGTATTATTGATACACGCCTTAAAGCCTCCAGTAACAGAGGCTGCAAGATTGAGAGCGATAGATCCACTTTTCTGGTTGACTTGTACAATGTGATTGAGTATTTTTAGGATATTTAGACTAAAAGAACTATTCTCAGGTTCTGCATGGACCCTTTTTTATTATTTCTTAGGAAAACCCTAATTACAGATGGCTAAATAAGCCATCATGTGCCACATTGTTTTTCCTCCGTTCATTCACTGCTGATCTGTGGAAAGACAACCTCGGGGGTAACTTTTCCCTTCTTTCAGGTGTTGTTAGCCCAACTAGCTAAAGCACCCAGTGTGTGGACGAGAGAGAAACTCCAGCTATACAAATACAGCTGGAGGTGAGTCCAGGCCCCAAGGTTTATTTACACTCATTCACACGCGTTAATTATAGACCACCTGGCTGAAAATGAACCCCCTTAGTCCATGTGGGGGTGAATTGGGTTGGTGTCTGCTGGTCTTAGTCTACCATAGAAAAAAAAAAAAAAAAAAGAGTCTTTCATTGGATGTCAGCTTGTTCTATAATTGACCTGACAGGATGTTGCATTGTGAGATCGGCACTTGTGTACCTGGACGGTACTTCTTGATGTTGACTAACAATCTTCTGATCTACATATTTATGTATTTATTCCCCCCCCCAATTAAAGTGAATTTTGCATGAATCAAGCAGGGGTTAGGTTTGGCCCAGTTCTGATGATGGCAGGCCGCTCAGTCACTCCCGCCCACGTGGGGAGGAGAGGGAAGAGGACTCACTCCAAACACTCCACAGAGGCCGACTCGAGCCAGAGTCGTGACTGGTGGACCTATATTTGTTACCATGCCCCTTGCTGTTTTGTCTGTTGAATCAGGCCCCAGGGTCAATTAAAAAAACGGACCACCGGGTGACATTTCATTACTGGCGGCGGTTAGACCCCCCCCCCTCAACAACTCCTCCTCTTCTGGGAATAGTCTGCTAGTAATTGCGAAGGGTAAATTCATCTTGGTTAAAGTTAGATTTCATTTACATCGGTTTGTCCTCGACGGACTGTATCTCAGCAACGGCAAAGGCCGGTGACAGACACTGCCCCCCCCCCCCCCCACACACACACCCTGGAAGTAAAGCCGACTCGGAGTTCGCCCCCGCAGTTTTCCGGGGGGCCAAGGGGAGCGCGGTGATGGTGCAAACTGATATCTCATCAGTCTGACGCCCACAGCGGGCCTCTGTTAGCCAGATTGCAGAGAGGTTAGTGTGTCCCAGGGCTCCGATTGATTTTGTGCCTGTCCAAACCACGCCGGGGAGCCATGCATTACAATGACCAATCATTTGAGCTTTAATGGCGTCCCGCTCCCTATCGGACCATTAGGGGGGTGCGGAGGGAGGGCTTCGTGGACTCCGCTCGCATCTCTTCGCTGTCCGGTGGGGCCCTACGAGCTGCAGCGTTTTGCTTTTATTGACCACACGCAGAGAGATCCTGTTTCTCCGTATGGACTGAGCTCGTTAGCTGCCATTGTTGGGCATGTTCATACATTCGCCCGTGTGCTTTCATACGTGTGTGTGTGTGTGTGTGTGTGTGTGTGTGTGTGTGTGTGTGTGTGTGTGTGTGATAACTCGGAAGAATGTCAAACTCAAAGGAAGTAGTAGGAGCCTCCCATTCCACTGATGTTACTTTTTGTTTGTGTGAAGCTTCTGGAAAAAATACTGAATCATGAAACTGTGGGAGACGTGTTGTTTCAACAAGCTAATATTGACTCCGTGTTAACTCCTGAGCCCCAAGATGTGGCCCTATTGTTGGTAATTAATGCCGTTGTCACACCCCAGTCCTGCACACTCATGCGCACTCGCTAGCTGTAATCTTTTTTTTTTTTTTTGGCAGCTTGTCTGTTGCTTCGCTATATCATGCAAGCCTTTAATAGTGGCCCAGCCCCCACAGAAACTGGCGAGGTTGAGGAGTGACACACAAGCTCGCTGGCGCACAGTCACTGCTGTGAGCACCAGTCCATGACACACAGTCTCAAGAAGACTAAAGAGTACAACGTCTTTGACAGCTTTTCTGCCGGGGCCCCGACAGTTACTTACAGTCAGCACTGTCTTGTAAAAATGTGAGACATACTGTACGGAGGCAGATTTTTTATTATTTCTTTTTTTCACAGGCTCAACTGTTTCCTGCCTCTCTGTCATGTATCCCAGTTACCCTCCAACAATGTATTTCTTGTCTTTTTTTTCCCTCTATTTAGTTTTCGCTGCGGTTATGCCATCCCTGCTTTCAGCCAGGACTTCAATGCTTCCTCTCTAGGCCACCGTCTGCCATTCATTTCGGCGTTTTTCTCTTTTTTTTTCGTTCCTCCTTCTGCACACTCGCTTGCTCACGCTGCTGCTCGACTGTGCCAGACCCGCGTTGTAAAGACCAAAACACCCATAATGCTTCGGGCCCGTCTCCCTGTATAGAACGTAATCCGATCCCCCTGGAGGAATGTGGCACGCCTTGGGGACGGCCAAATCGAGGTACAAATCTGCCGGTCAGCCGGCAGATAGTGTATCTCCGACTGATTCTGAAGCCAGCACTTCGACAGCGATTGGCAAGAGTCAAATCAATTTAGCATTCCCCCCCTAAACCAGCCCAAATTCCTTTTTTAAAATTTTATTTTTTATCAATCTCAATCATTTCATGAGAGTGACATTAATAATAATAATACATTTTATTTCTCGAGCGCTTTTCATAATTCTCAAAGACACTTTACATTCAAATCATCATGTAATCTGGCAGACTAGTTTAAAGCTGAATTAAACCGTTGTTGTGTGCCGTCTGTTTTGTAGACGGCAGTTTAAGAAGGCAGGGACTTCTTTTCAGTCCAACAGATGGTATATAGTACAGAGCTATGCGCTCGAGTGGTATCAGCCTGCAGCCCTGCATGGGATGTCTTTTATAAAGCCTATTTGCTTGTTTTTTTTTTAAAGTAAATATAGTGTGCGTTTTAGAATCCGCAAACTGCCAGGATGTGTGTGGCAGCGTGTGTTCTCGTGTCTCTGTTTGTGTTTTAGCGAAGAAAAATTGTTAGATAGCTGTTGTTCCAGGGGTCGTCAGTGGCAGTGGTAGTAATGTGAATCCCTGCATATTAAAGGTTCATCTGCAATTCTCCGGTCACAGTAATATTTGATCCGAGAGTGGACTGACGTAGCATATCACATGATATGGTCAAGCTATGTTTGAGACTGAAAATATGGACCTCAAATACTGATGCACCACATATGGGAAAAACAAAATATTATTTCCACCAAGGTAGATCTCTTCCTGGTTTTTAGGCATGTGTAAATGAGTTGTATTTGAAGTTATCCCCTCTGACATACTTTCATAAGACAGCCTTCCTTTTTTTAATATTATTTAAAGTATCTCCTGATTTAAATGATTTGCTTTTATCAGTGGTATTTGTCGCAGCCATGTTCTCAAATGTATTGTGACGAACTCGTGTCCTGTTCTACAGATGTCTGTTTGAACTCTTGTACTCGAGGAATGTGATTTAAAAAATATTATAATTCGACTAAATTTCCTTCCTTTTTACCTGTAAGTGCTAAGACGGCATTTCTATTGTATGTTGTGAATAGATTTGCTTCATCAACACACCTGCATATTCCAGCTCGTTACAGGCTTTATTATGCACCAACCGACGACTGGTGATTTCTTCTATTTCTATTCAACTGTTGCTCAGTGGGATCTTTGTCTCTTTCAATTAACACTCTGGTTGAACCCTTGTACAGCGTTTTGCTTTCCATGTACAAAACGTGTTTTTTTTATGCAAAACCCTGCATTATACAAAATAACATCTATTTGTAAAGAGGACTTTCTTCGACCTCAAAGCATGAAACAAATGTCTGAATCAAGCTTTTGTGGCAGGGCGATCCCGAACTGAACGGCAGTGTAATAGTGACTCTAGTGTATAATGTTAATAACTGAGAGGCACCAGCTGATGCTGAGCATAGCTCTGCGGAGGAACATGGCATGTAGGAATGTCTTTGAAAGTTTACAGGGAAAAAAAAATCATCTCAGCTACAGTATCTGGTCTGTAAATGTATCGAGATGTGCAGCGAAGGCAATGCAGCAGGCCTTTGACCACAGCAGAGAGGAGTCTGGGAGTCGAGACTCCCTTCAGGCAGTCAAGCTGTCAAGTGGCCCTTTCCGAGTCCTGAACTTACTCGCTGACCGGATCCTCAAGGACACGTGGACCTTGCAGCAGGCCCGCTTGCCCCGAAGGGATCGAGGGCCCGACCTAGGCAGCCTGCTACTGCTTGACCCCCCACTACCCGGCAGGGCCCGGAGTTTTATAGAGGCCCCGGCCCTCACTTACACATCTCGCCCTTTTGATTGGCCGCCGGCTGCAGAGACGGCTTTTGAATGTGATGCTTTAACTGCCTTTTAATCTCGCGGCTCCTAGTAAAGCCTGCACAGATGGTGCCTTCAGCGTAATACTCCGCTAGTGAATTTTGAAAGTGCTTTCCCTGCAGTTATAGAGGTCAGGCTGGCAGCAGAGAAGGATGATTTACTTTACAGTCACTTTAAACCCAGAAGGGTTGCATAATAGCAGCTACTTCAGGGGCTCCGTCACAGCTTCTCCTGATATATAGAGCTCCTCAAGGGGGCTGGGAATGGCGAGACAAGGTGTGTGCGTGTGTGTGTGTGGGGGGGGGGGGGGGGGGTTTGTGTGGAATTATATCCCTTGCTGACTCAGAATTCCTTTGGTCTTTTAGGGCAGTAATTCCTTTGTTTCCCTCCCTCCTATGTCGTTTTTTGATTTTTCTTTCTTGGCAGTCAGGTGCCCCTGCTGGCAGGAGAACCCACCACACCCGCACAGTCATGGCCTAGATTCAGAGATGGGCTTGAGAGTTGGGCGTGGGCATTAGGGGGGGAGGGAGGGAGAAGGAAGCGATCACGAAGGAAGGGGGCTCTTAGTGGGCCTTGTTGTCTTGGCAAGAGGTGGGAGGAGGTGGCTGGCTGCGCCATCCCATTGCCTCACCACCTGTTCATCAGCAAAACCACAGTCAGCCTGCCAGAAATGAAAACTCAACCATGGATCTCTTGGACACAAGCATTTGATGCCACAAAGAGGCTTGTTACAATAGTGGATGTCTTTATTATAATTGAATCCCAATCCCCGAGTACCCTTTAAAATCCTGTATTTTTGCTTTATTTATGTATAGTTATTGGATCTGTGCTTGCCTTTCCTGACCCTCCCTTGTCCCTTGGACACATCGTGGAGGAATGCCGTTTCACATATGTGACGGGGCTATTCTCGTACGGTTGGTACGGGTTTGTCCCAGTTCACAGGTCGTTGCGATAGTGGCAGGGAGGTATTCCCTTCCAAGTCGAGCAGGTAAACCCCCCCCCCCGCCAGCTGAGAGGAGTGCCCGAGGTGAGTTAATTAATGATGAGGAACGTTATCTACAGTTCAGGCCGTGTTTTTTATTTGGGTCGGCCTCCAGCCTCGTATGCTCCGTTTACCAAGTGTGGCTGCAAATATAGACTGGCCTCATCCCCTCTGTATGCGTCTAGTAATTGCATTCTAGAAATGCCAACATCTCGGCTGCCAACGAGCCCTCCTTGGGAGGTGTGATCACGCCTGTTGAGGCATATTATCTCAGAGGCAAGCTGAGAATGAGTACAGAAAACACTGAAGTCGCTCGGAGTTTCTGCAACGTGGCCACATTTCTCTATTCATTTGCATGCCACATTGTTGTATTCGATAATATAGGATTGAATCCGATTGCGTCGGGAGTCCCGTAGTTATCGTCAGTCTAGATTTTTTTTAATTTTTTTTATTGGTGAGTTTTAGATGTGGTCGTACAACTTGAGTCAGTACCTGACCTCCCACAGGTGCCGGCCAGATATTGAAAAATGTTCAAGGCATCGTATGCGGATGCCACCCCGGAGTTTTTTTTTTTTTGTACTCCACGAAACGAGACATGAGACGTCTCGATGCTTGCGGCAAATGTGTTCTGCCAGCTGAAATTCCTTTTCAGTGTTCTCTCCAGAGGGTGTACATGTGTCGCTTGAAATATTTAAAAGGGGCTGGAAAAGAAGAAGCTTCAATATGGCTATTTACAGTCGACCGTAGCAGGCAGTGAAAAGGATGAAGACATAAAAAAACATATCCCAGTAATTCACTTACTATGCTTACAATTTTATGATTAACCAATATTTTAAAGCACTTATGCAAAAGTTGCTCAAAAGTGTGGCAGCAATATATTTTTACCTCTCTCTCATGGCATCATGATATTGAGTTTCAGATGTTTAACTTGGCGGTGAAGCTTTTGATGTCAAATCTTTTTGGTTTTGGGATAACCACCGCAAACCCTTAGCTGAGCTGCACACGGCGGATCTGTATCGCGTCCAGTAACTCGTCTGCATGTCACTACACACTCCTAGAAACAAGCAACCAACAAGAGCGCTTTGTAAAGTGGCTGCCGGGGCTCTGGAGAAGCTTTTTTCAGGGTTAGCGGGGGACGTATGTTCTCGATAGACCCGTGTCGTCGGGTTGACGATGGAGAGCGGCGAAGGACTCTCACAAAGGTGGTTCTGTGCACATGTAGGGCCAGGGTTTTTTTTGGTCCCGACTGGATTCCGCACACACCCACCAATCCCTTCTTAGCCGCCTGACCTTTCTCTTTACTGTCTGAGGAAAAGCTTGAAATTGTAGACACTTGATAGCGCGGACCTTATGGGAGGCCTGATTTACTTTCATTTGCTCTATGAATGGCAAGTTAGAGTTGTGATCGGTTGTCATATTTGCGATATGAGAATATTGGATTTTTGCCTCTTGTGTGTTTTTTCATTGGCAGAGAAAGAAAATCCTGATTTCACTCTGTGCAATTCAACAGGGAACAAAACTAAAGCCGACAGCCATTTGACCCAGTGAGCATAAGTTCTGCACATTTCTTTGCATCGGTGTGAGCTCACGGCCTTTGCTTGAACGGCAGCAGTGAAGGATAAACCAGACTAAATAGGTGAAATCACTGGTCCGAACAGCCAGCCATCTATCTTTCTCTCGCAATGTCTGCCGTAAGATAATGATCACGCTAACACAGTGTGACTGCAAAAGCTATCGCGTGGCTTATAGTTGACTGTCTGCTTGTTGTGTCAGGGGCCCTAAGTGAGGCAATTAGCATGTTGCGTTTATGCCGCGTTTGTCGCGGTAGCAGCCTTTTTTTTTAAGCGCAGTACATAACGCTGGGGACGATGCGGATAAGTGTGGCTGTGAAACTGTCTGGCTGTTATGTGCCACAGGTTCCGTTTGTGGGAATAGCTTGCACACCGCCGAACATGCACCCAAAGCACCCCGTCTTCCAGATCCTTTCAGCCTCCTCCATTGTTCCGTCTCCGCTATGCTCCAAAGCTGATTACAGCGCCTTCCTTAATGAAAGCTAATCCTGTGTCACGGCATTGTGGAGGAAGTGGAGGGAGGGGGGGGGGGGGGGGGGGGGGGGGGGGGCAAAGCTAGCAGGGAATGTCTTCTTCAGGGCCTGTCAGAGGAAATGCCAGAGAGTGTTAACGTCTCCGCAAACATGGAAATCTACAGTGTTTTACATTGAGATTGAGCGTTCCTTTTTTTTGCCCTCGTCTGTTGGCCCTTAACACCTTACACACAGCACAGACCCAACTTCTATAGGGGCCTGCAAGATCTTAACCGTGTTCAGTCCAGCCGTTCTTCAGAGCTTCTTAGATGGAATTGACACATCTGATACCTCACTGGTGGATTTATTCGCGTAGTTCGTCATCCTGAGCTAGAGTTTTGTGTGGCAGCTTTTAAGGATACATTAATCCAACTTTCTTTCCCAATATCAATGTCGATACCTCAACTCGGGGCATCTGTCAATACCAGGTATACCTAGCTGATACTACTACTCTCTTTTTTTTCCCCAAATATGACATTTGTGCAACAAAATAAATCATTTTAATGTAAGGTAAGAAGGCCGGTATCAACACCAACACATATCTGAACATGGCTTTTGATTATGTAAATTCAAAACGCACTGAGGCAGAAAGAATCACTGAGGCAATATGATAACACGCTCCAAAATGTCCATAGTTTTTCTACATTTTCCCATACTTACCAGTTGAATCTTACAGGGCCTTGATCGGTTAAAAAGTCGACTCGGTAGATTCCATCCAAGGAGTGTAAGAGCTGTTGTACTTTAATACTGCCCCCTTTATTGTGTGGAGAATAAATTATAGGTCCTTACTGGTGTTGATGTTTTAAAATGGCTTTCTCGACAGTGGACTGACTTGACTGCCCGTCGTACATTTCTGGAGCGTAGAAATTGTGTGTAAATGGTTAATCTGTTGGGACATCCCATCAGTAGGCGGGTGGATTGTTTTTTTGAGAGATTGACTGGTGCCCTTTCCCCAGCACACTTTAAAAAAAAAAAAAAATGTTTTCATCTTGACCATTTGATGCATTTGTATTTCACTGACTGATCTTTTTCCCTCTCCCTGACTCATGCACCACCCCCCACTCCGGCTCCGAATCACTGTAGTCATTTGCCCGCCGCGATCCAGGTCCCTGCCGACCTTTCACTGTGTCATCGATCGGCTGCTACATCGATGGCTCGCCACATGCCCCACCACCCCCAGAAAACCAGTGCAGGGACATCCCTTTAGAAAAAGGCCCGTCCACCCCTCCCCCACCACCACCACCACAGCATCCGCCGCCTACTCCCATCCATCCATCCATCCATCCATCCATCCCTCCGTTCACCCACGCCAAGCCTCCCACGCTTCAGCCCCTAACCTCACTAATTAATCAGGGACTTAGTCAGAGTGCTGTCTGAGCAGCGGTGCATTTTGATCACCTGCTGCTGCTTACTGCTTCCTACATCTCTCATCTAAAATCTGTTGAGCCAGCAGCGGGATTAACGCTTGCTTGTCACTCACTCTCGCATCGCGTCTCTAAACCGGTGTCTAAAACTCTGCTGCGGGCTCTTCTCTGTCAGAGCTCGGATGGTCTTTGATAACCCTGACTGCCATGTTCAGAGTGGATGCAGGTCTTGGGTGTATATATATATATATATATATATATATATATATATAGCGTTGGTTTGTTTCGTGTACAACCATGTCTATCTCAATAATGAGGATCCCCAGATACCCGTCATTGATGTGGTGCCTCTGTGGAGACGGACACGCATGTTATTGCAGCGAACAGCTGTGGTGTCAGATGCACCATCACACTCCTTTTTTTGTTCACCGCATTCTGCTCGAGTCTAATCTATTAAGCATGTAACAGCGGAATATTCACAATAAGGCTCCCCCGCTCGCATTTCCAAGCCTTGGATGATCACGTCGGTGCAGAATCCAACATGCTGCCGGCTATTCATTTTTTAAGCCAATATTTTGATGGATGAAAGATTAAGACTGAGACTCTACAGCGCTGTTTCCCTGGCAACCCCCCTTTTTTACTCACTTGTATCTAATATCTCTCCTGTTTGTTGATGCGATGTAAAAGCTGATACCGCTGCAGCGGATGACGGTCAGCAACTCTTTCAAGTACAGTAATGGTCCGCCGGCAGCGTTAAATGAAAGCAATGCTCGTTAGAGCTGCAATTAGTCGTACTGTACGCAGGGTGTTGCCTAAAGTCGTGAAAATGAGCCGTTAGAGAAGTTTTATATACAGTATGTTTGCAAATCTTGCAATGTGTACATGCCATGCACAAACAAATATTTGTCGTGTTTCTTATTTGTGAAATAATCTAGGGGAATGTGATTTTGAATATCATTAGAAGTTTCAGCGGTAAACTGTAGATAATGTGCGCATGAGATTTGTGAACATGAATTTACGGATCAACAATATAATGTCAAAAAAAACGGAAATATATTTCCTTAAAATCTGAATAATACTATTTAACCCGATTGGCCTATGCATACCGTTTATTTTACACAGCGGCGGCATTTGTGCTCCATGTAACCAAAGCGGACAAGCAGTGCTGAAACACCATCCAAAGGAGCTCCACGGCCGTACAAGCAGAGTGCTCCATGAATTTGAGGGAATTAATCGAGTAATCTGAAGGCTCAATTTTGTAATTTTAGGCCATGAATTAATAATTACAGGAGGCAAATGAAATAGTGCAAGATTGAATTATTAATCCGAGGGAACGATTGATAATTTTATGTGCACACTTGATTAATACCTGCTGGTCTCTGTAGCATTACATCTCTGATACGAGCCCCCCTGAGTCTTTGTTGACTGTTCTGCTCAGTCCCCCCTTTTATTTCCTCTTGACGCTGCCGTGGGTTCTCTTCCCTTCCTTTTTTATTCCTTTTTTTCCCTCTCCTTCTGTCTCTCCATCCCTGGGAAAGATGAGCGCCATTGGCTCTGCTCTCCTTTCCTGCCTCAACCACAGACGTAACAAGTCCAACCCCGCACCGCACACAGAGGTATTCGGCAGACTCAAAAGCACTGAGCTTCAAAGCTGCGCTCTGCTAAGCGTTCCGCTCAGGGCCGGCTTCTATCCCTACTAATGCATGGTAAAGAGGTCTGCGCCAATTCATAGCTGACCTTTTTTCTCCGTTAGCCCTAATTCCTGCCGGCCTTTCTAAATCTCTGCTCTGTCGCCGGTGGCCAGATGGGAGGCTTATATGTTTTATAGTTTGACTTAAATTTTCAATACGTCTTCATATAACATAATGTATCTTTGCTGTACTGAGTCACATTGCAAATACTCTGGTGTTTGGACTCTGCATCGGCGCGGTGATGGAATCCGGTCTGTTTCATGCAGACAGCTGCTCATCCAGTTGAGGATAAATATTAAAAAGGGTACCTGAAAGACTGAATTTCATTGTCGTCTTAAAGTGCAATCCTCTTTCTATCCATTAAGGCACACAATATTGCTTTTCTGAATCCTAGTAACTGTGTAGAATAATGTAGTTTTATTCACAGCAGTAGAAGCAGGTTGTTTTTGTTAGAATAAGCTATCAGTCGTTATGATTTATTCGCTCCGCCATTTCTACTGTGGACTGTGGGTGTCATTCTGCAACTGGAATTTATATTGTGTTAATTGCGTTGAAGGAATGCATTATTTCTCGGGACTTATGAATTATTGATTGACCGTGCTTTTCTGGAGAGTTGTAGAAAAACGCGAGGTGCCGTTTTCAGAAGCTGACATCTCGCCGTCACGCTGGTCGCTCCGGTTTGTGACGGAGACCATATTGCAAATAATTGATCACCTTGCGACTATAATGCGTTATATGGTTCAGCTACTGCAGGTTCTTTGTATCCCCGTCTTTTGCATTATGCATGTTAGATAATCAGCTTCTGAATGGACTCTGTGGTGGTGTAATAATAATTAAAGCTGCAAGCAGCGATGTACGGGCCCTCGCATCCTCCCGCACGTCGGAGGTACTGGCAGAATGCCGGCAGAAGCGGCCATAAACATCTGCGACCATCAGACAGCGAGCCCACAAGTTAGACGTATTTTTAATGATTGGACTGTGTGACACTGGAAATTATGGAGTGCAAATATTTCACCAGTTCCTGTATCCACTATGTGGCGCTAGAGAACACGCGCAAACATGCATTATGTTGCTCTATATCAAATATAGACCACATCATGTATATCCAATTCAGTGTCACATAACGCTGTCTTCCTGTTGTCAGTAGGTGGCACTATGACTTTAAGTGGAAATTGGCTCATAGACATCCTCAGGCCATGACTATTATCAAGTATGGCAAGTTTGGGACAGATTTGAGCAATTCCAGTGGAGTTACATCAGCTTGTTTAACGGCGAATCACTTAAAATGGCCGCCATGCCACGGCTACGCCATTCCAGCAAACGTAAAACTTTTAGTAACTTTTAATTGCAACAGTCTTTAGATTATACTGACCAAATTTGAAGTGGATCTGACAAAGTCCCTAGGAGGAGTTTGTTAAAGTATAGCGACTAGAAAGCATGGGGAAATTCACACAAAAATCAAAATGGCCGACTTTCCGTTAATTTTAGAGCATGGTCCCAAGACACTTTTTTTTAAGTCTTCATATGATACACGTGGCTACCAAATTGCATACATGTAGGTCAAACGTAGCGCTGGGGCTGCATTTTTGAATATTTGTAGGGGGCGCTATCGAGGCAATTTGAAAGGGTCAAGCCAAAAAGCCATATGAAATATTTATTTCCATCACCTATGACACCTGTGCAAAGTTCCAAGGCTTGTTGAGCATCCTAAGCCACAGAAAAATAAGCTTCATTTTTCATGGCAAATGACATGTTGCCACGGCAACAGCGTTTAACGACAACACACAATATTCATGATGAAGCATCATCATTGTCTTACAAATTACCTTACCATATTTGAGAGCGGTTTGGGCAACTTCCTAGTCGAAGTACATCAAAGTATAAAACTTGTCATTTTCTTGTGCCAGTAGGTGGCGCTATGACTTTGTAAAAATGTTGGCATGGAAATGTGTTCAGGCTTGGACCAGCATCATGCAAAACAAGTTTGGGGCAGATTGAATAAAGTACCTTGTAGTTACAACAACTTCCTCTTTCATGGCGAACGGCACGAAATGTGCCTGACATGGGCGCCACATAAAACAAAGGTCGTTCAATGTCAGTACACCATTTCAGTAACTTTTCATCATGAATGTCTTTAGATCATCTTGACCAAATTTGAAGTTGATTGTATAAATTCTGTGGGAGGAGTTCGTTAAAGTACAATGCCTGAAAACAATGAAAAATGCCTCAAAATGCAAAGAAATGGGAGTATTACTGCATCGCCCCCTAGAGGTTGTATGGAATAAAAATTTGAGGGTATGTTACAGGACACAATGTGAACATATGCTACAGATTTCGTGGTGATAAGCCACATGGTTTTGAAGTTATATATATTGCTGTAGAAGGCCAATTCCTCATGAAATTCATTGGTCCATATATTCTTAATGCAATAAGATATCAACAAACTTTTCATAACTGTTGATGATAGATATCCAATAATGATTCACAGCAAGTTTGGTACCAATCAGACACGGGGTCTAGGAGAAGTGATTTTTTTTTTTTTTTTACAAAATTCAAAATGGCGGAAGATTTTGGTAGGCGGAGCTTAGGGTCCCAAGAGGATTTTTTGTAGAACTCATTCAGTTGCTCATGTCTGTAAAATCTTAAGTAATTTGGACATACGGGCTGTCGGGGCTTGCCTTTCCAACTTCTAGGGGGCGCTAGCGAGTCATTTTGTCATGCTCGAGCATTGGACCCATAAAATATCAAAATTTCCCGCAGTCCTGATATGCTCGCCAAATATGGGGAGGTTGGGGACATGTCAGATACCCTTAAACGCATTTTCATCATAGGGAAGAATAATAATAATAATTAAAGCTGCAAGCAGCATTGACCGGGCCCTCGCACATTCACGCACGTCGAGGGTACTGGCAGGACTCTGGAGGACGCTGCCGTGCGTTTCTGTGACCATCAAACACTGCGTGCATGAGTTAGCTGATATTTCCTGCGTCGACCAGCAGCGTAACAAGATCGCGTTGACAGGTGTTAAGCCTCAAATGTGTTGAGGGTACCTCCAATACAATCATAAATGAAAGCCTGTTAAGATCATCAAGAAAATGAATGTGCGTGAATGCGCTTCAGGGTTAGTAACATAACAGACTGTCAGTTTACTGGGATGGGGTTCAACTCCCTGCAGTGTCCTGCTGATTGGATTTGGACTTAGATGAAAGTTAACAAAACAGTAGAATCATGTGCTATTACATGAACACATTAATTTAACACTGTTTTCATTTTAAGCTCTTCTGCAACATAAGATTGTAGTCTGAAGCATTCACTCTGACATTTAACCTGATTCTCAAGTAGAAGCTCTGGACAGATCATTTATACTAATGTCGACTGACATGGTTTGAAAACCCACTGTTATCTAACTTTTGCTCTCCAAGCATCTTAGTTTGCACATATTTAGATCAGAGAAGTCTTTTTCTCATGGTGTGCCCACAAACCCTTTTAATAAGTTCAGTGTTTGGGCCGCTGTAGTTATAGAATCCAGCTTACGTCCGTGCTTATCAGTAGGGGGCGCTATGACTATGAGTTAATATTGAAATGCAGAAGTCCTAGAGTCATGACAGTCATCAAGCATGTCAAGTTTGGGACAGTTTTGACAAAGTACAGTCCAGTTACAACAGCTTGATGGATAATGGTGAACCATGTAAAATGGCTGCCACACCAAATCCACGTCGTTTGATGAAACCTAAAGGTTTTAGTAACTTTTAATCACTAAGGTCTTGAGATAGTTCTGACCAAATTCTAAGTTGATCTGATTAATTCCCTAGGAGGAGTTCGTTAAAGTAGAGCGCCTGGAAATTGCACAAACGACACTATAAATTCATACAAAATTCAAAATGGCTGACTTCTGGTTGGGTTTAGAGCTTAGACCCCTAAGACCTTTTTTTAAGTCTATATGTGATACACCTACTTCCCAAATTTTATACATCTAGGTGAGACGTACTGCGAGGGCTGCATCGGCGAAATATTGTAGGGGGCGCTATTGAGCCGACTTGCCACTCTGACACATTAAAGTCACATCAGATAACTACATTCATGATTTTAAATGTGTTTGACAAGTTTTGTTATGTTTTGATCATTTTTAGCCCCTCAAAAACACCTTCATTTTTCATGGCGAAGAATGCGTTGCCACGGCAACAGCTTTTCACGAAACAACAAGTTTTGAGTAACTTTTCATCACAAAGGTCTTTAGATTGTACTGACCAATTTTGAAGTTGATTCGATTATTTCCCTAGGAGGAGTTCGTTAAAGTGCAGCGCCTGGAAATGACAAAAACGACACTAGAAATTCAAAATAAATTCGAAATGGGTGACTTCCGGTTGGGTTTAGAGCATGGTCCCAAGAGACTTTTATTTAAGTCCACATGTTATACATGTGCCCACCAAATTTTGTAAGTCTATGTGAAACGTAGTGCGAGGGCTGCTTCGTCGAAATGTTGTAGGGGGCGCTATTGAGCCGATTTGCCACTCTGAATGAATAAAATCATATTATATAACTACATTTTGGGCTTGTAATCTGCGTGCCGAGTTTGCTTATGTTTCGAGCTTTTTAAGCCTCTCAAAACGACCTTCGTTTTTCACGGCGAAGACTGCGTCGCCACGGCAACGGCGTTTGACGAAACATCAAAAGCTTCATGAACTGGCATTATGAACTTCTTACATTTGTGTGGAAGTAGTTTGATGTTGATCTGATTTACCTACTAAGAGAAACAAGGCAAAGTATAAAGTCTTTAACTTACTGTTACCAGTAGGTGGCGCTATGACTATGATTAAAAATTGGCCTGCAGATGTCTTCAGGCCTGGAGTCTAATCAAACATGTGAAATCTGGTAAAGATCTGATGATGTGGAGTCGAGTTACATCAGTTTATTCGTTCATGGCGAAGGATCGAAATTCGCCGAGCCGCTACGTCGCCGCCCTTCGACAACTTCTTACAATCTTCACAATGAAGCATGATCAAGGTCTTAAGGCTTTCCTGGCAACATTTGAGAGGAATCTGATTAATCTGTGAGGAGCAGGATGTCAAAGTACAAAACGTACAACTTCCAGTTGCCAATAGGTGGCGCTCTTACTATGATTCAAAATTTTCATATAGATGTGTTCTGAGTCAGGATGATATGACATATGAGAGATTTGGAGCAGATTAGACAATGTACGGCCGAGTTACAACAACTTCCTTTTTCATGGCGAATGGTGTTTTTTTGACGCCACGCCACGGATACATAGTACGATAACTTTTTGATCTTTGAGTATCATTTCACTGCCAAGGTCTCAAGAGCATACTGACCAAGTCTGAAGTCGATCGGGTTCAATCTCTAGGAGGAGTTTGTTAAAGTATGATGCCTTGAAACGGTCCAAAAACGTCATACACTTCAAAATGGCCGACTTCCTGTTTGGTTTAGTGAAAAATTCCAAGAGGATTTTTTGTACGCCCCATCACGTTCCACATACCTACCAAATTTCATACAGCTCGGTGAAACCCAATGTTGGGGCTACTCAATAGGGGGCGCTAGCGAGCCAATATTTCATAACGCAGCTGGACACCCCAATCAGACTGCAATTTTCACAAATTCTGGCTTGCGTGCCAAATCTCGAAAACATTCCAGTATCCCAAGCACCTCCTTTTTACGAGGAAACCTGAAAAATAAGAAGAATAATAATAATTAAAGCTGCAAGCAGCATTGACCGGGCCCTCGCACATTCACGCACGTCGAGGGTACTGGCAGGACTCTGGAGGACGCTGCCGTGCGTTTCTGTGACCATCAAACACTGCGTGCATGAGTTAGATGATATTTCCTGCGTCGACCAGCAGCGTAGCAAGATTGCGTTGACAGGTCTTAAGCCTCAAATGTGTTGAGGGTACCTCCAATACAATCATAAATGAAAGCCTGTTAAGATCATCAAGAAAATGAATGTGTGTGAATGCGCTTCAGGGTTAGTAACATAACAGACTGTCAGTTTACTGGGATGGGGTTCAACTCCCTGCAGTGTCCTGATTTTATTTGGACTTACATGAAAGTTAAGAAAACAGTAGTATCATTTGCTTTTACTTGAACACTTTAATTTAACACCGTTTTCTTTTTAAGCTCTTCTGTAACTTTAGACTGTTTTGTGAAGCATTCATTGTGACATTTAACCTGATTCTCAGGTAGACGCTCTGGACAGATCATTTATACTAATGCCTACTGACATGGTTTGAGAATCCACTGTTTAACTTTTGCTCTCCAGGCATCTTAGTTTGATCATATTTAGATCAGAGAAGTCTTTTTCTCATGGTGTGCCCACAAACCCTTTTAATAAGTTCAGTGTTTGGGCCGCTGTAATTATAGAATCCTGCTTACGTCCGTGCTTATCAGTAGGTGGCGCTATGACTATGAGTTAATATTGGCATGCAGAAGTCCTAAAGTCATGACCGTCAACAAGCATGTCAAGTTTGGGACAGTTTTGACAAAGTACAGTTGAGTTACAACAGCTTGATGGATGATGGTGAACCATGTAAAATGGCTGCCACACCAAATCCACGTCGTTTGATGAAACCTAAAGCTTTTAGTAACTTTTAATCACTAAGGTCTTGAGATTGTTCCGACCAAATTCTAAGTTGATCTGATTAATTCCCTAGGAGGAGTTTGTTAAAGTAGAGCGCCTGGAAATTGCACAAACGACGCTATAAATTCATACAAAATTCAAAATGGCTGACTTCTGGTTGGGTTTAGAGCTTAGACCCCTAAGACCTTTTTTTAAGTCTGTATGTGATACACCTGCTTCCCAATTTGTATACATCTAGGTGAGACGTACTGCGAGGGCTGCATCGTCGAAGTTTTGTAGGGGGCGCTATCGAGCCGACTTGCCTCTCTGAAGCATTTAAATCACATCAGATAACTACATCCACGGTTTTAAATGTGTGTGACGAGTTTCGTTATGTTTTGAGCATTTTTGGCCCCTCAAAAACACCTTCATTTTTCATGGCGAAGAATGCGTCGCCACGGCAACAGCTTTTCACGAAACAACAAGCTTTGAGTAACTTTTCATCACAAAGGTCTTTAGATTGTACTGACCAATTTTAAAGTTGATTCGATTATTTCCCTAGGAGGAGTTCGTTAAAGTGCAGCGCCTGGAAATGACAAAAACGACACTAGAAATTCAAAATAAATTCAAAATGGGTGACTTCCGGTTGGGTTTAGAGCATGGTCCCAAGAGACTTTTATTTAAGTCCACATGTGATACATGTGCCCACCAAATTTTGTAAATCTATGTGAAACGTAGTGCGAGGGCTGCTTCGGCGAAATGTTGTAGGGGGCGCTATTGAGCCGATTTGCCACTCTGAACGAATAAAAGCATATTATATAACTACATTTTGGGATTGTAATCTGCGTACAGAGCTTGCTTATGTTTCGAGCTTTTTTAGCCTCTCAAAATGAGCTTCGTTTTTCACGGCGAAGACTGCGTTGCCACGGCAACGGCGTTTGACGAAACATCAAAAGCTTCATGAACTGGCATTATGAACTTCTTATATTTGTGTGGAAGTAGTTTGATGTTGATCTGATTTACCTACTAAGAGAAACAAGGCAAAGTATAAAGACTTTAACTTACTGTTACCAGTAGGTGGCGCTATGACTATGATTAAAAATTGGGCTGCAGATGTCTTCAGGCCTGGAGTCTAATCAAACATGTGAAACCTGGTAAAGATCTGATGATGTGGAGTCAAGTTACATCAGTTTATTCGTTCATGGCGAAGGATCGAAATTCGCCGAGCCGCCACGTCGCCGCCCTTCGACAACTTCTTACAATCTTCACAATGAAGCATGATCAAGGTCTTAAGGCTTTCCTGGCAACATTTGAGAGGGATCTGATTAATCTGTGAGGAGCAGGATGTCAAAGTACAAAACGTACAACTTCCAGTTGCCAATAGGTGGCGCTCTTACTATGATTCTAAATTTTCATATAGATGTGCTCTGAGTCAGGATGATATGACATATGAGAGATTTGGAGCAGATTAGACAATGTACGGCCGAGTTACAACAACTTCCTTTTTCATGGCGAATGGTGTTTTTTTAACGCTACGCCACGGATACATAGTACGATAACTTTTTGATCTTTGAGTAACATTTCACTGCCAAGGTCTCAAGAGCATACTGACCAAGTCTGAAGTCGATCGGGTTCAATCTCTAGGAGGAGTTCGTTAAAGTATGATGCCTTGAAACGGTCCAAAAACGTCATACACTTCAAAATGGCCGACTTCCTGTTTGGTTTAGTGAAAAATTCCAAGAGGATTTTTTGTACGCCCCATCACGTTCCACATACCTACCAAATTTCATACAGCTCGGTGAAACCCAATGTTGGGGCTACTCAATAGGGGGCGCTAGCGAGCCAATATTTCATTACGCAGCTGGACACCCCAATCAGACTGCAATTTTCACAAATTCTGGCTTGCGTGCAAAATTTCACAATGTTGCCAGAATCCCAAGCACCTCCTTTTTGCGACAAAAGAGTAAAAATAATAATAATAATAATAATAATAAACATTAAAGCTGCAAGCAGCATTGACCGGGCCCTCGCACATTCACGCACGTCGAGGGTACTGGCAGGACTCTGGAGGACGCTGCCGTGCGTTTCTTTGACCATCAAACACTCCGTGCATGAGTTAGATGATATTTCCTGCGTCGACCAGCAGCGTAACAAGATCGCGTTGACAGGTCTTAAGCCTCAAATGTGTTGAGGGTACCTCCGATACAATCATAAATGAAAGCCTGTTAAGATCATCAAGAAAATGAATGTGCGTGAATGCGCTTCAGGGTTAGTAACATAACAGACAGTCAGTTTACTGGGATGGGGTTCAACTCCCTGCAGTGTCCTGATTTTATTTGGACTTACATGAAAGTTAAGAAAACAGTAGTATCATTTGCTTTTACTTGAACACTTTAATTTAACACCGTTTTCTTTTTAAGCTCTTCTGTAACTTTAGACTGTTTTGTGAAGCATTCATTGTGACATTTAACCTGATTCTCGTGTAGAAGCTCTGGACAGATCATTTATACTAATGTCGACTGACATGGTTTGGAAAACCTACTGTTATCTAACTTTTGCTCTCCAAGCATCTTAGCTTGCACATATTTAGATCAGAGAAGTCTTTTTCTCATGGTGTGCCCACAAACCCTTTTAATAAGTTCAGTGTTTGGGCCGCTGTAGTTATAGAATCCTGCTTACGTCCGTGCTTATCAGTAGGTGGCGCTATGACTATGAGTTAATATTGGCATGCAGAAGTCCTAAAGTCATGACAGTCAACAACCATGTCAAGTTTGGGACAGTTTTGACAAAGTACAGTAGAGTTACAACAGCTTGATGGATGATGGTGAACCATGTAAAATGGCTGCCACACCAAATCCACGTCGTTTGATGACACCTAAAGCTTTTAGTAACTTTCAATCACGAAGGTCTTGAGATTGTTCTGACCAAATTCTAAGTTGATCTGATTAATTCCCTAGGAGGAGTTCGTTAAAGTAGAGCGCCTGGAAATTTCACAAACGACACTATAAATTCATACAAAATTCAAAATGGCTGACTTCTGGTTGGGTTTAGAGCTTAGAGCCCTAAGACCTTTTTTTAAGTCTATATGTAATACACCTACTTCCCAATTTATATCCATCTAGGTGAGACGTACTGCGAGGGCTGCATCGGCGAAATATTGTAGGGGGCGCTATTGAGCCGACTTGCCACTCTGACACATTAAAGTCACATCAGATAACTACATTCAGGATTTTAAATGTGTTTGACAAGTTTTGTTATGTTTTGAGCATTTTTAGCCCCTCAAAAACACCTTCATTTTTCATGGCGAAGAATGCGTCGCCACGGCAACAGCTTTTCACGAAACAACAAGCTTTGAGTAACTTTTCATCACAAAGGTCTTTAGATTGTTCTGACCAATTTTGAAGTTGATTCGATTATTTCCCTAGGAGGAGTTCGTTAAAGTGCAGCGCCTGGAAATGACAAAAACGACACTAGAAATTCAAAATAAATTCAAAATGGGTGACTTCCGGTTGGGTTTAGAGCATGGTCCCAAGAGACTTTTATTTAAGTCCACATGTTATACATGTGCCCACCAAATTTTGTAAGTCTATGTGAAACGTAGTGCGAGGGCTGCTTCGTCGAAATGTTGTAGGGGGCGCTATTGAGCCGATTTGCCACTCTGAATGAATAAAATCATATTATATAACTACATTATGGGCTTGTAATCTGCGTGCAGAGTTTGCTTATGTTTCGAGCTTTTTAAGCCTCTCAAAACGACCTTCGTTTTTCACGGCGAAGACTGCGTCGCCACGGCAACGGCGTTTGACGAAACATCAAAAGCTTCATGAACTGGCATTATGAACTTCTTACATTTGTGTGGAAGTAGTTTGATGTTGATCTGATTTACCTACTAAGAGAAACAAGGCAAAGTATAAAGTCTTTAACTTACTGTTACCAGTAGGTGGCGCTATGACTATGATTACAAATTGGCCTGCAGATGTCTTCAGGCCTGGAGTCTAATCAAACATGTGAAATCTGGTAAAGATCTGATGATGTGGAGTCGAGTTACATCAGTTTATTCGTTCATGGCGAAGGATCGAAATTCGCCGAGCCGCTACGTCGCCGCCCTTCGACAACTTCTTACAATCTTCACAATGAAGCATGATCAAGGTCTTAAGGCTTTCCTGGCAACATTTGAGAGGGATCTGATTAATCTGTGAGGAGCAGGATGTCAAAGTACAAAACGTACAACTTCCAGTTGCCAATAGGTGGCGCTCTAACTATGATTCTACATTTTCATATAGATGTGCTCTGAGTCAGGATGATATGACATATGAGAGATTTGGAGCAGATTAGACAATGTACGGCCGAGTTACAACAACTTCCTTTTTCATGGCGAATGGTGTTTTTTTAACGCCACGCCACGGATACATAGTACGATAACTTTTTGATCTTTGAGTAACATTTCACTGCCAAGGTCTCAAGAGCATACTGACCAAGTCTGAAGTCGATCGGGTTCAATCTCTAGGAGGAGTTCGTTAAAGTATGATGCCTTGAAACGGTCCAAAAACGTCATATACTTCAAAATGGCCGACTTCCTGTTTGGTTTAGTGAAAAATTCCAAGAGGATTTTTTGTACGCCCCATCACGTTCCACATACCTACCAAGTTTCATACAGCTCGGTGAAACCCAATGTTGGGGCTACTCAATAGGGGGCGCTAGCGAGCCAATATTTCATAACGCAGCTGGACACCCCAATCAGACTGCAATTTTCACAAATTCTGGCTTGCGTGCAAAATTTCAAAATGTTGCCAGAATCCCAAGCACCTGCTTTTTGCGACAAAAGAGTAAAAATAATAATAATAATAATAATAATAATAATTAAAGCTGCAAGCAGCATTGACCGGGCCCTCGCACATTCACGCACGTCGAGGGTACTGGCAGGACTCTGGAGGACGCTGCCGTGCGTTTCTGTGACCATCAAACACTGCGTGCATGAGTTAGATGATATTTCCTGCGTCGACCAGCAGCGTAACAAGATCGCGTTGACAGGTCTTAAGCCTCAAATGTGTTGAGGGTACCTCCGATACAATCATAAATGAAAGCCTGTTAAGATCATCAAGAAAATGAATGTGCGTGAATGCGCTTCAGGGTTAATAACATAACAGACTGTCAGTTTACTGGGATGGGGTTCAACTCCCTGCAATGTCCTGATTTTATTTGGACTTACATGAAAGTTAAGAAAACAGTAGTATCATTTGCTTTTACTTGAACACTTTAATTTAACACCGTTTTCTTTTTAAGCTCTTCTGTAACTTGTAAAAAAACGACACTATAAATTCATACAAAATTCAAAATGGCTGACTTCTGGTTGGGTTTAGAGCTTAGACCCCTAAGACCTTTTTTTAAGTCTATATGTGATACACCTACTTCCCAAATTTTATACATCTAGGTGTGACGTACTGCGAGGGCTGAATCGTCTAAATATTGTAGGGGGCGCCATCGAGCCGACTTGCCTCTCTGAAGCATTAAAATCACATCAGATCACTACATTCACGCTTTTAAATGTGTGTGACAAGTTTTGTTATGTTTTGAGCATTTTTGGCCCCTCAAAAACACCTTAATTTTTCATGGCGAAGAATGCGTTGCCACGGCAACAGCTTTTCACGAAACAACAAGTTTTGAGTAATTTTTCATCACAAAGGTCTTTAGATTGTACTGACCAATTTTGAAGTTGATTCGATTAGTTCCCTAGGAGGAGTTCGTTAAAGTGCAGCGCCTGGAAATGACAAAAACGACACTAGAAATTCAAAATAAATTCAAAATGGGTGACTTCCGGTTGGGTTTAGAGCATGGTCCCAAGAGACTTTTATTTAAGTCCACATGTGACACATGTGCCCACCAAATTTTGGAAATCTATGTGAAACGTAGTGCGAGGGCTGCTTCGGCGAAATGTTGTAGGGGGCGCTATTGAGCCGATTTGCCACTCTGAACGAATAAAAGCATATTATATAACTACATTTTGGGCTTGTAATCTGCGTACAGAATTTCCTTATGTTTCGAGCTTTTTTAGCCTCTCAAAATGAGCTTCGTTTTTCACGGCGAAGACTGCGTTGCCACGGCAACGGCGTTTGACGAAACATCAAAAGCTTCATGAACTGGCATTATGAACTTCTTATATTTGTGTGGAAGTAGTTTGATGTTGATCTGATTTACCTACTAAGAGAAACAAGGCAAAGTATAAAGACTTTAACTTACTGTTACCAGTAGGTGGCGCTATGACTATGATTAAAAATTGGCCTGCAGATGTCTTCAGGCCTGGAGTCTAATCAAACATGTGAAACCTGGTAAAGATCTGATGATGTGGATTCGAGTTACATCAGTTTATTCGTTCATGGCGAAGGATCGAAATTCGCCGAGCCGCCACGTCGCCGCCCTTCGACAACTTCTTACAATCTTCACAATGAAGCATGATCAAGGTCTTAAGGCTTTCCTGGCAACATTTGAGAGGGATCTGATTAATCTGTGAGGAGCAGGATGTCAAAGTACAAAACGTACAACTTCCAGTTGCCAATAGGTGGCGCTCTTACTATGATTCAAAATTTTCATATAGATGTGCTCTGAGTCAGGATGATATGACATATGAGAGATTTGGAGCAGATTAGACAATGTACGGCCGAGTTACAACAACTTCCTTTTTCATGGCGAATGGTGTTTTTTTAACGCCACGCCACGGATACATAGTACGATAACTTTTTGATCTTTGAGTAACATTTCACTGCCAAGGTCTCAAGAGCATACTGACCAAGTCTGAAGTCGATCGGGTTCAATCTCTAGGAGGAGTTCGTTAAAGTATGATGCCTTGAAACGGTCCAAAAACGTCATATACTTCAAAATGGCCGACTTCCTGTTTGGTTTAGTGAAAAATTCCAAGAGGATTTTTTGTACGCCCCATCACGTTCCACATACCTACCAAGTTTCATACAGCTCGGTGAAACCCAATGTTGGGGCTACTCAATAGGGGGCGCTAGCGAGCCAATATTTCATAACGCAGCTGGACACCCCAATCAGACTGCAATTTTCACAAATTCTGGCTTGCGTGCAAAATTTCAAAATGTTGCCAGAATCCCAAGCACCTCCTTTTTGCGACAAAAGAGTAAAAATAATAATAATAATAATAATAATAATAATAAACATTACGATTACAATAGGTCCTCCGCTCCGACTACGTCGGTGCTCGGGCCCTAATAATTAAAGCTGCAAGCAGCATTGACCGGGCCCTCGCACATTCACGCACGTCGAGGGTTCTGGCAGGACTCTGGAGGACGCTGCCGTGCGTTTCTGTGACCATCAAACACTGCGTGCATGAGTTAGATGATATTTCCTGCGTCGACCAGCAGCGTAACAAGATCGCGTTGACAGGTCTTAAGCCTCAAATGTGTTGAGGGTACCTCCAATACAATCATAAATGAAAGCCTGTTAAGATCATCAAGAAAATGAATGTGCGTGAATGCGCTTCAGGGTTAATAACATAACAGACTGTCAGTTTACTGGGATGGGGTTCAACTCCCTGCAATGTCCTGATTTTATTTGGACTTACATGAAAGTTAAGAAAACAGTAGTATCATTTGCTTTTACTTGAACACTTTAATTTAACACCGTTTTCTTTTTAAGCTCTTCTGTAACTTGTAAAAAAACGACACTATAAATTCATACAAAATTCAAAATGGCTGACTTCTGGTTGGGTTTAGAGCTTAGACCCCTAAGACCTTTTTTTAAGTCTATATGTGATACACCTACTTCCCAAATTTTATACATCTAGGTGTGACGTACTGCGAGGGCTGAATCGTCTACATATTGTAGGGGGCGCCATCGAGCCGACTTGCCTCTCTGAAGCATTAAAATCACATCAGATCACTACATTCACGCTTTTAAATGTGTGTGACAAGTTTCGTTATGTTTTGAGCATTTTTGGCCCCTCAAAAACACCTTCATTTTTCATGGCGAAGAATGCGTTGCCACGGCAACAGCTTTTCACGAAACAACAAGTTTTGAGTAATTTTTCATCACAAAGGTCTTTAGATTGTACTGACCAATTTTAAAGTTGATTCGATTATTTCCCTAGGAGGAGTTCGTTAAAGTGCAGCGCCTGGAAATGACAAAAACGACACTAGAAATTCAAAATAAATTGAAAATGGGTGACTTCCGGTTGGGTTTAGAGCATGGTCCCAAGAGACTTTTATTTAAGTCCACATGTGACACATGTGCCCACCAAATTTTGGAAATCTATGTGAAACGTAGTGCGAGGGCTGCTTCGGCGAAATGTTGTAGGGGGCGCTATTGAGCCGATTTGCCACTCTGAACGAATAAAAGCATATTATATAACTACATTTTGGGCTTGTAATCTGCGTACAGAATTTGCTTATGTTTCGAGCTTTTTTAGCCTCTCAAAATGAGCTTCGTTTTTCACGGCGAAGACTGCGTTGCCACGGCAACGGCGTTTGACGAAACATCAAAAGCTTCATGAACTGGCATTATGAACTTCTTATATTTGTGTGGAAGTAGTTTGATGTTGATCTGATTTACCTACTAAGAGAAACAAGGCAAAGTATAAAGACTTTAACTTACTGTTACCAGTAGGTGGCGCTATGACTATGATTAAAAATTGGCCTGCAGATGTCTTCAGGCCTGGAGTCTAATCAAACATGTGAAACCTGGTAAAGATCTGATGATGTGGATTCGAGTTACATCAGTTTATTCGTTCATGGCGAAGGATCGAAATTCGCCGAGCCGCCACGTCGCCGCCCTTCGACAACTTCTTACAATCTTCACAGTGAAGCATGATCAAGGTCTTAAGGCTTTCCTGGCAACATTTGAGAGGGATCTGATTAATCTGTGAGGAGCAGGATGTCAAAGTACAAAACGTACAACTTCCAGTTGCCAATAGGTGGCGCTCTTACTATGATTCAAAATTTTCATATAGATGTGCTCTGAGTCAGGATGATATGACATATGAGAGATTTGGAGCAGATTAGACAATGTACGGCCGAGTTACAACAACTTCCTTTTTCATGGCGAATGGTGTTTTTTTAACGCCACGCCACGGATACATAGTACGATAACTTTTTGATCTTTGAGTAACATTTCACTGCCAAGGTCTCAAGAGCATACTGACCAAGTCTGAAGTCGATCGGGTTCAATCTCTAGGAGGAGTTCGTTAAAGTATGATGCCTTGAAACGGTCCAAAAACCTCATATACTTCAAAATGGCCGACTTCCTGTTTGGTTTAGTGAAAAATTCCAAGAGGATTTTTTGTACGCCCCATCACGTTCCACATACCTACCAAGTTTCATACAGCTCGGTGAAACCCAATGTTGGGGCTACTCAATAGGGGGCGCTAGCGAGCCAATATTTCATAACGCAGCTGGACACCCCAATCAGACTGCAATTTTCACAAATTCTGGCTTGCGTGCAAAATTTCAAAATGTTGCCAGAATCCCAAGCACCTCCTTTTTGCGACAAAAGAGTAAAAATAATAATAATAATAATAATAATAATAATAAACATTACGATTACAATAGGTCCTCCGCTCCGACTACGTCGGTGCTCGGGCCCTAATTACGATTACAATAGGTCCTCCGCTCCGACTACGTCGGTGCTCGGGCCCTAATTAAAGCTGCAAGCAGCGATGTACGGGCCCTCGCATCCTCCCGCACGTCGGAGGTACTGGCAGAATGCCGGCAGAAGCGGCCATAAACATCTGCGACCATCAGACAGCGAGCCCACAAGTTAGACGTATTTTTAATGATTGGACTGTGTGACACTGGAAATTATGGAGTGCAAATATTTCACCAGTTCCTGTATCCACTATGTGGCGCTAGAGAACACGCGCAAACATGCATTATGTTGCTCTATATCAAATATAGACCACATCATGTATATCCAATTCAGTGTCACATAACGCTGTCTTCCTGTTGTCAGTAGGTGGCACTATGACTTTAAGTGGAAATTGGCTCATAGACATCCTCAGGCCATGACTATTATCAAGTATGGCAAGTTTGGGACAGATTTGAGCAATTCCAGTGGAGTTACATCAGCTTGTTTAACGGCGAATCACTTAAAATGGCCGCCATGCCACGGCTACGCCATTCCAGCAAACGTAAAAATTTTAGTAACTTTTAATTGCAACAGTCTTTAGATTATACTGACCAAATTTGAAGTGGATCTGACAAAGTCCCTAGGAGGAGTTTGTTAAAGTATAGCGACTAGAAAGCATGGGGAAATTCACACAAAAATCAAAATGGCCGACTTTCCGTTAATTTTAGAGCATGGTCCCAAGACACTTTTTTTTAAGTCTTCATATGATACACGTGGCTACCAAATTGCATACATGTAGGTCAAACGTAGCGCTGGGGCTGCATTTTTGAATATTTGTAGGGGGCGCTATCGAGGCAATTTGAAAGGGTCAAGCCAAAAAGCCATATGAAATATTTATTTCCATCACCTATGACACCTGTGCAAAGTTCCAAGGCTTGTTGAGCATCCTAAGCCACAGAAAAATAAGCTTCATTTTTCATGGCAAATGACATGTTGCCACGGCAACAGCGTTTAACGACAACACACAATATTCATGATGAAGCATCATCATTGTCTTACAAATTACCTTACCATATTTGAGAGCGGTTTGGGCAACTTCCTAGTCGAAGTACATCAAAGTATAAAACTTGTCATTTTCTTGTGCCAGTAGGTGGCGCTATGACTTTGTAAAAATGTTGGCATGGAAATGTGTTCAGGCTTGGACCAGCATCATGCAAAACAAGTTTGGGGCAGATTGAATAAAGTACCTTGTAGTTACAACAACTTCCTCTTTCATGGCGAACGGCACGAAATGTGCCTGACATGGGCGCCAC
This sequence comes from Pholis gunnellus, assembly GCF_910591455.1. Classification (NCBI taxonomy): domain Eukaryota; kingdom Metazoa; phylum Chordata; class Actinopteri; order Perciformes; family Pholidae; genus Pholis; species Pholis gunnellus. Next base: position 9,796,832 of record NC_136550.1, read on the forward strand.
ATAAAACAAAGGTCGTTCAATGTCAGTACACCATTTCAGTAACTTTTCATCATGAATGTCTTTAGATCATCTTGACCAAATTTGAAGTTGATTGTATAAATTCTGTGGGAGGAGTTCGTTAAAGTACAATGCCTGAAAACAATGAAAAATGCCTCAAAATGCAAAGAAATGGGAGTATTACTGCATCGCCCCCTAGAGGTTGTATGGAATAAAAATTTGAGGGTATGTTACAGGACACAATGTGAACATATGCTACAGATTTCGTGGTGATAAGCCACATGGTTTTGAAGTTATATATATTGCTGTAGAAGGCCAATTCCTCATGAAATTCATTGGTCCATATATTCTTAATGCAATAAGATATCAACAAACTTTTCATAACTGTTGATGATAGATATCCAATAATGATTCACAGCAAGTTTGGTACCAATCAGACACGGGGTCTAGGAGAAGTGATTTTTTTTTTTTTTTTACAAAATTCAAAATGGCGGAAGATTTTGGTAGGCGGAGCTTAGGGTCCCAAGAGGATTTTTTGTAGAACTCATTCAGTTGCTCATGTCTGTAAAATCTTAAGTAATTTGGACATACGGGCTGTCGGGGCTTGCCTTTCCAACTTCTAGGGGGCGCTAGCGAGTCATTTTGTCATGCTCGAGCATTGGACCCATAAAATATCAAAATTTCCCGCAGTCCTGATATGCTCGCCAAATATGGGGAGGTTGGGGACATGTCAGATACCCTTAAACGCATTTTCATCATAGGGAAGAATAATAATAATAATAATTCCTACAGATACAATAGGGACCTCGCGGACCCGACGTTGTCGGTGCTCGGGCCCTAATTAAAGCTGCAAGCAGCATTGACCGGGCCCTCGCACATTCACGCACGTCGAGGGTACTGGCAGGACTCTGGAGGACGCTGCCGTGCGTTTCTGTGACCATCAAACACTGCGTGCATGAGTTAGATGATATTTCCTGCGTCGACCAGCAGCGTAACAAGATCGCGTTGACAGGTCTTAAGCCTCAAATGTGTTGAGGGTACCTCCAATACAATCATAAATGAAAGCCTGTTAAGATCATCAAGAAAATGAATGTGCGTGAATGCGCTTCAGGGTTAGTAACATAACAGACTGTCAGTTTACTGGGATGGGGTTCAACTCCCTGCAGTGTTCTGATTTTATTTGGACTTACATGAAAGTTAAGAAAACAGTAGTATCATTTGCTTTTACTTGAACACTTTAATTTAACACCGTTTTCTTTTTAAGCTCTTCTGTAACTTTAGACTGTTTTGTGAAGCATTCATTGTGACATTTAACCTGATTCTCAAGTAGAAGCTCTGGACAGATCATTTATACTAATGTCGACTGACATGGTTTGAAAACCCACTGTTATCTAACTTTTGCTCTCCAAGCATCTTAGTTTGCACATATTTAGATCAGAGAAGTCTTTTTCTCATGGTGTGCCCACAAACCCTTTTAATAAGTTCAGTGTTTGGTCCGCTGTAATTATAGAATCCTGCTTACGTCCGTGCTTATCAGTAGGTGGCGCTATGACTATGAGTTAATATTGGCATGCAGAAGTCCTAAAGTCATGACAGTCAACAACCATGTCAAGTTTGGGACAGTTTTGACAAAGTACAGTAGAGTTACAACAGCTTGATGGATGATGGTGAACCATGTAAAATGGCTGCCACACCAAATCCACGTCGTTTGATGAAACCTAAAGCTTTTAGTAACTTTTAATAACTAAGGTCTTGAGATTGTTCCGACCAAATTCTAAGTTGATCTGATTAATTCCCTAGGAGGAGTTCGTTAAAGTAGAGCGCCTGGAAATTGCACAAACGACGCTATAAATTCATACAAAATTCAAAATGGCTGACTTCTGGTTGGGTTTAGAGCTTAGACCCCTAAGACCTTTTTTTAAGTCTATATGAGATACACCTGCTTCCCAATTTGTATACATCTAGGTGAGACGTACTGCGAGGGCTGCATCGGCGAAATATTGTAGGGGGCGCTATTGAGCCGACTTGCCACTCTGACACATTAAAGTCACATCAGATAACTACATTCATGATTTTAAATGTGTTTGACAAGTTTTGTTATGTTTTGAGCAGTTTTAGCCCCTCAAAAACACCTTCAATTTTCATGGCGAAGAATGCGTTGCCATGGCAACAGCTTTTCACGAAACTACAAGCTTTGAGTAACTTTTCATCACAAAGGTCTTTAGATTGTACTGACCAATTTTGAAGTTGATTCGATTATTTCCCTAGGAGGAGTTCGTTAAAGTGCAGCGCCTGGAAATGACAAAAACGACACTAGAAATTCAAAATAAATTCAAAATGGGTGACTTCCGGTTGGGTTTAGAGCATGGTCCCAAGAGACTTTTATTTAAGTCCACATGTTATACATGTGCCCACCAAATTGTGTAAGTCTATGTGAAACGTAGTGCGAGGGCTGCTTCGTCGAAATGTTGTAGGGGGCGCTATTGAGCCGATTTGCCACTCTGAATGAATAAAATCATATTATATAACTACATTTTGGGCTTGTAATCTGCGTGCAGAGTTTGCTTATGTTTCGAGCTTTTTAAGCCTCTCAAAACGACCTTCGTTTTTCACGGCGAAGACTGCGTCGCCACGGCAACGGCGTTTGACGAAACATCAAAAGCTTCATGAACTGGCATTATGAACTTCTTACATTTGTGTGGAAGTAGTTTGATGTTGATCTGATTTACCTACTAAGAGAAACAAGGCAAAGTATAAAGTCTTTAACTTACTGTTACCAGTAGGTGGCGCTATGACTATGATTAAAAATTGGCCTGCAGATGTCTTCAGGCCTGGAGTCTAATCAAACATGTGAAATCTGGTTAAGATCTGATGATGTGGAGTCGAGTTACATCAGTTTATTCGTTCATGGCGAAGGATCGAAATTCGCCGAGCCGCTACGTCGCCGCCCTTCGACAACTTCTTACAATCTTCACAATGAAGCATGATCAAGGTCTTAAGGCTTTCCTGGCAACATTTGAGAGGGATCTGATTAATCTGTGAGGAGCAGGATGTCAATGTACAAAACGTACAACTTCCAGTTGCCAATAGGTGGCGCTCTTACTATGATTCAAAATTTTCATATAGATGTGTTCTGAGTCGGGATGATATGACATATGAGAGATTTGGAGCAGATTAGACAATGTACGGCCGAGTTACAACTACTTCCTTTTTCATGGCGAATGGTGTTTTTTTTGACGCCACGCCACGGATACATAGTACGATAACTTTTTGATCTTTGAGTAACATTTCACTGCCAAGGTCTCAAGAGCATACTGACCAAGTCTGAAGTCGATCGGGTTCAATCTCTAGGAGGAGTTCGTTAAAGTATGATGCCTTGAAACGGTCCAAAAACGTCATACACTTCAAAATGGCCGACTTCCTGTTTGGTTTAGTGGAAAATTCCAAGAGGATTTTTTGTACGCCCCATCACGTTCCACATACCTACCAAATTTCATACAGCTAGGTGAAACCCAATGTTGGGGCTACTCAATAGGGGGCGCTAGCGAGCCAATATTTCATAACGCAGCTGGACACCCCAATCAGACTGCAATTTTCACAAATTCTGGCTTGCGTGCAAAATTTCAAAATGTTGCCAGAATCCCAAGCACCTCCTTTTTGCGACAAAAGAGTAAAAATAATAATAATAATAATAATAATAAACATTACGATTACAATAGGTCCTCCGCTCCGACTACGTCGGTGCTCGGGCCCTAATAAACATTACGATTACAATAGGTCCTCCGCTCCGACTACGTCGGTGCTCGGGCCCTAATAATTCCTACAGATACAATAGGGACCTCGCGGACCCGACGTTGTCGGTGCTCGGGCCCTAATGAAGCGGTGCCACTGCTGCCAGATGACATTTGAAGTTGAGGCGCTTCCTGATGTACCGTATGTCCTTTTTTTTGTTTCCTGCCGCCCACAGAAGCTCATGCATTCTTTGCATCCTGGACTCCTAAACATATCTCGCTCTAATTGAATGCTGGGGCGTGATTTAATTAACGAACTCCCGGCTATGAGCGGAGAGTGACTTGCACGCTCTCGCTGCCCCATTCAACACTTGGCAGTCGTCTCTCTGTGCCTCCACCACGCGCAGCGAAGGCTTCATCACTTAAAGGCTTCCAGCTGGAAAAAAGTCTTGAGATCTGTGATTGATTTTTTTTCTTTCATTTCTGCTCTTGTCAATAGCAGATTCATCTCATTGCATGCAGCGCAGCTCCATTATACTCTTATTCCGAAAGCATAATCCCACATTTGTCGATGTGCTGATGGGTGTGTTGCCTTTTGCACTGTGGTTGTGCTGTCTTACCTCTCGACGGAATACTAAAAGAGACGACCAGCTCAGGGGCCCCTAGTCTTCACCTGCAAAACGTCCCACAAAGAGACTCAAAAGGACCACAAAGAGTCACAGAATGACCACAAAGGGACACAAAACATCTTCAAAGACACTCAAAAGGACCACAAAGAGTCACAGAATGACCACAAAGGGACAATTGTGAATTGTGGGGGGCCTTTACGTGTCTGGGAAATGAAAATCCGTCTTACCTGGCATAGGTATCTACATACCATTTGATCAGAGAGTGAGTTTCCACTTTATCTATTACACAGAGTTCTTGCAGTTCTTGCATGACGAGGAAGAGCACAGCGCCGTCGTTCGAAAAACAGGCAAATGGATCAGGTGAATAGTGACTGTGTGCAAGTAAGGAAGTGAAGTTCGACAGATCGGCGTCACGATTTCGATCGGACGCCGCACCGCCTTTTGCATAATAGCGTTTGTTTCACGCAGTCAAATTACTTCTGGTATTCTATGCTTTGTATGAAGTGACCTTTGTTGCACTCGCACATAGTTCTGGAGCCTTTGTTCTGCTCCCCGTTGGTCCTGCTGAGATTTCCACTGGTCACGCAGAGTCTTAGGGGGAGGAAAATTGCTGGTGCGGTGGCTTGTCTGGTGGAAGGGGGCGGCTGGTTTGACGCGGGCAGTGACAACCCCGGGTCTCGCCCACGCTCTGTGAGGGCTCCCGCTGCATCACGCACCGTCAGCAATTACTTCGGGGGGGGGGGGGCAATTCGGCATCTGATGGAAAGATGCTGCGCATCGCAGCATTTAGGTTTCTGGCCCTGGAATAACAATGTATCATAAGTTGTTAGTTTTCTCGCCAAGCAGTCTGCTCTATCTGTACGTTAGGAATTCATTTGTTCTATCTATGCCCACTCATTGGCCACAATCCCAACACAGCTTGGGCAATGCTGACTTAACACAGAGGCAGATAGCTTGCTCTTCATGGCCGTCTGGGGCACAGTCAGTGTTTGCCATAGGTATTGCTGTGCAGTCGATGAAAATCAACTGGCGCTGTGGCTGCCTGTAGTGGCACTAGTTAGATATTGATTGACTGACCATATTGTGCGAGAGATTTTTCTGATGCTATAATGCACAAATTACAGGCATTTTGTTGTTTTTCGGAAGTCATTTTTTGCTCAGTAGCTGTCTTCTGAATTCTGGGGAAATCTCCTGAAAACCACTGAATGTGACAGTACTGTTATGTTCTGTGTTCGTAACGTGAAGGTGCGGCGCACACTCACCTTTTTCAGACGGCTGACAAGTACCAGGAAGGAAGACGATATTCAGGAATTGTAGACATCTGGGCTGCCAGCTCAGGCAAATCCCGGTTGCGCTCCATGTTCTTCACTAAAAGAAGCCAGACGCTGCTTGCTGAGCTCCGCAACAGTCTGTCTCACTTTCTCCAATTAAGCTGATCTGTCCGGCACCATATGACTGCTCACCTCCCGCTGTTTCATTCCTCTGAGGGAATCGCATTAGCTCTGAACTACACCAACCTGAACATTTCAAGCTGCCGTTTTCCCACTGCTTCACAGCAGTCTCGATGTGATTCAGATTGCTCAAGAATCACACCCGAATGTCTGCTGTACTCGGGGATAATTATTCTACTCACGGATGTTGCTTGAACACGGCGACTGCTGCGGGTGAAGATCTTGAGGCTTTGTTAGTTCGAGACCTCCGCCTCGGCCCTAATCCACTGAAAAGGGGAAATCATTAAATGTTGCTACATACCTTGCTGACCAACACGAGATGGTATATACTTTTATTAGATGAACTTTGAAGTTTATTTAGCGCACTGTTAAGCTATTCAGAGGTTTAGTGGTCTAGTAGTCTTCAAACCTAATGGCGGATGGACGGCTTTGATTTGTATCTTTGGCAAATTACAATGCTAATCTGAGACAAATTACCAGGGAACGTTAAATCAGACTGCAGATTTGTTTTTTTCATCCTCGCTGACCCTCTCTCTCGCTCTCTCTCTCTCTCTCGTCACTTCCACTCTCTTTTCGAGATTGGAGGCTGCAGTGTACTTTTCGGCGGTTGCATAACAGAGAGGAACAGGGAAATGGCAAAATTAATGAAGGCAAAAAGGGACCGGCTAATGGAGACCATTTTTGAGTCATACTCCGGCACTTCACACTGACTTCAGTCAGCTTCTGCTCTCCCAGCTATAAACAACAATTGCTGTGTGGGGATGTTCAGACGCTGTTGTTTTGACACGTCGATAGCTCATATTTGAATGGTTAATAACTGCCCATATTTTCAAGCCATCTTCGACATCACCATTTATTTTGATGATTGATTGATTTTTTTTTTGTCAGGCTTGAATGATTTATTAATCCACATAGTGGCTTTTCTTTAGCTCAGTGCTTTTGGTCATGAGGGTAACGCCTTTCACTTTGCAGCGTAGAACCTACCATTACAATGTGTAATGTTTTGGCAGAGGTGGGTGTTACTTTTTGTAATAAGAGGGTTGTTAGAAATTCCACGGAGGTGGGGGGGGGGGGGGGGGGGGGGGGGGGAGTTCACAGTGGCTCCATTGTCACGAGTGTGGGAAGTGGAAGGTGCGCCAACGACCACAGCTTTCACGCGGGTTATTTCTATTAAAGAATAATGTTATTCTTCAGAGTTTTTAGGATGTTTTGTCACTTCAGATGCGGTCGACATCCACAGCTACTCCGATGGTTAACGGCTAAACTGTATCCGAGAGCACCAGCTCGTCTCAACTCGGAGGCTGACGTTGTGTCGCATCACTTACAGATGTGCATTTTCAGTCTCGCTGTGGAGATATTTTAATAACCGTTTGAGTGATGGAGATAGTTTATTTTTTACGAGAAGCAAAATCAAATAACCGCTGCAACCATTGGATACGTGGTGTTCCCGTGCATCTTCCTCATAAAACTCAATGTTGTTACCAGCTACCTCTCCATCCAGGCACAATATAGCTGTTTGTTTCTTTTGCAGCGAGAGCTGGAAATAACTTGGTTTCATGTCATAAAGTTTAGGTTTCGTCTCATAAAGTTGAGATTCAAGAACAGCGTGGTTGCGGTACACCGCCTCGGGAGTTCACCTGTCACTGCAGTAATTCTTAATTGGCTAACAATGTGGGCTCAGGAAAATACTGTAACGTTCGCACCCTCTGCCCCTGTCTTTGACGGTTATCCCGTTCATACCAGACCTCCCATTCCTCCGGGGGGATATTTGCGCGCGTATAACGTTGCAGCTTCTCGACCTTGCTTGTCATGTCGTTCTCTTCAGGAAAGAAAACGCCTCCAAACGTGTCCGTTACAGCTCACGCGAATGTTCACGCTTTATGTCCCCCGACATCTCGGGGACCGATCTGGTGTCATCTTTTCGGTGTCGCCAAAAGCCCCGAGGCCCTGGCCTTGGGGCTAGAGTTGCACGGCAGGTGTTCACTGGAGGCCAACCTGGGGTATTGGGTAATTCTATCTCTCTATTTCTGAATGCTCCAGATAACTACCGGAGACGTTGGGCTGATATCGTTTTTAAGAGATTGTTTGAAGCACATTGAGTATTTATTTGGCTGGAACAATGTGTGTGTGTGTGTTTTAGAGCCTGTATCAGAACATTTTGGTCTTAAGTATGCAGATGGTGGTTGCTGGAAAGAAGAGAAACAGCATCTCACCATCTCAATGTAGACTCTCAGATTTCTGAAATAGATTCTCACTTCATTTGTTGGCTTTAGGCGAGTTTTTTAAGTTGATCCAGTTTTATGCGTATATGCAGAGAAATGTAAAAGTTATCATCTTGTAGCTTGATGATTTTGACTGTTTAAGGCATAGTAATGCTGAAAACATTCACTGTACAAATATGCAAGTCCTGTAAATATGCAATTTCATCATACACCTGTTAGTCAACTTTAAATGCTGCAGTTGAGGTCCCACATATGGTCTGTCACTGAGCACAGAGTGACACAGATAAGATGCAGGTCTGATTACCGCTGATGTCACTTTTGGGAAGGGTGGATGTTCACACACACACACACACACACACACACACACACAACCACCAACTCAACAGTATTTGCCACTGGCTTAGTGCATTAGTCACACCCGAATGCTGTGTGCAAATTCGGCAAGTGGACGTTAATTAAGAGCACGTCTTATTTTTCAGCGGCTCGAGTTTAAAAGTTCACAGGATGCGGTCTTTCATTCTGTCCTTTTTGTACCTGTCAGTAAGTAATACGCTCCTCATCAGGGGGTTGTAATAAATGAAATATTAACAGACTACGCTTTTGTGTTGGCCACTTAAAGCACGTTTAAATAATGGTTTTATTACCTTCAGTTTCTTTTTACCCGTTTGAAGTCAGGTCCATTTTAAAGAATTGTGTTTTTCTTGTTCTTTTGTTAAAAGACCACGCTTTCCATTTACAGTCCGTCTAAAGACACACTGGGCTATTTGCATAGAAATTGTGCTTCATGTATTATTATTTTTTTTTTAGTGCTGTGATTAGATTGGAAGGTTCACTTCTGAATTAAAATGGATGCAAACATGGATTCAGGCTTTTGAATGAGTCTGTTATATGCAAAATTGCGAGAGCGCATTGAAACGGTGTGAAAAGCCATCCTTTATGAGCCACTAATTAAAGGCAGGGCGAGGAGCATTTGTCTCTTGCGGGTTTGCAAACGCAACATTCAAAGTGGGCCCCTCCTCCACCGGCTCATCGCTCTAGCCAATGGGGATGCACCAATACTGGTATCGGGCCGATACTGACTCAAATAGAGTATCCGGGAGTATGAGGCAAATCTATTGAATTGAACCATATGCTTATAAACTATATACTTAGTTTTAATAACACTGATATCCTATAATTAAACACTGGTACTCGGTATTGACCAGGTTGGGATCTGTGCATCGTTAGCAGCCGGTTTAGCGATATTCAGTCCAGCGAGCTAATGGGCGTAGTATTTGTGTTTTAGACAGGAGAATTGAGTGGAGGGGGGGGGGGAGGCAGGCCGAGGATTGAGAGCTGGAAAGGCAGCGAAATGCAAAGAAAAGGGGAAATCCAGGCCGAGGACAGGTTCTCTGCAGATACAGACACCGCCACTCACTTCTACTGGGTCCTACACGATGATTGACGGGGGTTTTTATGTGTGAATCTATACATTGGGTTGTTTTTTTCCCGAAATACTCATCTTACCTTTTAGATTGACGGTAACGGAGATTTGTTGTGGATTTGGTTAGTCTAATTTCCATGATGTGTTCAAGACGCTCATGAATAAGCATCATTTTACCCTTTTTTAAATAATTGTAACTGACAAAAAAGTAAATGCATGTCAGATGAAGATTATGTCTCTCTTCCAATCAAAAGTGAGCATGTTTAAAAATAGAAATGGTTCCATATTCAACACTCGCATGAAAGGCTAAAAAACATTTGTATTCTGTGCTTCATTTCCAAAATGTGATTTCTTCTGCTTTGAATATTGCCAAGCAAACTAGAAACTGTGTCGGCCTGTTATAAATATTGGAAATTGAATGACTCACAGATCATAGCAGCAATCTGGTAAATTGTCTCAGAGGGAGGGCTGGAAGCATGGGAGTGAACACCGACTCCCTCTCCCTCTCCGGTAGGGACTAGATCCCCTGGAAGGTACAGAGTACCTGCTAATCAAACAGCGTAAACACCTTTTGCTCAGCGATGTGGAATTAGCTGCATATCCTCCATAAGCCTTTTGTCAATGACGGGTATATTAAAGCACTGTAAGTATGCTGTGAAAGCAGCCATAATGCTGCTTATTCTTTTCTTTTCTTCTACCCTCGCAGCTGTCCCGTTCCCCCCCAGTCACCGGCTGACAGCTAAAGAGGTGTTTGACAGCGATGGGAAGCCCAAAGTGGACGTGCTGAAAGCCCACCTAACCAAGGAAGGCCGCGTGGAGGAAGCGGTGGCCCTGAGGCTCATCGGAGAGGGCGCCTCCATCTTGCGCGCGGAGAAGAACCTGCTGGACATCGAGGCCCCCGTGACAGGTCAGTGGTCCGATTTTAGCACATTGTGTCCAGAGGTGAGCTTATACATTTAATCGATTAGACGATTGACTTAAAATGCATCTGCAAATATTTTGATCGTCAGTTATTCATTTGATTCGTTATTTCTAGTGAGAATACTGATTCTGTACTGGTTCCGCCCTCTGCGTTGTGAGGATTTACTGCTAGCACACTGAATATGATCTGCTTTTATACTTATTTACGGTTGGTCAAGAACAAGACATTCGAAGACGTCTGCTTGTGCTTGACAGAACATTTTATTTCATAGATAATGAAAATATTTGTCAAATTTCAGGACAGCTTAAGAGCTCTGAGGGGAAAAAAAATCCTTGACCTGCATTTGTGCTTGTTTTTTTATGACTTAACAAATGCGCGTGAGGATCCACTTTAAAAGATGAAAATAGTGTTTGCATGCAGACGTGGCAGAAGAAGCTAATTATTTTCCGACTCCCTGCTATCCAGCCTTGTTTGTCACTGTGTTTTCATCACTGTCATTATTAAGTCTGCCACGACGACGATACAGGACTCCAAATCCCATTCAAAATTGCCCTATGTTTTAGGTTTAATTTAATACATTTACTATATTAAGCTAAAATAACTTGTGCAGGCCAGAACCGTTAGTTTTATGCGAACTAGACACGTTTTAGATTTGAAACTCACACTCTGGGTTATTTTAAGAGAGGACTGCATGCTAACAGTCGCATGAAAGCTTCATGTTTTTTTTTTTTAAAGTTAAGTGAGTCACTGTGTCTCCGGGCCACGTGTGGGCCATGTGTCCAGCCATAGCAGTGTGTTTTTACTTTAGTAGACACAGGTTTAGTTCATCCAAATTTGCCAAAACGAACAAGCTCGGTGACACTCGCTCAGTTGACTGCTTGATGCATTTAAAAAAAAAGATAATATGACTATTTCTCTGTTTTTAACAGAGTTGCTAACCAGTGTGGCAAAAGTATAAACGCAGCACGACAAGCTGAACATTTTCTGTCATTTGTGGCTCCTAATTTTCCCCACAATATTTATTTATTTCACAGTTGAGCTCTTATTCAGTCTGAAAAGCGCCCCGGAGCTGAAGTCCAACTCATTGGCGCCTGCCTCGCTGAAAAGAACGTACCGTAGAAGGACCGTCTCGCTGATGCATATGCACAGAAGCAGTGCGTCCATTGTTGTCTTTCTTCCTGGTCAAGTGCCCTGTTCCCTCCATTAGACTTTCTGATGAGGCTTCTTTGATGCTGTTGTAATCAGAGGCACAGACCTACTCAAAGGATCTATGGCAACGCATCATCATTTCCAAATACGAGATGGTTCTCAAAATACAGTCCGGAGTGGCCAGTGTGCTCATATTTGGCAGGCATCGCGCTTACTTAAATTCATGAATGCACAGCCCTTTTTGAACAAAAGTGTGGGTCTCGTATGTTTACTGAGGCCATTATAATAATAGAATATTTTGTCTGGGCTGTTAAAGAGAATGAAGCTTAACAAAAAGATGCAAACAGGTTTGGACAAAAGCCGTATTTGCTGCCTCGGTCTTCATATTTGCAGGCACACAAGCGAGGGATTAGGAGAAATCCTGTTAAACATAACTAGATTTCAGATTATTTTTGTTTTAGCCATGTATAAGCGTAACTGGATTTTTGAGTAATTCGTGTGCGTGACAAAGTACCACCGTGGACCCAATGTAGACGGGTGAAAGGAAAGTGTATCTCAACAAATTCAATTCTAACTCGCACTGAACCAAATTGTATTGACCTCCCCAGTTTAAAGTAAACGCTACTAAATAAATCCATTTCCACAGTGAAACTGTGTGCTATTTATCCAACTTAAACACGTGTGCACAATAAGGCAAAGCTGTGATCTTTCTCAGAGCCTTGTCCTCTCACTATGGCTCAGAGCAAATAGAGAAATCTCTTAAAGGGACAGCGTTTATTATATAAGACGTTCATTTAAATACACTTAAAATGTGTTCGTGCCGGATTCGAAATCCGACAGTCGGCGTGACGTAAAACGAGGGCGTTAATCCGACATGTAAGCGTGTGTTATGATCTTCTGCCTTAACCTGATGGCAATCTGGTTTCTTATGTGTAAACAGAGCTCTAACTCTGACCTTTCGGGTGAGGTTGTCATTTCAATTCTTACGAGCGCCGTCGCACGCTAACACGTGTTGTTTTCAGATCTGAGAGCTGCTCAAAAGACGACGGTTTCGGCCAGCAAACCTCCTTCCTTTTGTTGTGTTACATAGAAACGGTGGACAGCTCCTGTTCTGTGTGCAAGCCGTGGATCCTGAGGAGCTCTCTGTATGTGTGTGTGTGTGTTTGTGTGCGTGCACTTGTGTACACGAGCGCGGCAATGAAGCGCTTCTTTCCCTCCCACTCGACACCCCTGTCTCAACCCCTCTCCCACGCACGAGTCCTTTTCAACAAGGATTTCTCCGTTGCGCGTGCTCGCGATCCCGCTGTGTTTCCCTCTCATGCGTGCTCCCGAAACTCACACACGGCTCTCTATAAACATTTCTTTTGTTTGTCTCCTGTTTCCCTCTTGTCTGCCATGTTTTATCCCCCCGTGTCATTGCTCAGAGGCCGCTTCCCTCCCCTCTGTCTCCCTCTCCCAACGTGACACGCGGTCAGCAAATTAGTGAGTAAATATTTATCGTCGACGCTATCCGGCCATCTCTTCCCCTCGCTCCGCTTCTCACATTCGCACAGTCACTTCCTGGTCGGGCCAGATGGCAGGTGGGGTTTTCGTGGGGGGGGGGGGGTGCGTGTGACGACTGAACTGGCTTAGGCCACCGAGTACAAGCTGCTCCCATGGCCTTCGCACACCCATCGATCGACCCCCCCCACCCTACAGCCACATCACCAGGCGACAGCGAGCTTTTACACGGTTCATACACCTGTTTGCAGTGCGGGTGCTCGACTACAACACTGTGAAACATGTTTTACTCGAGCTACAAGTAGCTGTTTCTTAGAGACATTTCTTATGAAATTGTGATTCATTCTGAGTGAGGAAATGTTAAGAACTCGGTTGTGAAATATCCTCTGGACACAAGACCTTGATCAGCATCATCATTTTATGAGCTGAAAGTGAATTGTGTTGCTCTGTGAAGCATTTCAAGGCCGTTAAACCTTTCCTGTATTTGCTAAGCAAACTTAGCTTATCTTTTCTTTTTTTTTTTACACTCTCAAATATCGATTGAGATCGAGCCTTACAAATCCAGTATCCGTCAGGCTAAAATGTATATTCCCACCTTGGTTTACACCTCTGGTTCCAAACCTGATGAAACGATAGATGAGAATAATCATATCTTTTGTCTTTTCTCAAATATTTTTTTTTTTAAAGCAAAATACAGGAAAGTGTTGCCTCTTCACGCCTCTCAAAAGATGAACCAGTGGTTCACACCAACACAGTCATTTGAAGTGCGCTGAGCTCGTCAATGTCCAACTCTAAATCAGACGTTGTAACATGTATCGCTGCTGCTGCTGTGCTGGAGACAGCAGCTTGTTAAGAATCGCATACAGTACGATGTTCATAACACATCTGCAAAGCGCCCCCCCCCCCCCCCCCCCCCCCCCCCCCTCCCTTTGCATAAATGCATACTCTGAAGGATGTACGCTCTCACAGAGTGCCATCATAAAAAACCGGGGGGGTATTGTTATCATCCAGTCTCAATCAAAACACGATCTGGCACAGTCTGCCTCGCCGTGGATTCGGCTCGCTCACCGGCCTTGTGGAGTGGCCCCGTGTAGGTTCTGAAGCCAGGTTGTGTAATGCCTGCCGCCCACTCAGTAGCTGCTGCTACTCAGGGAGATCACTCCAGTGCACAAGCAGGAGATGGCCAGAACGAATTGTTTCTCACTCCAGATAATGTACTCCCACCTGCTCTTCTTATGTGGGCTCTGGTTCCCACCTCGTTTTTTTGGGGGGTTTTTTTGTGCGCGTTTGTGTGACAAGCGGGGAGGGAAGGCAGGCAAAGCGTGTCTGTAGGTGTACTGGAGCGGAGAGCGATTGGATGGATTGCGTGTTCGCTGTGATGAAGCAGGGCCCCCGAGCTGGAGGAGTGAGCTATTGTGGCGTTTTGTTTTTTTTGTTTTTTTTTCTCGTCGAACAGCCTCGTCCACGCTCGCCCAGATGAGGCGACTACAATTCACAGCGACCGTCACATTTGGTCCTCTTTTCGCCAGCGATTAAACTCTCGCCCGTCGCCGTGTCTCCCCGCTGTTCTCTTCGCCTGGCAAGCGACAGCTTTCCAAAAGGTCAGCTGGAGGTACGGTCCTCCCACACACACAGTGTGCTTCAGGTGAAATTGCAGCCTCTCTATTCCCTCACCAACAGACTCCCTCCTGCAGAGCTGACTTCTGAAAACATGAAAATATTGTTAATTTCCCTGTGAGCACTACATTTTCACAATAATTGCTCTCTTGGTGGCCATTCCTTTAGACAGAATTGTACTCTAGGGGCACGGTGAAATGAGTGTTTTCAGAACAAGGACTTTACAGAAGGGATGGCTGCCTGTTGCATCCATCTCTGTGTTTCCACACAGTGGATGGATTGCATTGTTTCCATCGGTGGTACTCGTGGCGGTCCTTTATCTGGTCGGCAGCAGCTTAGATTTGTTTGAGGATTCGTTTCCATAGCAATAACCACCCATAGCATCACACACTCTCTGGATAAAACCAGATGAATCGAGTTGATTGCCTCGTTTTATTTCATCTCGACGTTAAGTAGTACTTCAGCCCTTAAAGCGAAGCCTTACTGGTGGCCAGGATGCAAAAAAGATATGACAAAAAATACCTGCAAAGGGTGCCTTTTACATTTTTTCAGGATCAAAGAAAATGTCTCTCTAAAAAAAAAAAATCTCCGTCCAGATGAAAATGCAAAAACACAATTGAGGCACTGTCGAGGCCAGTGAGCAGGTCGGGCCACACACACACACACACAGCGGTGGCGTTGCGGCAGAGTATGTGTCGTGGGAGTGTTTGATAAGAAGCAGTAACCTCTGCAGCGCATTCTGATGTCACTGTGTAAACATGTAAAACGTCCTGTTAGCGTTAATTGGCCACGTCCACGTTTCACAAAAGCTCCGTAGTCATTGAGCTGAAACGCCGTTTGTGTGCGAACGGAAGCCCAAGACGCTAGAAAAAGCCACGTTTTGACAAAAATACCTGAATGCAAATAAATAGAAACATTAATAAAATAGCTAGCAATTTAAGTTCCCTTCATTCAATCATTGTTTTTTTGCCATTATTGTTCCAGTTACTCAATCTTCCAGGAACCGAGCAACCGATCTAAAAACAAACCTGCGCTACATGTTTGCACTTTAGTAGTGTTGGCTTGATTTGCAAGAGGGGCATCTTCAGAAATTGGACATAAATAACGAGGCTCCTTTTTTTTTTTTTTAGAGTCGGTGCACCACTGTGGATTTAAACCGTTACACAGTGTGGGTTTTAATAAAAGACCACTGGTTAAGCAGAGCTTTACGATACAGTCAAGGAGAGCTGATTCTCAGAGCCGTCTCACGAGGCTCGTAACTTTAGATAATTGCTCTCCAACGTTGTCCTCCAGCTCCCACTAATTGGGTATCTCTCCTGAAAGACTTTTGCACTGACTCCGATTGTAATTCTTCCTGCGAGATACAGTTCATACAGCGATAAACAGCCTCGCGAAAAAAAGAAAGCCGGTGTCCTTTTCAAATTAGATTTCAGTCTATTCACCCTTTTGTTAATCGCTCAACTACCTTGAAGAAAAGATGAATTGCGGCACTTTGCCGTCAAACCGCGGATGCCGTGCGTATCGTTGCCGCCGCTGCCGTGCTGCTCACATTCGATATCACTGATTGCTGCCTTTTGTGCGCTTTGTTTATCGCCGCTCTCAGGCGAAGAAGGTGACTTTTCCACCTTGTTGGCTGAAGCGGACAGGCTTTAAGTCCGTGTTAATTGCTGTTTTGATCACACCAGCCGGTATAGATTCACATCTGTGATTCAAATGTCTTGTAATATTTTCACATGACATCACAGGGGTCACGGGTGGACGCCACTTGACTGCCTTTCAGATGAAATGCGAAGCGCTGCATCAAGAAAATAGCAAAGCAGTGAAAGCATATTGCAATAGTAGTGACGACTAATTGGCTCGATAAACGGAGCGGAGAATGATTAAAGAGAATAAAAGTTGTTTTCAAGCCCAGTTTTAACCCAGTACTTCACTGAACGATACATTTTTGTTCTTCTTCTTTTGTGTTCACTGTCAGTAAAACCGATTTTGACTATATTCTGTGTCAATTGTGTCTAGCTTCTCCTGAGGGAAAGACCTCGACAGCACGGTTGAATGCCAGGAATTTGCCTAAAATCCGCTGCCATTTCCCGGAAAAACTACCTGCCGACATAACGCCCGTGTGTTCTCGTGTACCTGTGTGTACCTGTGTACTGAAGACTATGTACTGAAACAAAGACACCTTCTACAAGCCTCATTAAAGCCGCCGCGTATTCATGGTGATTTAACTGGATCTACTTTCCAGCTGCAGGTTTCAGCTGGCAGCTTACAGGCCTGCTGTGCGGTTAACTACTGCTCAGGATCCGCGGTTGAGCCTTTCAGGTGGTGGTTCGCGTTTCCCCAAACAAAGGCTAATGCCAAATAAGAGCAAAGCCACTTGATGAAAATGACTGCGGCTTTTTATATGCAAGGCTTGAGCTCCGTCAAGCCTTTGTTATATCCTGTGCTTATATACTCAAATTGTGTTTTTTTTATTTATTACCTACGGTCCGAAAACGGGACTGTGGACCATGTGGAGCCCACCGATGAAATGTATCGATGATAAATAATAATTTCCGGCGTAACGACCCCGTTGAACCAACCTTTTTAGAGGAGCTCAAAAATCGACCTACGGCCCTTAAATCAGACGACCTCACATGCACCCCCGTCAGTCAATGGCAAATAAGCAGCAAATCTTTTCTGTGGCCTCTGCTCCCCTCTTCTCCCTCGAGAGTAATAGAGTATAGAGTCGCGTATACCAATCCATGCTGAGTGATTTGCTGTCCCTGATTTCGGACGCGGACGGGTTTGTCAGGACACTCTGCTGACGCCGTTTAACGACCTGCCTGCCGTGCCGTTGGTAGCTGTGCGGAAAGGATGCGACGCAGGCGATGTCGCGGAGTTACCCGCGGTGCTGAACACACTATATCACATCCCCGGCTAACAATACGCGTTAAGAAATGGAGACGACTGCGAGCTTTTCCAGTCGTTTCAGCCAGTGAACTTTTAGTGTATTTGGCGAGGATGTGTTCACAATCACGAGCCAGTTAAAAACACCACAAGGTTACACGAGAGGCCGAAAGAGGATGCGGTGGAAAAGCTCACTGCAGCCAGTTCTTGTGATTCCTTTCCACACTGGACCGCTACTAGCAGTAATGAAGATGGTGTGCGCTGAAGTATTGACTTCTTTTGTGAGAGTGGAGCCTGTAGGAAAGATGGCAATAAGACTCTTAACAACAAGTTTGACGGATCTTGTTCGCGATGTGATTCATGACCATCTAACGATACTAACGCGCGTCTGCTGCCATTGATAGTCAAATCTAAATTCCTCGTGCAGACTGATTTGCAATTATGCTCATGTTTTTGTTTTTTTTTTCTGAATGGAATGGATTCAGATTACAAGCCTCATTTTAATGAACATTAAAAGCTCCCGTTATAGTAGCCAGTATTGTTTTTATGTCGTTTTTTTGGTTTTATTCTTTGCATCATTTCCTGCAGTGAGCGTGGGCTGCAGAGCTGACAGTGGTCCATGTGTAACGATGCCCTTATTTCAGTTACAAGTGAGCAGTTTATGTTAATAACAACATTTCACATCGTTTGACAAAGCAAACTGATGGGAAAAAAAACGCTATAATGAACTGCCAGATGGAATGTTTGTCGCTATAACTATGAAAAGCCACCGAAGTAGGTTGATCCAGGATGCTACACGTATAGGACGTCTTCTGCGGGATGGCATACGCGGTCTGAGCTCCTCGCATCTGACAGAAAATTATGGAAATAAGCAAATAGCCTCGCACGGTGTTATAGAGGCTTTCATCTGTTCCTCAGCTGTAAAAATAGCAGTTATCCTGATGTGCCTTTGTTCCTCTTTCTGCCTTACTCCAGTGTGCGGAGACATCCACGGGCAGTTCTTTGACCTGATGAAGCTGTTTGAAGTCGGAGGATCACCAGCATCCACGCGCTACCTTTTCCTGGGGGACTACGTTGACAGAGGGTATTTCAGTATTGAAGTAAGTCTGTGTGTTTTTTGTTTTTGTCCTCACGAGGGCCTAATCAAGTGTGACACGCTGTGTTTATTAATAGCTTTCTTTGGAGCGCGGATCAAATCAGGCTGCAGATATTGGAGCGGTGGTGGGCCTTTTTGTAATAACTTCAAATATAGCCCGGATAGCAAATGTCACTGCGTATGTTATGTGGGGAGAGATTTTTAATATGAAGCAAAATGCACGTCTTTAATCTGCGACTTGCAGATTGGAATTAACTTAGATCTGTATTTCCTGCCATCTCATCGCCTGAAACGTTCTACTTTCATTAATACAATATATTGTAATGGAGTGTGCCGTGCCTGTCCTCTGATGGCTCCTCTGAAGGATTGTCATCTCCTCCCTCGAGCCTGAACTCTGCCACAAAATGTACCGCATGAATGTTTCATTATAAGCAGAATTGCTTGTATTATGCCACTCCGTGATAGTGACAAAGTCTGACTTGACGGTTCATGTTTCCAGTGTTATTTAAAGATGACACGCTAACTGTTCCCCAACCCTTTCTTCTGTGCTTCTTTGTTTCAGTGTGTGCTGTACTTGTGGGCCTTAAAGATCCTTTACCCAAAAACACTGTTTTTGCTGCGTGGGAATCATGAATGTAGACATTTAACAGAGTATTTCACATTTAAGCAGGAATGTAAGTAATGCTTTGACACTTCTATTTATTTTTTTGTCTACCTTTTTTGATCTAGATTGAGTTTAGTCTGGTCTGTGACTCTCTGTACAGAGTGGAAGGAGGCCTGAGTTATTCTTTCTAAGAAGCTGTTTATCATGCATCCATCGACCTCAAACGCTCACTTAAAAGTGCCCTCTAGATGGTGCAGGATTCGCTCCGATATGTTGCCCTTCTCGTTATTTACACAAGTCAGAACTATTTCTGTTGGACTCTGACAGAGAACGGGGGGGGGGGGGGGGGGGGGGGGGAAGAAGAAAAAAAAGTAGTAAAATACAAAAGAGCTGTGAAATTGTGCGGTTTTTAAAAATGTGTTTTATGGCACTTTGGAGAGCCTTTCCGTCCCAGTCTAGCACACTGTGAGCCCCAGTGTATGAGAGCTGTGTTGTTTGACTTGGCATGCTTACCTTTCCCTGCCCTGTCTCCCCCTCCTCCCCCCTCCCCTCCCCCCCATGACAGGTAGAATTAAGTATTCAGAGAGGGTGTATGACGCATGTATGGACGCCTTCGACTGCCTTCCCCTGGCTGCCCTTATGAACCAGCAGTTCCTGTGTGTACACGGAGGACTGTCTCCAGAAATCACAAATCTTGACGACATCAGGAAAGTATGTGTCTGATTCGAGGCCATTTTCTCGATCATTTCATAAAGCTACAGTGTGTGCGTGTGTGCGCGCGAGTGTGTGTGTGTGTGTGTTTTTAACAGCAGGTGTCTGTTAATGGCTTTAAAAATACAATTGGACGCTTCCTGTACGCCTCATGTGCTTTCTGCATTCATTCAAAGTTAATGAGGAGATAACTGTATTTGTTTTAGCACGATGGGCTGTGAAAATAACAACCGTAGTTGCAATGCATGAAGTGATTCACTCAGATGTGTCTCAAGTACTGCTCAGGACTTGAGACACGAGGGAATGTAAAGTCGGATTTCAAAACAAAAAAAACAAAAAATGTTGAAGAGTCGGATCCTGCTTTCAAACTAATTCAATAATTCCAAATGGATTTTATGGCTGCAATCAGAGGGCATGCATAATAGAAATTGCACTATTGAAGTGTCCATCATGCTACCCATCCAGTAATCCACAAGCTTTTTGTTCGAGAAAGAGCTATCCTTGGCTGAAAGCAAAGTCATTTATGTTCATTGCACCAAAAGAATGGCTGCCATCGAGTTTTTTTTCATTTATTTCCAAAAAAAACAAAAGAAAAGCCTTCTAGGTGCTAAGAGGTGAGCGCTGTCTTTTGAATACGTCACCCGCACCGTATATCCGAAATATTCCACTCCTTTCTACCCTGAATAGAATGTGAAAATCACTTCAGCAAACGCGTCAGTCAGAGTCACGATTGAATCATAATCACGGCAGCAGAGACGGCAAAAGTATTTTTCTTCTTCTCTGCAGCAGAACGCACACTCCATGTGCATCTTTGCAGTCAAACACGGCTGACACGAGTCCCAATTTTTCTTCCACAGTTAGACAGATTCAAAGAGCCCCCAGCATACGGACCAATGTGCGATCTGCTGTGGTCCGACCCCCTGGAGGACTTTGGGAATGAGAAGAGCCAAGAGCATTTCACACACAACACAGTGCGAGGCTGTTCCTACTTCTACAGGTGAGTGTTCTGTCTCTTACAGCAAGAGAGTCATTTTATAACATTTCTGTGTTGGGTCTTTTTTTCTTTTTTTTTTTACTACATTGGAAAATTAAAGGATAAAGGATTCCAGCCAACAGCCGGATAGATAGCAGCTTTGATTCTCTACTAGCATTAAATAGCGTCCGCAATGTTCAGTCAATAGGACTCTTATTAAGCCAACACTTTGTTTTATATTGGACGGTGGAATTAAAAACATGATCTCAGTAACCGTAATCAAAAAGCTTCTTTTTTTTTGTGTGTGTGTTCTGACTAATTTTAGGAAAAATAAATCATCTACTCATTAGTTTTGGCTGTGCTATCTGTAAATACCGTACTGCCAAAGACAATACAATAAAAATGTTCCAAGACAGAGTACTTGAACTTAAAGACAAGTACGGAAGTTGCTGAAGGACTCTAGTCGTCTTAAACAAATGTTTTAAAACAAAAATGGGGGGAAAAAAAGACACCCGGCTTCCAAATTTCCATTTCTCATCCGCTCGTTTTCTCCGCCCTGCTATTCCTCAACCGTGGCGTGGGAGACCGCCATTGGTCAGAACGTGGCGTGCATCAGAGAAGTCCCAAAGTCTCCTCCTCAGACAGTCGCCGGTGTTTATGTAACTCGCATTACCTTCAAATGAGCAGAGCGACTGAACAAACCGAGGAAATGCACGGAGCAGGGCAGCTCCCACTGTCACAAGATGTAATGAACTAGCGCATTACCGCAAGGCACAGTGCTGTTCCACTCATTATTGCCTCCGCAATGCTTGCTTGGCCCCGGCGAGCCTGGGGCGAAGCTGGCAGAAGTACTCTGAAATGTCCTCAGGCTCCTGATTTGCATTTTTCTCTTTCTTAATAACAGGTGTTTCATAACCACTGACTTAATAGTATTTTAATGTCCCAGTGCTGGTCTTGTTGTGGATTTGTGAGGACACGTTTTGCCTGATGGTCCGACCATCTTTATGTGAGCCATTACACTGCAGATCCACAACAGGTCCTTTTGCCCGCTAATGTCCTCGCTTTACTGAAGAGAGACCCGACAGAAACGTGATGTAATGTTAGGTGTATGGCCTTTTTTTTGTGTGTGTGTTTTACCAGCACCCTTGTCAGCCCGCTGCCTTTCGGTCGAAAATTCCTCTGCGGTCTTGTTTTCATCAGTGTCCCTCACGTCATCTGCCCAGGGCACGCTCGCTAATTGGCATCACGCTGGCATTCAGGATTTATGAGACAGTTTAAGCCAGACTGAGAGGGAGCCATTCCTCAGCACCCCTCCACAGAAAAACATTGAGCTTCTTTGTTGCTTCTGTCTTGCAGTGACCAATAATCCCCCCCCCCCCCCCCGTAGGCACGCTCGTAACTCCTTTTACAATTGCAATTCAGGCATGAAATTGCACATGTTTTGAATGCGGCCGCTTTCATTTTAGCCGCCACTCAGCAGCACAAATGTATCAGCCTTAAAACCAAATATAAAAGCTTTAATTTGAACGTCGCGAACATGCAAAGCGATACTAATATTGCACGCGGTGAAGTTCTTGCACAGCTCCTCATGTTGTCCAAGGAGCTCATTAACATCTGTGCCCTGTTGTTGGACAGATGGGAGACGCTCGGAACTCAAAAAGCAAAAAAAAAGAAACACTAGGCTAAAATGTATCTTGTCTGAACGGCTCCATATGGCATGTATCTACATCTGATGCAGGAAATCGAGTGAGAAATAAAACATTTATTCCTAATTTCTCCCCCACCCCCCCCTCCCCGCAAAACTCATTACGTTTTTTAATTCCCTTTCGGCAACTGCTCCCTCCTTTTCACATCCCCCCCCAGCAGATGTTTGTTGTGAGTGTCAGGAATGCATGCGTTCTCACGTCTACATGAACCAAGATTGTTCGTGAACCTTTCCGAACTCCTTCAATTTCAGTCTCCCATAATGGTGTTTTCGCACAATTTTAAATTTAGAATATTTTACCTCTGCACCAAGCATGCAATGAAATGAAAACCAAGCCACCCAAATTAAAGTTAATTTACTTATAGAACACTTTTTTACAACCCTGCCTCAAAGGACTTTACATTAAGAGATGCAATAAAGCTGCCATAATAGTATTAGTCTGTCAGTCAAACTCGACTAAAACTCCATTTGTTGTGCAGCATTTGCTAAAGAAAAAGAAAAAGATCTCTTGGTACTTTTCTCGAGAGGTCGGAAGCCAAAATGTATAGTTTGGTTTTGATTACTTTATGTGGGCGTTGTTCATTGCTGTGCTGTGATTCTGCAGGGGCGTTGAGCTAGGATTACAGAACTTAATACAAAGTCATAACCTGTTTATGAACAAACACAATATACTTCTTCACTGAACAACAAAGGATGGGGTGTTTTTGAGATTGTTTATGAACTGTTTGTTTATTTCCAGTGTTTTTTATGCATTAGAATTACTACTGATCCAAGTAATCACAAAAGTTTCACATCACACATTGTAATGGAGACGCTCTAAAATTCCACCCCGGTTGCCAGAAATGCTGTGAAGTGACTTTTGTAACAATCAGCCAAAAATTCTAGAGATAAAACCACAAAAAAACAACTTTAATTTAGCCCCTATTATTGTATAGTGGTTCTGATATAACGTGAAGGTGTCACTCATTCACTGTGAGCTGTCACTCACAGCATCCCACGAATTCACGCATCCTGGCGTCCACTGTTGTTTTAACCATGTTTGCTAGAAGCGACGCACAAAAAGTATCGTGGCAGTGCAGCTTTACTTAACTTAACATAACTCTTTAACCTATTTTCAGGTCAAGAGATATTACATAACAAATGCTCTCTGCCAGTGACTTGTCTTCTGCCTTTCCCATTGCGAGCATAGGAAATTTCCAGTGGAAGCTGGTGCTGAGAAACGAAAGGTTGTAGCATGGAAAACCCAGAAACCACACTGTAGTCTGATAGTTGGCAGTACGGCTTTTTTCGGTCTCCCTGCTCACAGGCTGAATCGATCAGCGGGAGCATGAAACATGCTTTAACACTCCCAAGCGATCAACTCTTTTTTTTCTCGAAGAAACCGAAGTCTGCTGCGAATCATGCGACATGTGACCCAAAAAAAGATCACACCTACTCCGCTTACAGTGTGAAAGCGTGTTTAAAATTAAAGCATATTACGGGTTATTATGTAGATCATGATACCTTTTGCTGGCAAACGTGTTTTAGACACATTTAAAGGGCTTGTTTTGAATTCAAGGCAAACTTAAAAACTGATATAAAAGCCGTCACTTACAGGCAACCTTTCAAGGCAATATAGCACTTTATAAGCCACATGGCTTTAGAAGAAATTCAGCTTGAACTCAGAGTTGTATTATATCCACAGTTTCTCTGAGCACAATCAATAATACCTCGGACTTATTTCATTATTTCTATTGATTGTTCTTCTTGATCTTACTGGGATTTGTCTTGATGTATGACTAAACCAAATGTGTGTCTCTTTTATTCAACAGCTACCCTGCAGTCTGTGACTTTCTACAACACAATAACTTATTATCTGTCATCCGGGCCCATGAAGCGCAGGATGCTGGGTGAGTGTTGTGGCATTTCGTCGTCTCCCCTCACACTGTCAGAGTGAGTCAGACCAGGGTATTAAGTGAAAAGCTACCCCGGTGCTCTGGGGGGGGGGGGGGGGGGGTGGTCTTACTCGAGCCCGTCTGGAGAGAGCCGGTTTCGGTGCACAGTCTGAACTTTGAGAGAAGTCGTGTTAATCCAAGAAATGAAAATGACTCCAGCAGCAGGAGGAGTTAAGTCGGCCAGATGTGATGGGACCACTGTGATTCATGCAGACCTAGTCAAAAACACACATTTCTAACAACGCACTGGAAAGCCTGGGAGGATTTTCAAACGGGCAGGTGGGTGGATGTGTCGAGCTGATCTCCCTTTTTTTTTTTAAGCGAGGTTAAGGCGGTGGGATTCACAGCACACTGTTGTTTACCATTCCCTCCCGCAGCGTGGTCACACGGGACGCCTGGACGCGTCTCCGATGAGGCTGCAGCCCCAAGCCAATTCAAACCACACATGTCGTAATGTTATTGAGTTCCATACATGTTTTGTTTGCACCTTCTTTCTTTTTTTTTTCTTTTTTTTGATCTCCGTAAATAGTTGCTGCGAGGTGTGGTGCAGCAAACATATCCTCTGAGTTAGCGCTCTGTTTACCTAAAGCTTGATTCTGTTCCAAGTATCCGAAACCACCAAACGCAGCACAGACGTTCCTGGGAGATCCGAGTAGGTGGGTTTGAATGCTGAGCTGGTTGAAGCGTGATGATGACTACTTAAGGGCATGTTTAACCTGTAACCCGGGGGATTTACTCTCGTAAGGCTCCGCCGATGTTTGGCCCCCCCCCCCCCCCATTGCTGACGCGTCAGCGTACAAGACAAACACGCAGCCGCGGAGAAAACAAGAGGCCACGAAAGCTGTCGCCGCTAATCATATCCCGAGGGTTGAACACCAATGATTAATCCAGGAGTACACGGTTGTAATGTTTACTAATGCTTACCTCTCCTTTTTGGATGTTTCACCAGATACCGCATGTACAGAAAGAGTCAGACCACTGGCTTCCCATCCCTTATCACCATCTTCTCTGCACCCAACTACCTAGATGTCTACAACAACAAAGGTACGGCTTATATCTTTGTCAATCTTCAGTGGCTAATTAAGAACATGCCAGCTGACATTGCTTACTGAGGCTCACAAGCAAGTTTCATCTCTGGTTTAGTCGTCTTACTCCTGAGAAAAGTGTGTCTGGCTTTCCTTTTTTTTCTTGCTCGGTTTACACCGTCTTCACTCGTATGCTTTGTCTCTTCACCATTTTGCAATGGGCAAGCAGCACACAAATGAGTATTTTGGAATCGTTAACCAGGCTTTTATGTTTAGGTGCATTCTGGGACTCGACCACGAGCTGCACAGAGCTGCAGACTGTGTTCATTCTGAGTGGGATTGGTACTAACAACCTTCTTAGATTATAGGAGAATCTTGTTTTACTGTCGGTCCAAACAGTTGAAAATTAGCCTAACACTGGCACATTTACAGTTAGGTAGAAAATAAATGATATCGTCTTTTGCTGTCCTTTGAGAAACTTTGAAAAACGCCATATTTCCAATTACCCTGATACGGCATCAAAAAGGTCTTCATGAATCTAAAGTTTCACTTCTCCAGTGCATGCATTTTACACCCTGTCGTACACAACATTTTGATGACAATATTGCACTTGTCCAATGACAATAATCTCTGCGCCGCCGATTTTGATCAGGTCAGTTCAGGGACAGAGCCGGCGAGAAATGGAATGGCCCGGTGCCGGTTGACTTGGCACCTGGTGGCGCCCTGCGCTGTGCTACGGTGCCGACGCAGCAAGACCAGGCTTGCCTCTGCGCTGTGAGTCAGCACTTTTCCCCCCAGAGAACAGACAGTATATTGCTTTGGCTGTGGGGGCATGTTTGGATGGGCGAACCACAGGAAATGGAAATGGGAAGGAAAGAGTGATGGTGCTGGTGCACGCTGTTTTTTGCAATGCCTCTCGTGATGAAATGCCATAACGGAGCTTTATAATGCAGCGCCTTTTGGTTTGAATACATCACAGGCGGGGAGTGAGGGCTGGCCTTTTCTATTTTCTTTTGCCCCATTTGCAGGTGCATTTGGTTGATCGAAGATTAGGTCACATTTGTCTGCTTTTTCCCCCCATGAGGTGCCTCTGTGCCTCCTCACTGCACAACAAGGATAGTGAAACAACCGCAGTTTGCCTGCCTGTATTGTTGTTTATTATTAGGACCCCATTCGTACCATGCCAACTAATCTTCCGGAGGGGGCTCATGGTCAACGCGATACGAACAAACAAAAACAAAGCGATCTCAAGCGCATGTTGTTTTTAGTTTTGGCAGCCAATTGCCGGGCAAATCATTTACGCCTCTCGAGCTCAATATGCTACATGGAAAATGATTTGGTCTGCACCCTGTTCTGAGCTGCGACTGGCTGACCTTCGCTTGATAAAATGCCTGCCGGAGCAAGAGTGGTTATCGGAAAGAAAAAGATTACTCTCCGTTTTGATTTTAGGACTGACTTCAATCAGGCACGCGGCCGCATCCTCAGCGGCAGCGCTACGGGTTCTTCGTTTCCCTCGTCGTTCACCGTCTGCGTGAATACGAGTCGCTCTTTTGCTCTTCGGCTGAATCTGCCGTCGTAAAGTGGCGAGGTCTTTTGGCTTAAAAAGGCAAACACAGGAGCAAGAGCAAATAAACATCCCTTAAGCTAAATGTCTAGTCAGAGATTTCATGTCAAAGCTCTTAAAACGTCAACAAGTTGCGGTTATGTAATTACTTGGTTCCCAATCCACTTTAATAACCATCTGCTTGATGTATACAGGACCACGGAACAGGCACAGCTAGCCAATACAGTCCTATCAGTCCTGTTGATGCTCTTCTAATCAGTCATGTGGGCGGGGTTCACTGGTAGAACCAAAGCCTCTGTAATGAATTGGTCGACTCTTAGCTTCTCGGCAGAGCTGGAAGCCCACTGAGCATGTACCGTGATTGATGACCAATCGAGTGGGCACATAACTCCTAAAAAAGGGGGGAGGGAGGAGGCACCAGCGGGTCCCATCAATACAGTGCAGGGAGTTGGCCAGATTAACCAATGAGACGTCTCCACGAAGTGCGGTGTCGCCTCCTCCTCCTCCTCCTCGGCGGAGGATATCTGTGAGGCACCACAAACGGACAACAACTCTTCCACAAGACGTAAAGCGGACTTGTGTGGCTGAGTCGGATCGATCAGCGCGTGAATGATGCTCAGGATGTGACTCTGTAAAGATATGAAGTCCTGCTTCAGGGATGCCACCCATCAATCCTTTTGTCGTTTGAGTCAAACTGTTGGCTTTGCAGTAAGTGTCAGGCCGCTGACCGGCTGTCCATCGCAGCGCTGACCCCCGCACACCGCACCCCTGCACTCCAGCGCTGGCGGGGGGAGCTGTGTTAAATGAAAACACAGCAGCAGTGATTTAGCAGTTTTCACTGTTTGAGCTTCGAGTTCTGAAGGGACTGCAGTGGAGGGAGAGGAGGAGGAGGAGGAGGAGGAGGAGGAGGAGGAGGAAGAGGAGGAGGAAGGGGGGGTGGTGGGTGGGGTGTAGTTGGCAGTTGCACACTTTGGAGATTGCTTGCGGTTTTGTATTAATGGAATGTTTTCTGCTGCATCATTATTGACTGGCCCCCGAAAGCCAACTACTGAGTCCTAATGGCTATGGTGCTTTGATGGAATAAAAGCTAAATGACCGAGATGTTGGCAACGCCGTTGACGCTAATTTGTATTAAATCTCACTCCTGAGACACGGAAGGATTGGTTGGGTTGGATTCATCCCGCACCTGTTGAACCATATAGAACCCAATGAAATGTCTTGCTCCTCCCTTGTGCCGTTGTTTGATGAGGAGGCGCTGCGGGTCAGGTGCCGATTGGCAGGTTGACTGGGGGACGGGTGATTTGAAGAGGAAGGAAATGGAGTGGCGTGATTGGCTCCTGGCCCTGCCACTGGAATGAACGGCAGGATGGAAAGCTATGGCAGTGCTGACGCCAGCGCAGCAGGGAATTCACTCCCCCCCCCCCCCCCCCCCCCCCCCCCCTCGTCACGGGTGCCAGCGAGAAGAGTATCCCTGGCACAGATGAACCGCCCATCTGTTATCACTCTGGTCATTACTGGGCTTCCCTTCAGTTTCCTGTAAACATGCGGCATCAACCAAGAAATAATAACGACGTAATGCCGGACAGGTGCTACTCGGTCCACACAAAGCGGGATCTTAAAGTCATTACCGTGTCATGTATGCCCAGTTATGGGTCATTGGTGAGTGTAGCGTGTAGTTCTGGGTATTGTTGCAGTTTCATCACTTCTGATTCAAATTGAGCTTATTTGCTCGACTCATTGTTCCCGTTATCGTCATATTTTTGAGTAAGTATGGTAAATCCACGACAACTGAGCAAACTGGAGGAAAGACCATGAGATTCTGAAATCATCATCCACCTGTTGTCATTTGTCAAACACGACGAGGTGTCTTGTCCCAACCCAATACTACTCTCTACTCTACTCTACTCTCTACTACAACTTGTTTCATTGATTTATGAATTAGAAAGCATTCATGCATTGTTCAACTGTACACAGACTACATTCAGTCCCTGCCATCCCATGTGTCTGACATGAAATGGAGGAGAGCCGCCGAATGTAATGGACCAAGAAGGTCTGAAGCGGCTGGCCTGCGATACTAATCCAGTGGAACTTGATACAAGAGGCCTTAGAGACAGCTATGCAGTCAGCATTAAAGCGTCGGGGGGCAGGACGGCGGGAATCTCCCCCTCTTCTCAAAGCAGACTTAACAGTCCTCGTTACCCGGGGAAACCGGCTCGAGGCACTCCCTTTTGAATAAGTAATGAGCGGGGCGCCGGCTCGCAATATCTGTGTTACCGTGGCAGCAGGCTTGGCCTCAGCCACCCGGGCTTTCAGCCCCGCCGCCGGAGCAGCAGAGACATCTAGTGGCCGACGTGCAGTGTTGAACACGGAGCTCCCCGGCTGGTTCGCCACAAAGGCAGTGCCCTCCTGCTGCCTGGGAAATAACTCCTAAGCATTTGTTGTGCAGCATGTGTGGATAATGGGGACGCGGCGACGTGTTGTTTTTGTCGCCATTATATCTGCGCGTTAAACGGAATCTCAAAAGAAAAGAAACAAACGTGGGCCTTGACCTGCTCTCACCCGGAGCTCGACCAAGATGTTTGTTTTGCACGGGGGAGGTTGTCGGGTGTGTCTTGTTCCTTTTTTAAAGGGAATCCGATTCGATAGGAGGGACGGCGGGGGAGCTGACCTTCTCCCCCGCTCTGCCTTTTTTCTCTTTCTTTTTTCGTGGCTGCATTCAATCAAGTGCTTCGACCATGTTTATGGAGTATGTGATGTTTATGCAAGGCCTGCCCACGCGCGCAACTGCTGTCATGCACGCCGACGCACACGCACCCACTGCCCCCCCCCGTGTGTGTGTGTGTGTGTGTGCGTCTGTGTGTGTGTCACGGTAATGCAATGCTTTTCTGATTGGACTGAGTTGTCGGGTTTTGCCGCTATCGATGATAATGGTAGAATAATTATACAGTACTTGGATGTTCCCGTGCAGGAGGTGTGTGTGTGTGTGTGTGTGTGTGTTCATGTTCATCTGTGCAGCCTGGGATAAAGAGGTGACTGCAGTGGAATGTAAATGCTTTGCAATACTTAAGGGACCACTTTGATTGCATAGTTACTGCACTATATGCATTACCATGCCTCATTGATTCCACACGCGCACGCACGCGCGCACACACACACACACACTGGGGCAAACTTCAGCCTAGCAGGATGTTTTCTGACCCCATTTGTGTTACGACCGAGGTTCTAGCTGCTTGGGATGCCAGGTTGGATGAGCTATTCCCGACCGGAGAGAGAGAGGGAGGGAGGGAGGGAGGGAGAGACCGAGGCAGGAAAGTCCCCCACGGTGACCCAGCCATGGTGTCCGCTTTCCCCAGATCTGGGCCACCAGACTGGCCTTGTGTATGCAAGAGGCTGGGGCTTCTATATATATATATATATATATATATATTCAGCGCCGATATATTTGTGACGGGCGGCTCTCATGTTTTTTCCTCAGCACCCACGTTCACACCGGGCCTTAATCATGGGTGAGGTCACACGGGGCGTTCTGTGGTCAGTGTTTGGGAGGTGGTTTCTATGTCAGCGGGGCACAGAGACCATGTGATTATGATAAGGCTTTCTCTAAATATACACTGAATACGGCACACAGAGAAATACTCAGTATGCGTCCCGTCTCATTTAAAGTCAGCAGGCAAATTTAAGCTTTTGCTGCTTTTATTCCGCTAACCCGAACAACCCAACCACACCCACTGAGACGTGATCAATATAACTGCTTGAATAATTTAAAGCCACTATGTGTATATCATTTTTTTAGTTTTTATGATTGTAGTATTTTAATTGTTCTGATGGGATCCATTTTAGCTTGTAGAAAAGGAAAAAAAAGAATTCTCGACAATAAAGCAAATAAGCGCATTTCCCAGCTGTTGGACTAATTCCTCAAAGCACACTTAGTCATATAAATTCTTGAAACGATGCAGCACATAGACTTTGATGTATTTTAGCAGCGTACAAAGGAACACTTTCATGGCAGAAGCAGGTGGGTGGAAGTAAGCAGTTTAG
Organism: Pholis gunnellus; assembly: GCF_910591455.1. Taxonomy (NCBI): domain Eukaryota; kingdom Metazoa; phylum Chordata; class Actinopteri; order Perciformes; family Pholidae; genus Pholis; species Pholis gunnellus. Next base: position 9,828,009 of record NC_136550.1, read on the forward strand.
CATCTCGTGGTTTCATGTCAATGTCAGATAATCTGGAAAATTTACCTTACAGTGTCCATAACTATTATCCCTGCTGCCTCTGGCTATCCCCCCCCCCCCCTCCCTCCTTCTTCCTCGACCAGGAATTGATGGTTTTCTGTTAACTAATGAAAAGTGCTCAGCCTACAGAGCCTAAATGCTGAGCCGTGTGTTTCTGGGATGTTATTCACGCATCCAATCCTGGGAATGACAGACACGCTTCACCAACTGGGGGCGGTAATCAATACACAGAGGAAATGTTCCAAAGCGGGGAAAAACGGGGATTGATTCCCCCCCAAACCCTGGTTACCTTCATCTTGATGCTTGTGCAGTTTTCACATCTCAGTCTTCAATTATGCAGATGTATCAGCTCTTCTGTCAAAGCGAGAGACTGACAAACGCGAGCGTTAATAAATCACCTTACAATGTCTTTGTGTGTAGGTAGTTTGATACCGGATCCTTTTATTCACTGTCATCACCCAGAGGTTTGACTGACAGCATCTGACAGCATCTTGAGTTACATCCAGGCTTGGTGTTGTGGTGTTGATGACAGCGTTTTGGCCACTTTACACTATTTCTCCATTGTTTTGTAGCCAATTGGAGCTCTGTAGCGAAGATTGTCTTTAGTCCCAAATGACTAACAAAAACAGCCAAGAACCTTTCACATTCAAACTCAAAGTATTCCTAAAGTGAAGTTTTTGTGGCATTGTTTTTTTTTTAATGATTAAAGAAGAAATGCTTGAGTCCCCTCGGGGATTGGCTTAATAGGCCACAAAAATTACAGTTAAAAATAATATTTACAAGTAGAGAATATTTTGGTCTTCTTTTTGTTCAAATTTGATGTCCAAAACAATCCATCGAACCATGCTGTGGATACGTTTTGATGTCCATCCTGTTAGCTCCTCAGATGCTGATATTTTCCAACAGCCATCTTGTTCCTTGGCACTTTAAAGCAGAGTGCTTTGTGGGTAACTCTCTCCTGGCTAATAACATGTTGGGCGGTCCGTACCTCGATATGTGAAGCTGCCGAGACCACACACTGCTTCTAAGTGGTGGTTGGGAGCAGGATGGCGGCCGGTAATGGACCTGGACCTTAATCCGATCTGATGCTTTCTCTTGGTTTTGTTGAAGTATGGAGTCAAGTATGGATTTCAGACCGCTGTGCACTATCGAGGACTATAGAAGCAGGAAAGGGCGATGGCGTAAGCTTCAACACGCGCACGGCGCACGTGTTAAAATAATCAGACCGTGGGCCATGTGGATGTTGACGGACACATCCTAGGTTTTGTGATTATTACACATTTGGGCGTATGTTAACATCTACCTTCCCCCGTCTTTTCTCCCCCTCCCCCAGCGGCAGTGCTGAAGTACGAGAACAACGTAATGAACATCCGACAGTTCAACTGCTCACCTCACCCTTACTGGCTGCCCAACTTCATGGACGTCTTCACCTGGTCCCTGCCCTTCGTCGGGGAGAAAGGTGAGCACGCACACATTCTGAGTACGCCCTTTGGTGTAATACACAATCAAATGAGGACATTGAGTACAAGCAGTTTCGACCAAATGCGTCATTGAGTTGCATTGCACATTGAGTCGGTACTTGAAAATGGGCCGACTTCAAGGAATGTAGCTCAGACACTTTATAGTTCATAAATACAATACTTATTCGCATGATTTATGAACCAGAAACGCACAAAGCGAAATCCTGCAAATCAGCAAGAAGTCAGTGAAAGTTTAGAAATGGCTTTAAACACGAGCGGAGCGGTTGAGTTCTCTCACGGCCTTGAAGATTGTTCCAGGCGTTTGGTTTTTAGAGCGCCCCCCCCCCCCCCTGTCAGATCTGTGACACGTCTGTGTCAGCGGATCACACGTAACTATGACTGACTCGCTCACCCCAGGAAGCCTATTTTGGGTGCGACCCTTCCGCACAGGGCCATTCCTAGCAATGTGTGCAAGGTCACCGATGGACACTGCTCGCCGTGTGTGTGTGTGTGTGTGTGTGTGTGTGGAGGGGTGAGTCTTTGTCCGTGTATCTAGCGCCGCTTGGCTGGAAAACCTTCCTTCACACACACTTACCAGGTGGAAATCATGCACAAATTTGACGTATGAGGTGGTGTGTTTAAAAAAAAAAAAAGAAATAGGATTCATGTTGTAAAATATCTTTTCTGATTTCTTTACAGTGACTGAGATGCTTGTGAACGTATTGAGCATCTGCTCCAATGATGAGCTGACGACTGACGAGGAGCTGGACGGTAAGCACGGCAGAAAAATGGCGACCTCAACAGTTCTCCCCCCCCCCCTCTTCAGTTTGCCTTAGCTCCACTAGAGGGAGTTCTCTGCCAACAGGAGCACCAGACACACACTCAAAACTTCATACGAATGCACAATCACACAGTTTTTTTTTACGCATACCATGGCTGCTTCTCAGAGCATTCAGTTTAAATATATTGACTCTCCACAACGTTCTTCCACATCTCACCAACAGAGTGACCGTCTCTGATTGACACATGACACAGTCGAATCAATAAACCGTTCTGGTGTTGCCTTGAACATGCTTCGTTTAACTACCCAGCGAATCCTTAGAAAGTCTGAATAGAAAAAAAAAAATCCAAATGTAAGGCCTTGAAAGTGTGGCTATGCCTTAAATAGAGTTGTTGGAGGTGTTTTGTTCTGCTACATAACTCTGCGGTGCAAGTCCTCTTGGGTTCAAACGGCACAGTTAGTCATACAGTAATCGTGCTTTTTATAATCACATAATAGTGGCAAGTTCTGGAAATCTGTTTGGTCACAGCTTATCTACAATGAGCTGCCCTCTGCCTGCCCCACCCCTTACTGCCAAACAGGAAATGATCTCACCAGTCCTCCCACCACCTCCCTCTCCCTCCCTCTCTCTCTCTCTCTCTCTTTGTGTTTACTGATGCACACAGTATGACTCTGTAAACAGCACCCAGGGGTGCAGCGTATTAGACTTTTGAAAACGCAAATGCTGCCGGTTCCTTCAGCTGATTTGAAGCTAAGCTCATATGATCAAAGCTCACAAATAATCGTGGACTATATAACTGGGTAGCATAATGAAAAGAGTTCAACTCAAATCTATGTTAATATTTGCACACAGCGTGGTGCGCCGCCACGCCAGAAAAAGATCCGCATCGCATTTGGAGCATGAAAACGTTGTTTCTCACGCGATTACGACGTCACTTTTCACATTGTAAGGTTGATGCTGATCCATTTTTCTTTCTCTGGCATGGCAGCAATACGCTCCCGTGGGTTTGGACTGCGGCACAACAAACAATTAGCCGCCGTTGAACGTCTAATCGTATTCACTCGGAGCTTTCGAGTTGATCCACTCTGCCCTCACTTTCACCTTTCTGTTTCGTCTTCAGCTCATTTCTTTTTTCAGATCTCTTGTATATTGTTCACCATCGTTCTTTCCTTTTTGTCTTTTCACTCATGATCTTGTTTTCTGTGCCCGCACTGCTCTCTATCTACTATTGTTTCCATGGTTTCCAGTTGCCTCCATGTTGATACTTCCAACCTCTCTACTTTATCACACATTTTCTTTGCATTCTCCTCCTTTCTCTGTCTCATGCTGTGATGTTGTCACTACTTTGTTTTACCTCATCTAATCTCTCTTTTCTATGTTTTCCAGAGTTTTTATGTTCAAGGCAGCGCTTGACTTTACACTTGTTGTGCTTTCTTGCCTCTTTTTTATTTTATTTCGCCGCCTGCGCCCTCTCCACCACCTCATCTTTCATTCTACGGCCATCCACTGATCTCTCTGTCCTTTCTCTTGTCTTCTCTTCTGGGGGTGTTTCATGAGAAGGACAGCTAATATATCCCCCCAAAAAAGGTACAAACATTAGCCGTAGCGGTGTGTGCCGAGGTAGATAGATAGACTTTTGTCCAGTGCTTGCTCTCTGCTGTCAACTAACAGCACTGTTTAAAACACCTACTAACTCTACTACAGAGTCTTTCTATTGATCTCTCTTTAATTGTTTACCACAAAGACGTGTCGGTAAAGTCACAGTTACAGGCTCCTGCTTCGGGGTAAAGCCAAGTAAAAACATTTACAGGAAGCTAATTCGCATTAGCTGAAGTAATATATTTGCTTTACACATTGAAGTAAGCAGTGTTACTACAGGCGATCGATCCTGTGGCGATATTTCAAAGTAGTCATGGTTTATTCAACAGTGGATGAGATTAACATGAGCCGGGCAGCTCTTTCCTTTAACCAGCCTTTCACCACACATCGGCTTCATTTCCATCCTTCATACTTCACGCATTTTCCAAGCTGGCTCCCTGGGGCCTTGACAAACTGTTATTCTGTAAAGAAAGAAAAAAAAAAAAAAAAAGCGGTCTCTTTAAACAAAGTTTTGTTTTCCAGTCCAGGAAAATTCCTGTTTGAGTCTCCGCAACCAAAACACAGCACAGGAAAATTCATATATAGAGTGTGCTCATCTAAAAGTGCTGATAAGACATGTTTGGACAAGGACCAAAGGCCATGTACAGATGTTTTAACCATGTTCAGTGGTACCAAGTACTGCCTGGCCAAAATAGTGTGTAGGAGTGAAAGGGACTTCAACTGAACACCACTGATGGTACAGTACAGACAGGTGGCATGAGTGCACTGAATGCTGAGAATCACTCAGTTGTCGTGATGTGTGGGTGGATCTAAACGTATTTGGTATCAGCTGAACTTCAGTAACCTACATGTGTGCATCGTGTCCGTCTGACGCACTTCTGGATCAAATTAATAGTCCAAAATACTCGCTGCGTCCGACCACATTTACTAAACGTAAACGACACACAGAACATCAGACAGGGAAGTCTGTGTTACACTTCCACAGGACGTGGTTTTAGTATGCATGAGTCACAGCTTGTGTGACTGTGTCTGACCTCTGACCCCTCCAGGTGCCACAGCTTCTGCCCGTAAAGAGGTCATCCGCAACAAGATTCGTGCCATTGGCAAGATGGCCAGGGTATTTTCTGTGCTCAGGTATGCAAACTTTAAAAAGAACTCCCTTGTGTCCTGTACGTTCTACCGTTGTAGTTGCACCTCAGCTCCACGGATGGTTTCAGTGTCTTTCAGCTCATTGTTTTGGTTTTTCAGCCCCAACTTTACTGAATGCTCTCAGGCTCAGATAAACCCACTTTTGTTATTTATATATATTAAAAAAAATATCCTACAGGAAGTAGTACGTACTGGAGTAAATGTGTGCATTTCTGTGTTGCTATTTCAGAGAGGAGAGTGAGAGCGTGCTGACGCTGAAGGGACTGACCCCGACAGGCATGCTACCAAGCGGAGTGTTGTCCGGTGGCAAAGAGAAGCTGCAGAATGGTAAGACTGTCACCAAGTACCCCGAGACCCCCAGCTTCGGCCCCCCCCAGAAAGGATTCTCTCTCACACATGAATTCCCCTTACGCAGCAATGCCCTGAATAAAGTGCTAGCTCAGTGTTTAGGGAATACTGTGTATATAGACTCCTTCCCTTCCCCCCCCCCCCCCCCCCCCAAGTAAATTAAGTCAAATGTTTCTGGCAGCTTGACTCGGTAGCATCCTTTCTATACTGCATGTTTTAGTTAAATACTTCTAAGCGATAACGGCTGCTCTATGAAGCTTTGATGTATAAATGACGATAGCCTATCAAGTTACATTTCCTGTCGATAGGCTCCTCTTCAGGGCCACATACGTTCAGCAGACTTTCTTTGTCCCCTTTGTCTTCTCTAGTGTGTCTCGCATTAATACCCTGTCTCCCCGTCTCTTTCTATATTCCACTGGTTTTATCTCAAATATTACCTGTATCTTTTTCTTTCTCCTTTCTTTCTAGAAACCGCAGGTATAATCGGTTGTGCAAGTATTCTGTTGTGTTGTTTTTCTTTTCGCTTTTTTTTTTAATTTTTTTATTTCTTTTGTGAGACAAGTTTAGAGTTCAGTCCACCCTCTTATGTTGAATTCCAAACACTCCCTAAATGAGTTTGACAAGCTGCTGCAGCAAAGGAAGTAAAGGCCTTTCTGGAAACGCCTTTACAAACACTCCAAATTTACTTGGAACTCCTGACAGAAATGGTCACTTTATTGCCCAAATTTGAGCGCTATAGTTGTGGATCCCAGCAGGGCTCCGTCGGGATAGACACGGGACTCTCTGTGATCCAAAGGATGAATTGGAATTGACACAAGCGACTGTGAATGAAAGGGGGATAACCGCTGTCTGCCTTTCCTTTACAAAAAACGAAGCAGAAATCCAGACAACTTCCCTCTCCTCTCACAGGTTCTCACACATCAGCTAGCACTACAGCAGGGTGTACACTAGAAAACCAAGTTAGGTTTGTTTTATCGCTTTTGAAAGAATGTGTCTTTTATTTTTTACATCTAAAGTTCCATAGTTTCGCTTTAATTAAAGAACATTAGCACTCAGATTAACAGTTTGGAAGATGCACGTAGCAGATAGATTGATGGGGAATTCTTGGCTGCAAACAGCAGAAGAAGTTCTTGTTGTTTCCACAAATCACGGAACACAAAGTACACACGGAGCATAGATTCTGAGCTGGGCCCGCTTCGAATTGCATTGTGACCTTCTGTGGGAGGAGAAGTGATCAAATTTGACATAACATCCGGACAAAATTGGCAATCCTGCGTATCTCAATTAGGGAGGACGGGATGCTCTCCTCTACGGATGTCGATTTAAGTCATAAACAAAGCTCTAAATTCATAGTAATGGAACATATCCTATGCCACTGTGTACACAAACAGCGTCTCTAATAGATGGCTTTTAACCCAATATGACCTGTTTTATTTTAGAGTTTCATCAGAACTTTGAAACCACTAAACACACTCGCATCTCGAGAGATTGTGTTTTCCGCTGATGACCTGTTTTAACAGTGGCGGTCCTAAGGATTTAACATACGATTATGGAAGTTTGAGAGTATTTGTGAAGCAGCTGACACTAAAGAGAACCCCAGTGAAGGTAGAGTGATGTTCAGAGATTCCTGTTGCAACATTGGTAGAATCACATTGCTCCCCTCCTTTTTAAGCAGACGCCAGTGTGCTTCTACTGTAATGTTGACTCCATCAGCCATTCCGTTGACACTCTGTGGCCTCTCGCGCCCTTTCTGTAACCTCATCCTCATGGTAGTATGTCCCGTAGTCGTCAGTACTGTATAGCCGTTAAGTTACTTTCACCTTCTTGCCTTCATCCCTGTCTTTGTGTGAAGCTGATTCACAACGTTGTACTGTATGTAAATTTATAATCTCAAGGACGACCGTAAGGAATTGGTAAGTGGTTAAAACGCCAAAAGGTTTTCTCTCCTCCCCCCCGCCCACCTGCCCCCCCCCCCCCCCCCCCCCCCCCCCCCCCATCACACCTCACAACAGTAAGCCAGCATTTTTGATATTTCATATCAAAAGATGCTAATCCTGCAGTTGCAGATGCTGCTTCATGTCGCGCACAACACCACAAGTAACGCTGCCTCCATGTGTCTACGGCGCTTCGATTTCACATTGACGACCAAGCCACAGCCATGCCCCCCCCCCCCCCCACAGTCACACATGCACTTAAAAAAAACCCTTGTTCTTGTTTTCCATTCGTCCTATTTCAACACTCCTTTCACAATGTATGGCCTGATTTGCGCAATGGTTAAGAACTAATCTATTTCCTGCTTTAACCTGTCGTATTCGCTATCAATGTTCGTCCCTGCCGTATTCATTTTTCCTTTTTCCCGTCACCGCATTGATTCGTTTTGTCCGACCTTGTCAGACTTTTCAAAGTACCTCAAAATCCTCTCCACGGGGTCACATGTGTCACCTTCCCTTTTTACAGATCTGGAACTCATCTTAAAGCTAAGGCTCATCCCTCTTCCTCTCTCCTCTCTGCTAACATCCATGTGTCCTTTTTTGTCATAAAACCAAAAAAGAAAAGAAATGTGGAGATGACGTTAACCTTTTGTTGTCGGCATTGGCTGTCTTTGCTGCTCATTGACTTGTACCTAGGACCAAATGAACTCCTCTGCTCACTTCTCTCATTCGTTTTGCAACCCCCCTCTTCTTCTCTTCAGCTACTATTGAAGCTATTGAGGCTGACGAAGGTAAATGGGTCTGGCCGCCCTCTTCTGTTGCTTTTCACGGCAATAAGACGGGGGGCTCCGCCGGGTTTTCATTCATCTCGCTGGTGCTTGAATAGAGTGTGTTGGGTGTTTGGGCTAACAAAATGTGTCCTAGTATTAACAGAGGAAAAAGAAGTAAGTCGTTTAGGGAATCCTGTGGTCACACGATGTTTTAAAGGGGAATGGATTTCATAGTTTTCAAAGTCACACTGATTTTGAGTGAGTGCAAAGCAAGTACTAAGTAAGTTCTAAACGTGCTATAACACCATCATAGCAATACTTTGCTTTTCATTTCAGAAGTTAAAATATCACCGTTTATGTAATCTTTCACTGACGAGTATCGGACCATCCAGGTTCAGGATAGAGGTTGCCTTTTTTTAAGGAAATGCACGTTCACACTCGCATAACGTGGGAGGTGTAAATAAATGGGCATCATCAGGTCCTCTGGCATTCCTAAGGAGCTTTTACCAGATAGCAGAGGCACCGGCTGGCTACCATACTGTATCCAGTAGCGCTAGAGCACTAGCACCTCAACCCATACAGTGCTTTGTAGATCTTTTCTCAACATATTTTTGATCCTGTGTAGAATGCTTACACAGACAGAATTTGTGTAAACTATGTTAATAAAGTCTTGTTTTCTTTATCTAAAGCTGTTAAAGTTCTGGAGATTTAAATCACTCAGCGTGGTAATAGCATGGTAATAGCATGGTAATAGCACCGTGCTAGATGGCGTACCAACTGCTCTGCCCTCACGCAATACAGTTAAATCTTGCTATGAAAGCTTTCTAATATTATTTCCCCTTTGAAACGACTGAAGCAGTTGTGCATTGTTGTTGCTGTTGAGTTTAATATAATAATACCGCAGTCTTCTTTCGAGCTCAATCTGATTTTAATCGAGTTAAAACGCTCCACAGGAGGCTTTTGAAATCCAAATTGGATTCTCCCGAAAAAAAACATTTTTATTCACATCGCCTCTGGCGCAAGAGCAACCTCAACTGCGGGCTAAATAGCAGTTTGCCAGCTGCTATTTACGTTGGCGTTGTCCAGTACTTCCTCTTTAGCCCCACAGAGGACAGTCCACTGTGGTGTGGAGACACTCCTCTGCTTCTCTCTCTCCACGTGGATCCTCTGTGGCCCTGCTGTGTCGTGTTCTTTCCTGTGAGCTGCTAATAACCTGTGTCTGACCTGTGCTATGCAGCAACACAACCACACTACCCATCATGCCCTGCTCCACGCTCCCCAATTTGTTGTCTAAAATGATGCCCCCTTCCCTTCCTCATTCTGATAAAGGGTCTTTGCAATTATAATTTACTATTAAGACCCCCCCCCCCCCCCCGCCCCCGGCCTTTATGAGAGGTGGAAGTAACACAATTAAAACTTTTTGGCGTTAAGATGGGCTGAAATGAAACTTGATCAAGCTGAATAATGGACTAATAAGGCAATACTTACAATCCCATTCCATTGAATAAAACTATTTTGAGTTGACAAATGTCATGATGCATCTGTGTCGGACTGGGTTTATTCAACGCAGTGGTACTTTTATAAACCAGCTGCTATTCTCTCCCCATTATTCAGTTCAATTGAATCTTGTTTTGTCATTGACCTCCAGTCTAAACGCTATTGTGACCTCCACCCCTCGTAACCTCCAGTGAACCCTTAAATTGCTGCATGCTCCAAGCAGACGTAACAAGTCGTTAGCACCCCGAGTACCTCTGTAGTGTCTTTGTACGTGAGCTCCGTCTCAACGTGGTTCTATTTTGTGGAAGTGAATGTCTCAGTGGGCTCCACTCTAGTGTTTTTTTTATTATTATTGTCCTCCCCTCGTTCTTTTTTTTTTTTTTTTTTGGATCATTCTCCTTCTTCCCTTTTTTTGTCGTTTTTTTTTTTTTTTAATCTGTGACGTGACGGGGCAATCTGGATGTTTGGGGTCCTCAGGTGTTCTGGAATGTGCCCAATTATATATGCCATATTTTAGCAATGTTTTAAGATTTCCAAAAACGGCATGTACAAGATGGTCATTAGATGGTCCGGTTACTGTCGGAGTCTTTTCACAGATACTGATTATAAAAGCGTGGATTGATGGCACAGTGAAAACCTGTTGACCCTGATTCCAGGAGTGCCCTCTATAGATTTAGAAGGATTGTTTAATCCTTTTTTGTCTGTGCAGTTATATCATTTTTCAAACTCTGATAAATGGTGTTAATGTGTTGTCATTTCATGAAAATGAGTTATACCCTTTTTATATTAATTGTTCTGTTATTAAAACTACTAAACACTCTAAACGATGAATAAGTAAAGATGCTGTACAATGTTACTTCAGCCTTATGAATAGACTTGTGTTGCATCACACATATAGCACTATATAGAACATATAGGAATAGGTGTACGTTTTGGGAAAATGTGCTTATTCACATCAGTTACTCATTTTTCATGGTTGACTGGCACTTATTAGCCAACAGCTCCTCAGATGCCGTCTGTATGTTGTCGTCTTCTCAGTTCAACACGTCTTTTTTTTTGTTACAACAATCCCATGGTCCAAGACCAAACCAAAGATAAGCCAAATCTGGTGATGTGTGAGTGAATGCGAGCAAGTGACACCCCCATTCTCTTCATCATTGAATCCCTCCCCCCTAAAATCGCTCCTGATCTCTCCCCCCCCCCCCCCTCTTTTCCTTTTTCTTGCATCCCCCCCCAACAGCCATCAAGGGCTTCTCGCCCCAGCACAAGATCAACAGCTTCGCCGAGGCGAAGGGTCTGGATCGCATCAACGAGAGGATGCCGCCGCGGCGAGACGGCTTGCCCTCCGACGCCAGCCTCAACTCCCTCAACAAGGCCCTGTCCTCGGAGACCAACGGCACGGACGCCAAAGGCAGCACCAGCAGCGGAGACAACATCCAGTGAAGGCCGGCGGCAGGCGCCACCTTGGCCGACGGGGCTGCCCTGTCATCACCGCCCGCCACCGCAGAAAAGGGGCAACGGGTGAAGGTGTAGAAAGGAGGGGGGGGGGGGAGGCATCTATGACTCAAGCTCGGGGCGGGGGGGGGGGGGGGACATCTCACTTTCTAGTCTTTGGATATGCCTTCAAAATATTAGTTCATAGTCAAATCTGCTAAGTTATTGCCGAATCACATTTCTGACCGGTCGGGCCTCTGTTGTGCTTGATTCTCCGCCATATGTCAGCGAGAAGGAGGGACGGAGAGATCTTAAAGGTGATTTTTCTTTTCTTTTATGTCTTGAAAGACCCTCGCTCATTTACACCGAAAATGGAAAGTCGTGTAACTTCTTACTAACTATTGTACGTTTACAAAAATACAGCACTAAAAAGGACAGGACATGAGATCATGTTTTTAACATATAAGGGTGTACAAACTAAATAAGGACTATTTATTGATAAATTTTTTTTTTGCTACTCTTATAAAATAGCTCTGAAATTAATTAGGCAGTCTTAAAAAGAATGTTGCAATGTTGTCGAAATGCCAAATAATGGAACGTTTTATGGTTTTGTACATATTATGCTTACCTCAGGTTCTTTTGGTGTGTGCTCTGACCTGATTTTTCTGTATAATGGCTAAATAACTCTGTAATGAATACCTATTTTCTTGAGTTTCATAACTGGAATTTACATTTACCTATCTATCATTTGCAAATATGTCTATTTTTTGTCTCTTTTGGAAGGGGTTGGGGGGTAGATTTATTGTGGCTTGCTGGAATTGAGTGTTCATTTTTCTCTTTTTAAGTATTGCGAACAAAGTAAAAATAGAGAACCTATATTGTGTAAAAAAAAAGAATACAATAAACTTAAAAGTGTCTGCCTATGCATGTTTTATAAAAATCAAACAAAGGAAATAGAAAATCTGAATACCGTGGCTGCGGAGGCCTGTTTTGAAATATACTGCGCTTTAGTGAACATATACTGGAAACGTATATACCTGCATACTTTCAATTAACACCATGATGCTCTATGCCTTCAACTTCTTTTGTAATTGAAGCATTTCATTATCTAAGATGGATGAGAAATCATATTTTTAACCTGCGCGTGTAAGTGCACACAGTCCAATTAAGCATGTTTGACAATTCTTGTGAGGTGTGTGGTTACATGTGTAACTCAAAAATGCATGATTAGCTGTTTGTGTCATATAACAGGTAAAATCGGTTTTGTTCTGTTTTGTAAATGTGCCACAGAAAGTGTAATTTGATTATTATTATTATTACTATTCTTATTATTATTTGGAACTCTGCTTTGTATATCAGTTACAGGTTTGATACTGCTCAATACTTTAAGATGAAACGGAAAAAAAAATAACTTCGATCTTTTTTAAGAACTGCTTAAGTGCCCAAGTAATTCACTACACGACATGAAGCCTTGCTTTTGTAATTTAACTTCAAAACTGTTTGGCAGATGAGGCATGCACTTGCAACTATGAAAAGTATTTTATATAACTGTTCAATAAAAATGTGCATGAATTTCAACTTGAAACGAAACCGCCTCTCCTGTGTGTGTGCGTGTGTGTGTGCGTGCGTGTGTGTGTGCGTGTGCGTGTGCGTGTGTGTGTGTGTGCGTGCGTGTGTGACTGACTCCGGCTGTCGGTTCTCCACCAATGAATATGCAACCGTGTAAAATAAAAATAAAGATACAGAAGACACATAGTCCTGCGGGCGTTCTTTGCATCGCAAGTGAATGAAGCTGGATGCGAGATTACGGGAATAATTCAAACCTGCAAGGAAAACACACACACACACACACACGCTACACATGCTCTATTCCACATGGAGCCATCGTCTTAACGCTGCTGCAAGTTGAGTGTCTGTAAAATAGTGTTTGAGGTTTTTGCTCTGCTGGTTCCGGTGATTTTCAAGATTCTGTAGATCCGCGTTTCCTCCTCGTCCACCTCGGTGACTTCTTTGATTAAGCTGCGAAGACGAAGCCAAGATTGCTCGAGCGTACCTGTGTACACAGGAAACAGAGATCTGCAGGCTTCCTCCTCAGCCATATTTGTTTTTTATTTCAGGGCATCTCTGCCTCATAGCAATGGTATGTTAGAAACTAAACCTCCAACCCTCAGGCACATGAGAACACTTAAAGATCAATCAAGCTACCAGAAAAATCCAACCTATTTTTCTTACGCAGTTGTCTCAATGTATAAAATACTCCAACGTAAACCAGCTCAATTTAGCCAAGCAGCCTAAATATTGTTTGTCCTTGGTTTCCCAAGTGTCTCTCTTTGGTCTCTTCAGCTGAAATCAAACACAATGCTCAATTGAAAGGAAGTAAACTCTGGCATCCTGTTTTTTTCGGGAGGGCCAAAACACAGGAGCCGGAATTTGTGGCCTTCGGGGGGGGGACAATCTGAAAACCAACAAGACGTAGAAGTTGTCAAAGGGGAAATGACGGTAACGTAAGATTGGTAGTGGACGGCTAATGTCTGGGAGTCTTAACTATCCGCTCATCTCACTGGGAGAGACGAGATTTTCCGAATGGTCAGAGCAATAGTCTTTATCGTGACCCATCTGAGGTCATCGCCATGATTCTGGAGGCACCGTTACATAAACAATGAAGAATAGTAAAGACGTCACGGCTGGTATTTGAGCAGCTCCCCAGGAGACTTGCCTCTTTGTCGTGCTTTTCAATCATTTATCAAAAACAAATTGCCATTTTAGAACAGTTTTATTTTGTTTGTGTCTGTATTTGTTTGTATCTGAAATGTTCGTCAGTGTGTGTACAAGTGGTCCCAAAGTCCTTTGTTTTTCTTCTCATATATATATAATTATATCACGTACAGTTCTTGGATACCAGGTTGTTTATTTCACACTTGGTCGACATCCTTTACCTGAGTGATGTGACGCAAATTAAATAGTTTTTACTCCCAATAAGTCCCTGTGTCCTCCCAACTGGTCAAGTGCTGTCAGAGCAGGGGAAATAAATACAAAAACAAGTGATGGGAGTCGGCGATGCATTCAAACGCATTACTCAAAACTGAGACTCCTGTTGAACGGACATACTGTAGGTCTGCACCCACTGACCGCCTTGTTCTGGTCTCCACAACCACCCACTTTTACGTCAGGAAGGGAAGCCAGTGTATTTCCTCCCCTTCTTTATCTAAAGGAAGTGCCAAAATAAGCATCGGCAGCGGAGCGCCCGAGCACCTTCCCCACTGTCCACTGAGTTGGTGTCCGAGGAAGAAGTCGGACGAGTTCACGGCCGCAGAATCACCATGAAGACCACCAGTGTTCTTGTCCTCTTCCTGCTAGGGTCCGTCCATGTCTTCACACCAGGTAAGGGAACCAATCAAACTGCTTTCTGCTGATATACATGCATTGGATTTTCTCAGAATCAGGGGTTGAGGGGACCCTTAAACATCTTCAGCTCTCTTTATTAACCAAGAGGAGTTCGTTTCAGGCTCGTTTCTGTGCATTGTCCGTGTGGGGATGATAAAGAAAATAGCCTTTTTTGGCTGATGTGTGAAACAAATTTAAAGTTGTGTCAAAACATTTCCACAGTCAGGGTTTCCTATCGAGTCGATTGGCCCCATTGTGAGAACTTAAGAACGTGTATTTTGTCGCGTCGTGCAGCAGCAGTTGTTCTGATGGAAAATGTTTTACTCGTGTTATATCGTGATGTCATTTTGTTTTGGTACGTGCAAAGATAAAAGATCACAGTGTTCTTCAAAAGACACTCACACTTTGAACGGTACCTCTTGAGACATCCACTCAAAGAGCGTATTTCCGTTAATTGAAGCAGAGATAAGCTGTGCGTGTGTGTGTGTGTGTGCGTGTCCGTATGCGTGCCTTTTGGTTGTCCTTGGTACAAAAAGTAGTTTGTTATTTGGCATATTAAGTCAAAATGAAGGTAGAATATATTTTTATATGAGCTTCAAATACCAAGCACAAATCAAAACCTCAAGAATAAAAAAAAAAAAAAAAAAAAAAAAATGAGTGGCTCTTGGTTGAAGGAAAGAAAGAAAAAAAAAAGGGGGTGGCTCTCGATTTGTTTGTTTTCCTTGTGCGGAGCCCAACGGACTTGTATCTGTTCTGCGCTGTGCAGATAGGTGATCGCACAGCAGATAGCCAGTGGGAACCAAACTGCCCCCTCTCTCACAGATGCAACAGATCTTTGTCCTGAGACCAAAATGTCCCAACTGGCCACCAATCTACTTCCAGCGTTTAAGAGTAAACATCTGGAGGAAACACCCTCGGCCCGGCTACTGCTCACCCGGCAGAGGCATTACTCAACCTTGTGAGCTTCTCTTTCCACAGCACGTAAAGAAAATGAACGACTTCTGACCTTTCAACACTGACTTGAAATTGACTTGAAAAACATACGACTTAACGTTGACTTGCCCCAAAGGATAGCAGACATGACTCGAGGCTTTACTTAAAGAACGTAAGACTTTTATTTACGCATGTTAACTTGAACTTTTCTCAAATGACTCATAGGACCTGTTACTGACTTGAGACTTGCTTTAAGGCTTCACCATGAAATCTCTTAAAGGACTTGACTTGTGACTTGTTCCGAAATACTTGAGGCTTGGCTTGAAGACTTGTCTCAAGATCTGAACCAAAGTACCGGAGACCTGACTTGGAGTTGGTCTCGAATGACTTAAAGGAATTGAGACTTGATCTGTCATATTAAGGACTTGGTCTTAACTTGTCTGCAATGACTTAGGACCCCAGACTTTATTTAACACACAATCCAAAATAGGCCTACTTGAGGTTTGATGTGGATTTGTCTCAAAATGTATGAAAGTACTTGAGACCTGACTCGAGGCTTCTCTACGTGAAACCAGCCTTGATTTGAATGACTCAAAGGACTTCAGATGAACTTGGACAAAACACTGGAATAACAGTGAGGTTTAAGGACTTTCGACTTGACTTTCGACCCCGCTCCAAAATACTCGAGACTTGACTCGGACTTGCGCACACAAGTCTGAGAAAACGGCTTTGGCGAGAAGAGCGGCCTTTCCCGATGAGACTCGTGAACCCAGACAGAGCAGCATGCCGCCGGTGCTTCAGCGACCGGTCTGGTGGGAAATATGTTGAATGAAATCCTAACTGAAGGCGATGGAAGACAGGACGCTTGGCTTGCTAAGGTCAAAGGGACAACAATAGTGTGTCTGTGGGCAGGATGCAGCTTCACACTGCTGAAGCGCTTCAAGCGGAGGATATCCACCTCAACACGCCGCGACCTCCACCACTATCTTGACTTCTCATCCCTCGTCTGACACTTCGAGCCGGGGGCACTCCTTTGTCTCGGGTTGCTGGGCTTTAAAGCCGTGCCAAACAGGAACGATGCAATTATGCATGTGAGAACCTAAAATAGAGAATCTGTCTGAGAAAATGTTTTACACAGACAAACTGCGTCTGGTGTTTTTGCAATGGAGGCATTCTGACCTCAGACAGTGATGGTATAAAGCAGAAGAGCCAGCATGGTGGTTTACTGATTACTGGACAATAACTTCTGGATAGTGATTTCACTTGTCGCAAAAATAAAATGGTTGTGTTTCTGCTTTACAGTTTCATCAGATGAATCGGTGACTGGTAACGTCACAACAACGACGCAACAACAAACGCAACAACAAACGTCAACAGCATCACCAGCAAAAACGACACCAAAAAGCAAGTATAGCATGAATGCAATAGTTACATTTGGGAAATACATTTATTTGCTCTCTGGTGGAGAGCAAGATGAGAAGATCAACACCACTCTCATATGCGAGTGTAAGGCTACAGTCAGCAGCCACTTAGCTTAGCCACTTAGCTTAGCACAAGGTCTGGAAACAAGGGGGACAGCTGGCTTGGCTACAGATCTTAAGAAACCATTTATATGTCAATTTCTCGCATTTTTGTGTTTCTACAGCAGCGGAAACACCAGCAACAAACTCAACTGCAATGACACCAACAGCAGCAACAAAAGCAACCCAAAAAGCAACCCCAAAAGGAAGCCCAACAACAGCAGCGGCAACACCACCCCCTGCATCTCCCACTGCTCCTCGTGTTGCCACCAGCAAAACTCCTGAGAACAGTGAGACTGAAGATAGATAGATATGATGCTCCTTGTAAGCCTGTTTGGCCATGTTCCTGAAAAAAGTTTTTATTTCCCTTTTATTTCTAGAAACTGAGGCGGGAACTAAAGAACCTAAGACGGCTGCGACTTCACCCACCACCGCATCTGTGGACCACAAGACTGTGGCGGCTACAGCTGACGTTGTTGCCCAGGCAGACAATAAAAGTTAGATTTTCTTTTGAATGTGTTGGTTTGGGGATGATACACAGCCTTCACCTACAACATTTCACTCAAAAAGATACTAACAACCCGGAAGAGACTGAAAATGACTGCGAAGAAACGTAAAATGACTACAAAGACACACAAAAAAGACTACAAAAAGATGCAAAACAGCTGCCAAGAGACTCAAGGACTATGAAAAGGGGCAGAACAATTGGATGAACTCAACTTTAGGTTGGCCTGATGGTGGTGCTTTGTTGCACCACTGGGTCCACGTTTGGGAAATGTGTTCATCCAACATCTGTTACATATAAGAATTGCGACTTATACCCAGAGAATAGATTGAATAATAGATATTATGTCATATAATACTGTCCAAAATTACAACAAAAAACTAATGAGATTTGTTGTATTTACATGAGATTTATTTTTTCCTCACCCAGGAAACCACTCTGAGGTCGGGAAAACTGAGACTCGAGGTAAGAAGAGATTTGGTGCAGGTAGTGCATCATCAGCTTCTTTTCATCATTACAGATGATTACAGTTTGTAAAACTTGATACATGATGTATTTTTCTGATGTATTTAAAGCCATATCTAAACCAAGTCGAGTCATTCAAAAAGTTGTTTTTGAGAAATGAAATGTAAATAGTACTCCAAGTTTGACTCCAAATATCTTTATTTTCTGCAGGTACAGCTTCTCCTGCCCCAGGTACTGTATATCGTGTTTTACATGCGTTGCCATGTACAGAACAAGCACTTTTCTTTCTTCTTATTATATTCTTTATATTTCTTTATTTACATTCATAAATAAAAATGTAATGCCAACATAATATGACGTACATATTCTCTTTAGCTGATACACTGTCTGTGAGGTGGATACTTTCAGTCAAACAGCTTCACACTTCCATGAAAATGTACATTTAAAGTGTGGTTTAAATATGGTTTAAATATCTGTGTGGATAGTCGTTGGATAGTAAAAACGTCAGATTTACAATTAAATTCATTAAGTAATTCATTAACTTCAATATCGTAGCAGCACATCAAACCGGTGCACCTCCAGCGACGCCACGACACCCGAAAAAGGATATAGAGAAAGATCCAGGTAAGTCACACTGCACCACCATCATGAATTTGGTTAGTCCGCATATGAAGTCATGATTAAATGAAATCATAACCATTTTTAATCATAAAACACTTTGTTTTGAAAGGTTCCCATACTGGCAATGAAAAAGTACCCTCCAAATCAGGTAAACTCGTGCCCCACAAACACTTCTTGGTGATTTAAAGCACGCTATTGACAACTTTTCATATAGGGATGGTTTTGGCACTACAATATGGACTTTTCACAGTCATTTGACTTGATTGTGCAATGGCCATTTAAGGTGACCTTTGAGGTGCTGTAGCTGCTACATCAACAGTCGTCCGACATTTGGTTGGACGTTAATCTTTCAGAAGGCCAGTCAGAGTAGATTCATGGAGATGCTCGTCTGTCAAAATGTCCCCCCCTTCAGACAAAAGGCTGTGGTGGATTGTGCTGCCCGTCCTCCTGGTTGGAGCTGCCGCCGCCATTGTCCTCAAATTCAAATGCAAGAAGATCCACGACCACTCGGGTACGTGTAAAAGTAGGCTGCGCAATGTACTCACGTGTACCATAACAGTGCATCTATACTGTCAACTCTGAGGTGGAGTATAGTTTGATTTTTGACATTGAATGAGTTGTCTCTTGTCCTCCCTTCGACAGAAACCATTGATACTGGAACTGAGAAGTAAGTTTGAGCTTTTGTCGTCATGGACTGTAATTTGAAAAGCGTGCAAACCACTTAATCATCCATTCCTTTGTCTCTCTCTCTCTCTTTCTCTCTCTCTCTCTCTCTCTCTCTCTCTCTCTCTGCAGCGCATCTTTCCAGAGCAGGCCCGAGAGCACCAAAGATGGAGTCATGCTCCTCGGGGTGAAGTCATCGGTCGGAGAAGAAAACGGTGAGCTTCCTTCTGTCTGTTCCCTGCGAGAGTTGCTCCCGAGTGCGTTCTGTTTCTTCATTCTTCCATCACTCGGTAGAGCTGTTTCTCCAGACACAGACTCGCAGTGATTCCAGGGAAGTTACAGGCTTTTAATATCTCATTGTACTGTACGGGCTTTTGGGGCTTTGCTGCTCAACAGAAGGTGTTTCCTGTGATTTTGCCCCCCCCCCCCCCCCTCCAACAAGCAGCAGGGCTAGAAAGATAGGGACTTCCTAACATAAACACAGATTATTTTGGACAGGAGCTATTGTGTGCTCAGTAAATGTCAGTGCGGCCCAGATGCTGACAGGCGTGTGCACGTTTGTTGGTGGGGGTGAATGCACGTGCACACTTACGGGGGGGGAGCCTGTGTCATATGGGGCTTGTACACGGACTCAGTACCCCTTCACCCCACCCATGACCAAAAAAAAAAAATAAGAATTATGGGCGGCACTGAATGTCCTACCTTCCTTCCCGAACACAATCCGCCCTACACGACTTGGCCGCGAGCTTCAGAGGGGAAACGGAGTCATGCTTCAGGAATTTTCGCTGAGGAAGAACGTGTTTATGTTGTCACGTCTTTGGATTGTCGCGTTATTAATTCTTATCTGACTGCAACATACCGCACATTAAACCTTTTAATCCCACGCTCAAATCTCAATAACAAAACCTGTTTTTGACTTGCTTTAAGGGTCAGTGTGTTGCATTTAGGGGGGATTTATTGGCAGAGATGGAATATAATATTAGTAAGTATGTTTTCTTTCGTGTATAATCACCTGAAAATAAGAATTAGTGAGTTTTCATTAACTTAGAAGGAGTTTTGTGTATCTACATACGGAGACTGGACAAACCAAACACATGCTCTAGATTGGGCCATTCCTGTTTTTCACGTTTTCGCGTCAGCCTCCGTAGTTCTCCTACACGCTTGGCACACAGAAGTTTCAGTTGGTTGCAATCTGCAACCTCGCCGCTAGAGGTCGCCAAATCCTACACATGACTTCTCACCCTTTTTGTAGGCCTGGGACCTCTTGGAGAAAGAATTCCAAGGATCCCCTCTTCATCCCAGTACCAATTAAGCATAACGCTTGCTGCCATTTGAACTCTTAAATGCTGTTGAAACTCTTTGTATTCTTCTTGGAAACCGTTCAACCTAAATACTTTCTAAAACACATTTTCAAGTTATGGTTTTAAACGACTGTCTTAGTCCTAATAAATCTAGATTTTTGTTAGTTTTAGTGGCTCAAATGAGACTGTGTGATTCCATAATTATATAATTTATAGCAAATTATTTCATTGACCTTTACTATAATCACTACTTAAATTAACTTTTTCCAGCAGGCATCACCATAAAAAAGCCCCCCGTCCCTAACAGTCCTAAATTCAATGTAGGATAATGATTTAATGAATGTACAGGCAGTGAGTCTTCAGTAAAAAATGTAAAACTGCTTCCAGATCAACTTTTTGAAAATGTAGGCACCACTTCCTAACCCTGGTGACATAATGTCCTGTACTGTAGTCAGTGCAGCACTGCCGTCTTGCGTTGCCTTGACTAAAAGGCACAAATGGTCTTCTCGAAACACAATTAAGAGCTTCATTTGTTACCGTTTTTCGGATTGGATGAAGCTCTCACTATTTGATCACACAGATGTGGTTTCATTCCTGTGTGATTTTATCACTTTCCTCTGTTGTTGTGTATGTTTCAGCTTCTGCGAGATAAAAAAAAAAAAAGAAGAACAAAAAAGAAGGGCAGCAACATCAAGATCGGCCAGTTGATGAGTCACACCTGTCGCCCACACACTGATGGAGGAACCGTTTAGAAGTATGCATGATTCTGTGTGTTGAGAGCAGTTCTGTTTGTGACTGTGATAATAGATGTCAGAGTAAGTGAATTTAGTTTCAACCACAATATGTCTTAGAATTGAAAGTACAGGCTCAAGACTTTATGGAATTGAGTAAATTCACTTAATCTGCACCCTTTGTATCAGTATTCTGTTGACAAAGACAAACCTAAATACAACTTATTTCTGTCTACATGATGGACCACAAAACATATCTTCTGCATAGTGCACTGACCTCAGATCTATCACATGTTTGATGTAATGAATCATCGTTTTATAATTGTCTTTTGCTTGTGTTGTTTCATCATGTTTGTGCCTTGAACTGTTGTGCAGATTGTGATGTTTTTGGGGTTGTTGGTTTTTTTTTTTTATGTGTCATTTAATTTCCCCAAAGGATGGCATTGGAACTGGCTCTTTTGAGGTGTGCTAATTTTTACTTTTCATGTGTCTCAGTGAAGTATTTCTTAATAAGTTGTTAAATATTCTACCATGCTTCTCCACTGCAAACGTGTTTCAAGCCGACAACCTTTCTTTGCAAGTCAGTGCTGTACATTCACCATTTGTTTTCCCCCAGTAAATGTTCAAGCGCAAGAAATAAGTGAAGCAGATGCACTGGATTGTATTTAAAGACTCTGTAACTGCTTTATGGCTGGATTTTGTTGCTCTTAAGCTCAATTCTTTCTCAATAAATCACGAGGAAACAGTTGGGTTGTGCAGATTCAGTTCTTTAAATCAGCTCTTGAACTTACTTTCGGTTATTTGGTTTAATATCACATTATGTTAAATGACATGTTTGAAAGCATTGCTTCACCCTTGCTCTTCAGAATCATCAAAAGTAATTTTCAGCCTTATATTTCTAAAATAATTAATAGCTTTTCTTATGGGAATTTATTGAATTCAGTAATTCTGCCAGATTAGACTGAGTGATGTTATCTGTTCTGCTTGTAAATGAGGTTTAACGTACTATGACAGTACGGTGACTCAACAACACTGTGTCCGCTGTGGAGACCTTCAAGTTTCTGGGATCCACAATCTCCCAGGACCTGAAGTGGGCCCCCAACATCAACACCATCAGGAAAAAGGCCCAGCAGAGGTTGTACTTCCTGCGCCAGCTCAGGAAGTACAACCTGCCTCAGGAGCTGCTGATCCTGTTTTACTCGGCCGTCATCCAGTCTGTTCTCTGCTCCTCGATCACTGTGTGGTTTGGATCGGCCACCAAACAGGACAGGAACAGACTACAACGGATTGTCAGGTCTGCAGAGAGGATCGTTGGTTCCAGCCTGGACTTGTACACCTCTAGAGTCAGGAAAATTATGTACACTACCGTTCAAAAGTTTGGGGTCACCCAGACAATTTCGTGTCAATTTTTTGTTTCTTCGCAATTTCTCGCATGGAATAGCTTTCATTTCTAAGAACAAGAATAGACTGGCGAGTTTCACATGAAAGTTCTCTTTTTCTGGCCATGTTGAGAGTATAATCCAACCCACAAATGTGATGCTCCAGATACTCAACTAGCTCAAAGGAAGGCCAGTTTTATAGCTTCTCTCACCAGCATAACTGTTTTCAAGGGTTTTCTAATCATCCATTAGTCTACTAAGGCGATTAGCAAACACAATGTACCATGAGAACACTGGAGTGATAGTTGCTGGAAATGGGCCTCTATACACCTATGTAGATATTTCATTAAAAACCAGACGTTTCCACCTAGAATAGTCATTAACCACATTAACCATGTATAGAGTGTATTTCTGATTAATTTAATGTTATCTTCATTGAAAGAAACAGTGCTTTTCTTTGAGAAATAAGGACATTTCTAAGTGACCCCAAACTTTTGAACGGTAGTGTATATATATATATATATATATATACACACATTTTGTGATATATATTTATATAAATGTTTATACCTACATATGTTCTACTTTCTTGCTGCCCTTTTTTATTCTTTATATATTTTTTTCTTGTTTCTTGTAAAACAGTCTATGTACATTGAGAGCGGAGTGGCATACATGGCCAATAAAGCTCATTCTGATTCTGATACTCAACCACCAACAGTGTCGGTTCAGTGATTTGCCACTAGAGGGAGCAGACGGTCAACACAACACGAAGAAAGCGACTGCGGTTCTGCCCCAGTTCATAAACTGGTGTTTACTGCGGAGAGATTTCACGAGGCTGTTGACAGAGAAGTGAGACATAGGCAACCGGTGTAAAAATCACACTCCGCTTGATCTTCATAACACAGGGCGCTCATACAGTGCAGCACGGATACGCTCATCACCACCAAGCTCTTTACGTCGTGATTTCCATGGAACTGATTAAATGTCATAGTAGCTTATCAATTCAGGCGGCTTTTGTAGTCATGACCTCCATTTTTTAATTGGATTCACACCAGGGTTATAAGCGCCGGCTCTATCCGCGGCCCTTGTAAGATGAGACTGGGCAACGGCTTCGACTGTGGGCACATTTCCCTCAAAGAGACAGTGAGCAGATGGGCAGAAGGCCCACCACACACACACACACCACACCACACACAACTATAATGCCAGCTGTGGCATGGACTGAGTTACATTCAGGACTGCCAGGCCAGTCTCCCTGTTTAGGCCCGATAACATCTTCATTTTCTCTTTCAATCTTAAAGTGGATCTCTAAAGTGTCTGACAATGAAAAATCAATGTTTGAAATCCTTCCAATCGAGTGCCTTCACTGCTGGATATTGCCTTTGTGAGGCAGCAATCTTATTGATTTCAAACTGTATGCTCTGGAGAATTAATTTCCACATATTCAATCTCTTGATCTGCAATACTTGCAGCACGGCGAACATTACAGATGAGAACATTAAGAGTGTTTCTCTGGATTATCCTCGGTTTATCTTTATATTCAGAAGAGACACAACAATAGGACCAAATGAAGGCTTACACTGTATATGTTGGTGTTGCTGATGCATAGCAGAGAAAATATCTATTGGCTTCAGATGGCCTTGGGTTTATTCTGATTTATGCTGGCTGCTCATTTGTGCCAAAACTAAACAGCTTTCTCAACTAGTAGTGACATGTAGGAATGTCTAAATCAAATGATTCCAAGATATCATTACACCAACACTCCATTAAAACCAGCTGCTTCAACAAATTAACTGTGAAAGCAAACCGTTAACACTAGCAGGGGCTTTGAGGACATCGATGCACAATCAAGTAGCAGCAGATGCTCCTCTTCCACAATTTAACTTGCATTATGAAAAATGATGATATGCACAGAGAATACTCCTGCACGGGCAACCAGCTCTGTGGTCGAGAAGTGCAACTCGGCAAAAAAGGCCCCTGTTGTTAAATTTCATGGGCCAGGGAGGAGGACGCAGCAAGGAGCACGTTTCACTGAGCAGGGAGTGGTGTCAGACCGGGCATGCCGGGGCGCTCTTGATGGGGGCTGACAGAAGGTTCACGGATGGATTCGTAAACCTGAAACACAACACCTTTTATCTTCTGCCTCAACAGGGGAAACTGGAGTTGGCACGTGGAAGAAATTCACGAGCAGATTTCGGCTGACTCGCCTGAACAATGCGGGAGTGAAGGTCAAAAGCAGAGGTGCTTCACGTTACCTCGCCTGGCCTGGCCTTTGCTCTTTTACACTATATTGTATCGCCGTGTTAACGATTTATTGCACTTTTATTAACAATTGAAATCCAACTGAGGCCACGCGTTCTTTGCCAGGTGTGACTGGAGCACAGGGTGCACGTGGAAAAAGCAAAGTTAGAATCGAGGCAGAATGTAATACAGAGGAATGGGAAACGTCTTAAGCGCTGGCAACAACAAATGGATTGATCTTCCAGAGAGGCGACAGTTGCTGTTAACGCCGCAGGTCTCCTGAGCTTTTAGGTGCACAGTTCAGAGATCACTGAGGCTCACTTTCACTCGCACATTTGGGACCTCAGACTTCACTGAGCTGCGTTCTATCTGAACTCTATATCTTTCTCGCACTACTGCACACTTATGGCTTTGATCGCCGTATGCTCGAGATATCGTGTTGACCCGCTGCTCCCAAATGATTTTCCTGTTGCGTGAATCTGCTGCAGTCTTTCACTTCTTCACATTGGGGAGTAAAGTTGCTCTAAATATGAACATTTTCGTTGCCCTGAATTTACTGCTTTATGTATAATTGATATGCATCTGCTGCAGACATTGCTGTAGTTAATGCAGGACTATATTTTCATTCAGTTAACCCACATTGTTGCAAGTTATGGGAGCATCTGCAGATACGTGTTGGACACTATAGAGACAGGTCGGAAGTCTGAAGTATTTTCCTCTTCTTAAATGTTTCAGTGAAGCTCCCTCTCAAGATTCTGGATTTTACAGGACATGGAAAATATTGAATCTGGTATTATTTTTAGTTCACTGACCTGAATACATGTTATCTTCAACAGTGAACAAGTCTGTTTCTGCTTGTTATGGTACAGTGCAAAATGTGGGCTACTGGGCCCGAGTGATAGCCGCTCTCAGCAACTGTAGTGACCTTCTACGTTCAGCGTGAATTTAGGTCAAAACCTCATTAAAACCACGTGATACTGAGAGCTGGTGCTCTGCACTTTTGAACTTTGGTCTCAACGCCTGATTCAGGAGCATGTCCTTTCTTGCGGCTGATGGATAATCAAGTAGCCAATATTGTTTCATTGATTCTTTCAGCGTTTCACTATATTTTAGTATGAACACATATTTCAACACAGTCTAATAACAACATCTTCCAGTATACCTCAACAAACCTTTCTCACATTTCATATTTTAAACCTTTGTCCCAAATAAACTGTTAAGATAAAGAAATACATTGATCAGATTCCCACTCCAATATAAAATGTGTCAAACTAATATCAAAGCCTTTTGCACATAACTTAAACAAAAGCCTTGCTCAACCAGCCCCTTTACACAGTATACGCCTGCATCCACAAAGGCAGTAACACTAGCTAAAGCATGTGACTCTTTTCTCTGAAGCATATCTAGTTCTCCACCATGTGACTGGAGGAAAGCACTCTCTCTTTCTCTCTCTCTCGCTCTCTCTCTCCCTCGTCCACTGGATTCCATTACCCTTTGGCCAGCAGAGCTGCTGGGGGTGAGAGGGGCAGATCCAGTTACTGGGAGAAAAACGTCTGTTGAGACAGTGTGTGATGAGGGGTAATCTGCTGACGAGGTGAACAACTGCGCTCGGTGTTTACCTGCCAAATGTACCAACGCATACACATACACATACAGTAAGTGAAGCTGGTCAAGCAGCTGCTTCCTCCTTCCTTATGTGAAACAGGCTACATAGCCGTCCTGATTTGTTTTCAGACATTCATTTGGGAAAATTTTTTTGCTTATTTTGCACATAATTACGTGCCTGTCTGATGTGAAAGCAAAGTGTAGATTTCAGTGTCTGGGCTTCTCTACTTTTGGGGTAGTTTTTCACATGGCAACCACTAATAATGCTTCAGCTTGCTGCCGGCCCCTTTTGGATTGGAGTGTGAGGGTTTCTAAGCTTGAGGTCAAACTCCATGTTTATGCTTCGGCCTCTTATTTCAACACCAGAACCGTATTTGAATGTGCCGTAATGCTAAATAATGCTGTAGATTTTTGTTCTGTCTATGATAAAACACAATAAGTATCTACTACAATACTTGGTAGTAAGAAATAACTCATCTTTTTAACAAAATGTATTATTTCCTTTTTTGACATTTGACAACACCACTATTTTATTATTCTTGTGTTCAAAGAATGTGAATTCTTGTTTGTGCATCTGTATTATTATGTCTGCATGGTTGTACTTCCAAACTTTACTCAAACCAACAACACAAGATTCAAATGTTTCTTTGGCCATCATTCCACAAAATCCCCAAAATATGTAGGTTAATTGTGGCTGAAATAAAGTCTAAGGTGATGTCACTTGTGTCTAAATGCACCATGTTGAATATTGACAAGGAATACTGACACAAAGACTTTTCATTCAAACCTATGTGATACAATCACAAAGAGATTGGTTGTCATTCTGTAGTTCAGTATGAAAGTATGAAAGTTTCAGTCACTTTTTATTGTGTCAGTATTAAAAATCCAAAAGCTGTTTGGAAATAAAAAGCAGGGTTGAGGCAACTCAGAGAAATCCGGATTTCAAAGCAAATACAAAACTTCACTGACCAACCTTCATCTGTAACGTTACCTCGTCCACGTAGCAACACAAATATTCCCCCCAAGTATCGGTCAATTATTTATTTCAAGCGCTCTTTCGCGGCCAATCAGGGAAGGGCTAGAGAGGCGCTCTCTGATTGGTCAAACCCTCGGCTCAGCTGAGTTGAGCAAGGTATAAATATTGCTCAGAACTTTTGTCAGATGCAGTGTTTGTGTGTCTGAGTGTGTGTGTGTGTGTGTCTGTGTGGGAGAAAAACAGTGTATGAATTTATTTATGAGAAAACGTCTAAACTAAATTATCGTTGCACTAAATAATATTTAAGGTAAGTCATTTAGTATTCGGAACAAATGGCTGCTAGCTTGAAATGGACTGCTAAAATAGTTACGTTTGTTTAGTGGGGGGGGGCGGTTACGTTGTCTTCTTCGTGGCTATGTTCACATCTTAATGAAGTAAAAACAACCTGCTTCGACTGTCGCACTGACGCTGCTCCTTTTTTACGTCGCTTTTTCAGGCTGCTTTTGCTCAAACCACAGGACAACAGCCCGCTCCTGGAGACGCCAAGACTGTCAGCATGGTCGCCACCAGCACGTTAAAGACCAAAAGCGGCGAATGCATTTCCGAGCTGGTCGACCGAAGATATGACCAGGCTTGCATTGAGAAAGGTAGGCGCGCGAGCTTTTTCTGTGTTTGTTTTTGTCTGTATAAATAGCATGGTAGTTTCTGGATACTTCCAGTTGTTGTTTATCCCTGTGTGGTGCATGGCTGCAGCAGTGGAGTGGAGTGGAGGGGAGGGGGGAGAGGGAGAGGGAGAGGGGAGAGGGAGGGAGGGAAGTCAACACAGGATGAAGTCATCCCTTCAGCCAGTTTCACAACAGCAACCTGTGTGTAATAGCCAGTCTAAACTCATTTATTTCTGTCCAAAGCTGATTTATTGTGTTGTGAAACTCTCATTGGGATTGGTTTGATTCATATCTTCAGGTTTCAGACTGTTTAGCACTCCCTCTGTGATGTAGATCCTTCTTTTTCCTCTTGTGCTGACTCAGAATCCACACACTGCAACCAGAGGGGATGTAAAAGCAGATCAAATCCCTCATCCCCCATCACTTATTTGTATTTTAGGATTTTAAATAAAAACCTTATGTGATTTATGCATGTTGGCATCGTGAAAGGGCCCTTTTTTGACAGGCTCTTGGTACGTTTTTAAATGCTGCATTGGTCCCCAAATGTTAAGCTTGCATTGTTTTCCCAGAGCTGGATTTCTGGGACCACTGCTTGGCTGAACCCCAGAGGAATGCCGATGTCACCGAAGACCGGAGCTGTCAGCAGCTGGCCAAGATGTTTGAAAACTGCCTGTCTCGGGCCAAGAAGACGACGCTCCACTGCTCCTCTGTGCTGGTACCGGAGAAGCTCACGCGGAGGATAGCCCGCGAGGTGCTGCGGCTGGCGTCCGGCGAGCCCTGCGGCCTGCGCGGCTGTGTCCTCTACGTGGACCTGGAGCTGGACAAGGGCTGCAAGCGGCTGGAGCGCATCGTGTACGATGCCACCGTGGTGCCCACGTTTGAGCTGACTCTTGTGTTCAAGCAGGACGGCACCGCCTGGCCCAGCCTACGGGACTTCCTGTTTATGGGGACCTGCTTTGCCCCGACTTTCAGGCACGCACTTAAACTGAGTCCGGGCTTCCGGCTGGTCAAGAAAAAACTGTACTCTTCCTCGGCTGGTACCGTGGTAGAGGAGTGCTGAACTATGGGAGGGGGGGAGAGAGAGAGGGAGAGAGGGAGAGAGGGGGGGGATCAGGTTTCCTGTAGGGAAACGCACCTCTGCCCAAATGTAAATGACACTCTGGCGGTGTCATATTTTCTACAGTGTTTTTTTTTTTTTTGTACAATACATATTTGTCGGATTAACTACAAGTAGCCAGTTGGGAACTTGGAATGTAAAGTTAAAAAAAACAACAACAAAAAAAACGTATATGCATACTGCCTGCTAGTTCTGGGTCTGGCTTCAGTGTTTCTAAGTCCTATTTTTTTTTTATTTTTTATTGGCACAATTGTAATATTCTGGATGGTTTTTGGTTTTCTAACCAGAGCGTTTGTTGCTCACACCCCATTTTTAAATTGTACATTTTGTAGATGAATGTAAAACCATGTGCACATCGACGCGTTTGAGAGGGACATACATGTGGGTACACTTTAGTTAACGACACTAGCCACTTTGTTGATGCGTCTGTGCGTTACAGATGCATTGAATGTGTTCAGCAGCAGGAAACGCACCTGGGCTTGAATACGAGACGGAAATCTTTTTTTTGGGGGGGGGGGGCATATGTAGCTTGTTGTGTAATGCTGTATTTGCTGCTGTCGTGGTGTATGCTCCTCACACTGTAGGGGAATGTGGATGCCTTAAATGTCATAGAAATGTTCTTTTCTTTTCACTCGGAGCTGTGTGTATGAATGTAAATGTTTTATTGTATTTTTATACCCCCTCCCCTGAGACTTACTTTCAATGGAGAGCCTTTATACAATATTAAAAAGATGGTTCACACAAATGTAAAGGCTTGTTTGATTTTTATGGAACTTGTTGACTTGGATGTGCAAAGAAATTACCGGAGGTCCAGCTTATAATTTGAGGTTTTTATGAAATACCACTTGAACCTCCTGTTGAAGGAAACTGTCTTGTCTATTAGACAATAAAAACCTTAACCATATTTTACATTTGAAGACTTGAGTGCAATTTGCTCAAAGTCAGACTGGTTTAGTTCAGTCACAGAACGTTGCTGTGTGTATTCTGGAGCCGTGACCAAGCCAGGAGTGGGCAGGCAACAGTGGCACAATGCGGGCTTTCTAAACTGGGACAAATAGATCTGCAAAACAATGCGTTTGTCATGCGTCCTCGTGGCTAGTATGACAAAAGAATCTTCAGCTTGACATCACAGAAGCCACAAACGTTCACTGTAGAACAACTTTATAGCCGTCGTGTTATTTTCTATGAATTAGTTAAGCAAACAAACTCACTTTGGCAATCACTTCCACATTTCCAGCTGAGTCCGATTCAATTTCTGCTCTTGGCATTATTTTTTTGTATAATTTAAGTTTTCATATTTTATTGATCCCCATCTGTTCCTACAGGGCTGTTTCGAAACAGTCAGGTAAGAATGCATATAGGTAGCGGTTTGTGCACAGCCTCTGCCGTAACTGTTTATATAAGCACTTCATCTGCTTGTGGTGCGAACCTGCAGAGTTTGTGTGGCATTTCTCTCGCTGTCTTCAACGGAGGCGTCTCCATGGTGGGTTTTGTGAGAGCCTCCCGTTTGTCAGCAGTACAAATGAGATTCTGAGGAACTGAAGATTGTGGCACTTGTGTGGGACATTTGTGCTCCTAGTGCATGATTTGAGACCAGTAATGGTGTACAACATGTTGATTTGCATAAAGGTTTTACCAGTTATACGGTCGCGTCATTCACGCACAAACAATTGAACTGGGCCCCGTGGTTACTCTAGGTTAATGGCAGAAGCACATGACCTTGTGCAAGATGCATCGCCGTCATTGTGAAGGGACAAAGCACCAGTGATCATTTACTCAGCGTCACATGTACCCAACCTCGCTTGACCCCTTCTCTCTGCTGTGCAAATGTGGGTCAGCAACACGAGTTGGCATCGGGGGCCCATAGCATGAGTATAAGGTCTGTCTATGGAGAATCAATGGTCAATATACTACTATACTATACTGAATATTACAAACTAAGCTGTGCAGAATGTGTGTGTGTGTGTGTATATATATATATATATATATATAGATGAGAGTATTTGTCAGACCATACCTTTTAAAAGTACTTCATCAAATTCATAGCCTGTATATCTGCAGCCAGATTAGAAAAATGTGTAAACATTTCTTGACACCCACGCTAGGCCTTCTGTCAACTGTTGAATTTGACAGAAGGATCTTTAATAAGACCATTATTCAAATGTGACATTTACAGTATATTACATTTTTGTCTTACGCTGTGTGTACAATGATTGGCAGCATATGCTCCGACCGAGACACACACACCAACATGAATAATCTACCCTCTCGCCCACCCCCATGGAAAAGTACTGAAGGCCTTTGCAGGCTGCTGCAACCAAAAGGATCTGAGCCACTGCACTGGCTGGGCAGCTCATTCACTGAAGCTCGCGAATCCATTGGCGACACTTGAGATTCTCGGTGTCGACGTGATTCATCTCAAGTCGCACAGCGTAGGTTTCAGTTGTTGTGAAAGGGTCGCTTGCCCGCCACAGCTGCAGAGTCAATCACACTGATCAGAGCGATCGTACCTGCCCACTGCCTACGCAGCACATTGTGGAGCCTTGACAACATTTACCAGCTTTGAGGGGGGGGGGGGGCATGTCAATGGATAGGCCTGCTTGTTCCCCCCGACCATCTGGGTGTGATTCCATGTTTCCGTCTGACCCACCAGTGTGATCCAGATATGTTTATCCTTCCTCTTAGTGTTATATATAATCTGTAAACAATACTTTTTGTCTTTGTATTATCATGTTTTCTTTTTGTTCATTAAACCAATAAACCAAAGAGTTAAAACACAATGAGTCAAATGTGCTTTCTCTTGATGCATCAGTGTTGAACTGTGTCTCCCTCTGCTGGTCCGTAACAAGTACTCACTTGTAGCTTTGGGATGTCTTGTTTCATGTGTGAATGGAGAATAGTTGTTACAGATTTATCGTTCAAACTGGAGCCACAAACCACCAGGAAGCAAGGTTTCAATCACTTTGCCGCATCACAAGGAGATGCGGCAAGGAGAATGCACGTCAGCTGGTTTAAGGGCTGCATCCACTTTGGGAATCCTCAAGATACCTTCCTTCATCCCGGATTTTGCATTTGGCGCCATTTCCAGCCTAGCTTTCAGTTCATCTCTCAGTTCTTTTATTTGCATTGTCTAATCGTTCATTATGTTGGATTCTGCATTTTGGATTTCTCCATTGTTTGGTGCCATTTCCAGCCTAGCTGTCCGTTCATCGTTCAGTTCATCTCTCAGTTGCTTTATTTGCATTGTCTGATTGTTCGC
Source organism: Pholis gunnellus (assembly GCF_910591455.1). Classification (NCBI taxonomy): domain Eukaryota; kingdom Metazoa; phylum Chordata; class Actinopteri; order Perciformes; family Pholidae; genus Pholis; species Pholis gunnellus. Next base: position 9,860,383 of record NC_136550.1, read on the forward strand.
TATGTTGATGTACCCAGACTGTAGCTATGTCCCAATTCAGGGGCTGCATCCTTCGAGGACCCAGCCTTCGCGGTCCACGTGGGCTGCGTCCTTTGAGGACCGCGTAGGCTAGACCGTGCAGTCTACGAAATGAGACGGCCTACGCTACAGAGGACTTCCTGTTTGCGTCAACAGCTGTTCCCGCCCCCTCTTGCTGCTCCTGTCGCCTAAAATCCCTGCTCAACAGGATTATATATATATTTATAGTATATATATACACATTTATAGTGTGTGTATATATTTATAGTATATATACATTTATAGTGTGTGTATATATATATCTATATATAATCCCTGCTCAGCAGGATTATAAATATATATACATTAAACTAAACACCTTTTCAGTATATATGCAGCCTCCAAGGTTTTAGTTTAGTGTTTAATCAGTTATTCAATAATTAATTCATAGATCTTTTTCATAATATTGTTTTTCTAAATTAATCAGTTAATGAAATCAGTTACTATGTTAAATAACTTATTTTCAATCAGTTATAGTTCTTGTAATTAAATGTATTTATCTGTTACTTTATTTCATTTCATTTCATTCACACATACATAGCAATCCTAAGGCAGAGGAAATCAATCAAGACAGTTAACATTAACAGCAGCAAAACAAATGTCAGCAAACATGTTTATTAACTTGCAGTAACACATACTTTTTATAATTTACACAGCAGAATATACACACATTCACACAGAAATCCTTTATATGGATGTCTTATTTCAATTTCAATTAATAAAATAAAAAGGTGACATCACAACTGCCATCTCTGTGACAGCAACATGAACACATGAGGAGGATCTACTGGTTGTGTTATTAGTGAAGCTTTATAATGATGAGCTAATGTAACTGTAACCTGAAGTACAGGATGGTCAAATGCAGATATTACAAATGGACTAATGTCTTAATTCAAAGCTACGGTTGCTGAATGTTTGTCCATTGTTCTCCCCTCAGCTCCTGCTCTCTGTAACACAACAAGAACAGAATCAACTAAATACTCAACTTCAGTGTATTCGTGTAATTAATCTTAACGTTACCGGACTTAAGGTGATATTTCAGGTTCACTACCTATCTACCTGAGCTCACGTTGGTCCGTTTATGTTCATGATATGAAGTATGAATCATCTGTAAAATCATCACAACCTCAGTAAGATATTATTCAACCTCTGAGGTTTGAAAGTAAAGTTATTAAAAGTTACTTTAAGGCTTAACTACGGTCGGATGCAGGCAGCCGAGCTGCCGGTAATAGCGCAGCGGCTAACGTTAGTTAGCTTGTCAGTTACCAACGTCACGTAACTTAACGGAACATTTTAACACACATGTGATGTTATACGATCTCTTATTTTGCTTCAACATTAGTATCGGTGACATTCGAGTGAGTTGAAACCCAATACTTACATTTAAAAGTGAATACTGCCGCGTCTCCAGCTCTCGCATCAGTCGCCGCCATGTTTGTTCAAATAAAATCTTCACCGGCACGCAATGCATCTCGGGATGTGCTGGGCCGCGAAGGATACATCAGATGTAAATATAAAATATGTAAGAGTCACAAAATATTTACTGAAGAATGAATTATATGTTTGTAATATGTTTACATGAAGGATATTATAGGTTACAGTATATTGACACATTGAATGTATTGAAATCATGAAAGCATAATCACTGGAGGATTTAAACACTGTAAAGAATAGCCATCAGGGAAAGTTAGGGAATTCAAGGCGAGGCTTTTCAGAGACAGGGGAGGAGAAGCTGAGACAACTGATGCGAAGCAGACTGCCGTAAGACAACAGGAGAGGACTCCTGGGTAGGACCATGCGGTCGCAGGTCAGAGGTGATGTCAGAGGTGATGTCACAAGGAGCCCAGCCACTGAGATGAGCAGCGGATCGATGAAGGAGGGGTCAGATCAATCGGAAACCAATCACTGACCCCGGGTGACGGCCTTTATGTTTTGCGACAGGTTTCGGACGCTTTCCGACCATCAAAGAACATAAAAAGAATGTTTTAGAGAGAAAGCTTCAGTTCATGGCAATATTCGTTTTTCAGCAACCCGGCCAGGTCGGATCTGTGAGTGAAATTGCACGTAGACTCTGATCTCGAGAACATTACCATGCATGGTGTATTTCAGATTGCATTTGTAAAACATTAGGTTGCAATTGAGTGCATCAGTTTGCATTGTTTACCTTCGTGGTTGCAGTTGTATCTGCTATCTTTTTATTAAATTACTATTTCACTAACAAGGACCACGCACATAACTGTATGAGTTTCGAGAGGTTTATTGCATAACGGAATGATTGTTGGATGAGGAAGCGGAAGAGGTAGAGGGTTGAAGGGATGTGGGGTAGGGGTAGAGCAGGGGTGGGCAATTAATTTTTACCGGGGGCCGCATGAGCAACCCGAGCACTGCTGGAGGGCCACATCGATAATATTTAAATTAAATTTTGCTCAATATTATTTTTGATATACCGTAATAATAATTTCATTTAACCTAACTTGACTTTATACAAAAGCAGATTGCTTTTGATGGTTTTATTTAAACTCTTAATCCTTAAATATTTATATTAGGCTATGTGAAATTGAAATAAGAAAACAAAAACAATCATTGAATCACTGCAATTTATTTTTATTTTTTTATTAATATTAATATTAATTTATTTTTAATATTATTTTATCTCTGGGGGTGTGAAGTTTGGTAAAAAGTCCTTGTTGGGTTTGCAGTTTTACCATCAACGCATCAGCCTCCCTTGCGTGCTCTTCATCAGACAGATTCCGGTATTTATCCTCGTGCTTCGTTGTGTAGTGGCGATTCAAATTATAATCTTTAAACACAGCAACCTGTGTACCACAAATTAAGCACACGGCTTTACCTTTCATTTCTGTAAAGAAATACTTGGCAGTCCATGTCTTGTTGAAAACACGGCATTCGTCATTATCTTTTCTTTTTTTAGCGTGAGCGGACATCTCGGGGGTAACCCGGGATCACTTGTCGCTGTGCACCTTCACTCACAGGTTACGCACGGACATACGTCCATAAATAACACTTTTCAAAATAAAAGCAGCACAGTTGTATTGCACGCACGACATAGATGTTTTTTAAAATTTATTTTGTAATTTGTGATTGCCGCTGTTCACCTTCACTCACAATCACGCACGGTGATTTCGGTGGCTCCGCTTCATCACTTCAATTCTCTGATTGAAGTCAGCTGTGATTTCTAACACATTAGTTTTATTTCGTGTTTGTTGAGCAATGTTTTTTTTCTGCATTTTCTCATATTTCTGAACCTGATTTGCCATCTCTGTTGCCGGACACATCATGAGTAGCCTTTTATCCATATCTAGTTTTACTTTCCAGAAACTGTTAATCTGAGCCTCCTTGCCATTGTTGTCGTCTTGGAGGATTTTGGATTTTTTGATTAATTCCACGTTCTCCTCATTGGCCACTCTCAACTGTTCCTTGAGGTCCCGGATTTCAGCCTTCTGAGTTCTTACTTTTAGCTGTAACTTGATGTCGTTGCCATTTCTGACCCGTTCATCTATTTCCTTTTCAATTTTGGTCAAATCCGCTGGAATTTTGTGCATTCGATGTGTATAAACGTTTTCGTGATCAAAGTCTATCATTGCGTCGATTCCATATGTGGAAATGTCTTTTCGATCAAATTTTGCCATTGTGTCGATTCGATGTGTGGAAAGGTCTTTTGGAGCGGATTCTGCCATTGTGTCGATATGTGTGAAAATGTAATGACACAGACAGACATCAGGACATTCTCCCACAGGAGTGTCCGTCGATGACAGCTGAGTGCGATCACCGCGCTCAGCTGTCATCGATGCTAGGCGATCACCGCACTGAGTGTCCGTCGATGACGGCTGAGTGCGGTCACTGCACTCGGCCGTCATCGACAGCTGTCAAGGAAGATGTTACAGCGTTAATAAGGGAGAGGTTTGGGGGGGGGTGGTGTTGAGGGTTAGGGTGGTGGGATGTACGGCTTCACATGTATGGTGATGGTGCTCTTGCATGGCTTGGGTGGCTGCCTTGATGTCGACGGGTATCGTGCCATCACCGCACTGTGTCCGTCGATGACGGCTGAGTGCGATCACTGCACTCGGCCGTCATCGACAGCTGTCAAGGAAGATGTTACAGCGTTAATAAGGGAGAGGTTTGGGGGGGGTGGTGTTGAGGGTTAGGGTGGTGGGATGTACGGCTTCACATGTATGGTGATGGTGCTCTTGCATGGCTTGGGTGGCTGCCTTGATGTCGACGGGTATCGTGCCATCACCGCACTGAGTGTCCGTCGATGACGGCTGAGTGCGATCACCGCGCTCAGCCGTCATCGACGCTCAGGCGATCACCGCACTGAGTGTCCGTCGATGACGGCTGAGTGCGATCACCGCACTCAGCCGTCATCGACGCTCAGGCGATCAACGCACTGAGTGTCCGTCGATGACGGCCGAGTGCGATCACCGCACTCGGCCGTCATCGACAGCTGTCAAGGAAGATTTTACAGCGTTAAGGGAGAGGTTTGGGGGGGGTGGTGTTGAGGGTTAGGGTGGTGGGATGTACGGCTTCACATGTATGGTGATGGCATCCTTGCATGGCTTGGGTGGCTGCCTTGATGTCGACGGGTATCGTGCCATCACCGCACTGAGTGTCCGTCGATGACAGCTGAGTGCGATCACCGCGCTCAGCCGTCATCGACGCTCAGGCGATCACCGCACTGAGTGTCCGTCGATGACGGCTGAGTGCGATCACCGCACTCAGCCGTCATCGACGCTCAGGCGATCACCGCACTGAGTGTCCGTCGATGACGGCCGAGTGCGATCACCGCACTCGGCCGTCATCGACAGCTGTCAAGGAAGATTTTACAGCGTTAAGGGAGAGGTTTGGGGGGGGTGGTGTTGAGGGTTAGGGTGGTGGGATGTACGGCTTCACATGTATGGTGATGGCATCCTTGCATGGCTTGGGTGGCTGCCTTGATGTCGACGGGTATTGTTCTGAACAAGGAGAATGCACGTCAGCTGATTTAAGGGCTGCATCCACTTTGGGAATCCTCAAGATACCTTCCTTCATCCCGGATTTTGCATTTGGCGCCATTTCCATTTCCAACGATAATGTCTGATCGTTCATTATGTTGGATTCTGCATCTTGGATTTCTCCATTGTTTTGCGCCATTTCCAGCCTAGCTGTCCGTTCATCGTTCAGTTCATCTCTCAGTTTCTTTATTTGCATTGTCTGATTGTTCGATATGTTGATGTACCCAGACTGTGTTGATTGGGCTGCAATCACCTGCTTTGTATAGTTTATTTCCTTGGATATCAAGCTGTCTTTGAGGCCATTTTTCCAACTGTACAGACCTTTCACAACTTTTTTCGCCTTTCCCATGAATTTTGATGAGTCGGCCTCTTCCTCTTGATTTGTTTCAATGTATAACTCTAGCGCCTCCGCAGATTCTTTGTCCACGAAGCGTCTTTTAAGCGCTAAGAATCGTTTTTTGAATTCCTTTTTGTCGCCAATGTTATCAAAGCAATTTTGCAGACCCTCTTTGAAGCGCAGCTGATGGGTCTGGTATCTTTTGCACTGCTCCATTAAGTCTCTCTTCGCTGGCTCAGTATTCTTCAGTCTCTCCCTCAGATTGTTGATGGTTATCATCAGATCACTTTTTTCTTTTAGTGTGTCACTCACGATGCGTTTCGTTTTTCCTAAGTCGTCTATTGCCCGTTTCAATTTTTGCTCTTGAAGTTTGTCCTGATCGTGGTCTATTTCGAGTTTTGTTTTTAAAATGGTGTACGCATTTTTCTCCTCCTGAAGACAGAATTGGACTTTTTGGTGAGCCTTTTTTAAATCCGACAACTCTTTCTTTTTAGCACGAATAGATATCTCTTTTCTTGCGTTAGAAAGGTGTAGATTCTTATTCGCCTCTTTGAGAGCTTCCATCTCAATCAGGTCGCTAATTTTCTCACTCATGAGATCATACTTAACTTCCAGTTCATGGTAGTCGTTTAGCAACATTTTGTAACGATCCGCGAAATCCCTGATGACAGTTTTGAATTTGACTTCTTCTAACCTCATCGTCTGCTGTAGTTCTAAAGTGTTCTTTTTGTTGTCCACCTCTACAGCGTGCAGTTTAGTCACATGTTGTTGTATTTCATCTTTGTGAGTGGAAACTATCTCTTTTATCTGCTTTCGGTGGCTCCGCTTCATCACTTCAATTCTCTGATCGAAGTCAGCTGTGATCTCTAACACTTTAGTTTCATTTCGTGTTAGGCGAGCAACGTTTTTTTTCTGCATTTTCTCATATTTCTGAACCTGATTTGCCATCTCTGTTGTCGGACACATCATGAGTAGCCTTTTATCCATATCTAGTTTTACTTTCCAGAAACTGTTAATCTGAGCCTCCTTGCCATTGTTGTCGTCTTGGAGGATTTTGGATTTTTTGATTAATTCCACGTTCTCCTCATTGGCCACTCTCAACTGTTCCTTGAGGTCCCGGATTTCAGCCTTCTGAGTTCTTACTTTTAGCTGTAACTTGATGTCGTTGCCATTTCTGACCCGTTCATCTATTTCCTTTTCAATTTTGGTCAAATCCGCTGGAATTTTGTGCATTCGATGTGTATAAACGTTTTTGTGATCAAAGTCTATCATTGCGTCGATTCCATATGTGGAAATGTCTTTTCGATCAAATTTTGCCATTGTGTCGATTCGATGTGTGGAAAGGTCTTTTGGAGCGGATTCTGCCATTGTGTCGATATGTGTGAAAATGTAATGACACAGACAGACATCCCTACGATCTGTGCCTTTGAAGTTCTGATCCTTTGATGACATCATCGCATTCCGTGGCTTTAAAGTTCTGGAAGGCTTTCTAGTTCAGGCTCCGCCCACAAGCTGTCTGCAAATGTAAACAAAGTTCAAAAATAAACAAGTGTGTGTGGATGGAATTATTGTGACTGTTCTGGCTGCAGAATCATGTCACCTCAAAATGAATGTGTTAATGTATCTTCTGTGTACCATAAATCTAAGCACATGTGTTTTCCATCTAAGTTTGAACTTTTGGCTCAAGGTGCCCATGGAAAAAATGCTCTCTCTTCAGACTAATTACCATCTAGTAGAAAACATCTGTCGATTTTTCTTTGAGGAAATCCAATGCACTTCCTCAAAGGTGCTCAATACGGAACATATTGTCTTTACAACATGTAGCCGGTGGCTAGGTGCCAGATACCAGTTGATAAAAATGGGACATATCTGGTTTTGAAGCCATTTTTCTTTTGCAACCAGTGAACAGGAAGTGACCATATTTGGAATGAGAAGGAGTGACGTACAGAGACACCGTATACCTCTCTGGTAGAGACCTGTCAATCACTGTGTAGTCCCGCCCTAAAGCATACTCTGCTTTATGGTCTGTTTGACTCTAAATGGACCATAATTTACTAAATGAACATCATGCTGGATTGAAGAAGACTTGAAACTAGAGATTGAGACCATAAACTCATGTTTACAATGTTTACTGAGGTAATAAATCAAGAGAAGTAGAGTCATTTTCTCATAGACTTCTATACAACCAGAGGAGACGCCCCCTGATAGCCAGTAGAGAGAATGCACATTTTAATTAAGACACTTCTGAATTGGCTTCACTCGGCAGAACCGGAGGTTGCCGCAAATAATATCTTTTGACTGTGGGGTGAAACGTTTTTCTAATCCGTCAACATGACAAACAAATTCTTAGGAGGGAAAGTATTCCAACATCTTTGAGTTGGATGGAAAATTATACTGCAAAACATGTACAACATACCCCACATGCAGTGGCGGCTGGTCAATAGAGGGCGCTCGGGCCCCCTTGAGCTACAAATAAAACAAATAAAAAAGATAAACTATACAAATTGTCAATATTGGTGTTTTTGAAATATCATATATATATTTATATTCTATATATCATACCAATTCTATATATCATATTTTACACATATTCCACCCAGTAATATGTGTAAAATATGATATCTGCGGTAAATATATGCTTTTCCTGCACGTCCTCTCTGCGTGTGCGTGTCTCAGCTGGCTGGGGCGCCGGAGAAACTGCCCCAAAGAGGCGGGTCTATGAAGCAGTTTAGCCAATGATGCTTTAATGCTGATTAAAGATTGAAATGAGTGACATACAATTGAGCCAATCGGCGTCCTCGAATAGATTCAGCTTCAAGCTGCGCGTTCCCGTCCGGACTAGTTTCTACAGGGGAGCGCGAGTGCCAGCGCGAGCACTGCTCCTCCAAAACCCGTTTGAGAGGAGAAACTGCAGGTGAAAGAGCTGATATTAGATCAACCTGACCTCAATCAGACAGCAGACTATCGGGAAAGGGAAGCAGAACATGTGAAGCTTCTCTACTAGCTGTAGGCTACACCAGACAGGTTTGGCTAATAACTTATTAAGCTTTTTAAAACAACGGGGACAGATCCAGCACGGACAGTTACAGGAGTGAGGGACATGAAGCACATGTCTGAGAAATGGATATATAGTTATAAATACGCACCGTGACCTGTCACCATCACAATTGACGATACCGTGGTGATGCCAACTCGGACTGCGAGGAACCTGGGCGTGACCCTGGATGACCAACTGTCATTCTCACCAAACATCTCATCGGTTACACACTTCCTGCAGATTCCTGCTCTACAACATCAGGAGGATTCGTCCTTTCCTCACTGAGGAGACGGCGCACGTGCTGATCCAGACTCTTGTCATCTCCCACCTTGACTACTGCAACTCTCTACTTGCCGGAGCCCCGGCGTCGGCCATCAGACCGCTGGAGCTTGTCCAGAAAGCTGCAGCTCGCCTGGTGTTCAATCGCCCCAAGTTCTCCCACACAACTTCCCTTCTCCGTTCTCTACACTGGCTACCTGTAAGAGCTCGCATCCAGGTTAGACTCTGGTGCTAGTCTACAGGGCAGTGAAAGGTACAGCTCCTTCCTATCTCCAGGCCATGGTCAAGCCCTACACCCCCGCCCGACCACTTCGCTCTGCTGCCTCGGGGCGATTGGTTACCCCGTCGTTCAGAGATCCCTGCGGCCGATCGACCCGGTCACGGCTGTTTTCTGTCCTGGCCCCACAGTGGTGGAATGAACTCCCCACTGACGTCAGGACAGCGGAGTCGCTGCCCATCTTTCAGCGCAAGTTGAAAACTCACCTCTTCAAGAAGGCCTACCCTGAGCCTTCCACTTGGCACTTATTGTATTCGTTTGTTGCACTTATTGTATTCGTTTGTTTCTGCACTGTACATTTGCTCTGGTTTATGCTCTTACAGGATATTCCCCGCCAATCTCATCTGACCTGGCTGTTTTTGCATATGTACCATTTCATATACATATATATATATATATATATATATATATATATATATATATATATATATATATATATATATATATATATATATATATATATATATATATATATATATATATATATATATATGTGTGTATGTATGTATAGAAATAGATCCTTGTTTACTCATTCACTATTTCCATGTGGCATCAGGTGGTGAATAAGGTCTGATTTTGGACAGTTTATTGCTGCCCTGTGAGACCGTAGGCCAAATGTCCCCACATTACACCAGGGGAAAAAAGGAGGCCAACATTTGTATGTAATTACAGTCAAAATTAAAATGTAATTTTCCTGTCAGGTATACGGTCACTATTCAGTGGTCTCGAACCACTCTGACAAACACACATCCAGAGAACGCTGAACTTCTAAAAAGGTGGGGCCGGTAAACATGACCTTGCTCTTTACTGACGTTACATCCCATGATTTCTTGGAATTGAAATTAAAATCTTTCGTATTCTAACACTGCTGCAGTGTGATCTGGCACCATGCAATGTTCTTGAGTGGAATTTTAAATCCACTTTGCATTGCCAAGTAGCGAGCAGTGGTAGTAAACACCTTCGCACTGAGGGCAATCTGATACAGTAGGAACAGTTCATTCTTCACCGTTATATCAAACTTTATAAACTGTGACATCAAATAGCTTTTGATGCGGCTCCAGACGAATTTTATTTGGTGGAAAATAGAAAAGGTGGCCGACCCCTGAACTAAACAATGCAATCTTCAGTGTTGACAGTTTAATAACACTGATGATCTTTTTTTCAACCAAAAATGCTTTGCGCTGGTTAGGGGGTACTTGGCTGAAAAAATATTTCACAGGGGGTTCATCACTGAAAAAAGATTGAGAACCACTGCTGTAGAGGATGAACAATTGTAGTATTGCAAATCCCGTTGAAATCTGGTCTAAGCGTGAACGTTCAATCAACGTCTATAAATAGTCTGCTAAAAAACTTTCACTTTTGAACCACATCTGAACGTTTATTCAATGGTGGGCGTAGACGTCAATTAAACGTCTTTGCAATGGGAAAATGCTCATTGGGAGGCATCAAGTAATGAATTTAATACAACAGGAACAGGCAAAAGGAAAACATTGTCGGATTTCATTCAAGTTTAGATATTTTTTTGGTCATTTTGTTAATGTTAACACGCTTCAGATGTTATCATAGTATATACACTTATTAAATACTGTAATGTTCCACTTACGAGTCGGAGACAGAGTGAAGTCCTTGCAAGAGGTTTATTAACACAAACCGTCAACAATAGTGCCGAGCAACTCCAGCCAACATTATCAGTCTTTTTAAGTCTTTAACAACACTCTCTTCTTCGTTGGTTCCGGTCTAACGACCTTGACTAGCTCCCGACACAGAACAGGTAACCCCTTCCTCTCCTCTGCTCGACCAATCACAGGCACGCACCTTGACTAACGTGTACAGTGCGTCCCGTGATTGGCCAGAGAGAGGGGATTGACAGCCTGACCCCTGTACTACCAGCTCTCACTGTACAGGGTCGCTACAATACCACGTAATAATAGCATAGCATGTTAGCATGTTAGCATGCTTACATTAGCATGGTGGCTGAGGCAGCTAGCATGATGCAATTCCATGAGCCTTGGTCCATGCTATTTTGTTATTGAACAAATGTCTGACGGGAAATGTTCCTACTCTGCTAGCATGCTCTCCTAGCGAAGCACAGTACTGTAGCCATGAATAACCAGAACAATAAAAACACATGTGTGGTGTAATGCAGTACAAAGAATCAGTCTGTGTGTTGACTTGGTTGTGTGGCATTTTCAGTCTGAGGCTGTACTTTGTGCTGGTCTTAAATTGGACTAATACATATATGTAGTATTCAATATTTAATATACATGTAATGGTTTGCATTTAAATGCACAGAGAATTCATCTGGTCATTCAGTGTTTTTTCCTCATAGCCTCTTGGCCTTCACAGTTATTTCAGCATTTTATGCTTTAAGGACTGTTGAACAACTTGATATTTGAAAGAAGTCAGACTCCCCATCATCTATATTCAGCATTGAAATGTTTGCGAGCACATGATTCCGAATTGATTGCTCAAGTGGTCATAGATACCTTGAGGTCCTGGGAGTTGCATCGTGTAACGTACAAGCAGTGCCTTCCAGGGAATTTGGAGTCTCATTTTATTTTCTATCTCAGTGACTCATGTGTATGTTTTGGTTTTACATGTGAGGATGAGCACCTGGAGTTGGAGAGCAGTTGTAAACTTTTTTTTCCTATCCTGTATCTTATAATAGCTCGAATAAGCCACATTATTTAGAGTAACTGAGTAGAACGGGGATGGAGTTCTTAAATAAACGATTGCGACAGAAATGAAACAGAATAGCCACAACAGACACATGATGCACATGTTTAACATTTTTCCTAAAAAAAAAAAGGATATTTTGAGATGTTGCTATGCTATTCGCAGCAGTGTGCACGGAGTGTTATTTAAGTACCACTACAGTTTTTTATCTGGCTTATAGTGTGACCTTTGTAGAGTGCTGCCTCTGGACGGGTTGGAGCTGACAACAACCCAATAACTAACGCACTGCTGGCTTCAAACGTGGATCTCTCTGGCATCTTGCAAGTGGCCGTTGTCTCACTTTTGACCTTTTATGGGGAGCTGCTGGAAGTAGCTTGCTGCCTTGGTGAAATCACTGTCATGACAATGGCCCCTTGTATTGATAAAACGACTCCAATGGGATTGATTGGAAATCAAATCATGACATGCAGAGATGCTGTGCATGAAATTCTTTATGATACGCTCTGATGAATAGAGCAAAAAGCTCTCCACAAATTCAGTGCCAGTGAGTCTTTGTCAACAGAGGCCCAGTGTATTTATTGTATTGAGTCATAAATATTTAAATGGGGCGTATTTTCTTGCTCAAATAGACCTCATTGAGACAGCTCTGCGCAGTCCAGAAAAGCTTCTATTAAAACAAATGGAATCTATTACGTAACTACTGTAGTAAATGTATGTGCCAAGATGAACCCCTCAGGAAAACATCAAATGAGCAGCCAGTTTGACGATTGATGTTAAAGTGCATCTCTGGTGTCAATCTTTCAGCTGGGCTGCAAAGAGACTGAAAGTAAAACAGGAAATGCTTTAGGGTGACTGACCAGGTTTTTTCTTTTTTCCAGTAAAATGTCAAATGAATGTCTTTCCCAAACACAGTTTTCTTTTCCATTTCAATAACTAAATTATAATTGCAAACCTAATAAATGAAAATACAAATTATCATTAGTAAGATATGTTGTTTATTTAATTGTTGCCTGAGAGTGTGTGGGAGTGGTGAAGTGGCCACGACCCCTTTCACACTTCTCTCTTCATTATCATTAATTTAATACAGTAGCTCTTTATATTCATTCCACTTCAGTATTCACCTAATTAGCATTCAAATTTTCCCTCTCTTTGAATAAACATGGTCAAGGTTAAATCTAGTGTCATAATGCATGCATCATTATGGTTCAAAATGTATTTATATTCTACTTAAGATGAATACAGTATATCAAAGTAGAATTAGAGGCTCTTCTCCTTGGTGTTGCTATGATTTAACCTCCTTCTTCTTGCTTGGCTCATCTTGTGGATCAACACTTTTATCATTCATTATGCAGATGAAATGGCACTGAAGTGTAGGCCTATGTGTTCCAAAATGCCATTCTTAGGATGTTTTCTGTCTTTTTTTTCCCACTGATTCTGGCACCGAAATCAGACCAACTGTCTTTCATAATGTCATTCAAAGTTTTGTGTCTCAAGTGCTTCATTCAATGACTGGAACAAGTAGAAAAGGTTCATTTTTGGATTCCAAATGGTTGCAATGTATTGATTATAGAATGGCTGCACAGTGTACTATGATATGGATAGACAATAATTACAATTTATATGAAATAGTGAAATAGTGAAATGATGTGCAAACTGTTATTATTTGGGGATAAATATTTCGGCCCATGAATGTCAGTCTCACACAGACCGGAGATCACACTGCCATCTAGTGGAGAAAGATACATACTTAATATGTTGCCTACAAAAATGGATTTCTATTTAAACTAAATTATTTAATTGTTGATGAGGGATATTCTTATCCAAATAAAAAAAAATGTAAATAGTGAAATATTTTTACTATAGATCATTTAAATGTGTTTTACTTTTTTGGTTAAATGCTTTTGCTTTGAAAGTTTACAGGAAATCACTTTGGGAGACTTGACGCTGGTGTCGATGCGGTTGCCAGGGGCAACACAAGCACCAAACGCTTCACTTGTAGTTTTAACTTCCTTCATTTGGTGTTTGCTCGGATAACTTTAGGACTATTTTCGCTGTTCTGTGTTTTCTTTTTAATGTAGGTAATGCCACCAAAAGCAGCTAAAAAGGGCTCAGCCAAGAAGCCCATTGTTTTCAACAAGAACTGGGAGGCTGGTCTCACCAGAGCTCAGTTTGAGGAGGTTTGGTATCTGACTTCTTTCTTCGGTGTAACTTGATGTTTACTCTTCATTTCGGTTAACGTTAGCGAGAATAAAGTATTTAAAATGGGTAGCATATCCTCCAAACTGCTTTTTAAGACAATTTTAGTTCCGTCTACGTTGTCACTACCATAATTAGAAGTGTACAAATTGCATTGAAAACGGTAAACAATTGAGCTTTTATTGTGAAGGTAAGAAGTCCGAACCGGAAGTGTTAGTTATTAGGTGTAAATCGATGCCACCTGTGGTTATTGACGTGGATGGTGAACGTGTGTTAGTATATTTCATCATTATCCTGGTTTTTAACGCCCTTTAGGAGTCATGGCAGGCCTGTGTTTGTTTGGTGGTTGGGGGATGTCCAGAGGATGAGGAACTGACCCAGGGTCTGTCTTTGGCTGTACACAAACCAACACGCAAACTCTTCAACCTTTTGACCTATGACAGCACCCTTACAAAGGTATTCTGAGTTTGGTTCAAGTTTTTATTTTTTTATGAACAGTGTCTCCTGTATCTGTATAGAGCTCTACATGCTTTCACTGCAGTACTTGACCTGTTACTAAACTGAAAACTAATGTAGTTTACTAATTCATATGAAATAAACTGTCATTATGTTGTTATCGCTCTAACCTCTTGTGTGTCGACGCAGTTTTCACATCTTTGAGCTCTTGTTTAAACAGAAAAGTTACATTTCTCACATTTTCTTCTACAATCATTAGTTCCAAATTCCAATCTACATCTCCATATTGTATATTCAGTATTCCACAATTATCTGTTTCTCTTAGATCTTAGATTTTATGAAATGATTTCCATATTTGGTCGCCTCACTGTATTGGCGATATAATGAATGGCTAATTTAATGAATACTCCATACATCATTTGTAGTCCTCTGATCTACTGAATGAGGTCCCAAAAATGCTGTTTGTGCAACTCTAACACCTTCTCCTGTCCGACCTCGTTACAGATCAATGAACTGGGGAATCCCAAAGCAAAAAGACCCGATGACATCCCCACGTTCTATGAGGTAGGCTTGTCAATGAGGGTTTCTGATATGTTGTATGTCAGTCTGCTCTGATTGTCTACAGGAAACCCTTTGTCCTTCGTGTGCATGTGTGTCTTCGTGTAGGTTACAGAGTCTGCTAAGGTGCTGCTGGATGCAGGAGAGGAAATTGCTTGTGACTTGATGGCAAAATTACTGAAGTTCCAGCTGCTACAGATCAAAGCCAATGATCAGCAGAGGAGGAAAGCTGAGCAGGTCAGTGATTCTTCATTAAATGGGATTCTTTGTGTTCGTTTAGTGACTAGTGTTGAACTGGAAGTGGATTTTCCCCCAGAGCTAAATAGAGGAAAGATTAATCGGATGTTATGAGGGTTTGCTTTTGTGCAATTTTATTCCTTTTTGTCCACACCTGTTGAAGGCTGAGGAGGAGAAGTCAAAGAGCGGTCCTCAATCTGCCAGCAAGAACAAAGGAGGGGCCAAGGTCTCTGACAAAAAGGGAAAGACTCCGCATTCACCTGTGGCACCTACTAAGGAGAAGACCAAGCTCAAACGCAGGGATGATTTTGACCCACCGAAGTTCATTGGTAAACAAAACTCAAATTGAAACTGTGTGTGGGCCACGGAGAAATTACCCTAAACAAAACGTCTTTGGCGACCACCTACTTCTCCGATATATCTATAGAAGTGTGTGTGCGTGTGTGAGAGAGAGAGCAATAACTCCCCCTGTGTGTTGTGTTGCGTACGTCTGGGCCACAGATGACGAACCACAGGATGGTCCTCAACACTACATCTTGCTGCTGGGCTTCTACCAGCCCCAGCTGATCGGGGAGCTTGATGCCATCGGTGTACATGTAGCCAATGTCATTAAACTGTGTTCTGAGCACACGCATATTTCTGAGGGACAGCAGCAGAAACAACAACCCCGTGAGGGCGATGAGCAGAGTCGGAGGGCCGCTCTGGATTCAGGTAAAGGGCCCTCAGTATGCAGTGTGCACGTAATACGGTACATCAAAACAATGTAATAGCTTTGACATGTACTCAAACTCCCCGTCATCCACCTTATTTGTATGTTGCTATCAACATTACAGTATCTTTTCCTTTGTGTGTAGCTGAAGCAGAGGTTCGTTGCAGTGTAGAGCAGGCCAGGAAGTTGGATCTATTCTGGTCAGGTCTGAGAGCAGTTTTGGACAGCGGGCCACCAAACTCCGAGCTCCATGATGCGGTTCAGCTCAGCTACACCGTCCCAGATCTCGGGCCTCCCCTCCACACACAGGACCCTGAGGCTGAGGTGAGTTGACAGATGTTTTGGCTCCAGGATCTATTCTCATGAAGCCTGCTATTCCCTTTTTTGATCATTCTCAAGGTCCGTCTCTATCCGTCTTTCTCACTGTCTCTGAACCTCTTTGTGTTTGCTTATCAGTCAGCGCCGCATTTTTTTTTGTGATTTGATTTTGAATAAGAATCCTAATCTGTGTATCCAGCTGGAGATGGGGAGCCGAATCTTTGAGGGCGTTGCCAAGCTCATCTATGACGGTCTGGACTGGCGCAGGCAACATCAGCACTACCTGAACAACATAAATCTCATCAGTGTACCTACTGTTGTTGGGTTGGATCCACAGCCTGCAGAGGTACACATATACACTCATGCATGCAGTAAAACCTAACAACAGGGCTGCAAATAAGGTATATTTTCATTATCGATTAATCTGCTGGTTATTTGCCCAATTAATCAACTAATTGTCCGCTTCATAAAATGTCGGAAATGAGTGAAAAACTCGAACAGCATAGTAGAGAACGGCTTCATTCATCGACCTCTGGGTTTTGGGCCCAGCGTGTTTCCACAGTCCTTAACTCAACGATACTCAGTTTTAGAGAAACAGCAAACATTCATATCTGTGAAGCCAGAGTCAGTGAATTTGTAAAAAAAAAAGGTTCTTCACCATCCTAGGGATTGGGACATGACATTATTGCCAACTGTATTTGTTTTTATACAGCATGGAATATCATGAAGTATCTTATAACATTCTGACACAGTGCGTTCAAAAGGTCAGCATTAAGGCCTTTACATAGTCCTTGAACGCCCCCTTGTGGACAAATAACAAAAATGTAGTCGACTGAGAGATCCTGTGCATCCGAGAGACCACACACCCAGGTACTGTACACACACACACACATACTGTGTACACACACACACTCTAAACAAACCAATTAAACAGCATGCCCTCTCTGGAGCCTTATTCTTTAACTTGAATTGTTTCTTTATTTGCCGCCCCCAACCAGCGGAATTTAAAGTGGACCTCCACGGTACCCATTGAACAGTAATTATGTGGCTGGATATTGATGGAAAAGGTGTTACTTTGTTGTGTGTGTGTGTGTTGCAGGTTGTGCCGACCTTTCCCCCCCTGTCTCCATGCTCCAACATGAAACCAGTGCAGGAAGAAAGGCCAACAGACCAAGGTATAGCCTTCCTTTTTCATGTATTTTTGGCACATGCTTGTGTGTGTTTTATTTATTTATTTATTAGATATTCACGACTAGGATGACAAACCTCCCTTTGTTTCTCTCTTCTCTCCTTTGTGGGCAGAGGCCCAGCAGCCTCCTCTCTCTACAGATGTGGACATGCGTTACTATTGCAGCCTCCTGGACCTGGTTCCCCCCGAAGCCTGCTCTGTGCCTCTGATCTTGCACTGTATGCTGGAACAGGTCTGTGTGTCGTGCGTGTGGATGTGCAGTGTGTGTGGTCAGACCAAGATTTAATGTTTGAAAGTGGTCCCTCATTATCTGTGTGTGTGACATGAGCAAGTGTTTTTGTGATTGACAATATCTAACGCTAAACCTTCGATTTAGGCAAATTTTAGATATTTGTTTGTGCTTTGAAATAAAATAGCCAGATGTCATTTAATGTGTTCAGTGTCGCCGCCTACTTTTGATGGCGATTATGGCATTGCATTGAACACTGTTTTTCACCCCCACGTCCTGTGGATTTGTGTGTTTTTAGGTGGCGATTTCAACCGAGCCGCCTTTGCCCTGCGTGGCTGAGGCCGAGCCTCACGACGACCTCGGGTTAGACTATCAGCTGGTCAGCTTCATGCTCCAAAGCTTCCTGCCGCTCGTGCACACAAACGCGGAGAGAAGCCACATGTTAAATAGTTTGCTGACAACAACGCAGAATGAAGAACACAAGAAGGTACAGTGGACATATGCAGGTAGACGACCCATGGAAATACTTGTACTAAAAAATTTAACATTTATGCAGCATTGGTGGTTCAGTGGTCGAAGTTTCGCTTTGCAGGGGGGGTAATACTCGCCTTCATGCGCTTGGAGTGAGCATGTGAGAGGAAATGGGTCGGCTCTGTCTTTGCTGTTTTTATGCTTCGTCATACAACACTAGAGGGCGGCAGTAGTCCTTGGAGACTTTGCTTGTTTCAGCAGAGGGTCGCCGGTTCAGGTCCCCACAGACACCAAGTATTGAGCATGGACTGGTAGCTGGAGAGGTGTTCAGTTCAGCCTCCTGGGCACTGCCAATGTGCCCTTGAGCAAGGCTCCCCCTCTGCTCCGAATACCGGGATGGAATAGATGCAGAGGTTACATTTCGCTGTGAGACAATAAAAGTTGATTGACATTTTTACAAATGCTTTAGTTGGTTAGTTAGCAACTTTACCAAGTAAAGTTAAATTTGACAGTCCAATATGAGTGCTGAATACATCCGCACCAACATTACAAGGACAGAAAAGTGTCCCTTTGTGTTTAATAAAAAGTGATCTGACACCACAGATGTGACAGGAGAGATAAAAAAAAAAAAAGAGCATAAAACCTCCATCCCACGTACTAAGCTGTCAGTAATAGGCCAATCTGTAGAGCTCACAGTAGATGCCGTTTTGATTGGAACGAGATATCTTTTTATTATTTGTGGAACATCTTGGTGGCCTCTGCACATTGTTGAGGCCAGCGGATGGTGCTATAATCACAGCAGAGTAGCCGACATACAAAGTGTGGTAGGTTCATGCTGTACAGTAAAGTGCTGCAACATGTCCAAATAGATTACTGTAGATGTTGGTAAACCATCCATCGGCCTATAGGGAACACTGGTTCTCATGTGAAACCCTGAATAGGATTTCCTCAAATATGTAATTTCCTTTCAATGATGGATTATGACAGGAACTGCAACCTTCTGACTCAGACAACTGTTGTTACTAGGACAAGTTGCGTTGTATGATATATTTTCCTTTCTTTCACTCGGGGTGTGGTGTGTGTGTGTAACGTGTGTGCACCTTAATGACTCCAGAGTGTTCGGACACGCTCATTTGTCTCTGTTCTATTCTCTTTTTTTTTTTTTGTTAGAGGCTAGAGGAGAAGTTTGGAGTAGAGGAGCCGCAGAAGAAGTCTGAGCACCCTCTGGTCATCAGACACCATGATGAGATGGCAATGCGCTTGAGGGATACAAGTGCAAGTAGATTTCTTTATGTTTACAGTTGTGTATAATTGATTCTTTTTCTGTTTTGTCCATGTGGAATTTGCCATTATGGTTCCAAATAGGCGGTATAGTTTATGTAGTCTCGCTCCCATTCTGACCTTATTGTTATTAGAAATGTGTTTGTTTGTGTGTGTGTGTGTGTGTGTGTGTGTGTGTGTGTGTGTGTGTGTGTGTGTGTACACATGTGTCCCTCATAGGCGGTCCAGGGTTTTGATCCAGCAGAGGTGGAGCTGTCCATGATGAGGAGGTCTCCAGTGTGGGAGCTGATCCAGTCTGTAGCTCGGCCGAGAGACAGCAACTCCTGCTGGATGACAATCAAACAGCAGCTGCAACACTACTGCACCGATGGTCAGAGGGCAGCTACTCGGTATTTTCATGGCTGATGTTGCTCTGTCTCAGAGTTTTATAATATCACGATGTCATGAAATCCCACAGATATCGTGTCATGGCTGGACGTGGAGCGTTTGATTCATCAGAGTGTGTTTGAGAGCATGCCCCTGACCAGGCTGGACCCCAACGGTGTACTGCAGAATGCTCCTGGACCACTGGGACCACTGTACCCAGCACAGCAACAGACACCCACAATAATCCCCTGGGACAACCCACTGTCCTACGCTAAACAGCAGCGTGATAACCTACGGACTAAAGGTCTGCTACTACCAAGATTCATTCAATTACTCTGACTGACTTTGGCTCGCATATAGTATATTACACAGCGAAACTGACTTAAGATACTTGATTGCTTCTCTCAACTGTAGGGCCGATGACTCTCACTGAAGATCTCACAGAGGTATTGTTTGTTCATACTACTGTAGCTACTCACATTTTCTTTTTTTTTATGCTCCGATAAAAAAAAAGTAATGAACATTTGTTCAGATTCTTCTCCTAATAAAGTTGCATGTTGATTTTTCTCTAGCAGATCAGAGGGAGAGTGTGTTGCCAGCTGGACTTGCATGACATTCAGAGCAGTCGGCTGAGATCTCTGTTTGACTGGCACTATACTGAACACCACAGTGCCTCCCTCTTCCCACAGGTGACCTGTCTAATCTTGTCTAGGCAATGTTATTCCACTTAAAAATGGTTGCATTGAAACCCCCTCGCATTTGTCATGTTCTTTCAATTTTTGCACATACAAATTCAATTTGATTTGATTTGCAGGTACTCCAGTTAGCCTCAGAAGAGTACCGCTGCTTGGACACTTTCAGAGGAAGTCATAACAACGTCCTGTACATTTTCTGTCACAATCCAATGAGCCCTTATCGCAAGTGCAAGGAGTTCTGGGATGTAGCCCTTCACACTGATGTCAAGTTCAGGTCAGAGTGCAAGTCCACATTTTCTTCTCACAGGACATGAATAGTAATCTGCTTTTTTGATATGTGAGAAAGCAAAATAAGACTTTTTTTTTTTTTTTTTTTATCAGTCCGTAGCATATATAATCTGACTAGTGGTGTGTGTGTGTGTAGAATGTTACATCGACTTTAAATGTCATTGTTATCTTCGGATAGGAAGTACCTGGAGCACGTGGCAGATACCATTTCAGATTGGACTAAAGAGGAAGAATCAAAGAGAGAGGCAATGCAACTCAGAGATCTCAGCCCTGCTGAGTCTCCAAAAGGTAGCTTGTCAACAAAAATCTCTGTCAATGTCACTATACGTACCACCATACAGTTACGGTGTTTGTTTTGTTCCTGGACTAGAAGAAATTGCGACGGATTCTGCAAAGGAGGAGGACATTCTGGAGCCAGTCATCATAAAGGGCTCCCTCAAAGTCAGTACCAACAAACACATGAACATTTGCCTTCACGGGTTTGCTTTGTTCTGGCCCTTCAGCAGTAATGCAGTAACTCTTTAGACCCTTTACAGAAATCCGCTGAGACGGCTAAATTAAACCCGACCCCCCTCTTACGTGGTGATCTAGTTTCCTCAAAGAGCTGTGGAGATATTCCTCGTCAGTAGTTATAGAATCTCGTACCGAAGCAGGATTTAAAGAGCTAACCAGTAAATGCATCCAACCATCATCTATTACTACGTATCCTTAGATGGTGGCGGGGGGGGCTGTAGCTTATCCCACCTGATGGTTCGATCAGGTGGGATGGTTCAGTGTGTGTATATTAACGTGTGCGTGATGCTACAGGCCTGGAAGTTGGAGCAAGAGCACCTAAAGGAGGAGGAGAATGCCAAGAAATCAAAGAAGGAGAATAGACCGAAAAGCAAGCAGCAAAAGGGGGAGCCTGCTTTGTCTCGTCGCAAGAAGAGCATAGCAGAGACGGCCGCGAGCTCCGCACACCCTGTGGAGGAAAACGAAGAACTGCATCCGACAGAGGAGCCTGTGTGCGACGTGAAGAGTTTCACAGGCTACAGCATGGGTGGAAAGTTGATCCAAGTGTCAGGTTGTTGCCAGTACCTTTTCCCTTCAGACGGGGGACACGTCACTGTGGAGAATGTCCGCTATGCTGAAGGTATTCAGACAAAGATAAGGTTGTAGAAAATGATCATCAAAATCTGCATGTATCCGCCGTGCTGCGTAATTGGGGAAAGTCGGTCACTGTAAGTGAGACTGTGCATGAAAAGCAAAGTGCGCCTCAGTTATTCCTGACTGATACCTCGTGGGGTTTTTCCCACATACGCCCATGCACTCCAGGTTCCAGCCTAATGAAAGTGGCGGTGAAGAAGGATGGCCACCGTTTCTACACCCACATCAATCACGTTGTTATTGATCTGGCAAATCCTCAGCCCCAAGACAAAGAAACCAATGGTAGAAAAGAAGATTTGAATGGTAACGATGCTACAGATATTAAGCAACACACTGTATAGGCAATATATTAATATAATATCAACATTGAGATGTAAGACTAGATATCATCTATTGTTTTTCGCTGGTGTTAAAGGTTGCATGACAGTAAAGTGATGTAACTGTTCTACCTGCTCTGTTATTTGCCTATACCCACTTATTCATTATATCCACATTACAGATGATTGTTTAAAATCTCATTGTGAAATGTTTTGTGAAAGCACCAATAGTCAACCCTACAATATTGTTGGAATATCGATATCGGGGTGTTTGGTCAAAAATATTGTGATATTTGATTTCCTCCATATTGCCCTGTGCCCAAACACCCTGTGCCCAGAGGGCCTGTTTTGTAATTTTAGTGTTCTTTTTATCCATTCTTGCAAATTTGTATGTCATTAAATAGATAATACTTAAAACTAATGAACAAACAAAGTTAACCTGGGATTTCCCTCACGGTTCTGTCTCAGAAAAAAACTAAAAAACCTGAGACATGAACCGAACCGTGGATTCTGAGAATCGTTAAACCCATACCTGAGAGCGTGTGTGTGTGTGTGTGTGTGTGTGTGTGTGTGTGTGTGTGTGTGTGTGTGTGTGTGTGTGTGTGTGTGTGTGTGTGTGTGTGTGTGTGTGTGTGTGTGTGTGTGTGTGTGTGTGTGTGTGTGTGTGTGTGTGTGTGTGTGTGTGTGTGTGTGTGTGTGTGTGTGTGTACAGTATGAAAAGAAATGACTGTAATTTATGTGTGTCCTAGTGTCTGAGCCTGTGGAGATGAAAAGAGTGAAGCAGGGCTCCCTCTCTGCAGTTTTGGACAGTGGAATCCACCTCTCATACAGTTCCTATGGTCCCGCGGGAGAATACAGAGGTTTTGCATTCATACCACATAAGATTTTAGCCTTTGTGAATTTTAATTTTAATTGAAATGTTTCAATCTTTACTTATATTTGGAAAACAGGTTGAATATGCTTTTAGACTGTTCCATCTCAGTTCTCTGAATATGCTTCTTCTTATGTGTGGATCAAACGATATTTACATTTCTTCACAGTGCAGGCAGCTTTACTTTGGTTTTGTTTTGTGATGTTCTAGTGGGTCCCCAGGACACAGCGCCAGAGACCCCTGCCCCAGAGACCCCTGCCTTTGTCCCTGCCCGTCGCTCCTCCTCCACCCGTCGCTCCTCCACCCGTCGCTCTTCCTCCATCAACCGCTCCAGCTCCAAGGGTTCAATTTCCTCTAAGACTCACAGCCCAGCCAGCCTCCCCAGACCTCCAGAGTCCCCGGTTCCACATACGGACATGGATGCAGAAAAGAATACAGTGGGGGAAACGAATACTCAAGCACAGGTTTCTCCACCAAGTATTAGACAAATTTCACTAATAATAGTCCATACTTTTTTCCTGTCTTATCCCACTTTATTGCACATAATTAGTTTTATGATTTGGGTTGTAGTTTTATCTTATACCTGTGATGACTATGTTACTGTTGTTTGTGCATTGCTCATACAGTATGTACACATTTTTCTGCGTAGGATTGTGTGCAGTCTAAGGTGTGTGAAGGCCAGCCAGCAGTGATATCAAGTCCATTCAACAGCCTCAACCTGTCTGTTCCTAACGGCCTGCTGCTGCAATTTCTGAGAGAGGATGCGCAAGGTCAGTGATCCACTTTCTCAGGAATGTAGATACACACTCACCCACAGGTGTGTGTGTGTGTGTGTGTGTGTGTAGTTTTACAAAGCTTCATGTGTTACTGTGAGGGGAGAATAACATCTCCCACACTCACAGATTTACCTGCTCACACACTCTGGCAGAAGAGGACCTGGCCACTTTGTTTAGAATCTAGACCGGAAGAAATGAATGTGCCCTCTTTGATATTTGAGCATGATATTCCTTAACTGCTATATTCCCATGTATGACTCATTCTCAAACATTTATTACGTACGTTTTGTGTGTCCAGGAGTGTCCCCCGAAGAGCAGGGTATGTTGGTGAAACAGGGCTTTCCTCTTCATGGTAGGGCAGCTGTAGGGCAGCTTCAGGACCCTTCGCTCTCCAAGGAACTGTCCCGCATTGTCACATGCCAGGGAGCTGTGATCCGACACATGAGAGACGGGTCCACAGAGGTAAACATTCTGTCCACACATGTTCATACATAAAGGCTCAGATTCCAGCAAGTGTATGACTTCTTACACAAATCACATGTGTACTGCAGGTTCTGTTTGCAGATGGCTCGGTCAGTTTCAGCCAGGATTCTGGTCCGGTGTGGGTTCCTGACTCTGAGGTTGAGGAGGAAAACACCTCTCAAGAAACTGAGGACAACGGCAAAGGTTAGAGTGCAGCACCGGTGAATACAAAGCACCATCTAATGAACACGTAAGCATCACTTTCAATGACAAACGGTGTCAAACTGTCTTTGTATGTTGTGTCTATACAGAGCAGAGCTTAGAGAAGGAGCCTGGTAATCAGAGAGGGTGCTGGTTAACTACGACCCCATCTGGAGCTCGCGTCCACACTGTGGGGACCACACACAAACACATACCCACCACGCCTCTTCTCGCCGTCAAGGCTACAGACCCCATCACCCATGAGGTAAGAGTGCAGTATTACTCCCGACAGTCAAGGGGTTACCAGTTGTCTCCGCTGTAGTGTTATTCAAGTTGTTTTCGGGGTTTCACAATGAATTTGACAATGTTATTTTGACGTCAACGTTTCAATATTTTTCAATAGGTTTGTGATAGAGTCTCAAAGGTTGTGCGTGTTATCGCTGGGAGTAACCAGCCGGCTTTGTCTTGGCATGTGTCGCTGTGTCAGGTGATGCTGATCCGAGAGGATCTGGTGCTGTCTGTCCAGAACACAGACGGATCTCTGAGTGTAGAACATGCAGACGGAACCAGGATCACCAGTCTCTGCAAAGACAGACCACCAAGCACACCGCAACAGTTACTGCTTCACACAGGTGACCAGCATGCAGTGCATACACATTATGGCAAATACTTGGCTCCCATGCACATACAGCAATCGGTCCTATCTGAACATGTATGTAGCACAAACATCTTAATCTTTGAATTAAGTTGAATTATTTGATCTGACCTGTGTGTCTGTTAACTTTCCAGGGGAGCAGGCCGAGAGTGTGACCCTCAAATCGGCTTCTGAATGTGCGTGCGGCTGCGCCGAGTGTGTGTGCGTCACGCGCTGCGCGGACAGCGAGAGTGAGGCCGCGCACTTCCGGCATACTTGTGACAGTGGAGAGGAGATTAGCGGGGACAGCGCAGGGAAAGCGTGCGACAACGAGGATGCTGGACACGCTCGTGCAGAGTTCAGTGAGCGTGAGCATGTGTGCGATGAAAGAGAAAGTGGTGAGACTGGCGAGGAGAGCGTGTTTGCAGAAGGAACTGTGGCTGAGGATGCTGAGAGGAGTGCACGTGCAAGCGCATCTCCCAAGGAGCGAGTGGTGTTGGTGGAGAAGGAGGGCCTCCCCGCAGTGGTGATGTACCCAGAGCGACACGCGGCTCACGTCTTTTTAGCTGATGGAACTATCGTCACTGGGAACAACCAAGGAGCCTATCAGGTGGGTGGTTCACAGCAAAAGTCTGTTTTTTTTAAGTAATGTGTAGATTAATACAAATGTGTTTGTTTTGTGTGTGTGTGCATCCAAGGTGTTCCCATCCAGTGCCGGGCTCCTACAGATCCAAAGTGATGGCAAGTGTGTGTACTCGTCTGACCCACTTGTAACCCCAAGTCCAAAAGGTTGCACTCCCACAAACCGACCAGGAAGCTACACCATGAGTCATACAGACATAGTGGCCTGTGACGTTACAGACCCCGATGGCAACCACTTCCAGGTTTGAATTATCAGAAGGGTTGGTGTTGTGCGTGTCTGTGGCGAGCACTGAGAAACATCGAGAATTTTTAAAGAGACAGTCCTTCATAGTCTCAGAGAATCAAGGCCTCATGGAGACTTTGTGTGTGTGTGTGTGTATGTGTGTGTGTGTGTGTGTGTGTGTGTGTGTGTCACAGGTGATGGAAGATGGACAGTTATCAGTGCTGAACTGCAGCTCTGCTCCGAGCGCTCTTAAACGGGATGAGGAGGAGCCAGAGGAGGAGGACGACAGAGAAATGGCCAAGATTAATTACGGAGAACAGTCTCCCAGGTGGGCCTCTATCCATTATTCCACTTTTTATTTGTTTTTAAATTGATTAGAAAACTGAACATTTTTTGTGAGCTGTATTTTTCTCTCTTATAGTTGCTGTATGTCCAAACTAGAACGTGTTTTGCATGAATACAAAGCCAGCAGTAATGAGACAACATTTCAACATTAACTTTGCATGGCTGTTGTTGATGGCAACGTTGCAGAAACCCTGTAAACATCATCTTGTGTTCCAGGCTGTTTGTGGTGCATGAGGACGGCTCAGGTACTGAACTACTGAGCTCTCAAACTGTAGAGGAACAGCTTTACCAGGCCTATTCTGACCCGACCATAGAACTGCTGAAGGAACCACTGCCAGACGCACAAGGTGCCCTGTCAAATATCTCCAAAATCAAGAAACATAATACTCAACTAATAGTAATAATAATAATTACAACAGTTTCGTTATTTGATCTAGCCATATTTCAATTAGAAACATAACAATTTCCCATTATATGTAGTTAATTAACTGTCTCTCGAGTTGAGCGCATTTTTCTCTTTCTACTACCTATCAAAGGAGGAGCAAAGGCAGGGAAAGCCATCTGAATCTCCAGGAAATAATGCAATATTTGTGACTGTTTCAGATGAGTTTGGCATCACCATGTTGAAGCCCAGCCACCAGAGCGTGTGGTCCCAGTGGCTGCTGGGGAAACAGAACCCTGACATTACCCCGCCCAACCTCAGAAACCGCAGCTGGCATGACTTCCCTAGAATAGAGGTACAGTTGTGAACAAATACACATGTTGTACAAGTACACTCGGGGCCAAACGCTGACGTTTTTTTTTTACCCTCTGCCTTTCTCTCTATTCCAGAAGAAGAGCGCAGGTCCTCCGTTTGGTGCTGACTTGGGACGAGGGTTGACTCTGAGAGATGGGTCCGCTGGCTTTGCAGTAGAGCGGCAAACTCTCAGAAGCTGCCCTAAAGTCCTGGAGATGAGGGAACTGTACCAGCACCGACCATTCACCGCTCCACTCAAAAATACTGTCGACACACGTCTGAAGGTAACAATAAACCCATGTCTGTGGTCACATGGCTCACTGTGCCATGCAGTCATATGTCAAAGTTTTGCTCAAATGAGTATACAAATGATATAGTGGCATACAGTGTTGAAAATAGTTTGATACAGGGCCAAACACTTGGTAGCCTATTGACCCAATACGTGATAAAACAGTCAGAATACAAGTGGTTTTACTGCTTTCATTATTGCTATTTCTTTTTTGATAGAGCCCGTATTACAGCTCTGTTTTTAAATACTGAAGCAGCGCATATTTAAAACCAGCGCGACATGTAACGAGGCCTCAATTGTGGCGGTGATGTGATTGTTGGCCCTGAAACATGTCGCGATACTTCTGCTGTGAAAGGACGATATACTTGTGTTGTGAAGTCTGCTTTGAGCGTGACATCACATTTTTTGCAGGATATTGACAGGTGTTGAAAGTCGCCTTTTGATTTGGTTGCAGAAATACATTGAGAGTTTGATGGTGAGGGAGCAGCGATCAGAGGAGATGCAATTAAAAGACCCTCGCACTGAGGAGGAGACTGTTCACACCAGTGATCTGCTCAATCTGGTCCTGGTGAGTACACACACACACACACACACACACACACACACACACACACACACACACACACACACACACACACACACACACACAGTATAATGCACAATTGGTATATGCCTAGATGCCTTTACTTTGACTGGTATAGTACAACAGACAAGAAGATGTTATCAGACAGGGTTTTCCCCACTGCATACTGAAATAGAAAAACTCTACAAATGGCAAATACAACAATGTTGAGCAATATTATTTGTTAATTATTCATTTTGTATTTTAAAGTCTTTTGCAGAAGAAGAGGATGCAGCTCACATCTTTGAGAAGAGGACTTCAGGTGGATGACTGATTTTTGTAGTTTTGTAGGCTGTGTTTGAACAATGTGTCCTGTTATGATTTCTACTGAAATTAAAGTTCCATTTGCAGTGCCCTGGTTTCCTTTATTCAGTTTGAACTAACTAAGTATACCTACTTAGTTGTGATTGTTCTTAATTAGTGAAAAAATTCAAATTCAATCAGTTTGTGGGAATGTTTCCAGTCACTTTTTGTGGGACTAAATAATGTTGTGTCAGAAGGCTGGATCCGATTATTGCTAGAGGATCAAAATATCGTTCAAAATACTATGTATCAGATACTCAATTAACATGCAATGAATTGCTTGATTTCTGTTTCACTGAATGAAGATAATAGTGGAGGTTTAAAGTTAAGTATTTAGTAGTTAGAGTTGAGCGCAGTAGTTCATGTCGTTTTAGTTTTGGTTTGGTGTTACGGGCTCAGAACACTTCGCCTAAAGTTAATCTCTTCCAATTCCTTCTGTATGCATCCACAGTGGACATAGCCAATCTGTACAGCCAAGGAGCTGGAGACCCAATTGAGCAGTCGGATGTTTCAGAAGACTCAGCCACAGCAGCGAGTGACAGGTTTGGAGATTAAAATGGAATGCATGAATAGATCATGTTAACGCTCTCTAAACACTGTTTCATGTATTTGTATAATACACTATTCTCTTATCCAGTTGTACTCATAGAAAGGAGTCAAAGTGGACTGAACGGCTGACACAGCACAGGTAAATATACGTAGGTTCTCGCGCTGTTTTGTGTGTGAAGACCAAACGACACCTTCATAAGTAGCGACAATTAGTTTTACTGATGCCCTTTATTGCACCAAGATAACATTTGAACTAGCAAGAGTGTAGGGTTTGTTTTTAGCAGCGATGGGGACACACATTAAAGGGGGGGCTCTGGGGGTCCTCCCTTTTGAGCATCAAACACTTCATTTCCTGCAATCTGGTGAATTTGTATGCACCAATTTATTGTGGAAAGGTCTAAATTGATGTAAAGGATAATACAGAATTCAGGCGACCGGTGATAATTCACGATGGGGGAGGGAATATAATGCAGTGAGGCTCTCAAGCATTCTGTATTGCTTTCATATATTTACTCATGTAGATCAACTTCTCCCTGCTGAGTCAGCACACGTGTAGGCATGACTTACTCTTCTGTTCTCTTCCGTCTTTTGTTGGGGGAAGTTTATTTAGAGGGGACAAATGCATGTCTATTAAATATTGAGGGGGACGTGTTCCCTGCATCCGGACCGAAAACCTCCACATTTGTTCGTCACATTGGTGTGAGTTAATTGTGTAAATGGGTTTTTCGCTGTCATGTCTTTGTATGGATGCGGTGATTCTCGTTTGCATTATTTGGAGTGAAAATACAGCAGCTTCTGCTGTACGACTAAAAGGGTGGATAAAGGACAATAGTGGGAAATGATGGCTACCTGACAAATGACGGCTACCTGTACATTTGCACTAGTAGCCGTCAACTTAT
This sequence comes from Pholis gunnellus, assembly GCF_910591455.1. Lineage (NCBI taxonomy): Eukaryota > Metazoa > Chordata > Actinopteri > Perciformes > Pholidae > Pholis > Pholis gunnellus. Next base: position 9,890,063 of record NC_136550.1, read on the forward strand.
CATTTATGTGTGTGCCTCAGACAGGAGACATGTGAAGAGCAGGCTAACAGAGAGGCTCTGAGGAAGAAGTCCGTTGTCCCTTTTTTCCACCCAGAAAATATTCCATTATACCAGGTACTGTATGTGTTCTCTTCAATTTACTATACATATATTCAGATGCATTTTCTTAAATGATTGAGTCAGCATCATTGTCAGGAAAAGCAACATTATAACCCACGTTGATTCACCATTTCTGACATTGCATATAAAATGTTTTCCAGACTCTGCTGGAGCACCAAATGCCAGACATGAGGAGTTTATCCATGGATCTCCCTCCGCTCCCCAAGTCAGGCAGCACTGAGGCTTTCCTGAAAGATGCCCCACAAGAGAAGAGTAAGTTATTATACTGTCAAGATTCACAAAGAGCTACTCAAGGAAACTCCATTTTAAAGGCGTCCTGTTGGGAATCCTGGGGACAAATGGACAGGAATTCTTAAAGCAACTGTAGGGGTGCATAAAAACCGCTAACTGTTGATTCAATAACATGCAAACTATATAATATACCGTGTTTGTGTTTGCAACTGCAGCCCCACGACCCTTAAAGCCAACACCCTCTCAATCGGCAAGGTAATAAAGAGGATGTTAAGAACAATTTATTCCTTTTTGATTTTGCTTGTCTAAATGATGTTTACATTTGCTCATGCAACCCATCCTGACATCTCCCGTTGTTTTGCTCTTAGCCATGCAGGAAGAAGTGACCGGACGCTTGACAAAAGGCCGACCAACCCCACGCCTCAGACTGCCGGTTTGTTCCCCACCTTCCTCTGTTGTTTTATATTAAAATGAATTCCCTAATCGGGAACTACATCTGACTATTGCAGGGACATTTTGAGGGCGTAGTCTGGTTTCTATTTAAAGCACCATCAGGCAAGTGAGTACATTAACCTGTCCCATTTCTTGGCGGCATGGTGGAAAGACCCAGGATACTAAAGAAAACCTACTTGTCTGGCTCGTTTGAGGGTGTATGTGATTCACATTGATTTACAGATAACTTCCAAGTCGGTTGTTATGCGGGTTAAGTCCGCTGAGCACTTTCAACGGGCATGAATGGATGAATGACAGTGTCTTTGTGTGTGTGTGTGTGTATGTCTGTGCCAGGTGAAAGCAGTCTGAGGGGTTCAACTGGGCAATGTAAGTCGCTGCAGGTGGATGCGACTGAAAAGCCCAGGAGGACTAAAGTCCGACTACCAACCTCGATCCTCGGCTCTAAACCTTACAGCGTACCAAATCAGCAGGTAGCCAAACATTCACGTCATAATATTATGTGAAGACTTCCCCAATGAAAAAAGATTGCCTATGAAAATGTTAATCATGTCAATGTTATTTATATCAAACGTAGTGTAATTACATTAAAGGATAGGTTTGCATTCTAGTGTCAACTTTTGTGCGGTATACTTAGATCTATATGAGCTTTCTGTCTAAAGGTGGTAGTTATGTATACTGTTGACATTTTCCTTGGTTTGACATGTTATCTATGATTATTAAATAGTGTCCTAAAGTGACATCTAGAGGTGGCGATGTACCACTGTATCCTGCAATTTAAAAAAACACGGTTTCCCGTACACATGCTTCTCTCTCGCTACCACTCTGTCACACACATTCTGTGTTCACACATGCATTCACACATCACTTCGTCTGCGTCGCCTATTCCAGTTCCTGGCAGTGGAAGAGCCGGTGAGGAGGAAGTGTCGAACTATTTCCCTGACTGATCCAAGTGTCATCGCGAGGGGATTCCAGCTGCTCCCGTCCCGTGTTGACTTTGGCACCCTGCAGGAGGGCACCTCCTTTGCCATTACCGTGGTGATGAAGAATGTGGGTGTCGACACCTGCAGGTAAGACACCAGAATATGGACGGATGAATGTGTGGATACATAAATGCACAGGCAAATGTAGGCTTTGAAACCAGGAAATTAGGGAAACAAAGAAAAGAGTTCTGTGGATGGGTGCAGGTGATTTGTGGGTCACCTTCAAGTCCAAAGGGAAAACTATGAGCTGTAACTATTTGTGGTTTAATTTTCGATCTCTCTCTCTCGCTGCAAGGTTCCTCGTGAAACCGCCTCCTTCTGCAACAGGCCTCCGGGTCATCTACAACCCTCGGCCTGTAAGTTCCCCGCTGGATGCAATAGTTAAATGCATGTTTAAATTCAGTGAGGAAAAGCTGAAAAACTACATACGCAGTGTGCTGTATGTCTGTCCAGGTGCCTGCAGGCTTGCATGTTGAACTGCAGGTTCAGCTGTTTGCCATGTGTACGGTCCAAGCAGGAGAGGCGGAGCCAAAGACAAACCTCTCCCAGGACATCATCATCCGCACCGAGACAGACATCCTCTACCTGCCTGTCACTGCTAATATCCTTTGAGCTCATCCAGAAGTGTTTTACCCTTGAAGTAACATTTTGATATATAGTCTTAGTTTAGAGAAGCAAGTAAACACATTTTAGCATATATCAATGTGATTTCAATTGTTTTTTAAATAAATCCTCCACTATTTATTTAAAGAATAACCTGTGGGTAAAGACTCGGGCACGTTAACAACTGCTGACATAATAGAGATAATTACATTTCCTCAGCGGAAGGAAACAGTGAATTAATTAATGTGTAATTGAAGACCAAGTGCAGTTGTTGTGAGACTCATCAAGCCGGCTCAGCCAGGTCTATAAACGGGAACATACAGCGAGGTTGGTCTTTAACAATATCACCCGTCCTTCCTGAGAGGCTATACGACATTTGGCTTCAGGACCATATCGGTACACACAACAAGAAAGGCTCCAGGGTCCGTCAACTTTCTCCTCTCAGCCCCCCAGTTGGACGGGGGGGCCGCATATCCCCACGGACGACCCGTTACCCTTCTGACCAGTCCTTCAGCAAGCGAGGGTCAGTATCTTGTACTGTGAAAATGTCACATGTGGATAGAAAGCAGTCACAAAATCTGAACCAGTTTTTGTTTGTGCGTTTCAGGACATCTTAACTGCACCACTCCTCTGTGAGCAACAGGGTACGCGTCCCATCAGATTTCCCATCATTCAAACGGTCATCCCATCATCATCCAACCGCACTCAACTCTGCACAAAAAATAATAAATTAATAACAAATATATTTTAATGGATATCTTCTGTTCCAAATAAAAAAAATTACAACACTGAAATAATTGTAGCAAGTGAATTTTCGTCATTTGTGAAAACATATTTGTTGTGTGTCCTAAAGACATCAAACCAGACTCAATAAATACCAGTTGGAGTTGGATGCGTGCCTGAGTGTGCGCGCGTGTCTTTCTCCACAGGGCAGACTCGCGTGTGTGCTCAGGTGTATAGATGGGGGGGGGGGATATGACGTCAACGGAGACCCAATGCAAGGTGCAAACCACGGTCAAACAAAGTTGAATAGTCACCCTCCGTCCTTGTATTCCGATGTCGTGTACTTGAACCTCGACGACTCTCACGCAAACCTGATGTCACGCGCGTCAGGTCCGCGCTCATTAGCGTCTTCCTCCGTTCGTTTAGCTGCAGCTTGGTCCCGGTTGGCTCCCCCCTGCGCTGTCGGTCACGCGCGCACACGTGCGCATACGCACACTCGCAGCTGAGCATCATTGAGAGGCAGCGGCAGCGAAAACGGTTCGGACGGGGAGGGCGACGAGGCTTTGACTTCGGATTGCTTAGTCACATTTTTACCGTGACCGGAGAGGCGAAGGATGGCGCGGGTGGACGGGAAACACTGAGCGGGTCGGCCGGAGAAGACACGGGGGAAGAAAGCAGGAGGGGGGTTACCGTAAAAAAGTGGATTAGATGATGCTCATTTGCTGCAGGCCCCGCCATCGTGAAATTGGATACCGACTTGCGGCGGATGGGGTGACCGAGCTCGCTGCTCCGCCGGGGAGGTCCCAGCCTTCGGACGTTACCGGGGTGGGAGCTGCCTGTGCCCGGTTCTAAGGAAGGAAGGAGTGGCAAGAGGGGAAAATGCAGACGGAGGAGGAGACGGCCACCGCAGAAGAGCCCATTTTGGAGGAAGGGTCAGGACGAGAGCAGGTAAGGACATCTGCTATGTGTGTTTTTTTTCTCCTCCTGGCTCCTTTTCTGCACGGTTGTTAACGCGTGGATACAAAGAGTCCAGTTAGCTTAAAGTTGCGCATATTTTGCCCCTTCAAGAACCACCTTCTAATTCTTTATTTTGTTACATCAGTGCTGGTCGTTCCCAAACAACCCGTGACTTATCCATCATTAATGTCCTACTCCAGACCAATGTCGACTCCTGCTCGTTCATTGACAAACGTGTATCTGCTGTTAACGTCAGGGGTCACGTTATATCCTCCGAAGTCCTTCATGCCTTGCACAAGAGCAAGGACACGGGACAGGACCTTGGCTGTGAATGTGAATGGAGACGAGGCTGTGGTTTAGGTAAACAGAGGGGAGGGGATTTCCAAAATCGGACCACATTGTTCTTCTGAGGAGAGACGGTTTAGTTTTTCTAGTAATGTAGTAGAGTATGTTCATTTAGCAGCTGACACTGAAGTAGAGGGTGACATCACAGTTTAGCCACACACACACACACACACCTTTCAGCTAAAATAACACTGACACAATGTGAATGGTGAGAACACAGAATAACACCTCAGAGCAGTTAGCTCATTTTGTTTTCACCAAACAGCGTTTACAGGGATTTCCTATTTATAATAGGATTTACCCACTCAGCAGTATGTTTTCCTGATATTATCCTATACCGACTACCTAAGCAGACATCACTGTCTTTGTACAGATCTCCTCAACATCAACTATACCATCTCCTACCTCCTTCCTTACACATGCAGGGGAATGGCATCTTCTTCAAATATTCATGTTTACACATACAGTGTGACGCCATGTATCTGTCTCCCTGTTTGAAACACCACCTTGCTTCCCCTCCACCCTGCTCACACACACACACACACGCTTCAGTACGTGACCTCTCCTACTCAGCAATTCACCACCTCCTCTACTATTACTCCAGTACGCAGCATCATATATACAAACACGTCATCTTTTATAATGACAATAAAAAAGAGAAATTGAGTAGGCGATGCATGACAAAACATTACGCCAAATAATGGATAACTGAGGATGTAGGCACGCTGCATTCTCACCACCGTTCGCCGCTGCACTACTCAAGATGATGACAATCTATACCATTAGAGGAAGAGCGGAGCCGTGTATGATGGGATGAGAATGGGGCTATGCTGCAAAGAAGGCTGCAGCTATTGTTTTCACTGTCGTATTATCAGACTATTTATCATTTCATTGTTATTTAATGAATTTGTTGTCTGAAATGTCAGACAAATGTCCCATCACGATTGCCTTGAGCCGCAAGAAGCAGCAAACCCTCACATTGGAAAATGTGGAGCCAGCGAATCATTTTGTTCTGGCAGCCATTCATTCTGCTGATTGAATTGATTGTGTGACGATATTTTTAGCTCTAATGAGCTTTAAATATCTTGCTTGAGTGACCCCCAAGGGCTATGAATCTCCCATTTTCTTTAACAGACTCTTACCACTAAGGAGTTTTTAAATCTTTACTTTTATTTTTTTTAAATAACATACGACTGGCCTACCCAGAAATGGCTAATAAAACGTACATAATTAAGCATTTGGCGGTAAGGTTACTGGTAATTTAAAGATACTGGCACATAACATGTAGAGTTTGTTAACTGATGCCTTTCACTTTATCCCACCATTCCCACTTCCATGCCTGCAGTGCAATGAATTCAGTCATCTGTTCTCTGCCTCCATTGATCTCTCTCATCTTGCCCCCTTGGTCTCCTTCCTGTTTTAGATTTGCCTGTCATAGAGGATACGGCTTCATCACCCCTCTCTCTCTCTCGCTCTCTCGCTCTCTCGCTCTCTCTCTCTCTCTCTCTAACATTTGCACACTCACGTCTCACTTAACTTTATTCACTCCTTGGCCCACATGGGTGTATGCATGTACACTCACTCGAGCATTATCACATGAGAAGAGCCGCTTGATTTAATATTAAGATGATTGATTCATATGTATCTACAGGCACGGATTTCCATTAGCGAAGAGGAAATACATGTATCCAACTCTCATTCTGACTGTATTTGCGACTATCTACTTTATAACATTTGAACAAAATGGGATATGACCAATATTATAAATACAAACAACCAGAAAATCCCTGCCACTCGGCCCACACAAACATCTTTAGGTCCAAAACGGTGCCCCAACACACTGGACAAAAGAATGTTTTCCCCAAGAATCATCGACAGAAAAGTAGAAGCCCATTTCTGATCGAGCACACGCATGAAAGTGACCACATTGGCAGTGTTAATGGGGAATGGCTATCACATCTAGCGTGGAGGCAGGCTGCAATAACAAGAAATTATAACGGTACATAAAAGCCGCCTGGCGTCCATCATGAAGCCGGCCAACAGTGTGAAGACCAGTCATTAGGCTTAGGGGTTACTAACAGAGAATTTGGGTTCCATGCGAGAAATACGAATTAGATTGCTAAACAGGAGAGAGTGCAGAACAGCAGACGTGTTATGCAAACCACTGGTCTCCTTAGGAAAATATGTTTTAAATGATATTCAAAGCTAAAACACATATAAACACTCACCAAGTTTACGCCTGTTGTACATCCCTGCTGACTAGTACTTTTATAAGTCTTTAAATAAGTCATTCCATCTACGTAACTTTAATTACACAACAGATACTTCACAAGTGCTGATATTCAGTATAGCAACACTTGAATGTTGCAATAAATGTATCACTCTGCTTTACAGATGTTCTGTATTTATTGTTGATTATGTTCAATTTAAGCTTAATTTACCTGCTACTCATAAGTTATCAGACTGCACTTGTGTTGCCGTGTCAAATGGATGCTAACATGAAAGTATCATCTGACCTCAGTATGAGATATGGTTTATTTTCTTTAATTATTGTAATTCTTAAGAAGATATTTCTTATGAGGACACTTGGTGAATGAGGCCCAAAGACAGTTTGGAAAATACTGATCAACCTGATGAACAGTAGAGTAGTAGATACCTCTGTTCCCTTTGGCATCTACGGTGATGTAACCGGCATGGATTAAAGCGGACTGCTGCTTTCAATGATATTTCATTTGGGTGACGCACACCTTACATGCTGATAATTGATGTTGGTGGATAATCGGTCTCAATTGAACACACTCTAAAACAAATCATTTGTAATGGAGCAGTAATGTTTTTAACGCAGTGAGAGTGTAATGACACACCAGTTCTAAGTGTTGTTGTGGCATAGGTAGTAGAATCTTGACTTTCTAAATTGCTCTCCAGTCGTGTTGAAATGACGCATCAGTTTTCACGGTGTTCTGCAGGCATCAACGGCACATTCCCCTGCCCTCACTTCCTTACTTCATTTGCCACCCACATGCAAGGGTTTCTAATTATAGCTGCTCCAGTCACACCTAACCAGCTCAATCGGTATGAGCAGAGATAAGGAGAGAGGGAGGATCAACTAGACACCTTAACACATTAACAACGTTTCTGCACAGTGCGCAAATGTAGAATTCTCAATGTCATTGTTCCGTTTATTAGAACGTAGAGGTGCAATGGATCATAAAACTCAGATTGGATCAGAGGATTGGATCACAGATCGGATCAGCACAAAAGAAAAAAGGGAGCAAATATTACTTTTAGAGATCCCTGATCACCTTTTTGTTTGCCACCGATACTAATTTTCTGATCCATATTGGCAGATACGGATCCCTTTGCTGTTTGAATATAGCAGCTGGTCTACAAGGCTCTGGATGATTTCTTTTTTTGCCACCGTCCCAACAAATAATTTCAACTGCTCTGAAGTCAGTTTAAACCATAAATTATTCTAAATGTTCTTTTTGCCTTGTTATAATCCTCTATAGTGGGTTTATTAGTAGTTTTAATGATGTATTATAAGCTGCTTAGAGTTTAGGGTCATAATTCATCTCTATTATCTATTTATGTTGTTGTGAAAACATCTCCTACGAACAACTGTATTTATTCAAGTTTCTCACCGACACTGCATTTGACGAAATTACATTTGAACACATCATGGTGCACTATAATTTACCTTCGCCCAATACGCATTTTCCCTGAACAGAGCCTGAACGCATCATGATGTAACTGAACAGAACCTCCGTTCTCTTCCTGTCAGTTTAAACACGGATTAGTTGTTTGCAATGTAAACATATCAGAGATCGGCAACTAGAAACGCCGATGTCCTGATCCCGTATTTTACTGAATATTGCCGGATAAAAAACTTTATTGCACACTGTGACGGTTAACGTTAAACTGTGTGCTGAATGAGGGGGGATCCGTACTGATCACGGATGGACAATGGTCCCTTCCACCGCTATTAGACAGTGCTTATAGGTTGGGAAGATGGGTGGGAAGATCATCTTCACATAAGTAGTTCTCTAGACAAAACATAGCCTGAGCTATTTCTACTATTTAAACATAATGTTGACTCCTGAGTCGAGTTAAATAGTAAGAGTTATAAGAGATTCAAGTGTGATGTATTCAAAGAGCCACTAACCAATTATGTGCGGAGTTGTTCAGTTACAGCACCACATTACGGCGAATGCTACAAGACCAGATTATGGAACTTTGATTGAATTCAGAGACATTTACTGGCCGAAGCAAATCCCATTAATGAGCGAGCTCTGCCAATTGCAGTTTCAGGAGAGGCAGCGAATAACTGCAGCGTGCACAGGAGTCCAAGCAATGCTCTGAAATGCTTCTTTAAAAAAAAATGTGCACGATACATGTCCAAAAGAAATGCCAGCTATGTGGGCTCTTCTTCAAACGGCTGGCTCTAGTGACTGTGGATGCTAAGGAGTAGCATGCAGCCAAATGTTGTCAAATTCGGATGCGTTTTATGCAAATCGCCGGCAAGTTATTAATGAAACATTCAGGGAGAATTTGTCATGTAAATACCACCCTCTATAAACCCTCTTCAAAAGAGCTCGCAAGAAAGGGCAGTGCAAACTTCAAGTATGATAAAAATGAAAGCCGACACCCTCCAGACTTGGCTATATAGATTCCTTTTCATAATGATTTCAGGGAGAGTGAGCTTTCCCTTTGATCTCTTGCAGCCTGACACAAGAGCTGAAGCTCAACGGAGGCAGCTGAAACACAAATTCATCATGACACAACCAAAAAAAAAGCTGCAGAGTTTTGCGTTGGGAGGCGTTGATTTCATTAGAAAGTACTTATTCGGCCCAAAGTGCAGCCCCCATCGATTGGTCACTACTGCGTGAGGGAGACACGAGCCAGGAACTGACACTAGTGGGTAACCTTGACAAGAGACTGCTTCTAATGGGACACGGTTGTGGCCCCCTTTTGATGCTTCAAAACTCTCTTAAAATGTGTCAAGATGGAGGCATTTTAGGGTTGTCCGTCTGAACGCGATTTCTCAAGAACGTCAGAGGGAATTTCTTCAAATTTGGCACAAACGTCCACTTGGACTCAAGATTGAACTAATTCGATTATAGTGATTTAAAAGTCAGGGTCACAGTCATCTCACGTCCGTCCCACCTTCGTGAGTGGAACACCTGGAGCAAATATCTTCAAATTTGTCCCAAACGTCCACCTGGACTCGAGGATGAACCGGTAAGATTTTGGTGGTCAAAGGTCACTGTGACCACACATTTTTAGGCCATAACTCAAGAATTAATTTGCCAATTGTGACTAGTCTAGTACTTCCTCACACGTCTTGTGCTAATTGAGAATACTGATCTCCTTAAGCGCACCACGTATTCACCGCGTCATGACTAAGCCACAGTAAATACAGTTTCTTTGTCAGACATTCTGCGCTCTCGTTATCATTTACATTCATTCAGTCGGAGCCGGCTGCCCATTCGGGGATTGCTGTTGCACTCGATACTTAAATTATGCCTTACATTAAATTATCCCGGTGAGTCACACAAAGTGACGTGTTATTTTTTGCAGTTACTATGAATTGGAAGTCCCTCGTACAAAACAGCTCATGCTGCCGTTTTCTAAACCATTTGATTATATGTGTATTATATTATATGTGTGCATTGTTATTGGATGTGGAACTTGACCTTCTATTAGTTACTGTGCAATGATCAAAATGGCCCCTCTGGTCTCTCTCATCGAGCAAAAGTCTTACTGTAAACTGCCAGCATCATTTAGAGTAGACGATGGACGGAGAGTTTCCTAGTACACAACATTAAGAAATAACAGTTTTCCCTGTACTTAACTTGACTTTACTCCACTTTGCATGGTGTCTCTGTGGTGTATGAGCATCTCCCGGCTCTGTGTCTCACTGACGGAACATTTTAGTAGGCCGGCTCTTTACCTGTGGGACAGAGGGAGAGAACTGCTCGTACTGACAAATAGTGATTGGCATAAGTGCATTCAGGGATAATTTGACTCGTGTCGAAGGGGTTGCCTTTCCTCTCGCTGGGCACGCACCAGCTGCAGAGACTCTCTTGTTATTGCAAGAAAATCTTCTCTTTTTTGGCAACATTTATTTTCACAAGGTAAGAGGAAAGAGAAGGATGATTTTTGGCTGTGGAGTTCCTTGGAGAAAGGTGCAGTCTGTCACTGCTGCCTTCTCTTTAGTCTCTCTCTCTCTCTCACTCCCTCTCTGTCATTTTGCCTCCATTCATACGTGAATTCAGGAAAAGTTCATGACCGCTTCTCCGTCTCTCTCACGCTTCCTCACACACCCTCTCTCTCTGCGCTACTCTTTCATCCCAATCAATCCACTTAGAGACAGACTTTCAGAGAGGATGTAACGGAGGAGACGCGAGGGTGAGGACGAAAGACGAGGAGACAGCGAGGTTGGGATTGGGGGAGTGGATGCTTAGGAGGTGGGAGGGAAGATTCAGGGAAGGAGAAATAAGATTACGTAAGGAAAGGAAGGAGGATGTGGAGATAAAAGGACCAACAGAAGGCAATGTTTTGGCAGTTGGATGTTTTTTGGGGGGTTGCCTTTCACTACTTGCCCTTGACGTCCAGTGGTAAAAATGTCAGTGTGTGTGTCGCAGCCAGCCAAATATGCTATTGGATAGCAAATTACAGCTGCATTGGAGGAGTGAGAGATAAGGGGGGGGGGCTACGTGCTGACAGGGCAGGCAGACTTGGCTGAGAGGAGGAGAGAGGACACTGGTGTCATCCCGTCTTTTTTTTGTCATCGGCTTTGTTGCTCTTTTTCCTTGTCGCATTCAATGCGAGCCAGAGTATAACAGCATGGGGGAGGACACATGCAAGTACAGAAACAAATAAACACAACCAAAAATATATCTCTTTTTATGTTCGTATGATATGCGACATACATAACACACACAAGCCTTTTTGTCTTTTGACATAAAGCCCTCAATCTCTCTATCCGCCCCTCATTCAAGCGCCACGAATTGAAGCGGCATGTGTTGCGCTGCCGATGTTGGACTGGAGTCGGTAAGCTGGAGAACAGTCTAGAAGTATCGCTCTCATCTAAATTATTCACACACTCTCCGCTGGCTGCATTACAATGCCGAGCAACGGGCAAGATTCCGCGCGCGCGGTTAGAGAGAAGAAGAGGGCCACATTAGACCATCTATGTCTGTGTATCTAATGCATACGTGTATGTTTGAGTGCACTGTAATACGATGTCTTCACAGTGCAAATGAGGCTGTCAAAGTGTGCTGCACTTAGAGAGTGTGTGCGTGTGTGTGCGTGTGTGTGTGTGTAATATGCAGCACTTATCCTGTGATGGTTGAGGGTTAGTTTGATGCACTCCTTAGTTCAAGACCTCGGCTGACACGCTTGCTCTGAAGTACAACACTGTTTACCAAACGGGAAGATTATGATGATTAAAACTCACTGGGGGGGGGGGGGGTCACCAGGTATACCTCTATGACAAACATGTTCTATCACCACTATAGCTGCACTCGTCTTCACCTGTCAGACATTATTAAAGGTCCACACCGTGAAGCATGCTGCATTATTTATTGTCGTCTTGACTTTCAACGTGAGAAAGTAGAAATTTGTCACGTCTAGTGGCTCAGACTCAGACTGGTTTCACCACGTTTGCGGCTTATTTTAGTGTTTAAAACAGCTTGCCACAGATGTTACACACCTCTTACAGCCTGAGGATAGAATTAGTAAGAAGTGACTGTAAATTAATCATGGAGCTTAAAACAAAACCCATTTTAAAGTAATACATAATAATGACCTTGTACCCAAGTAACCCAACAAGTACCATTCAAATTGAGGCTAACCGGGTTAGTGCACAAAATGTACAAAAAGAGTACTCGCTGTTGCACTCGCATCATTTTAGAGACGCAGAATAAACAAGAGTCTACGGCCACGCTCGCGGCTCTGAGGTTGTACTCGGGCACAGTGATACTTTGAGCTTGATGTTAACATCCGCAAACACAATGTTCAGCAGGTGTAATGTTTTCCATCTTAGCGCGTGTTAGCATGCTGACATTTTTTAATAGGCACTAGATATAAAGCATAATTAGCCAAGTAGTAGGACAGTGGGAATGTCATTAGTTTTGCATATTTAGTTTCATATTAAACCAAATTACTGGACAAGTTGATATTTTGACTTGAGCTAGACCAAAGTCATCAGGAGTCATCCCGTGAGGCACGTGATTGTACCAAATGTCACGGCAATCCATCCCGTATTTGTCAAGACATTTCACTAAAACCCAAAGGCTTCAATTAAGTCATTAGGACCTTGAATGTCATGGGACAAATCCATCCCACCGGTGTATATATTTATGAATGGCTTCCCCAGTGTGCGGTCAGTAGCATCTCAACACCTTTTCTCTCCTCTCCGTCTGTTTCCGCAGCAGCGGCCGGTCCAGCAGTCTCTGGCCTCGTCCCTGTGTCGGGAGTCCCATTGGAAGTGCCTCCTCCTGACCCTCCTCATGTACGGCTGCTTCGCCACGCTCGCCTGGTGCGCTCTCTGTCGCGTGCCCGTTCTCGGCTCCTCCTCCTCCTCCTCCGTGCCTCTCGGTGCCGATGCCACCTCCGCCGCCTACTACAACGACATCCTGCGCCTGGAGAGCCCGTGCTCCAGCGGCTACGTCTACATCCCCCTGGCCTTCCTGGCAATGCTGTACGTGGTTTACCTGGTGGAGTGTTGGCACTGCTTCTCCAAGACGGCGATGTTGGCTCATGCCGAATTCCAGGTCCGTGTGAAAACCGGTTTTAGCGAGGGGGTGTAATATCTTGGGGAAAAGGCCTTAACCCAACACCCAACAGACTGTGGAGTCTACTGCTGCTATAGTCTAGAAATCGGTCTCTGACCTTGAGCTAAACAGGAGAAATCTGTTCACTCATTGAAGCTTGTTCAGCATGATGGTGTCAGCAAAATGCTTTTAAATGTAACGGTTAAATAAATATGATTATGATGTATTAAATGTCTGCACAGACAGGTTTAATGCCGTTTAATCAGACATTTTAGCGTTTCACAAAGAGAAAGCTGTTTTACTCCGTTTCCTACTTTCCTAAAATAACACTAGCCCACTCATGTAGAAATGAGCTGACCTGGGGCATCAGTCTATTCTAGTCTGCTGTGTCTGTTATCAGGAATGCCAGGATGCACATTGCTCCAAATGCACAGTGGCTACTCTTTGTCTTTGCTATGTGCCTCTGCCAAAACCAAAATATTTTCTTACATTAGTCCAGACTGTCGGGGGCACATATGCGAAAACAAACCTTGGCAGGGTCTGACTTGCACCAGATTGCGCGGACTTAACCATACTCTTATAATAATAAAAGGAACTTAATTGTTCTGCTTGTATCACCATTGCAAGAGCTGCTCAGGCAATGTTGCATCGTTATATTTTGGATTGTTGGTCCTCATTTTTGACAGGTTTGTTTCGAAAGAAGTCTTTACAAAAAATGAATTAATAAATAAATAATCGGCAGAAATTTCACTTGATTTTGTTTTTTTTATCATTCGTTCATTCTTTGACACAGGAAGTGTACGAGCGTGTGCAGAGACTTCAGCAGGCCACACCCTGCATTTGGTGGAAGGCCATCAGCTATCACTACGTGAGGAGGACCAGACAGGTGACGAGATACCGCAACGGAGATGCATATACGACCACACAGGTGAGGGGAACTCTCCTTCACGTACATCCTTCCGCTTTTCTGTCCTGTTTGCTTCTTTTTATCTTGCTCATAGTTACACTGCAGAACATAAGTACTAATTCCCTAAACTTTTTACAATATGCTATGCAAATCTTAATTTCTTCAAGTGAAATCTTGCCGGGCTGTGCACAAACAGCTGTGTGCAGTAAGACGAATATCATTCTATTAATTAACATCCCATCTGTCCTCCTCCTCCCGTTTCCCCTCCATCACACTCCCATCTATGCCCTCCTCAGGTCTACCATGAGCGGGTGAACACTCATGCCTCCAGTTCAGAGTTCGACTACGCCCGCTATGGTGTCAAAGACGTATCAAAGGAGCTGCTGGACCTGCAGCGGCACCCCGCTGTTCGCCTCCGCTTCACCAAGTGTTTCAGGTTAGACGCCCACCACTAACCACCACTGGTCAAAAGACATGGCGGGGGGGACATGTTAGTAACATTTTAATTTTTTTTTGTGCTCTTTAGCTTCTCAAGTGCACGTGCAGAAGCTGCCTACCTCACCCAGGTAAGATATGATATAAGAAAATGACATATTTCAAATAGTTAATTCTGTTCAATTTGATCAATTCAACTTTTTATCTATAAAATGTATAAAAAAAAAGAAAATGACAGGTGCCGAACCCAAGTTTCCATATTACAAGCTGTTATATTCTAATTGATCGTTTTCCCCATTTTTGAAACAATCAGTGCTTGATTTTTGGCAGAGATAGACAAAAGCAGGCTTCTGATTTCGAGCCAGCAACCACTGATTTTTTTTTTCCATTTGAAATTACAACCGTCGCCGGCAGATTGAGCTGTAGCTAGCCAGGTAATTAAAAAACATTAGTCCCATGAGTTTGTTAAAAACGTTGTGTCCAGCAGGTGACTTTTTAAAGTTACTGTAAGGAACTTTTAACTGGTTATGAAACAGACTCAATTTAGTACTGAAACATGACCTACATAAGCACTTTAATGTTTACAGCCAACTATTTTTTTGGAGAACTCAAAAACCTTGATGGCAGGCAAAAGGTTAGCCTCCTCCCCAGCTGATGATCCATGTCGAAGGCATGGAATTAAAGAAACAGCATTGTTCTCTCTTACCAGGTCCGGCAAATCCGGTAATAAAAGCACATAACCAGTAACCCCACAAACTACTTTAGTGAGTTAAAGACATGCTCCTTGGCTTTGGAAGACCCGCTCTATCAATTGTTCCGTTTCTAATTCATTTACACATTCTCTGTCTGTTATTCCAAGCGAGCGCGCTTCTTCGGGGAGAACGAGGGGCTTGACGACTACATGGAGGCCAGGGAGGGCATGCACCTGAAGAACGTGGACTTCCGCGAACACATCCTGTCGTTCCCGGATCCCGCTCACCAGCCCTGGTTTTCTCGGCACAGGGTGTTCTGGCTGGCTTCTGCTTTCCTCCTGTCGTGGCCGCTGCGGGTCGTGGCAGAATACCGCATAGCGTATGTACACTACCATGTGGAGAAGCTGTTCGGGGAGGACGAGGATGGTGGAGGAGGGCTGGGTCGCGGGGTAAGGGGGGATGGGGTTGATGGAGGGACTGAGAATGGAATCCACCCTGGGATTGGTCTAAACGGGACGAGTTACAGAGCCATCTCTCGGGTCAACACGGTGGACATGACAGAATTGGAGTGGCACATTCGCTGTAACCAACAGATGGTCCCGAGCTACTCTGAAGCCCTCCTTATGGACTTGGACATGAATGGGGGGACAAACCCCACCACCTCGACGCCCATCTCTGGGCCAACAAGCTCCACCCCCAGCCAGGGGACCAACCCACTTCCTCTTGCTCTGCCTGTTGTGTTCAACTCGGCTTACCTCCTCCAGAGCTGCCCCCGATGCCGGAGGACCACGTCGAGTTCCAGTCTTCCCTCCAGGCTAAGGGCCCCCATGGGAACCACAGCCCTCCTGAACGCTACCGTGGCAGGCATCAGGGCAGCAGGGCAGGGAGGTGGGGCTATCGGGGGCAGGTTGGTGCTCAGTCGGAGTGGATTCTCTCTCGGGAGACTTGCAGGAGGGCGCCAGAACAACCTGTTTCATTCAAGAAGCATGGGAGGGGGGCTGGGAGGAAGTAGGGAAGATGGAGGAGGAGGAGGAGGTGGGGGAGGAGGTAGTGGAGGAGGAGGTGGAGGATTTCTTGGTTTAGGTTCAAGACAGGACAACGAGGAGACAAGAGGAGTGCTTGAGGGAGAAGGGGATGACGACGAGGAAGAGGAGCAGCAGCAGCAGGAGGAGGAGGAGGAGGAGGTGAGGAGAAGGGAACAGTTAAGAGGGAGCAGAGAGAGGGATGTAGAAACGGAGCAAGACAGTGGAGGGGGTGGCGAGGTGAGGGAGGGCGACGGGGGAGGGAGGGAGCGTCCTCCATCCTACCAGGACGCGTTCTTCTTTCCCGTCCTCATCATACACGGAGAGGAGAGCTGCCACGCCGGAGAT
Source organism: Pholis gunnellus (assembly GCF_910591455.1). Taxonomy (NCBI): domain Eukaryota; kingdom Metazoa; phylum Chordata; class Actinopteri; order Perciformes; family Pholidae; genus Pholis; species Pholis gunnellus. The sequence continues at coordinate 9,906,656 of NC_136550.1, forward strand.
GACATGTGACGATCAAGAGCACGGAGGTCTGGGCAGAGGACCAAGGGAGGTGAAAGAAGGCACCGAACACAACGAAAAGAGTGGATCAGAGAGGAAGCGGATGAGAGAAAATGAGATATGATATGAATGAGATGAGAAAAAAAAAAGCATAGGAAGTAAGATTACCAAGGAAAGAGGGGAAAAGTGCAGTGGTGGTGATGGATGGACGTATGATAGTCGAAAGGGAAAAGAGAGCAGGTGTGCATACTGTAAAACACACTGATTCAGAACAGCAAGATAATACGAGTCTGAGAATGTGAGCGAAGTCAAGAAAAGCCTTGTAATTGTAGACTTTGGTACACAGAGACTGTGAGAGAGAGAGAGAGAGAGAGAGAGAGCCGATCGGATGCTTGGGAGGAACAGAACGACTGAAAACACGGGAATGTCTATTTCCAGATATATCTATGCAAGAGCAGGAGTGGGAGGAGTAACAAGTCTAAAGATAGCAGATTGGAGAGCAGTGGAGAGGCTCCAAACCAGCTGAGTGGTAGTGGGTATTTTTTTCAAAAGAAACCGAGGTGTAGGAATGGCAAAAAAAAAAAGATTGTATTTTGAATGTTCAAAGCTTTGGTTTTGATAAAAATCCAAATACATAGAGGACGACAAAACATACGGATTATTAAAAAGACGAAAGGAGAATTCCTAGATATTTCAAGAAACCGATCAGATCACAAAGGATTACAAAATGCAATGTAGAGAAGTAGAGCGAGAGAAACAAAGACATGCTTTTGGCAAGGTAAAATGTAAAAAAATGAAAGGAGGAAAATCCCTGACTGACCATGACGGACCAGATTACACTAAATCTTGTTTTCCATCATGCAGAAAAGAAAACCGAGATCAACTCAAGAGGAGCAATAAAAAAAGACAACCCCCCCCCCCCCCTCAGCAATCCCGACCTTATATCTCATCAGGGAATCAAAAAACATTCAAATAGTTTCCCAACGTAACTTTTGTTTCAGACGGGTCCCAATGAGGCGTTTCTCAGGGCTTTGAAGAGTTACGATACAGCTCCTCACAGCGTTCGGCCAGCAACCATAACCATAAAATAGAAACGCATATTCATTGATTTCCTCCTTCCTCTTCATGCTGCCTTCCTCCTCACTTCACCATTAGCTTCCGCACCACTCTCTGTCCATTACTGATATGGAGTTGATAGAAAGATGAAGGGCTTCCTCTTCTTCTCGGCTCCTCTTTTCCCGATGCTCCCGTCTGCACTCCTCCCTCCATTTTGTCACCTCCCCTGCTCTTCTCCTCCCTCTCTCGCTTCTCTCTGCACTGAATGAAAACCACAAGGTGTAAATCAGCTTTTTAAAAGCACTGATATTTAGACGCAATATCTTTTTTTCTTTTTCTTTTTTGCAATTAGCACATTTTGTGTTATGAGTTAGAGGGCGTTGTACCGAAATAGATTCGCTGCATCCGTCATTAACTTCTCCCTCCTCTCTTCCCTCTGCCATCTCCTCTCATCCGCTCCTCCCTCTCCTCTTTTTAAAGTGGTGGTTATGTGATACGCCTCTCTCTCTCTGCTCCTCGGATCAGTTTTCATCTCGGTCTCACTCCACATAGCTCATCTCCTCTAGACGTGAGGTTTCTCCTCCAGGATCACATTTTATACGTTACACGTTATTTGTATGACCTCTCGCTGTGTTTGTATACTGTATTTATTTACCCGATGCGTAGAGGAGAAACAGACGGAGACGAGATTGGCCTTTTAAAGATTTGGAAAGGTTGCTAAACACAAAGCGAGAGTCAAATCTTTAGCCGATTTCCTCCAGTTATGCCTGTGTAGTCGCGCTCTAGTTTTAAACATTTGTACCCAAAGATAGGCTTGCACAATACGAAGAAAAAAAATAATAGAATAACCAGTAAACCTCCTTGCTCCAATATCAATATACTATATATCACAATACTGTATGTGTTTAGGCATGAAAAACCACCTCGTTATCTCATTTATGTCCATAATATGGGACTGCATGGGAAGTCAAGCTAGGCTGGCATCCTCCTAATAAAGAAAAACAACACACACACAAGAAGAAATCAGACTTTAGATTGCTTTGTGCAGACAACAAAATTGCTGACGAAGCCAGCGATATGATCTCAACGATCGGCCCTGTGATAGGATACGTCTGGCCGTGATTGGGCCATGCTGCCGCCTCCTCCTCCTCCTCCTCCTCCTCCTCCTCCTCCTTGAAGAAATAAGTACCGGTGCTCTCTGAAACATCGCCTCGACCATTTTAAATGCGTAAAAGTTAGCCGGGGTAGAGAAGCATGTAACTTTTAATAACGGCTGTTGTGCAGGAGCTGTGTGGCAAATATGCAGCGCCAAAAAAAAGCAGTGATCAATCGACACAGATTTAGATCATTTCGACACATGTAGACAAGAGTCCACAGGGAATAACTCTGCAGGATCAGTCCAGGGAGAGACAATTGGCTTAGACATCCGTGCATATATTTTACAAAGCACACTTAACCTGCTACAGTAGCACGAAGCAGTTACAGCAGTTAGCGGATCTTTTCCTAACCTTTCCCGCACAGCGCCCTCCACTTCAGCCACATGTTGGCATGTTGGAAGGGGTCTCCCACCCGTTCTCTGTCTGCTTCACCTCCGGACACGATACTGAAAAGCACACTTACTGAATGAAGTCGGGGGGAGAAATCTCCTACACGAGGAGATTCCTGGAAAAATAGAGCAAAGAAAAAAAATGAGGAGATCCACATGTTGACGGAACGTACACACACAAATATGGATAATGTGACGGGCAGCATCCGACCCGGATTCAGCAGAGACGGCAGGATGAAGTAGAGCATGAGTGCTGACCTGGTTTGGTAGATGGGACACACACACACACACACACACACACACACCCCGATTCTGGCTCACGGATCTTCACTATCTTTGGGGGACAAGCTGAAGTGGGCACGAGCTAACGAATGGACGGAATAATTAATGGTAGAAAAGCTGACAGAGAAGACGAACAGCAACAAGGACAAGTGTCTTCTATGCGACTGGAGAACTGGAACATGACTTGCTTGAACAGCCGACGAAAGGAAGAAAATGTGAGATTTAAATGACAATTATTTTTACAGCTATTTAATCATTATCTCAGACTTGTGGATAAAATCGTCTCCATTACTGTCCCCTCACAAAAAGAAGCACTAAAACGCACTGACGACACTTCTGGGTTCATTTGATTGTGTTGCTTTCGCACATTGTCAATCACGGTTTGTTCTCTGTGTATGTTCTGTTCATTCGGACACTTTGAATTTGAAATCACATGTAGTGGGCTCCAATTTCAAATCTGATTGCTTTTACATTTCTGTCTGAATAGAAATAGAGATTCAGTCTGTTATTTGCTACTTTTATATCATCTGCATACTTGACTTTGTAAGCTTCAGAGATTTCTCACGTCGTAGCTGTCTTTATTTTTTATTTATTTTTTTTTTTTTTCATTTTTGTAAAACAATGCTCTTGGCTTCCCAATGAGCTTTGATCAGCGAGCTTCCGGTTCTGAATTGCGTAGGGCGCTTAGACCCAATTTTACTCGCTTGCAAGTCTGGTTTATGTATTTATTTCGACACAGACGAGCGTCTTTCACTCATATGTGATGTCACTGGATATTTATAACTGTGTTTTATTATCTCAGAGTGTGTCAAAAGTGTGTCCTCAGCCGCTTCAGGTGTGCCAAGAGAACTTTTGTGCCCATGATGTCTTACACAAGCACACACACTCATGCGCGCTTGCATGCTTATTCACAGCAGTAAAGCAGCCATTATAACAGCTTATTTTAGACTAGACATTAACCCAATACCCATAGTAGCCCCTAACATACAGAGTCTTAACACAAACACGCACACACACACACAAAAACACACGCACTGTAAGCATGGAGCTGTCCTGCTATGTTGCCTTTGTGTCCGACGTTGCCAACTTTTCTGCTCAGGATATCAGTTTATGCTGTATTCCTGTGTTAACACAAGCTGTCTCACACACACACACACAACATCCATCATGCCAAAGCAAAAAAAATAGAAGCCTGAGCTTACACACGTGCGCATAGACAATAGCAGCTGGGACAGGTTGGTGCACACATTTACACAAGGTGACAAAAGGGTGGGTTTACAAAAAACACAAGGTCGGCAGAATGCACAGGTGCAGCTCGCGTAAATCCACCCAGAATGTGTCTTCTGCGTCGTGGCGTGGCTAACCCTTGCAGGCTGGTGTTTTTGTCCGCTCGGTGACGACAAAAGCCTTACGTATCGCGCCAGCGCCGAGCTGTGTGGCGCTGGATTCAGAGGGCAAACTTCACAGTGAGTCAAACAGGGTAGAAAGCAGCTGCAGTCCTCCTCTCTGTGGGGTTTAGCGCGTTCCACATCCGCACACAACCCGGTCGCTGATGGTTAACGCCATCTGTTCTTTGGCAGCTGATAACAAAAAAGCGCCTCCTATGACATCACTGATGGAGGTCACAAACCCAAAAGTGTAAAACCCCACAGAGAGCAGTGCAGGTCTATGTGATTGTGCATTTATCTTCACTGGTCAATATTGTTTTTTTCTTTGTCAATGTGACTGAATGTTTTTTGCAAAGCAATGTTGCCGATATCCCTGCTATGTGGCTGGACTTGTAGATGTCGCTAAGCAGCTTTCTGAACTTTATAACCACAAGCAGCGGGAGCTTCAGACGTTAAAATGACAGCACTGTTAGATAAAAGGCCATTTGCATTTTTGTGACTGAGCCTCCATTGTCCCTGCAGAACTCATTACCTGGCTGCGTTGCCCCATATGACACAAACCACAGCGGACGGTGTTTGGTTCGTGATCAACATTCGCTATTATGAAAAAGGCCTCTCTAAAAAACACACATCTGGTTTTCTTGTGCCCACATGCAGCTTTCTTTGTTTTCAGTGGGCACATATAGTTCTGTTCTCGTTTCCCACCGTTTCATCAACATCGTCACCTGACTATCTTATAATAATGCTTATAGCAATGATGACCGATGTATTGTTGTCAATACTGTTACTGTTTCTCTTGTGGTCATGGGATGAGTCGAGTAGTCCTACCGAGTTTGTCAACACTGTACAAATAACATGTTTAGTGTTGGTTTGACGTGAGATCACATGGATTCCAGCGGTATTTTTCCAGTTTTGATTTTCAGAAGCACTTGACTCGGTCTAATGTGGATACTATGAACTATCAGGTAACAGAAAAGCGTGAGATCCATGGACTGTGTTTAACTCACAGTTATTGTAATTGACCAAATGCAGAATTCCGGGTGTTCTTTTGACTTCTGACCTCAGACACTTTAATGTGAATATTCTTCTTCAGAACTGAAAACTGCAGCCAGGATCACAGTCCGGTATCAGCCAGGGGCACGTTAGTGCTGCGCTTTTATACATAATGAAAAGTCGCAGTTTTCCATTGTGCAACACTTGTATTGTAGCTATACTGAGCCTCGTATCTGTGTGATGCATGCATCGCCCGCCCTTTGTTTTTGCACTGGAATCACGAGCAGCTGTGTGCTGTCGCGTAATCATTGACGCCACATGAGAATCACATTGTTCAATATGACTGTATCAGTAGGAACTCTTCTGAGTCCAAGGCAATACGTTAATAACAGTATAATTAGCCTTCTGACATTCAGTGTCTGGGTCAGCACTGATTCTATGATCAGGGTCAAGTTATTTTCTTTGCTTTAATTTGTGCCGTGTCACCTGATTGTTGAGTATCTCCATTGGACAGCAAAACTTATCAAAAGCTGCATTCATGGTAAAAACCCCGTCGCTCAGTTGCGGCGATGATCACGTCGCGCGACATTTCCCGGATGCTCATTTTCTTTCCCGCTAAATATCTAATGCTGCTGGATTACCTGTGAGCTGTCAAAACAAACGAGCTGTTTACCACAATGTAGTTGTTATGTACATGCAGCCTCTTGTGGAGTTCCAAACAATAATGTCACATACAATGCGTTATTGTCTTTACACACAGTCGCGTGTAAAGCCAGGAATGGGCTTTTCCGTTCAAGCACCGTCGAGCAAAAAAATGTCTAAGCTAATTAATATGTAACTGATAGCGAGATTGTCAATATCACACCAGATTATAGCTGTTGTCACTGGCCTATTTAAGAGAGTGTAATTATTTCATTTTGAGCGGAAGATGACAGTGAAGGTAATGGAGCTGGTGGCAATAACACTGCTAACTGATGCGGTCCTGGCGATGATGATGATGGCAATTAATTAACATGGAAGATACAAATAAAGTCAATCTGCTTGGTATACCAGGGTTTGGTCTTGTGGATTTTTTTTTTTTTTAACTCAGTGATGTCTACAATTTTAAAGATATTACGGTTCTACATACAGCATATTCTTTACTAACTCTTACAATAGATATTCTTGTTTTGTGGAAATGATGGTTAAACCATTGGTTTGCTAATATTTGTTTTAGAGAACAGAATATTAATTGCAGAACTGATCTGCTATGATCCTGCTGTATGTATTCATGGCAGATGCACTAGAGCGTTGTCTCTAGAATAACCCATGCCTACTGTTCCGAACGTGGCTGAAGATTATTAAATAGATTTAGTGTTTCTGTTAATTCCAGACCGTACAAAGGGCACTCCACAGATTTTACACATCAAACCTTGTACTTGTCATATGGAGGACTACTAGAGAGAGTTCTCCAAAGATACAAAAAAGAATAGATGCTATTTGTCGCCTCGGTTTGGCCTTTAAGGCTACAGATTTTTTTTTATACAGAAAGCCTGCGTTACAATGTGGCCGTTAACTAGGCAGGCTTACTTAGCAAAGCCATTATTGTGTGCGTAAAATATATCATGGGAGATAAAAATAGAAGCAGGGATGGGAAACGGTTTCAACAAGTACCGATGCATTAAATAAATCATGATCACGAGTTCACTCAGTACCATTTCAGCCCTGTAAAATCTGACTTGGGACTAACATATCTTGTAGAATTTAGTAACTTCCAGTGACCTTCACACACAAATGTGATTTCTAACGTGACTTCAAAAGATTCCCATATTTACATTTCTCTGTTGAATTTACAACTTATTTAGCATTCACAGCATTCTTGTTACATCACATTGCAACAATAAACAACACTATAAAGCTGCAGCATGGGAAATGTAGGATCCAGGATTATTTTGGCGCTTGACATGATAGTTTTGATAATAAATGATTATTGGGTGCTGAAGCTACTTACTCAGCCTTTCTCCGTCGAGTGAGTTCATCTGCTGCATAATAAATAATCTGCAAGGCTGTTATATTTGTGCCACTGATGTGCCTGGCCCAGTAGTGTGCCATCAGCTTGTCCTTGTGTTTGTTGTTTTGGGTGTCTCATATATAGCCAGTCATCAATCTCAGATTCTACTACTGCACATACAATATCCATAAAGCTTGTTATATTCTGTCTATATATATATATATATATCTGTGCCATTCCCAGGCTGATATATATTGTTCATGTATCTGCGGTTGTGTTTTTTCTCACACTTTTGATCATCTTAAACCGATTTGAGTAGCGTTATGTCTTCCCACACAAGCTTCTCGATTTGTTTGGCCCCTTTTATCATCATGGAACAGCAAGTCAGGAGGGAGAGGAGTTCAAAGCACCATCTGTTTACCCCCAACACTGTACATCTGAGCTCTTCCTGCTAAGCATTTGTCATCTCATTTGTATTCTATAGGTAGTGACAACAAAGTAGCTCCAACAAAAGCGTATGTCAACTCCGTTATGTGCAGAGTCAGAAGGTAGAAGATGTTTACTCATCCCATGGGGCTATCTATAGAAATAATCAAACGATAAACCAGCTCTGCGTCGTGTTTATTGAAGTCAGGAGGTGAGTCCTAGAGCAGTACTCATCAGACATGACTTGTTTCGGAAATCAAATGTTCTGCTGCTTTATGTAATAGGGAGGACTGTTGCAGGGAAAGTCATTGCATCCGACGTCACGGTGCAGGCTCGCATGTTAGACACCAGAGGGCAGCAGAGCCTGTGCATCGCTGCTTGTTTCTATGTGAGGTGATTTTGATTAAAGTCCCCCCTCCGTCATAAAAAAATAAAAAGTGTTTTGCAATTTGTTGCTCGACTTGGATTTTGGGCCGTCACTGTGCAGGATGATGCAGATTGGAGGTCTGTTTTCACATTTTTTGCCGAAGGGGGGGGGGGGGGGGGGGGGGGGGGAGAGTTTTTCTGCACCAGGGAGCCAATTGTGACATCACCAACTTCACGCAGTTTTGCAAACTTGAAACTTCCTCATCACATCCACTGAGACGAGGCTTTCCCCTTCCAAACATCATGCGTTTTAACGTTTGGAATGAAGCACATTTGCATATTCAGAGATGCTGGAGTTTTTCAAAGAGGCAAAAGGATTAGATGCGCTTTTTAGAATTTGTAAGTAGTTTATTGAATTGTGTGTTGTGGATCAGTCAAACATCAAATGAATATCAAATATCAGATACATTAGGATTCAAAGCAAGTCTTGTATCTGTCTTAATTGCTAGAGTTTTAGTTTTATACTATAACGCATTTAATTATGTTCCAGTAATTAAATATGATGAGATTTCCTTCTACAGATTGATCATAATTGGGTTGATGTGTTTTCGGGCCTCAGTTGGACCAGCAGCTTAAATGAGTTTATGAATGCTTTTTGGTTGCTGTTGGTCCCAGTCAACTGTGCCTGTGACTTATCTGCAGATTAATCATATTTTATACTGTTTATATGGCATTCATTCATTAACTAATTTGAGAGACTATCATTCCAATTCAGTGAGTTTAGCTTATGCCCGCCTTGCTTACTGTCTGGTTCAAAGTAAAAGCAGCAGTGAAACTCTTCTTTTATATCAAGCTACTCGCTGTGACATTCAAACTGTGTAACTCAATACAACTTCACACACACTTTGAAGTGAGGAAGTCATTGGAAACACATTCTGCAGTGTCTCTGGCAAGCTCGCATGCCCAGCAGGGGATATTCTGACCAAAAAAATAATTGAAAGGCAACTGTTAAAATAAGTATGGAGTTGTTTATTTGATCAGAATAATACCATAGCAGCCTCCCTGCACGATTGACTACAACAGAGGCAGATTTATCTTCCTGCCATCCAACAATGGCAGCAGCACAAACAACCATCCACACCCTCTCTATCTGCGTTGGCTCTGATGTCAGAGTCTGTTTTTCAGACAACCCCCCCCCTCCTTTCACCGCTATCAGCTGCCGGTGTTGACGGTCTTCCCGGCGCTTGATGCTCCTCCACAGATCTGGCTTTGTTGTCTCCGTCTCGCTGAGCTCCTGGCTACACCTGCGGCCGTTTGTCCTGCTTCTTCTCCCGGACTGTTGGGGAGACACCTGAGGAAACCTGTTTACTGTTGGAAACAGGTGGAGGTAAAGCGTTCTGGAGGGGATGGGATGTGGAAACACAGCACATGTGGGGGGAAAAAAGGCATGTTTTTCAGGCACAATTCGACTGATTAATCCTAATTTGCTGTCCCCTTCTTGTAAAACGTGAAATCACATTTACATTGTAATACGCGTTTGAAGGTCTAGTGTGCGTCTAGAGACGGTGTTTTGGTTTGTCTGTTCTGGTCTACTGTAGAAACATGACAGCCGGCACTGTGAAGATGCTGCTCCATATGTAGATGTAAACGGCTCGTTTTACGGTCAGAAAAAACTCAATTCATACTTTTAGCTTATTATACACTTAAGGAAACATACTTATTCATATGATATTCAATTTCTGCCAGTAGATCCCCCTGAATTGTTCACACTGTTCCTTTAACTAGTGTGACATTTCTAGTTCTCATAATAAGCATCATGAGCATGGACTCCGCTCTTTGCATGATGGTCTAATGGTCTTACCAGCTTGGACTCCTTTGACCACTTGATGGCACAGTTGTTCCACAGCTCTAAACAAAACCCTTCAGACTCAGTTGAAATCAAACCTTAGACAAAAACAAGAAAATCACTGGAGTTCCACATAAAGGCTTCGGCTCCTGATTTCTCAGAAGCACCCAACAGACAAAACGGATTAGTAGACATTTGGAAAAGTTGATTTGAGTAAAGCTCACTTATAATTGGTGAAATTAAGCCCGATTTTACAGGCGTGGGTCCATAACAGTACTCAGTAAATGGGAGGGGGGGGGGGGTCAAACTCTCACCTACAGTATCCTCTGTGAATAGTGTAATTTATAGCATTTGGCAGGGGGTGGATCAGGATATACGTCTGAAATGTATAGAGCAGAGTCTGAAATAACTGAATTAATTGCATTAAATGTCTTGGTGGTGAATGTTCATCAGAGCATTTGGGGTTTCTTGAAAAAAATGTAAAAAGTAATTGACACAAATGTGTCCTGAATTTAATGCCATGTTGAAAAGACAGTCAAAGTGATTTTTCAGACAGATTCAGCTTTGTTGCAGGGATACATTTCTCCTGCTACTTTTGCTCTGAACTTTCATTTAAATGCATTCAAAGCATTAGGTAGCAGTGGAATTAGTCTGGAGTCAAAGAACAGCAGTCGATTGCTGAAAGAGGAGCGAAACGAGGGGAGGCAATGGAGGGGAAAAAGGGGGTTGGATGTAGAATTGTACTTTTAGCTTCACACACACAGACAGACTGGCGGCAGCAGCGGCAGGCTGTGGAGTCTCTTGATGAGTGGGGCTGAAGTCAGTGGAGCGAAGGATGAGGTGGAAGGAAAGAAGGAGGAAAGGACTGAGCAGGGAGGGAGTGAAAAAGTGAGGAATCCATAACAAATCTGAAATGCCACAAGTGGACATGCTTTGGCTCGCCACGAAATAACACACTGATCCCTCCCTCCTTTTTATCCCGTCCGTCTGTTACTATATTTTACTCCTCTAGTTTGCTTACAAGTTGTTCTTTCCTTTCCTTTCCTTCCTTAACATTTTTTTTTCCTTTATAGAATCGCCATCGAATAGAAGTTGGAGCCGTACAAGCATTCATGCATTCATCGTCATCCTCATGCTTGGTAGTGGTACTACCCCCCCCCCCCCACACACACACACACTCCCCTCCAATTCTCTCCTCTCCCCCTCCCTCCTCCTCTTTCCGTTCCTCCCGCAAGCCCCCATTGGTCTACCTCTCCTCTCTGTCTAATAATAGCCATAATGTGTTATGAGTATGCGGTCTGTCTGGCTTGCAGCAGTTCTGCACTCCCCTCTCCATCCCTCCCTCCTTCTCTTTCTCTCCCCCCCCCCCCATTTTCACTCCCACAGCTGGTATGCTGACTTTCTCGCCTCCCCTCCATCTCCCGCCTCTCACATTTCCCCTTCTCCTTGTCTTTTTTTACATGTGTTGTTGTCATCGCACCCCCTTTCCCTTTAGTCCCCCCCTCCATTCTTTCACTCGCTTAACCCCTCTTCTTCTCTCGCTTCCGTACGTAGCAGGGACATTGTGTGAACATATGTCTTCCTCCTCACCCCTCCCACTCTTTGGCGTCTTTTACCTCTTTCACTCTTGCATCCCGATACTTCTTCTCCTCTTCTCCTGCCTGCGTGGGCTGGCTCCTTTAGCCGTGCGAGTATGTGGTCCTTAACTCCCCACCGAACCTTTATCCATCTATTTTCTCTCTGTTGTTCAGTCTCTATCACACACACACCATCCCTCCCTGTGCATCTCCCCCCCCTTTCTTTTGTGGTTTCCTGCTTGAGTGTGTACTATGCAGACTGTCTATCTTTCCTCCCTCGTTCTTACCGTCTCTCTTTCTCACTCAAGCCTGTCTCATTATATTTCGGCATGTTGTATTTGTGTCCATGCATGTATCTGCTGATGTGTGCATTCTTTTTTGGAAGTGTGTGTGTGTGTGTGTGTGTGTGTGATGGTGTGTGTGTGTGCACATTTACCTTGCCTTAACTTGCCTGCCTGCAATGTCATTGCACCACTCAACACTGAGAAGTACACACACACATATATATACACAGCATGTAGGTATTAAACCAAAAGCCAGAAGAGGAAATGTCTTCTTTTTGTTCCTTTTACCTATAATCAGCCACACACACACACACACACACACACACACACACACACACACACACACACACACACACACACACACACACACACACACACACACACACACACACACAGATGAAAGCAAAGACATTTTCTGGGTAAATTCTCAGTGTTGCTGTGTGAACCTCATTACTGCACCGAGATAGAATATGAAAGAACAGAGCCGATCCACAAAGGGAAGGGAGGAGGGATGTCTTCCTTAATTAGACAGGCATGCAGACAGACAAATGGGCTCTCAGACAGACACAGACGTGCTGTGACAAATAAGACAGTCTAGCTCAGGATCTATTATCCTATCCCCAATTATGAAACTCCAATTTATATTGAAAACGTTATGAAGAACTCGATTAACTCTGACTCTAAGCACACTACGGCTTATTTTGCGCAAAGACTGTGTTGAAGTGGGGAAAAAAAAATAGAGCGCGAGGCACGTGACATACCTTCCCTTCTGGAACTTATATCGAACGCACCTTTTGAAACGGTGAGGGCGGTTTATTCATATCGTCACAGCGTCTTGTCGCAGCTGCACAGTGTGCACGCTAATCACCTGCCCCCCCCCCTCTTCCATTGCTTCACCCCCAGCAGGTAAGAACGGCTTATGCTAACATGCTAATCATAACTGGACTGGTTGGCTCTGTTTTAAAGGGTTTTATTGGTGTCTTGCTTTTGTGCAAACTTTGGCTACTTTTTTTTGGGGCTCTTACGCCGCAGCCAAGTGTATTTTCATAGCTATGGGGTCTTGCAGCGGCTAGCTAGGCTATATTACCTGTGGGTGCTGTTAGGGATGTGTGACGTGACGCTTTGGGGATCAATGCGCGGTTGAAATATGTTCGGCCTTTGTGTAATGTTGTGTGTTGGATTTTGTGCCATGGCGCATGTTGCTCTGTTATTATTTGGGTGGTTTGTTCAGGCTTCATATTGTCCCGGAATATTGGCTGCAGGGGGGACAACATGTCGAGCATAGTCCATGTTCCTGTAATATTGGCTTAATGGGGGAACTCAAAGGCTTTTTTCACATACAAATAGTGATATTCAATATTTCTGCACATGACCTCATATTAAGCCAGACATTACAGAATACCTCAGTTTGAACCAATGGAGTTTGTTTATGTGTCTGCTTCATGCTGATCCTGCCATATCCAATGTGTTGATGGTTGTCTGTTTTCTGTGTGTTTTTATAAAGGCATCTTCTGCTGCAGGATTTGAATGTATCACTTTGAGTGTATGTTATCTGCTGCAAAGCCGAACGCGTCTCATCTCTGCCTTGTTGTTATGTCAAGTGGATTATTGTCACTCGCCCAAGCAATGCATGCGCTAACCTTGTTGTGTCCTTGAGAGGAGTGATGGGTTCACAGTGCGCATGAGTGACTAAATTAGTGATACATTCTGAGTGTTTTCTGCATGACCTGCTTTGACCCGGGTTAAGGCAGTCAACTTGTGCCCTCTGCTACATGCATTTATGATGACGTCTACTGTAGTAACGTACATGCTTGTATTCTCGCAGGGAGTGATGAGGTCAGAGTATAGACGGCGTCCCAGGCCCCCCCCCCCCCCCCCCACACCCCTCTTTCTGTCGTTGTGCATGAATGGACATGATGTAAGTTGTTTTGTTATTATAATAGCAGTGCACTCAGCAGCTATGATGGTATGTTTACTTGATCCTTGCTCTGCATGACCGTTTTGTTAATTGGTTGTCATTAATTAGTTGATTAGCACAGTGTGATATAGATTGTGTGTGTGTGTGTGTGTGTGTGTGTGTGTATGTATATATACACACACACACACACATATATGAGTTAAATTCATTTCTATAAGGCATCTTCTGGTCACCTTTGCCTTAAGTGACAGCGTTCAATCAGTTTGTGTCCATTTGGAAATATGACATGATGTATTTTGTCAAAATCTGGAGTGATAATGAGGAATGACGAGAAGAGACGTTGGAGTTTGCAACCCAGCGGGAAGTGTTTTATTGTACTCAAGGTAACACTCAACAAATCCAAAGTATTATTATTCTACAGCTTACTCTTATAGTCTAAAGTCAGCCCCTTATGTCACTTTCCAACAATCCAATCCGTCGATTGAACCACAACCAAAGCACATCTGGTCTCCTCATAATGTCATGCTGTCATGTCCTTGTCTGGGTCAAGATAACACTGTGGCAGAACAAAGGATACATGTAAATTGGAATGATATATTCCAATTTTGTCTGGCGTGCCTTTATCACTTTCTAGGAGTGTTCTTATGAAACCAAGTGTGCCAAGTTCACCATAACAAGATATAAGAGGATTTTCTTCATCAATAAAAGCTTTTAGAACTACAGTGTAGGCTCAACTGGACTGAGATGCCGACTCCACTGAAAAGGCACTTAAAGGTAAAACACTCTTTTGCGCGGCGGGTAATAATGAGGCGAAGGGTCAAGAAAACTAAGAAATTGAGGCAAGGCAGTATGGCTTTAGAACTAAGTGGTCTGGGTAATTTAAACAATCTGGCAAAGGAAGCACATGCTGCAGTATACATACTGGGACTATTGGGGAACCGGCAGATAACTGGCCAGGCGATGGGCTGTGAATGGTGATTGAATTTTGATATTTTTGAGAGACAGACGGTTACAGACATAAGTAATGTCGAAGTCATTCAGCACTAAAGACATAACGGCTAAAAAAAAAAAAGGAAGGCCCTGTCTTGTTTGAGTGCATTTGCACAATAACTGTTTGGTTGAGTGGTACTGCGTGTCCATTTACAGCGTATCAATATTTTAGCAGCCGCAAAGGCCGTAACCTCCCACTTACTGAGCTTATTTAAAAAAAAATGTTTTTATATATGTATTTATTTATTTATTAGTCAGCCAGTTTGAATAGCTTCCGTCCATCTACAGATACAGAAAACTCAGGCGAGCTGGAGGCTTGTCTCCCCTTTGCCGTTTGACAAATAAAGCATCTCTTGGCTGGAAAGCATGAGGTGCTGCTAAGTATTGATTTTAGTCAGAGTTAATTCCTAATTGGATATTGGGCAGATTAAACACTCCTTGGTCTTTTGCAGCGCTGTTAAATATCCAATTATGTATGGGTTCATTTCCAGGAATGGGCTGGCACATAAAACAGCTCTGGTATGGCCATCATCTTTTTTCGATAGAAGCTGTTTTCCCCTAGAGGAATAAGTCGAGTCCTTTCCACCTTTCAAACAGACTTTTCCAAAGAGTTTGCTTTCCATATGGTCTTTCTAACAGAGGGGGGGAAATGTCAATATAAAGACGCCATGATGGGCTCAGATCAGAAAGGAGGGCTGAAGGGATTCAAACAAATGGTCTCAAGTATTTTTAAGGTGACCCAGGGTTCCGTAGCTCACTGGAGCTTTCTGTGCTTTTCATGTCGATGCCAGAGATTGTTTGCACAACATTTTAGGATAATGCTGGGGTTGACATTATTTCATAGTTGCATGTATTACACTGATTTGCATTGCAAAAAGGTCACCGATTCTTGTTTTGGTCAAAAACAGATGTTTGTGGATATCTAATGTCCTTGTGTCGGCATATTATCTATTGCAATTTCTATGCGTCTGTTAACTCTCTGTGATTATTGCACAGAATACGTCTCCCATGTAATACATGTTTTTAAGTCACACAAAGCTAAAGGAGACGCACAAATGTGTCGTTTAGTGTACGTGTTGTTGTGGGTCAGGTGTCAGAATTCTGCAGCTTCCCTGCTGCCATAATGGACCAGCAAGGGTTAAGTCACCTAAGGGTGCCAGTGGAGGTGCTATAAAAACATGTGAACAAACGCAACAGTATGCAGTGCAAAGATAAAGGTTTTTTTTTTTATTTTCAGAGAAATGGTGATTTACATACCTGTTATTGGACAAATGTCATCATCATGAATCATTACTTTATAATAGGATTTTATAAAAATATTTCGAGCAAGTCAGCACTGACTACAAAAAAGTCATCCGTCTGTCTTTTTTATTAGCTCATAGTTTACACTACAGCGACAGGCTGTACCCAAGCAGTTTTATTTCCGTTTCTCCTGGGATATCTGTAGATACTGCCGCTCTTGGACCCTTGTGGTAACTGAGTAAATGCAGGAAGTCAATAACCGACTAATCATTTGTTAGGGCTCTGGAGTGCTTCCACTCTTTTGTAATTACCACGTGCACTCTTTCTGCAGTTTGCTTCAGCGTGTGTGATGGGTTTGACACTTTGCAATCCACACTGAAATGCGTCGGTATTCATGCGTCGCAAATAAGAGAGACTCATCAAGTAGAAAAGGATGCTCTGGCCTAACCAAGCGACGGTACAGACCGAAGCGCCATATTCTTTATTTTTCTTCTGACAATGCAATGTGCACAAAGCACGGAAGATCTTTTAAATTCCACTATAGAAATGTAATTAAAAAGAAGACATCGCATCTTTATTCAGTCCTTTTTCTTGTATGCTTTTTTTTTCTTTCTTGTATTTATCAGAAATCTATTGCTGCTCTTGTGCTCTTTGCATGTGAATGTTTCATTTTGTTAATCTTCCAAGATATAGATTTGATTGAGACACTTTAGGTCTATTCTCTGTTTATTTAGTGCAGCTGTCGAATCCTATCAAAGCAACCAAAGTAAACCCTAACAAGGTTGCCCGTAAAATTTGAGAAAATATACAAATCACAAACTTTATGCTCCCGGAAGATGAGATCAAATTGTCACATCAAACACGCTGTAATGACTAAAAGCAGCTTATTCTTCATTAAGGTGTTGCTTCCAGTCTGGTAGCCGTTACAGTCCAACAGCTATGCCTGCTCTCTTAAGTGATTTGATTAGTCAGTTAGCTGATGGTAATGATGGCTAATAAATTCAAAGTCATAGCCTGGGAGAGTATTTGATCCAGTCTCATTCATATCTGTGCTTTCCTTGGACGGTCTTAGAAACCCTCGGTAGCACAGGGAATATCAATCTATGTCTGCTTGGTCCTCAGAGAAAACCAGTACAAACACGGCACAAAACGGCATCAATGCATCCTCGGAGTCCGGCGTCTGTGTATTATTTCTTGTGAAGCTGCTTAACAGAGCAGATGAGTGATTATAAATTCTGTCTTCCCTGCTCAACACAATTGCATCACTCTCAGCTACGCCTAGCAGACGTCGGGAGAAAACTACATTAAGTGTTTTGGGGCCATAGTAATCCAAAGCGGTCCGCGGCGCATTTCCATAATGCGGCTGCAATATGTGTGCAAATGCTTCATATTTACATTTGCTAATGTGGCCAATCAGCTGCTGTTCAGATGCATATTCAGATAGATTTAAATTTTTTTTGGACTTGATCCTGTGCTGGGGAAAAGTAATGCCGGCAAATCTAATCTCCTTTGCTTACTTTGCTGCTCAATGTTAAATGTCTCCACGTGTCATCTCTCCTTCCTCAAGATTTGAATCATTGAACACACACCCTTTTTACACACACCTGACACATGACCGCACATCTCGAGGTGCTCGTTGTGTTCTCTTGTAAAGTAACACTCGCTGGAGCAGCGTGTCTTCAAGCGCAGCCTCGCAGGAAGAAAAGACGAATGGAAAGTGATTAAAAAAACCCAGCGGAGAGTCAAGGAGATGGATAACATGAGAGGGGACAGGATGACAAACGGAAAGCAGAGAGAGCGAGAGTGACCATGTGTCGCCATATAGCTTATTCAGTGGATTGCACCACAGCCAGAGAGGAAACGAATGCACTGTGTGTGTGTGTAACCCTTGAGATGTTCTGTTAACATTGTATTTGTATATTAGAGCTAAAGCTGTTCCAGAGCCAGTTTTGAACTCCTGAATCTGTGTATGAACAACTCTCGGTTTGTCCTCTTTCTTGCTCCTCACCTCTTATTTACTGCCGCTCCACCTCTTTGTCTCCCCCCTTTTTCATTCCTCAACAATGCCGGCCCTCCCACGCACTCTGTATTTGCGGTTGAAAACACCTTGCGTATGCCCTTTGGAGAACTGCACATAGTGTGTGCAAGACAGCGTGGACGTGCCGTGTCTTTCTACTTTTTAAACCAAAATCTGAAGTTAACAAGGACGATGTCGGATCCTATATTGTTTGTGCAATTTAGGATGTTGTTCTCTCTCGCAGTTCACTACAAGGTGTGTTTACATGACTTATTTAAAACAGTTTCCACATCAATGTGCACAATGGAGGAAACTAACTGGTACATTTGAACTATTTATATTTTAGAAAGAGTGCAAGAAGAAAAGGGTCCTTTTTTTTAAACAACTTCTTGGGGTATGATAGCGAGTGAGATAGCGAGTAGTCACTAATTATGCAACCAGATTACATCTATAATGTTAAACTGAAGATATTTTGATGGTGTAATACTGTTAAGACATTGCTGTTTGACATGTCTTCCTCTCTCTCTGCCTGAGTGTTAGCAGATGTTTCTTTAACTTCATCATCCATGAGCGCCCAAATGTCAACTTTCATCCAACCCGAGCCTCTCCTGCTAATATTTGTTTTATCACAGCTGCAGTCATCATTTTATTTCTCTTCCACCCTCACTGCTCCCTTCTTCCCCAAGAAGAGAAATGGTAAATAAAGGCAAGATTTCATCATTCCCAACACAATATAGATCTCCAGATCCTTTGGAGAATATGTGTGTTTGTGTGTACGGGTGCATGCCTCCTCCAAAATGTAGCATTTATTACATCATTATTAGTGATGGCTTTAGATGAATAAAACACAATTGTAAGTAACTGTGTATAAATGTGAGCTTTATATGTGATTACAGAGTTTGTGTAGGTGGTTCATCAATGTTCAGTTTCAATGTGCCATTTACTGTGCACGCGTGTGTGTGCGTGCGTGTGTGTGTGCGTGTGTGTGTGTGTGTGTGTGTGTGTGTGCATGAATTCTGTGAGCACTAACCAAGTGGAAATGACAGTAATTAACTAAACGAGCTACATCTGCACCTGAGGGAAAATCTGAAGCTGCTTCTGTAAGAGAAGGAAAATAAAGTGAAAGGGTGTTCAAAGAGAGAAGTGATATGAGGGATTGTTTTCATGGAAGACTATGAAAAAGGTATCGGCGAAGAGATGCAAACGTGAGACAGAAGCTGCAGCAAAAACATTAAATACTGCAGCAATGTGTGCTGGTTTCCTTCCATTTACGAAGTTTCCTCCTCCTCCTCTCTTTTCCTTTCTCCTCGCTCTCATGAACCACAAGTAAGGAGAGGGAGGACTGCAGGCCTGATGACACTATAACTCAGAAAGAGTCCGCCCTCCCCAGGTAAGCAGAACTACAGGAGCCCCAAGATCAAGGCCTCACTGGTTCAGGAAAAGCGTAATGTATCACAGCCTTAAGTGACCTAGAAACCAACGTCTCAAATGGAAGTAATTCCTCCTCCAGCTCTGTAATGTTTTGTTTCCTGACATGGTAGTCTATGGATTCCAGTGGAGAAATCAGTAATGGAATGCAACGTGAATTTATATTTAATGTTGAATCCAGCAGACAAAGGGCTGCTTCCAAGGCCAGGGTTCGTAGTTCAGCCAACATGCTGTTGCACTAAATAAGCTTGTGTACTCAAGTTAGCACCTGCATAATTAGCAATATCGTACAATTTACAGAAAAGAGGATGTGCCCAATCTCGCATACAGTATGCTTCTGCAATTTGGGTTGCACCTGCTGCTCCAGAGGTGAATGCTAAACTTCTCCAGCTTCTTTTTCTTTTTTTTGCAGCACAAGCTGGAAAAAAGAAAACAAAGAGCCCTTAATGAATAATTGACCTTGCAGCGATATTCAGTCATGATGGTGCAACGTAGTGTAACAATGAAAACGAGGAAATGACTTCACCTTTCTCTGTTCCGCCCCGCCTACACAGGAGGTGTAGTTTGAGCAGCACTTTGGCAGAGCAGCAGCCCCATGTGTGTCTGCACAGGATGCGACTCAGTCACAGAATGAAAGTGCAGGTCACCTGTGCTTTGGCAACACACGGTTGGTTGCGCGTGTGAAGTTTGGTTAAAACGTGAGCTGTTGCACAGAAATGTAGCATTCAGGTGGTCCTCGTCAGCACCTTGTTATGTTGAAAATGTCTGTCGGACTTATTCTCAGTTTTGGTGGAGGCTGCAAGTGTCCTGACTGTCTGCATCCACTCTGGCAAGAATACAACGCTGGGGGTAGCACGCAATCGCTGCGATCATTTGGGATTTTGAGCAGAGAAACTGACTAAATTAAAGGCGACTATTGGCACAATTTATTATCTCTTCTCCTGTTTCTAAATCCCATCAGTGTAACGCTTGTCGAGGCAGTGAGGGCTAGCAAAGCAGATTGATGGTGAGGCATGAATAATGCCTACACATTCCAGAGAAGACAGTTTTTTTTCTTTTCTCTGTATAGAAGTAAAGTAGACAGGCAATAATTGAGCTCATTATTCTAAAACAAACTCCCACGCATGCTGTCTTACGTGTTTAAATACTGACTTCTCAAAGTGGATCTCCGAAATTGTTGAAATGGTATGAAATCAGCAATAAGTGTTGCTAGTCGTATAATGACCTGTGAATATTCAGACAGAACATTATGTCTGCATGTGCATGGGTGGAGACGTACTCATATAAAGGATGCTGTTTATAAAGCGGCTATAACTGACATTTTGCTACGCTAACCCTGTTTCACATGTCAACCCAAGTGGCCATTCAGTTACTGCAGGTTTAATAAGAGAGCAAAATCCTGCAGATGCTTATTGTCAGTGAAAGGACCAGCGTTGGCGGATGCTAATATAATGCGTGCCAGCATGGTGTGGGATTCAGACAATTCCATCCACCTGTTCCCTCCTTTGTCTCTTTGTGTGTGCGTTTGTTTGTGTGAACAGTTGCCGCTACTGTTTGGACTGCCATGAGATATATTTGTAAAGTTGTGTGATTAGCTGGGACATTTGGAAATGATGATGCCGTGATTAGTTAGACTACACTAACGATCCTAAACGAGGTTTACACAAGCTTGTTTTTCTTTTAATTATAGTAATTAGTTGTTTGAATGGGTTTTATACAATCAATCAAAATGCATGAATGTCTGCCCTAATACACCCTACAAGTTAGCTTGAAGTACTTTGATGCAACCTGGTCTCTGCTTAAAAACCCAGAAAGGTACTGTGGTGAAGCTGACAGCTGGCTTGATGAAAACATTTAGGACTTGGCACCCGTGAGCTCAGCCTTCCAGGCAGCACCTCCTTTCAGGTTTTCTATACATTCCGCCTTGTTAGCTAGTGGCGCAAGAAAGTCCTTTATAAACTAGACTATGGTCAAGTTGGTGGATGTGGGACTTTGCGCAATATGTTTATTTAGTGACTCAGCTGAGAGCAAAGTGTTGCAGGAAGTGGGTAAATATAAACTGACCAAACCAAGCATTTTATTTTTTTCTCACTTTACTTTCATTTTGTCTGCTTCAAGTGGTTTTGTCTTCATCCTTCAATCTTGTGATCTATTTTGGGTCGCTGAATGGTTGAGTCAGTAAAGCGTGAACTCGTAGTGATTTATTTTTTTTACCATTGCTTCATGTTATCTTTTGCTTGTCATGCCCAACGAGTGAAGAGATGTAGGTCAGGGCAGAGTGGGAGAAGTCTGGCACCTGATAAGTGTGTATAGAAGTAATCTCCTTTTTCTTTTGTGTGTGTGTGAGAGGCAGTTTATAGTGCTAGGTGAAGCCAGGGTGAATGCCAGTTGTACATTTTCTTTCAATAAATAGTGTAGTGTGAGTAATATTAGTACAGCAGTCGCATTAACACACACACACACAGTCCCTCGGGGAAAATTGTTCAAGAGCATACATGCAATATGAACACATACTACACACTTAAAACAAGACTATAAAGAAAACACACACGCAGCAAATGGGCCAGAGCAAACGGGCTACACTTACAGCAAGTGTATAGACGCGTAATACAAATACACATAATCAGAAAACGTGTAAACACAGTCCCATTACGGCATCGCTGACAGACATCGTGAAGCTGAATCAACACAGACCTGCGATATCGGAGAAATCCAAATGATTTCACATCAGCAGACATGCACATAAATGAACATGTGCATCTCTCACTGAGAGTACATTACCACGGGAGTTGTGCACACTCTCATTAACGCACACTGACACACATACCCTGCAGCTCACTGCACAGTAATACACATGCCAGCAAGCTTATGGGATCGGAATGGCTTTACTCCATGTTTTATGTGTTGGGCTTCGACCCACTAGTTCACTTTGATTTGACCCAAGCAGCTTAAGAGTATTGAGAATGTATTCGTACAAATTTTAGAAAATTCATCTGGACACTTTATTCCTCAAAAGGCCGCCTTGGAGTCTGCCTGATCAGTGCCATGTTGGCTTGTGCTGCACATTGAATATTGAATGTTGAATATTGCATAGAGTAGCTGTGTGTGTTTTTGTTTGAACTCCTCCACAGATGCACTTGTATTCAGGTTAACAGTCTTAGGAGATGTGCAATGTGTACATAGTCTGGATTTAATCACCAACTGGGGCAGAAGCACGGATAATTGGAAGCCTTATGGTTCTCAGAAATAAAACCTTATTTCCCATAAACCCCATTTTTGTCTGTAACAGACAGAATTGCGTTCTGTGGCAGTTAGAGCGATAGTACTTTAAGTTGCCAGCAGCTGAAGTAACCAGGAACACTTATTTCAATATGTCAAAGCTTAGTCATGGCAGGTAATTTCTTTTCTTTTGTCTTAGTTGCAATTAGGGCTGCCACTAACAATTATTTCCATTATCTATCATTTGTCAATCTTTTTTTTGAATTAATAGTCTAATTTAGCCCATAAAATGTCAGAATAGTGACAAATGCCAATCACAGGTTCCCAGGGGTCTAGTTGACATCTTCAAATTGCTTCCTGTCCAAAGAACAGTTGTGACATTGAATTTACAATGATATGAAACGGAGAAAAGTAGCAAGTCTGAACAGTTAAAAAGCTGGAAAAGGAATGACAATGAATGACTTGCACAATTAATGGATTATCGGAATTGTTGTTTAAGTTTCTGTCAACCCAGACTAATCCATTAATTGAATTGTTTCATCACCAGATTTGTCTCAGAATAAGCATGCCAATGTTTTCTTGATTAAAAACATGCTACATATAGGTACTTTGATATATAGGTAATGGATACTTTTGCACTGAGACATTTCAAAAGACTAAATTACAGCTTTGAAAGAAATGCAAGTGTAAGATAAAGACATAAAGACAAATAACCAAAACTTCAGCAGAAAAGTACGAGACTGGCATCAATAATATACTATGTGATTTTATATATATATATATATATATATATATATATATATATATATATATATATATATATATATATATATATATGTATATATATATGTATATATATATATATATATATGTGTATATATATATATATATATATATATATATATATATATATATATATATATATATATATATATATATATATATATATATATATATATATATATATATATATATATATATATATATATATATATATATATATGTCAAAAACTAGCAGCCAAATGGCATTATGTTATGGTGCATGTCTGAAGGAGAAATCTGAAAGAAACATGTTCCTGTCTCTTCTCTGTCCCTTTTCGTATAAGTGTTTGCACCCAAACGCTCTCTCCTCTCCTTGTAGTGCAAACACATCTATACCATGAAATGTGACTCTCTGTCTTTTCAGTGTCGGAGGAAAGCGCTGCTCGACATCCCATGCTGGAGAACAGACTCCCTAAATTGTTACCGGAGAGACTCACTCCTACCGTTTAACCACAGTGCTGAAGGTCCTTATAAAATAATTTGTGCACTCCTGCCTCTTTGTTTCACAAAAAGCATAGACGTTGAACCGAGGAACTCTGGGTATATTTCTCTTCGTCAACCCGGCCCGACCTCTCCTCGCTCATTATTTCGCCATCTACCTCTGTATTAATCTCGCTGTCTTTCCCATCACTCCTTATCGTCTCACTCTGTCCGTCTGTCGCCTCTCTGCATTCCTCTCTTGATCTATCCGTCTGTCAAGGCGACCCTTCCTTTGCGACATCTCTGTTTCTGTCCATCTATCTGAATCCCTCCCTCTTCAGGGGACATGGGGCCCAGTCAGATCGATCACATCAGCCCATCCGTGTCCCCCTCGCAACACACAGATCTCTCTCTCTCCCTCTCTCTCTCCTCCTTGTACACCTCTGGCTGTATAGACAAGACCATCCATCACTCCCTCTCGCTGTCTCTCTCACACACACGCACAAAGACCTTATTTTGACATACAAAGGTGTTCTGCACTGCGTCTGTCCTCTTGTCTCTTGTATCCGTCTCTTGCATCACTCACTTCTTTTCTTTCTCTCCGTCCATCTATCTGTCCATTCCGTCTGTTTTCGGTCCGACCTCGATCCAAACGCATCCCTGTGTGCCGATTGTGTTTCCAAGACGATGCCCTAATACAGTTACGCTCCATCTCTGTTGTCGTGCATGGCAACGCTCCGCTGCTTCATTACCACGGCAACAGGAAACTGTCCCCTTTCATTACAGAGCTTATTAATGCCACATGCACAGACGAGCGTGCGCTCGCACAGAGTCGGAATGGCAGGAACAACATGCAGTAGGCGCACGCACAAACACACAGCCATGGTTACTTGCAGAGGGAGAGAATAGATCATTGCACAGACACACACACACACACACACACAGATAGACGTATATTAAAAAAACGGACAAAAGAGTGATGCTTGGGCTCGAGCGTGAATATTAACTTTCTCTATAATTACCTGGCCATATTCAAATTGGGGGCACCTCCTCCAGTATGTTAGACTTTCAACATACACTGCAGGACACGCACTGCTGGGTTTAACTTAACGGCATTAAGTGCACTTCACTGCCTGACGAGGGCCTCAACACACTGCATGCACTGCTGAGTCTAAACTAAAGGCACGAGCTGAAGCAGCCCTCACACAGCAGAGCAGAAGACACGTTTTGTTCTTTCCGTTTCAAGCAGTGTAAGAAAACTCCTTTTTGAAAAAACATGTTTGTCACCGAGAACGATGTGAAAATGTAATTTGTCACTGAAAATTCAACCGAGTCACTTTTGTTTGCTGTAATTCAGAGCTGTCAATTTTTTATGGCGTGACATATCTCATCAATGAATTTCTTGAAGTGGATGTGACAAGATTTTTAGCTGTATGTATGCAGATGAATTAGCTAATACAAACTAATAACGCTTAAAAAGTCACTAATGATGATGGTGCAAGTAGTGTTGTCTTGGGTCTGATAGATGTGTGTTTTCTGGAGGAGGTGAAACTCCTTCAGGGTGTGTATTAAGTTGATGATGCCACTTTTATGCAACTGAGCGGTCGGGTCAGTTGTCACTTTTTAAGTTCTTGCTTGGCTGGGCAGTATGAGCCCTGCCAACGGAAAATGGCTGAAAACCGTAGCAACGGAGATTACAGGTGTCAAACTACCTCAGCCGGCTGACAACTGTAACAAGCAGGCTGTCAGGGGAGCTAAGGCTGCCTTAAATCACCCCTCTGCATCTCATTTATGAAGGGTTAGAGTGACTCCCCTCAAGGCTTAGGGTTGAAAAATGCCAGGTCCAGCAGGACAAGCACCAGGCTCTCCCAAATGTGCAACATACAGACGGGTGACAAATCATAGCAGCAACCTGAATATATGAATGGAGATGTACAAGGGGTCGTTGAATAGTTTTGTATGGAAATGGTGCGAGTCGTGTGCTATGGTCGTCAGTCACCATCCAAACCTTGGAAGGATGTTGTTGTTCCATCCGATCGAGTTCCACAGACTTTTAGAGTCTCTGTTTCGGAGGCAGGTTTCATACTAACTCAGTCGCCAGCGAGGGGAGGTCACTTTAAAGATTAGGTGCTCAGATTAATTTATATATGTGCTTACCACCTCTGTTCTATAGTGTTACTAACACATCTCTTATCTCTCCTCCCCAAAAAGCAATGTAGAAAGTCATTAATAGGGAGCTGGCTTTTTATCTGTTGCAGGCATTACCCGTCACATCAGCTAAAATGTATTCTTGAACGCCTGTCTGGTTAGTTACTGTGCACTCGGCAAGCCTGTGTCTGTGTTTATCCAAATAACATTTTTAAGGGAAAAAAAAAAAAGAAACATTTTTCCACAACTGCAAGTGTTCAGCGAGACCAGCAGGGTAGTGAGTGTTCTGTAGAAAAACTTGATGTCATGTCAATTTTAGGAGAATATCCTAGTTAAACAGCATAACAACAATACTTTAACATCACCAACTTGATAATTCTGCATCCAGCATTTGGATGATAATGAAAAACAAGATATCAGTGAGTCAGCTGCACGTCTCAGTTTCATGTTGTAAACATTAATTCGGCTGAAATATGAATACGCCGTCGTAATTACTACTGGATTTTAGGTTTCATAAAGAAATAACTTTCTTTTCAACCCCGTGTATATTCATCCTTGCTAATGTTTAGTTTTATGCATCCAACATCAATGCACCTGCCCGCCAATAGACCTGCACATCGGGGGAAAAGCTGTTCAAACAGACTCTGATACAAAGGATAACAGCATGTGGTGAAAGGTGCTCTCCTTTCTTTTCAATAAATGTTTTTACGGTATAATCCGTTACCTGATACACAGAACAACCTTGAGCTAGAGAAGGATGTTTGAGACTGTCGAGATAAGACATTTTCCTTCCTGAAATAAATTGTAATCGATACTGACACGGACTGATGGAACCTGTCTGCAAGAAATTAATCTATTTACACCACCTCTCTTGGTTTTTAAACGGTGATTAGTAACACCGGCTAACTGGCCACTAGCAGCAGTATGGTGTCATGAAACTGAGACCCACTGCAAGGCAGGAGACTTTCCAGGTCGCCGGTTGAAGCATCTGGGTCACGGGCTTCAAACATTCAAGTATCCATGTCAAGGAAAAATCCCAGACTGAGGCTTTAATAGTAGCTTTTGTATCACTTCCACCCCAGTGGCCGACCGGGGCTTCATGCCTGCTTCCATTCTAACTGGATGTATTCTGCATCAGTGGATTGTCTGCATTGACAAACATCTAATGTGGCTGTTGCATGGCTCCAGCCTGGATTTTTAGGCGGTTTTATCTCACATCCTCTCTGCTGTTCTCCTTCCCCCCTCTGTGGTTGGAAAGGGACTCGTGTTCTGTTTTGTTTTCCAGCTGGGTGTAATTCAACATCGATAGCACTTATCTGTGCTCTGCTGTTATTCCCCGGCACTGGGAAGCCAACGGGATAACCCCTCTCTCTCTCGCTCTCTCTCGCTCTCTCTCGCTCTCGTGTGGCACTTCTGGCAGGCAAACTTCTGAGCTGATCTCAGGAAGAAGTTTTCAAAGTTTGAGTCCAGATCGGGAAGAAGCGGCAGGGGAAGGTTTGGGCCCAGTCCCCAATTAAATCCAGTGAGATTAAGACTTTTTTTTTTGTAGCCGTGTTATTGTTTAAGTATTCCCAAAGCAATGCACCCACAAGGCAGACTGCATGTTTGTTGTTTTGGTGAAATGACTGTACAGTGCCTTCTCATTTGTCATTTCTGTCAAATAAAAGTTTTCTGCTGAGAAGTTGACAGTTACAGCCGCACTGCTTTAAGTTGTAGTTAATATTACATGGCAGGTGGGGGGGGAAAACACACTAGCCGTGAGATAAAATGAAAGTATAAGACATTGGGATTGCACAATTATGTCTAAAGCACAGCGCTACTAGCTTTATTATATCCATGAATCATGTTTATTATCCTGTTACAAACCATATCCTAACATTTATTTTTGTAGTGCTTTCTCACTCTAACACACACATATTTTCTTTCCTTGGCTTTTGATGCCGTCGGTGATCGTGTTGTATGCGAATGGACATCTGGCTCCAGGAAGGCGTTTTAGGACAGCGCAGAGAGAAAATGTGTGTTTGCGTCTGAGACGGGGGGGCCTGGTAGGTGGAGGCGTGGGTGCAACGTGCTAGCAGTAGCCTCGCTAGTTACCGAGGAACAGCTGGTCACGAAAAGGCATTTTAGGGAAAATATCAAGGTGTGTGTATGCGTGTACGTTTTAATAAACGGCGAGGGAGAACATCTCTGGCCGTGCATTATTAGGCAAGAAAGTGTATGTGTGCGTTTTGTGTGAGAGAGATGGTAACATCTGAGACGGTCCTGTATCTGTGTCATGTGTTTGGTTTTTTTGCCTTTAGAATGAACTCAGGAACTGCATCTAGTGTGTGTGTGTGTGTGTGTGTGTGGGGGGGGGGGGGTAAACCATTTCACACCATCTTTTGTTATAGAGCATCTTTGTTCTACAGGACAGCCTCAAGATGGCCTCATCAAGTCTCCTCTTCCCACCGCTCATCAATCACACGCTTCATTTCTCACGCCCTGCGCTTCACGTTGTGGTCTCTTTCTCCCTCTTTCTCCCTCACACACACTTCCCTCCATCGAGCCCCGGCTCTCTCTTCTCCACCTCCCCGAAACACCCGGCTCTCATTCCAATCTATCTTCAAGGAGTCGAGCGCATTGCATCCAATACACACATGAGCTGCAGATGGAACAAATAATGAAGGAGAGAGTAGTTGGTGGATAGAGAGATGAACAGAGAGAGGTTTTAGACGACCAGATTCCAGTACGTCGGGATAATTAAAAACAAAGATCAACTCTGTTTTCATAAAATCAATTGCTTCTCTTGTTAAGGAATCTATTTTTGTTAACAGATCATGTACAAGAATTTCAGAAAGATTATGAACTCTACACAAACTGAAATGAGATTTCTCCGTTTGTAGCGGCGATGGCAAACTTTAGTCAGTTCCAGAGAAAAAGAGAAGCTACTCGATGCTTGTGAGACGGTTAGAACACTTCAATAATTCGGTAGACGTTGGCAGCGCGTGTTTTTGTCTTGGGTGAGTGCCAGACTCCCGGAGGTACGCTAGCAATCAAAAATGAACATGGCAATGCAACACTGCTTCAATATTGATGCGGTCTGCTGCGGGGCTTCTTAATTCCACAGCAAAATAAATACACCACTAAATTAAAATGTAATCTTCTAAACTGTAAAAAGGGTCGTACTATTGAGGGAAATTAAGATATGGCATTTGGTTTTCATGTTTTGAAGCAGCACGGCGGGCCCAGGCTAGGACCATGTAACACTGCCACCTTCGATGTCTGAGTATATGATACCGTTTTTGAGAAAACTTTGTTCTCTGCTCACTTTCAGAGGTGTTATTTCCCGGAAGTGTTCGACTAAAAGGGTTATCTTGAGTGCCACTGTAAATGCTTTTGAATTCAGCCTGTACTCTTCTGTGCACATGTCTTAAATAGTAATACATGTCGGGCTTTTATGACTCACTTTGGCGCTTTGAGATTTGTGGCCTCTTGCGCTGCAGTTCAATTGTCTTGTTTTGACAGTCGGCGCATTTAACAGATGGATTGTCTTTTTCTTTATTTCATGAGCTATTAAGATGAGTCGTTGGTTTAAGAGGAGTCTGTGAACTCAGAGAGGCATGCTGAATGATGTTTTCATTGGTCGATCATTTCCTATAAACAATACCAGTCACTCTTCCCACGGTTGGAGGTTAGACAGCTTAAGAATTCTGTTCATGCTTTTTATATCTTATTGAATACATGTGTCAGGAAGGTTTGGGTAAGATTCCCAATCATTTTAGGAGAGACTTCAAATGATGCTCCAGAATTGCTTTCATGCGCGTTGGAAAGTGTTGATGACGTCACAGAGCATCGTGCTGTCCTATTGGCTTTTGTGCCCTCGTGAGTCCACTATTTACGTGACCGTTAACGGATTCTAATGTGTAAGTCTAGTCCCTACATTTAGCTATTTAGATGTTTTTAACCTCATTTATTTACACGATCCTGGTGTGGGGGGGGAGAAAAACATTTTATTGTTCTATAACCAAAAATCCAGAGAGATGGCTGCATGATAATAGTTTGATGTGTCATTATTGTGTGCATGCAGAGAAGCTTCTGAGTAGGTGTGGGAAGAGAAGGTCAGATACAGTAAAAAGAAATTGAACACACAGTTTATGACGTACAGTAAAAATAGCTTTTGACACGGAGCTTTAAATGCACCAGCGTCATCTTTCGACTCATACAGTGAAAAAGGACTGTTGTTTTTGGGCAATTCAAGTAGTTCTCTGGGTTTTCCGGCACAGCGGCAGGTTGATGCTCTTTACCGAGAGCCACAGTGACTTCTGGTTATCCAACCAGAAGAGGACCGTTTCTGCGTCAGTCATCAAAAACCTATAAGTCACAGTCATTTACCTTTTTTGAAGCCTGTCCTGCCAAGAAAATGACAGCGTCAGTTGTTTCAGCATATGCCCCGAAAACAACATATGTTTACGCTCTAGTCGCTGTGGAAAATGTGGCTCCTCAGGAGCAAAGGAGGAACGTGTGTGTGAGGTGTCTACAGATCAGAAACCGCTTGTGTGTCATCTGAATGGCAGTTATAAACTATGCACGAGTTTACAGTGTTATTGTATAACAAATGACAATACTGTTAACTTAAATAATTAGCATCTATCTGCCTCAAGCAAAACAGACCGCATCAAAGAAACGCTGTCGTGACATTTTATGCTGGAAATGTCTACTAATATTTATTATTTACAGGATTGTTGAGACCATGTGGTCTCTGTGCCAGCCAGAAATTCAAAACAAAGGCAACCATGTAGCTGTGTTCAGTCAATTCTCAGTGGGTTCAATACAAGTGAACCTTTCACGTAACACGGAGCCGTTTTTGTTCATTAATAATG
Source organism: Pholis gunnellus (assembly GCF_910591455.1). NCBI lineage: Eukaryota > Metazoa > Chordata > Actinopteri > Perciformes > Pholidae > Pholis > Pholis gunnellus. The sequence continues at coordinate 9,937,470 of NC_136550.1, forward strand.
CATCAGCTACTCATTTTTGGTTTTTGCTAGAGTGAGATGTTTTGTCTCAGAGTGGGAGTAATACCAGACTGCCTCGTGCACCACACTCACAACCCCTAATGACCTGCACCCTGTACCTTTATTCACTGGTCATGAGGTTATCTTAGTGCGGGGGTTTAATTCAGAGTCAATACTACTCTGCAACCATCCGTGTCTGTGTGTGCTGTTGCCAGTGACTGAACGTATGAGCCCGCATCAAGCGTGCGCTGGCATCTGTGTGAAATTCAGAGTTAAGTGCGAGCAGAAGGGATTGGCATTTGTTGGCATTCAGGTCCTCTCAAGTTACTTGAGCTATTGCAGCAAAGCAGTGATGGAAGATCCGATTTTCAGCATTGACCCTCAGCTGGCAAATAAAATAATCTGGCTTTCAACAGAGAAAGCCTGAAGCCGTGCTATGAAAGACTGATCTACCTGAATTCTTCACCCAAAATACATAACATTTTACATCTCTCGGCATTGAGTAGAGAACACCGTGCAACAGTAGAGAATGATTCATTTCGAAGATTACAAATGACGAGAGTCAAAAAGATGGGAATGATTTTGCAGGAAGATGGTGACAAATAAACATAGTTTGCAGTCTGTAATAGAAGATGGGGATTTGGAGAAACAGGAGGGATGATCTGTTAGATTTGGAGATGCAGGGTTGATGGACTCCACCTGGAGGTACAGTAGTGATTTATCTCATTTCCTCTTTCAGTCGTTTCATTACTCAACTCGCTTCTTCTTCCTCTAAGCGGTCTACTCTGCACCTTACTGTGGGCGTCACTCTTTTCCATCAACAAAATACAAAAGGAATTGGTTCAAATAGTCTTGGCATTAAGGCACCTTTACGAAAACTGAACATAAATATAAATCCAAACTATTGTTTCCTTAAGCGTTAAAGAAAACAAACAAAAAGACTAACATGGAATTGGTTAAATATGCTGATACTGCCTAATGTATTAGTCATTAGTCATGTGCAGCCAAACGGTCTCTAAAGGGGTTTTTCACACTGTGGCCTGGAGCATTTAGTATTATTCCAAAACATATGGAAGTTTAGAACTTCAGGTTTAAAGGGTTGTGCAGACTTGCTGTCTTAAGAATTGACTGATTTTAAACATAAGTAAAACCTTTTGTGCGCCCTAGTCCGACTCTAAAGCTACATGTTCTTGTTCCGTGTGCAGCCGGTAAGGTTGTGTCTGGCGTCAGATTGGGCCCCCACTGGTTGTTGGTGTTGGAACTGGCTTTACAGCGTATTCTGAGGCTACTACATGGTTTTTGCCCCCGGCTACACGTCTAGCCCTCTAACCCCCTTCAAGCCAAACAGCACCCTGACGTCTTTCATCCACAGTCATGACTGAGGACCGTTCCTGTGAGATGGATTTCGTCCTCAGTCCCCCTGAAAGTTATCCTCTCTACGTCATTGGTGGGTTGCATTATCAAAACCCCACATCATTTAATATCATTTAATATCATTGTTAGCAGCAGCTTTCTCCTCTTCAGGCAGTGATACTTGACATTGAACCTGCTGATCAGAGCTGTCGTAGCTTGCCCTTTTTAAAATGAGTGTAACCTTGAGCTATCACTGTGATTATTATTTATCACCATGCCTGCTACAAGTAGTCACAATATTATTCAGCAGTGCAACCACTGTGAGGGAAACAATAACGACATTATGCACAACGAGAACTCTTTAATTGGATGAAGAGGTGGCGGTATCGGTTTCCACAAAGTCAGAATTTGATTATAAATGTAAAAGCGATCCTTTACAGGGGAAGAATCGGGATGTTTCATTGGCTGGCATTGATTATGTGTCACAGGTCTCAACATGAATGAGGTGTGGTTACATCATCAAATATTGAGGCCGTGCAGGCAGAGGCTTGAAAGATGCTGTTGCTATTCTAGAGTAATCACAGCAGACACCGGTGGCCATGCTGTGTGAATAACTGAGTCTCCGTACCTGAAAGACTCGATGTCTCCATTTTATCAGGTTAGATAATCAGAACTGTACGACTCTCTTCTGTTAGATTGGACTAAAATCCAATAAAATACAAAAGGCACTGTGACTCATTAAGTCACAAAATCAGACTTATCTTAAAATGCAAAGAAACGAATCGTAAAATATAATAGAAATTAATATTCTGCCTGTTTGCCTCGGATCCTGCTGCAAAGTATTGCACATTACATTCATTTAGCAGACGCATTGAATTCACTCGCACCTCAGTTTGGGAGAAAATAAATCAAGTCATGTACTGACGTATTCATTTATCGTCATCAAGATATGCAAAAAGAGAAGTCGTCACGATTCAGATGATACCGCCCAGCCCTAGAAAACCAACCGCACTTTACACACACACACGCAATATCTTATGCCAGACTTTAGCCATGACCCCAAGTCAGAGTGAGCACAATTAAAATGCCCCGCTCCCTTTAAACGTAGCAGAATGCAATCGTAAAGCAAACACGTGTAAAGGGCACACCGATTAGTAGTTACTGCAATGAAGGGAAATGTATTGCTGTCGGGCAATGATGAGCCAGCCAGGCAGCCATTAAGAGGACATTTCCCATTAAAATTAAGGTTGTCTTGACAGAGTAGGCCACACGTTTTTTGTCCAGTTCTTTCAGTGAAGTGTAGTATACAACCAATCTGTGGTGGTGATGATGAGGCCTTCTTGGGAGTCATTTTGTGATGAAGTGTTTTAATTTCCAGCTATTTTTGGATCCACTTGAGTCTCACCTGCTTCTACTTAAGTTGTTGCTTTCCCGGGATGACTTCTGGCAGCTCTGAGAACAGTTGTGAATGTCTTCTATCCAGCTGTGGATGAATAGTACAGTGATGGCTCAAGAGTTGTTCCAGTCTAAAGAGTTTGCAGCACTCATGACTGGTACTGAAGCTCTTGATTGCTGGAGATCTGTAGAAAAGAAGACCTTGTGCGGTGACTGATGAGGTACTGACACCAAATCCAGACGTTTAATCTGGATGTTTTTCACAGCCGAAAAAATCTTCTGATGAGAAACGCAACTTTCGCTGTGTATGTGTACACATCATGCATCATTAAGAGAGTGCTTTGGACCAAATCACGTTTTCAAAAGTTTGTCATCGTTATGTTCTCCCGTGTTGTGACATCATTACCAGAACATATGAAGTGTTAGTCCTCAGATGCGCGGCCTGGTGGAAGGGAGGCACCATTGTTTATATACCTGATCGCTGTAGTTCATTGAATGAGGCTTGAAAGTTCATTTTTTTCCAACCAACAGTCCAAAACCCAAGCATATTCAGTACGATCATATATGAGAAATCAGTAAATCCTCACTAACTAGAATAAAGAAGTGCAAGATGAATATAACAGTTTCAAGTGAAAATATATAGAGAAAAATAAATAAATGGACGAATAGGGAACAGCAAATGTACAGTAATATGGATCAGAAGCAACTGATGGATGTATTTTAGACATTAAGGTCCATAATTATTTATACATGCACATCTTGGTCTGAATCAACTGCGTGTGTGTGTGTGTGTGTGTGTGTGTGTGTGTGTGTGTGTGTGTGTGTGTGTGTGTGTGTGTGTGTGTGTGTGTGTGTGTGTGTGTGTGTGTGTGTGTGTGTGTGTGTGTGTGTGTGTGTGTGTGTGGCCTCCTTAAGCTGCTGTTTGACATTGCAATGAATAGAATACAAACAAATCTAAACAATAGATCTTTTTATATAGTTTTGACAATTTATCGCCCAGCCCAATACTCTGTTCTATCACCACCTTCCCTCCATAATTACGAACGTCGTAGCTGAACTCACAATTCCTCATTTTAGTCCGATAAGTGCACGCGTATAAAAAATTTTTTTTTATTGCATCTAAACAATGAATGAATATGTATTTCAAGATATAATCACACAAAGCTAAATGCTAGCGCTGCATAAGGCTGGTAGGTAGAGCGAGCTAAACTGGGGAAAGTAGAGTCGTCACAGTGAGGATGTAAAATTCATCTTTTTGTGTGTGTGTGAGTGAAATCCAAAGTTTTGTATAGAGATGGATGAAGCTACCACGATGCTCCAGTCAGGGCACCATTTTTGGCAGTTTACAAACTCCAGCTTAGTGGAGCTTCTCGGCCTCCCAGCCTGCTCTCGTAGGGCTGTGATTGTAGAAGCTGATATTTGCCACAGGTGGAGCTCTCAGGCTGCCTGCACAAGTGTGACTTCTCGCCCGCTCAGCCTGGATTACCAGGTGGGGCACGGCTACTGTGCATCACTTGTTCTAAGGCGGATAAAGACGACGTCTGTGCTCCACTTCAATCGTCTACGCAAGTGACTTTCAGCCCCGGACATGCAACTATTCTCCTCTTACGCTTGTGCGTTAGAGCAAAATCTGTATAACTCTCCGTCTTCTGTCTGACGGCTTGTTCATTTGAAACATTTTCAATATTTCTTTCGTTCCGAACACGCCTGTTGCCACGGTAACGGTGCAAAAAAAAATCTGACAGCAAGGTGGTGAATGTATATATGCACAAAAACCCATCTGATGATTGGCACCATGTCTCTGACGCACATGAATACAAATACAAAAAATCTCCTTCTTTGATCCTCTCCCTCTGTTTGCTTTCTAATTCCTTAATTCCTGTTTCAGCTGTGTGTCGCAGTCTGAGCCCCTCTCCTCTCCTCTCCTCTTCTCTCCTCTCCGTTAGCTCGCTCTGCCTCTGTCGCATTGAATCCTCCCTGCCTCGCTGTGTGTGTGTGTGTGTGTGTGTGTGTGTGTGTGTGTGTCTGTGTCTGTCTCTGTTTCTGCTCTTCAGCTTCCCTCTTATATTTGCTGCAGTGCTTTGATTCGAGCTGAAACGCTTTAAGCTCACAGTGGGCAAGGAGAGGTCACACTTTCAGACACACACAGACACACACACACACACACACACACACACACACACACGAACACACGCTTTAAAGCCTCTGTGTGTGAAAAAGAAGGAACAAAGTGCCACAGCTGTATACACGTGTGTGTGTGTTTTTTGCCCTTTCTGACACCCGGGGCTAAACCAGTTCTGTGGAGCAGTTTTGGTACTTAATGAGATGTCTCATCAAATACACACAAGCAGTATAAACACTCTTTATTTCTCTTTTCCGTCACAGTACTTCTCTCACACGCACATACCTGCATTATTACAGAGTGTCAGTGGCTGTAGCATCAAAAGGGCTTGAGATAGACTCTGGAGGGGTGATGGGAAATGATCCGCGTCCCGGCTAGCTACCGGCCATCATTTGATGCTCTCATTAGAAATTGAATTTGTCAGCACGCAGCATTGATCTGTCTGGTTGATTGATGTGTGAATTGTTAACTCGTCACTCGTGCGGTGGCCAATGGCTTTGCGATGTGCTGCTGTTCTATTAATAGGCTTTAATGATGAAGTTGAATCTGGGGGGAGTTTCCCGTTTCTCGCTTCTCGTCATTTAACCGCGTTCATAACCGGAAACGCTCGGCCTCCCGAAACGCTTGGTGGCATGCGCCCCCGCAAGTTATGAGATCATCGCATTCGAGAAACTGGGCAAAGCCAGATGCTAGCGTCGCACGAGATGCGCCTTCAGGGACATTTCCGTGTGGACATGCAGGGTGGAGGGTTTTACCGCCCTGCAAGCCCCTGGTCTCCGATTCTCAGGCAGGTGGAAAATTGTCCCCACAAGCAAACTTTGAACGGGGACTAATGGGAAAGGAATGGAGGCGGCAGTGGGCCACACCTGCCGAGCAAGTGCTCAGAATCCCTCATTTGAGAGTGATGTGTGTTCGACGCCGTGCTGCTGCATCACTGGGTGTTTTTGACATCGTAGCATTTAATTTCTGCTTTTACACCATGATTATCGGTTTCTATTCATTCTTTTCAAACTTCTGACTATCGCATTTGCCGAGCATTATTTAGCATCCATTTCATCTCTTATTTTCAACGATTAGAATCATTCAGTTTGATATCTAAAGCGTTGTTTGAACAGCAGTGAATTGGCAGTGCGTTGTGTCTGGATGGATCACATCCTCCTGGTTGTGCTGATCGAGGGGAAGCTTAGGGAGCGACGGAGCTGTCCATCCCGTCAGTCTGAGACACTATGTAGACCATCCTCCTCGTTTATTCTCGCTTTATTCAGACAGGATTACGGCGAAGAAAGCAGCAAAGCAAGCACTGAGGGGCTTATCGAACAGCAGCAAAGGGATTAGAGGGGAACGTTGCACCTCAACCGAGCAGAGGACCCCTGTGGCCCACGGAAGAGACTCTCAGTCACAGGTTAGGAAACGTTGGCACCTCGGCCGGCTGCTCCCGCTCGGCTTTGCGAGAATTCCAGAGCTTCTTCAGTAGGTGCTTGAAACGCAGAGTTGCCAAGACTTCGTGACGCTCCCCAGTGGGTATTTGCTGTTCATTTGGACAGTGGAAAAGCGGACAAAGGGATGATCAAAGAGAAAAGCCACAAAGGGGATTTGAACTCTGGCACTCATATGGATTAGAGGCAGGAGTTATTAAACAGCTTCGGTCTGGGATCCAAATGAGAAATTTGTTCTGTGACCTCGGGACCCAGGGAAATGAAGACGTTTGCTTCTGTTGTGGTGTTGAGGCTCAATCAAAGAGCGTTTTTGACCTATTTCAGGGCAAACAGTCAGTTGAAGGAGGCAAACGCTACAGAGAAGTCCTGGTTTTATCTGGCAGCGGCCAAATGTTGACACAAGACGCTGCAAGTCTTTCCTCGGAGTAGCCTACTGGATTCTGACTTTTATTGTAACGCAATAATCTCGCCGTCACCACGTTGCGAGCGGGTTGAGAGGCAATCGAAATGCTCCCACTCTCGAATCCTTCATCTTTATTTGACGTGTACATGTCTGCCACCTGCAGACAGTAATGTCATGTAATTAAAGGTAATGTGTAATCTGCTCCAGTAAAAGAGGATAAAATACCCATTAAACATGCCTCCGCAAATGATTCAACTCACATTGATACAGTTATTCACTTACTCATCAGTCGGTTCCGAGGTTGGGAGCTTTTCGATTGCTTCCATCAATGACCGCAGTGCGGAGCGAAGGCCACTGGGGCACGCTCACATGCACTAACGTGCACTCAAAGCATGCACGGCCGGCCCGTCTGTTTAAACCAAGCAAGGTGAAGCTCGGAGAACATCACATGTTCACATAACAAATAGTTGTTTGCTGCTATATCAGTGTTCCCGATGTTACATACAGCTACCGTAAGTCATTTATCAAGCAACGACGCCAAAAGTGTTATTGCTTTTCTCTGAACTCAATTTAAAATTGCATAAAGCTTTGGAATGCATTTCATATCTGAAACCATTAATCCATCATAATTCAAAACAGTGAGTCAATAGTGGACATAACTGTTAGTGGACGTTGTTTTGAGGTTGGACATTAAACCTGCCTGTAATACTTTTTAATGAAATGTTGACTTAAATGAAAGACTTTGTTTACAATGAGCACTCCACAGGGTACCTTTTTAACAAGAGCAGGCGCCATCATTAAGCTGCTAAGCACCCGATTAGGTGCACCAAAAGGTGATTACTGATGCCTATAGAGGACCAAGCGGGATACAGCTACAGTGTGAGATAGCTGAGCCTAGTTTTAAAAGCCAATTCCAGCCTTCTTAAGATTGTGAATGTCACTTACTTTGAAGTTTTGTCCCACATGCTGTATCAAGTGATGGAGTTAAACGTTAACAACAGTGAAATGTTCTCCCAATATCACACCCATTATAGCTCCATTGCCATAGAAACAGACTAATCTGTAGATTAATAAACCTTCCATGTGATCATTACTACAGAATACATATAAGGATGCCACCAGAGGCCTCATTAAGAAACAGCTGAGGACTCTGTTGTTGTTGAAAGTGTGTTTTTATTGCACACCAATGTTCGATAGTCTGCATCTTGCACAGCGCGTGGCAGCATGTGAAAGCCACAATAATCCATTGTGTGCTCGGATTTAATATTTCACATGACTTTGAAGTAATAATTGAAGCGAGGGCACAGAAATTAGTTTTACAAAGATTATTTAAAAAAAACAAAAAAACCTTTAGTTGAGGCACTTGAACAATGTTTTGCTATGTCAGAGCAGGAAACTGATATGAAGTCAAATTAGTCTCAAAACGGTCTAATTTGTGGTATGACATTATCTACAAATGACAAATAATCTTTAAAAATATTGTTAGATTATTTTGTATTTATTTACATATTGTGATGCATTGAGTAAATGTGTGCGCATGGATCAGGCACAGATGAATGCTGCGTTTAAGTGCTAGTGGAAACCTGGGACATCTGGGGTTTTAATAAAATTGCGTTCAAAGTGAGAAAGAAACTTTTCATCAGCTCTCGATTAGAACAGATATTTACCAACTATATACTTTAAACAGTTGCATATAAATGGAGATCTTTTGTTTAAATGAGCTGCTGCTAGCTGGTGTACTTGGTCTTCTGCTGGGAAGTCCAGACAAAAAGATGTGAGCTGAACTTAACCTGAAGCAACTAGGGGGGGCGCTACGCTAAACACATTTCAGATATTGCAACCTGTTAACATTTAATAGACTGGATGTGTATTGCAGATATCTCTAATTCAATTATAAAAAAGAACATCTTAGATTGTTCACAATGACATTCTTCCTCGGACACGTGTCAGTTTTGTGATTGATGTGTATCAGGCTTTCATTTTCAGATATATGCACAATTGCATTATTGATGTCTAGAATCAACATGTATGCCTGCAATACAATTTTTAGGAAAAACTCACATTTTTACAATCCAACTGTTACCAATTGCACAATTGTAATTTCAGATATCCCCAAAAAATAAATAAAATACATTCCAGATATCTAAAAATGTCATATCCAAAATACATTGTGACTCGTAAAAATATCAGAACTGATATCCACAATTGTGATTTTAAGTAATAAAAATCCAATTTCAGATACCCACAAAGGTTCCTAGAAAGATGGATATCTGAAATGTTGACTAGGAAGAATTTAATCACGGATCTCTGCACAACATATCCAGCCCGTCTTGTTAAAACAGCGTGCAACAGCTGAAATGTGTTTCCCGTTCAGCCAACATCTGCAAGTTACCACGTTTACCACCTTAGCAGAAGCTTATATATTTACATTTATATTCATAGGCTTCTGTGCTATATTTACTGTAGCTGGTAAATGTATGTTATATTCTGTCTATATATAAAAAAGTATTTCCCACTTTGAAATTACAGGTTTCCACCAGCACTTAAACGCAGCATTTGTGCCTGAATCCTGCGTGCACACATTTATCAATCTGTAAATAAATACAAAAGAGAGTCACAACAGTTTCACACGTTATAATTGCTTGGTATTTGTGTGTAGATCGGAACGTGCATCTGTAAATACCCAAAATTACACACAAATCCTATTTTTCATTTGTAGATTATGTAATACCACAGTTGTGACCATTTTTGAGACGACTGTCTTCATTTGAAAAATCTGATAGAAAAGCACATAAACTGAAGAAAACGTCAAGTGAGGCATTTAATGAAATAACCTTGATAATATCCACCATAATGGTACCTTTTGGATATAAATTCAGATTTTCACTTGACTCAAAAGTCCTCTGTTGATTTTTAAAATGATGAATTTAGTGACATATGCCACCATCAGTTTTATTTCTATCAGCAAACCAATCAAGGTCATAGCAGGCAAACTGTTATCTTCCACTTATCAATTCACATGTGCAAATTTGATTGTGTTATTAATCAAAGCTGTCACTCAAGTGGCTCATAATATCCATCGTGCCACGTTGCCCCCGTGACTTAATCTGATGACTTTATTCTAATTATTTATCCAGCTATTCTGTCACCCTGGCACCACAGCAGCATCATATTATACAGAATATTACCTATTTTTTTTAATCTAAAATGGCTCTAATACAATTGGCCACAAAGTCTATTATTGCTGGAGTTGTAGGCAGACACCAGATCCCAACGTCAGTTTAGTGATTACTGAGAACACTCTTTCATACAAGCGTCATTGTATTGAAATTATTATTTAAAGACAAAATACACAGAAATGGCATGGACAGTTTATCAATGCACTTTTTATTTCATACAAATGAATGTGTGCAACGTGGTCAACTTCAAAAAACTGCAACTCAAAACTGAATTCATTGTTTCCTCATACAGACGTTGCAGGTGAGCTGCTGTTTACAGACCGTGGGAACTATGGAGGAGTCTTCAGGTTTGTCCAAATCCTACGTATCACACATGCTATTCTCCACTTTCACTACAAAGTTTAAGTGTATCATTGTTTTATGGTTTTCACTTAAACTGTCAGTTGTTGCGTGTTATGACGAGTGCTTTTACTTACTGTCACATACTTTTAGATATGCAGCCTCACTGGATGACATCATACAGACCGACTGATGGAACATCTTCTCTGTGCCGGAGCCCTGAGGTAGAATATTCTCTCTCATCTCCAGCTGAGTTGTCTGTAATGTTGAATATTGGAAGTGTGCAAAGTATTGTAATTTCAGTGGCCGCTTTCGCTTCGTTATGGACTACTTGAAAATTCATGAATATGGTCTGTGATGGGATTTTACACTTCCTGAGGATATCATTATCTTTGTCCAGGGGCCCCTATTTCAACATGTTCTTTCAGGATTATGTTATAATCTGAAAATTGGGTGTTTCAAAACAGAATTTCTAATCCTGAAGATTTGGATTCAGAGTTGGTAATCCAATTTTTGGATCAATTTGATGCCAATATTCAGGATTATCTTGATCCCATCTCAGAGGTCGAATTGATGTAGATATAAAATAGCCTAAGCTTCACTTCTTCCAAATAATGTTACCCACATTGTTGATTTAGTTTCAGTTTATTATGCCTTAGTTCTAACAGAATAAAGTAATGACAAATATGTTAAACTACAGAAAACAAGTGACAAAACTGCTGTAAATGCAAGTTTAATAAAACCAAAATGATTCCAAAGCCTAGTTTCACTTCAAGATTCTTACATTTATACCAAAACATCCAACATGTGTTTTTGTTTGTGGTCGCTAGCAGACACAACAGGAATGAGGGGTTCAAACAAGGGTTTAATTCTGCTTTTCATCGTTTAATAAGGCAACACCACCAACAAACAAGTTCAACATAAATTGGCCGATACACATGAAGGTTTCATGCTGCTCCTCAGCATGAGGACGTGTTTTGCAGCCATGTCTTCTGTTCAGAGATGACAGAAGCTGCTGGGGGAGGAGCAGCAGCCTGGATGCAGAACAGGACATCAAGGAGAGGCGGACCTGAGAAACACAGCCACAGTCCAATGACATGACTTCTGTATTTGAATGATTGTGTGTCTGTGATGGAGGAGCAGCTGGAGAGAGGCTCTTCAGAAGCAGCTCGGCCGCCTCCACTCAGGGTGAGGGAATACCAGTGAAGCAAAATATTGTCTTGATGCTTTGACTGTTTCAGAAAAATGTCACATTTATAGTGTCTTCAAAAAGGCTATAGTACTGTAAACCCTCAATTAAAAGCAGAACTGAAATAATCCTCAATTATCGATCGGTTTTAGGTCCCGGTTCAATGCCGTCTGCTTATTACTGACCCCTGTACTACGACTGCTTATGACTTTTTTTTGACATGCTTTGACTTTTTTCCACATACTATTCATTTAACTTATATTTGACAATATTATGGCAGACTATTATATTTGTAATGACATGTTTTTATGAAATACTGTATGCTATAACATTTTTAGAACATGTTTACTTTATTGTAATATTTTTACTACTACTACTATAGAATTCTAATTCATTTATGGCATACTGTACTTTGACTTTTATGTTGTGAAATATGCCTATTTTGACATTTGTATGGCATACTATACTATGACTTATATGTATACACAAAAAAACTCTTCTCTCACCCACTTCCAGTACCTCCTACTGGCCAACAGGTACGCCATCTTGGTCATGCAGAAGGTTTCACCACCGGACGGATGACCCCACCTTCCATCTCCTCCAACCAGCCACAGCTCTCTGATCGCCGCAGGACAAACACCAAAGCTCCTCCACCAGGTGATGATCGCGACCTTTCCCCAGAGGGGAGACAGTGTTCATGCTGGCACCTCTCTTGAGTAGTCGGGAATCTTAAAACATGACTGTTCGCGTCTTTTTAACTTACTCAAATACTTTGAAAAAAATGTATAATATAAGATTAAAAAAAAGAGACAGTGCACGTCTTTCACACTATCAGCACTACCCCGCACATGCGACTAACAAAACAAACGTGCTCACGTGCATGTGTTGCTGGCCGTTCTTCCTCGCCACCTGCTTAAACAACCGCCGACCTCACGCGCGCCCCCTATCGACATGAGACCTATATGTCGTTAATTCTGCATCTGGACCTCACAGTTCCTGCAATATTGTAATGTCATGACAAACAATGCTATGATATTTTTCATATCATAGCATTGTACACCATGAATACTACACCATGAATTTTGACATTTTGTATTATATACTATATTTGAACATTATACTCACATATTAGACTGGTATTTTTATATATTTGGACATTATATAACATTTTGACTTTATCATTACACTTTAATGGCATAATATACTACATGTGTACATGAGATACTGTAGTGTGACGTTTTTATAGCTTACTATAGATGAAATATATATTTGACTCTGGTCAGTACTAAGCTGATTAGTCATTGTAGTGAGACCTTAACAGACAGGATCTTATGACCTTTATTTGTGGGATTGCTGAGGGTTGATCGACTGTGTATAATATTGAATGCACACCAACACAATGCAGATTCGGCTATAGTTAACTTTATTTGTAAGTACAGATAGAACAATTATTGGTTTCCCTTTTTTGTGCGCTCCAGCTCAGTCTTTTCTAGCACTTAAACATACATACTCGGACCGTTACATGTAAATTGCCTTAATAAATGAAAATGATTAAACAGAAATGTAAATTTCACAACTAGGATGATTTACAAATAAGAAAAGGAAAGAAAACTTTACCACTAGTGAACATTTTGATAGATATTCCAGGGAGTCTGAATCTGCAGGCAGTCATGCCTGCTGTACTGAGTAAATGAACTGTTTGGTTTCATAAAAACACACAAAAGGAAAGCAATTGAAAGAAAAAAGAAATGTCACAGATCCTATTTTTATACTCTCTGCAATAGTTCACCTCTAGATAGTGTGAGCTCAACAACAGGTCAACGTTTTATCCCCCTTTGTAAAACAAAACATTTTCCTGCGCTGTTTACTTCTCTAAACAGTAGTACATTGTCATAAATATGGTAGTTATAATCACTGCTGGCTTAGACAGAGAAACACGGCAGTAAATTCTGCATTATTGCATGAGCTGATGACAGCTTACATGTGAAAGTTTACACTGTTGGGAGAAGGTAGAGGGGGGGAGTGGAAAACATGGTAAAGCTGGTTGGATAGAGATGAGGCAGGAAAAGCAGACAAACGAGGAGAGTCAGTAAAGAGGAGGAGGGAACTTTACATTATTGTGCAACAGCTTGTCGAAAACACTCATTCATACAATCTCACCATTTCATCTCCACCTCTTTCTAAAGATCTCAAATACAGATTGATAGAGCCAGGAGGTGCATTGATGCCGGGCAGAGTGGAGAGACAGTTCAGCTGCACAGGCCTTGAGGAACGGTAAGCTGCTGCTGTTGTGTCTTTTCTGGCTCGCTGTCTCGAACACTTCATGCTGTGACACTTTTCCAACTGTAATTGATAAGTTTCTATCGGTTCACCGTCTACTTTCACTGGTCGGGGTGAACATTCCATTCAGCATAGATCGCTTTCAGGTTCAAGACCTTCAAATAATTAAAAGGACAGACATTAGTGGCAAATTGAGTTAAAATCTTGGACGTTTAATTCACCCACATCATCTGACAGCGGAGTGAGGCTGTTGCTGCATCGCTGTTAAATTTTTAGGATACAGTGTTACTATGGAGATATAGCCACACTATTGTGAGGTGGGGGGGGGTTTAGTGTTAACGTGAATATTTTTGCATCAGTGCGTGTGCATGAATATTTCATTTATTTTAGAATGTGCTTTCAGCTCTGCAACATTATGGGTACTGGTTGACTTAAAATGTGCTTACACACACACACTTGGACTCATTTATAACACACACACGCGCATGCATTAGAAACATAAAGCCGAGTGCTGCTGCTGGGAGTCTCCAGAGTCTCTTATTAGTCCGGCTAATTTCACATCATTTGACAGAATTAATTCATAAATTAATCAGCTGAGACTTAGAAAATAACACCACATGTCTTCATGTAATCCCATTTCCACCTAGCATTAAAATCCCCATGCAGCCAAAAGACCATTCACCATAATCTCTGCCTGGTGGAGCCGCGGCTCTGACAACTTCTCCATTACATTCCAATATTAAACCAGAGACTAAAAAAAGAGGCCTCAAATGCTGACTTTACACCTATAAAATGATCCAGCAGATAGAGCTCAATTAGTTTTAGTGGGAAGCTGGTTTAGGATTAAAAAAGCACATTTTAACCAACCATAACAGGTAGTTTGTAAACGTCACATCCCTAATCCTATTTGGGTGTTTCCAACATGGCCTACAGTTTGATGTCGACCATGTTTCTATAGCATGCTTATGGCTTCGGGATTTTAAAGACCGGTGTGAACGGGGAAACATTTTCAACACCAGTACAGATCGCTAAAAAAAATAAACCATCTACTATTGCTGATACAGGAACAGAAGACATTTTTGGTGCAACATTGGACACGTCTCTTGCTGTGTTGTGCGTCTTATTGTGAAAGGTTGTCACATATCTAAAACAGGTTGGACAAATATATATTGTGATTTCTTTGTAAACCCTCAGTGTGCTTTGTTGTCTTTCCAAACAATAGTGTGTTAAGTTTAAGTACAAATGCTCCCACTCCACTGTGACCAATGGCAAGCATTCGAAAAAATGAAACTTTCTCTTATATGAAAAAATGATTTGGTAATACCTCCTTGAGTCTATCCTTCTTTGTCTGATCCCCTGCTGAGTACTAGGAAAAACATTTAGTCATTAATATAAAGTCTCACGTTGAATATATTAACAGCATAGAAATGGAAATTGTGGCATTTAATGTTCCGACCCTGTTAGTGTTACACAGTGTTATCTTGTAGTACATCACATTTAAGACTAGCATTTAAGGAATGGAATGTATCACAATTCATTTGTATAATGTCTTTCTAAAAAAAAAAAAAAATCTTATTTTCCACAAGGTGACGGGACATGAAGAAGTATTGAGAGAAGCTGATTGTAGACTTCGTCACCACAACTACGGGAATAACTTTGCTTTTGGGAGGGTTAGATCATTTGATTAGTGGTACAAATCACTAAGGAATTACCATCAAATTAATATATTATTTAGGATCATCACATTATCTACTACTTACACCCATCCGGTGTTTGGATATGTGTGGCGCTGTGCTTCATTGTGTAACCATCAGATATGTACAAATCAGGGGCAAAAATGTCCTGCCAGAGATGAGAGTTGTCAGGATTCCTGTTTTTCCCCCCTTCCTCCTTTGTAACCTTCCCTAGTCCTCCACCTCACCACTTCCAGAATCAGATGATTTAACTCCCTACTACTCCCCCCCCCTCCCTCCTTTCTGCCCTCTCACTCTACTCCTCGATTTCCAGTATCAGGTCGTCTCCCTCCAGGGAGGAGTCGGTCGTGACATGAATCGCCTTAATGGTACCGGCCACCGGGGAGTTGACCACCGTCTCCATCTTCATGGCCGAGAGGACACACAGCGGCTGACCCTTCTCCACCTTTCATGATTGTAGAGAGAGAGTTCACAGAGCATTAAAAACAGGAGTCAAATGTGGAGATCACTGAACAAGCACTGCAGTCAAAGGATAACCAACAAAATAAAAACTACACAAAGCACAAGACGTAAAAAGCTAGTTAAGCAAGAGCTTCACATACTGACAGAGTAACATAGCTGCTGTATGCAGGTATTAAGGTGTTCTTTTGTCTACAGCACAGAGCAGTGGAAGCTGCTGCTGGACCACAGATTCATTCTCTCTACTTTGATCAGACAGTTTCTGATTTAAACAACAGTATTTTGTTCGGGCAGAGTTCTTGTATAAGTGCTTGTGATAAGAACAGTCAGCACACACCTTCACTGCATTGGTGTGGACATCTTTCTATTTTAGTGCTGATACAATAGTTTTGGTACTGATCGCCTTTCGGATACAGAAACAGGTTTTCTTGAATAAAAACACCTTTTAGTCATAAAATGGCACCATGATTTAAAAGAGGAAGTAAAGAATATAGGTCACATAAAAGCAAAGCTATCTGCAGTATAAGACAGTGAATGTACCTTGGCTCCCACTTCCACTTTGACCTCCAGGACCTTCCCAGGCATGGGTGCTCCCACCTGACCCTTGATAGACTTCAGAGCCTTAGGATGGAACTTCATTTCCTGTGTGGAGGGACAAAGAGACATTTCATGCGTCCATCTGTCCAGTCTATCATCCACCAAAGTCATCTGCACACGCCTGCCTCCGTTCATCCACTCATAGATCCAACATCAGCTTTTTATAAGGAACTTTCCCTTTATTCACCGTTAACCTGCAGACATGTATCCTCCTCTCAAACCATCCCATCTATACCCCCCCCCCCCCCCATCCCTTCCGTGTACCTTCATGGCAACAGTGTCTTTCACCAGCACAGATCTCAGCTGTCCGTTCAGCTCAAAGAAGACCTCTCTCTGGCCGGCCTTGTTCAGGTCACCCAGTGCCAGCGCCTTGATGTGGAGGATCTTCCCCCTCTCCAGCTCCACCTGAGATGACACAAAGCCGGAGACAAATTGAGGATCGAAGAGAACGAATGAATTGGAGTGAGAATGTGAAGGAGGATGGGACAGAAATTAAGATTATGCTAGAAAATAGAAATGAATAGTCCAGCTAAAAGAGCTTGGTGAAATGTTAAAAAAAACAAAACTTATTGGAGCGAAAAATGCAGAATGTTTGCTTCTATTCCTCGTTTCTTTTTAGCCTCTCGCTGGGCTGGATGCTTGGTGGAGGACAGAGACACGGACAGATTCATGAGAGGAGACTCATTAAGCCTCATTGTAATCAAACAGCTTAATAAAGAAATCAAAGAATGTGGCACCTTATGAATGTTGTATTCTACACTAACGCGCAGCTTCGTTAATGCACTACATTAAATCAGCATCTGTAAGCGCTGCACATCTGTTTGCAAATCTTACGGTGGTGTAATGTTTTGGATGAAAAGGTGGAGGTTCTCAATGAGCCTTTTTCACAGCAGACATGTTTTACTTGACAAAGTAGGAAAAACATTGGTGTTATTAATACAATAACTAACGTGACTGTGATGCTGCTTTCATATGAGATTGATGGCAGAGATGGAGAAGATTAACTGTGATTTGACAATATAACACCATCCATTCCATGTGGGTTCAGAAAAACATTAACAGTATGTTGGCCGACGCGAGGCTTTTACATTTTTCAGGCACTAATGTATTATTAAGTGCCAAGTCTGATATGTCAGTGTGTCTCAGTTGTAATTACGACTTGGAGAGGTTGATATGAACGCTATATACAAGTCTTTCGACTTGTAAATACAATAACTCTGATATGAATAAACCAGCAGGCCAGGATCCTGAAGCTGAAGTAGCTAAATGGAATTCAGTCAATATTAATTGCTTTCTACTGTAACAACTGATTAAACATGTCATCATCTCTCACTGACTTTTTAACAATAGGACACAAGCCTAAACAAACCGAACTTTTGACCTATTGACCCGTTGAGTGTCATTCTAAGACAAAGACACGACTCTTATCTCTCTTCATCTCCAGACGCACTGCTTCCTTCTCATATCCATTCTGGTCACTGCTGCGTTCTGTCTCGCTAGTCTTTCCCTCGACACCAGCCACTGTACTTCTTCATTTATCTCACGCCTCTTCTCAAATATCTCATCTCACCGGTCACAATTTGTTTTATTTTTCCGTCTTTCTATTTGTCCAACTTCCTCTGTCTGGCTTTCAATCGCTCTGTTTGTCAGTCCGCCCATGTGTCACAGCTTTCAATTCTGTATTCTTATTTGTGCAAACCCCCGTACCTGGGGCCCGGCGCCGTCTCTCACGCCGTTGTTAATTTCCCTCATCTGCCTCTTTGGGCTTCTCTTTACTTTGTCTTTTCCTCTGCTGTGTCTATCCCCCCCCCTGCTTTTACACGACCCTTCCCCTCGCATCCTTTTTTTGTTTCTCTCATCACCGTCTCGCCTACTAAGTCAGTCGGAAGACGAAAATATGCGCTGCTGCAGGTATGTATTGATCTCAATTTGACTCTGCCTCTGTCTTTCTCCGGCTGCTCCGACTCTTCATCTATCTCCCTCGCTCTTTCTTTGCATGCCGTTGCTCGTCCCTGGCACTCAATCTTCACCTCTCCGTGTTTCTCTCTCTCCAGCCTGTTTCACGCTGAACTTCTCTCCGGCTTGTGCCGTTTTGTCAGGCTCATGGCAGCACTTTGCAAAAAAAACCAAACAACTGCCTTCCCCTTTCCAACTGTGTGGCTTTGACACTACGCCTCCTCACAACTGTTCCCATGAAAAATACAGTATGCGCACTCTTTGAAGATGATTTTGTCTAAGATGCCGTGTTGTGCCAGTTTTATACAGAGTTAGACTTCGGTGCACTGGGTCGATACCGAAAACACCAGAGATGCATTAAGACGTTCACAGATTAATCAGACAAGCTCACACACTCACTGCCCTCCCCCCTAACAGTCGGCTTTTATGTTCTGCTTTCATTGTTAATCCAATTCCAGGTCATATACCAGGGCTTATTATCGTTGTGCCCAACACAAATGCGTCCCAATTCCACCCTACCACCCCTATATTTAGACAGTACGGCATGAACGATGTATTCTCATTGTATATCGTTACATTTAGTGTATAAAACTTGCACTTTACTGTTTTTGTACTACTGGAAATGATGCAATACATGCACTGTGCTACATTAATCAAAGGGTGACTTTAGATTACCACTTGTCAATTAAACTCGACTAATAGAGCTTCTTCTCAAGAATTGATACTTGTTTTTGTTCTCAGAGATCTTCCTCAAGCCGTCCCGCCACAATCCACAATGCGATGTATTTATACCAAAGCACCGCCTGCTTGAACATCCGTCTATGAGGCGTCTACTGAGCATCAACTTGCTGGTGCAATCAGTTTATCGTGTATGTATAAAAGAATACTTTATACAAAAAGAATACGTTTGCTCGAACTCTGAATTTGTGTCCCCGAAACTCTCAAACACACGACAGAAAGGGTTTCAAAGTCGTTAGAGTTCTATCAAACCCAACCCCATCACCCAGCATGCCCCCCTTTTTTTTTGGTGTCTCATTACCATAGTTGTGATAGCATCTCTGGTGCATCTCTGATGCTCCACATCTCAATCGGCTGTGTTCTCAGCTATATAGCCCTCGCATATATTCACACAGCACCCTCAAGCACAGAGCTTCTTCTGTCAAATTCAACTGCGTACGCATTTGGTGCTAAAGCATCTTCTGACACGGAAACAAGTTTCACAGTATGCTTCACGTCACGTCTCAGATATGACTTTATTAATGACAGTGACAGAGTAATGAGATTACTGCGGCGAACACGGCTCCATGTGTTGGTGTCTGCGCACATTAGCACTGACGGTGTGTGAACGACTGGCTCAGTGTTTGTGCAAATCTGTGTTTATATTTCCATCAAACATGATTAATACCACACTGAGTCATCAGCACATGCCAGATAGGTCGAGATCTTTTTTTTGCCTCTTGTTTGTGCTCTACAGTATGCATGTGTGGGTGAAGGACATGAGCGACGGGCAGAGCAGTCACCCGTGTGTAGGCCTGAGTGTGTATATGTGCTCTAAATGGCCTTCAGATGCTGTTTCACAAAATCATTTCATTTAAGAAAAAGCTACAAAACGATGATATAGGACTCGAAATCTTTACAGAGCATTAGGAAATTATGCAAAATTAAATAAAATGGGGAAAAAAGCGTAGTCTGTGTGTCGTCCCACCACGTTCACTGCACAAAGAGAACTCTTCCAGACTCACTGTTTGGCCGTCTGTTGTCTCTTGCTGCTGTCCCTGTGGATTCACCACACATGCCAATACAAGTCACAACCACAAGCTCAAAGGCTTTTATCATGCCTCACAGATAATTCAACATTAAAAAACATCAATCCTGTAGTTTTCGGTTTATTCAGCACTTTTAACAGGCATACGTCTATATAGTGGCCGCTTCTATAACTCTACACACATGCATTCTGCAAACAAAGGTGTACCAGAGCTTTCTAGCTGGAGGACTGGGGTGGGGTATGCATGCTGGAGTGCATGAGACTTCCCCCAGAATGCTATTCACCTCAGGGCTCATTCTCTACCTTAACAGTGCCGGCTATAGTTCTACAAAGCAATCAGCATGAGCACAAACGGAGATATGCTTCTTATGAGCACCTACTAATTACCATTTGTGACAGGCCGACACTCTACAACACCCACACGATCTGTCCGTGCATTTGACAACCGCAGTTTTCCTCCAATTTGTATCTCAAAAGGTTGCAGCAGCCGTCGCTCATCTGGCCGACAGTCAACCTGCCTCTTTCATGTATGACACTCGCATCAAACCGGCACGGGTATCGCATGCACACACCTCATATTGCAAAAAAAGTCAACTTGTCAGCAATTGAGGCAACTCAATTTCCCCCAGCGATGTCTATCTATGTTTTAATAACCCAGATATCAAATACAAGGGAAATGTGAGACCCGAGGACAGCGACGCAGCATGCATCCAATGGTGTGTTCTTATTGTGGGCAGAGGCATTATTAGTTTCAAGATAGCAACATTTCTAAACAATGTCTATACCAACGCAGGGAAGTATTGATTCTGAGACTTTCATCAGAAAACTTTTAAGGCCTCAGAGCTGAGGAGTTGTGCGTCTCGATGCTGTGATTATGTGTGGGGAGTGTTCCCATAAGTTCTGTAGGTCACCTCTCCATTGATTGCAACAGTACAGTGATACAAATTGCTTCTTTGATTAGATGTAAATACCGTCTCAAACATACAACGCTCTTGAATTACACACTGCAATGAATTAAATGGATCTGCCTCAGCCTACTTCCATGAACATCACTTCTGAATTGGAAAAATGAAATGGAATAGTAATGACTACAGCGAAATCAATTGTTCCGACACAAAATTCAGCACTATTAGTATTATTATTATGTGGATGTCACACAAATGTATGTCTTATTAGAAAAAGAGTGAAGGAGGCAATCAGTCGGTATCTTGTCAGAAATAAAGTGCTGAATGCCCCAAAACCTTCTCCCGCTAAATGAAAACAAATGATTTTGGCCATCCAAAGCCAAAGAATCTTGGCCTACAAATATAAAAAATAAATCTTGTAGAAATGTCAATCCTGCAGCCAGAAACCTGGGTGTAATATTTGACCTTTCATTTGAAAGTTTAAAAAGTCATTCAATCATGTTTTAATCAATTTGAGTAGCATCTCCAAAATCAGTCTTTTCTCTCTCAGCCTGATCTCAAGAAGGTCATTCAGGCTTCTTTATCATCTCGGTTGTATTATTGTCATTCATTGTATTCAGCATTAAGCCTCAAAACGCAGCTGCTCAGCTCTTCACAAATACTAAAAGACAAGATTTCAGCCCAGCCTCTCTTCACTGGTTACCAGTAAGTTTCACAATTGATTTCCAGAGATCACTGATCACCTTTAGAGCACTTTGTGGCTTATCTCCAAGTGGTATCGCTGCTCCACTGTGAGCCAGATCACAGCCCTCAGATCCTCAAGAAGGGCTCTGCTGGCTGACCATAAGTCACAAAGACTAAAGGGGACTGGGCTTTTACAGTCAGGACCCCTCAGCTGAGGAACTCACTGCCTGAAGATCTGTGGCCGCCGAATACATAACATCCCTTCTCAAAACGTATCTTTGAAAAAACAAAAAAAGGCTTTGTACCAGTGCTGGAACACCATCTTAACTGTTTTATTGCTGTTTTTGATTCTATTTGCCTTCTTGCAGTCTTTAAAAGTGCTGGATAAATATAGTTTAATATGTGTTTTTATAATAATACAGGAGCTTCTCTTTCCCCTTGAGGAATTCTACCGAGTAAAAGAAAAGAGACGTCTAACAAGAAACCTCATGCTGCTTGTGACAGGTCATTTCTTTGACGTGTTTTCATTCTCTGGCTTGGTCCCGCTAATCGGACCTGATCTGCTGGGAGTACCCATCGTTGTGACAACAGTGGGGAGTTTGTTTCTGCGGGGATGAATGATGTTGGGCGGAAATCGGAGAGTCTGAAAGTTCCAAAAATGACAACGGTTCTGATGGAGTGTAGATTAGGTAAACAGCAGCAAGGGAAGGTGAATAGTGAAGGTGGAAAAACAAAACAACAGTTCTGCATCTGGGAAATGGTTGAATGATGAGTTTTCCACTTAAGAGGGAATAAAGAAAACCGAGCCGCTGAAAGCTAAGACGGGTTAAATGTGAGGTTACTCACGACGGTGACGGTTAGAAAATCTATTTCACTGCAAGGAAAACTACCAGATTGGAAGATGGATATTAAATCTATTTATCCTGCTCGACAACTGTAGCCTTTAGTTGGATATTTAGCCATTTTTGTTGATGAATATCCAAATCGAGAACGTTTTGTCCGGAGCAAAGAATTTAGTATGTTGTATTGTAGGAATTAAAAAAAGAACAGCACAGACCAAACGGTGGCTTCTACACAAATAAACATGCTGAAACAAACTGCTGAAGCTGCCAAGGCTCTTAATGAAAATATCCAAAAGGACGTATTCTAATCAGTGGCTCGTGGTCTGACTGAAGCTTTTCCTGCCACATTTGTGAGCATTGCATCAAATGATACACACCCACGGGTGATTAACAAATAGAGGTAGGTGGGTGGGTGGGGGGGGGGGGGGGGGGGGGTCTGCCTGTCTTGGGGTCAATCCTAGATCAGCACAATCGATGCAGCTCCTGATTCTTTGCTAATAATACAACAGCAGAGCAGCAGTGTTCCCCGCGTTCCCTCGTAATATAAAAATCAATTAACAGCAGCCTAGAACCATTTTGCTGCAGTGAAATGAAGCAGTAATTAAACGTGTTTGCCTGTGGCCGCTCTGAATCAGTCATTTAAATCCGGTTGTTACTCATAATGAGAGAATCAAGAGAAAGTATTGAAAGAATCAAAAGAAGAGGGATGTAGATGGGAAAGCTGATTTACAATAGATGAAGTGCGTTAGGGTTTTACTGGGATTATGATTGAAAGCGTTGGAAAGAGAGTGAATGACGCAGAGTAGGGGTGTCGCAAAATACACCGATATTGACTATAATTGTGATATTTAAAAATGTAATATAGATACCATGCTAATAATACACATATGATAATAGCTTGTAAATAATCCAGCGACGCTTAAATTATTACATTTATACAGTTTTGGTTACAGACTCTCTCCACCTCCATACACTCGTGTTGTGAGTGTAAATTATTTGTCAAAAAAGAGACAAAATACACAATAAACTGAATTTGACTGTTGGCATTATTATCATCTTTTCGCAATAATATTGTTATCATGAGTTCTTTTGGCCACCATAATGGTAGAAAATGTATACTGTGACATTCCTAATGCAGAGTGTATAGCTTTAGTGGAAATGGTGAAAGTTAACAGATGGCTGGAGGGAATTGAGATGACCTTTCATGTTGTCATACAAATGTTTTATTTCATTAATGCACAAAAGGGCTAGAGGGAATTATTTAATTGAAGCTATGGAAATATTAAAGATAAATGAAAGCTAAGGGGATATTAAGGCGATGAATCAGCTGTCCCTGTGGTAGCACAACACTGATTTATTTTAATACAGAACTGTAAATGTTATTGTGGAAGAGGATTTTAAAACACCTTGAACATGTTTTGTTCTTCTGTCTTTAAAAAGGTTCAATTTTGTCTAAAAACCTTCTATGGTGCCCAACATTACCAAAATCCTTCTGAAACCCTTTATGGACAGTAACCATGAAAGGTTTGTTCTCTTTGGAATGGAAAACGGTTTCAGGCAGCTGATGTACCACAGTTTAAATTTAAATTCTGCACAGGAGAGCTTTCTTGCTTTTCATTTAAAAGCTTTGATTTACAGAGAAATCCCAATATTTCCTGTGGGTGAGTACTGTAGGTAGTTGGCATAGCGGTACCTGAGTTAGCGGTAGCTCTCCTCAGCCAATAGATTCTTATGCAGTTAGCTACAACAACTAATTCAAGGCGCTTACATTCATCTGGACTCTGAGAGAAACTCTGAGATGGTGATAAGTGAAAAGTGGGCATGACCCATTGTCATGTACTTCATTTTATCCACCGCTTCAATTCACCACGGTGAATAAAGTCCAATTCAGTTACAACACAGAATGTCAACACCATTACTATTACCTCCCATTCGGCATGCTTCCACCAAGAACACGACCACGTGTTTTTCAGGTTGCTAAAGGTCAGCGCTATCACCTCTGACCTGTCTCACTGTCTTCATACTGCTGTCATCTGATCACGGGTACAGTGTCCTACTTTGTAAATGTGTTGGGTTAAAACAAAGCTATGTGAAGTCACTATGTGTGTTTCCGCTATCAAGTATAATTACATGTGTATGTTGTAGCGTCTGAGTTTACAATTCAGGTACAAATAAAGCTCAAATCAAACAAAAGGCTTTAAGAAAACTACTTAAAGTATTTAAACTTAAAGTTTTGAATATCTTACCAAGAAACATGTCTTTACCTGATCGCATATAGAGGCACAGACTCTTCCAACATCTGCTTCAGTAGCATTTTTCTTTAACCTGACATTGGATTCTGACATCCGTCGCAAAGGTTACCGTCAGTAGTTTTAACAATCTCTTTGGAATTCAATCTGGGCGTGAACAAATACATGTTTCTTCATCAAAGTGGCAACTGCTGCCATTCCTAAAATGTTCTCCGTCCGCGCTGCACTTTCTGAATAAAAACAGGGTTTCCAAACCTGCCGTCTCTTGTTCTGAGAGAACATTTTAACCTGCACAGCAGACATCTTGAAATATTTCAGCTGACTGTGTATTCACGTATGTTACAGTTGACAGGAAATGGTTTGCTACTTGGATGCCAATATATTACGTGGCAGACAATTATTGTTACATCCCCGTGCCTCACTACTAATTTGATTGCATGCAAAGCAATTAAACTCATGTGTTTTATTTCTTCGTCGGACTGCATGTTCAGCTGCCTCCCTGTTGGAAAATAAACAGTAGGTAGTAGCTTTAGAAATGTGTAACTGTTATATTTTGGTCTGAGATACGGACCCTCAGTGCCTTCCACTGGCCCGCTCTCAAACATCATACGACAGAATCGATCTGTTATTTCTGTGCGGGAAGGCCAATATGACGGCCGGAGGGATTCAAATGCAGTTTGTTGTTCCATTGATATAGTGTTAATATCTCTGTCCTCCCCCACTTCACTGTGACTCTGCACCAAACCTCATCCACATTAATTCCCCTTTGATAATGTCTGTTCTTTATGGAACCGTTGTTACATCACAACTAATAAAGCAGCTAAATTGACTATTTAATACGTTATTAATATGAACTATGTTTTCATAGTATCAGTGACAGTTTGTGACTGATACATACATGTTATCACACAATTGATTGTGATTTTTCAGATCGCCTATAGTTTAAGTATTCCTATAGTTCACTGCTAAATCAATTTTTCGTCCTTCTCAAGCAAAACAAACTAAAATGCCAATCTTAGTTTGGCATCAGTACATGCGATTTAATATTGTACTTTCATAAAATAGAAGAAATGTGCTGCAAAGGCCAAGATGTCCTGACTTGTATCACCAAAGCTTCCCACACCTTCCACAATGCAACAGTGACCCTTAATGTCTGGTAGATGCCCAAGTTATGGTCGAATGATCTTGTGTGGTAATATTTAGGCGTGTACCTCAAACTCCTCGGCGATCTTGGGTCCATCCAGGAACAGCCGGGTGCTGAGACAGTCCACTGGACCAAAGTTAGCTAGAAGGGAAACAGACATGGCCTTAATATCAGCAAACATCACTTTATGATGACGACACTGTAGATGAAAGGGCATGCAAACAAAACTACTGTAAGACCTGGAGACATCAGGCTATGCCAGCTTTAAAAGGGTGATCGTTTTGGACCAACATTTATTATCAGAAATAGAATTCAATAAGACTGAAGGTTAAGAGGTTTCAGGGGTCTGTTCACTCTTAAACTGAAGAAGTGAAGGAACAGCTGTACACAACTAAAGCTCCTCATAAAAAGGGCCCCACCAGTTTAACGCTAACATGTCCTCGCTCCTCAAAGCAGCAATTAAGTTTGTGTAAATCCAGGCAGCTGAATGTTACTGTAGCTCCTTTAGACAACTTCCAGTCAAGTTTTAAAATGCGACTGCTCTAGAAAGATTCCTATCAAACTTCCACCATCACAGCCCTCCCCCGAATCATGCTGCTGCTGACTGCATTTACTTCAAACCTGCTAAAAAATGCTGTTACTGCTTATGCTGATTTCTCCCTCTGGCACCAGCTCTCGCTGCTCTGGTGTTGTATATATATATGTGCATTATGTAAATTCACCACCCGAGACAGGTGAGTGTGTTGCCCCCTGAACTGCCAAATACGGCAACTGAAAAACTTTCCTACCTGATGGTTGAACTTGTTCCCGAGTTAAGATCGGCTGCTAATTTCAAGCCCCAGTAATAATACAAATGAGAATGGGAGAACGAGACGAAATGCCATTCGGTATAACAAGATCCAATTTGATCAAACGCACAACAACAACAAAAAATTGTAATAAACAATTTATTGATGCCTCTCCGTAATCCAAGTATCTGAATACAGAGATCCATTATGAAGTCGGCCCACTCACCAGTGAACTCCTTGAACTCCTGGAACACCTTCGGGTACATGGCGGCTGACATCACATCCTCGGGGCTGATGTCATCACCGTGGGCAGTTCGGAGCCCCTCCTCCAGGACTTTGAAGTCCATGGCTGGTAGAGAGGCGCCTGGACGACCCTCGATACGTTTGAGGGACTTCAGCACCTGAGATAGGAGGTTAAAAGAGAGGAAGTTAAAGGAGAGTAAACAAGAGAAGATGGAAGGAAGCAAAAAGGGGGAAACAAACCGATTGCTAAAAGTTTTTATTTGAAGTCATATATTCTTCATGAATGCTTCCCCACACATAGTTTCCCCACGGGAGTCTGAACCACGTGGGATGTATTAAGTGCTGGTAAAACATTCACAACTCTAGGTCTGGATAAAAGCTGCACCCTGTCAAAGCACTGAAGTGCCAGAGCGACTAAAGGAGGAGGAAGTTGTGGGGAGCTGTTGTGGGGGGACGGAGAAAGGGAGGGAGAGAAACACTTGAATTGGAGAGAATATCAAACTTGATGCGAGTTATATTTATTTCAAAATTTGCATAAAAGTGACACCGCTCTTGTATTAAGATCTGCAGTGATATCCACTTTCATGCAACTCAACTTTTCCTTTCCATTTAAGTGTCACCACAGATGACTGCAGCGCTGCCGCATATGTGACACATCCTCCTAGTCTCCTTCTTGGAAACAGTAGAGGAGAAAGACAAGAGGAGAAAGACAAGAGGAGAAAGACGCAAAGAAAAGCACCAATGATAGGATATTGTATCTGACACAACTTGTAGAGGCATCGATCGATCTGAGGCCATGATGGTGTCAAGACACAGGCGTTTCACCTGAGGGCTGCGGTTCTGCTTTTATTTTCACTGGTTTCTTCAGCTTCTGGTGACACAGTCTACACACACACACACACACACACGCACGCAGAGGGAGGAGACCCTCCATCCACATAATAAGCCTATCTAGTCTGCTTCAGCAAGTGTTTCCTAGAAGTATACAAACAGAAAAAAGTGAATAGCAAAGCTTCTTGTGCTACCTAACTCTTGAGTCTTTATTTATTTCCGCTTAATTCAGATCAAAATAATCATCGCTTAAGCTGCATTGGTAATCTGCACGTGTGTTTTCACTCCTCCCATCACTGTGTGCACCAACTAAACCCTCAGTTGATCATATGTCTCCTGTTTGCATACATACTGTGCATAATGTTATGTTTGCAAATATGTGTGTGTGCCCCACCGTATTATAGTCTTTGTGTATGCGTAACATCTCGGCACATTTATGAGTGCGTGTGTGTGTGTGTGTGTGTGTGTGCCCTGCAGGAATCTCCAGACAAAGGGCCCGGTGCAATGCTATTAGTCACAGAGCTAACAGTTCAAAGATAGCTGACTCACTTGTGTGTGTGTGTGAGAGAGAGACACTTCAAAGATGGCAGGCCGGCTCATTAACATTGCATCCTCTGAGGATGTCTCACACTTAAACTGGTTGATTGTTTAAGTGTGAGACAAAGAGTGACTGTGTGAGTTTGAGTGAGAGAGTGAGAGAGTGAGAGAGAGATAGTGTGTGTCTGCATTGGGCAACGAAGGAAAGACAAACGCTTCGTTCAAGGTTATTTGCTCTTTCTCCACATTTCTCTTAAAACCACTCAAAAACACACTCCCACTCTCTCTCTTTTTAACTGTCACAGATTTCTTTGGTTCTCTTCTTTCTGAGTGCGATGCCTCTGAGGGATGTGCTGGATTTTTTGACAATAATCTTATTTCTTGAATTCACTTTGTGTCTGATGGCCTCCTTATTCTCTCCCTCTTTCCCTCCTTCGCCCTGCTGCCTTTCTTGTTTTCCTCTCCCTTGACCATTCTCGCTCTCCAACCACGCCGCAGATGAACTGAGACAGAACTAAGTGCCCTGAAAAGTTTCCCCCGTGCATATAAATGTGCATTTAAGACAGTATGGGACTGCGATCAATGCACATGAGAGCGTGGGATATAATGCATTCTAACTAATTAATGCCACCAAAAGCTCCATCAAAGAAACATGACTTCTTCCATGCTGCTAGCAGGCAACAATAAGCTTCAGCTACAGCACACACATGTCTCACGGGTCTTGGTGTATACGTCTATGCTTGCATGCAAGAACATTTACAGCAGCTAACAAATAAGCTAATTACTCAGGAACTTGCAATTATAGCCACATACAGACACAAACAATCCACCATGAGTAGGATGAACTGACTCAGTGAAGTAGCAGCAAATTATGGTCAATGCTTGAAATAAGACAAACTACTCAGACAAGCAGCTCTATTTTAGGAAAATAATTCAATAAATAAGGCAATGTTTTACTTTCTTCCCTTTAACACAACATTTTCTTCATCCAACTCACAGGAGCTTGACACCAATTACTTTGATTTATACTCTTAAAGTACTCTGAGATATTCAGCGGGTGACAGTGAAATGTATCAGATTCATCTCAAGCTTGCAGCTTGCATGTAAACACGGGCGCACACAAGAAGCAAGAATAAAGACACTGTGAAAGGAAAGCAAAAATCATTTGGACCAAAGTCGAGCTCTGAATCTAACTGAATTAGGGTGATGGAGAGAGCGAGCTCTTCGGTAGGTTGTGTGTGTGAACAAAAGAAAGCCTCCCGGTGTTTGTGCAGTAAATATCGAGGGTGGATTGCAGAACAAACGAGCCTCCCTCTGCATAAAGTATTCCAGCGCTGACTGAAAATAAAAGAAGATCATTAGAATAAACAGAGAGGTTATCCACACTATTGTAGTGTTTAATAGGAGTGACTTCCATGCCACAGTTTGGAGATACAGACCGAGGCACTAACAGAGAGGCAGCGGTCCCAGCGGCTGTATAGTGTACGTCAAAACTGAAAACTAACTTTTATTGGCAAGGGTGGGACTGCCTGGGGAAGCTAAATGACAAATATTTGATCGTATAATCTCCCGCCTGTACACCAGTTTACAGAGACAGGGAGAGAAAGGACGACCTGACGATAAGGCTGACGGGACATCAGGAGTTAGTTTCACAGAGAGGTAAACAAAGAGGAGGAAAGATGTGTGGGAGCAATAGTAACTGGGGGAGACGTGATAGAAGGACAGGGTTATGAAAGGATCAAATGGCTAAAAATAAAGATGAACTTGACAGGGCAGGAGAAAATCTAAAATTTAATTAGTTGATCAAAATAATAGGGCAGAAAATAGATACCTAATTATATTTCCGGCTCTGTTGACAAATGCTCTGTAGCTGCGTGAGTTCACACACACGCAGGCACAAAGTGTTACATTCTCAGCCACACGTGGTGACATAATGAGCGTCCTGTGGAAGAGTGCAAACAGGGTCTCACACTCAATATTTCACATTTTTGGCGCCAGCCGGCTCACTGATAATACATTGTGAAAAATCTGTGGCTGCGACTGGGGAAAAAGAAAGTGTACTTTCATTTCATTTTTTATTTTACTTTTGGGAAGAAATGCCAATATGTCAGCAGGTTTCTGTGAGAATGTGACAAATTTGCCTTTATTCAAGCGTGTGTGTGTGTGTGTGTGTGTGTGTGTGTGTGTGTGCCTCTCTCTCGGAGACTTGAATCTGTTGCACATGAGTCTCTCCGTGCAGACAGGAGACAAGAGAAGTAGACAGAGGTAAAGAAACAGAGAGGAGATGAGAGGACAGACCAATATCACGCTTTTCTTCACCGTTTGAAACTGTCAGTTGTAACCAAGCATGTGACAGAATTTGAGTGTATGCGCGCGCTCACTTGCATACACATGTGCCTTTAACCCGTGTGCCCCTACAGGGACATTGTTGGGCTTTTTGATTTAAAAATGGATCATTTTGGTTGTGGTCATGCATATGGCTTCAACATCAGCTCCTATAATAAGTCTATAATGAACTGTGTAGTCAAAATAGAGGCACTCAGACCCTTTGGGACAAAAATGTCCCTATTGAGACCCATCAAAACCCCTTTGATCCCACGGCCACTACAGCATGCATTCTATTGTATCAGGTTTCAATCCAGAGCGCTGGCTTCAAAATTATTGTTTTTTTACAAATTTTTCCACCAGATTGATCAATTTTCTCATGTTTTCCACAGGGGCAAATAAATGCTATCTTCCTGGTTTCCTGCACAAAAGAATAAAATGCATTAAACTCAAAGCTGTTGCCAATTGTTGACATATCTCAGACTGCGGAAAACAAAAGAAAATCCCCCCCGACCATTTAGATCGGGGGGATTAATGTCCCTGTTAATCACAGGGACATTATGTAACACACTGGCATTTAAAGGGTTACAATTCTGCAAATGAAAAACTATTTTGTAGTTATGGTCAGTACTGATGTTGGTTAAAATATTGAACTGAGAGAAAGTGGAAAATATTATTAATATATCATTTCTGTTGAAGGTTTAATGGGCTCTCCTGCCTGTGTCATGTGTTGATTACATGAAAAGTTAAAGAAAAATTGAAAGTTTGTTCTCAATGAATGTTGTGGTTGTATTTACCTTTTGTAGATGTAGGTGTTTGTCTTAAACTACCCTTAAAATTCTAATGTAAGCTCATGAAACCCTGAATGGAAGTCTTCAGAAATCCATGTGAGCAACTAAAACTACAGGAGGGCAAGAATGGCCTGCGTGTGTGTAATGAGGACAAACTACTGCACCTTAGATCTGAACGGCTCTGGGAATCCTCCATGTGGTATCCCGATGTATCCCTGCAGGAACTCGACCACAGACACGGGGAAGGACAACTCATCCGCCCTCTCCTCCACTTCTGCCCGGGTCAGGTTGTTCTGCACCATGAACTGAGCCAAGTCACCCACGATCTTTGAGGACGGAGTCACCTGTGAGAGGAAGAGATAGACGTTTGAGTACGTGTTGAATCTCTACTTCTGTTAAGGAGAAGAAAGGAAGCGGACGATAAAGAAAAGAGCTTATCTCAGCTCAGTTTAGCCCTCAGTAGCGTGTTTCTATTTCACCACAGACTGAGCACCAGATATTAGATATTAGAGTGCACGCAGATGATATCAGTTTGCTCGGGCGGAGGAGAGGTGCTATTATTTCTCTCTGGAACGTGACCACTGGCCTTTTAATCTGACCAACACAGACAATATATTCAAGAGGATATCACAGTTTTTCATGGTGAAATCTTGCTTTTAGTTTTATTCCAAAAAGCAGAAGTTGCAGCAGCTATTCATCCTTCTCTGTGAAGTCCTGCGGTGTGGTCTCCTGTCAGCAGCGAGCAGGTAGGAATGCACATCCACAGTGATTCCACCAACTGAGACAAGAGGCGACCGAGTCTCTGTTTTAATGAAGTTGCTGTCTATTAAAGATTAAGTACCGAGTGACCCAGAGTGGAAAAAAAAGGAGGGGTTTGGACAGCAGAATGAGAAATGAGTAGATGTTTACACCTGTACAGTCTCTTTAATCATTTGATTTGGCAGCCATGAACTGAGCCACACAGGTTCTCCCTGTGGAACACAGAGTGAACCGGAAAAATAAAGAGGGAAGAAGTAAAAATGCGGAAAACATTTATTTAAGTCACATGTATTCATTCTTTCATTATTTATAATGGCATGTCATTATAGTAATAGCGATCCCTATTAGCATAATGGTGATAAGTGGAGTCTGTTTTTGACGGCGAACAGCACACAAATGCAAATAGCACATATTACTCTTCTATCGTAATGAATGGAGACACAGATTTAAGGCTTCCTGTTCAACTCCATTTGGTATTCAGACCATTAAAGAGAGAGAGGGGTCAAGTAATATGACCCATCGACAAATAAAACAACGTGAAAAACACCTTTTGGTAACTTTCTGTCTCTCACACAGACATTGCTGTACTTAATTCTAAAATGATAACAATGAGATAAAAGAAAGACTGAAGGGAACAGAAAACAGAAACTCTCATCTCGGGACCCGAACTCTTCAAATACAAAGAGAGTCTCACATGTCGGCGCCACCAGCAGAGTCCCACGGTCCGTGTATTAGACTGACTCATAGTTTGGAGGAGCTGTAAACTGAAGCATTGACAGCTGAAGATCCAGAGAAAACAAAGAGTGGGCCCACACTGACTACAAGATGCCTATTTATGTGGCAATTAGTGCACTCTGTTGACAGATGGCAGGGAAAGAAAAAATTATACATCAAATTTACATTCCCCAAAGAATTTCCCAACTCAGAACTTGACACTTATTTTTTTAAGAGATAGGAAGCCAAATTGAATGCACGGGACTTGACGCATACACACACACACGTGTGCTCACGCTCACACACTGCTCTGGGATTAACAAAACCCCCCCGGGGCTTATATGTTCTCCTGAGATCACTTAAGTCTTTGAACAAGCGCAGTCTAACTTGTGTGTGTGTGTGTGTGTGTGTTTTCTGTAAGTGCCTTTGGTCTCTAAAAAACACAAACCACCTTATTCTAACCTCGTTGTAAAAAGTAAATGCCATCATTGCTAACACATCAGTGTTAATGAATAGAATGCTCCGCTGTAAGATAAGAAGTGTGAATCAAAGCATGTTATATATATAATATTGTCATTTGTCCTTAAAGTAAAAGAGAGAGACTAAAAGAGAACAGTAGCAATTAGTGTCTAAAGTTTATTTTTCTCTGTTTATAATGTAAAATTGAAGCGGCGGTGGCTGTAATATCCTGACTAATGTCAATATTATGGATCAAGCTCCAAAAAAACAATCAATCCCATACTTCCAATAATGCACCTCGCTAGAGCCCCTGACTTTTCAAACTCCGTGCCCTCATTTCGTAACGTGGTTTTGTAATCAATTCAATTAGTTTGACTTTATTTCACCGAAAAGATTCCCTCAGTAGCAACACTAATTAACAGGAAGTCCTTGGCACATGTAATGTGATTCTGTTTGATGACAGTTTCTATTCAAGTCTGAAGAATAATTGTTTAAAATGATCTCGTCATAGCCAACATTGAGACGAAATATTTCGTAGGAAAATGGAATACTGAATACTAGTGTGATTTAAGAATAAATCAATTACATTTTCCATGAAATGGCTCAAGAAAACTGGTGTCTCATATAGTATGTGGCTGGACATAGATGTCTGAATGGCACAGTGGTGTACTAGTGTCCCTTTGAAAGGACTGGAGACTAATGTGTTCCCTTGGAAACCTGTGTAACCGATTCTAGAGTGAATACTGGAGGCGGCCCTGGAACAAAGCATTTTTGGATGCAGGACTTTCCAGAAGATGTGACCCCGAACTCTTGGAGGCCTTTGCTGCTGACCTCGACATTGTGCTCCTTAAAGTCGGCTTATTTTATTACTTCCCCTTATTTTGGTCATTCTAGAGGAAAATAATGAATCATCAAACACATCTCACACAAGAATACTTGGACCGGTTAGGTAACATCTTATATTATTGCCTCCAGTTTGAATTATTTCTGTCACTTTGGCATTGCGGACAGCTGTAAATATTACATTACTAGTGAGCAGCAGGCATTTTGTGATTGTGGTCTCAGAGAAAAAGTCACAATTACAAATCCATCTACTACTTCAGCACCACAGATGTATTGATACTCAGCAGTTAGGCTTCAACCCCTCTGCAAAACACTCTCTCTGCTACAAGAGGATTAGGTGATGGCAGGTTTATAAGGGGGATGCATTTTGGTTTACAAGAGGGATGCTCGCCCATGAACCGTGGCATGAGCATTGCTAGGGAGAAGGGGCCAGTCAGAGGTTTGAATCAGAGCGATAGCGAATATAAAACACGCTGCCATAGTCCCTGCATTCACCAAACCAAAAGTAACAGCTGAATTGTTTAACCTGTAGATTGTTTTTCACATTTCTCAATATCAGAATTATTAGCTTCCACCAGACGAAACTACGATTCCATTTGTCAAAATGCACCTCAGGACTTGTAGTTAACGTCTCACTTTATGTTTTAATGTATGCAGGACTTCCACCTTCTTTAAAAAAAAAAGAAAAAAGAAATCCGATATCTGCACTGATGACTTAACAGGGAGGCTTTCAGAACCATTCAAGCTGGCTTTAAAAAAAAAAACAGCCCAGGATACGTGTTAAGAGTCCAAAACCACCGATTTTCAAAGGAACCTTGCAAGCAAATGAGCACTTTCCCAGCACGATTCAAGAAGGAAATGCTTCCTGCTGATTGAAACAAGTGTGCACTTCCCTTCAGCATGTCCCTGCTACGACACCTAAAGCTCGGTCTGATTGGGTTTGTGGAAACGGGCGATAATGATCCATTGCTTTAACAGAATGACTGTTTACAGAAAAGCTTAAGGGATTTGAACGGGCTGTTAGAATCCCCGGAGAGCCCATTAACTTGCTATAGAGGTGGAACAAAAGCTCACTGCTGAGTCACTCGAAATCGGTCTTAAACACAAGAAAGCAGCATGACTGTGCATTCCTTGTCTACCTTTAGCCAATCTCCTGTTCTCCATTGTTTCCTCTGTCTCCAGAGGATTTTGTTTTTATTTTTTGCTGCAAAGATGAGAAATTATTACTCTTGTCTTTATTCCCCGTCTCCATGAACCATCCTTCTTACTCCATCCCACTCTGACTTCCGTAACTACCATCTTCTGTCTACACACTAAAAGCCAAAATGCTGAGTTCTCACTCGTTCCTCATGAATCACCTCTATCCTCTGACCATCTCTCTTATCTTCCGTCCCCTCTGCCAAATATTTATTCTTTTCCTTGATCCACGGTAACATCAAGGGTCTCAGTTGATGAATCCCCCACCACCAACTGTCTGTGGGTGAGTCACACACACAAGAAAAGGAAATCTCATTTCCCACAATGTGTGAGCTGAACATGATGAGTGAGCTTTTCTATATTTTTAGACGAGGAGTGAGGTAAATCACATCCTGGTCGCACCGGGTTAGAAAATCGGATTTCCTCTGTTCCTGTGTGTAGCTGAGCTCAGACTCTTTCACTGCCGAGCCCTCGCAGTCTAACTACACCGATAGTGTCGTTCTGTCACAAGTTCACACCTTTGTCTTTTAGATACAGAACACACTGGAAACCATGTAATTACATGTTGAAGTTTAGCTTTTAAAATGTGAGATGTAGATGCCTTTTTCTCTCTCCAACAGCAATTACTTGCACATTTTGGTGCAGCACAAAAAAAAACTGCTTAATTTGCTGTGTTTTTCTTCAGCTGGACGAAAGCAAATCCATCTGATCTTTAGCAGTCACAGTGAAGAGAAATAATTGGCTGGAGGTCGGTGTCAGAATAAAGGTCTTTGGCAACCTATATCCTTCTGGGTTGTGTTCAGCCTGCTCTCACCGAATGGCATACGAGTAAAACTTCAATTTGTAAGTAAAAAGCCTACATTGTTTAATAACGACATGCAGAAATGAAGCTCTATTTACACGCCTTCTCATCGGGTCGGGTGCGTTAGGTTGTTCATTTGCGTGAAGAGGATGTAGGCAGAAAAGTCAACATATAACTCGTTAGATTTCGTATGTAGCGCAGGGTGAGCAAAGATGTGAAAAATGAGAGGTGTAAGAAACACAATACTTACAATATTAAACTAGTTACAATATGTATTGAACGGCCTGTCGTATCTGTACAGATCCAATATCAGTGTTTCCATCAAGTGACACAAAGTAAAGCTTGGGCTGGGAATGTTCTATGTTTTGCAGATATTTGGTCATAAATTAAAGTAATGTACAACTTGAAATGTTGACCTGATGATGGCACAAGAGGGAAAAAAACAAAGTGAGTCGGGTTCATCCTCTGGGGAACATGACTTTCTGTACCAAGGTTTGTGCCAATCCGTAGATAAAGAGATATTTGACTGAGAAGGAAGTTGGTGGGAGGAAATTAAAAAGGTAGGGGGTCATCAAAGTCACTAGGGCTCATGTACAAGGCCCCCGTGTATATCTGTACCAATCCATCCAGTGGTTGTTGACATGTTTCAGTTTGCACTGACTTGATATCATCCGTACCTGCTGTACAGCTACAGAGTAAAACAATAAGATCTGAAGATCTCTGAACAATAAGATGAAACTACCCAGTGTCTATATCCGTTTCTCAAACACATCTTTGAAGATGACTAAGATACTGAGTAAATTATCAAAATGTCTCTTTTCTAACTCAGCTTTACTGATCTGACATAATTCACATGACAGAAGCATCTAAAACCTTTTTATAGTCGGTGATGTTGCTTGTTCCCCTCAGCATGCAACAGCACTCAGCACTCTGATCCTTGCGCGTCTCTCTCCCACCACCACTTAAACTCATGTGTAACCTTACGTAGTTCCTCAGACAGGCTCATATCCTCACACTTGACACACAAGACCTGTTCCACCCTCGTCCAGCTCCATCTCCCCACTTTGACCGGCTCTTTCTATTCTTACTACCTCCATGCTCCTTAGCTCTCTCACACTACACTACACTTTTGCCTTCTGTCCATCTTTCTCACTTTCACTAATGTTCAGCTTTAGCTAAGTGGTCCTGCATGACTCCACACTCCTTGCAGCAGAAATCTGGTAGAGCGGAGAGTGTGTGTGACAGCATGCCAGTGTTTCTGCGTGTGCTTGTATGCCTGTGTGTGACATCTGTCTGTGTACTTTGCTAGAATTTGTTTTGAAATGCAACTCTATCCAAAACCTGAACTCCCCTAATGGGCAAAAGGAATATATCACCTGGAACAGTGCGTGTGTGCGAGAGAAGGTAAATACAATAAAACACACACATGAACACACACCGGGAGCCGAGTGAAGAATGGTACCTCTCAGGAGAGGAAGAGACAGGAGAGAGGAGCGATAACAAGAGGCTCAGGGAGGGGGAGGGGGAGAAACGATAGAAGATTAGGGATACATGAAGGAAGTCTAATCGAAACGAGGGATGGATGGATGGTGCGGGGGGGAGCGATGAAGGAGGAGATGAGACGAAATGAAAGTGGAGAGGGAGAGCAGGGAGATAAAGCAGACAGGGTGATTAAGAGAACGACGGGAAGAGTAAGAGAGAATGAGAAAGAAAGGAATGGACAGATGAACCGAGGGGAGGACAGAAAGAGGCGAACAGACAAGAGGAATGGACATCTGCAGCCCCACAGGCAATACAAGGAGGTGCTCCACCTCCAAGTAAGAGACACTGCACGTGTGCGTTTCAGGACTCTGGAGGTGAGTGAATACGTGTCTGCAATTGCAAAAGGAAAGTGACAGAGTGGGTTAGGTAATGGAGAAAGACGGAATATACACACAAAAACAACTTGTCCTCCTTATATTGGAGAGCATTTTGCGACGGATGTAACTCGGCGAAGAGAGAAAAGGGGAGGACAACAGAAAAAAGGAGCACGAGATAGATGCAGAGGAAGAGAAGAAAAGAGGCATCGGGGAGTCAGATGAACTTCTTGTTTTCTGAGTCTTCAATGAAGGTGGAAGGAATATCTTTGGATTGTGAGCTGCTGGTGAGACAAAACAAGACATTTCAAATAATTGTGCACCATTTAGAGAAAATGGCTTCAACCCTCATATCTATCCGTGCAACATGAATCTGCAGCCAGCAGCCAGTTAGCTTAGCTTAGCATAAAGACTGAATACATGATAAATACATACTGAACAGCTAGCTTGGCTCTGTCCAAGGAAAACAACCCCCCCCCCCCCCCCCCCCTACCAGCACCTCTCAAGCTATATAGCGTAACTTACACTTTATATCTAGTTAGTTTAAGTCTTAAAAAATACTTTTGTAAAAAGGGAACCTCAAAAGTGCTGGACAATTTCTTGACTCGTATCTTCCCTGGTTGCCTGGCATTCTCACGGCAAAGGCTTCACTTCAGGCACTTCAGAGAGTGGTCTCAATCTTCTCATCTTACTCATAGCATGGTAGCGCTGTATCCCAGCGCTACCCAAAATGTCGAACTGCTCCTTTAAAGATATCATCAGCGGCTTATGATAGATGTTTTTCACTATTGCTGCCATTTTATAGACCCAACGGTGATAAAAAAATAATCTGTAGACTACCTGAGATTGAAACCGATCATAAAATAGGTAAAATAATCATTGCTTGCGGCACTGAAATAGTATACACACACATATAAATATATATATAGGGCCATTGAGAGTGGCTGCAGAGGTTTTGAGGATTAATTGACTGCACTGGGCATCACTGGAAGGAGAGATAGCCATCAAGAACATCACAGAGGCAGCGGTGAAAGCCTCGAGATGGATGTGGATCAGGAGAGGAGGTCCATGGGGAGGAACAAATGCCCCCTGAACACAAGTCGTGGTCTGATCAAACATGGCTGGGTCGCCTGGGCGAGGGTGTCTGATGTTGAAAGGCCCGAAGCACTCAATAGGTTTACGTCACCGATGATGTGTTCAGGAGCGTCGAAGAGATGCATTCGATCAAAAACATGTCCTGTACGTATCAAATAAATAAGTCCCTTCAGGATGAGAAGAGATGAATTACTACGATTATCATCTGAAAAAGAGTTTGTCAGATTTGAGGTCGCACTGGTCGGGCGGTGTTACAACAGTGCGGTCTGTGCAAGAGCACCACTACGTGACCAGGAGGACGACGAAGGGGAAAAAGGACTGGCAGGTGTGCGTCAGCCGATGGGTGCAGAATACATGACGGGGTGTTACAGAACATTTGTCTGCAGCTCACCACTCTCTCTTCTAATTGCCCAGCTACAGTACACGCAACCTTCATGTCTACATGATAGGTGAGAGGCACACAGGACCGTTTTCTGACCTCAAGAGCATGGTCAATGTATATACCTTGGTTGCTCTGCTTAGCGCCTGCGCAGTGAGTGCTCGGTCTACTTTATGTCTATCTGACAAGCACACCCCCCTTCTCCCTCATCGACAAGCCAACAGTGTGAGAGACGCGGCCATCGTCGAGCTAAAAGGATACAACGGAGAGCATAGCAGGACCCGTAGGCACATTAAGCCAACATTGCCTTGTGCAGCGAAGCCCACCGAGTGAGCCTAAATTGAATTGATAGAGTTTGGGGACAGGAATTGATGAGGAAAACTGAAAGGGGCAAAGAAAATAAGGGCGAGGGGACCAGAGAAGGAAAATGAGAGAAAGAGAGAACGAAGGAGGAGGAGGAGGTAGAGTAATAGACAATCCCAATCCAGAGAGAGCAAAATAAGAGAAATGGCTGGGGAACAGATGTGTGTAAAGTAGCAGTGGAATGAGAAAGAGAAAGGTGAAAAAGAAGCGCGACAGTGCGGCTTGATAAAGAAAAAGAATGCAAACTAGATAACCAAATAATTACAGCGTGAACACGGTGAAAGAGGGATGAATCTATTACTCGGCTGTGGTGGTAAATAACGAAGGGAGAAAAACATGGGAATTAATGAAAGATAATGAAAAACAAAGAAGCAGGATGGAGGTGAATTTGGGCTGAGAATGAAACTGTTGACTGCTAAATTGGCAATAGAGCTCCCGCTCCACGACTGGGATTAAAGTGCCCTTCAGGAAATCAACCCAGAACTAGTCCATTGGAGTTTCTACACAAATCAACATAGAGCAGGGCAATACAAAGAACACAACTCAGTATCAAGTGCTGAATAAAAAGATCCTGCTGGTACAAAAGTCAAGTTACAACTCCTAAACCTAACACAAAAGATGTACAATTTGCCAGCTTACTGTAAAGATGCCTAACGAAAGGGAGAAACTATGAAACGACGGGTAGATAAGAAATCACCCACAGAGGTTTGAGGAAGCCAGGGAAGGTCAAACAGACAGTGAGGCTGAACGTGAATCCAGACCGCACAGAATGGTGGATGTACCAAACCTTAATCTGGGATTGTTTGACTCAGCCAAGCAAAGAAAGAGGGCCAGCTCGGCAGAAACAGCCAGCGTGAGAGATGCTAATGGAGCAATATCAAATACACGCCGGATACGTCTTTGTACTGCAGCCTGTGGTGAAGACTTGGTAAAACGGACTGACTAATGTGCAGACCTGGAAACACTTCTGAGAATGACACAAGGGAGCTTCTCTCTTCACGTCTCACCTTAATGAGGTCCCCGAGTAGTTTGTTGGCTTCAACATAGGCCTTCTTCACCTCCTTGAACTTGTTTCCGAGTCCCATGCTGTGAGCCTGCAATCAGCCACAGTGAAAGAAAGAAATAGATGTAAATTAGAAAATAATTATATTGTTATTAAAGGAAAAAGTCAAGGTATTTTGAGTAAAACCTGTGATTTAAGGCCAAGATGCCAGATGGGCCAGTATGACAAACCACACTAAACTGTAATTTTAGCGCATTCGTTCACCACTCGTTAATAGAAACGGGTCACAACTGGGCTACGGGATGGTCCCTCACGCTTTTCTTCCGGTGGGTGTACACAGCGCTGTGAATTCAGTCACTTTCAAATAGTCTGTGACACATTTCAGAGTGTGACTCTGCACAGCGCAGACACTGTATAATCTATTTGTACTGAAAGTACGATAACAGAATTAACAAACACCAAAATACATTTTTAGTCAGTTTCTGAAACAGTGCCTCTGATGACTGCACTTGGGTTATTAGTCACGCTGCTGGCATCTGCAGTGGCTTTGAACAACCAAATATGAAACATAATGTTACTCGTGTCAGAAGTAAGGCAAATTAGGATTTTTCTCCAGAATATTACTTGTTTTTAAAATATAAGACTGTACACATATGACAAATTGGATTGAACCATATGTTTCATGTCAACAGTCAGAACCGAGGGTGCGCAGACACTTTCATCCCTAAGGACCTCAAATGTGGCAAAGAGCATCACTTACACAAAATACAATAAAACTGGCCAGAATAGGTAACTGTACCTGGAAGTGAAGGTTGGTGTACTGTCCTCCCGGTATCTCATTCTCATAGACATCAGCGTTGCCAGATTTCATGGTGGCAGTGCAGTCGAACGGAGCGTACAGGCCTCTGGCTACTTCCCAATATTCGCTGTAGTCGAATACCTTCTCCAGAGCAATGCCTGAAGCAGAGCGAAGCAACAGGACATCAGATCAATGGCCACCACGCACATTTTCCATTCATGAGAATTGACAAAACTGATCTACTGAGCTTGTTATTCGTCTGAAGACAACATTATAGCAAGGGGCAACAACTAATGCAAGTACATGTTGGTAATATTTGTATGTCTTTATAGAAATGTAAAGCATGGGATAATTATATGCTGTATTGGCCACGATTTATGTGTCTCAAAACCTGCGCCAGCTAGCAAATTGTGACGGTTTATGCGGTTGATTTCGATGTATGGAAATATAAACATGATGTGAAACTTGTCCGAGTTTTGACATTGTGCTGAGTTTTTTTACAGTACAGTACATACAGTACTTTGTTCAAGAGAACAGGTCCTACCCATCTTGTTTTTATGCTCTACTATACCACGGTCCTATTCCTCAAACCAGTCAGCAAGAGAAACCAAAATGTCAGCAGAGACATGTATAAATCTGCCAGGAGCTCACTTTTTGACAACTCCTAAAAATTGCATTAAGTCAGTATAAATGTGGGACTTAAAACGGGTTACAGGCCGGAAAAGCTTTAAAGCTCACTTATTAGCCTGTAAGAGTGCATTTACATCTTGCCTTTGGCGCTCATTAAATCCCTGAGATATTTTGTGATCCTAAAAACAACAACAACAAAATATCTGTTGCTCATATTTATGACATTCTGCTACAGCCATGCTAAAGCGCATTACCTTGAAAGGAAAAATCAGTTTCAATGCCGTGACAGAAATGGCAGTACACTGAGCTTTTGGCTAATGATGACAACAAAATCAGCCGCGTTAATGAGACAAACTTAGCTCCTTACATCCAACCACAACAGTGTGACAAGCTTGATTCAAAGAAAGTACGTACTCCAAAAAGTGTTTG
Source organism: Pholis gunnellus (assembly GCF_910591455.1). NCBI lineage: Eukaryota > Metazoa > Chordata > Actinopteri > Perciformes > Pholidae > Pholis > Pholis gunnellus. The sequence goes on from NC_136550.1 coordinate 9,980,301, forward strand.
TGCGTTTCCACTGTGATCTTGGCGGGGAAATGGAGCTAGTGTGATATTAATGTGAAACTAATGTGCTCTTCAAGTTCAGCTGCCTGCCAAAGCCAGCCAGTAATTAGGGCGATTTCCCTTCTGTGTTTGAGAACCAATTCTGTAGCTTTCGTTTTTGTGTCCGTTGTGAAATTATAGCCTCAATTCACAAGGGGATGTGATGTTCAACGTGACAGCATCCACTGTTGATTCACCTATCAGTTTCACCTCTTTCCAGTACCAGCTGACCACCTTCTACTCCACTTCCTTTAGAATATATGTAAACATATATGTATGTAAAATATGTAGTCGCAGCAGTGAGTAAGTTCCCTCAGCTGACAGCAACTGTCACTGACGCTAATGTGGGATTCTTCTAAATGAAGATTCTTTAAAATAAGACGAACAGGAGCTTTCTGCCAGTAACTGACAGATAAACTCTACTGAGGCTGTGCTGGAAATACCTCAATGTAACATGACATAGTACACATTCGGCCTGATATGCTAATCAGGAAAACGCATCAACTTGGCAGAGTGAAGCCAGGGGGAAACTGTCGCTTTTTTTAGGTGGATTTTACTGAATTTGCAGATACACATTTTTCATCATACTGTAAAAATAAAAAATGGTGTATTCTTCAGAAAGTTGAACTCTACCCTGGCATAGGATTCTCAATCATTCAAGGAATAGTCAGACATTGTGGGGTACTTTATGCTAAGCTAACTGGCTCCTCGCTCCAGCTTCATACTGAACGGACAGATATCAGACTGGTATTGATCTTCTCATCTAAGGCACAACGAGAAGACAAAAAGGCAAAGTTACCAAAAAGTTAAACTAGTCCTTCAATGCTCTTTTTTAAATGAAAACTGGGAAAGGCAACATTTTCTTAAGAAAACTTGAAAGTGCTTGCTTACGCTAAAAGACGGTACTTAAGTTTACTTAACGTTTACTCAAGTACTATACTTAAGTACAAGATTGAAATATATCTAGTAAAAAACAATTGATATTATAAAATACAATATATTGCTAAAGATGTAGGATTTAGTTGAGGCCCCATGTTAGTTTCATTAAAGAGACATTTCACCACCACATATCTCTGTGATGCATTGGCCCACAGCAATAATAACTGTGACTGTAATTAGAATATGAGATATTACCGTAAGAACGATTTTAGATTTAAAAAAACAACTTTGCAATTATATTAATTTATAATGTCATATCAGTCACCGGGGACATTTTTCTGCAGTACATGCTGATGGACTTTTTCTTGTAAAGGAGTATATTTAGATTGTCGTATTGATACTTTTACTGATCTGAAGGAGTTGTACGCAGGGAATGAAAAGAGCACCTGCCAAGCAGAGGGTGAATGTTGGCTGTGGCAGGTAAAACTTCCAGGTCACCGGCCTACATGGCAGATATGTTTTCCTTATACGAAGAATCATTTTATTTTTGAAAGCAATTTCTAAATTGAAATGAGTCGGGTATTAAGCTTACATGATATATTCTATATTTGCCCTGTCTGCTACCATAGACTCAGTGTTTACAGTTCTAAAGCGTTCTACACAGATTTCAGAAGTGGCAGACAACAAACTGAGGTAAGGAAAAAAACTTTACATCAGATTCCTGCTTGTAAATGTATTCTAGAGTGCGGTTTGAAACCCGGGCCTTTTGGTTGCAGAGGCAGCTGACCTACAGCACCTGCCTGAAAAGATGTCCACAAGCAACAAGGCCAAACGCAGGAAGACAAGTTAAATCAACAGACTTCAATTATCTGGAAAGTGCTTTGGCGAGGATTGATTTCTCAACCAACCGTAAAACTCGACATAATTAAGCGAGCACAACAATATTGTGTTTTGTCTTCATGATGTTCTGCTATTGTGATGACCTAACTTGCCTTTTGGGATGAAAGTGTTCTATAAATGTGAAGTACAGCTACAAACTGTGGATTTTGACATTTGCTAAATCACCGCTGGAGGGAAATACGGCATTGTTTTTTTTCTGGGCTGCTGGTTACATCAATCACTACACCACTATACCATGTGTGTATATAAGCCACAGACACGCAGGTACACTAGCACATGCAGACACATATGTCATTCAGATGGCTGCTTGGCGGTGACAAAGTGCCATCAATATAACAAGCCATTAGCAGCACAAACGCACTACTGCAGAACATAAACAGACAGAGACACACGCGTATTTGCGTTGGTAAGCTTCGTACGTGCATTCTTTACACTGACACAGATGCACACAGTAGTAGAAAGACAGCCACACACACACACACACACAGTTTGTGTTTGCTGAGACGATGAGAGCTAACCAAGACGAATAGATGAAGACAGATGAGCATGGGAGAATTCACGGAAAAAAGATGGGAAAATTGAACGCTGACAGATGAAGAAAGAGAGCGATGAGGGAGGTGAACAAGAAGCTTAATGCGTTGGCTCGCTTGCTCCGCCGTCTGGGGTCAGTGCTTGGCGCCTACGTATAGTAATATCCATGCTTTGTGTACAGCCCTCTGTGTGCCTGATGACCGCTGCGTCTCAGACTGCTACATTGTCAATTAAATCCATGCATGATGCAGTAAATGCCGTCTCAAATAAACACAAGGACCAATTAAACGTGTGTCATCATTCAGCAGCATGAGTGTCGTTGGAATATGTACGGCTTTTTTTAAATGCACGAGTGTGTGCACGCACACCGTGTCTGACTGAATAAATAAAGTGACAGCTTAAAGACAAATGACTTAACGGGAGAAGCGCCGTTTCTTCGGGACAAAGGGGTATTGTGGGAGACGCTGGGGGGAGTGGAAGGGAAAGAGCAAAGAGTGAGGGAGTTTGAGGGAGTGAAATAGGCATGTAAAGTGCTGTTAATTGCTTTGTGAACGAGTGAGAGGGAGGAGGAGGATGGAAAGACAATGCGAGAGAAGCGGGGGTGATAGGAAAAAGCAGAGCAAACTGCACAGCACTGATTACTGCTTTGTAGCAGAGATGGAAGAAAGAGTGGGGAGGGGTGGGGGAGGGGAAGCAGTAAACAGACTAAGGTCAGACTAAGGAAGGTATGGAAGTATCCAAGTGCTCTGCTTGATTGCAGAAGTAGTGCGATAGAAAGATGGAGGTGGAGGGGGGGGGGGGGGGGGGGAGCAAAAAGAGAGGCAGAGATGAAACAAACAGACGAGCACAAAAGTTAAAGGTGGAAAAGAATTTGGAAGGAGTTTGTCGGCATGTGTATGCATAATACATGTACCAAGGCCACATCAGGACACACTATAAGTATGCACACGTGTGTGTGTGAGAGACATCCTCCCGATTTCAGTGTCAAGTGAGTAAAATTGAAATTCCATGAATAAACTGACAAACTTGAAAACCTCTTGCTCTTGAGTAATGACCTTGTCTTTCTCTCTCTCTCTGCTGTTTTTTGTCCCTGGGAACTGTAGGCACATAAATTGATATTCCGTCACTAACTTGGACAGTGTTTAAATGATGAGAGAGTTCCTCTCCCTCGGATACTTTGATGCTTCATAGTTATTTCATAAATGGGCCAGAACAATATTTGCCAGCTCGAGAGGATGGACGTGAACCTGCTGCGATCACCTAAGGGTTAAACGTGAAGCCGTGAAGAGAGCAGCAGTGAAGTTGTTTTCCTTTCAGAGCACAGCTCACACATCACACTCAAAAAACTTGTCCTGGCCTTCTTGTTGTGTTGCTTTGTGGCCTATTACAGAATTGTCTTGTTCTTCCGTGACACGCCTGTATGATTGTTTCTGCAGCAGTATTTAGCAATGAGCCTGGAAAAGAAAACAATTCACTTTGAAGGATGCCCTGAGACACCATCAACACTGATGTTTACTGTCATCCTCTGCTTTTCCAACACCACTGACTGTAGCTGCACTGCAAATACAAATGTGACATCCTGTTGTCTCTCTGGCCACTCTTAGGCGCTAGCAACTAAACTGACCCAGAAATACAAGGAGCATTGCCTTTTGTTATAATCTTGTTTTTGTTGACCAGTGGATTAACTTCACACCTCCTGATACCGACGCACCCTTTAGCGTCTGGATGACAACAACTGACGTAGTCTAAAGTTGAGGTAAAGTCTAGAGTTGTAATCGCTTGAAACACAAACGTCTCATGTCAAGTCAACATTGATTTATTTACCTGACTTCTGTTACGTAACCTATGTACTTAACTTAACTAGCGCCAGTTACGTAACAAGCGTTCTTACTTACACAAAGTTATTTTCACCCAAACCACCATCTTTTCCTCAGCCTTTAACTTTGGTTACCTAAACCTAACCGAGCAGTTTGTCGCATCAGTAAAAATTAAACACACACACAAGTTGTACTCCAGGGTGTGTCAGGACACTATGACATCACTGTTGGGTGTGGTTACAGGTGGTGCAACAGCAGACACTTCTGACCCAACTTCATCACATCAGCCTGGAATTAAAGTTACTACTTAAACTGTTTGAATATTCTGAGGTTCGATGACGACAGACACCAATTTCCCCCATTTATTACAGGACCAGCAGAAACCACTCCAAGACTGTGTGACGTGGTTTCTATGAGAACGCATGAATAAACATGCGGAGGGTGTAAAGAGAATTTGGGAATGAGTTTTCCTCTAAATATGTTACCATGGGACACAACCAATCATTGATAGGCTTTAGTGAGGGGTTTTCTCTAAAGACCACATGATAACCACAAACCGAGCTGATGAAAAATAATGTCTCTCTGATGCCCAGAGGCAGGAAACTGTCTGAACACGAGGAGGACTTGGCAAACATCTGCATTTAGATGGTAATTAACAGCTTAAAACACAAATAGTGTCCTGCGCTACAGCAGCAGGCTGTGCATTAGCTGTGCAGTTTGAACATAGCGTGTACAAAATTAGCAGGTTGCTATTCCCGAGTAATGGAAATGAGCTATCAGATCTAGTTAGTGGAGCCGAGTCGGTTTTCCCAAAAGCATTACTCTACACGACTATGCAGCAAACCACACATCAGTTTTAATTCCTTTAGTCTGTTTCATGTTCCTTTAATTTCTAACAGCGGCTTTTCATGTTGCCGCTTTAATATATTTCGCACCCATTGCTGTGGGAGAAAGCGGTCGCTGAGCCCGGGCGGCTATCAAGAGGTGGGAGAGACAGTCGGGGAAAATTACATTGAGCAGAACACACTGGAGCACAGCAAACCCAAAGGGAGATGAACATATTATAAATCCATCTCCCACATATCAGTCGACCTCCTAAGAAGGTAGAGTAAAGCTGTGGAGGGCCAGAGTGCGAACGAAAGATCTCTTGATAGAAGCTGGCAGAACGTGGGGGTAGGGGAAGCAAATGAATCATCAACAACCATGTCAAAGGATGCCTTGGGAAAAGCCCCTCAAATGTAGTCAAAATGTTTTTGAGCATGCTATGATGAATACAAGAGCACATTATTCATGGTTACAACCAATATTTGTATTTCTATGTTCTGATTAACAGAGCATCAGGTTTTATTTCCATCTTCCTCTCATAGTTGGCTGTGTACATTATCACCGAGCAGAAAACGCCGGGCTTTCTGACTGAGGGCCATAATTAGTGATGCGCTCTGTCATTTATTGATTTGTCCATTGATTTTTTTTTTTTTTGTCCCTCTCATGTAAAGTGGGAGAGTCTCAGAAAGACACTAAGAAATCTTCTCTGAGCGAAACGTGTGATCTAAGAGATGTTCTGTCTCATTAACAGTTAGACACGACAATAAAAAAGCACCGTGTGGTGTCGTGCCAATTAATAAACTTACGTATTGATTCTTCCTTTACTTTCACAGAGGATATATGAGGGTGTTTATTCCAACAAGTCTTTCTAATCTGCTCTTTACCATTTTACCATGTTGGTGCTGGCAGGTTGGTGAACGCGGTGCTTACCGGTGTCAAGATTGGTCCCCTTGGTGCAGGCCACCATGGCTCCCATGCTGGGCTGAGAGGTCATCCCGGCCATAGAGTCGACCTAGAGAGGGATATTCAAGATGAATAGTGTTTGAAAAAGAGCCTTGATCGTTGTAACAGTGTGCTATGTGGGTCCACAGCTTGGTGGATCAATCTTATACACATGGTTGATGATGATTAATAGGAAGAACGCATGAAAACATCAATTTCCCATCAAAAGGGAGAAGATTTTTACCTCCAAAAACATTTAGGTCTTGGATATCTTCCTTTAATGGTAATAATATATTTATTAAGCATAAACATTTCATTACTTGACAGAGTAAAAAGACAACGAACGGGGCTGATACACAAATATGATTTTTTAGTGTCTGATCCGCGCTGGACGACCAGTTGTTTCTTTTATAAAATGCTATAAAGAAATGAACAGCAGAATGGCCCAAAACTGCAAATAGCAGCCAATTGTGTTAATGTAACTCCTAATGCCGGCAGCATGCGCCAGTGAACGCAGTAAGAGTTGTTCCGTCTTTGTTTCACTACATTTCACAATGCAAACGGCAGCAGCTGGTAGAAAATGTCTACGTTCGCGATGAGTACTCACCGCCACATCCACCACGTCGGCTCCAGCCTCGGCACAAGCCAGCATGGCGGCCACGCCGGCTCCAGCTGTGTCGTGTGTGTGCACATGGATGGGTACGTCCGGGAAACGGTCTCTCAGAGAGCCGATCAGAAGCCTGCTGGCCTGTGGCTTCAGCAGGCCGGCCATATCCTGGTCGAGAGATCGAGAGGGAGACACAGCGGGGTAGGGGGGTAAAAGGATTGAAGGAACAATTAAATGGGATGTTTGACAGACTTTTGACATGATTTGTTATACACATATGCTAGAGGTTCCCATTTAGTATATTTAATATCCCAAAATATGACAGATTTATACGTTGCCAAGTATTTTCTCTTTCACATCATTTAAGCACTGCTAAAACACGTTTGCTTGGAATCCCTGACTATAAATGAACCCAGGAGTAGACCCTTTGCCAGATGTCTTAATCCTGTTTTAAGTGGCTTTCTGTAACACATCTTAGTTTTGGATATGGAGTCCTGGACTTTGTTGAACAAGATTGATTTCAACCACCTGTCTTAGTCTGCATTAGTGAGAGGGAGAGCGCACACAGCACAAGCCTGAGGCTTCTCATGAAAGCTGGAACAGACCACGGAGTGCCCATAATTTGGTGGAAACGGATGAGTAAAAACAGCTCCAAAAGAATGGAAGCGGAAAGGAACATGTTCACAAACACCAAAATCATTTCAGTAATGAGAACTCGTAAAAGGAATACTTGCTGTTGAACTTCTCAAAATAATCATTGTGTCTTTGCTGATAAAAAGCACACTTGTGAAGATAAAACGGCCACCTTTCGGTTTGAATTGAAGTCGTTTAATATGTTTAATCAATTCTACAAAAATGTTACTAAAAACTATCTAATGTGTACTGGGAAATGATAACCTGCAGCAAAATTAACGACACAAGTGGTGGTTTTAAAGAGACACACTTGTTGGAGGATGATTATAAAAAATAAAGCTTAAATGATATTAACAGAAAATTCACAGAGAGAGCTTAGATGTTTAGTTGCGCTCCCTCTGGTGATCATTGCTCTCCATGAAGTTATAATTCATGCTCATTTCCTCTTTTAAATGTTAACCTCATTAGCTGTGCAGGCCTTTTATGAGACTGCCACTGCTGTGTGATGGTTCACACTTTAGTAGAGCGGGAGTTTATCATTTCACGTCTGAAAATATCCTGCCATGCATGAATAAAGAAATTAATTCAATGTGAGTATTATCAGTCTATTCATTTAGATAAGAGGCTCAAGCATACACACGTTAATTCAATGGGAGCAAGGCACAAAAACTTTAGCGCTGTTCATCCAATGAGCAATGCCAGGTCTGAACTTATTCAATTTAAAATACTCTACTGGAGACCTGTGAGAATAAAAAAGGGCAGCACTGGGCCATTCACGCCTCTGCTGGCCATGCCAAATGGAACTAGGTGATTGTGTCCATATGTTCCTCAATTGTCCGAGCGTAGCCTATTGGCAGGGTGTCATGGGAAAAAAAAGCTTGCATATTGGTGTTGGTCTTACCCTTGCTCGATGCTTCTTGAATAGCCTAAAAGGACTTGAGAGAATAGCTGGGAAGAAAGCTTAAAGGTTGCTCTCACCTCAGCTAAGAGGGTCATACTGAGGCACTCGACATGGGGGAACGACCAGACCTACTCTGAGTGGTTCACAGCCCTATCAGAAACTGCCTCCTATGAAGGGCCATACACACAATAGATGGAAAAAATGGACGTACACAGAAATCTGGGACCTATTTCTATTTATTATAACCGTTCCCTCCTTGTTCAACAGTTAAAGCCTGAGGTTTTTTTTTTATTAATTAAAATGCTCATCAAAATGCATTGATGTGCTTTGTGTCAAAGGGATTTTCTTCATGATACATTGGTGAAGTTGATTATTAGAAACGCCAGTGGCTGAATGTCAGCCAACATGCTGGCATTTTAGTAGTAGTAGCACCAAAAGTGACATAAAAAGAACGAGTAGTAATGGTAGTTGTTGCCGAACAAGTAGCCACACTCTGCAGCTCGCTTACACGATTGAATAACCGTAATCACATCAGGAATTTCATTAGTCAATTTAAATGTCTCACCTGCCAATGCCGTTTCACCTTAGATTAAACCAACCGCAAACAAGAAAGTTTACGTGTGCTACATTAGAGTGTACACAGCCCAAAAAGTCAGACAGCCAGTCTGTTAGTGCAAGGCCCTGATTATGATGACATACATGTGTAGAAGACTGTGTATACAAGCCTGAGTGAGAAAAAAAAACACACACACACACACACACACTTGCAAAGATGGCTTCCAGCTGGTTGTATGTTATTCTGGTGGCAGATGGGCAGGGATTTCAGAAGCAAACAATAAGTGCCAGACTCTTTAGATTATCACAGGGAAGGAAAAGCAGTAAACAACTCTCAGAGCACACACTAAAAAAAAACACTAGCGCCTAGCTCTACTTCCTAACCTTGATACAGAGGATGTGGGTTCCGGCTTTGACAAGCTCGTCTGCCAGGTTCATGTAGTAGTCCAGAGAGTACTTCTGCCTCATCGGGTCGGAGACGTCGCCCGTGTACGAAATGGCAGCCTCCACGACGCCACCTGCTGCTCCGGCAGCCTCCATGCCCAGCAGCATGTTTGGCAGGTAGTTCAGGGAATCGAACACGCGGAAGATGTCCATGCCGTTCTCCTTGGCCACCTCGCAGAACCTGGAGGAGGGGCGGAAGGAGGGCAAAATGATGTGAGCCAAAAAGCCCATGCAGTCGTGTACATAAAATCCACCCTCAAATCAGAGTCAGAAATAGAAGAGGTTGGTGAGACTGCAGAGACTTACTGTACTCTCTCTCTCTCTCTCTTACTCTCACACATATAATGAGTTTGTCTCCATGCACAGTGTATCCCAGATAATAGTGCATATCCGGGGTTGGGATAAGCTGTTTATATCCACCTCCATATCACCACTCATGAATATCGCTGTACCTGCGTTAATACAACATCCTCGCTATTTCTATGAAAAGTGAGCTAACACAGCCTGCAGGAGCCCACAAAGACTGGAGATGAATGTATACCCGCCTCATTATCCAAGCTGCTAGTGGTAAATCCCTCCTATTATTGCCTCGGCCTCGGTATCTTAATCAGCTTTTTCATAACTGGGGTGAGTGCTTACTGTAGCTGTGTTGCTGTGAATACAATATTGACCCACACACAGAGCTTTTGTTTTGGCAAATAAACAGACACACTTAATGTTGTGCCACGAGAGGATTACCAGTCCAACGTCTGCGTGTCCGGTATTTATTTAGCACTACAATGCGAGTGCTCTCTAATGGACGCTGTTTGGCACCGAATCAGAAACACTGTACTGTCCTACATATCTGACTCAGAGCTGATGTGATCATTATGTGAATCATGTTTATCAGAAAGTGGTTTTTCCCTCAAATTAAGTGACAAGAAGATCTAGTTAGCGATCGACCAGCCATTTTAGACATTATAAAATGGTACATCCCCCTTGCTGCAGAGTATACTGCACTGTGACCCTGTGACACGCACTTTAAATCAATACAAATAAATTAAATTACACTCTGATTTGATTTACTTAATGAAGGCGCTTGGGCCACTTGGCAGCGGGGTTCTTGCTGCACTGAAAACGTCGAGGGTGAGAGAGTGACAAGAGAGAGTGACACGAGCGAGAGAGAGCGAGAGCGAGAGCGAGAGAGAGAGAGAGAGAGAGAGAGAGAGAGAGAGAGAGAGAGAGAGAGAGAGAGAGCGAGCGCGCTGGGCCAGCAGATCAAAGCCATTAATCACAATCATGTGCGCATTTTCGATGGCGCTCCCCCTACGGGACACTGAGAGTGAGGCGGGGTGGAGAGGGAGACGAAGAGCAGTCGGGATGAAGAGAGGGAGTTAAAAAGAGGGGAGGGAGTGTGTAATGCGGAGAGATGAATGGAGGCATAAAAAGGGAGTTATAAGAGTGGGGATAAATAATGACTATATGATAGGAGAGGGGGAGCAACAAAATAGGGAGGATAGGGGAGGTCTGTGTGCGTGATTCAATGGGATGGAGGGAGAAGGGGACAGCTGCATTAGTCATAAAGCTACTCCTAATTTATCTGAGGTGAGGGGAATTGCACTGTGCGTGTGTGCGTGGAACTGCATGCAAGTGTGTGTGCGCGCTTTTGTATACATGAGTCATCCACATCATCGAGGTAACTTGTGAATTCATTTGGAAAAGTTTTAAAGGCGTGTGTATGCATGTGTGTAGGCAGCGGGGTATTTATGGCCCTAAAGACATTTCTAGTGACATCTGTATCAATGATGTGTGTACGTGTGTGTGTGTGTGTGTGTGTGTGTGTGTGTGTGAGCGCGAAATGTGTGGAACTCACCGAGCATGTTAAGAGGCAACAGGAAAACGTCCACCGAATTGACCTGACTAAATGTGTGTGTCACTTGTGTGGTTTGTGGGTCGCTGCTGTTCAGAACATCCATTTAGATATAAAGACAACGCAGCCGTGTGGGCTTCATGTGTCGTATAAATAGAGACCGATAGTTAGAACATGGGTGGAATGAAAGGTGAAGGGGAAATAAGTATTTCATTTATAAGAGTGAATATTAGAATTGATTGATTTCCTTCACCGCATGGTGTCCAGCACATATGGACTTTCATCACATCACTAGACAACAACAATCACTTTTATGATCATGTAAGTAATAATGATGTACACATGCAGCTCTTTCAATGCATTTTGCCAAATCACCTCATCAAAACAACAATTCCACATATTACCTTCAGAAAACAGTTATATAGTGAGGAACTAATATCTACATTTAGTGACATCAGGGCTTCATAAAATGTCATGTTTTTTATATCAAATGCTTCTATTGTGGTTTTCGAATGAAGCTTTGAATGTCTGTCGTCATATTTCATGATATTATCACCCTAAAACAATGGAGAAAAATATCTATACTTTTTATTGTGCTTATGTAAATGTAATATGTGGTGCTGTTAGATTGCTGCTAGACTGCCACGGTAATACAGGTGCGTGCGGGAGAGTAAACCATTTGCAGAAGCTGCCTTCAAGACAATGCAAATGCAAATTTATGCAAATTGATGTTTTACAAGAATTCCATGTTTTCAACACAGAGAAAACATGTTAAATAGGAAAATTACAAACTGATTCAATTTTTTTTTGCTGTGTTTTAAGTCTCTTGTTTGTTCTTTGAAAAATAGTTTTGAATCTCAATAGTAAATGTTCTAATAAAATAAATAATAAATGATGAAGTTGACTGTATTCTACATACTAAACACTACACTCAGCATACACAGTATTCAACGCATGCATAGACAATGCAGATGAACCTATTGTGTGCATCGACCTATATTCACGGCCCTACTTTGTGTGTGTCAGCGTGTTCAGTTCTGTAGCATTATTGGAGAGAATGTATGGATTTGGAAGCAAATACAAAATCGTTCTTACATATTCATGATGAGACTCTTGGTGTTATGCCTGACAGCCCCTTAAACATCTGATTGTTTCACAACTGAATTCAGATTTTAGAAAATGGAAGTAAGAAATGTGCGCGTATGAGTGACTCACTTAAAGACGGCGTTGTCAGGGTAGTTGGTGTAGCCCACAGCGTTGGCCCCACGCAGCAGCATCTGGAAAGGAACGTTTGGTACCAACGCTCTCAGCTCCTGGAGCCTCTTCCATGGACACTCTGACAGGAAGCGCATGGCCACATCAAAGGTAGCCCCTACACACACACACACACACACACACACACACACACACACAGGTAGCAGTATATTATTAGCTGTCATCTGAAGTGTCATCCATCTTCCGAACTTTGATCTAAATTTTAGACTCCAAAACGAATATTTCAATCTCATCGCGTTACCCACCCACCCACCCACCCCCTCCCACACGCACACACCCACACACCCCCACCCACCCCCACACACACACTAATGGGCGCTCAGATGAAATGTCTGATGACACTTGCACATTCATTGTTCACTCTCGCACTTTCATCATTTCATTCTAAAGTCACTATAAAATCTCAGAAATCTTTCAGTGGGAGAGGCGGAAAAAAAACAGATAGCAATCTCTTATTTCCCTTTCATGGGGGAGTAGATTAGCGAATCTCATACCCGTTTATCATATCAGCCAGAAATATGGAAGCCTCCAGTGATTTTCTGCTGATCCAACACTGTCATCATTAAATTTCATTTTCTGTGCACTCGTATAGTTGGACACAGAGAGAATACTAAGCGCAATTGCTTGCTCCCCACTCTGGGATTAGCAGGAATGTGCTGGTCTGGATACCCTCCCCTTAAATCAATTATAATTTCCTCCCCCCCCCGATTTAGATTTCAGTCTGCGTCAGCGTCTCTTAAACCACTGATTTGGAGCAGAAATGACTCCAAGCAATCCTATCTGATGTTAAACATATTAGTATTATAGCATGTGAGATATGAAAACGTGATGCTGAACAAGGAATTCAGCAGAATGTGCTCAAATAATTTGATAACAGGAATGAGGGCCGACAGCTGGCCCCAAATATCGGAACATTAGGCAGGAGCACCGGGCAGATAGGCAGCCGGCAATCTGTCACGAAGATGAGCTGAAATAAAATAGGGGAGAAAGACGGTAACGAGCCTGTTACGCAATGCCCACGCTTGCAATGAATTCAACACCCCATGTAATGTTTAAAAAGAAAAGAGAAAAACAACTTCTCAGCTGGAAAAGGTGCTGTGGGAATATATACGACCGTAACATCTTCTGTAGGTATGTTAGGTAAGAGTACACTTTATACAGAACTCAATAATAATAAACACTAAATGCTCTCATATTGACAAACTCTTTACTTCATCCAAATCTCCCCTGGTGGAAAAATAAAGTTCTATAAAACTTCCATCTCTTGAGCCAATAAAGGAAAGCCCGTGATAAATAAAAATGATTAACATCTATAATTTAAATCATTGAGTTGCGCGCACACACACACGCACACACACACACACGCGCACACACACACACACGCACTGCAGTTATCAGCATTTTTGCTTAAGTGTGCAAGTATGGCCTTGATGCATCAGACACTTTATCTTGTCGGATCAATTTTTATGTCTCTGCGATTCCAGTTAATCGCTCTGGATTGGTTGATTTTCCGTTGCTACCCGTGCTGGTCAGGCTTCGCGTGTTTAGTGTCCACTGCATGTGTCGTACCAGGAAACGGCTCATATTCCTTAAAACATGCAACGGTTCTGTGAAACGCCGATTACACAACGGCAGGGCGCACGCACACACACACACACACACACACACACACACACACACACCAACATGTGATTAGGAATCTGCCGCATTACCATCAGATAAATTTGCCTACTGTGAAATATATGTTAGGAACCATATAGATACACTATGTGAACCAATTACTTTTACTGTATCTTCCATGGTGTAGGGAGGAACACTGTATCAGGAAGGGACTTAATCCTAAGGCTTAATATCTCCAATCTCATTCTGCCCTTATAGAAGTGTCTGAAACATGTGAAAGCAATACTGTATTCCATGTAAAAATACAATTTAAAAAAACATTCTTGCATAGGGGTAACTGTGGTCAATACTCGCATGGTCCTCTCCCTTAGCGATTTACTTCGGGGAAGTGATTCGAGCACAGCAGAGTGTAACGTTCTCTATGTCTGATCACTTTGTATTAAAGGTGTATTGTATAGGGACTTCCTATCAAGAGAGGCATGGTAGTTAATCCTCCTATGGCCGTTGAGTGATTTATGAGGAGCTGTTTAAAGGTGCAATTACAAGCTGTCCTTGTGGGACAGTGTGTGCTCGAGCTGAACCTTTCCACTGCAGCATCATGGTAGTCCGATTCGTGTTTCACACCCTAAATCAATACCATGCGAGAGCGTGGCTGCCAACTAGTGTACGTGGGAACGTCGGGCAGCGGAAGATGAGTGAATGAAGGACAGCGGGGGAGGGAAACAAACGGTCTGTTATTCACACATTACACTGACGGACGGGAAAAGATTACAACATTGTCTTATCAAAGAGGCCCTCCTATAATTTCTCTCACGAAGTACGCTCCTCGAGGGGAGTACCACTCATCCTGTGAAAACAGTATTTTAATGCCGCGCGTGGCTCTGGAGGAGCCGTGTGAGAAAATAACACCTGATGGTGTGTCCGATTGGGCCCGACACTTCAAAAGGAAAAAAGGGAAGCGAGTATATAGGAGAGTCGTAAAAGGCAATATATAAAACGAAGGGAAAATAAATGCATAACACTCAAAGAAATGCATTTTGTGAAAATGAACACTGGTTTGGCTTCTTTAGAGTAGAAGAGCTGCTGTAAAAAAAATAACACGGATTACGTTTGTGTGTAAGAAAAGCGGAAAAACAACCAACTGAGCTGAACTTTGTGCTGAAAAAGGCCGGGTGGCAGATGCATCACTCTGTTTTCTAAATGCTTTGTTGTTCCTGCTTAACAAGTCAAATTCGCATCAACATATTAACATGCACAGGGAGCACATTATGATACTGATAAGTTGCAGGAGGGATTCAGAGGGATCATATCTCAAGAATGAATTCCGCCTTTAAGTGTTTAGGTAATCATGAATGTACTATCCTGTGCTCTCTGACTCATAATCACATCACGCAGGAGCTACCGACAGCTCAAGAGGACCCACTAGCATATTACATTTCTCTCCGCTGATTCACTCGTTCTCTCTCTCTGCAACTTTTCTTCAATGAGCGACTCAATCTCCTCGGCTCATAACCTCGGCCCATTACAGAACCATCATGTCAGGTGTTTAAGCGTCTGACATCCCGTTCTTCGTGTGATTTCAATGATGTACTATGGCCGCCGTCGTCGTATAAATGGGAGAGAGGCAACGCATATATTCACTCGCTCTGACTTTTTCATGAAGACAGAACACTGTTTGAACTTCAAGCGCGTTCATTGACAGAAGATTTCGAAACTCCACTCCCACTGCAATTCACACATCCACTCTTTATGAGAGCGTTTAGACGGAAAGACACAAAGGAAGATGTATTCAGCGCTCTCTCTCTCTCTCGTCGTTTTATCATTCAGGGGCCAGACTGTTCTACGGTGTTTACGTTGAGCTGTTACTGTAGCAAATGCCCACATTAAGAGTCTTTACCATATTGTCAGCTCAGCTTAGAATGATCACGCGCTTGGCAGAATAGTCAGTTGAAGTGAGTGGTGACATGATGTCATGCTCCTATGATTTGTTTAAAGGGAAACTTTCACTGTTTATGGCAAAACCTTATTAAATGTATCTTTAGAATCATTCACGTCGAAGCATAATCGAACCCCAGCTATAGTTTTAGTTGAGAAAATCTTACCCCACAGCTTCTCTCCGGCTTTTGTACAGTTCAATGGGCCATTGGTTTTAGGCTTTCACCATGATTAGGGCTCGGTTAAGAAAACAGGAAGCTCATACTAAACTAACATCTTGAACGCTCGAACATGAAAAAGGTCTCAAAGCACGCTTTCTGTCAGGTTTGGTTGACAGTTTCCGGTTTCTCACGCAGATGGAAAAACCTGATGGAAAGCTCAGTTTGCGCTCTTTCATTAGTAAAACATACAGACATGTCTTACTGTGCTATGAGCTTCCCGTTCCTTAAAAGGGAGATTAACTAATCGCCCCATTGGACTGTGTGTAGACGCTGTCGGAGAATGGTAGGATCCTCAGGAGCAAAGCCCTCAGAGAGGTTCTGTTATTGCCGCATGAATAACTGTAAACAACATTTAAATGTGGGCTGAAGAATGGTGGACGCGAGTCTTTTTTTTAAAAGTCTTCAAATATAAGATAACGAACTGTTAAAAAGGGAATGCATGTCCCTTAATGGAAGCCCTTTCCCCTTTCAGAACTGGCTCGCACAGTATAATGAGACATACAGAGAGTAGAGTGGCACCTTTTTAACAATATCCTGCAGAGTGAAGAACCGAGTTCACTGAGGTTTCACGGGCTCTCTTCAAAGATTTACTTTTAATGTAACTCCTCAAACATGGCTAATCTGAACTGGTATAATCTTTTCTTTGGTCAGTCTCATCAAGACGGTAGTCATATCCAACTACCTCCTCCGTTTGACTTTTGCAATAACCTTTTTATCTGTTCAAACATGAGGTGAGTAGACAGTTACTTGATGCGACGTGTGCCCAATATGCTCTCCCACAGTAATGAATGTGTGTCGTGATCAGCCAGCGGGAGGAATTCAAGCGAAGAAAGGGTTTACTGCACTGAAAAGGTTTCACTGGAGAGGTTCTCTCCTTGCGTTTTTGTTTTTTTTCCTCACTTTGTTTAACCATCTAACGATGAGCACAGTCACTGAAACTGAAACCCTTTTTACTTCAGGCCTTTGTTGTTCGGTTCTTATGTTTGTTCTTGTGATCCACTGAAGGCACTCCAAGTAAAATAAGCATAATCGCTCTGAGTGCTTTTCTATAATTGAGCATTAAATTAAATGTTTCAACCTCAAGAGGTTCAACTGGGCATATCTCTTCCACAAATGTGAGTATCCTAAGTGTTCAAACAGGAAAACTGAATTTACTCTTTGAAACCAGTTCATAACAATTGCACTTCACATCAGACCATTATCAAGAAGTGTCGATGATTGGTCTCGTCGTCGACTGTTCAGACACGAGGCACGTAGTTTTTGTTCTCTGGCCAATTTCAGAGTAATTGCAAATTATCAAGGGAGGCTATTGGACTGTTCGTGCCTCACGAGGTTTCAATAACGGATGATTTTTCTCAATTCATTCAAGAGCAGTACATTCATTGTCTATTGAGGGAACTCGCTGAAGACTGACTTGTGGGAGAGGCGATGGAGGCATGAGATATGCTTTCAATGGCACATGATTTGCATAGCTCACACGGGAAAAACAAAGCGGTACAATCACTGTCTCCAACCAAACACGGAACGGGTCTACAGCAAGAGTGGGAGGAGAATGGAGAGGACGGGCACCGCTGTTACGAAGCATTCAAATGTGGGAGCACGTACAGAAAGAGTTTAATTAAAATGATAACCATCAGGAAAGGGAAGTTCAGGCTTATCATGACTGCTTGTATGAGATCACATATCATGGGTATTTCCTCATTACTAGGAATCTTCCGAGTGCCAAATAGTGGTGTAGCTGTAGTTTGGTGTCTCTC
The DNA here is from genome assembly GCF_910591455.1 of Pholis gunnellus. NCBI lineage: Eukaryota > Metazoa > Chordata > Actinopteri > Perciformes > Pholidae > Pholis > Pholis gunnellus. The sequence goes on from NC_136550.1 coordinate 9,998,028, forward strand.
TGTAACTCTGATACCACTTTAACGTTTCTACGCTAAGAAATACAGCCGGAACAAGGAGACGGTTAGCTTAGCCTAAAAGACTGGAAGAATAGTGTTGTCATTCAGCACAAAGACACCCACCTCCCCAGTTCTCCAGGCTGAAAAGGTTGCTGAAGTTGTGGCTGACGAATGGCGAGATCTTCTTCAGGTCGTGGGTCCGAACCCTGGTTGCCAGGAGCGATTGGTGGGCATCCCTGAAGGTGGTATCCATGAGCAACAGGCCTTGGTGGGCACGGACAGCCTTGGCGAATCCCTCGGGACCGTCACGCAGCAACACGTCCCGGAAACCTAACGGAGGGTCGCCTATTAGCGAAGGAGGGAGAGAAAGAAGCATTAATGTTAAGGAGGACACAGGGGGAGAGTGAAAGGGAAACTAAAATCTGGTAGATTTTAGTTGATACATTTCTTGACTAAGTGCACAAGATGTTCGAGTAGCAGAGGCGAGCGAGCAGGTAAGCCAAGTTATTTACACAGCGTTTCCTCTTTCACGTTGTGCTTTTAACAACACTCGACTCAAGTAGATCAACTAGGAAAGAAAACAAGAACTCAAGCCCAGCAGCCATCTTATTAGACACACCACCCACCGATTTGTAAAAATGGATTCCTCCTGCTGACAGTGACTCATTCGGCCATGATGTTTCTATTTAAAGCAAGCAGCTACTGTTTAGTGAAACAAAAGATCCCAGTGACTGAGCTCGGTACTGTACGTTTGCCACCCGAAGGCAAACCGGATCCAGAATGGCTGCTATTGCACTTTTCATGGGTCTCTAATTTCTCAGCCTTATCAGGGCCTGCGACCCTGTTTTTAGGTCCCAAATTGACACCAGCAATCAGAGAGCTGCTGTCACGATGACCGTGTTTGAGCATGACATACGTTTATGTTCTATTTTGTGGCGGCAGCTCCACCTGGATTACATTGGAATTCTATATTTTGTGCCCTTTTTGAATCCATGTTCTTTGGCATATTGATGTGTTTTATATGTCCCTATATAAAACATGAGTCTTAAATCTATCTGCTAAATATCCCCAGACCCAAAGACTACAGCCATGCTAGATCTTAGTCAATGCACACTAACAGCTCCTAATTAGCACTTAACACAAAGTATACATGGGGAAGGTCATTAGTTTTGCAGGTACTTGGTATCGCAAAAATAACATTTTGACCTGATGATGGCACAAAGTCATTATGATTCGTCCTGTGGGGCCCGCTTGTCTGTACCAAATGTCATGGCAATGCATCCAATAGTTGTTGAGATATTTCACTCAAAACCACAAGAAGTGAAACTCACGATAGCACAAAAAGGACATGTCAGGTAAACACAAAAGTTATTATGATCAATCTTCTGGAGGTCATGGATGTCTGTAAAAAAAAAAAATGTCTTCCAATCCATCCTGTTCCAACATTTTGACCTGCTGGTGGCCTCTATATAAAATGCCAGGTTTATCCTCTGGAGACCATGAATGTCTTATAAATAATTTCATAGCAATCCATCCTATAGATAATTCAGCCTGGACCGACGTGGGGGAAACGGGTACATCACATGAGCAAAATCAAATTAGAGTTTTTCAGAAACCTTGTAGGATCCACTCCCCGAGAAACCCCGGATGAAGACTGCCGAACATGTTCCGCTGTCAGTTGCTAAAAGCTTCCACACGGAGGAATATATTCTATCGCTGTGGAATTCCCAAGACAAATGCCATATTTACCAGTTCATAAAAACTAAGTAGTTCTCAAAACAAACAAGTGAAACAGTGCAGAAACCTTACCCAACGGGCTCTGCCTTAACCAACCCTCTTATTCTAATCCTGCTCTCTCCTCGTCGCTCTTTGCCTTGCAATTTAACACGAGCACAACCAGAGGCAATCAAATATTGGAGGTGGAATTGAGATCTATTTTTGCTGCAGTGTGTACAATAATCAATCAATTAGATTAGTAAATGAGGTCTGCCTGCTCAGTTGTCCTCCAACCCTCTGTCCCTCTCTCTCTCTCCCTCTCTCTCTCTCTCCCCCATCGGACTTTCTCTCCATCTCTGCGTCGCTTAATATTTGCGAGGCTAGATGAGCTCTGTGAAATCACACCGCCATAGCAAATAGATACAGACACTGAACTTATCAAGATCTGCGTATAATACAGCTGACTGGAGAACACCACGCACACCTACACACACACACCTACACACACACACCCACACACACACCTACACACACACACACACACCTACACACACACACACACCCACACACACACACACACACACACACACACACACACACACACACACACACACACAGAAGATTATTCATTCTCAAAGTCCTCCTATTTCTCACACAAACTTGCTTTCTATGTTTCTTTTTTTACTACTCTTTAACATAATAGATAGAAGTTAATTAGGTCTCGTGTACTGGGACTACTGGGACCAAACAATGGCCTCTGCATGCGATACGTTTCCAAGAGAGAGGCATTCACAGTGTTTGAGTGGATTTGTGTGTGTGTGTCGTATCGTACGGTGCAGAATACAAAAAGTAATAAAGACATAAGTCCCAAGTGGATGCTGTGCTTGACAATCGACCCACTTCCGCACACAATTTTCTTTGCATCGAAAACACCCCGCTCCCACTACCTAGCTTCTGAGCCCTCACTCCCCCCCCCCTTGTTTATCTCAGGCTGGTGTCAGTTCATTCCTCTTCACTCGTTTGGCCCTCTCGTCACACTCAACTCGTCCCCGGCTAATGTGACCAGGCAGAGCGATAGCTACAATGCTCAGAGGCACATCTTTATTTGCAATTTGTGCAGAAGATAATCTCAGAGAAATAACAGCTTGAGTCGTCACCGTCCTGTGCTGGCATCTGCCTCCTGAGAAGACTGGTAAATGTCTGGTATCTTTGTGTTTAGGGAACTTTTAATTGGCACATCCTGGTGGGAGTGCTAATCAGTGCTTTATGACAGTCAGGTGTGCTGGAAGAGCCAATCAATTAAGCCGGAACGTATTAAAAGCAGACTTGTTAATGAGTTGTGTGCTACAGAAAAGTTTAATAATTTGGAATTCACAAAAGATATCCCTTTCTTTATAGCTTTACCAAACATGTGCGTTACATTTGCGTTCAGTTATTGTTTGCTTTTTGCCACAACTTCTAAAATACTGCCTGCTGGAAAACTTTTGACTGGCACCAGCTTCATGAAAAGGGGATTTGTTTTCCTCAAAATAGCTGTATTGGAGCTGTGAAACAAACAAATTGAAAGAAATGTTTCAAGAACAAAGAAGAAGAAACAAAGTTACCTTGCAGTACACACGCACAGAGTATCTTGAGGATTCAGAAAGCCACATTTAAGACTCTTTATGACTCCTTTTAAGCTACCTGGAAATGAGTTTTGGAGCTAAAAAAATAGCAAAACAAAGAAATAAATACAGTCCTTTCCGTTTGAAGATGGCTAATGAAAGACTAGAAACAGGAAATTATTCAAGACATTAATTCCATTTGTGCACAGATTTAGCATATTGTGCTACAAACTCCCCCTCTGCTGCAATCCCAAGTGTGGCAATACAGCGCACAAATGGGAGGAGGAAAGTAGTCCATCTTTTTTATTAGTCAGACTTCCTAAAGCTAGCTCACAGGCATCTGGTGATTAACCTCTACATGTCCTCCATTAAATAAATCCAGACAATAATTGGAACAAGGTGTACTTCTTCACCATCGATGAAGCACCAGCAATCAGCCTTCACAGGGAAACGATTTAGACTACAAATCCTAATTAGAAAATAATGGCTTTCAGTACTTAACATGTTGTGTCAGGACACCCTCGGCCTGTCTTTCAGGAACACTTTCACTGCCCTCTCTCCTCGGTGTGGCGGGAACTCCTGGATAATGGCCTTTCTAGTCACCCTTCCTCTTCCTCCTTATCTGTCGGTGTGATGTTATGAGATGACAATGTTCTGATCTTTGCTCCCCTCTGTTCTGTGGGTGGTCCACAGTAATACTCCTCACCACTTTCTTCCTCATCCTTCCCTCTTTTCTCATGCATCTATCTCCGATTTCCTCCACATGTAGGGATTATGCCCGAACCCCCCCCTCTCCTTCCATGCCCCTGTCCCTCCCTCCATCCATCCCTCCAGAGAGTGTGATAATACAGGCCTAATCCCTCTCTTCTCCCAATCCCTCCACCGAATGAAAGACAGGATATAAGCACATTACAAATCTCATTACTAGGCTTTAGGTATGCCTCTGTGCGTGCCTGTGCTGCATACAACTACTTCATCAGCTGCTTACAGTAGGGGAGGAGGGGGGGGGGGGGGGGGGGGTACACAAACGGTGCTCTGCCTATAGAGTACCTGCTCAGTACAGTGCATGTGTGTATGTGCAAGTGTGTGATTTTCAAGAGTCAATACTGTGGTACCTGCTGCAATAAGAGGGACGGGCAATGATAGCCGTGAACACAAGATTTCCATAAGAAGACAAGTGGTGGGTAAGCACGCAGAGACGCTCGTTCACTCACTCACTCACTCACTCACTCACTCACTCACAGGCAGACTTACACAAACACGGCAGATTAGATTGTCCTATTCTACTCCATTACGTTCCACTGTGCATGGTTTTTAGAAGTCAGATTTGATTAGTAATGCCCGATTAGGATTCATATTATTCACATTATTTTGTTATAAATTTGTGTTTACTGGGCACGCTGGGGTATGTGCTGAGGCAGAACAGGGTGCTGATAAACATGTCAAATTGATACAGCTCACTATTTTGTTGCCGTCAAAAGAAGCAGCTGCAGAAAGCCATGCCAGTTTGCACCAACTCACACAAAAAAAAAGAACCAAAATGGCCACAGATAAGACACATTTTCTACATTTCAATAAAGCCTATTTAGTTGTAAAAAATGAGCACCTCTAATCATCATTTAAAAATGAATATTTTTATATTTCAGCCTTAGTTTAACCTTTCAAAACTCACGAAGACCCTAATTAGTAAACGGAGCAACAAAAAAAACCCCACAGAGCTCGGCTCCAGAGACTCTAAGTGGCTCAACAAGCTCGACAAAGAGCCCAGCTTGGCCTTGGGCCTTTCCTGAGAGAGTCCAGGGTTGCTGGTGCAGAGCAGGGCGAGAAGCAGAGAACTTCTGCCTTCACGAACAATGAACTGCACCCTCTCGTCCCCTGTACTCGCAGCTCAGCGGAGCACTCTGGGCCAAAACCCTTTTCCTCCCCGAGTGCTAAACTGAGCCATTTAGGAAGGCCTTTCCGCCTCCAGCTATCGGCCTGTTCGACAGCCCATTTGTCATTCGGCGGGGGCTTTTATCCAAAGTGCCCCACGGATCCACAAGTGTTTTCATTTTTGGCATGGGAGTCCCAGGAAAAATGAAACCCCTAACCCTTGCATTGGCAGTGCCTTGCTAAATTAGTCCAAATGTAACACATGCAATAAGGGTGATGCATTGTGGCATTATTATAGCAACATTGGTAAGTGATGCTTTCAAAAGAATAGCACAAAGACAGTATTCAATTATCAGTTGCTGGTCTTGTTGACACGTTGCCCTGCACACAGAGCTTTTTTCATTGCTGAAGCTTTATTGCACAAACTGCTTTAAATGCTTTGGCAAGGTATAACATCTTATTTTGATAGGGGGATAAAGGAGGTGACTGGGTTGGCATAATAACGTGTGATAAGAGTGTGAATTCTGCATCGCTTATTGGCTGAATTGCATGCGATTGACATACCCATGATCCCAGGAGGGATGACGGGGTCTATGGAGGAAGGCTTGGCCTTGACTGGGATGGGTGTGGTTGGTCCATTTACCATCACATGACCTGAAGTATACAAAAAGAGAATACAAGTCAGATGCAGTTCTGTAACATATCGAACAGCCAGTGACGACAATAATGAAAAGGAGAAGAAAAAAAACAGCAGCACTGAGGCTAGCACGGATCATGGTCACATTTTAATTATTATATCATTCATATCAATGTGTAGGTCCGTCCTCACCCATTTTGATAAAATAGTCATTAATGTCTATGTGACTAAAGAAATCTTTATTTTCTAGATCATGTTTCACCTTCAGGTCTTAAAAGCTAATACAGTATACACTGTGGAGCATGACACCTTTTCTTTTACTGCCAATTGGTGGAACCTTGTATTAAACACCACCGGTTTGAAGTCTGAGTCATAAACAAACCAGCTCGGCACTTCTTCCCTCTCTGGTTTTTATCCTCTAACTGTAATATCCCAGATTTCAGGCGGACATGTTTTTATTGGATCCATTATAAGCATTATAGCCGTCTCTGTCATTTTTTGTCTGAGCCAGAAAGTCATAATTCTGCGCTGACAAAATGTTGTTTTGCATCGGAGGTCCGCTCACTGAAATCAACACGATCAGCTCAGCTAATACAGTCACTTCCTAGTGTTACTTCCTGATTAAAAGCTTGATAAGCCACAGAAACAATCATGGAGTGATAGCTCATAGGATATTTCAGAGCTGTCATCCTTATAATCCGGGCTGATTAAATATATAGGCCGAGTTGAATGTACAGTTTGAAACAGACTGAACTCACCACGAGATATAAGGCAGTCAGAAACACTCACCCAGGTAGTGCAGCAGCTTCTGGGCTCGGTTCTGGGTGGGCTTGAGGTTGAAGAGTTCCTGGTTCTCGTCGATGAACTGGGTGTCCACGGTGGAGTGGAGGAACTGGTGGTTGTTGAAAACATTCTGGAGGAATGGGATGTTGGTCTAAAGATGGAGAGACAGGTGGATAAACAAGAGGGGGAGGTTTAGAATTCGTTGCCGTCTTTATTGAGCATTTTACACAAAGGGTGTTTGTGAGCGTGCCGAGGTAGCTGCAACAAGAAAATACATCGTATACAGTCAAGAAAGCAATCAGTCAGTCCTGTTCTGCAAATGAATCACATGAAAGAAAAGAGAGCAGTTTCTTTTGAAGACAAGATTTCGCTAAAGAGCCACGCTCAAATAACGGAGAACGCTGCACAATCTCAGCTTCAACAGACAAAACGCACGCAATCAGAGCAGCGAGAGAAAGTCAACTGTTGAAAGTAATTACATTCCGTTTCTATTTTGTTGTTTGTTTGTTTGCCTCAAAAGTATTATCACGCCAATTAAGCTCTCTAAATTAACAAAAGGAGGGGGGGAGTGGATGAGAGAGGATAGATTTAATTGTTAGGAGTTAATTTCATTACTACATTCGTTGCTTATTCCCCCCCCACACACACACTTTGGTAAGCCTGTAGACTGCTACGAGTAGGCTGCTTTGAATAGCTGTGGCGAAGAGGCGAACACAGTGAAAAGGGGGGGTAAAAGAGGGGGAGGGGGGGGAGATTAGTAGAAAGAAATGCTAGTTGGAAGGATTCAGTGAAAGGAGGATATGGTAATATGGGCTTGGAGCGGCTTTAGATGCCTTTATCGTTGTTTAATGTGCCCCAAGGGGAGGTAGAGAGTGAAGGAATGTAAACTGTGTGGACAGATTATTTCCCTCTTTTTGTTTGCTAAGAGCGTCTTTGCATATGACCCCGAAAATGTCGGTAGTCTTAAGCGGCATTTAAAAAGAAGTACACCTTTGCCACTCATGACCCCTGCATTCAAGTATCCTTCTTTATTCATAAATGCACATAAACACACGCAACAAGATTCCCCAAGGACCTCCTGGGCATTGGGTTTAATGCAGCTCCTTCTGAGCCCACAAATGCAACATCCGCCTCACTATCTACATATGTACAGCCCATAAATAGATCTCTCTGTCACACACACACACGGGCGTAAGGATACAAACGGCTCACATTAAATATAACCCACAGATGGACAGAATTTACAACCACAACTTGGACGTTTAGCTGACCCACACAAACCCAGAGTGGCTTGAAATAATTGTTGCAGCACAGTCACTCAGGAATCCCACAGTTCTGTGAAGGGAGTTGAGCAGCAAACAAACCACACTTACCTCATTACCGGCACTGAGAGAGAGAGAGAGAGAGAGGGGGGAGATGCAGCGGAGAGATCAATGTGCTCGGGTGAATAAAGCGCACAGGCAAAATGAGATGTACAGTAACAGAGGGCCTGAGTTTCTATACGTCTCTGTCTTTTATTAGGAGTAGAGAGAAGAAAGAGACACAGAGCAATATCTATATTTCAGCTGACAAGGAAAAGTCTCAGAGACAGAGAGGGAGTTAAAGCAGAAGAAAGAGACATCTTCCACTTTGTCAACGTATACTGTAGAGCCAATAAAGTACCAGTTATAGAGGGGGGTTTCATTCTCTGACGCACACAAAATGACTGTGTATCCTCAGACTCAGAGAGCTGGACAGCAGAAATGGAGGAGAGCCGGGGGATGTGTACAGCTGCACTGCACTGTGCCAGGCCTTGGGCTGCGGACCAAAACAGTAATTGCAATATGACTTCAGAGACGTCATATTTTCAGCCATTTATAGTATCCGACAGGATAACTGTATTACGATATGCTGCTGCCATACATAGCCCTTGTAATTGGGGGGAAATAAGCAGCTATGTGAAATCAGGATATTGTCGTATTTTTCCATTTCTATACAATCAAAATTGAAGCGTTGACTTTAGCCTAATGCAGACTGGTATAGGTTTAGCTTAGCATCAAGGTGGGTAACAAGAGGCAACAGCTAGCCTAGCGTCATCCAAAGGTAACAATCTCTGCCTACCAGCAGCAGGTCCAAGCTTACGAATGAACACTTTATGTCTCGCTCGATTAATCCACATACTTTCAAGACTTTGTGCTAAGCTAAGCTAACCAGCGACTGGCAGTGGCGTCACATTTACTGTACAGGTTTGAGCGAGGTATCGAGCTTCTCCTCTAACTCTTGGCAAGAAAGGGGGAATAAAACAAGATGTTGAGCTATTTCTCTATAAGTCTTTACTGACGGACAATATTTCCCAAGGTCCAAGGTTGAAAAAGAGCAACAACAAGGAAAAAATGTCATTTGTATTTGTTGTTCTTTGGAAGAGAGTTCTTTTTCTTTTTTCTTAATTGGCCTTGGAACGTTTTGACATTTAACCTGTTTGGAATTTTCCCTATGTTGGATGTGAACTTCATCTATTATTTATACGTGTACACAAACCTAATGGGAGTGATCAAAAGGTATGAGTTAAATAAAACAACGTGGAGAGGCAGTGACAGAGAATGAGAGATAAATAACACAAACAGGCGCCATTAACGGACGACTCTAAAAATAATGGAGCGGGACGGCAGACTCAACTAACACATGGCGGTTTGTCCTTTCCCTCTCTGCTGTAGCAGATCAATGTGTTCATTATCAGGCTGCTCGCACACCAACACACATTCCCTTCACTCTTCCTCCATGTTTCCCCCTAATGATGAGAAACACACTCCCTGAAAATGGCCCACCCACCCACACACACACACACACACACACACACACACACACACACACACACACACAGGTCCCTCTCTTTACCCCGCTCAGTATCTATGTGGCATTTCTTCTCTCACTCTTCATCTGGCTCTCGGCGATATCGCCCTCTCTCTCTCTCTCACACACAGACACAGAGACAGATACTCGACAGAGGCCCTTCTCTGATTTAGATGCCCTGTAACAACCGATTGGCTCCAGCTCTCGGAGCTATGTGCACAGCATGCAAAGCGCACACACACACACGCTTCCTCGCCAGTAATGATTGTGGGGCCCCCGATGCTGTTCAGAACGCAAACTCCAGCAACTACACACAACCTTTGAGAACTGTGTTAGTTTTAGAGGGAAAGTAAACATGTCTACATGTGAATTAATGCTCGCACAGGCACACGTTTACATACACCCACGCTCTAGCAAGTTAGCGCGCACACACACACACACACGAGGCTCAGTATCAGAAGTCACTGCTTCTTTTTGGTGCAGAAGAAAATCCTCTGTACTCTTTTTTTTTTTTTTTTATTCTCGCAGTGTTCCGTTTCTCAACTAGTTAGTCGGTGTTAATGCTACTCCGCTCACAGCCGGTGATTATCGGTCTTGACGCACTCGGCCTCGCTGGTGATTGCCAAAGCAACGTAGTGAGGTAAGTATTGACGTCCCGGACACAACAACACCTTAAAACACTTGGGTTGCAGGGCATTTGGCTTGTTGGCTAAAAGTTTCTTTTTCTTTGTTTTCCCGAAATCAAAGATCCCTCTGATCTGTGGTGCTATTTTTTTCAATCTAGATTGTTTAGACCCAATTACTCAAGATAATCCACAGACCTAGTTGTGAGCAGTTTCAAGTAAAAACTATGGTTGAAAGCCAAGCTGATTGACACATTATTGATGAATAGAACTGCAGTTAAGAGGAACCTTTGACTCTTTTGGATTTGGGGGTGAACTGTCCCTTTAAGTTTGACATTAAGAAAAAAAACAATGTACTGCATGGCTAACATTACAACTTGCAAATGTTTGCCAAAGGTGTCAACCAACATCCAAATGAATTTACACCTGGCAGTAAAAAGCAGTCTGGGCATCTTGGGGAGGAAAAAAACAAAAGAAAATATCACCTATTTTATGTTTTCTCGTTGTCTGCAATCTGTGTGCACTGAGATCGGATGTCATTTTTCACTACGCAGAGCAGACGAGGAGGTGGAGTGAACGGAATAAAAACAACAACAACCAGGTGTTGAAGATGGAGATGAGTCATGCTGGAGCTGCTCTGCATGTGGTCATCGTACCCATAAGCTCTGTCTCTGAGGCGAAGACACACGGGGTTCAAACATGGCTGAATATCATTCAGAATGTGACGCCGGTTGAACAGATCTGATCAAATCCGGACCGTAATGTGTACATTTACACCTGCCATGTTTTTTCCTAATAAAGATTTAAAAAACACGATGTTAATAGTCACACTCTACTCTTTGCCTTTGCTTTGAGAGCGCTGATATAAACCTGTTAGATTTCATATTCAAGCCTGAGGTCAAGTCTGCCCCTTTACCGACACTAATCTGTACTCCAACACTTTATGTTGTGCAATCCCCTTTACTCCTGCAATTTCATGCACCAAAATACTTTGAGTACAACAACCTGAGGTAGAGGAGAGCTCCATCATTTCGGACATATTTTCCCACACATACTCGCCTATTGTGCTTTTTTTGTTTTACGAAACCTTCGGGCTGACTCTGGAACTTAAGTACAAGCACGGGCTAAACGGGTCAGAATCAAGGCCAGGGCCCTTGGGGTCAAACCCCTGAATCACGTTCATTGGAGCCACACAGCTTCCTGCAAAGGGTACGTAGAAGAAGAACATGTGGTGCGTGTGGGGCCACATGGATCCAGGGTGGTTCCAGAAATAACACATTATCATATATCATCAGTCACATTTGATACTCTAATTCGTTACAAACAGGGCTCTCCCTGTTCTGAAGGGAATCCTGTGTTACCTCATAGGAAACGTATTATTAATGAAAGTGGAATTCAGAATGTGGTCTATTTTATCGAATCGATCTGACTGCTTCACATGCAATATGATAGCTGCCTGCTTAATATTCATATTTCAATAAAACGTGACCCTGGTAATGAGCCACTAACACAAATAACAGTTTGTGGGAACACCATATAAAATGTGATCCAAACAATCTCTAACACATCATGCTGGTAACACGTCTACATGTATTGTTAAAAAAATAGTTAAAAAGGTCATTCCCACAGTTGTTGCCCTGGTTACCCGGTGTTTTTGATAGACACACGATGCTCTGAGGAGCCATTAGTGGCGAGAGAAGATTTAATTTATAGGACTGTGTGTACTGTTTTCAATGCCTCCGTCACCAACGCACATGTTGCTTTACAGTATAGAAACTGCGGCGCATGAAGCACAGCTTCAGTCACACTGTGACTTGGCGGTGTGCAACATCACTCCAATTAGAGACTGCAGATGGAGCAGATACCTGCAGCCTCCGCGTGGCTGTGAAGAGTCACCAGGACAAAGGAATGCCTTCAGTGTGGGCTACTTAACAACTGTCCAGGGATCACAGAGCTGGTAAGATCCATCCAATAATGTTCACTATGTCTGGCACAACATGAAAAAGACAAATCCCCCCCGGTTCCAAGCAACCACCAAGACAAATTGTCGATTTTGAACAGCTGATGTGTTCATTTGAATGTAGAACGGGACTATGATTGGCTCAGCCCAACATGAAAACTAAACAAAGTGAGCTAGGATGGCACCGTGCTCCTTCACTCCCTCCACTGGGTCCTCACACCACGTTTTAAAATCCTGACGTTTGCCTCGAAAGCCAGCAGCACGCTTGGTGAAATCCTGTGTTGGCAGGGTGTCTCTGAGCTACAGCTCACCTGGATACACAAAGTCTGGTAGAGATCAGTGTAGACTATAGCCCCCACCTCCTCAAAAAAGCATCTGGACTAAATGTGTCATGTTGTCGTCGCATTTCCTAGTCATCAATACCTACAACAGACTTTTTTTGTCACAGTTTCGTCAATTTATTTCTGTGCATTTTGTGCACTAGAGGCACATGTAGAGTTGCTTTATACAAAACAAAAAGCATCGGAGACTGTATGGGTGCATATTTTGGGTTTGGATTTTTGCAAAATTTCAAACGGTGCTTGGCCTTGCACACAAATGCACAACACACACACACACACACACACACACACACACACACACACACACACACACACACACACACACACACACACACACACACACACACACACACACACACACACACACACACACACACACACACACACACACAAACACACGGCTGATCTCCAAACACTGCGTCTCTCTGTCACACAGAACCTCCACGCCACCTAAGTGATTAGGAGTTGAATAGGGGAGCTGTCAGGTCATTCATCTTTTCCCTCCTCTCCTCCCCTGTCTCCCCTATCCCCATCCGTCACGCCTTAACCACTGGGCCGGGAACATAAACAAGATCAACACACAAACACACACACACACACACACACACACACACACAGCCGGAGGAGTGAATGTACACTTGTGTGGACATGTGTGGGCCTACAAATGTACTCAAGCAGACAAGGCAGGCCCCTACACGTGCGTGCCTTGTTAACACACACAAACCCAAGCAAAGATTTATAATGGAGGACTCTGAGGAACCGAAGGCCTCAAAGGCAACACGCATAGAGAAACAAGCACACGGTGACAAAGACTGTTACCACTGTTGTCTTTGCCTCCGTATCTGCGTGCGTGAATCCGTTCTTGCGTCCCGAGGAAGAATGAACAGATGAAGGCGACAGCACTGACGATCACGGTCTGTGCTAATGTGACACAACAAATAAAACACTGTGACCACGTCTCACCTCTGGGCTTCTTTTCAATTTCCTCTCCTCCTCTAACTCCAAGGTGATGCTTTAATTCTCTGTGTGGTTCCCTTTGCTCACTAATTTGCTCTTTATTTCTCACCTCTTCTCCGCAACCAACGGCTATTCACCATGACAACCACCTTCATCCAATTCTTTACAGCCGTGAAATAAGGGAAAATGTTTATTAATGCCAAAAAAGGAAAAGCGGCAGCAGCAGCAGCAGTCCGAGTACCTCTCATCTCGTCTCCCTCCAAAAGCTCCTCAACCGCGTCTCCCCACCTGACCCAGATTCAAGCAAGACTATTTCATGGCTGCGCCTAAAAATCTGGCATTTGACATTTAGCAAGGGGCTTTTTCCTCAGTGAAATAAAACATCTGGTAATAACTTCTATCACCGCTCAGTGCTCACCTTGGAGTTCATCAAGGGGAGCTTTGGCCAGACACATTTTCATTAGAAATAAGCTCATAGGGTACGAAGACATCTGCCAAAATATTCAAACTTGTTGTTTTTTTTATCTCCTTCTAGCATGAGAGTTTTGCATCTGAGGTTTTGCACCTGAGGTTTCACGAGGACCAGTCCATGCTACAGTCCGGCTATGACCCCCTTCAAAAACAGATGTAAAGGAACAAAAGGAGGACGCTTTGAGAATATGTCAGAGACAGACTTTACAACTCAGTAATGGGGAGGACTTGTGCTTTCAGCTGCCTCTCTGAGTTGAATAGGGCACTGTCCATGGTGCTGAACTAGCCAGACATGCTAGACAAAGGACGTCAAGGGGGGAAATATAGCAGCTATTGCACTGTTGTCAAGACATGTCTAACATACCTCCGGTGTTCAATAGGAGAACTATATTTTAGGATCGAAAGCATGAACAGTAAACGTTTTTTTTTTTTTTGAGTGAGTTGCACATTTACAGCAAAAAGCAGCAGTCAAGTGTCAGCGGTCGAAAAAAAGGCAAATGCTTCGCAGCTACAAAATAGCTTGTTTTGACTGACGTTTTTTTTCTCCTCGAGCTCTCTGAAAATGTAACTACAGCTCTAACCACCTCCGTGTCCCGGCTTATTCACAGAGGTTGCCAAGTTCAGACCGTCGGGGTGGGGGGGGTGGGGGGGGTGGGGGGGGTGGGGGTAATGTAGCCGCAATGTAGCAGTAATGTACCCGCTGAAGCAGAAGGAGAAGCAGGGTAAGGCAAAGTGGATACAACAAAGGTGCTTTTCACACACAAAATGTGCCATGTTTGTATGACTACACATAATTGACTTTTAGATGTTCTTGAAACATCGTTGCAAGATGACAGGTTCTTTACCACCCGGGGAGATGCATTCACCGGGGATAAAATGCATGATGTGTCATCTTTAAACAGGGCGACTCAGACCGAGCTGAACCAGCTGAAAGGAGGCCTCTTATAGGGACCCTGAGACGCAGGCTTATTAAAGCGGATAGCTACCTAGTGGGTATTTTGGGAATCCTTAAGCAGTAGGCCTGTGACGCATTAAACCGCTCGTGATGAACTCCAAACCCGCAGTGTGACTCGTCTTAGACTCTGTCAGCGGGCGGCTGGTGCTCCGTGTTAATTACACTTGTACTTGTGAATGATCGCCTCGCTCTTTGTGTGTGGCAAAAGCATCACCACCACTTCTCATTCAGTGCCGAGACCGCAAGCGCCACCGCAAATGCATTTACATCTGATGTTTTTTAACTATACAGACACCTTTTCTTTTCTTTTTTTCTACGTTGCAGCAACAAATCCTCCGTCGTTAAGTTTATATATTCTCGCCGCCGAAAAAAATATAAACTGAACCAGGGCCCCTGCAGAGAGGTTTGAGATAGCATGAAGCAGCAGGAGGTCTTCAACTTTTCAGAGCCTGAAGACAACATTGGGAATTCATAGTTTCACTGTGGGGCCCCAGCTCAATAAACCCTATTACTACCGCTGCCACATAGGCTCCATCCAGAAGTAGAGCTGTGGCCGATTTGGTCGAAAAAAAATGATAATATTACCGATATTCTACAATAAAAACAGATGATCTGCCGGACAGATTATCCTTTAACAGGGAGAAGAGCACCTCTCATGCTCAAAACTGTGGGCAGGACGATGGACTTCATTTGGATAATCGCGCTTCATCGTTTAGTCCACTGTTCATCGCCAACAGATGAGCTTCAGGCAGTGGCTTTGGATGACAGAAAGTTGTTACGGCAGCTCTTTTGGTCGACCGTTACTCACATCCGTGGATACTTGTTGACCTGTCAAAAGCGAGCCGTCATTTTTACGGTTGATGCGTAGTTTAACGTTTTCTCTCCCACCAGCTCCAGCAGCGGGTTGCAGCGACGTGCTATGAATGCTAACTCCCCGACTGGAGTCACTTGGGTATTTATAATGAACAAACTCGCAGCGGGATGAAGTTTGGGGGAAAACATGTTTTGAACTCAGGAGCTCACAGTCTTGCTGTGAGACCCCACAGTGTGTGTGTAGACCCAGGGTTGTATATCACCACAAAATGCAAGCAGTGGTAGTTCTTCATTTAAAGACTAATGTTGGCCTATAATCACGATGTTACAAGATACACAAACTATAGGATGCAATGGACACACCGTACTTTTATCTCACTTCAGGTAGAAAATCTACATCATGTTACAATTCATAAGTATTGTTGTAAATAAACACAGAAATCCATTGAGGTGTGGAGAAAAAAAAAAAAAAACAGCGAACCAAAAGTGTACAAACCGTCGAGGTGCAGTACAGAAAGAAATGACAGAGTAGAACGAAACTGGGAAAATAAACAGCAAACATGAAGCGAAATGAAGGTATCTATAGTGCTGGCGTTGAGCACTTAAGGTGCGACCTTTAATTTCAAGTCGTAGAGAAAAACTGCAGCCCACTGAACAACCCTTTGCCAGTCTAATTAGCGAGTACACACCGCACCATATACTGTACCACTTCAAACACATTTTTGTGTCGGGTTTAGGCTGCGAATGTTACAAAATGTCCTCGAAGTATCAGCACTCTCAGTGACAAATGCTTTCCCGGTCGGGTGGAATATAAGCAGTTACAGAACAAATAGAAGAGAGAAATATCTAAACTCGGATGACATAATTCATAGATAATTAGAATACATTTCTTTTCTACAGTTAATACCTCCTCCTCATTCTCCACGTTATTGTGCACTTTAAGCACATTTATTTTCATTAGAAATGTCACTTTCCATTCTAAAAAAAGGTGTTTCACCAGGTTCTTTCGCCTCAGTTAATGTCCCTGTTGCTTAAAGCAACCTCTCTGCCTCGCATGTCGTAACTGCCTCAGGTTTACTTCAGGAGAAAGGCTACGAGGGCACGCAAAACAGGATTCGGTGAATTAGAATTTGAATCGGAGATCAAAGTGAAGCAGCGTGTCTCTCCCGTAGCACATCCAATTCAACCAGTCTCCATTTGCCGCCGCCGTCATCATCAAAGCAATTCATCTCATCTAATGGGCCGCTGTGTATCGGAGACTCCTGTCAGAAAGTCAGGAGGCGATTCATCCGCGCTAATAGATATTGAGCAAAGAAAGCTGGACTCCTGCTTAAAAAGCTAAACCAATATAGAAAATGTTGACTCGACCAACAAGACCATATTTACTCCTTCCCTTCCATCTATGGCGCAGCGTGATGCCTTTAATCCCAAAACATCCATAGTATCTATTTCCAGGGACAAGGGGGAGCCCGGGACACTAAATGACTAATATCCGCCTCTTATTTACAGAATGTGCTATAACCGTCTGGCTTTTCTCAGCACAGAACATCATGCATTATGCATTTGAATGTTTCACAGCCTTATCTTGGTTGCCTGTGATTTTCTCGGCAGTATTTATAGGTTTCCACGCGGGCTCCTGCTCCTCCGTACGCGTGTTCTCATCACGAGGCGGTGTACCCCGCGTGCGCTGTCCGCGGTGCTGAAGCGGCCGCTCCATCCAACGCCGTTCCAGTCGGCTGTGCCAAAAAAAAAACTGCAGTCATTTATTAACGTTATTAGTTACACCTGTATTTAACAAGTCAAAGTGTCCCACTGCGAGAAACGTCTATTAGCCGTGTTTACCCGCACAGCCAATAATCCAAATTGGTAATGCGATTACAGTGGCAATGTGACTGAGGTGGCGCCCATGTAAACAGCACGCTCAGACTCCGTTAACGCTGTCAGAATGAGCTTAATGACAGACAGCGCTGTGCAAATTTTAGATGCATTATTTTAAAAAAAGGGGGCCTTCCAGTCACGTAAACACCTTAATCTAGCCATGGCTCTTCTTTAGGAGTTTTAGGCAGCTTTTTCCCGCAAAAACACACTGCTTGATGGCGCCAAAGATGTCAGCTGGTGAGGCACTTGAGAGTGCTCCTCCACTGCACGGTCTTGGGGAAGCGCTCTCTTAGGCCACGGGTAACCTTCGTGTGCTCCGAGCGCAAGTCGCGGCGAACGTGCTCGATGGGGTTAAAAGAACGACTCGAAGAAGAGTTCAACTGCAACGTTCAAACGAAGACAGCCGGGGTAAACACCACAGCACCACAATGCCTTGTAATAACAACGGCGCATCGCAGCACGGAGACAGCGTTATTAATGGAACAGTTCAATATGCAAGCCATCAAAGAATGTTCATCGGAGTTGTTCTTCACGCTGATTATCGCCTATAATCCGATAATTATATGCATGTAAATTCGTCGGTGAACTGACAGCTTCTTCCTGTTATACACACACACACACACACACACACACGCACACACACTCACGCAATCCTAACAGAACTAATGCCAAGAAACTGCCGCTCGTATGAGGCGAAACAATCAACAAACAAAATCTAATTTGCAATCTTTTCATTTGCACCTCCCAGCTTTCTATTTCGACATTTAACAGCCGTTTTTTTTCTCTTTTCTTTCTCCTGCACAGCCCATTGCATTTCTGTATAGATTAGTTTAAGTACCAGCCCACACACACAAAGAGAACGTTTTATTACTTTGTCTTATACATTGTTTGTTATTTCCACTCTATATTCCAGCAGAACACAATGCATGAAAGGAACACATTTGGCTTGCATGTTTGCTGAAGTCATTTCGGCCCCGTGCCTTCGCTGTGCGTCTGAGTGGATGCAGTCCAGTTTTTAACGCTTAAAGCAGTGTAGAGAAATGAGGAAATGAGGCCGAGCGCGTTTCCCTCGTACCTCATCGACTGCTGCCGACGGCTGTGGAAACGGCCCGCCGGCAGCAAGTGGGAAGTCATGACGCAGAGGAAAGAAATAAAAGCACAATAACATGTAAATGGCGTCAAGAGCAAAATGAGAAGGCGGGGTCGTGTGGCTGATGTGTGTGTGTGTGTGTGTGTGTGACTGTGTGCGTCTGTCCTTGTCTCTAATTATCCCAGAGATTGAGACAAATAGAGGGGGACCTGCACTTCTGTCTAAACCTCCACACCATTTACCCCTGACTTCACATCTGAGCAAGTGTGCGTCCGAGTGTGCGTGTTTCGTTTAGCCTTGTAAGAGGCGTGTGCGTCTAACGGCAGGCTGTGCCGGCCATGCCCTGATTTGTGTGCTGTTATTGCGTGTGCAATCTTGTGCTCCTGCCAATCTCCGGAGTGAGTGAGTGAGTGTGTGTGTATGTGTGTATGTTTAATCACGGTCTGTGCGTGAGCGCCCTATGCGACGCTCACAGAGGGATTGTGCGGAATGTATGTCGCATGTGTGTCCACGTGTGAAGTCGATATGTGTGGGTGGGTGTGCGGGTGTGGGTGTGAATGGAAGCCTATGACACACCGGTGATTATGTGTGATAAAGTGTGCACAGGTCAGGTGTGTTTGTTCTTGTGTGTTCCAGTGCTCATGTTTAAGGCTCAACATTAAATGGGGGAGAGGTGTAGACTTCATTTAGGCCGCTTTTGTATCTCAACGCACAGATGTCCGTCTGTCTCTCATCCACTTATGCTGCTGGCAAGGGACACTTTCTTCAGCTAACAAATGTGCCGAATGCATCTCCTTCCTCATAAAACATCTACAAAGAAGGTTTTAGGGAGGCATTTCAAGTCCTGCTTCGTTTACATCCACGTGTACTTGCTCACGGCCTCGGCTGAATTACTGCCACCTGTGGATCAGTGGAGTCGGGTAACACCACTAATTAGACGGAGTAACGCGTCACCAGCCAGTGCTGCCAGATTGGGCTGGTTTCTGCCCAGTTGGGGATACTTTTGATTAAGCTGGGCTGAGGGAAACCAGCATTGGGCTGGTAGATGCAATGCTTATGTCAACATTTGGCGGGTTTTAAGTTGTGATTGGGCCTACAACACTGTCACCAGCGTGCAAATGTGCGTGCACGTGGGTCCTTGTTCACGAGACAAACAGAACGGGGGGAAAACTGCTCGATAGCACTACTTGGAGTTACTAAAACTCCTCAAGGATATCTTTAAATAGCTGAACCTCAGCGTTCAGGGTGTTTGAGAGTTTTCCCCATCTACAGCATATATTGGGCACATATTCCATGTCAGCACTTAAATCACGAAGCGTGGTCATTGTTTCATTTCAATTCCGCTGTGCTGGAGCAAAGAGCAAAAAAAAAAAAGGTGTGCATGTCCAAACATGCACATCTGAGATACCGTGTGGTATTCAGCTATCAGTGTCAGCATGTGACCCGAGTGAGCCACAGGAATATTTGTTTGCTGACACCAGCAGCGAGTTGACCGGTGAACCAATTTGCAGCAGAAAATAAAGTCGATGGATTAGTTCAGCCCAGGGTCGGCAGGCCGACTCCCCTGCAACTGTTTTCACTTTGAGGGCTAATTTAGCCTGACCGAACCAGAGCAGGTCTGCCCTCGTTCTGATTAAGGGCAGCAGTGCTCAGGACCAACTAAAAGCAGATCCTGCCAGTCTCCCCGTTTAGTTCTCAGTCCAAGCGTTTTAACTTTGTCCGACTTCAACGCGACTGATCTGTGGTCACAGGAAACGCTTTCCAAGGACACAACATCCTTGACATGGTTGTTTAATGTATCTAAATGTAATCATACCAAGTCAGTGATGACATTTTCCCCTGACTGGTGAACTCACTCCATCCATCACCCAGCAGTAGGTCACGTTTAGTTTATTTCATTCAGCAAGGTCACTCTCACTGACGAGAGGACTCGGTGCCAAACCACTAGACGTTTGATTAATCGTGAAGCAACGATCCATAAAGCCGCGCTCCGTTAACGGGATACGTTTGGGCCGAATGATACATCAAAGTTCTCTTTACTGGACCTTGCTTTCAGGGAGGTCTGGCCTACTAGGTTAAAAGATACGCTGGCCAACAGCAGGAGGGTAAAGAGGGAGAAAGCAAAGGGATGGAAATAAATTCTAGAAAGATGCACTGCGATGCGTGACAGTGGGATGGAGAGGTAAATGCTTCAGGGAGAGATGAATGGGGGGGGGGGGCACAGATTGAGAAATATTTAGAAGATCAAGAAGTGATAGAAAGACAAAAATGAACTGCTGGGTGGAAATTGTGACACAAGGAAAAACCAATCCATCCATAACACAACCAAATCCCTTTTCTCTCTGATGTGTCATCTCTGGTGTGCGATTGTGTTGACGAAATGGCCCCGCACGCATGTGAATGTCGGAAACGACCTAATTCCAACACCCAATATCTCCGACGTTAGAGGTTCTGCCTCGGAATCGCGGGGCGCACGCACGCACACGCACTCGCTTTCCATTTAACGCCTATTTCCCCAGCAGCCATCGGCGCGGTGGGGGAATCAAGCGCTCCACCACTGTTTGAAGTTGTATCAGCTACACTTTCCCCATCACCATGCTATCACTCCATCCACTCCTCCCCCTCTCTTCCTCACTTATCTCCCTCACGCCCCAGAGATCCTCGGCCTCTCTCTCTGTCTCCCCCCTGCCTCCCGTTCCTCACACGTCGCCACTCATGTGCTCACCCTTTCTTAATCAACCGTCTTTGCTCCCCCGCTCATCCCGGCCTGACCCAGAGTTGCCCGAGGCACCGAGAGCTTCGCTTCCCCTTGTCATACCAGCAGACTTTTATCTCCTCCTCTTCCTCCATCTCGCCTTCCTTCTGCTCCTACCCCCCCCTCCTCCCGACCCTCCATCTGTGGTGAAGATGTGCTCAGATCCTTTACTCAAGCAAAAGCGGTAATTTCACAGAGTCAGAATACTCTTACAAGTAAAAGTCTGAATTTAAAAGTGAAAGAAAAAGAAGTATTACCACCAAAATGTTCTTCATGCATCAAAAGTAGCAGTATTCAATATGCAGAGTGGCCCCATAAAGAGGGTGAAATTATTATATATCACTTCTCTCTTAAGCTCTTTTCACACAACTCATTTTCACATCCATTTCCATCTGCTTATCATAACCATCGTGGGAACGGCTGACTCAGCAGAGGATTCCAGAAACCGCTCTCTCTCTCTAGAAGCAATGTCCGGCTCTTTCTGGGGAAACCCTGAGGCGTTTACAAGCCAGATGAGACATATAATCCCCTCCAGCTTGTTCCCCAGTGCCTCTTACCAGATGGACGTGCCCGAAAAATCTATAAAAAAAAGGTATGAGATCAGGAGGGTCCTGATCAGGCGCATGAACCACCTCAACTGGTCCCTTTGGATGTGGAGGAGCAGCGGCTCTACTCTGAGCTGGATGCCTGAGCTCCTCTCCCCTTCACTAAAGGTGAACCCAGCCACACCACAGAGGAAGCTACATTTGTCCGCTTGTAACCGCGATGCAGTTCTTTTTGGTCAATACCCAAAGCTCATGGACACAGGTGAGGGTCGGAGCTAAATGGACTGGTAAATCCAGAGCTTTGCCTTCCGGCTCAGCTCCCTCTTGAACCAAAATGGTCCCGCAATCCCTGCTGGCGCCGCACCAAAACCGCCTGTCCATCTCCCGCTCCA
Organism: Pholis gunnellus; assembly: GCF_910591455.1. Lineage (NCBI taxonomy): Eukaryota > Metazoa > Chordata > Actinopteri > Perciformes > Pholidae > Pholis > Pholis gunnellus. Next base: position 10,020,246 of record NC_136550.1, read on the forward strand.
TTTTACAACCGCCCCTGAACCAGACCCCGAGATACTTCAACTCCTTCGCTTTGGGCAGTAACTCACTCCCAACCCAGAGAGGGTGAAAATCCACTGTCCATAGCTGTTCCCATTGTGGGAAAACTCCAGGCTTTTGTCTGCATCTCGACGCTTTGCGCCTTCCCTGCTTTGAGTTTGGCATTCAACCACAAGCCAAATTGGCCTGCAGACGTCAATCTTTAAAAACTGGTCCAAATGTTTCAGTTTGGAATTCTGACGAAGGGTAATTATGTATTTGTATTAAATGTAAAAGCTCAAGTAAAATACTTGAGTAAAGAGCTCTCTCCTTCCTCCAGCCCACCCCCTCCCCTCTCTCCCTCTCTCTCCGGCTCCTCATCTTCATGACTCCCTCCGTGTCTCTCTCTCTCTCTCTCTCTCTCTCAGTCCGTTTCTTGCCACAGACGGAGCCAGATCACGCACTCTTCTCCACGAGATAAGGACAAAGAAAGCCAAAAGAATCAAGGGAAAAGCAAGAGGATACAATGGATAAATTAAGTGAAGTTACTCGGTGGAGGCAGGACAAGTGAAGGGGGGGGGGGGGGGGGGGAACTGGAGAAAACCACCCTGAAGGAGAGAGGAGATTTCTAAAAATACAAGGCAGCTTACTCCCTGCATTCTGCTATTTTCGCTCTCTCTCCCCCTCCCTCCCTTCTTTTTTGCAGTGTCCCCTCCTTCATTCAGTACCTGTTCCGTGGGATTAACATGACTTAAAATTCAATCAGCCTACAGCCTGACGGAAGAGCGACAGAGGAGGCAGACAGAGCGCTGCAGCTGTCGAGACCGAGTGAGGGGGATAGACAGTGCGCGATAGAGAGGGAGAGAGAAAGAGAGAGAGAGAGAGAGAGAGAGAGAGAGATGGGTGTTTTTCCACGGAGCTGAGATAGAGAGAGAGCCGCGTAGACAGGGAGATGTGACGGATCTAGGAGCAGCGATGGAGTGCTCTGGAAAACAAGGTTAGTAATTCCACCTTTTCATCTAACGGGGGGCAAAAACAAAAAAATATGTTAAGTAAGGATGAAAGAACCAGAAGGAGACTTGAAAAAAATGAATAAAAAGACACAGAGAAGCTGTATTGTGCATTTTAAGTATCAAAGTGAACACCGGAGGAGGAGAGGCAGAAAAGCAGGGCTGAACAGACGAAAAATGTAATCACAGATTTACAGGAAGAAAAAAGAAAATCCGGCAGAGAGGCTGCATATATGTAGCAGCTGCACTAATGTACACGTACACACACACACACACACACACACACACACACACACACACACACACACTCGCACTCACAAAGAAACACACACAAACACAGAGTGAGCGCACAGCTTTAGAGCAAGATAACGAGATTGTCTTCTTAAAGGTGTCGGCTTTTGGAGTTTGATTGACAGGCCAGTGTGTGTATGCATGTGTATGCATGTGTGTGCATGTGTGTGTGTGTTTGACTTTTGAACTGTCTGACATTCATGGCGCTGATCAATAGCCCAGTTGTTTCATTAGACTGTGTGTGTGTGTGTGTGACTGGAAAAGAGAGCGAGAGAGGGATGCACAGGCTGTGTGTGCTTGCAGGAGAGTATCACTGCATGACTACTTAATGGATATGTGTGTGTGTGTGTGTGTGTGTGTGTGTGTGTGTGTGTGTGTGGTGGCAGCAACGATGGAGGTGGTGTGTGTTCAAGCATGCGCGAATGTGCTGCGTGTGTGTGTGTGCGTGCGCTTGGTGGTCCTGCGAGTGTTTGTGTGTGTGTGTGTGTGTGAGCATGAAAGACAATTCAGCCTGCTGAGAGGCGTTAAGGGGGTCTCAGAACTATTGATTCTCTTTGACAGACAGGTGAGCGGAAGAGAGGAGCGGGGGAGACGGAGAGGTGAAAAAGAGTGGGGCGGCAAGGTGGGGAGGGTGTTGTATAAAAAGCCATTTGGGAGGAGTGAACGATGCGGCCGAAGTGGTGGAAAGGGGGATGGATGTAGATATCTGGGGGGGAAGAGAAGGTCAGGGTGGGATGAGGCATAAAAGTGATAATGGACTCCATCCGATGTTTGTGTGATTCATGTGAGTGCACACGCAGAGGGGGCAGACAGCATGAGTGGGACACATGTACAGCGCAGGCAGTTCATCCTCTTCACACTCGCCTTGTTTCTCCTCTTTTGCAGGATTCTAGCCATCCCTCCATCTCTCCAGCTTACTCTCCCATAGCTCCCTCTCTGCACCGCCCTCCAAGGTCATCAATGAACAACTAATTCAATGTGGGAGGACAGACAACGGATCGCACCGTGATCGACAGTGACACACCCTGGAAATCACTCCGGGAAGTCAGGGATGAGAGAGAGAGAGAGAGAGAGAGAGAGAGAGAGGATGGGGATGGGGGGGAAAACTGTGTGAAAGAATGAAGCAATAGGGTAGGAAGCCAGACAGCCAGATGAACAAATAAGAAGAGGTAGCGCTGTATGACTGAGGGGGGAGGAACACAAAAAGGAGAGAGGGAGCGAGAGAAGGTGGGGGAAGGAGGTGAGGAGGGGGAGGTGAGGATCACCGCCGACTCCAGGATTCCTATTCTCTGTCGATTGAACTGCTCCACTTACAGAGAGAGACGTTGAATACAGCCATGTGGAAATCATATCAAAACGCCATAAATAGGATTTCAGGCAAAGTGGATTCTTGGATTCTCCCACTGAGGTCTCTATTTCGGAAGTACCAGACCGGGATTGAGCGAGTAATTCTGGATTTTCCAGGTTTTTCTTCATCTATAGGAGCCTAAGAGGATATTGTCGGATTGGGATTTCTGCAACTATCTGGTTTTCTGACACTGACCTACATCCGCCTCCTTTTGATGATGTGTGGGTTCCTGTGTGTCTGAAAGGGAGTAGGACAGGTTTCAGCACAAACACACAACCCCCCCCACACACACACACACCACCACCCACCAAACACCCCTCTCCTGCTGGGCCAACACAAGGAGAAACACCTGGGGCGAGATCTGTGCTAAGCACTGACACACACAAACGCACCCACACATAAAAACCTGGATAACATGTGGAGCTGATTCGGATTACAGAGCCGCACAGACGGAAAAGGTAACATCCACGCAGTTCTCAAACACAAACACACACACACACACACACACACACACACACTCTCACACTCACACTCACACTGTTGGCATACGTTTGAAAGTAAAGGTGAATCCATGTTTGCATGGTTAGCTCTCTTGTGCTGAATCATTTAGCACATCATTGCGGTGAACACCAGCATTCACTGGACTGAGAACTCTGTGTTCTCTCTCTCTCTCTCCCTCTCTCTGTCTCTCTCTCTCTCTCACACACACACACACACACACACGCACGCACGCACACACACATTCTGAGTCCTATAAATAATGAACAGATGAGCGTTCATGACAACCAAAACATAGGGGGCAACTGTCAAACTACACACAGAGAAGAACGCACAAACTCAAATCTCCTACATGATTGTGTGCTTTTCTTTTCTCATCCCTCTATTCTAATCCCTCTACACCTCCAAGTCCCCATTTCTCTTTTTGCTCTACATACCCCTACTCCACTGAAAAGCTCTCATCCTGAGTGTGTTTCTGTGTGCGAGTGTCAGCCAGCTGTCCCGTATCAGATTACTCGCGAGGTGCGTTTTAGCTTGGCTTTCATCATCTCGCCTTTATGTAATCTCACCTGGCGTGTCGTGTGTGTGTGTGTGTGTCTGTGTGCGCATCACGATGAGAGTGTGTGCGGATGCCGAGGCTGCGAGTGTTTGTGCGGTGGCGGCAGCAGCAGCACAGAATAGTTCTAACCTCCCTTCGTTTGAGGCTTTTTACGTAAGCTGTGTCTGAGCGCGCACACATACACAGATTTGGCACACTGACACAGGAGATCAGACCGACTGAGTAGATATATGGGAGGATGAGAGGGCGATGAGAAAGAAATGGAGACGGGAGGAGAGGGAAAGTGCGAGAGGGAGGAAGAGGGAGGAGGAAATGGAAAGGGGAGAAGGGGAGGGATGGGGCGACACAGTTGATGGGCACCGAGGGCTTAGAGAGGTCAGATGAAGGGATTGCAGAGGTGAAGTGAGACACAGTGATGGACTTCTTCAAGTGACGAGGAAAAACGAGAGACAGGCGAAGGGAGGAAACGGGGAATAAAGTCATATAGATTGGGGAAGGAGGAGAGAAATTAGGAAGGAGCAGGAAATAACATTGAGAAGAAAATAAGAGACCGAAGGATTGATTGATTATTAGATGAAAAGTGAGATAGACAAGACTCTAGCATGATGAGTGACAAGATGATAAAAAAAGAAGGTTAGAAAAAGGCTAAGATGATAAATTAATGGTGATTTACCGTAGGGAGATAAAAATAGAAAGATAGATGAGGAAGCAATAATTAGAAATGGCAGATGGCCATCATTATGTAGCCTTCTACTATCACCAATGGCTACAATTAGTCTTACATGACCCCAAAAAGTAATGAGCGATTTAGAGACAGAACTACAAGGGGAGTATGGTGAACCATGGGGCTTTTCCATGTAATAGACTCGCCAATTATGAAGCCCAACTTTGGGGAAAAGGGGAACATTAATGAGCCCGGAAACGAGAGCGATTCAGCTTAAAAACAATACACCGTTAGAAACGATTTCTATGAACAATAAGTGTTTTAAAATAACTGAGACAGGGCTCATTACTAGCTCTGTTGATCGTTAACAGCAGATTTGACTCTCGCTTTGAACAGGGGCAGCTCTATTTCTGAAAAAACAAAAGAAATTTTTTTTTAAAGTGCGACAAAGAGGCCTTTTGAATTCCATTAACCAAATCATAATTCTATAATTGGATTCACTCTCCCGCTAGTGATAGTCGGAAGAATACAGAACAGGCGAGTGTCACATGGTTCAAAGAGTGAAACAAAAAGAACATTCTCTACACATCATCTCGTTGTCTCTGTCAGTCTGAGGCTACGGTGAGGAAGACGCACGAACAGATGGGAAGCTCACTGTTCAAAGCAGGAGCCTTGCCAGCGTGAGCAGACCGGCAAGTGAATGAAGGACTCTGGGAAAAAAAGGCAATAAATTACTGATTGAAAGGGAGTAAAAAAAGATTGCAGATCAATGAATTGACCCTTTGCTAAGCCCCTCCCTCCTCAGTTGCTGTTGCTACCCTTTGCTAAGCTCTCTCTTTTGATTTATCATCGAATTTATTTGGAAATAACGGGTCCTTAATGTCAGACATAAGCACTCTTCACACTTCTCATTTCGACCGCCGGGTTTTGCAGCTGTCACAGGCCGGTTTCATCAGCTGTTGCTAGTGAGCTAATTAAGCTAACGTTAGCTCCCCGAGTTGCTTGAAAACAACCTCTTCAGCAGACTTTTTTGATGTTTCCGCCCTTTGTGTTAAAAATGTGCACTTGATGACTACACACACATGGTGCACGGCTAAAAGACTTAGCCGAGCTTACGTACTTGAACGGGGGGATTCCTATTTTCAAACAGTATGTTTCCATTTTTAACGCTACAAGAGAAAAAGGCATTCAGGATTAAGGACAAGCCCAATGTGTTTTGCGAACGCAGAGCAGGACAGAGCCGCTGCTGTGACTCTAAAGTACGATATCGTGGCATCCAGGCCCGGCTTCTTTTTATGCAACATTGTAAACCCCAAAACAATGCGTTACGTAAGGCTGCTGGCCTTGGAAGTAATGCTGGTTGCTATACCATAATGAGCTAGTTAGTCTGACGTTAGAACAGACAAACATAATCCATTAATCTACTTTTGCTCTTGGGTTAAAAAGGAAGGAAAACATCATGTAAACTGTAAAAATGCAGAGTACTGCTCTCACTGGAGAAGGAAAAAGCTCGACAGACCTGCTTCACCTACTTACGTTTGCTACGCTATGATTGACCATTAGCGGACGCTAAAAGTTAAACTGAACAAATGAGAGAGGCCGATTTATGAAGTGTTCGGAAAATAGTGACCACCCAAAATCCCGAGGGCAATAGCTGCAGGGACTGCGGATGAATGAAACAGAGGAAGAAAGACACATGAAAAGACATCAAAGCTGTGACGGATGATAGATGTAGGGATTGAAAAGCTCAAACCAGCTTTCAATCCGGGGCGAGAAGTGCAAGATTTGAAACCCAGAAACAAGGTAGACGTGGCCACTGTCAGAAAGGTGGTATTTGATGTGGGGGGGGGGGGGGGGGGGGGGACAAATGGGCGGGAGGGAGGGAAGCGAAAAGGATGAGACATCAGCCCAGCTGAGGAACCGAATGGGTGGGTGATGGAAAGAGAGGTATGGAACGATAGCGTGATGAGGAGGAGTAATTACAAGACGGGCTGCTTAAGATAGGGAGGAACACTCAAGAGGATGGAGAGAGACTGACTAATGAAGAATGAAAAGCCGAGCGATGACACTTGAGAGGTGGATGATAAGAGGGGGGGGGATGAGGGAATAGAGGAATAACAATGTCTGAGAGAGAAAACTACGCTAATAAAGCAGTGGCACGCTGTCGGATAGAGAGATGGATGAATGAAACTGCAACACGGTGGAATGTTGAAAAGGGTGAGTAATTAGACAGCTAGTAGTCAGACACGGTAGGAAAAGCGGGACGGGAGAGGAGGAGAGGAAGAAAAAGATGAAAGGAGAGATAAAGAGTTTGTCACGGAGGGGAGGAGCGGACTGGGAGGTGGAAGCAACAAGCGCAAGCGTAGTGCACAAGCACGGATAGATAGAGGGATGAAAGGATGAGTAATTAAACTGTTGACAGTCTGTTTAGGCACAGCGGGCGCCTGATGAGCAGAGCAAACTGTAACCACGGCAACCGCCGGAGACAGACGGAGGGATGGTTTTTGGGGAGGGGAGGCAGCAGATATAGGGGGAGGGAGGAGGAAATGGGGGAGAGCCAACTGTGAAAGAGAGTGTGTGTGTGTGTGGGTGGGAGGCGACAGGGGAGGGGGGGGATTAGAGGGGAGTAGAGTGACACAAGTGGGAGATGAGGGATGAAAGAGAGCATGAAGAGGAAGAGAGGGATGAGATGAGGAGAGGGAAGATGGAGGTGGAGGTATCCGCCGGTTTAGGAAAAGTCGAGAACCGACTCATTTAAGGATTCATCGGCCGTGTAAAAGATTACTCCGTTCTCCTGGTAATACTGATATGAATCTATAAAACTACATCTCAATATTAGGTGGGTCGAAAAAAAACAAAACATTAAGCAGTGCAGACGGAGAATTGCTTACGAAATACAAAGTACATTTTGAAAGTTATCTGGCTAACTTCCTAATCCTGCTTTGTGAAAACCCCCTCTGGAGATGGAGAGGGAAGCGAGGGCGCGGATTTACACCAAACTTTGATGCGTTCAGTCACATCAGTGAACACGTGTCCCATCCGAGCACGGACGACATGCTGCTCAGCTACGCCGCATCATGCAAAGGCTTTACTTCCCTCTGCATGGCGGGGGGCTTCGTTATTCATTGATCTGTTGCCGTTATGAATCAATAAAATGTCACAGTATGATGTCTTTAAGTTAATATTGAATACAGTCCTGCACAAACATTTTGTTTCTAATTACATAAAACTGAGAAAAGCAGAAAATACTGCGTAGGAAACGGCAAATGGATTTTTTTTTTTAGATGTAAAATCTTCGAGAGGGAGTTACTGAACATTTGAGCGAGACGGCTTACAAAGGTGGTTTGTAAGAACCCTTGCCACGCACGTTGGCACCACCTCAACGGCAGCTGTGCGCCGGCACACAAACCAACCAGTTTGTGTGACTCGCAGGTGTTTGTCGGCGTTACAACCGCGCTCAACAGATGCAGCGGGTTGTAGATGTTCGAGTGAATCATGATGCGGAATGCCGCGTGGGCGATGCCTGTCGGGAAGAAAACCGGGTTGTAGTGCCTCGTCTGCAACGTGCACAAGCCTAAAAGTTTGACAGCGGAAGGCACGGAGCGTCCCCGCCTGCATCAGCAGTGCTAAAGCATCAGAATATATGAGATGTAGCAATAAACAAACTCAAGGGAAACCAGTTTCCCCCTGCAGGCTCATTGCGGCGCAGTGTTGTGTAGCTTTTATTAGTGTCTTCGCGTCAGGAGGGGGGAAAAAAAGAGCTTTGTGGTGAGTTACAGTGCAGTTTGTGATTCATTATGGTTGAGAGTAGCCGCTGTGATCAAACAAGCGTGATACTAAGAGGCCTTAACCACGTTATTATCAGTTCTTATCCCTAGCCTATACCCTACATGGTTGTGTTTCATAGAGGGGGTGAGATAGAGGAACGCATGCAAGAGCAATACAGATACACATTGTGTGTACGTGCATGCTTGTGTAGCATTAATCAATACATCTTTCACTTTGATTCAGAGGGCCTAGTTGGCATGTCCTTATCCCACTGTGCTGGATGCAGAGCGCTGATTGGCCAACTGCTCTCTTACTCAAGATTCCCCTTTAGAAATCTAGGAACCCTGCTGGATCAACAATCTGCCACTTGCACACACGCACACACGCACACACACACACACACACACAAACACGTGCACAGAAACTCTTTTTGTCATGTTGCATCCTGTCGTGTCAGCCAATCAGGGTCAATATAATTGCTGCCGCAGGGTTTCTGATCGGGCGCGAGCAGGGATGAGTTTGTGTGTGGCTCGTTCGACCGGCGTTTGTGGCCGATTGCAATTCCCCCCCGCGCCGTTGATTGGCCGCAGCTATGTAAACATACACAGGTGCACACAATACACACAATCAGCCGGTGGAAATGTGGCGGCGTTGCTGCAGGAAAGGCTGTTACGGGACAACGAAGAGGTGACGGGGGTGAAAGACAGAAAAATTAGAAAGACATTATCTTTATGTAGGGAGGAGGAGGAGAGCGACACACAAAACTGCAAGCGCAGGATGTTCGGGGGGGGGGGGCAGTTATTTTGCAACACTTGTTATAGTGTGTGTCATGTGAAGGGAAATGTGCGCGTGTGAGCAGAACTGTGTTTAAGCATCCATATGTGCGCCCACGTTTGTGAGTGAGGATTAGAAAGGGAAGGAGTTCAAGTCGGAGCGTTGACCCTTCGCTGACTGCAGAGCACCCACACACACACACACACACACAACACCACCCCTTTTCACATGCAACCGACACAAATCCTGAAAGCGTCAAACTGAATACGAATATTTTGTCGGACTGAACTCAAATAGATTGGATGCTTCCTACTTCCAAGTGTTTTGGAATTGGACCCAAACCGCAGGCTAGGGCACGTCGCATTTTACGGGACTGGGACATAATTACAAAGTCTGAGCAGCATTTACTTTCAGACACAGGCTGACGCAGACAGCGGGAGAGGCACCAGACTCTTACAGGTGGGACTGTCATGAGTTGGACTAGGTCCATAGCCACTTCCCTTGAAGCCTGTCTAGAGTAGTCAACATGCATCTGTAAGAAATTGCACGATAACACGTCCAATATTTAGCCTCTAAAAATATGAGAGGAAATTGTCTGTGTAGGATCATCACTTGGAGCGACACCCCCTTTCATCATTTTTGTCTGACGCGCCGGTAAAATACCGATAATAGTCGCTTTCAAATTAAAAAAAGCTTGCGAGTCCGTAGAGGATGCCAATCCATACAGATGCCAAGGTCGCTCCGCACTGTGTGGAATGTGCATCAAAACAAGAGCATGTGGCAAACACAAAGACTGTCAACTATTAATTAAATAGTTAATTAATCAGGCCCCCCCCCCCCCCCATCATCTTAAACTACGTTACTGTGCAATTTAATCAGATGCAACTGTGCTATTGCCATCTGGAGTAAAGGAGCATCAAAACAGAGCGGTATTGAGCCGCCGCTCTGGCACCAACGAGACAGCTCTCCCACCAATGAAATATGAGTCCTGTCCCAAGTATAAAAAGCCATCCCGGTAGAGCGGTGCGACAGCACTTTATGTCCCTCATTTGCTCAGTTGTTCCCGCCATTTCAGCTGTTCAGCTGGTTCCATCTAGAAGACTAATGCAGATGCATAGAATTCAAAGCACTGCTACAGTTTACAGACTTTCAAAACAGATCATGTTGCAACAAAAAAAAATAAAAATGTTCCCGTGCAAACCGAGGCAGCCGGTGCCAGCACAGTAGACTTCTATCAACACGTACACAAAACACTGATCTTCCAGCAGTTAAAGACCAGATAGTGGATCACACTTCCAGATTTCATAGAGAGCTTCATAACAGATCACGTTAGGGCCGCTCCCCGGCACAATCTGAGCCAATGAAGCGCCAGGGGAAAAAAAATCATTGTCACCTCCATGGTTTGCCAATTCAATTTACCTCCCAGAAAATTTGATCCCCGAGCTGTGCAGCCGTGCGGGATTTCCCAAGAAAAGGGAGGAAACTAAATTACAAAAGCTCAGCAAGGAGCGGGAGATTGGCTGCCACAGATATAACGCCAGGCTGCAGCGCGGTGGCTGAGAGACGTTTCTGAGCCGTTCGCTCGTAGAGGGGGTGGAAACATGAGCCTGGTTTGCTTTAGTAAGAGTTAGATGGGGCTTTAATTAAGCTTTCGTTGAGTTTTTAGTTCTTTTTAAATCTTATTTTAGCTTCGTGATGATAACTGCTAATATAGTGCGCAGTCAAATATTAGGAATAAACTCACGATGATGCAAAAAAACAAGGAAAATGAAACGGAGCCTTTGGTGGCTGCGCTTACTTCTTTTCTTCGTTTCTTCCACGCATCAGAGAGAGGAGGTTATGACTTCCAAAGCAGGCGTACTTTTAAAGAATCCACGGTGACATTGGGTTCTTGGGCTTTTTAAACTTCAATTTTGAGGTCAAGTTCGTTAAAGACTGGGGTTGCTTATCTGTGCAAAGGAGATTTTCTAAAGCTTTAAAGCCTTCACCAATACTATTTTTATGTTTTTACTCCAAACAGCAGAAGTACTCCTCTGAAGTACTGCCATGTAAAAAAAAAAAAAACTTTAAGAACTCCTTACTTAAGATAAGGTGCTGCAATCAAAAGCACTCTCCTCAATTTCACTCAGCTCGGATCAAACGCTCGTGTCCCCCGAAAGGAAATTTTCCGGACACAAGGCGCAAACGTTTGATTTTCATACCGCTGAGGAAAATCACCAGAACTTGAGTTTCAACAGTCTCCTTAAGAGCTGTGAAATGTGCATCTGTGAGACAAAAAAACAAGCTCTTTATATAAGCATGTAATTCCTAAACTGATGCAGAGGTGGAACTTTTCCAAAGAAAACAGCCCAAAACAAAAACATTAAAAAAAAAAAAAATCTGACTGTGCAATGTTCCAGGAATAGAAACAATTATCAAAATCTTCCAAATAGGATTGATTCCAACAGGATTTAGTCAGAGAGGGTGGTGCATACAGATGGGTATACTGTGCTCTCTCCACAAACACACACACACACACACACACACACCTTCTTTTTCTCTCTCAAAAACAACATAGAGGTTTGGGAGGAATTAGTTGAGTGCAGTATTTCAGAAGAACTATTATTTCGGAGCCCCGCTGTGAGGAGAATGCAGTCCTCTTATTTTAAAGAGAACACACTCCACTTCTTTTCTATGATTTCCCATTTCTCTTGCTTCACTCCTACCGTTTACCTCAGGGGGTTCTGTGGGCTTTTTCCCTTCAATGCCCCCTACCTATAGAGCTGGGGGCTGGAAAAAGAAAAGTCCACAATGACTGTACGGATCGGAAAAAAGCACTCCACATCAAGCACTTAATGCCTGACATTTGCAGATCTTTTCTTTTTTTTGAGGGGCAAAGACTCGAGAAAAAGACGAGGATCACATGCTATCTCTGTCTGAAAGCTATTGATCTTCAGACATGACTTTTACAGCCAGAGACACAAAACAGACATGACGATTGAATAGTTCTCTTTGCAGACTTCCTGTTTAGATGCTTGTTCGTGCATTATTCAACCCAAATTAGCATTGAACATCTGGTTAGATTCTGAGTCTTGTTTACTTGTTCTTTAACCAGCTACATCCTGGTCCAATTCAAAATTTCATCAATTTTTAAATGCTCTTTTAAGCCTTTTAGATCACATTTTAGACCCCTGTCACATCGTGCTCCTTTTCCTTTCGTAAAACCGAATATAAAGTGTGCGTACATAAACTACCAACCAATAATATCACGACATCATCCATTAATCGATCTGCAACCTTTAGCGGCAGAAAGGTGTGTGTATCACAGTCCTCTGCAGCGCTGCTAAATTGCAACTCCGCCCACTTCTTAGCGGTCCAATCACATGCGAAGGATCTGATTGAAATCCCTCTTGTGACTGTACACCGCTCTAATATATTCTACCTCCCCGGGGAATACTCTCAGCACAGAAGCTAGTGATGCTTTCACCGGGACTTTAAGACATTTAATAAAAATGAAAAATGTCTGACCTCCGATAAGAGTTTAATGCCTAGACGGAAGATTTTCGGCCATTATGGTGGCAATAACGTTTCAGTGTTGCGTAATATGTCCCCAGCCAATACTTTAACTTCACTGTCACTCTTGACCGGTGACCTCTTTCCTTCCCCCTCTCACTTTTTTTTTTTTTTTACCTCATCACCTTTTCACTCCCATTCTTCAGCCACGCCACCGTCTCCCTGCGGCCTTACAAACTCAGTTCAGACACCGCTCTGCCTCTCCCTAATCAAATCCACTCCCCTCCCTCATCCCTCGCTCCGACAGTGATGGATGGCGGCCTTCACCCGTTTATCGCCTTTACATATTTCTCTGCCCATCCGCTTAACGACACACATTCATACACACCGACTCTTCATCCCTCCTTCCTTCCATCCTCCTCAAACTCCTCCATCTTCCCCTCCTGTCGTCTTCTTCCACTCCGCTCTTCGCACTGCCCCCCCCCCCCACCCCCACCCTCCCCCCCTCTTCACCATCTTGTGCAGTCTACTCCCATTTGCTTTTTCCCCTCTCCCTCTCCATGTATTTCACGCAGTTGGCCTATTTCTGCGTCCCTCATTTGTTGTCCGTTTCCATATCCAATGTTGCACCCCTCTCCCTGCGCTTTCTATATTCTGGATGACTGGAGAGGACAGAATACGACAGAGGAATGACAGAGGAGTGATGGTATCAAAAGGATGAGTGGGCTTACGGTACACACGACTGCCGCACGGAGCGGCTATGTGGGCGTTCTTTTGTTCCTTGCCTAGAGAGAGGGAGAGAGAGAGAGAGAGAGAGAGAGAGAGAGTATGTGTCGGCCTCCCTATAATTATGATTGTGTGGGAAGACTGTTTTGGTATGCTGGCAGTTGTTTCTGTATGAAAGTGCTCACCTAATATCAAGGGCCTGGATTATGAGTAAGAGTGCACACTAGGAAGCCTTAGAGTGATTGAAAGAATTATTGTGTGTGTTTGCGGCTGCCTCTGTATTTGATCCCGGTATTTGTACCAGTACAGCTGGAGTGGATTTCCACGTCGCACAATGCTGCGGGCCAAATACGTGTAGTTTCCATTCCATTCGTTGCTGCCTGCAACTTTGTCCCAACACCAAAGTAGTCGAAGGTTAACCCCTGCGTGACGCCGCGGCGACTGGGGCTGGCAGTGATTGTGACGGAGGCCTTGATGTGTGCCTCTTCGCGCTCCAATCAGATGGGTGGATTACTGCGCTTGTGATAAGTGGCTTTTGAGAGCTAATGCAAATCCCCTTGTTTATAAACACTGCAACGTTCCCTAAGTCGATTTAAGTCGATTACAGGGTAATGGCATTCGCACGTGCCGGGGAGGATGCGCAAACACATACGCCGATATGCAGATTCTACATGCAAACACACACACACACAGTATTTATCACCATCATTGTGGCTGGCATTTAAGAGGCCCTGACATTTATAATAGTCAACTGCGAATTACAGACTGAGACCAACTAGAAAATTAAGCCTTTGAGTGTAGAAGGTCTTCCACGTGAAATAACAAAGATCCTTCTAAACAGACACATTACAGCTTAGAAGTCACGCCTGAAGCTTCCATTAATTGCGCAGTTTTGGGTTCAAAAAGTTACATTTAGCAGAGTCACATTTAGCAGGGCTCGGCCCTTCTGTGGTGGGCGTTCAAACAGAAACTTTTGCACGTTAAGGCGAGGTTGGGTCCAGCCCTGCAGCTCCGAGTCGTGCTCCACAACACTGGGGCTACACCGAAGCAGCTCCTTCCACGGACGCTTTTAGCTCATGTTCCCTCTCTGCTCTCTCCAACCGCCTGCTTCTTGCTCTCTGGAGGGTGGAGGGTTCGCGCAGGGTAGCGAAGCAAGCGGCTTCCCAAAATAGAGGGAGCAAAAAGGAAGAAATAACAATATTTTTTTTAAACTAAGCGGTTGCCAACACTTGTATGTAACCTGTGCCGAGGAGCACTCTGAAAACACAAAGACCTAAGCAAATGCACAGATATTTTTATGTGATGGGAATTTCTCCCCCACACACACACACACACACACACACCTTTTGTAAATTTAATCTGTTCTTTATCTGATCTCTTTTGCGAATTGTCTCTCTATCATCTATCTTTCATTGACTGGCTCTTTTCATTATTTCCTTCCCAAAAAGTATCAGTCAGACTTGACACCAAAGGGTTTTTGGCCTTATTGCTGTAAGACTGTGTGCGTGTGTTCGTTCTTTCGTGGGTCCTATTTTATCGCAAATTCAGCAGCAAACTCTTACGAGCAAGTGGAGGCTTCTTAAGTGCAGGAGAAAGTCACATCAATTCTCGCACACACACTAGACAATCATGGTGGAGCTAACCACACACAGCGGGTGTAGATACTAGCTGATGGTTAACTCACATACTGTACTGCACCTTTATTCTGCATCGGTGCAATGTGTAAGATAAGACTGTATTGATCCCCAGGGGGGAAATTCAAGCGTTGCAGTAAAACAAGAAACAGATAAGGAAAAGAAAAACTTCTTCTAGATAAAATCAGAATGATAAAGCTACATACAATACCCTATTCTAGAGCACACAAGTAGGATGTGCAAAACCGTTTGTGACCTGTAGTGCGGTTCCATAAATGCCTGAGAAAATTGAAAGCAGCAAAGTGTCAGTTTTAAGTAATCTGATACGTGGTATTATCCAATATCTAGTATATAAAATAGTCAGTAGAGGTGTGAGGATTTGCAAATGTCTTCTGTTTTATATCATGGCTATCATGAATATTTCAAACCAAGAAATCTAAAGTCATACAGTAACCTTGGAATGTGGGATAAATAGGAAACGATAATACAGTTTCGTCCATTCATTTATTCATCCAATCAAATTGAGAAATATATATTTGATGTTGCGGTATCGACTGCTGTAGACATTGGTGTCACATCCTCTTGAATATATTTCCATAAAAATTCACATTTTGTTTTTCCACGATTTCAAAATTCGCTTAACATGCACACTACATTTTATTGGACGCTCCACTGAAACAGCTGTGCAGCTAGCAAGTACATGCCGTTTCCAAACGAGTGGATGCACACGCACCAAAAGCGAAAAAAACAACAACTAACAAATCAATTACTCGTATGATTGCCACCTTCAAATGGGAAAGACAAGGAACACAATAGAAAGAGGGCATGGAAGACAATGTTTAGAGAAGAGAAAGAGCAAGAGGAGGAGTGTAAATGAATGGGACAGGGTGCTATCCATCTCTCTGGGTCAGATCGATCACCCAAGTGGACGGATCGGTTACACACAACTTGTGTGTGTGTGCGCGTGTCAGAGAGCTTCAGTGCTGCACTGCTCTAGTTGCAAATGAGATCGGCTCCCTAATAGAGGAAGAGCAAGAGATGAAGGGGAGAGGGAGATGTAGAAGTGGAAAAGAAGAGCAAGGAGGGAGCGTGTCTCTGAGATAGGACAGAGCACGGCAGAAGATGGAACAAAAACACGTGTGTGGCACGTACGATCTGAGCGTGTGTGTGTGTGTGTGTGTGCATAGTTTCGACTGAGCAGGGGAGGCAAGGAGACATGGAGGGCAGCAGAGTCAGCAAGCGATAGAGAGACAAGACAAAAAGACAGGCAGAGGAGGTGGAGGGGGGGGGGGGTGGTGGGGTAGAGCTGTGACTGATAACATTGTCGTACTCAGGTTGCCTCAAGGGCAGACAAGACGGAGAGAGAGAGAGAGAAAGAGACGGAATGAGACATAAAGAAAGAGAGAAAATGCGTAAAATTTACAGAGCAGCCCGAGGCGGAAAGGGTTATAAGATGGAAGGTGAGCAAAGATGAGGAGGCAGGACGGAAACGGATAGAAAACACGAGGAGGAGGAGCACGGCAGCCAGAGATAAATGGCAGGGGATGGATGGGAGAGAAACAAAGAGCAATCCCTAGTAATAGAGTCCGAGGATGAAGAGGAGAGGTAAGAGAGCAGTAGGTGGGGCGGGGGGGGGAGATTAGGATGTGAAGGGATGGAGAGGGAGTTATTAAGAGAGTGAGAAAGCACAAGCGAGACAGGGCGGCAGGGTAAAGGAGGGGGAAAAGAGGCAAGAAATGGGGGGGGGTGAAGGAAGGATAAAGGTCAAATGCAGGAGTGGAGAGAGGCGCAGGCCGCACAACAGGAGAGTGCGTGAGCGTATTGACATTCAGCGAGCCGCCGGCTAAAGAAAGCTGTCTGAGGAGCGAGCATTAGCAGAGCGGTGGGGGTGGGGCCGGTCGAACCAGGACCGGGGCGCCCTGCTCCACAGCACCTTTTCTTTTTTAGGGGCCGCAGAGTAGACACATTTCACTTTTTTTCCGGAGCGTTTCCACATTTTAGTATGCACGACTCCGCGGGAGCTCAGGAGCAGTCGACTTCCAACCTCGACTGCCCTGGGGACTGGCTGTCACTGCAGGCATTCGTGACTTTGTCTACCCCCCCCCCCCCCCCCGCCGCACGCCCACTAACCCTCTCCTGCTGTAAGCTATTTTTTGGAACCGATGGCACCAGACATAAGTTGGATAGTGTGTGTGTGTTGGAGTAAGTTTCTTTTTAAGGTTTGGTTTGAAAAAGGCAACGGGTTCCTGGTAGTTACATTACAGCTGACGAAGCACCACTCGAGTATTAAGAGTTAAGTAGCAAAAATGAACAACAACAGCGGTGTTTCCCAACACGTCAGTCATATTATTAAAGCTTATTAAAGATCACATGAACGGGCACAAACTGGCCATTCTGCCCGTCAAACTTCCTTTCTCTCTTTAACTAATAGCCCATCGTTTTTCATGTTCCGCCCAAAGATCCTGTTTCAAAAGGAAACGCACGGCATTACGAAAGCAATGATAGCATTCACTGGAGCGCACAGTGATCCATAAGTAATGTATTCCCATCATCTAAGAGGGATGCTGCTTATGTCCTTCCTTCTCTTTGCTTTAAACGGTGAAAACATTTAGGAGGCTGAGCTCAAAACGCATCATCGCTTCAAAGCACTGGGCTTTTCTTTATCGTGACTGAAGGTTTCAGAAACTGGGACGCGATTTTTGGATGTAGACCAAAGCAAACCATGTAGTAGGGAGGAGAGTGCAAAATACTGCGCTTTGATATCGACGCCGCTTCGATATCGGAGCTAAATGCGATAAAATAAAACCTCTTCTAGTTCCACGCAGAAAGGGCAACGCTAACGCCTAATGGAAGAAACATTGAGCCAGCAGTCTGTGTCCACCTGCAAAGTCAGCATGATATACGGCCGCGTCCTGGCGTTGCTCAAAGTATTGGGTTGCACACATTATACGTCTCCATATAAATCAGGCTCTATTCCACTCCCAGGTTTCCGGAGAGCTTTCCCAAGATACACCGGGGTCCTTCTCCCGACGCCGCTGGTGTCTCCGTCTCCTCTCCCGCGTCGCCGGGGCTGTGACTGTTATCAAAACTCCCTGTCACTCCGCCTGTATCTAGGTTACAGTTACTATGACAACTACTACGCATGCCAATCAGCGGCAGTGACTCATCTCTATACCTCGCCGACACGGAGCCGTATTTAGGGACGTCTGTGTGCACGAGGCGTGCGTTCACCGGGAGTCTTGCAGCAGAAAGAAGGCCGGTGACCCGGTTTGATCCTCTGACCCCGCAGTCTTAAGACGAGGGTCCGATGACATAACGCTAATCCTCTCCTACAGGTTTCTAGGTAACGGTTTCTATGGGGACTGGCTGTGTTCAGTCCTTTGGCATGTTGTTGCTAGGCGATACGCTGCGGCGGCGAAGAGGTTCTTGCGAAAAGTGTATATTCAAGAAGGTGTTCGTTGCAGGGGCGTCCGCCATTCCTCAATATGGATCCTTTTTATGCTACGACGCACCAAGTGGGCATTAGTGCAGAGTGGTGCTCATTTAAGAGGAGCCCACACAAGCACACGTGTGTGTAGAACAGGCTCTTGTTCCAGCTCTGTCTAGTCAGAGTGGGTGGAAGACAGCAAAGCAGACCCAAAAACACACTTCAGACATCTCTTAAAAAAAACTACTTCTGATCAGGGAACGATTCTTAAACACATTTTCTGCTCTTTTTTTCTCCCTCTCCCTCCAGGTCTGTGGATCGCCAGGCATTCTACCATGCCTGTCCCCCCATTCTTCAATCCCCGCAGACAGAAACACCTGCCCCACACGCACCTCCACCCCGGACAGAGGGCAGAGCGCTCCGCCTCCCCCTCCCTCTTCCCTCCATCCATCCTCTCGCTCCTCCCCCCTCTCGTCGTCTCATCTCTGCCCGCCTCATCCCATCTCGTCCACTGCGCGTGCCCCAGGGCCACGAAAAGAACCCTTCCCGACCCCGTCCCTTTCCCGGCCTTTCACTGGCTGACTCTGGTCACATGCTGCCTGCTGCCGTCTCTGATCGGAGCAGGGGAGACGTGGGGCATGGTCTCGGCCTGCCCCTTCCACTGCGTGTGTCGGAACCTCTCCGAGGCGCTCAGCACGCTGTGCGCCGACAAGGGCCTCCTGTTTGTGCCCCCGCACGTCGACCGCCGCACCGTGGAGCTGCGACTGGCCGACAACTTCATCACGGAGGTGGGCGGGATCGACTTCGTCAACATGTCGGGATTGGTTGATCTGACTCTGTCGAGGAACACCATCAACCTGATCCGACCGATGACCTTCGGCGACCTGGAGAGTTTGCGCTCGCTGCATCTGGATGGTGAGCCGAAACCGTAATCCCATTATAAACACTGAACTTAAACCTTGAAGGAGTATTATTCATATTTGTGTTTCTAGGTAATCGACTGACAGCACTTGGACCCAGGGACCTCGCAGGTTTGGTCAATCTGCAACACCTGATCATCAACAACAACCAGCTGGTCAAAGTCGCCGTCCAGGCGTTTGACGACTTCCTGCTCACACTGGAAGACCTCGACATGTCCTACAATAACCTCAGGAAGTAAGCTTTTGCCTCCGTTGTGATCACACAATGCACTCCGTTCTGCTTTGTTAAGTAGAAACACTCCGCTCAGGTGTCGGTCTCAAGCGTACGCTGCAGACGCACAGCTCAGCTCCCCAAAAAATGTCAAGGCGTAGCGTAAACTGCAGTGTATGATCCCGCAAGAGGAACCGGCTCAAACTGCTGAGGCTGGGAGGAGACAACTAACGGCTCAGGAAACTGAAAGCAAATCAATTTTGATGAGGTCCTAGTTTTCTTTGACTTCGATTTTGTTAAGATTTGATGAGCGCACGGCTGTGCATCACTTCAGCTACTCTATATGGTTCCTCCTAGTGCACCGTGTGGTATTCCACTCGTCTCCGTCCAGCACAATGGAGACGCCATTCCTCTGCACTGAATAATAAGTCAGAACAATGATGGTATTCTCCATCTAGCACCTATTCCCCCTCTTCTCTTCACATTCCCTCGCTGCATTGTTGAGTTCAGCAGCTTTTGGCTGTCAGCTCTGATTAGGATGTTTCATTCGTCTCCTCTCCAGGAGCTCTCTGGCCTCTCTACAACCTCCACCGACCATAAGAAAAGAGTAAAGAGTTTTAATGATGTTGTGGGTTACTGAGAGGAGTCTTTACAGACAGATTCAAAGTGAGCCTGCATCACCGATTCTTCATTATCGTAAAAAACGCTCAAAACTGGAAACAGGTCACTTCATATGAGGACTATGAGTGGAGGAGCTTATCCAGGTGTGGAGGGAACGTATGGATGCATAGCGTCTCCTGCAGCTTAGAATAACATTCTGGGACACTAGAGTTGAGCAATGCAGCAAGGATGGCAACTGCCAACTAGTCTTTGACCTAATTATCGGTTGGCGTCTGCACTACCTACATCTGACTCCTGTTCTGTATCAAGCTCTGTTTGTAAGATGGTTGACTAGGGTACAAAGTGTAACTATTGATATCGCCTTGTTTTTGGCCTGGGCTCTCTCCTCTAGTAACAAAATGAAAGTGTTTGTGGGCAATCATTTAGACCACAAGGCATTTTTGATATGCGGTGAAATCAACAAAGACAGGACAGAAGATGAAATGGACAGTGTAGCTATGACCCCCCCCCCGTCTCCTTCACATTTATCCAATGCTGCTGGTTCTCAGTTGTCGGTTTTGACCAAAACAGTGCTTCAGCGAATGAATGCACAAAAGAAATACTGAATGACTGCAGCAATGGGTCACAGATGGGACTAGTGACACCCAGTAGAAGAGAAAGATTGAGAAGGCAAAATGAGCATCTGTTGTTGTAGTTGTATTATTGATGTCACCTGTAATTAGTCTTTGTTGATTCCCATTTGCTGCAGAGGAACAAGAGAGATGTGCTCAGAACATGGAGAGCAAACTTTGACTGATAATAGCGGCACACATAGTATCAATGTATCCACATCACAGCAGGGTGGTGGACCGGTCTCCACAGCAGCCAATACTATCAAGAGATATTCTCTAATTCATCCGCTTTTAAACAAAAATGAACATCTCATCTTGGCACACAATGTCCATTTATTCAATGAATCTCTAACAAAATCCTCCATTTCATTGCTGCAGGGTACCATGGGAGTCCATCCAGAACATGGCCAGTCTGCACACTCTCAACCTGGACCATAACCTGATAGAAAACATCGCAGAAGGAGTCTTTGGAGAGCTGTACAAGCTTGCGAGGCTGGATATGACCTCCAACAGGCTGCGAACTCTGCCTCCTGATCCACTATTTGCAAGGTAGCTCATAAGCTTCTTCTGTTGTGCCTCCCTAAAGACGTGGCTTCGTGGCAAAGACAGCCACAAGGGCAAGTTGCCACTAGGTGAATGAATAAGGCCCTTACAGGTCTCTGGTGCCCACTTACATTTTCAACTTTGGAAACGGATTGATGGCAAGTTGTAGCAATGAGGGGGGGCAAAGTAAAGAGTAACTTGTACGGCAAGCATCGAGAGAATATGTTGAAGCATGTTGTCAAGACCAGCACAGCATAATGATGTTTTTTCAAATCAGGCCTGCTGTCAAACAAAGTTACAATTATTCTTTCATCCTCTTTGTTTCTTGAACTTTTTTTCCCCCCACACTGCTCAAATTTAAATCCAAACCTCATTGCTTCTAAAAACAGCGTCTTAATTACGCCATTCTACAGTTAAGATTGCTTTCTCCTCCTCTCTCGATCTTGTTCTTTTCATTATAGCTCACGCTGACTGCTTCACTAAACACTGTCATCTAAATGTACCTGTGTGCTTTTTATCTCCGTATGTAGCCATGGGAAGTGCCGTACTGCAGCCTTACACTTGCTGCTTGTTACCAGCAATGTGCCTTTAGAAACGTATAAATTTATACCAATTATTATTATTATACAGTGATACTGTATTACCGCACCGGTCTTTAGAAACCTACCTAGGGAGTCAACTCTACGGAGTCCTGTTTTCATCCTTGATTTTGGCAAATTGTTCCATTTTCAATTTGCACAGGCCAGCTGCAAGTAGCTTATTAACAGCACTGCTGCTTAGTATTGCTCCTGGGTAGGATTGGACCGCCTGCTGTGGACCATTTTCAAAATTGTTTGTTTCTCTCATTTTGAGCAACAAGCTCTTGTTAACTTGTTAAATCCTTCCTGGCATAATTATTTCCTTTCCTTTAAAATTTCCCTTTGAATCCGAAACAATTGAATAGCAATGAAGAGGAAAAACTGATGCAATTTTACAAATCAAGGGCAAAATGACGAAGAAGCTAAACCTTGACTAGTTGGAAAAGGAAGAAATGTTGATTAAAATGTTAACGAGATATTTCTGCTATTTAGATTTGGTGCGTAAATGGATTAACCCTCTTCAATTTTAAATTGTAAAGCATGAGGTGAGATACGCTTCTAGAGTTAGTTCAAAATAGATTGGTTTCCCTCTACAAGTCAAACCGATCAAGAGTAAAGCATCTCATTTGGACTTAACGCTTCCAAATTTGTGAAAGTGAACTGATGGCTCTCTTTCTACTCTCATCTTCAGGTCCCAGACAGGTGCAATAAGTCCCACCCCCTACAATGCTATCACAAGCTTAAATTTTGGTGGGAACCCGCTGCACTGCAATTGTGAACTGCTGTGGTTACGCCGGCTTATCCGTGGGGACGACATGGAGACGTGTGCCACTCCGCCTCACTTGGCTGCAAGGTAAACGTCCCCCGCTGGTCAATGTACTGTCTGTCTAACCCGCTCCGTTTTAGAAAGAAATCCTGACGCGTTTAATCAGTGAGGCCTTCTCCAATGTCAGGGGTAATATGACATCATACATCAATGCTTCCCAACCTTGTCTCAAGGCCAATCTGTACTGCAAGTCTCTTTTAGCACAAATCCAATTAAGGGTCTCGCATTGTATGATATCTTAATTGGATCACCATGTGTACAAGAACAGCGCTGGAGATAATAAAAAAAAAAAGCAACCTCATAGGACAGGTAGGCCCTCAAGGACTGAGCTTTCTGAACAAAGACATAGCTCACACTCTCCGCTCTGCCAGAATTTTCCGGTCTAAACCTGTAAACAACATTATGGAGGGAAAATAAAGGATTGAGGAGGAAAATGAGCATCTGTCGTCATCATCTGTCATCGCTGTCAGCATTAATTACTCTTAGCTTAGTCGTCTTTTGTGCGGAGTCGCATTAGGAAATTGTACGGACTGTTGTGCGCTACTGAACTTTACCCTAAAATTGATAGACAAGACCACATAGATCTTTAGGTTAATGTACCACATTGACCTGCCAAACCAACCTCGGAGGGATAAAGGAAGACAGATTCCTGTACTTAGCCAAAAAAAGGTGATTCTGCTCTCTCTCTCTCTCTCTTACTCACTGGCTTCATCCCTCTTTGTCCCTCAGATATTTCTGGTCGATTCCTGAGGAGGAGTTCACCTGTGAACCACCTCTCATCACCCGACACACTCACAAGCTGTGGGTGCTGGAGGGCCAGCGGGCCACGCTAAAATGCCGGGCCATTGGCGACCCTGAGCCAGTCATCCACTGGGTTTCACCAGACGACCGCATCGTTGCGAATTCGTCCCGGACCAGCTCCTTCAGCAACGGGACCTTGGATATCTTGGTAACGGTGGCCCGGGACGACGGGGCATACACGTGCATTGCAATAAACGCGGCGGGTGAAGCGACTGCCACTGTGGACCTGAAAATAATCCCCTTGCCTCACCGGGGCGGAGCAGGCGGAAACACAGGGAATAACAACGTGAACGGCAAAAACAACAGGAACGTGACCAATGGGATTTTACGGACCGATCCGGGCTCCTCGGATATCAGCACGGGGAAAAACGGAGGGATTAACAACGGCGCCGGACGTGGAGGAGAGGCGGAGGATGGGAGAAGAGCAGGGGAGGACGATGAGGGCGACAGGGCCTCCGAAGGGGGGAGGCCCGATGGAGGGAGCATGGAGGACGACGAGGGGGACGAGGAGGAAGGGAGGATGGTTGGAGTACAAAGCGTTACGTCAACCTCGGCTCAGGTCCGATGGGATTTGGGGCATTTGTCTGCAGCTTACGTCGTCTGGATGTATCAGATACAGTACAACTGCACCGTCGACGAGACCCTCATCTACAGGTCAGTTCAACTTTGTAACACACGTCTCTTAATAGGAACCAATGTGATGAAATGGTACTTTTACAGTAGCCTTGATACTTGCCAGGAAGTAACAGTTATCACATCCTCCATGTTCAACCGCAAGTCATTTCCTCACTGAAAAAGGTGGATATCCTGCTTTTATGCAAAACCCCTTAAATATTTATCCATTACAGCATGAGACTTCAGTAGTGCAACTGTTCACCATGTCCATGGGCGGGTGGATAGCTCAAGGGGAAGGATGAATGGGGAGACAGATGAAGGGGTAGAGGGTCGAGGGGAGTTAATAATTCATCTCCATCTCAGTATGACACTTAAACCCAACAGGTGCGTAGTCAGTGCACATGGGAGAACAGGCGGATGAACATTGGGGAGATAGAATGGATTTTGCAGGAGGGTAACAGTTTACCCCGGAACACAGCAACAACATTAACGCACACGTCTGATAAAGTAACAGAGGGTCTTGATGGGATTTGTCATTTTTAATTTCAAGCAACGTTTATACCGTCAGTAAGCCATGTCATATTGCATTAAGTATGAGATCCCTTCACACTTCACCGTCCGTGTTCACTCGACACGCTCGTGGAGTAAGAAAAACAATCAAACTTTTATGAAGACCCGAGTCAAGGTTGAGGGCTGCAATGGTGTTCTTGTTATCACAAATTATTTAGGAGGCCGCTGTCACACCCCGTCTTAAAACTGCATGAAAATGAGGTGAAAATGAGGTGAACAGGGTTGGCGAAGCTGCCAATCTCCGCTCAACCCGCGTCTATGCATTGTGTGCGCTGTGAGCCAATTTGTAAGCAGTGGCTGCAGGCCTGCCGAAAAGAAAGATGGAGTACTACTGTCGACACTTCGAACAGGCAAAAGAAAAATAAGGGAGGAGGAGAGACGAGTCAAAGCACAGAGTTCCTATTAAACAACGAGTTTTAAAGTTTCTGTGCTAGCAGCGTGAAACTGCTAAAACGTCAACAGAAACATGGGTAGAGACAGGAAGTATGAACGGAACGGAGGAGTAAAGGAGTCTGAAATCGATGGATTCATAAAAAAGGAAGTCTTGCTTTTTCCAAAATATGACAGTGTGGCTTCGGTTGTAGTACTTGGTGAACTTGCATGTACAATACTACTGTTGCGCTGTTCCCGAATTGTATTGACATGAATCCAAAGTTAACTATTTACGAGTAAAAAGACTGATGAAACATTCATGTGTTGGGGAGGTTGCTGCAGCAAAGCAGCGGCTGAAGCAGTGACAGTGTGAGGGAATAAGAGAAGGGGAGCAGACGTTGGGGACCGACTGCCGTCATGACGTTATTTGTGTTTGTTTCACACTCCGCAGTGATGCAGGGTCCGAGTGTGGTTCCCCCCTCAGATAAAATGGTGTGTTGCTGTAAGTGGTATTGAGAAGGGGTAAATGGAGCTAGCCATATGGCAGGAAGACAACAGGGAAGACAGGCAGATGGAAAGATGATTGGAAATATGAAAAACTGTGTGCGGGTGTGATCTGAAGGATTGAGGAAGATAGCAGCCACGGGTGAATGGCGGGAGAAAAAAAAAGATGGATGGGGAGGAGGAGCTAATAGTTTGAGTGATGAATAAAGCCAAAAGGGAGGAACGGGCACATTTTAAGGTAGCAATGAGGCCTCAGAGAATTTCAGAAGGAAGAAGAAAAGGATTGAGGGAGAAGGGGAAGATGGGAGATGGGCTCTACCCAAATCACCTTGGGAGAGATCGAGATGAAAGAAGGATGGGTGTAAGGAGGGAGAATGACAGACAATAAGGGGGAGACGACAGAGGGGTGGGTTTAAAAGGACCCTCAAGGAAAAAGCAATGAAGCAAGGGTGGAGAGAGGGAGGGGAAGTATTTAAATCCATCACTGAAAGAGTAAGAGACAAAACGAAATACACCTGGGTATGGAAGAAGGAGTGCGGAAGTGGGAGGACCAATGTAGCCAATGGGAATGTAGCCCTCAGAGACATTGGGATAAAAGAAAGAGATGGAAGGGATCCAGAAAAAAATAAAGGAAACCATAATTAAATAAAAGAACACAAAGGAAAATAGTGAGAAGAACTGGAGACGGGGCGATGCGGTGAAAGTCCTGTAGCGAAGAGGCGAAGAGGTGTCAAACCGAAATGCAATATCGAAACAGACAAGTGCAGATTCTGTACAGTCCCATGACACATTTGTGGCAATTACACACGGAGAACTAATTACAAGATTGAATTGAATGAACCGAATGAGATCTTAGCTCCCTCGCTGATCAGCTGCATTAACTCCTCTGCAGGAAAATACTCTATTATTAGGAGAGCTGTCTTGCTACTTAACATCAAGTAAAAGGTGTCTCATAGTGGCAGCCAACGCATACGTAGCTCTATAGTGGCCTCACCTCAAAATATGAACATTGAGATTGATAAAAATGGAGTATTGGATTGCTGTCAGTTATACAGCCTTTTGTAGTATTACCTCAAATTCCCAGTAGCCCTGGCTAGATTTCGCTCTTGCAAACAAAAAGGCAACACGGGTAAAACGTCCTTTCTCAGAGGGAACGAACTTAAAAGGAATAGTGGAATCTGTAGAGGTGAGGTCTCAGCTGTGCAGCTCGAGACAAGAAAATGCCGATAGACACAGAGACTCCCAGAGAAGCGAAATAGAGGGGAGATAAGCGTGAATGACTGAGCCGAGGCAAAGCGGCGTCACAGGAGAGATGCTGGAACTCAGCGGGGAGGGAGAAAGCGATCCGAAGTTTGACTAAACCCGAAACAAATCGCGCCGCCAAGAAAAAAAAACAGGAGGGAGGGGGGATGGCTGTCTCGAAGGAGAGATAGAGAAGTGGCGGCTATCTCAAAAGGTGAAATTGAGATATAAATGTGAACGGATTGGAAAAGAGAAGAGAATAGGTTTAAAGAAGAGACGTGAAGTCTGAGGGCTTTGAGGGAGGAAGCCGGGATATCGGTCTCGGAGGACAGATAAAGAGTAAATGGAAGGGTGGGGAGCAGCATTTGAAAAGGAGGCCCGCCACACACTGCAGTCAGGGATTTCCAGTATAGATTCTATCACGCTATCAACGCGCCAGCCGCGATATCACGGCAGCCGGCGAGGAGTCGCGGCCAAACGGAGTCCGGCTTACGAATTCAAAAGGAGAGAATGGGCGAGTGAGATTTCATGCTTTCTATCGGGGATTTGTGTCGCTATTTTGTTGTCGTCATTGTTGCTGCCGCTGTATGTTTTTGTGAAGAAGAAGAAGAAGAAGAAGAGAAAAAAACACACACATGCCAGGCCCAGCGGAGTTGAGCTGAGGAAGCTGGACGGAGCGAGACAGAAAGAGAAGAAAGCAGAGAGGATTTAAGAAAGAAAAGCAAGGAAAGATAGAGGGGAAAAAAAGGTCTACATCTAAATACAGAAAAGTAGAGCACATTGGGTGGCTGATTTAATCATCTTTAAAAAGAGGTCAGTCGCAAGCTGTACAACACCAGCCTCCATTTCTTTGCATGCCTTGCCTAATTCTGCTGGCATCTGTGTGACAGTGCCAAGTGGGATGTCGTCCATGTGGCGTCCGCTGGGCACCGCTCACCGCGTCACCCTCGGCTCCCCCGACGCCGTCGACCGAGCCGCCTCCACTGGAGCTTTGCCACAATGTTACGGTGGCACACTTTGATTTGATCGCCAGGAAATGTCCTTGATGGCGTTGCTGGTTGAACGTGGGCAATGATTGAAATTGGCATTGTGCTTCTTTTTGCCCACACATGGGTACGGCCTATACCTGAAGGACACAGAAGAGGAGAAAGACTCTCCCGTCATGTTAATGAGGCGGCGTTTGCGACCTCTGGTACCATCTGTTAGAAAATCCGGTGTCTCTTCGCAGCCAGATTTCTAGTTGCCGTTTTTCAAGTTTTCCCGTATCAGTTCAGTTGTAAACCAACACACAACATACAGGGGTGGACACAATCTCAAAGACCAACCACAAACATGTCCCAACCCATCTAGCATGATCAATATCACCCGTTTAAGAGGGCGAATCTGACATTATTCTCTGAACTCTACAAGATGCAGTCTGTTGCTCTCTATTGCATCTGTTGGAATAGAAGTTGATGAGACCTTATGACTCACCGGTATGTCGGCGGGGGTACTTGTATGCCACTTGTGCATGTCAGAGGCAAACATGTCTTATTAAGTTTAGTGTTTTAAGTGTGCAGGCGGGAGAGTGAGGGGCTTTTGACAATTTTCACAATCCCTGCCCCCAATCACCACAGGCCCAACCGTCCTGCTGGGCACTAGAAGTGCCAAGTGTGACGTACATTTTAATGGGAACAGAAAGGATCACAGGGACGGAGAGAGGCGGAAGTTGGATCATGCAGGGCTTCAGAAATAATGAGAATAATGAGAGTAAAAGCCTCAGAAATAACAGGACGCACAGTTCAAAAAGTGACACCGGGCTGAGAGTTTGACAGCCATAGGAAAGCAGCACGCTGAGACACAGACAGATGAGAACATTGTTAATGAGCAATAAAAGGGGGGGAGGGGAATGAAAAGATTTAAGAAGGTAGAACCTGGAGACCGCACAGTGCATGACATTACCAATCATTTGCTGCCGCTAATTAAGCGGTGTGTTCGCCTAATATTTCAAAAGGAAAGCAGATCTGGTCTGTAACTCAACTACACTCAACAACATACTGTGGTATACTGTATAAACATCCAGAGATGCTTTGAGTTTCCATCATGCTGCATGTGGCTCCTTGTATTGCACACTATGACTATTACTGAGGAAACTATCCTATGTCAGCCCTGTTCTGTGCCTGGTAACCATTACAAGACATCACAGGAGAAAGACGATAAGTGCATCTGCTGAGGCAGGGATGGATAAGGATGTAAGGAGAGATATAACTGCGGGGCATCAGGGAGGCACGCAGAGACAAAGATGGGGAAAGAAAGACAGATAAAGGATAGCCATGAAGATGGAGGCGAGGAAGGCGGAGGGATGACATGGGGTTGAGAGTTGGACACCCCCCCCCCCCCCCCCCAGGGGAAGACGTAATTAAGTGTTAAACCACTGTGTCAATACACGTGTCACCTCGCATCAGAGGCAGAGGAGGGAGGGAAAAGAGAACGGGTCAGCACTCGATACGTTAACTCATATTATACGGCGGGGTCGGGGGAAGGTGGGAGGGTGAGACGGGGAGATAGAAATGAGGGACATGGACAAATACTGGGGGATTTGTGAGGAGAAGGAGTTCATTAAAAAAAATAAGAAATAAAGATGCGGGAATGAGAGAGAAAAACAAGTGAAGAAGGCGGCGCGGGGAAATCAGGCCAAATGAGGGAGAGCCGAGTGAGAAGGATAGATTAAAGAAAGTGAAAATACAGAAGGAGGGATGAAACAAAATCCAGGGGGGGGGGGGGGATTGACGGGAAGACAGATCAAGAAAAACAGAAGAAGAGATCAGACAAAATTGAGGGAGACGGCTGATGAGACAGTAAACAGTCGGACGAATCAAGACCAAAAATGGGAGAAAGGGTGGACGGACACGAGACATGACATGGGAGAGAAAAGGAAATGAGGGCAGCGCAGATGTCAGCCAGAAGAGGAGATAATTGCTTTGTTGTTCCTCCTCGTCTTTTATTCCGTCCCTCTCTCCCCTCCGTGTCTCTCTGTGCCAATTCTTGTCTGGTGTCAGACCACCAGACCTGGTAACGGCAGAGAGAAAAAAAAAACAACGAGAGGAAAGGAAAGAAGAGGAAGAGATTCTACCACTCCTTTATCCCCTTGCTATCACTCATTTATTCTTCTCTCTCTCCCGGGTACTGATAATTACTCGTTTCTGTGTCACCAGCTTGAACAAAGCACTCCCTCGTCTCTCCGACTTTCCCCCTGCATTTGTTTGTGCGCGCGCGCTCGCCTTTTTGCGCGGTTTACCCGTAATTAGAAGCGCAGAGACGCTCGGCACGTCGGGTTACGGAGCACAACGCCGGTGTCTGCGAATGCGCGGGGACTGCGATGAGAACAACAGCCTTCGACACAGCCATTCGATCAATTCGTTTTATTCCAGAGCAGTGGTCCAAGTCATAAGGGGAGCACTTTATATTCATGAACATATTGGTATCAAGAGCACTGGGGGATTTAGGGGAATAGTATTCCGTGTGTCCACAAAGCCGCACATTCGCATGCACATGTGACAACGGGGATGTAAATATAGTTAAAAATGCATAATGCAGCGAGTGGGAGAGAATCAGCACATCAAAGATGCATGTGTTTGTCAATGCCATGTATATTTCAGCGAATTTGCTTGCCTGTTTTCTTTTGCAAAAGAAAACAACTGGAGAGGTGATTCACAATCTCATAAGAGAAGGGAGAGGTGGTGGGGCGGGGGAGAGGAAGAGCGGTGATACAGGGGGAGAGAGAGGAAGGGAGGATGAGAAATATAAGATGTGGGCAAATGGAGAGGTGACAGCGATGGAGGAAGCGAGGATGAGGAGGCAGGAGGAGCAGAGGCAGCTATAGAAGACATGTTGAGAGGGGAGAGGAGGAGGAGAGGAAGAATGACCTTGGATGCTAAATAATGGTACACGGTTATAGCTGTGGCTAATAGAGACATAATACAGTGACTGCAGAAAGGAGAGAGGCTAGGGGGTCAGGTGGAGCCAGGGTGAGAATAGCAGAGGGATTTGCAGCGAGCAGAGCTGATTGGCTGCAGAGAGAGAGAGAGAGAGAGAGAGAGAGAGAGAGAGAGAGAGAGAGAGAGAGAGAGAGAGAGAGAGAGGGAGAGAGAGAGAGAGAGAGAGAGAGAGAGAAAGAGGAGAGGCGAGGGAACGAACACAACTAAAAATGTAAGGTGCCAAGAAGGAGCTTGAAAAAGGAACAGAGAGAGAAAAAAAAGGAGTGCACCGACTGCAGATTTAGGTTGAGGGAACGACAGGATGGCCGATTACAATAGCAATGAAAAGGGCGGAGGATAAGGAGAGATAAGAGCGAGGGACCGATCAGCGAAAATGGGGAAATCTGCTCATAAAAGAAGGATGGAAAGAGAATAAGGAGGATAGATCGACGGCGGGAGGATCGAAGAGGAGCTGAAAGGACGGATAGAGGATATAGGGAATAAAAGAAGCGGTATTTAATGGCAGGATCAAGAAAAAAATGACTCTTTGAACTCCAATTGAATAGCTTGATGCCGTGCAGCAGTTTATCATACATAGAGTAGTATAGACCAGGGCTGGGCAAGACATCAATACTATATTGATATTGTGATACGAGACTAGATATTGTCTTTGGATATCATAACAGTGTCGTCTTTTCCTGGATTTAAAAGCTGCACTACAGTAAAGTTGAACTTCCTGTCTGTATTTGCCTTTATTCACTTAGTCATTATATATATAGATATATACACATTACTGAAGATTAATTATCAAAATATAGCGTAAATACTTTGTTGGTCAACCCAACAATAGAGGTATTTGGTAAACAATATGTCGATATTAGATTTTCTCCATATTGCCTGGCCTAGTATAGACCGCAAAGAGCACTCAGTTGTTTGAATCTACATACATATGATACACACACCAATTCATTTGGTGCAGTACAATTCATAACAAAACCATATATCAGGGAGTCGAAAGGGAATCAGCGCAAATATTGCTCGCATAAGGCTTTGGTAATACAGTTTCTTTCTCAGCACTGAATCCAATAAAGCATGCAACAGCATATCGGTGCTATTAATCAAACTGAGACACTGGGCGAAGAGGTGAAAAGGAAAAGAAAAAGAGACTAGAGCGACAGCGAATCAGAACCCATTGTAATGTAACCTTTGTCACAGGAACTCCCCGCAGTGATGGCCGAGTCTCTCCACCGGGCGGGTTCTATCAACGCGTAAAAGGGTCCGGGTGAACTGACACCAGGCCCGACGATGTGACCAGGGCCTTTTATTCAGAAAGTGCTGCTTCCTGCATATTTCATGTGGGAAATCTGATTGAGGACCAACTGTCTTAGTACTAGAGGGACTTTACCGGGGCCAATCCAATATCTCCCCCGTGTGACTGATTGCCCAAGACAGGCTTTCATTTTGGGGTTTTCATGCCTGAGATATTTAGCTATAATGCTTTGGTTTGATTTCACTTTTAAGAAAAAGCCCTTCCTGAAAATACTTTTTTAGCGAATCTCTTTCCCAATTTCAGTTATTGCTCTGAAGTTTCGGTCTTTGAAAAACAGTCAGTGTCCATCATTTCACAAGGCTGCGTGACATCTCAAAGAGAAACAGTTCTTCGAGTGAAGACATTAATTGAAGGAGACTTATTCGACTATATTTAAGCATTGGTAAGAATGCATAGCAGCACTCCCACCTAGTTTTATTGTTTGCCGGGACCCAACGAGGCGGTTGGTCAAGTCAGTGTTTACTCTTCCAAAACAAAGAGCTGACTGGAAGCAGTCTAGTGTGGATATTGTGGATATTGCAGGAGGAGATGCTTAGTACTGTTGAGCCAGCCTTTGCCATGGTAACACACACACACACCTGGCTCCTAAATTGCTCCAGCGCTCAGAATAAGTTTGAATCGCGAAGCAGTGACAGTGTTTGGAAGCAATCTGTGGTCACCTAATGATCACTGGATGAGGCCGGTATTAATGAGAACGCCCCATGTGTCCGCTCACAATATATTGGTCCTTGGGAGTGTCGGACAGTGCATCGAAATTCCTTATTCAATCATACTGAGCTTCTGCTGGAAATGAGGAGTTTGGAGGTATATTTTCTGTGCCACTGCTTGCTATTCAAATCATTTCCAGGAGTTTTTCGCTAAGGCAGCACATACCGAGTTCCCAACACTCGCTGGTCTTTGCAAAAAAGACAAATCCCTTTTAATCCTGAATCATACCTGTGCAACAGTTACAATTCTGGGCATTTGTTCAGGAAAATTTGAATTTTGTTCACGTTTAAGCCTCGAGAAGGCCGTGAAATACAGTGAATCAATATTCCTACTAACTGTACCGTAACCCAAATCCAAGGGTCTGCCCCCGGGATCGTCTTGAGTACGCTGCCTCCTTCTTTTCCCAGATAATTTAGCATTGTTAAAAGACACATCATCCCATTAGTTCTTCAACGCTACTTGCTTAAAAGACAGCAGCTAAATTACCCCCAAGTCAAAACTAAAAGAAAACCTCAAGTAGGCTGAGTTGTTGCCGTCCTTGGTCGCTTTATTTTAAGCACGTTTTGAAACAGATTAAGGTTAGGGACCTTCTGTAGTGGCTCCCCTGGTGTCTGAGTCACACTAGAAGGCATTTATAGGATGTAGCTCAAGACTGAAGGGAGCTGGAACGGTTAGCAACAGACGATACAAATAAGCCCTTTGATGTAGCGAGAGGAGGGAGAGCAGCAGCAGCAGCAACAACAACAAAAATCACTGACAAAATATTCACGGTAGCGACACAGCGATGCACAAACACACTTGCCCACACAAGAGGATTGGACGGCAGAGGGCAAAGTCATACCCATCAGCTACAGACACTCGAGCTGTGCTACAGTCTCCCACACACACTTCACCCTCGCATGTCACCGACACAAACCCAGGAAAAAAACACACACACACACAGATTTCTTTATTCCAGCGTGTCCTAAATACAAACGCATGCACACACTGAGGCGAGCACATACGAGTTATGTCACTCTATTGTTCACCTCTCCCCTGTTAGTTAGCTGGAGCCGCTGCTCGAACACTTCAAATGAGGACACATTCAAAGCACTCCTCTCTTTATTATCCCACGCGAGCACTCGCTCATTACAGACGACGCGCGCAGGAACACGTTTGCAGTCAAAATACAACAACTCGCACCCTCACTTTTCAACACACCGTAGTGAAATTCACCTCTCTAATCAAAGACACAAAATGTCCCAGCTTCAGCGTAATCCTAGCCCTGAACGTTATAACCTAAGATGGTCTCTTCTTCTTCTTTTTTTGGATATATCTTTTTCAAACGCAAGGTCCTACAAAATGGCTCGCCGTTTCTGTAGGGATTCTCGCAGGGATTCAAGTATGCACACACACGCACACACTCGGCATGACAAGACAGAGTTCTCTTTTCATGTTCTCTGGGCGCGCTCTCCATCAATAGCCTCATTTTCCCTCTCTCCCCCTTCCTGCAGTATCCACTCTTGCACTGTTTCTAGTCATCTTTTCACCCTCCCCTCCCTTCCCCTTCCGCTGCTCCAATATTCAACCCCTCCTCAGTTCCGCAGTTGTCAGAATATTCAGGCTAAGCTTCGAGTTACTATAGATATTTTACTTTTCACTGCAAAACCTACGCACAGAAGGCTGCGTTTATTTAACCGACCTCTACTTTTTTGTCTTTTTATCCCTCTTTAGGATTCTGCCATCGAGCAGCGACCGCTTCCTGTTGAAGAACTTGGTCTCCGGCGTGGACTATAACCTGTGTGTGCTGGTCATTTTTGATGACTCAATCACATCGTTGGCGGCAACAAAGGTCCTGGGCTGCGCCACGTTCTCCACCAAGGATGTTTACCCAGCATGCCGCTCTCTCCAAGCCCATTTCCTGGGCGGGACACTCACCATATTGGTGGGCGGTGTCGTGGTCGTCACCCTACTCGTGTTCACCGTGGCGCTCATGGTTCGCCACCGCGTTTGCCATCACGGCGACCACATGATATGCCACAACAGCAACACCGAGGCGGGAGGCGGGGCCTGCTGTCAGGCTGGAGGCGGAGGGGGCGGGGACAAAGGGGGAAACGGCAGCGGGTGCTACCAATCGAACGGTGCTGGGGACGTGATGATGGTGGTCCTGCCCAACGGCCTGTCGTCCAAGAGAGGAGGGGAGAAGGAGAAGGAGAAGGAGAAAGACAAGGAGAAGGATGAAGCCGATCCTGCTTCCTCTTTGCCTCCAAAACTCCCCCCAAAGCCCAGGCCCAAGCCTAAAGTCAACCTGGAGCACTTTCTTTCAGCTGGGGGGGTTGTTTCCACGACAACAGGGTCAGGATGTGAGATGGCTTTAGTGGTGAGGCAGAGAAAGTTGGAGAAGGCGTTGCAATACACCGCTGAAAGTGACAGAACTCCCCTCTACTACACCCCTTCATCCACCCTACCCCGTCAGTCGCACGCCAGGGAGCGCCCGAGACCCCGTCTGGAGCGAGAACTGACAAATTGCGCCAGTTTCTCTCTGGCGGCACCCCTGGGTGACTCAGAGCGGTTGGACTGGAGAATCCCTCCGCGAGGCAGGGACACATGGAACTCCTCACAGGCTTACCAGAGCCCTCTGTCCCCTCTGAGCCCCGCGAGCGGGACCGTCAGCAAACGGCGGCACTCGCTGGACATGAGCTCCTCTGTCGCGCTCGCGACGGACGCAGCCACGACCGTGGCCAAGCGCTACGGCGCCGTCAACTACGCCAAGCGGCTGAGCGTGATCTGGACGAGGCGGAGCCAGTCCCTCCACGGCATGCTGGTGCAGTGCGCCTCGACGACGAGCACGACGTCTTCGACGGCCAGCGAGGAGGACAGCGCCGGAGTCTTCGGGGCGCGCTGCGAGTTCCAACGGGGATACATCCACGCCTATAACACCACCAACTCCAACTCTAACACCGGGGTCAATACCGGGAAAGCGAGCAGCGTCAAAGACAGGGGGAGGCAAACGGGGAAGGAGGGAAGGGGTGCTGAGGAACTGGAGGAAAGTGTTGTGTAGATGGTTCTGGAATGTAATGAAAAAACTCAAAACGTTAAAGAGAGATAAAGGGTCTGTGAGACAGATCTTGATTTGAGGGGGGCAAAGAGGTGGCATCGTGGGAGAAGCTGAGGGAGCAGGACAGGTGAGGTGAAGTGATTGCAGATGAGGGGACGGTTGTGAGTTTAGATGAAGAGACGCGAGTGAAATTAAGTCTCACTTGTGCGGCCTCTTGATTTGCCATTGGAGACTTTTAAAAATTAAAAAAAAGAGAGGGGGAAGTGTACCTGGGGTTCAGGTGAAGACTTTTTAAGAGGCTATTTTAAGAAGATCTGAAGATTGAACGGATGGCGGAAAAACAAGTGGGGAGAGAGATGTGACAAGAAAGAAAGGGAGAAGCAGAACGAGTCTTTCAATACTAAAGGCTGAGCTCAAGCTGTATCATTAAAAATGAAGTGATACAAGATGGGAAGGAAAGCAGGAACACACGAAAACAAAACTTAGAGACATCTAGATAAAAGAGAGTGACAGATGTAAGAACAGACAACGTGAGTGATATATATATATAGTCACAGAGGGAGAGACATAATCAAACAGGAAAACGTCAAGAGAGCAACAGAACAGAGGTTATACAGCAGCGACAGAGATGGCGTGAGCTCAGTAAAGCCTACACACTAATAGAAACAGTCTTCAGCTCTCTAGGGCTTCAGCCCCCACAACAACACAAGGGTTTACACTGGATCAGAAACAACAACAACACAACCGGTTATAAGGGAGAAGCGCTCCGCTCTGATAAAAAAAAAAAAGCAACAACAGCAAGAGAGATTTGGACGGCATCGCCCTGCTTTGTCACGTTGTGTTTTTGTTTTTTTGGGAACACCGACGGCCATTTTGAAACTCTTTTCCAAAACACAATGATTGTGACTTTTATGTGTCCTCTGTGGCTGGGGCAATGATTTTTTTTTTTGTTGGCTTGCCGTGCCTGCGGATTATGGGAGCATAAATACAGAGCCGGGGCGCATTGGACATGATCAATCGATACTGGCTGGGAAAAAAAAAAAAAAAAAAGCGTGTGCAGCACAGACATTATTAAAAGAAAGATATTGGGATTACAATGGAGTCGATATGGATTACAAAGTGGAGGAGACAGCGGGTGCAAATGATGGAACATCGGCTCGCGTGCATTTGTGAAAGACAAGATTGTATTGGACGCCGGATGATAATGGACCAAACAAATGAACAATGCTAATAGGTGCATAAGTATGCATGCATTGACGGATCAGGGACAAGGGTGTGTGTATGTGTGCCTGTGTGTGTGTTAAGTGTGCGCACATGTATATGAATGTTTGTGAAGGGGGGCAATCCGGTCAACCAGACTCCATTTGTGTTTTTAAAATGTTTAGCGCTTTCTGGTAATGCAGTGAACGGAATAAATGTTTAAAAAAATATATATATATAAATAAAGATTAGCGGCGGTCCACCCAAAAGTGAAGGAAGAGCAGCAGCAGTTTTCAGCAAAACCGGAATAAATCACTATTTCCAGCAATGTAGCACGGTCAGAAAGCGGCAAACGTTAAGGGGGGGGGGGGGGGTTAAACTTGTTTTTTGTGACTTCAGACTCCATTGTGCCACATGGATTCACTTTAAATCCAAACAGTGAATGTTTTCAGAAAGGAAGCAGATAAAAATATATATATATATATACAGTATGGCAGAAGCACCAGGGAAGCCACTCATGATATAAACTCTTCTTCAAGACTTTGTGAAACTCATTTTGGGACGACTGAATCAACGGCACAGAACCACAGAGACTCTGAAAAGTGAGAAAATACAAAAAGAGCAAACTTGAAAGTACATATATATATATAGTATATATATAAAAACGATGTTACTTGTCGCACCATGTGTTTCTGTTTTTCAAAAGTTTTCTGGGGAATGAGGTTAGGATCCAAAACAATAAAATGTGTGATTTTTTGGTTTTAGACAAAAAAATCTTCCAGATTAGAGAAAAAAAAAAAATATATGTTGATTATAACAAGACTGAAAAAGATCTATTGAAGAAGCACACACACAGCACAAACACACACAAACTGGCAAGCACAAACACCCAAAAAGACAGACACACACACACACACACACACACACACACACACACGCAGATGCCTATAAAACAGAGCCAACTACATAGTTAATAATGACTTTTAACCATTACTGTTGTTTCCTTTCTGTTTTGATTTCATTTTGCCAAAGTCAATATTGTTCTCTGAACTTGATATAAATAATAAAAATGACATGTATGGAACATTGATGGACTTATTAACACAAGGGAGTAAGTTGTGTATCATGTTCGTGTGTTCACAGGCGCACTTAACGGCATTTGGCACAAAAGCATGCTGTGCGTGCGTGAAAAGAATCCAAAGTATCACATTATTTGTCCGAGTCATTGTAGTTCAGTTCATCAGCAAGTGGCTGAACCAGAATTTAAGACAGTAAACGTGCTATTTAAATCAGTAATCTACTGGTTTACTTGGATATAGGTGATCAAGAAAAAGGTTTGGTTTGGATCTGGAGAGAAATGTGAAGATGACTCAGCAGTGATGAAAATGTTTTTGAGCTCACGGCAAAACTTGTGAGTCAAAGAAGCTTCAGTGCGCGCACGTCTCTGTGGCGGATGTGAAGTTGTTTACTTGTCAGTCAGTGGAGGCGATTAGAAGGTAAGGGTGAAGTGAACCTCCTTGAGGTAATTAAAAACAGCCCAAGAGAGGAAAGATGGCAGCGGAAAAAAACAAAACAACAAGAGGATAAAGGAGAAGCAAACTGAGGAAAAAGGGGGAGATCAATAGTTTCCGGGAACAGATGGAAACGCATTTAGAAAGACAAAAAGGCGTGAGTAAACAAAAGACTAAAAACAGAACAGATTTGATATGACACGCGGGATGGGAAAGAGAGCTGAAGTGACAACAAACAGATTGAGAGAGAACTAAAAGCTGTCAGACTAATGGATCGCGATTGTGATGCTTTGCTATTACCGTCCATATCGGCTGGTTTCTAATGTAAAACAATACAGGAGCCTTGCAGCTGAGTCAAACTCCAATTCAGCAACACAGCACAGGCGCGAGCTGGCAGCAATCTGCGGCTTAATTCAACTTCTAAAAACATAGATTAGCAGGAGGAGGGACGTTTAAACTACAGCAGGCAAAAACATCCATGCATGTATTCATATTTGTATCCAGGTCACGGTGGCAACAGGTGAAATGGTCACGGCATCACCCGCGTACGGGGGGGGGGGGGGGGGGGGGGGGGATTCCCAGGATTTTCCATCACTAGAGGGGAAAGGTAATCCCACCAGCGTGTTCAGGGTTTGAATCTGGATCCCAGCCCAGTGGTGGGCGCACCGCAGGGAGGTGTCTCGGAGGCAGGAACCCAACAAAAACCAGTGACGCTGAAAGGGGCTGAACGCTGCAGAGCTGCTGCTCATTCTCAGCGGGATCAGCAGTGTCAGCGTTGCAGAGAGTCATCTCAAGATCAAAAGTAGCGCTGGTGGAAAATGGACACAGAGAGAGATGGAAAGATCTCATTCTGTTGTCATCCACCTCGGCTACCGCATGTTTTCATTTCCCATGAAGCGCTTCGCAGGCTCTGCCCAAATTGGAGCGTGTAAAAGATGTGGAGAGAGAGGGGGAGAGAGAGAGAGAGCGGCGAATGTGAGAACGCTGACTAGAGATAGACAAATAGACGTTGATGAGCAAGGGAGGGAGAGAAGTGGAGGAAGGTCATTGTGTTTAGCTTTCAGTGTGTGTGTGTGTGGGTGCGTGCGTGCGTGCGTTTTTGCGGCTGAATGCGCTCGCTCCGTGCGTGCGAGTCTGTGTTATTTTTGTCACGTAAGTACTTTGCCACAATTTATTACCAGGAAGATACAAGACCCGTTAACCGCGAGAGGATCAAATGAGACGCGGGGGAGTGTGTGTGTGTGTGTGTGATTGTGTGTGTGTGTGTGTGGGAGGGGTAACTGGGCTGTCTGCGGTGTTGGACGTGCGAAAAGGGTTAACGCGCTCTCTTGAGCTTCAGCCGCCAGACATCACCTGAGTGGTAGACGGTGTCCTAATTCGAGGCCATCAACGGGGACACCAGAGGAAATAAAGAACAGCGAGGAGGGAGGAGGAGAGGGAAGAGTGCGCGTCCCAGGACATCAGGTTAGAGGACAATTTGATTTGAAGCTAATAAGTGGCCACATTAAAAAAAAGCAGGGCTGAGTCTGTGCTACAGTCACCTTAGAGAATGGGAGGCGGTGTGTGTGTGTGTGTGTGCAGTTGTGTGTGACGGGCAAGAACAACACAGTGCACTAACAACGCCAGCCCTCCCTCTGCTCTCTCTCTCTCTCTGCCCAAGGCAAAACCCTGGCCCAATTTGATTAATTAAAAAAATGCTGAGTAACACAGGCATACACAAACGTACGTGTGTGTGTGTGTGTGTGTGTGTGTGTGTGTGTGTGTGTGTGTGTGTGTGTGTGTGTGTGTGTGTGTGTGTGTGTGTGTGTGTGTGTGTGTGTGTGTGTGTGTGTGTGTGTGTGTGTGTGTGTAAGCAGGAGGAGATAACCTTGTGGCAGTGCTGTTTGCGTGCATGCTCGTGTGTGTCCTGAAAGGCCACGGCTGCCTGTAGTCAAACTTGCTCTGACATTTGCAGTTATGATCAAGGTATGATGCATTCCCCCCCCCTAGTCATGCTCAGTAAATGCTGACTCAGGATGCATCGGGACTCAGCCCCCCCCTCGTGTTGCACTAGAACCCAGTATGACCAGTTCTGCAGCCTGCTGGTAGAAACAGAGCAGAGTCGCAGGGCAACTATGCAGCAGTGTCGCAAGTATTAGTGGAACTCTTCTGATGAAGCAGCACACCAGAGGAAAAATAGAAAAACAGCTGAATAGAGGTCTTAGAGATCATCCCAGAGTTCCTTTTAAAACATGACTCAACCTTTTAGAACTTGGCCGAGGCACAAAGTGATTTAATAAGTGAAGACGTGGGACAAAATTCTGCTGAGAGGAGAGACGAGTATTACAGTAAAAGAAATAATCCCACAAACCAGATTCGTATGAATTAATGTGCATGTAGGGTCGAATGAAGGACATGATATTTAATAAGCTCTCGTGTGTGATGCTCTGATGTCCCACAAGAATAAATGTAGCTCTGAGTTAATTAACACTAGCATGTTGTTGACTTAAATCATGGTAAATCAGGGCTGGTATCACAGTATAGGTCATTTCACATCTCGATAAGCATTTATCACAACATAGGTGACGTCATTGCGACTCGGATTATTTTCTGTATTAATTGATTAGTTGTTTGGTCTATAAGGGGATTTCCAAAGCCCCAGATAACGTCCTCAAACGTCTTGCTTTGTCCACAACCCAAAGGTTTACGGTTCACCGTCATAGACGAGAAAACAAACCAGAACATATTCACATTAAAGAGGCTGGGATGAGAGATTTAAGACTTTTTTTCTCTTAAATAAAGTTCCAAAATAGTTGGCGATTAATTTAACAGTTGAGAACTACTTAATTCATCTTTGCAGCTCACACTGATTATGGCCCAGCTGTATAGTAAATTAAACTTCATATCTACCTGGTATGGGTGTCACGATAAATTGACATTAACTGTAATATTTTGGCTGATAGCAGAAGTATTATTTAAATTGTTCTATATTTACCATCGACAGTTTTTTTAATAACTTATACATCGTCTTGGACAACACCTCGATGTGTCGCTAACTCGCTTGCATCAACTACCTCAAATAAAGATGCGTGGGCAATGAACAAATGTGACGCCAAGAGTTAGCGCTTAGCATTTGGAGTGATTACAACCCCTCCAAAAAGATGGAGTGGCCGTGGGAGTCGCACGACGTCTGAATGGCCGCTTCAACCGAAATTGTCAGCAGGATTTAGTGAATATGAAGCAGTGTGACGGAGCTAGATGGCTATTGTCAAATCAACCGCAACAAATGATACACAAACCTTCAGAACAGTTTTTATCCGAGAGGCTGGACAACATATTTTTCCTTCACTTCAGTGAGAAGGTAATGAAGCTATTTCACATCTGACCTTCTGTACTACAACAGACTCAAGGCGCTCCTCTTACCATATGTGCAGGTCGTCTGGCTACGAGTGCATTACAGCTGCTCCGCTGTCACTTTAAAGTCACTGTAAAGGTTTTCCTGCCGTGTTCCCAAATTCCACAGATTCTATTTCAAGATTTCACCTGTGTGATAAAATAACAATGTCGCCATTATTAACTACACCGTTCTATTGACGTTGACAGCTCTGTTTTCCCTGCATGAGCTAATGAAGCATCACGCAGCTCTATTGTCGGATATTCTGATGGTAATGGTGCCATTGTGACAGGATACTTCAAATTAAATGCTGATCTTGGAACACGTAGATCCATGACTACCCAGACACTAATCACCGTTTCTGTCTTGGATTTCATCTTCTTTTTTTTTTTTTCTGTTTGCAATTATGGTTAACCAGGCTCAGGTGACATGAGGCTTGAATGATGACTACGGAGTGTCTGAACAGCTAATGATGAATATTTATACATATGGAGCATTAGTTACAATGACAGTCTATGTGAGAATATTATCTCATCAGATTCAATGTGCTAATTCAGAGCATTTTTCATTTAAAAAGACAGCCGCTTCATATCGTATGCCGGCAGTAACTCTTGAACTCGACTCCTTGACGACTCGGCATAGCATGGAGACGATGTGCGAGAGAGAGAAAGAGAAAGAGAGAGAGAGAGAGAGAGAGAGAGTGGGAGGACTGAAAGATGAGGAGATAGAAGTAGAGAGACGGTAGATAAAAGGATTGATTGGACACAGAAGAGCAAAGGAGGAGGAGAGATGGAGAGATGGGAGAAAGGTTGATGGCGGAAGTGAGGGAGATAACCGGAGCATGACGGCAGTAGAAGGGAGGGAAACCATCGTACATGATAGCCAGCTTCTTAATTTTTTTTTTGTGGGGGGGTTGGAACTGCTGACAGCCTGCGTTCAATTTGTGTAAAGTTGAGACCCTCAAGTCAGGCTTCCTTGGAAATGTGCTGACTTTTTGATAAGCACCAGCACCAGCCACACCACGGACACGATCACTCTCGGCGTGTTTAATTACGCCGTGGCGGCGGAGTTCATTTGATAATGACATGCTACACAGAGCACCTTAGAGAAGGGACAGATGTGAAAGGAAATTGAAGAAGAAATAAAGCTGAGAAAGATTGGAAGAAACAATGCTCAAAGTGAGCCTCCTTGACGCATCATTTCCTCCCCGTTTCCTTCCATTCACAGTCTAATTCGCTCCCCCCTTCACCTCCACCGACTTCTAGTTCAATCCATAGTTCGGGGCATTCGCTCCTAATCTCCACCTCTCCCTGACCTGAACCTTTGCCTGCATCTCTGTTGTTCCACCAGTTGGCTCGAACCGTCTTTCCCTCATTTCACTCTGCTCTTATGACTGTAAGAAAGTATTGATCGTCTCTCTGTATCATCCTCCCGCTGAAGAACATGAAGCTTCTTCTCTTTCTCCTCGATTCCTTTCTCTCTATAAAAGGTAATGTCTTCCACTTTGGCTTCCCATATCAGCACCGCCCCACCTGCCCACTCATACTCTTTAATATTAAAATTCCTCTCTCCACTTTCGTTGTCTCACCCAAATATAATTTTGGCATTTCATCTTTGTCCCTCTGACCTTGTCCTCCTCCATTTCGTTCTTTCGTATATTTTCTGCTTTAGCGCCTCTACCTTAGTTCCCCCTTTCATTTCTCTCGCCGCGGATGAAAAGCTTTTTACACCGACTTCCCAGAGTCGGTCTGTAATCAAGGGCGCAGGATTGCATACGAACCTAGCAATATTTTGGGAGGTCAGAATGGTCCGTACCAATATTTGAGTGAACTTCTTTAATATTGCCTACGGCCGCGTTCGCTGCAGCGATTTTTATGATATAATGCGCAGTGTTAGAAGATATTGCTGAAAACTTTTGACGCTCTGTTGTGCCATGCTTTAATGCTGTTTGAAGTTATCTTCAGATGTTGATCATTTCCTCAGCTTCTTGGCTTCTTCAGGACTTCTGTCTTTTACAATGGAAAAGGTGCTTATGCAAGAGTTATGGCTCTCTAGCACAATTGTGTGGACTATACGCCACAAAGTGTTCTCTGTTAGTTTATGTTCTAGATTATTTGTTATAATATAATGACTTCATTTTCATTAGAAAATATTGCAGGAATAGTAAGACTTAAGCCTCGAACACAGTTCTGTGGAAAATGTTAGGTGTGAGCAGAACGTTTTGAACACATATGAGCTATTAAAGTCCAACGCTTTATGAATGAATTAAGATGAATAGACGTCGCATGCACATGTAAAGAGGTTTCTTCCCCAAAACAAAAGACACAGAGGAGGTAAAAGTAAATCTTGTGTTGACTCAGCAGGGAGAACATGAAATGAGAGAAGTTGATCTACCAGAGAATACATATTTGAAAGAGAATGCCTGAGAGCCTTACTTCAATATAGTTTTGTATTTTTAATTGTCAACTGGAACCTGACTTTTGTGTTTTCTTTCACCTAAATCAACGTTTCCACCATACGCAGGGAATTTTAGTGATTCAGTAGAAA
Organism: Pholis gunnellus; assembly: GCF_910591455.1. NCBI lineage: Eukaryota > Metazoa > Chordata > Actinopteri > Perciformes > Pholidae > Pholis > Pholis gunnellus. The sequence continues at coordinate 10,064,508 of NC_136550.1, forward strand.
GTTCACTCTGGATCACAAAGCTTCAGAATGTGTACAAACTGCAAAAACCAATAACGTACAAACCTAAAGAGGGGATTTGATTTCCAACTTCATGATGAAAGACACGATCTCTTCCATCCGGCAGCTCTCTCTCCTTCACCTCTGTCCTCACTCTGCACACTTTTCTTTCTTTCCTCTCCCTCTCCAGCCCACTCCTCATTCAGCCGCTAAGTAAGAGAACATTGAGCGACAATGATTATCTTCCCTCCTTATCCTCTCCAGCACTCTCTCTCTCTTTGTCTGCTGTTGAAACATGTTTCTGTCATCTGTTTAAGAGGCTTACAAAACTCAAAATGTTCTTTCAGTAAGTTTGCCAGCAAAAAAGAAAGGAAGGTTCAGGAACAGAAGATGTGACTTTTTCGTTGGACGCCTTCATCCGATGTGCCCTGCCTCTTTTATCCCAGTGGGAGCAGAAGCCCTCCAGCAGTATTAGTGTCACCTAAGACTTCTAACCAGTGTCAGTAAATGTTCCACCAAGCGAGCGGCTGGAGGTGATCCGTTTTCAACGCGTCTGAATGGACCGGCTCAGTGGGAGCTGTGGAGTCTACCGTTGAAAGACTGACAATAAGAAACACCACAGAGGCACTTGCATCTCGCCCAGAAGTCTCATTCTATGACACGCTGGCCTCTCTTGGCCACCACTCTAAACCTCCCTCCATCTCGCCGTTTATCCAATTTCCGTCCCATTGAGCTCTTTTGCCGGCCGCTCTCTGCGGTCCTGCGATTGTTCGCAGTCGTTGCCTCTCACCCCCCCCCCCCCCCCCTCGATCTCTTTCACCTCTGCAAAACTTCCCTCGTTTTAACTCGTGTCTTCCGTTGTGACCGGGGGAAGCACGTCACTCCGCTGACAGCTTCTCTCAGAAAAATTTCACTCCACCTCCCCATCGCGCGGCGTTTCTTCCGTGCTCCCCAATACCTTTCAGCGTGCTCCATTTTTTTCTTTCCTCTCCTCTCACTTATTTTAGACCTGGCATCTCTGCTTTTCTCGTATTCTGGTCCCAGATGTGATTTTTTTCCTCTCCTCTTTTTCTTACTGCACCGCAGGGCCTCTCATGCTCATCAGTGCCTCTCTCTCTCTTACCATTCCCGCCCACTGCCCATCTTCTTCACTTTTCCCCTCCCTGCCCTCATTTTCATCATTCCTCGCTCCTCGTTCTGTCCTCCATGTGGCGATGCTACCACCTACTCCTCCGACTCATCATCCCTGCGGGCTCCCTACAGACCCCTGATCAGAGGGAGAGAGTGGGATTTTGTAGCTCTTCTCATCTTGAGAGGTTCTGCGGATTCTTTTTCAGGGAGGGCGACGGCAGGAGATCTTGGCGTGTGTGTGTGAGAGACGTTGGCAAGGACTTCGAGATGGATACAAGGGGGGTGCCATCTTTCTAGAGAGGAAGCAACACGGGGGGGCAAGAATACGGAGCGAGAGAGGAGAAAAGGGAAGAGAGCGAGAGACGAAGTGAAAGAGAAGAAAGCCACATGTCAAAGAGAACTACAGCAGAGAAGAAGACGTCCATAGATGCATGGCGTACACCCTCAGCATCTCTAGTGTTCATCTCTTGCTTGCTGAATGACTGCGACAAACACAAGCTGTATACAGTACACAAGCAGCTTACGTTTGCCTTTTGTGGATGCTCAATTAGGGAGGCCCCACAAATCCACTCCCATCTCTGAACCAACACCACTTACCATCACTAACAACCTGAGAGAGTTCTGTGCAAATCTCCAAAAACGCTAAAATGACTTTTACCGACGGCCTCTCCGATGCTTCAACTAATCGCTCAATGTCTCCCTTCTGTCCTTGCGGAGGGAGCGGATGATTGTCACACTCATTACTAAAAGTAAATATGATCCAGCTGCTGGTCTTACAGTACAACTTTGCCCCCCGGCCCCCGTTGCTTGTGATTCAAAACATTGAGCTTCTTTGCCTGAGGAAGACCCGTGTAGGGTTTAAACGTGGTAAATAAAACTTAACAGAGCTCCGATTCCAGTGTCGGTACTCAGAATGCTGGTTGATTCTTTTTTTTTTTTTTGCATTTCGGTATCCAGCACTTTATCGCAATGGGGTTTTGTGGACGTGTGCAGGAATTTTCGAGCTAAATGGGAGAAGGGATCCCATGAGGTATGTAAAAAAACGAGGCAGTCAGAGATGTTTGTTTAGGCAGCTGGCAACAATTAGATCTAATCTAAAACCCAATTTCCATTTGAATCTGCAAGCAGGAGGTGTAATTCATTTAATAATGTTAGACTGCGGGAAAACAAACTATGCCAGTAGACATTCAACGGCAGAACAACTTTGCAGATGTTTGGGGGGGAAAACAAACGGAAATAGACGATACAGTTGTTGTCTGACACACAACGGGCTGTCACTCGCGTCTCTCGAGGTGAGGGTTGTATATACAACATCTGCAGCTATGTGGGCCTCATATTGTTAAGCCGCAGCTTAAGCTCGCGCTCGCTTCAGATCAAGGCGCTGCCAAACATCCGCGGCATCGGAGACGACGAGGGGGAACAAGCGGAGCTTTAACAACGCCCCGGCGCTTTTTTCCAGCAGCAGCACGACGGCGCCGAGGCGAATGTATTACTTTTACTTCCATGAAAAACACAGAGATGTCGGGCCTTGGCACATTGCTCAGCACTGATCATGGAACTTTCCAAAGACGCACACAACAACTTGCTGCAATAAAAAAACATTTGCTGTGTAAGGAAAGAAATACTACTCAACTAGGAGCTTGTAGAGTTTAATCAAATAAAATGATGAGGTCTGCCGCCGTCATTGCACGCAAAAAAAATGGTCCTATTCTAGAGAAAATGGCAGCGGCCTTGGACTACAATTTTTCAGTGATGACTCAGCGTAAGTCGCCAGGCGCTAAAAATAATCAGTCATTCTGCAGTGGCTTCGCTTGTGATAAAGACTCCCAACGTAATGTCATACACCCAGTGTTTAGGGTCAGTCACCTACATGAGCAGCAACTGATTAGTCCCCAAAAATCGATGCAGGGTTCAATAAAAGGTGAGGTTTAATCAGCGTCCTTTTGTGTGCCGCCGCTTGTACAAGAGATGAATTATGAAATATTTACTGCGTAGCTGAAAACCGATGTCACGGCACGCTCCGATCTGCGGCTGAAAGATGTTCACAGTTTGAAGAGTCTGCTGTTTGGGATTTTATTTCTCAGTATGGGACAAAACAGTTGGTGGATATTTACCCAAAACATCTCAAAGATCTCAAACGGGTGCCTCTAGAGGGAAGCAAACCCTTAAATACAGCAGCGTTTGTGCCAACAAGTACAAAACTAACACATAATCCCACCTCCATTGCTTTCCATCGTCGTATAAAAAGGCAGTAACTCCTACACACGCACCAGTCAAGAGCTGCATTCACTGAATGTATTAAACACTAGCATGTCCCTCGCCTGCTGGTCTACTGCCAGTAACCCCATAATGAACTAACTTCAGGGAACTGTGGGTCAACAAACATCATCCAACAAAAAGGACAGCAACAAGGTCCACACACACACACACACACACAGTCCCCCTGCGTAACCTCTCAAGCGCTGCTGTACGCCCACAAAGCCGTGGACCCTGTCCCCTCCGTGCACCTGGGGGTCCGCTCCAGCACTTGCATCATTGAGTTGTTTTGAATATAATTGAACCTCCTGACCACACAGATGGTCGAAGGCTCAGAAGTGGACGTGCAGCAGCAGCAGCAGCAGCAGCAGCAGCAGCAGCAGCAGCAGCAGCAGCAGCAGCGTGCAATCGCTCAGAGAAGTGTAAACGCATGTATGTATGTACGCGCATAGATGCGTAACGAGACTATCCGCGCAGGTGAAGGGGCGCAAACGTGTCAAACCACGTTGGCGCACGTCAGTCGCACAGGTGAAGGGTCAGCCGAGATCAGCCTCCCACTCGCCTGGACAACCCACACACACACACACACACACACACACACACACACACACACACACACACACACACACACACACACACACACACACACACACACAAACATGGAGGTCTATGGGCATGAAAACAACACCAGCATCGCTGCTGTGGCTGGCAACCAGGAAAGAGAACAATGCTGGCATTGAGGAACAGAAAAAAAGGCGAGGCAAAGAATTCAAAAGAACAAAACAGCAATAAATAATACCTTGACAACTTTGCTGGAGAAACAAAGAAGTCAGTGAATGACAGGTCAATACAATGAGCACAGGAGTAGCAAAGAAAAACAGCAGAATGACTGTGCCACCCTTTATCTGCATGGACACAGTCACCATTATGGTGGTTCAAGTGTATTTTAAATAGAATAAACCCCAATGGTATTGGCATCTTAGTGCTGCACACCACCCAAATATCGCCGCTTGACCAATTTCATTACACAGTCCAGCACTATACTTGGGCCGCTCATTGAAGTCTTTTAAAGTCCTGACTGAACATCATTTTCCCCTTAAAGAGCCCCGAAGGAAGGAACAGAAAAGGGAACATTTGTACGACGGAGAACCTTTAGCCGTGTCTGCTGTATCCCGCCTCCTCCAAAAACTTTACAGACCACACTGCCGCTTCTGTCTCCGCATTATTCTCTCTGGCACCGACTTTCAGACACATGACAATGTGTCAGTGCAGGCATACAATTACTGCTATGTGCCAAGCGGCGGCTGCCAATTGAATCTTTCCAACTGTAGAGCTGGGCATTCATATCAATATTGGGATATAAGAGTCCATATTGTCTGGGATTTGGTTATTGTAATCCTGAGATACATCTTGAATGTTGTCTAGAGAGAGATTAAGATGCGATAGCCAAACCCTAGACATCATATAGAGACATAAGCACTAATAAAACTACAAAAATGTGTCTTAGACCCCTCTGTGGAACCGAACAAAGGCAGAGTACAGTCAGTCTTATTCAAGGGAGCGATCCCTTTTTAAAGCCACTTGTGTCTGAGAGCAAATGCCACAGCAACTGGACTTAAGGATCACAAACGCTGGACCCTTTGGGCTGGAAAGGAGGCCAGAATGTGGCCTGATAAGCACTCTTTTATCTTCTATCCTTCATCTGGACATCTACACTGTAAAAGCCCAAATGTCAAACTCAGCACTGACTTTGAATGGTACACGTGAAAGCCATCCAATTTGTTGTCGTGCGGGTAAAAAAGTGTGGCTGTTATAATATCAATAACATTCTAGCACAGTGTATGTGCGGTAAATAAAGCGATTTATGCAGGAACTATTCACTTGCTTTACACAAAAATTGAGCTAATACAGCAATGCGGATTGGATTGAAATCAAACAAGTAGACGAGAGAAGAGCGAATGAGAAAAGAAGAGTAGAGGTTGCAGTTAACACTCCCGTCGTCATGGTATCTGCCCCCCCCCCTCGCTCTCCTGTGTAGAAAGCATTTGTTTCCTCTGCAGCAGCACCGAGTATTAAGCTCGAATTCATTGTCAACTCAAAATGAGACAAATCCCCTTATTCTCTCACCAAAAAAAAACCAACACGCACTCCTGCGAGTGCACTCTGAGACGTGGAAACGGACCGCATTAGTTCCATCGTTGGGAATATAAAGTCTGGGTTCTCTGAACAGCGCGCCCATCGCTTTGCCATCGATCCGAGCACTGTTTATGCATCCCCTCGTTCGCTCACTCGGCCCCTCCCCCCCCCCCCGCTCCGCATTACAGAACCCAAATGCAAACTGCCAATCACGTCACAGAAAAGCACAGATAAGGAAAAGGCCGCTTCGCCTTTAGAGTGTCTTATCCTAAATCCATCTTGAGTTCTTATCAAAACTTTACCACCCGCGCTTATCTCATTCCGTTTGTGGACTGACATCAAACGTCTGAGCACAGCAAACACTTATTCGACGGGGGTTATTTAAGTGTTTGCACTGAGAGCCGGGCTGAGTATGGGAGCCTGCACCTGATGCGGTTTTAATTGACAATTAATGAATCCAGACATTAGCTGATCCAAACACCTGGCAAAGGGCAAGCCATTATTAAACTCATTAGAATTAGAAGAGAGACTTTTGTTCTCAATCAGCCATTAAAGCGACTGAAACAGGAGGCACTCTAGCAAAGTAATTCCTCTCTTTCTCCTCATCCCTCCTGTTCTTTGAAATATTTAGCCAACCCTCTTAATGGCAGTCTTTCCCTTGTTTTCATTACATTCCCCTAATCCTCCATTCTGTTCTTCAACCTCCATGCTTTTCCCCCCCATTGTTTCCTCTCTATTGACTCACGGATTCGCTTTTTTAAAAATGCTGTCCAAGTAGCTCAAACCATTAGCCGGCTTTCCAGAAGTAAACAAGTTCAAACCCGAAACAATTGATCTCGGAAATCTTCCTCGTCTTTGTTTCTAATGCCGGACTTGTTTGCTTTGTTTCTATCCGTCGATCTGAATGGAATTGCATTGTTTGATTTGCTGAAGCAGCAGAGAGCCCAATGCAAACCCAATCAACAGACGAGCGGTCCTTCCGAAAGAGTCTGGCAAAGAAATCTTTGATTGTTCAGGCAGAACAGTTGATTCCTGATGAATATATCAGACGCGCTGTGTATTTGTTTCCCCAAACTGCCACACGTCTGAATCCATTGTTGCTCAGTCAGATACTTCCAAGTCCAGTGTTGCCACCAGACTCGCCGTGATTTAATGAGATAATATCAATTCATTTAAATGATTATTTCCAGTCCGCTGACAGGAGAGCAAAGTACTTATCTAATTATCTCTGTAAGGATGATCTAAGTCCGTTGACAGACAGCTTTGTGACAGCTGTGAACATTATTTTACTTTTTTAAAGCGATATTGCAGACCATTTTCGGGAACATTTTCCATTTCATATTTTAGGCATTTACTTGATGCTCTTACCGAGAGCCACTTAGAGTGAAGGCTGTGGTAGAATAAGCTTCAGTTCCAGATCACCAACACTACTGGAAAAACTGTATTAATAAATATGTATTTTTTTAAAAAATGGAGGTAGACGGGAGAACATTTTAAAAAGTTATGAGCGAATTAGAGTGAGTTGAGGTGGACGACGTGGAGAGGAAGAGGATTCGGCGTAGAGAAGGTGATTTGAGGTAATTCTTGAAGGAATGGGGGTTTCAGCTTCTAACTGAGGATGGGGAACGACTCGGTCATTCCACTTTTTGCTCCGATTCATTGTGCCCCACGGGCTTCCAGTGTGTAAAAAAACCCTGACATTCAGAACTGTAAATAATCCCATGCCAAACCCTGTGCTACAGTGTCACATTTCCTTTAGCGTAGCGCTACTCCTCCGAGGCCCCAAGGAAGCAGCTAACTTTTCTGCATCCTTTGATGAAGGGGCTGCTGTGTGAGAAGCAGACTGGTACTCGTTTCCTCTCCTTAAAACAGCACAGGCACCACAGAAACATAAAAACACAGCAGTGCTGTAGAATATATTACTGTAGATATTGATTTTTTGCAACAACAAAAAAGAAGAAAATAAGACTTTTTTGACCATCAGAAGAAAATAGACTTTTTTGACCTTCAGGCCAAGTGATCCACTGGAGATCAAGAAATGTCGAAATTCAACTCATCTAATGGAAGAACTGCTGAGAGATTTGCTGACAGACGATCGTGACATCTGCTGAGCATGTTCCACCTCAACATCGTGAAGTCAGACTCTACATATTCAGCACGAATTTGGTCAAAAAACAGGAAATTTATCAGCATTTTGTTTGTTCCATCCAACACTTTTAGACTGGAGGCTCAATGAATAATGCAGCCCCGAGGGGCCGATAGCAGAGCTTAAGACTTTTTTTTTTAGTCCTGCTTTATTTTTTTTCCTCTCTCTGCATCGATCTAGCAGTCTAGACTAGAGATGAAATGCCACTCTGAAAGGCTTTGTCCAACACGGCTGTAAACATGTCACTTCTGCCGGCCTGCCGCCTCTGCCGGGCTTCAACGAGGTCTTAGTAAATGTCGAAACTGGTGGGCTGTTATGTGTTCGTTTTTACAGACAACAAGAACTCTACTTCGGCTCAAAAATTACAATCAAGTGCACCTCCACTTCACCCGTCCAACCTATTTATGTCCACTTGTGGAGTACGGCTGGAACGCCCTGTAATATACATGTTCACAAGTGCTCGTGTGTGCATACTCACTGTACGGTAATTGTACTGTCGAACTGAGCTCGGCACTTAGCGCCGTCAGCAGTGGAGGGGAGAACAACAGGAAGAACAGGAGAGAGACGGATGAGTGTGGAGAGGCAAATTAATGTATTGATGAACGGCGCTGAAAGCACACCGTTCAGCCCGACCAGCAAAAAAACAGACACTTCAAGAGCAAGGCGCTGTGGTGTTTACTAGGAAGAGTGCGGTCAGCAGGTCGACCTCAGCCTAGGGGAGAAAAATAGAATAAAATAAAACATGAAAACTGTCAGTGCTACTGGGTTGCCAGATGTTGCAACAGAAAGAAAAAGAAAGCAAACCCAGCTGTCAAATAACTCATAAGGAGGAATATGATGGCATTTTAGTGTAAATAAATAAGACCTCCAGCTCCAGTATTGATGGTACATAAAAGATAAATAATAATAATGCTCTGCTTTTAAGAGCGAAACTGGAAGATCTGACTGATCGGATTTGCCTCCGAGGGTTTTCACGCATTTTTTAAAACACTGGGGAAAAAATTAAAAACCAGATGCGTACTACAGGTGTAGTCGTCACATTTTGCTGCACGCAACAATAAACCGCCGCTGCATTTAGCGCTGCCCTCGAGATGAACTGTTCGGGGATGCGTTCTGTTCTCCCTCGCGAGTGTGACCGGAATAATGAGGCGACCAGCCGGTCGAGGGAAAGCGAGTTCGCCGCACCGTCATGCCCCGGTTCAATTAAGACTCCAAAATGTCTGAGAGGAGAACGGCGAGACAGATGCACTGTTCAACCTGTACACCGATGATGCCGTTTGCTGTACGAAGACAGCTCCTCTAAAGACTATTAAAGGGAATAAACATCGAACACCCAAAGCTCAGATAATAATTGAATCAATCATTAGGGCTGATAAGCGCCATTAGTTTATTTTCAATGAACGCAATCGACCAGAGCGACCTATGAAACCATGATGAGGATATAGAACCATTTATTCCAACACGGTGCAAAAACGTTATATAATGTTTGTTGTTCAACCTATTACATGAGCATAAGCGCGTGTTAATTGTCCCGTAGGCAGATTGTATTAATCTTTGTGTGTGTGTGTGTGTTTGTGCATGTGTGAGAGTATTAGAACACATCAATTAATCAGCGTGTGTACCGACCCTTAATTAAATCTCCCACCTCCCCCTGGACCCCACCACTCCTGTGTGGAAGTATGTCCGCATTTGTATGCACGTCGCCGCTGCCGAATCTCAATATTCATGACTGTGCACTTGCACAACACCGCTCCTCAAACTCAAAGGCACATTTAACCGTGCTATTATATCTTTTTCTCTTTCCTTTTTCAGAAGACAGGTAATCGACTGCTTTTTTTGCCGCCCTCGGGTATCTGTAGACGTCGCACTCGCCAGGAAGTGGCAAAGCGCGGCTCTCAACTTAATTAACATGCATGCTGTCCTTTTAAGAGTTCTCCTGACTGTGCCCGAGGTCACCGTCGTGTCCTGGAAGAGTGCACTCTCTATTTTTTGGGGGGGAACATGTTAATGTTGTGCTTCGAGGCATCATGCCAGAGAAGGTTACTACCGTGAATGACACGTTTACTGTGTTATTCATGTCTTCATGGGCTGTGTGTTGGATGTTCTGCAGCTACACGCAGAACTTCAGGAGTAGTTTTTGTTTTTATTCCGTTAAGAGTCAACTGAGCGCACTTACTCCGCGATCACACATCGCCGAGTTGGAGGGGAAGTGACCTGCAGGTGACCCAAACCTTAGACGCCATGACAGATAGCCCGTCTCCGAGGAAGGTGCATCACTCACCCGACTAATCAGGTTTTGCACCAGCAAGGTCGACGCCCCCCCCCCCCCCCCCCCCCCCCCCCCGTCTCCAGCTCTCACTGTGATTATAAATTAATATTCACACAGACGTTCAGACAGCTACTGGGGGGATGAGAGTGTGTCATGTCTTTTTTTTTTTAACGTGCACGCAGCTGATCTCAAGCTGCGCATACAGCAGACGAGGTGGCAGATTGAGAGAAAAGAACAGGGGGGGGGGGGAGAGAGAGAGAGAGCTGCTGTGGAAACACAGCGTCTTGTGCTTAGAAGTCGGCTATATGTTTCACTCAGTATGGTGAAAACCTCGCAGAGACAACTGACAAAAAGGACATCTAATCACAGGAAATAACATTTCTGTGATAATTCTGCATATTAAATATATATATATATATATATATATACGTGAACTTGATTTTTTTTTCTTGTTCTGGTTGCTAAGTGAGAATGAGAAAAACATTCGAATGTCAAAAAAAAAAGTCGAAAAACCCGAGTCTGAAAAAGAAAATATTACAAAAAGGTTTGGAGCCCCTGAATAATTGATGACACGCTGGATTCAAGGATGGTGGAAAACGTGGCAGAGAGAAACGCCACACGTTTATCTGTATCCAGAGGAGGAGATGAGCAACTTTCACAGGTGCCAAATTCAGACAGAAGGCAACAACGCTCGGCAAGTGTTTGGTTTGTCTTGAGAGGATCGGAATACGAGCAGGTGATGAAAGCAACCCGTTCACATTTATAGTTCGCAAAGTTTCACTAAGTCCCATTCGGACGGAAACTTCCTCTCCTTCTGTCTTTACTTTGGTTCATTTTTCATTCTCCAGCATCGTCCAACTTCATCATTTCTCCACTCCCTCCCTCTCCTCCATCCATCCATCCCTCTCTCCCCCCCTCCTCCTCCGCCGCTTCGTCACAGCAGATTCCCGTTTAATCCTGATTATGGCTTCAAAGTCCCAGTTGACACCAAGCGGCTCGAACTTTCTGTGTGTGTGAACACTTGCGCAAAACAGCGACGAGATGCCGATTCCGGCTATGAGCACATCTGTCATTTTTTTTGTATCGCTTGTTGGCTGCGAGACGCCGTCCTTGTGTTGACACGTCGCTTTAGCCAGCGTGCGTGTTTGCGACATGATAGCAGACTCTTAAGCTGGAGTGGCAGTTTCAGTCGGTGTAAGTCAGGTTTGGGTGAATATGCTCGCATGTGTGACATTGTTTTCCCCCATAAAACAGATGTTTTCTGAGTAAGTGTGTGTGCATCACCTGTATGTGTTGGAGTTAATTGCTTAGGGCTGAGTGGCTTTATACTAATGGGCTCAATGCCCGCTGTCATCTGAACAACTTCGCCTTTTTTTTCCCCACTCATGACTCTCGGCCTTGTTTTCACCTGCCAACATTGTTTTCATAACACTCACTGTTATAAAGTCCTTTAAGAACCTTTTTTGAGGCGTTTGTCGGCTACAGGGCTATGAAGTGGTCCGATCGATAGTGCAGAGTGCCGCAGTTGACGTGCGTCTAGCAGCCCGGCTCTCGGGTGTCAGTCAACTGATACAAAAAGGCAGTGTTTCTCCAAATATGTCCCAATATGTTTTTATCCTCTTTTGAACAAAAATTAAAGAATTTGCAGTGTTGAATATACTTCATATATGTCCCGACTCTGAGGAGAGGTCAAACTTCTATTTCCAACATAAAAAGGAAGTTGACAACGTAACGCAAAACACCTGTCTAACAACGCTGTAAGTTCTGAAGCAGTGCGTTGTGATATCAATGCAGTGATTTGCTTAACACTGGATTACTGTGACAAACAAGCAGCACACCTTAAACTCAAGCACGAGACACATTCAGACTGTCAAACGTGGTGACGGTGCAAATAGGCGGCAACAAAAAAACGGACAGAAAACGGCGCATTATAATTGATAATGAAAGATGCTTTTTCACATTTTGCACAGCAGCACAGCATCTATTCTGTGTTGAGTAGTCATGCAGTACATAAACCTGTCAGTGCAGGATGAGAAACCGACTTCTCCCGAGTGTATCTGAAATTTTAATGCCTTCAGGGCCTTAAATTAAGGCATTTTACGTCGAACTTTGTTGGTCTCCTCAGACTTCTTAGGAGTCCGCCCGTCTCTCTGCTCACACCGCTAAACAAGTGGTAAACAAGTCCGCCTGTCACTCCTCGGTTTTTCCTTCCAGTTCTTTTCCCATTAGCGTCAATTTTGTTTTTTATTTACGCAACAACTACTTTCTCCTTTGTCCTTCTCAGTTTTCTGTACACGCTATAGTGACAACTTCTCGTATTTATTCACTCTGCCCGATCGGATTAGCGTGTTCTCGATCGGTTATTTAATTTCCTGAAATAAGGCTTTTCCAGGACTTCAGCGTACACACAAACACGCGTGCATTCACTTTACGCAAACAGAGATAATTACAAGGCTGCTCCTGTGATTAAGTGCCATGCAAGTGGTTGTTAGAGGTGTGAAATGAAGAAGAGATAGACAGATAACCCAGCCGCCCACAAAGACACATTAGTGTGTCGTTTTGTGTGTGTGTGTGTGACTATATGTGACAAAAAGAGTGTGTGTTGTCGGAGTGTGTCTAAACCCTTTATTCCCCCCGCTGATAAGTCAGAGATGAGGCGGATTTCCCTTCTCTCCCCTCCTCTCTGTAAATGCTGAGTCAATGATCCTGGATCAGCGCGTCGGGCTTTTCTCCTGCCTCGAAACATGACTCGAATGTCACACGAGGCCAACTCCAGATCAGAGGCGAGAAGGATTCATGCTTTCACTTCACCCTGTTACTAGCCCCCCGCGTAATGATTTAAGCTGATTTTTATTGCGTGATCAATATATACTATGTTTAAATGATTTATTTGGTTTGTTTATTAGACTTTTATTTGTTTCTTTTGCTTTGCTTTTTTTTTTTTGCCTGCCCTTAATGACCTCTCCGAGACGTAAACATATGAAACGAGGTTAACGGCGATATTGCCGTGACGAGAGGGATGGGACTGCCGATTAGGCAAGAAAAGCAAGGCAGGGAGAACCGAGAAAGAGAAAAGGATGGTTTGGCTGGATTACCAGTAAAAAGGAACAAATAAACTAGCTTTCCAGCGCTGCTTTATAGGCTACTTTCTTTGTCCTCGTGCTGCTCGTGCTGCTTGTGTGCGTGGTGTAGTCTGCTCTGAAGTGATTGAGTGCTCTGCAACAACACCCATTCTTCAGGGGAGGCAGCGCGGTGGATGTTGCATTTTAAAAACCTCGAAAAGCCATTTGCAATGCTGTGGCCTTTTGCCATCCCCATAACTAATTGCTGTTGTTTGATGCTTACCACTCGGCACAATTGATCTAATTCACCCAACATTTTCTTTGTTTCTCTCACGGTTATTGGAAGAAAATGAGAGAGAAAGAAGAAAAGCTGTTATTTATGTAATATGTATGAACCGCTGGATTTATTTGTACTCAAACAAAATGTTGGTGATTTACGTTTGAGCTGAATTTGGATGCAAATGAAGCAGTATTCAGTGCGCGGATTAAACAATAACTGTAAACTTTATTTATTAATATGAATAACCGCTTTAAAAAAGAGCAAACGTTTGGGATTCTAAAAACAGAATGCAGATATGAAATATTGAGATGATAAAAAAAACATGTAACCAAGTCAGTGAACCGGAGGCTCAGGGATCTGAAAACAAGAGAGAACCAGAAGAGAACTTTGCTCGTGAAAGGAGACAAGAGGTCAAACGAGGGAGAATGCAGGAAAGCTTGACAGACAAAAAAAAAAAAGAGAGGAGAGGAGTTGTTTACTCAGCAGTTAGATAGAGAAATGAAAAGAGTCGGACATGACAGTACAGGCTCTGGGAAACGGAGAGCTCGGCCAGACGGACTTGTTCACAAACGCACCCCGACACAGGTTAACAAACACACAGACACACTTGAGACAAGCAAACAGAAAGTGAGGATGAATAACTGGTGTCCTGACGTCCAAAATGCAGGCGAGTCAACACAGCACTATCTTAGCTGCCACGAGATGAAGGAAAAACAGAGTCCGCTGAATGTCCTGGTGTTGAAAAGATATAAGAGTTGATTTATTTGTGTGTCATTATCCCCCCCCCCCCATAGTGAACGACCGGCCCCACAGATCCTTTATCTACAGGGAAATGCAACAATGCTTTATATACATATATGATGAATTCAAGCTGTATGTACATGTTTTGCCGCTGGTATTCATGCGATATTAATTCAGACATTTGTCAAGCGTGAATTGAATTGTGAAAAAAGAAAAAGAGACACAGGGGAGTAAATGACAGGGATCCACTTAGCAGGAAGCAGTGCAATAAGAGCACTTGTCAAATGAACTCATCTCTGGTCAAAGCCGCTGTGGCCTGGTCCAAAGTGACCCCGGTGAAAACTCGACCATTGAAACGAAGAGAAGCAACAGGAGGACACGTTTGTGGTGACCTTACGATGGAAACTAGCCTGTGATCTGGCGAGCTGGCTATCACGAAGCCAAACTTTACAGGTTCTTCAAAGAGCCTCTCTGGATGGGGATCATTACCCATTTCCACACCCACACACACACACACACACACACACACACACACACACACACACGCAGGTGGGTCCAACAACCTCAGGTCGCATTAAACTCGCTCACTCTTACAGATGTGGTGTCAAGATAAACCGTGATGAAACCACACTGCCTAAAGCGAAGCCCCCGGTGACTCAAACATGACTTCTGAAGAAACAAACTGTGAGTCTCACACACACACACACACACACACACACACACACACACACATCAGTTTGTTGAAGTATCCACCAAACTGGACAGAATATTGAGTCTGCAGGCGCCACGAGGAGAAACATCTAACCTGCCACCGTGTCTCTATTTCTGATTTCTTTCATGTTGTCTCTATTTTGACGTCTCTCTCTGTTGGGCTACTTTTTATTTGTCTTTCTCTGTCTTTGCATCAGCTATCCCTCTCTGTCTCACACACACACACACACACAAATCAAAATGAACCATCTGATGTTCTGCAGCAGGGGAGCACGAGTCGGCGCTGGAAGCTCATTAGTTATTCAGTCATTAGTTGGTTTCACATGACAAACCATCATCCTGTGTGATGAGCAATCTGCACAGGACAGATGCTCCCGTACTTGTGTTGCCATGAAGCACTTGTCCAATTCAGTGTGTGTGTGTGTGTGTAATTTAGAGAGGAGACAAAGGTCCGTGCGTGGTCAAGTGAGAAACTGGTAGCCTACCTTTCATTTTTGTCAGCTGAAAGGACAACTGTCGCTGGCAGATTTGATAAGCTCCAGCGAGCTAGTTAATCACGGTAACGTCAGCTCTATGAGTTGGTTGGAAAGGAAGACTTTGGCTGACTAATTAATGCGTCCAGCTGACTCGTTTTAAAATGAGAACCCTATGGAGTGCTGCAGGGATGAAATTTTTTGGAAATTATATAAAATAAATAAATAAATGGAAGGGCACTCGGAAGTCAGTCAGACCTCCAACAAAGCCATTTCCTGAAGTGAAAAATAATGTGTGCATCTGCCCCGGCATTGGGCTGCGCTCCAGAACGTAATGGGTCCTTGGCCCATGCGACACCCTTTCAAGTTTCCTGAAAATCAGGCCTGTGGTTTTTTTTTTCCCCCCCTAATCCTGCTGACGAGCAAACTCAACCGAACACTTCCTTGGCGGATGTGATAAAAGAACAGCCTGCACTCTTTAAACGCACAGCCCCGTGCACTTTACTTCAGCATGAGCCTTTCTATGCCTAGTAACAGCTGCTAACTTATTACGGTCGGCAGGTAGAAATGTAGTCCTTTTTGTTGTGATCTTGGCCTTGGGGACAAACTGAGCTATTGGAACTCATTGCCCCCATGTGGGTTTGTTTTGTCACTATAACGGAACACTTGTGCAAACGCATTCAATCCACAACACGTGGACGCATTGCAGACTCAAACGCGACAGCCACAGGTGCACCGGCCTCCATGGGCCGGACCATCTTGTCGTTTTATGTCACACTCTCTCCATCTTCACCCTTTTAGCCATTCCCCCCCCCCCCCCCCCCATCTCTTCTATCCATCTATATTTACCCTCCTGCCACATGTCCCGTCACTCTCCTCCCTCGCTCTCTCTCTCTTATTTTTGCTGCTGGATGTGTGACATTTTAATGCTTAAAACACATGGCTCATCCTTCTGCGCACACACACACACACATGAATGTGTGTCCGTGCTGACAGACACACGAACATACACAGAAGCAGGAGATAAACAAAGCTTTCTGAAATGCCAAACATAATTCCACACAACAGAGGAGAGCCAGCGTGTCGTCAAGTGTCAACCAAGTCATTACAACTTTAGTTGGCGCATTCTGGCTCTCAGTGGAATTTAAAAGGTTATACTATACTTAACTGTCTGAGGAATAATCATGCCTATAGGAGCCACCACACTCAAAGAATGACATGAAAAGCATAGGGTCGTCCATCTCAAGATTCCCTGTAGTCACATTTTCTTTGCTGGGAGAAAGAAGAAGAAGAAGAAGAAAAGTAAGCCTTGGAGTTATGAGGATGTCAGCCCTCAGCGTTATATCTCTGTGAGCACACCAAAAGCATTAACAGTCCTTGGATTTGTTGCCAACACTCTGCTTGTGTTGGAATGTCACCAGTAAGAAGCTGCTCTCCAAGGCCACCGGTCACAAAGAAACGTCAAACCGCTATTCTTGTTGAGGACATTTTTCCACCGGTCACTTTTGGACCCATGAGAGTGTACTCGTGTGGCGTGAGACAGGAGACTCCAGACTCAATTCAGCCGGCTGTCTATGCTGATTCATACGCCAGATATCAGCGAAATGAAATTAATTAAGACAGTTTACAGGCTGGGAATTGGGGAATGACTCACTGATTGACGTAGGGTGCCCACGTCACGCTGACATCACTTCTCAGACTATTGTCAAAAAGCTTCTTTTTATTTTTAGAGCAGCAGAAAAAGGATCTCAAGGAGTGGATGACATATTCATTAGTTCTAGTCTACAGTACAGGATCCAGTTTCGTGGGGACCCATGTGGCTTCCACTGCACAACGCTCATCAGTGACAGATTTGAAACTTGTGATGCCAGGTGGCTGCAGTTAACTAGCTGGTAAGAAAGAAAACCCAAACGCCTCATGCCTTTTGGCAAGGACGGGAAGTACCGCTTTTAACTCGGGGACATTAAACCACAGCAGAGCTGCCAAGGTTTCCGTCTGCCACCAGTAGAGCTTGTGACGGTAAAACAGTGTTCTTCAACGTTCTCCGGTGGTGTAAATGTGCTACGACGCTTTAGAATGAGGTCGCTGGTGCAGAACAGAAACTACTCCGTTTCAAGTCTGATCAACACGTATGCACCAAGGTCGCTCACAGTAGCTCGTCCGCTGCATCACCGTCTTCAACAATCCGCTTTAGTACAGAGCCATTTCAACTGCAGCCGCTGTAGGAAGGGCACATCAGGTTGACTTGCCGGTGTGTGTGTTTACATAATCTACAGAGGCGAGGACAAAGGACAGTGTGCACAACGGGGTCCCGGCTAACGTCAAACACTATCTCGCTCCATCAGAAGGGACAATTCATCCATTACATCTGTGTTGATGGTTTGCAAAGTGCACTCCAAGTCAAATGAGAAATTAGAGTTGAAAAGACCAATTTCATCTCATCATGACCAACTCAAAACAGATTGCTGCTAATTACTATGAGCTGAGCAGAGCAACAGGAATCCCTTTATTCTCATGCAGCTCACATTTGTCTCCCTACAGGTAGGAAACCCTGTATGGAAAACAGCAAAGCAAATGGTAATTTACTATTAATTAATCTAAAAAGAGTTCACATTAACCACTGCTGGCATTCATTCTCAGCTCATTCACAACAGAAGGACATGAAATGCTTTTCTGATGCTAAACAAGCGCCAGTGCTTCATTTCTGACACTGTTAACGGAGTTATAAAGAAAACCTTTTAAAAAGTCATCGATGACATTTCAGCTTTGAATCAGACTGAGACTTAATAACTGGAATGTGTCCTCTCACTTAGCTGCAACAAAAGTGTGATACACCTCAGAAAGATTTACTTGCTTTGCCATCTTAACAGCACAGAAGACGCGTTGACCGTGATAGCCGACTAGGCTCGCTTCACCTTGAAATGGAATGCTACATTTTCTACATTTAAGAGTTTTTGTGGACTTTTCTCATAGTTTTCAAAGAAAAAACATCCAAGAATGTGGCTACCCAATAAAAATGTTAAGTAATGTTAAGTAGCAGAAAGGGAAAATCTAAATGATAACCACGAGAGAAACATAATGTGTCAGTTCTGTACTTCTTTCTAGTCTAATTATAACAGTTTATATGTAACCCTGTAACTTTCATAAACTGTAGCACGGTTGGTTCGACATGGTGTGCCGCGTGTCACTGTCACGTTAGCGCAAAGCACACAACACCAAATAAAGTAGGATGTGAGTGGAGAGCAGGGCCGTCTTTCAATCAGAGGGTTGGTGGTTCAAACCCTGGCTCCGGCTCCACTGGTTGCATGTCGATGTGTCCTTGAGCAAGACACTTAACCCCGAAAATGGCTCCCGTAGCTGTGCCTACGGTATGATAGCATCTGAATTGTAAGTCGCTTTGGATAAAAGCGTCAGCTAAATGACTGTAATGTAATGTACGGCGCAAGTCAAGACTTGAATTAATCAAATAAGCCCATTAAAAAGGAGTATGAAAGGTGTTCATGACATCTTTATCTTACTGTACATGACTTGTACATGAACAACTCATGCAGCTCATTATTTTTAATAACCTCCATCTTCTCAGTTTTTGCTGATGCTGCAGCCTTGAGTCAACAAGCGCTTGCACCTGCTGATAAAACTAGAGGCCTGTGTGTTTTTGCAGGGCTGAATGTAGAGGTAGTTTCAGACACAGAGTGTATCTCAGTCTGAAAACCGAGCCATAAAGAAGACATTGAGCAGGTAACGTGCATGGAGATGCAAGAAGTGTCCGAGAAGGCTGGAGCACCGCTTCAGAGAAACTCGTACTCTGGAGCTGATTCAGCACACCGGGTGCTTCTCTCGCTCTTCTAGTTTTCACTGCATCGCACCATTAACCGCGCTCCACCGGCTTAAAGAGTTTGAGATGAGCTCTTATGAATCCATTCGCAGCAGATCAATACAATCAAACCATTCAAGCTGAAGAGGTCTTTGTTTTTCTCTCGGCAACAGTAGAAGAAAGAAAGAAAACGCCGCACAGAGCAGCAGCACCGTCACGCACACGCGGCCGAGTGTCCTACCTTGACCCCTCGCACTCTGAACTCGGCCAGGGCTCGGCTCATCTTGGAAGCTGCCGTCTGCAGGTCCTTCCCACTGGCGATGACTTTCACCAACAGGGAGTCGTAGTGGGGCGAAATGACAGCGCCCTGGAAGGCCGAGGCGCTGTCCAGACGGATGCCCATGCCCTCGCCGCTTCGGAAGACCTGGAAGGAACGGAGCAGACGAGGGGAGAGTAAAAGACTTCATATGAGAAAATAAATATATATATATATATATATATATATATACACACAGTCAGGGCCATAAGTATTTGGACTTCATATCATCTACTGAAGTCAAGAACACTCTGGAGGAGGTAGGCGTGCCATTGTTAAAGTCTACAATCAAGAGACGCCTTCATGAATCTAAGTACAGAGTTACAACAAGGTGCAAACCACTGGTGACGCTGAAGAACAGGAAGGCCCGATTAGACTTTGCCAGAAAACATCTGACAAAGACTGACCAGTTTCGGAAAAAAAGATTCTTTGGACAGATGAAACCAAGATTAACTTGTACCAGAAAGTGTGGAGAAGGAAAGGAACGGCTCATGATCCAAAGCATACCAAATCATCTGTCTAACATGGTGGAGGCAGTGCTTTGACATGGGCATGTATGGCTGCCAATGGAACTGGGTCACTGGTGTTCACAGCTGATAGAAGCAGCAGGATGAGTTCTGAGGTGTTTAGGGCTAAACTATCTCAGATTCAGCCGAATGCTGCAAAACTGATTGGATGGCGCCTCACAGTGCAGATGGATTATGACCTAAAACATACTGTGAAAACAACCCAAGAGCTTCTTATGGCAAAGGAATGGAATATTCTTCAATGGCCAAGTCAGTCACCTGATCTCAACCCAAGTGAGCAGGCTTTTCACTTACTGAAGATAAAACTAAATGGCAGAAAGACCCACAAACAGGTAGCAGCTGAAGGAGGCTGCAGTAAAAGGCCTGGCAAAGCATCTCAAGGGAGGAAACTTAGCATTTTTGGTGATGTTTATGGAGCCAGACTTCAGGCAATCATTGACTGCAAGGGATTTTCCTCCAAGTATTAAAAATAATGATTCTATTCACAATTATGTTAGTTTGTCCAATTACTTTTGAGCCTCTGAAAATGGGGATGACTGTGTAGAAATGGCTGTAATTCCTAAACGGTTATTGTGATTTTGTCACAAGCAGTCATCGCTTCAGAGGTCAAAAGAGAGGGAGGAAAGAAGACACACCAGCCAACCACCAAAAGTGACTCCTTGTGGCTCAATGTGTCGAGGTTGGAATGCAGCTCTGTCACATGTTTCTCAGGCTTTCCTATCACCCGCCACAGTGTCAAAGAAAGAGGTGAAAATGCCAAAAGCTACCTAAAATAAACTTGCATCCTTCTCAAAACGTGCAAGATGCAGAGTCAAATGCTGTTCTTTGCTACTGTCAGTGCTGTGTTTCTCTGCAACGGTGCAGGATTTTCATTCCCTACTAATTCTAATATCTCCACACCATGCACAGAATGTGTTAATGGCTTGTTAGTGCATTGTAGTGTGAATGCAAAACATCTCAGAAGCCTAAAACGTAAGCGGAAATCAGCCTGCGCTTGGAACGCGTTTGGCAGACGGACACAAGAGAAGCGCGAAATAAGGAGATGAGAGGAGAGAAGACGAGCACGAGATGAGTTAGAAACGGAGAGGCTGGACGGTTCCAAACCACTTGGCAAGAGAGCAGAGAGAGGGAGGAATGGACCGTCCAACGCTACAACATATGGACTCCCTTGAGGGCTGGAGGAGAGAGATGAGTAGAAATGATAATTCTAACAATGTTGTGCCACACTGATGATATGCTGGTGATATTTTCAATCAATGTAGATATGCTGAGCTGCCAACCATTATGACTAAGAGTATTTTTTCATTATCCATTTTACAACTCACCATTTTATCTCAAATGTTGGGGTTTCTCTCCAAACCCCAATGGCTTAGAACGGGGGTATTTAATTAAAATTCCCAAAAGGTCCAGATTGAGAAAATCTCCTCTGGCAAATGTCCGGAACATTACAATAATATCTAACTTGCACTATTTAGTGCAATATATATATATATATATATATATATATATATATATATATTCAAGAAGCCTAGTAGTAGTAACAACGTCTCTGTGTAGTCAAATCATATAAAAAAAGGACACATCAATTATAGTTTAACAATTATTATTCTCAGTTTTCAAAGTTAACTGGATGGATTATAAATAATACATAGAAATACATAAAAAAATGTTCTTCTCATTTCAAGTAAATTGAGGGCTGGATTAGAGAATAACTGACAGAAAGCTTTTGAAAAATGTGCATCTTAAAATAAAGATAAATGAATTTCACTGAGTTGCCCTGCAGCTTTAAATTCAGTTCATTCAGGTGTGAAGTGATGTCAATCAAAAAACAATATTATATTTTTCTCATCTCCTAACAAGAGAAATTAGTGAGCATGGACTTTATCTGTGGTTATTAAACCACTTGTTTCAGCTCTATTCTCTCTGTTCACATCATTGTTGGACAGTGAACTAACGTGTTCTGATCATACTGGGCTCTTATTTTCTGTGAATTCATTTGAGATGTCAGTGGGTACGTTTGCTCAAAAGAGTTGTGCTTTGTGTTGTCGTGGCGCCTCACATTACCGCTTTTAATAATCGCCACGGTCTCGGAACATATGAGCCATACTGGTTTTAAACTGTCCGCGGGAAGAATAAACCTATAAGAGTCCATCTATTCTTCGTTAAAGCCTCTGGGTCTCTCTGACCACGTTTCTCTTTTTGGAGAACGTCGTGTAAAATAAACTCTTGATTCTCTTTCCTCGTCTCGCCCCGCTGTGTCACGGTGTGTGAACATCTCACTTGAGTCAGGAAACTTGTCAGAATACCCATTTTTGATTGGCTGAGCTGCATCACGTGACGTGACTTACAACGCATTGGTCGGTGTGTTTCTTGCACCGCTGAACAAGTGCCGTGAAGGCTGAAAAATAAAAGCGCTCCGTCAAAATAAACCGCCTATTAGTGACCCCTGGCTTAGAATCATCAAAATACTGTATAATTGCCTCCATAAAGCATGAGCTACAATAGCACTGTGTGATGGCAAATGGCTGACTGAACAGCAGCCAAAGTGAATGGACCACCAGCTTACATTCAAGCCGAAGCTAAATGAACACACACTTTTATTCAACACCTAAACAAAACGTGAAGCCCAATGCTGGATTACTGCTATGAGTGGATATAAATGGATTTTTTCAATTTGGATTTAGTATTTAAAATAATCATAGAAATGTCCTTCACCGGGGGAAGAGTCTTGATCTTTTTTTAACATAAAATGGAGACCGAGTTGAAAGGGATGAAGCCGTAAATGAATGAGATGCTGAGGCAGAGGAAATGAGTGCCCACGCACACCGCCTCTACACATGTGCAATATGCTGTTTCAAGGTTCAGAGCCCCAATTTCCGGGTTGTGATTTTCATAAAGCACAGCACTGCCCTTTGATTTTAAAGGCTTGAGGCTGGTCATCGGCACTTCGTGCGATTCTGACGTAGATTTCAATGTTTCACACCGGAAGTCTTTTTTTATGATCATTTTTGGGGACTTTTTCGCCTTTTCTTGACAAAGGACAGTGTGGAAAAGGGGAGGAGGGAGAGCAAGGGTTGTGACATGGACCACAGCCTGTATATAAGGAGTGGACGTAGTCAGGCTGACGTCCCCCATTGGTTCGTGGACTGCAGTTTTGAAGCCTCGAGTTTTGCATTTTTGCGAGGGTGGAGCGAAGTACAACCGAACACTGAATAGGACTGACTTTGTAGGCAGCCAAAAATGTTACAATTAACTTTCATGAATTGAATTACACACTGTGAAAGAGTTAGTAAGACGAAAACACGAACAACGCCATGGTAGCGACCTGTCAATCAAAAAGTAGCCACGCCCTAAAGCACACCCTGCTTTATGGTCCATTGTTCTCTAAATTGGACCATCATTTACTAAAGGGACATCATGCTGTGTTGAAGGAGACTTGAGACCATAAACTCATGTCTACAAGGTTTACTGAAGTAATAAATCAAGTGAGAAGTAGAGTCATTTTCTCATAGACTTCCATACAATCGGACTTCTTTTTTGCAACTGGAGACGTCGCCCCTGCTGGCCAGTGGAGAGAATGCAGGTTTAAGGCATTTTTCCGCATTGGCTTCTCTTTTCAGACCCGGAGGAGGCCGCCCGCTTGCAACAAAGTTCCCTCGGCCGGAATCAAACCCGCGGCAATATATGGCACGCGCTCCACGCAATTTATAGTGGTCAAGTAAATAACTCTGCATATGACATTGCAAACTGCTCTGGGAAGAATACATTTGTTTTAAATTCAAAGAGTAGGTAAGGTAGGTATATCTGAGGAACGTGATTTTAAAAAGACTGTCATTATGCCACTGCAATGTATTGTTTAACAAGCTACACAAACGCCGAGCATACACAAAAGAATCATTTTCTATTTCATATTGACTACAGCTTAGGTGGGGGCAATTGTTCAAAAATAGACTTGAGCATTCTTGAATGCAATCCCAATCTCTCCAGGATGTCATTTTACACTTTCAGAATGTAAAATATTGTCTGTGCAATTACCATGGTGGAAAAAAATAATGACTTCCTCCAAAAAGATGAAATGAGATTAACAATAATGTAACTTCAACGCTTACGTCGTGCATTTTGTAGATGGAGGCTCATAATAAATCGGAAACACAAAAAGTGACATAAAAAAAAAAACAGCAATGTAAAAGAAAGAAAAGAAAGAAATTACATTATGTCCAACAACAATCCAACTTCTCCATTCTGGATTTTTCTGTTTTGTAAACATCTAACATTGCTTTTGAGCCATATCGGGGCACTTTGTTTCCACAGTGTACTGAAGCAGTTGCCAACCCTCCTATGTGCAAATGCCCCTGGGAAAATCGACACTCTGTCTTTGCTCTTTATTCATGAACTCGTTCCTTTCTGTGAACAAACCATATTGTTTCACAATGGCTCTCTGTCTCCAGTTAACGCAGCAGGCCGAGCACACACTGCATACACAAGACCGATGCAGCTGTTAGCATTGACCGCTGTGTTAAAGTGACAGAGTGGCTTGTCTGACGACTGCCCGGGGTTTCTTTGCACATTATTGTGTTTAATATCAAACTGCTAGATTCCCCCCCAGGGGAGGGGAACATACGGTAAAACACCAAACATTGCTCACATTGAGACTCATGCTGCTCTTAGCTTCGACTCACTCAGCCTTTTCATCCACACAAGTTGACTGAGCATCACGGCGATAAGCACACAGTTTAGGCAGAACAACTTGCAGTGATAAAAAAAAAAAAAGGGGGGGTTAGACGGAGGATCAGCGAGTCGCTCAAAGGCACTTCTGTTCCCAGTGAAGCAGCCGTAAAGTTTTTGAAATCATGATTTCGGTTTCGCATCCGAGCGCTCCATGCCAACTAGGGATGTGTCGACCGATTGGCTGCCAATCCGCGTCGGCCAAAATGAATTAAATAGAATGTGATTGGTGTTCTTGAAATTGTTTCTTTAAAGCCCAACAGGGTGATTGTGTGTCAGCTGTGATTACATGCAACAAACTAACAGCCGAGCAGTACGACAAAAAAAATAAAAACACAAAAAAAACAGGCGTTTGCAAGCAAGCGTGTCAGAATCTGATTTTGAGCGGTTGATCGTTGCATGGCCACTCATCCACTTTTGTGATCACATAAAAACTAGTGAGGGCTTGTAATCTGGCTGCGGCCATGTGGCAAGGCCAGATGGTCGGTGACAAGGACAGTTGCCATTTTGTGGCCTGGTAGGCATTTATTTTAGTGCGCGTTAGGGTGAAATGTGTTTCCTAATCGAACTGTTTAAGCGGCACACCAGAGGAATTTAAGACGTATCGAAAATTCCAAATGGAACCAAAATTCAACAGGTAAGATGTGATGAATCACCTCTTTAATAGGTAGTCAGAGAGGTAAGTTGTGGCTTTTGCAGGGTCTTTTATGTGTAATCTTAAGGAGCTAATAGGAAACAATCTGTGATCTTGGATCAGATGATCGCACTGGCACTAAATCAGGGAATGTGATGAATTGGAAGATGAGTTCTTGCGAAGTGTGTGTGCTAATACTGCCCATGTGTATCGGTGTATAGAAGACAGAAGACACGCAGCGGAACGTGTTGTAACATTGTGTCCTACTGTTGCGTTTAAATCAGATTACATTGCTCATTAGTGAGTCAGTTGCATCAAGAGCGAACTCTGACGCTGACCGAGTCTTAGCGAACTGGATCCAGAAAACGTACCTTAGCATGAATACACACGTCTTCAAATGCACTGGGACAGCGGACAGACGCGCGGTAGCTCTACGCGTGCACAGACAACACGTTGCCCTTAAATATCGACTTCTCGACTGTGAAACAATCCTGTCAGGAGACTAATCAAACATGCAGCAAGACAGATGTTTGCCGTTACACTTTACTGCACAAACATGTATGAATGGGATATGTGTTCAAACTGGAAACCCCCCATAAAACTAGCACGGTGGAGCCCCGGTTATTGGAACCACTCATATGAAGGTTGTTTTGCAGGGATAAAAAAATATATATATATAATATTAAAACTGATGAATTTTATTCCAGAGGGCTTTCAGTGTGTCCTGTGTGGCCTTTGTAGTTAAACTGAAACTCACTAGATGTACCGTGTGAGAGAACGTTTAAATCTAATAAACTAAATGGTTTTTGCTCATCAAGTATGTGTGGAAGCATTTCCATATTTGCTTTTCTCAACTGTGTGCTAATGAGGGGACAATGCACATTTAAGCTCTGCCATGGTGAATATTAAGCATATTAATTTTGGCCTCGGGGCGTATACATAGAGGAGATGAATGGTGCCACAACACCCCCCCCCCCCCCCCCACAGAGAGGAGAAAGTGCCTTCATCTCTCACTGGAGCAGTGCCCCCAAGATCTGGTGGCCAGATATAGAGAGAGAAAGACAGAGAGAGAGAAAGAGAGAGAGAGAGAAAGAGAGAGAGACAGACAGAGACAGAGAGAGACAGAGAGAGAGAGTAACTGTACAGGCAGAATTGAATGAAAAGCCAAATACCCTGTTAATAATTAAAGTCAAGGTGTCAGCTTCGTTCAGCCCAGGGCGCTGTCTAGCATGAAAACCTTGCTTTCTTCTCTCACTCTCGCTCCGTGTCAGTGTCTCTCGCCGTCTTAGCTCCCGTTCTCTCCCCCCTCTCTGGATAGCCATGGATACTAATAATTTAAAAGCACTGAAATGGTCTCGCTGACACATGCGGGCACTGATTTGGCCCACTGACGTCCCCGCACACACACACTGCTGGTGCTGCTGTCCCGCTCTTCGTTTAACTATAATTTGCATCGCACTTCAATGTACCAGTGTTGACATTTTATACATGTCACATGTGCATTTCTCACAGCGTATTGAGAGTTCATTGTAAGTCATTCCTGCTCCTGCTGTTTATTTATCCGTCACCGTCACGCCGTCTAAAACCTCCTTCCTTCTCTCAGAACTCTATCACTCAGAAGGTCAGCGGTGTATTTCTCTGACATGGTATGAGAGAGCGTTGGGGCTGCCATGGGCACATTACATATTCTCCCCTGCTAAAAACAATATACATACATCTCACATGTTTACAGGAATTCAGATAACTAAATCCATTTCCCTCATGATGTATTTTAAATAATGTCAACATGGCCGAGTCATAAAAGTGTGTGTCCCGGAGAGTGACAAATGTAAACAAAAAGAAAAATGCCAACAGCATGAAATGTGGAGTTATAAGGTTTCAACTGACAATACTGATATGATGCCTTATAAGGCAAAAGAACATTTGACAAAAAGAAAAGTGTCAGTGCCCTTGAAGTGCATTCAAATGACCATTCTAGATAAGAAAGAGTGTTATTCTGATGTCAGAACATTTGTTGGGAACAATTGGGAGAGAACTAGATGTGTAAAATGGGTTTGCATTTGTCACAGCGCCTTGCCATCTATCATGGAGATAGACATCACACTCGTCATCGTGAATCATATGAACAAGACAAATGGCTGCCTTTAGCTAGAATTCCATTACACTGCATCTAACCGAGGGCTCAACACCTGAAACTACTTCAATAACAGTTCATGACTTCCTTTCATTTTTTTTTGTTTTTACAGTTCACAGGGGAGGTTGCGTACAGTATACAGGACTACGAGAATGTCGCCACATTTATGTCAACAGATTAAAGCCTCCCTCGACATATAAAGTGGTTATGGCTAACAAGTTAGCAAACAAAAGGCCTATTTACACACCCAGCAGGCATTAGCATTCATCTGGAGTCATGCTGGAGGAATGGTAATTCTCTGTGTGTCCGTCACTATGAGAGACCTCTTTCTATCTATTGTCATTGTGTCTATATTGATCCGTGCCGCTTTAAGGTGACTGAATTGCGTGGTTGATCCGAGGCATCGACTGAAAATCAACTCTTGGACTCCGTTACACATCCTGAGTCTCTCTCTGGTCGACCTACATTGCTTTTGGTTCCGACCGTATTAGCTTCTGTGATGAAGTGCTGCGTTTGTTCCAATTTATCTCAAAAGGCTCAGAATAAAACTCTCAAGCCCAGCTTTCACAGCGAGATTTAAGTTCGGAAACATCCAATTGAAAATTGATTCCGCCCTGGCAGGTCTGTACCGGACCAATCAGTGACTGTTTGGATGACGAATGACTCGCCGCCTCGCCTAACTCGGCGGCATGCTGTGGATACAAAATGTGTTTTTAAATGTTTCACTACATTGCTGCTTGCTTATCTATTCAATAACATAACTTGGAGAACTGGCGAGGTGAAATAACCTTGAAAATGGGTCTTAGGTGGTTTCCAGCAACCGCTGAACATGATCTTTGGTACTTTCTATACCCATACAGGAGCCGTATCGTGGTAATGGCCCTAATCCTCCAGCATGTTAAGTGGACCCCAGATCAGATTTCACAGTTATTTTGCTTTTCGTAATAACACTGAAATAACTCTCAAAGACACTCTCCGAGCCATTTACCATGCAGTTCATTTCTCCTATCCCCTTTGCTCTGTATGTCCACTTTACAGACTCCGGCACCAAGCCTCATTTATCTCTCTCCATCCCTGAGCTCTCTTTCCTCACAGACTTTCACCCAACTCTCAGTCCCGCCGCTGCAGACTTTCATTTTTGTTGTTGTCAGGTGTTGTTTACGTGCAGAGCTGAAACACAAAGCAGGCGTACGCTCGATGCTAACGTATGGAGAGGAAGGAGCGAGGCAGAGCGCGATGCCTGTACGAAGCACAGAGACAGAACGTGACAGCAATGTCGGAGCTCCGACTGGTAACGTACCAATTAAGAGAGGCCGAGGAGCCGGCAGAGAGGCAGAGGCACGGAGAGGTAAAGAGAGTAATAAAGGGAAAGAGACAGCGAGATGAGAAGATAAGTGCCATGTTATTGTTTGAAGGCGAGCTGTGTCGGTGGTGAGTCGAGGCGGGGAGACGGACGTGAGGACGGAAAGAATGAAGTTTGTTTGCTGGTAATTGGGTTTTTTTTTTGGGGAGCAAAACCTCGAAAAACAAGTGCTTGAGAATCGTCATCATGGAAACGTTATGCTGTTTGGTCTTCGGGGTTGAAAAGCACACCAGTCTGACACAGAAAACTGTTGCGAACTTGGTCCCTAGCTCTTCAGGCATCTTCCTACTTTTTCCTCCCGCTGCTAAATGCGGAAGTGGGTTGACTCCCAGGGAATTTGGTTTATGGGCAGCCCCTGAAAGATGTGCCCCCCCCCCCCATCTCATGAATTTAATTACTCATGTCCTTCAAAACTGGGTGTTCTTGCCGTCTCAGTTGACGAGGAAGTTTTGTCTGCATGTAACTGCAACGTGCCGAACGAAAATGGTGGTGTGCTGCCGCCAGCCCCATGAGCCAGTGTGTGTTCACCGCAATTTCATTCAGGAAATCAATATTCTATTTAATTTCATCCGGGATTAACAAAGGTTGTTTTTTTTACAACGTTAACAGGACTGATGCTTTATTATTTGGCCCTTATGACGAATTGCAACTTATTGTCTGGCAAAATAAAACCCGATAGCTTCCAATAGAGTAGGAAAATAAAAATAACCCGAGGGTCAAGGAAATCTGCGATAGTGAGAGCAGAAGCAGGAATGTGTGTATGCAGCACAGGGAGCAGAGAAACTGGCAGAACAGGCTGATGTTTTTAGAAGAACCGTCTGTCACCTCTGCTTTTCACGCTCTCACAGCTACTCAGAACACGCGCCAAAGTGCTTTGCAAAACCAGCGCAATACTAACTCAATTTTCCTGAACGCATGTGAAAAGACAACCTTGATATTCAGCAAAAAAAAAAACTAAAGTGGATCCATGCACAACACAGCTGCCGAAGGAAACGGCTAGTTACACAACACTATCATTTCTGTACAGCCAGCTTTCTTCTGCTGGATATAGCAATTACTCTGGATTCTATACAACAAATAGAGATCCGCAACGCAGCTTGAGTGAAACAAACTGACAACACTGAGCGCTACGTTTCAAAATCACTGATTGCTTTTCAGGCAATTTGGTGTTTACCTTGATTATTGTTGACTGGAAGCATTTCTACAGCTCTGCGAGTCCTTGTGAGACAGATATTAACTACTTTTAGGACTCGGCACCTGGACAGAAAAGAAAGGTGTGCGTGTATTTTACACGCCAGTAGCGTGTGTGAACAGCAGTGGAATAAGGACTCATCTTTGCAGCCATTGAGAATTGCCGTGTTACTGAAGCAGCCCACGCACACAAGCGTCCTGTGGAATCCTCAAAGTCGATTGTTGTCAGAGGGGCTGAGATTAACTGGTTGGATGTCAGCAATTTAGTCTCGCATTATCGTTGGCTTGGCCCGACCCACGAGACCGTAAATCTAACCAACAGATGGGAGAGAACGTTCACCATCAACGAGTGTCGGGTAGGGAGAACGCTAGAGATGAGTGCAAAGAGTCATTTATACACATGCCCGTGCGTTTTCATCAGTGCTTCATGTTGATCATCTGTCCCCTTCCTACTGGATTATTCAGGACACCAAAAGTTCACCCGAGTGGCACTATTGAATCAGAGCAAGGGGAGGCTCACATTGATCTGCTTTTATATTGAACGCCCATTACATTGATTGGAGGGCCGATGCCGGGTGTGGATCGTTGCAGTGACCTGGTCACGCCGTCACCATCACACAACCAGAGCGCGGATTCCCCTTTGCTTTGAATCGTTACGGAGCGATACGTGTTGGCAGCCAGGCTTATTGGTCTCGCTTTCATTTAAAGTCACTCCCCATCTTCTCCAACTCCCGTCCCAAGTCGCTCCCAAAGCTAGAGCCAAGGGAGCCGTGACCGATCCAATTTCATTACCTGGAGGTGTGTCGCATTAGTGGTGTGTGAAAGGGTTTTATAGCCTTTTTTAGCTAAAATAGTTCTATTTAGTCATATTTTTCTGTCCTTGGTTTTATTATGGAAAAAGAAAGCCAACCATGACATCTCTACACGATGCACTCTCTCTCTACACACGGTCAAATACACGTCCGGACTGCACTGCTCCTGTTTTCTCCCCCTCTGCTGACTCCTTGTTCTCTGCGGCTGTACTCGACGCGTGCTTGTCCGAAACTTGCCCGGCAGTCCACAATCGTCGCTCGAGTACCCAAATCCAAAATACAACCACTCCACCCCTCTCTCCTTCCATTTCAATTTTCCTCCTATCTCTTCAATTTCACCTTCATTTCCTGTCTCTGTACAGGCTACATTTTTTTTTTTCTTCAGCTCAGAAAGCCATTATCTACCTCACTCTCCCTTTTCCTCCTGCTCCCTAGGGCACCCCTGGCTTTATTTATCCTTTCATTCTTACTTCATATAAAACTATTTCCTTCCTGCCTGCCTGCCCTGTTCTGACTGAGTGTTTCCTTCTGTCCTCATTATTCCTCTCATCATTATCTTTTTTTTTAGACCACCAGCAGCGCAATTACAGGCCAAGGCCCTGAATATGTTTGCATGTGTGTGGCCTTCATAACAAAACCATATTCATGACTGAGTACCAACTACTTTGCCACTCCAAGGGGGGTAAGAGTCTCTCACACACACACACACACACCCCCTTTCATCAAAAGGCACATTTTTTGATACCCGACTAAATTGGCTTCTACTTTTAATCCTCAGTGTGTGTGTGTGTGTGTGTGTGTGTGTGTGTGTGTGTGTGTGTGTGTGTGTGTGAGCTCCAGACGGAGGTATAATGACCCTAATGAGCGATAGAGGATCTCCGCTGCCCCCCTTTACTCGCTCTCTGAATTTTCTATCAATTATCGTTCCTTCTGCCTTGCCTCCACTCCTTCTCTGAACACTCTAATTTTCCCCTCCGTGCACACTCCCCTTGCTTATCCTCTCGTTTGCACTCTTTCCCTCCGTCTCCTTTCATTTCCACTCCCGTTCCCTTCTTCTCACGTCTCCCCCCCTTCCATTCCTCCCCTCTCATCGCCGTGCTTTTCACCTGCCATCGCTTGAAACCTCCCTTTTCCTTCACAAATCTAATTTCTTTCCCCATTTTTTGCAATTCCTCTCATTACACATTCCCTTCTAATTTCCGTCTTACATATCTACTCCACTCTTCTCCCCTCCCTCGTGTTCCTAATTAAAAAAAAAAAAAAAAAAACATCTGTAAGTGCCCAGCTGCTAAAAAAAGGTTACTCTGAGATCTGCATGTTTCGTCTAGCACACTAAGCAGAGACGCAAAAACAGAATTTTACTGACATGCAGCACACACAGTGGCTGTTATCGCTCATACAGTATCAGACATCGGTGCAACCATTACAGTCGGTGGAAACCAGATGTCCGTGACCACACTACAAGCTGTTTGGGGCTTTGGAGGTGGGATGGGTGAGCGCGCACACACACGAACACATAACCGATGAACAAGCTGTCCAAATTCAAATGGACCTCCAGCCGTGCCACGTACCGGCTGATTCAAGGTGAGATACACACACTCGTGCCATGAATGTACAAAATGTCTCGATGCGGATGGATGGGCACAAACAAATCCCGATCACGGCCATCCCGACAGTTTGAAAGCACACTCGCGTACCAGCCGTCTGAGCCTCCGCGGGTCAGAATACAACCAGTGATATCTCAACTGTGTAAATAGAGCCCGAGTGCGGTCGGAAGAGGACAACCTCAAACATGACAGCACCCCATCCAGGAAAGGTCTCAAAGCGACCTTCATAACTGCTCCTCCATTCTGTTTTTTACATCTTTATCTGGTTCCGATATTCATGGTCCTCAGAGGATGAATCCTACTGAGGCTGGTAAATTCCCCGTCTTAACTTCTAGCCCCTCCATGAGGCTGAACTTTGTGGTTTTGAGGGAATTGCATCATCATCCACTCAATGGATTGCCACAAAATTTAGTAGAGACATTCATGTTCTCCACTAAATGAATTGTAATCATTTTGGCGATCTCTCCTGTCTATTATCCAGCTCCATCACCGGGTGGAAAATCTACATATGCCCAATAATTTGCTTTATACCTGCATATCTAAGCATTGCCATCATGAGCATACTGTGAGGTAAAATCGCCACGGTGCTGTGTCGTACTTTGACAGAAGCTCTCGCATGGCTGTAGATTCCTAGACTAACTGTGTGACATTAATCGCTGTCCTCCACGTCACACGTCAGAGGCCGTCATTTGGGCTTTCTAGCCGTGTGGCATACTTTTTACTGCTAGTGCGATATTAAAGAAATGTATTTTTGGACACATTTTCTTTTTCCTTTCTGCACCTGGCATTTATTGCCCTGCGGCGGGCCGATACCTTTGCCATTGCTCTGGCTCCTCTCGCTCTCCCTTCTGGCTCACCCCGAAAGTTCAAACCATCTTCCAACTTTCATCAGCGCTGCCAAGTCACTCGCTATCTTCCTCACTGTGACGCAAAACATTTCTCGAGGCTACCGTTATTCCTCGCCTTACCCCAGAAGTGCTTCCTCTTTAATTCCACCAACGTTTTTTTTCCCTCTCAGCTCTTTGAACTACCTGTTGCTTCCATGTCTTGTATATTGCAACATGTGGGTCCAGCTCCCGAATGCCTTATTTAATTACACAATACAACGTCAAATGTGTTACATGTGATGCATTAAAGACTTGTGATGATGAATAGAGCTGCAGTGGTGCGGGATTAATTACCAGCCCACACAACAACACCCACACCTCCACAATCAATATGCATGTGTTAAACCATTTAGGGTATTCATGTGATGAATTAACATGAGGAATGATTACCTCCCCGTGTCGCTCTTCACATCAACCATTTATAATAACCCTTGTGTGTGTATGTATGAATATATAGAATATAGGCTTGAAATTAAACAGTCAATGAAACTCAACAGAAAGCCAATATTCAAGGTCTTTCAATTAGAATATGAAACTGCCCAAGTTGTTGTAAATGGAATACGCTTATTAAAATCAATGGCATGTTGTTGGTATAACATAACAGAGCAGGGCAAAAGGTCAATAGAATAAAAGTCAATTTAAGCCATTCCTCCTTCATATGTAACTCACATTGCTTAATGGTCCGACCCCAACAGACAACATTCATAACACAATTAAATAGTTCACATTATACTTTAGCATTTAATTACCATAAACAATACGTTTTCATGATTCGACACGCAATTTTGCAACGGCAAACTATGAAGTAAAATATGGTTTTAAGGACTACACATTGTATTGTCTTTCGTTACACAACTGCATTGTGTGCTAGCATTTTAAAATACGTTCTGTGCAAACACTTTTTGCTTGTTGGATGTTGCTGGTATTGGATTTTCTATCGTTTACTTCTAGGGGGAACATTTTCAGAATTCATACATGTTATTATGGTCTTAATGGAACACGTTGGCCCTCCCAGGGGTGAGGGCGGCTCGCGGCTCCGGCCAACGTTTTGGATTAAATTGTTTACATAATCACAAAGTTCTTCATAAATACGGACTCTCGAGGGAGGGGGTCACGTGTTGATGATTTGACTCATCGGCCCTAAACAGAATGAAGCTCAAACGGGTATAAAAAAGAAACTCTGTGGATCCAAAAAATCTCTCAAAGTCTCCCATTCAATGTCTATGGAGCGAGATTATTTATGGGACATCTGATGCAACTTCACCCAAACTCAGCCTTCATGTCCTGTCTTATGCACTCTGTCACACACAGTGAATACAGGACCGTAAACACTCTCAGAGCCGAGATGACATGTGGTCAGTGAAACATGTTATACACCTGCCAGTTTTTGGCCTGCGGGACTACACTCATGTTGTCTTTAGCCCAAGCAGGCAGAAGTAACTCCAGTGTGAGATGATTAGAGAGGGATGGGAGGGATGGGAGGGAGGGAGGAACTACAGAAGCAGACACAACGACAGCAGCAGAAGAGAGAAAATGATATACTGTCGTTGGGAAAAAAACATTCAATCTTGCGTGTGTGGTTTTAGCATTTTATAGGTGTGCTACCAACGCAGGGTCCTCATAGCAACCAGACAATACAATATGGCCGACCAATCATTTTTCTCTCTCTAGCTCTTTGCATCCTTCCTCCCTCCTGCTCGCTGCCATCACTCTCCATGCAACGTGTCCTCCTCCTCTCTCTCTCTGTACAGTACACGCAAAACGCAGCATCCGTTTCTCCCTAAGTAGGTCACTACACCTCCACTGCTCCCTCCCTCCTAGTCTCGCTTCCCTTCCTTCGCTGCACCATCTTTATTCTCCCTCCACGTCTCTGCCAGCCTCCGTGGCGTGTTTTGTGCTGTACATGGCTAATCTTGATACGAGTTAGTTCTCTAATCTACCTACAAAAGGTGGCAGGTTCAGGTGCTGACTTGTGCTTTCTTGCTTGTGTAATGTGGCATGAAGCCATTACAAATCAGGCCAATATATTGACACCCCCCCCCCCCCCCCCCCCCCCCCACACTAAAGTACGGGTGCTTCTGAAGAGATATTGCAGTTACCACATGCAGTTGTAAAATGCTCTTGCAGCATTGTGAATGACATTGTAGTTCTACAATCTGGAGGGAAAGTGTTGGCAGATCTTTGAGTGCAAACTCATCATCTTGCCTGTGAGAACCAGTCAATTTAAATCTGGATTGTAGTCTACTGTTGGCTTTACTCCCCGATTCAGGATTTTTTTGTGTCCCGGTTTCCCCTTTACATTTTTAACTCACTCTCTATCTTTGATCTCATTCTCCCTTTCCAAATACCCCTCATCCCAAGCGAGGGCCTTTCATCCCCCTCCACAAGTGAAACTGCATTTGTCACTCTATCACTTATTTCCCCTCCTATCTCCTCCTCTCCCCTCCCTCCCCACACACACACACACACAGAGTTCAACTGTTGTATTGTCAAGCCAAGCTGAACTGACAAAGACTTGCGAGTCTCAAAGGCATTAAAAAAATACATGACAGACAGAGAAACAGAGCAAAGTTGAGGGAGGCGTGTGGGGAATTGACAAAGAACACAGAGGCGGAGTGCAATGTAGCCGAGTCGAACACAAATAGTGGGAGACAAAGTAGCAGAAGTCGCAAAGCAGTGGGGTGAGAGCAAGAGAGACTAAGGCTACAGCCACACTACTACGTCTCCATTCTAAAACGCATATCTTTAGCTACGTTTACACCGAGCGTCCACACTAATCCGGAGGTTCAGGTCACCGAAAACGGAGGAGTTTAAAAACGCTACAGAGGCCGGATAAGTTTGGAAACGATGACGTAGACACCCGCGTTCGCTACTTGATTGGGTCTTCGCCGTCAAGACGTGTCCTTCTCTGATTCGTCACGCCCCTATCACGTGACCCTTTTTCAGAAGAACAACCAGGTCTACCAGTGATTTGTTTCAACATGGATAACTGATTACAAGCGTTACTGGCCTTGTTGTCTTTTCTAACAGCTGTTGTGTATAGAGTAAAATGGGAGCTGCGGAAAATACAAGAAGATTAAGTTTAGGGAGAAATGCGAATCATGTGTAGAAGAGGAGACATAAAATTGGGGGGGATTGGTGCCGTTTTAGGGAAAATGTTTGTACGATCCATGTAACTGGTTGCCATCCCCTTCACTAAAGCAGAGCACCCAGTGGGATGGAGCGAGTGGGAGAGAGAGAGAGAGAGTAAAGTTCAGAGACAGGAAACTGCTTCTATCCTGCCTCTACCAAGAATTATCTTGGGCTTTCAGCCAAAATGTAAGCCTCTAGATCTATTTTTAAAAATACTACATTCAAGCACACTCTTGGGTTTCACTACATAGTATGTCAAGTAGAATGTAAAAGAACATGGTAGTGAGGCAGGCAAGGGAGAGGTTGACAGCTGACAAAAAAAAAAAAAAGACAAGGCCAAGCTCCATTGAGTCTCCATGTGTTCACCAGCAACTAAACTGCACTCAATTATGTTCCAACATAATTTCTTTCAGACCCAAATGGTCACAATGAAAGAAAAAGCTGTCAGACAAACAGTGTTTAGTCCTGCCAAACACGTTCCATGCTCCATTTAAATTTCAACCACTTTTAAAAACCACTTTATTAAAACAAACGATCACAGTTGCACAAAAACCCGAACCGAAAATGTATGATTTAAATGTCGGCTAAAGCTTCTAGTTCCATAGGATGGAAATATAGTTCCTCATTGACAAAAGGAGGGGTGATTCTGCAGCTTCAGCACATTCTTCTGTTGTATTAATAACAATGCTATTCTTGCAATAGAACCCTGATAAAAAAATGTATATCTTTCCCATCCTGTGTCAATTCAGACTACTTTTAAAAACACTCAACATGACCTGATGAATCATCAGAATATATTGAAACACTTTCACATTTCTTGAGCGGCCCTGGTATAGATATACTATAATTAAACCGTGACAAAAGCAGAGGGTAATCTTGCTGTTTAAGCGTTTTGTCAAGTATTCCTCTTCCTCAGTCTCCACTGTTTCACGTCTCTTTATCTGCCCTTCTCCTCTACACTGCTCTCCTGTGTCCTCAGGTGCCGCTTTATCCCTCTTAATCCTCTCTCATCTAACTATTTCGCTCACGTTGTCGCTCATCCACCACCTGTTGGGGAGTTCTCGCCACTTCTTTGCCATTTCGCCTCGGTTTCACCTCCAACTTGCCCTTCCTGAGCCTCCATACGCATCCTGTTTCGGCTCAAACTCTGCCTCGAACCCTCTCGACTTGCATTCTGGTCGTAGCGTAAATACACTACTCCTGAACACCCTTTCATCCATCTTCCCTGCTCCAGTCCAGAATTATGATTTTCCATCTCCCCCCCTCCCCCCCCATGCATATCCACTTGAAAATGGACGACATTACATGTGCGCCCATACACAAAATTGCACAACGCTATATTCATACGTACGCACTTTGCCAAATTAATTTTCAATCTGTCTAATTTTGCGTACGAACATTCCATCTGCCCCCAGATCCCCCCCCGCTGTAACACACACACACACACACACACACGCACACACACACACACACACACACACTACAAAGAGCGGTTAATTAATGAGCTACATTTTTTTATCAGTGAAACTAATGAATTAGCCTGTGAGGGATAATAGGAAGCTGGATATGGGTGATGTGATGGATAAGTGTGTTTGTGTAAATGTGAAGCCCTGGATGTGTGTGTGTGTGTGTGTGTGTGTGTGTGTGTGTGTGTGTGTGTGTGTGTGTGTGTGTGTGTGTGTGTGTGTGTGTGTGTGTATGTATGTATGTGTGTGTGTGCGTGCGTGTGTGTGCGCGCATCTGCAGCGACGAAGATGTTGCCCGCCCGTGTCCTTGCGCGTGAGCGTGCGTGCACGCCTCTTTATTTTCTAACAAGGACAAAAGCGCTTTGATCATCACGCCAGAGCCTTGATCTACCACTGCAGCAATGTATCATGCATCGCACACGTCCTCCTCACCGTCTCTGCCTTCTTACTTCATGTCCCACCCGGACTCATTTCGTTCCCTGATCAAAACCACGGATCCGTCCAGAGGTTGAAAGCGTGCACATCTGCGAGAACACAACAGCGGTTTTCATCCCTGATCCATCGCACCCCGTTTTCTCACTCTCCTGACGATCCTGGGAACATTGCGTGATGTGTATTATAGATGTATGTCGGTGTGCATGAACAAAGAAAACTGTATATTGATTCATAAGTAGCTTTATAGGCATTCCCTTCTTTGTACCCCCCCCCCTTTTGTTTATGATCTACATAAAAGAAACAATGATTTTGATAATAAAAAACTTCATTGCCTTCATTTTCTTTTTCACCAAAGAGTAGCTGGTTGTACATTTTCAACCTTCTCAGTGGTTGAATTATTACAACATTCAATAGACGAAACTCTTCATGATTGAAAACTCTTGCGCTTTGGGTAAGTATTCTTGCAAGAGGAATGCAGTTTCTGGGCTGATAATATGCCAACGTGGTCAGCAGTCAGTCTGTTTCACTGCCTCCAGGTACGCCCAGACAGGCTCAGGTTGTTGCTGAGCACCGAGCACATCAAAGGCCAGCGCCTCACTCTCACATCAAAAACGAGCGTCGCTCTGGATGGACAGAGGTCTGATCTCTGTGCTGCCCGTAGTCCAGCGTTACCGAGGAAGTCAAGCAGTTATGATTTGCTCGACGACAGAAATGGAAAGTTGTTTCACATATACTGTACCAGTAGATGAGACGGACAAGCGCAATCGGCATGATGTTCATTTTCAAGTCGAAAGCGGTTTTTGATTCCAAATAAATTGATATTCAAACAGGCGAGCTACCGTCATCAGACTGCAGGACTCCAGCTGATACGGGCGTTTGTTGGTGTGTGCATTTCTAAAATGACTTTCTAACTATTTGACTCCTCCTCCTCCTCCTCCTCCTCCTCCTCACGCACGAGTCCTCATTATCTTTGCCTTTCTATCATCTCCTTTTACGTTCTGTTTTGTAGAATTACGATGTGCCACGTGAAGAGGACCGACACCATTACCTCCTCTTAACTTCTTCCCGTCTATTCTTCCATCCATGACTCCCTCCATTTCTTCTTTACCCCGGCCAATGAGATGGTCACTGCCAGGAGTGCTATTAAACTCCAAAACCATGCGTGGATTTAAAAACCCTTACAGCACAGTCGTCCTCATTACCCCTTCCTCCCTGTGTGCTATCCATTATTCATCCTTCCTTCTTCGTGGCCCTCGCTCCATCTTCTGCCGGCGACTATCGCGCATGATGTCGCCATAAGAGTAGCTTTGAAATTCTAAATCTTGTTGTTTTTAGCTCGCAGCCCCTACCAGTACTTTTATTTTTAAAAGCATGTTTTACACCCAGCTGACTGGCAAAACAATGTAAATAGAGTGTGTCTCGCCCTGGAGCCCTGACTCATTAAAAACTTAATACTCATGTTATGCAGGGAAACACTCAGCTAAACACAGCGAGCCTCTGACACCCTGAGAGCCCGCCTCTTTAAAACATGCTACAGCTCTTAGATGGGTGCACACACTGAGGGAACTCTTACCCAGGGGGGGGCCGGGCTTATAAAACACACTGCTGCTGCACAAATACACTAGTACGCGTATCTCATCGAGACCTGCATCGAGTCAATTTAGTCGGTGACAGCTTCAGATGGGGACAAATCTAAATCAGGCCCGACTTTCCGACCGCGGCGGCCGAGTGGCAGGCTCGATGGAGAGAGCGGCCGTGCACTGCGCCGAGGTTTCTAATGCCAGGTTTTGAGGCTGAAATTCAATTAAATTGATTCGACTCCAAATATGCTGAACCGCACAAAGTCAGTCCAATAAGATTGCGCTATTGACAGCGGAGGAAGTTATGGCTGCCATTTCCCCCACTGAATAGATGGGGGAAAAGTTCATTTTGGGCATCTCTTATGGAAATTCTTCCGCCGGACCCGACTGGGACACGAGGAGAAAAACAAATCTCAGGCATTGGCAGAAGATAGAGAGGACGCGGTGAACTGATTCTTTACATCGTGCAGCATCCCAATGAGCTGCTTTGTACTGTGGAAGCTTGTGCCACTGTCTAACTGCGCACTAGTATTCCTTTTGCACACGAGAAAAATATATATAAAGCCTGTATTACCGAGGCTGTGTGATAAAAAAAAAACAAGAGCGATACTCTATTATTGCTCAGGGTCAAACACACAATTAAATACTAAGAACGGAAAGGACACAATGGGATGTTGTGGTGCTTCTGTTGAAGGTAATTAAGCCACTCATTGTATTGCTGCATCAAAAGAGTAACATGTTTGAGTCCGTTAATGTCGATCCTGCTCCCATTTCATTTATCATTTATCGCAACAGAAGTTATATTCTCCTCTCGTCAAACTGCCCCCAACCCTCCCACGAACATTTGAACTCCTGGTGTCTCCTTTTAAATATATGGTAAGTTAGGACCCAAACTGAGTCAATCCAGTCTCGACACCCCCGAGGCTCAGGATCTTTAAAATATATTAGCCTTCCTCTTACATTGGAACCCAAACTGAGTAAATGTATTCGACGGCCCCCGGGGGCTCAGACTGATTAAAACATATTAGTACTATTATGTGGGGCGCCGGCATAAACAGGCCCCTGATCCCTTCTCTCCGCGTCCTCAGCCACAACTGCTCCTGCAGGGGAGACGGAAGAAATTTGCCGTGGATTTTTTCAATACAGGGCCGGGAAAATTGCTGCATGTTGACACGTCATGCATTAGCCTGACATTGTGACAAACTTTGGCTTCCAGTCCGTCCTCCCAAAATCTCTTGATCGTCCTCATTACCATCCTCTCCCCTGTCTCCCTCTCTCTCTCTCTCGCTCTGCCAGTGGGCGAAGACGGGAGCCTCTGCCCTGCCACGCGTGTTCCTGACATTATTAGCACTCCCATCTCCACAGCTCTACACCGCCACCTTCCACCTGCCAAGCAATTTCTTCTCCACCGTCAATTCCCATCATCCCTCTCCAACCGTCTCAATCAGTACCCCCCCCCCCCCTCCCCCCTCCCCCCTCCCTTCGCTCTGCTTTGCTTTGTTGCTCTCCGTTTAAGCCAGGAGGACAAAACGCGACGTCATCAGTGACATTTTTATTGAGGGTTATCACTCACCGATGGTTTACGCGTCGTGAAGACTATAATTCTTTAGGTAAAGCTTATCAACCCACTCAAGAGGAGGAGCTGAAGCAGTACAGTTTGGCCAGAAACCCCGCTATCTGTCCTAATTCTCCGGTCTCCTCCATCACTCTTTATTACTCTGGGTACTACTCCTGCCGACCTCTCCAGGATCACTCACTTGCCCTCATTTTCTGCTCACTCCATCCTCGTTTCGCTGCTCCAGCTTCCCCAAAATGTATCAAGTCGCTCCCCTCCTATCTTTTTTCCGTTTGGTATCCCAGTCCAGCGCCAATCCTGGGCTCATAACGGAGGTGATGGGAGTTATTCTGTCCTTGTCAGTGCCTCTTCCTCTGCCAATATCGCAACTCCAGCGACCCGCTCTATTTCTTTGCTGGAAAGCATTTTACGACCCTTGTGAGTTTCCTTCCTGGCCGCCGTCCTCGCTGCCACTTCTCTATCCCTTGTTTCATCCCCCTTCTTCGTCTTCGTGACATTTGGACAAACTTTTCACCCGCCCTCCTCTCCGTGTTTCTATTCTCTACTCACCCCCTAAAATATCTCCTCAGTCTTCTGTGGCTTCTCTGCCTTTCTTCCCTCTCTCTTACTTCCTCCCTCGCTCCTTCACAAGCGCTTTGTTGCAACACAACCAGAAAAATGTTTTTCTCCTTTTGCTCAAGTCTGTTCCTCACTTGCACTGCTTCTTCTTGATTTCTTGTTTGACTCTTGATATGCTTTCTTTTTTTTTATCATCGTTATCTTCATTTTTACTCGGCTTCCTGCGAGTCACTAATCTGTCTCCCCTTCTCACGTCCTTCCTTTAATTCCCATCACAGATCATTTTCTCCCGATTCAGCTCTCCCCCCCCCCTCTCAGGTATGCCCTGCTTCTCAGTTCACGATAAAGTTTGACTGACATGGTGATACTTTTTCTTTAACTACCAGATGATCAACAGTGGAGGGCATCTAGCCTTATGCGTCTCATATCGACCTCCAACTGCCTAGTCAGGAAGAATAGGTTATTACTCAATAATAACTGTCCAAACACCCCATTGGTAATGCTTAGAAAATAGCACTCTTACTCCAACAGCTCAGCCGTGGTATCTGCAGTGACTGGGAGTTACTAGTGCACGAATTAAGCTTGAAAACCTGAAATTGAACACTTGATGTTTACTTGACCTTTAACTGCGTGTTCCCTTTCAATCTGATGTTCTTCTCGCCTCCTCTTTGACAAAAAGAGAAAATAGCAGTAAGCCTTGAAAGAGGAACATGACCAAGTGATAAACGAGTGGCATTGGAAAACGTGACGATCTGTCGCTTTTATCGTCTTTTCATCATTGTGGTTGGAATGTCTTTGGGGATCGATTGGACAAAACAAGCATTTTAAAGTCATCAAATGGGGAAGATGGGCATTCTTCACCATGTTCCATGCAGTCTACCCTTCAATGTCCATCATCCTTCCTCCAACTCTCTCCTTTCCTTCTGAGGCGCTTCTCTTCTGTCCTACCATCTCATCCCTCATCGTTAAACCATCAGTAACTTAATCCCTCCTCTCTCTACCTTCAATTCCCATCATGCAAAAATAACCAGCCATTTGCAAAACTGTTAAATGAATCCTCTTAACTCAATTCAACACTTCCCCACTTCCTCTCTCAACACCCCATCTCATACCAAATACGTTCATGTACTACTAAATTGCCAGATACGTTGAGGAGCAAAAGTGGAAACGTTTTCTTTTTTTCCCTCCAATCTAGAAAGTGTGACATTCTTGCACTGCACAGAAGTCCCAGGGGAAAGGTCAGTTGAATAGTTTGGCTCACAAAGCGCGGGAGATTGTGGTGTTTGGGTAAATATAGAAGAAGCCACCGAGTCCCGTGTCATGCTTCAAGAGTCACGACTCTTTCGATATATTTCCCTGTAACCTTTACCGAGTTGCCAAAACACAACCATAAAAACAACAGATGAAATACACCGACGGTGTGCGCTTGCAGATACATTCAACATGAATGCAAAGGAGCTGCATTACATTTCCAACAAAACTTATTTGCGTATGCAAATTAATGCTGCACATGCACATCATTTTGAAGAGATAAAGTTGTCTCTAGTTACCTCCATCCCTCTCTTCTTCTCCTCAACTACTCCCCCCCCCCTCTCCACCACCCCCATTGTGCCTCTCCACCCTCACCACTCTACAGTTGAGCAGACCGTCAGGGACACATGTCGCTAATTAACACCATCAACGATGCCTGGCTGCCATGGGGACTGGACGTAACCGTCGGCGGCACAACGGTAAACAAATAGAATGTGTCATGAATGCCAATGCGCGTTTTCTGTGTAATTCTTCTACACACACACACACACACACACACACACACACACACACACACACACACACACACACACTCACAAAAGCAGACAAGCATACACATGGCTGTAGAAATAGCATAGACGTGTGCGCACACACACACACACACACACACACACACACACACACACACACACACACAGACAAATACTTGGCTGGAGAATTCAGACACACAAACACAAGGGCGATATTTACACACGTCCGCACACAGACACACAGGCTTTGAGTGTCGCAGCATCGGCTTGCCATGTCTGGGGATACCGGATGATTAATCGCACTCTGTACAGATGGCCACACCGGGGAGAGAGAGAGAAAGGGAGAAGAGGAAAGCTGTCCTCTCTGTCTCTCAGCATCCGTCGAGCATTCTCTCTCTCTCGCTCTCTCTACTGGTCTCGGCTGACCCTTACTCCTCTCTCTGTAGCATGCTAGATTCATGAGTGGCTCTCAGAGAGTCTTGCCAAGGTGTCTACACGGCCCGCATTAATTACATTCAGTCTTTTCCATCTACTCAAACAAGTGCACTGCACATGATTCAGCGCTGTCCTGTACACACACAACCCTGCTGAGCCTCTGAAGCTGGAGTATCCGACCTGAGCAGGATAATGACGGCGATGGTAGCAAAGGGAGCGATGAGTTG
Source organism: Pholis gunnellus (assembly GCF_910591455.1). Classification (NCBI taxonomy): domain Eukaryota; kingdom Metazoa; phylum Chordata; class Actinopteri; order Perciformes; family Pholidae; genus Pholis; species Pholis gunnellus. The sequence goes on from NC_136550.1 coordinate 10,108,910, forward strand.
TATTAACGCTGAGTCACCCCCGTCTGCACTCTGATCATTTAGAAATGGGGAAAAAGACAAAAGGTGGGCTGCAGGTTTTTTGAAATGTATTCTTCAAAGCGCAGTGCGGGGTTCTTTTTGTTAAAAACTGAGACTAAAAGCCTCAATACATCCGGGCCCAGTGGGTTCAAATAGAAAGTGCAGCACATGCCAGGAAAGAACTTACATTTCTAGTGATCTGGACACTGGTTGGAGATTTGTCTTAGCTTTTGTGAAAAGAAAAAGAAAATCCCTTTCTCCACAGCCCTATGCATCGCCATCATCCAAACCCGGCTAACACCAGACATCGTCTGTCACGGCACACACCGCTGAGACATCCAGCGGACTTTGGGCTTACATGGTGCTGAGCGAGCTCGGGCGTCTCGAGATTTTGCTTTATTATTAAAAAAAAAAGAAAAAAAGGAAAGGTCAAAGAAAATGTTATTAAAGTATAATGCCACTGCTGAGGTCCTCGTCCCCCTGCTGAGCTAGCTTCAAAGACGCTATAGTGGGGAGAGGGAACATGGGAGTCACTGATACAGAGACCCACCTCGTTAATGCAGGGCCGGCTGGAAGCTGGACTGTGCCATGAAGACGGATATTTATATATCCTGGGGTGGAACGCTTTTATAATTCCTGACATGTTCTGACGCCTGCCCTACCATAGGGAGACTGGAGCGTGCTACCAAAAATAATTATAAACCTTTTTCCTGGTATGGAGTTGTAATCAATTAATGAATCAATTTAAATTCATATGCAGCCGTTCTGTGGGTTAAACCTCATTTCATTTTTTTTTTTTTATGGTGGCACACTGCAGACCATAAATTTAAATAGAGCCACTCCACAATAAAGCGATCAAGGAATGGAAACTGAATGTCAAGGGCCAAACAAATGAATTGTGAGATGGAACATTGTTATAGGTACCGTCTCTAAGCAGGTTAAAAGGTTTTAAGTCATTACGTAAAGAAAGAATAAGGCCGTTGAAATATCAATTGGCAGTGCAGTGGATATCTGCATTTCTTAAACCTTTTCATGCGTCATATTAAATCCTAATTTCATCAATCAATTTATAATAGATTTTAATCAAATCTATCAATTAGGGTGTCCTTGTGGCCTAGGGTGGCATCTGTTTCCTGTTGTCTCTTAACAAAAGGCATAACATGCCCTCTATATGCTAAATTAATCAATCTACTAATTAGATCCAATTAAAAACAGAAAAAGAGTTGAAACAGGTTTCCCCGCGTGTCTTCCAGCAGAATGCAGCAGAATGAGGACCGCACTGTGTTCTAACTCGGCGCACACAGAGTACTTTACACGTCTGCGTACCGTTAAATCCTCCATAAACTGCAGCAGCACACTTGTTGTCTGCATGCTGAAATGGTGTATGTTGGACAAACTAAAATGAGCTTCACGTGGGTGATGGTATTGCTCGACACTATGCACAGGCGGCATGGCACTGCAGCCTCAGTTCAGTTTTAGAGGATTAGAAAAACGTTCATCCTCTCCTGGAGATGTCTTTGCCGTTTTTTGTCTTTGTCCCTCTTGGCTCGGATGAAGACACGTTAGCCTGTTTGCACAATACAAGGCTGCAAATCAATCACTGTCCTTTCGTCCCTTTATTTCAATCAACTAATAGCTAAACTGCAAGATCTGCTTTAAAAACAATCATAAAGTTATTTACAAGGTTTGGTGCCTTTTTAGCTGTAAACATGCTAACAACCGTCAAATAGCCGAATAAAACATCGACACTGCTGCAATGCATTCTGGTCTTTTTCTTGTGGATTTGCAAAAGTGGAAAATGTATTATTAAATGACAACACTAGGCTTAGTGCGACATTTCTGGGCCCAACAGTCGATAATCCATGGTGTGCTGAACGTCCGGATATTGCCAGTTTAGAGGCTCCGTCCCAGGCAGCGTCGACCACATCACTCCCACACCCAGCCAAGCTATTATTGTACATTGACCATAACGCTCTGCTGCACAGCTGTCTGGCTTCAGCATGACCCAACATCAGGCCACCGGACAGCGTCCAGCACAGCCGGCCTAAATATCCCATTACTGCTCCGGGGGGGGAAGACAGCTTTTCAGGAAAACAGCGTTTCGGAGGGGTTAGAGACCAAGGGTGGTAAAATTCATTCAGCTTATACCCGACCTCGGGAATTGTCACAAATTGTCAGCGGAGAAAACTAGCATGAGGGTGTTTCCATGGCACGCCTAAAGCAGAAACGCATTTGTGCGATGAGGAATGGACACTCGGCAACCTGTGTGAGCCTGAAGCGAGTACATTACACAGGCAGAGCAGGCAGGGAAAGACAGAGACAAGAATGGGAATGGGAGCTAATGGGGATAATATGGAGATGGGAAACAAACGGTGCCGCCTATAAGGCTGCAGCCCAGAAAACCTTGAGCAGTCTACTCGGGATGAATACGCTGTTTTTATTTCGGCGCTGGATTCCTGTCGAGTTCACGGGCTGTCGGCTGAACGTGAAACTTTAAGACTTTCGCTACTTAATAGATCACCAAGTTCAACCATTATTTAACTGAATAATGAAAACAATTACCAAAACATGATGGATTATGTTACGCAAAAGCCATTTGAATACGTTTGGAGGGACCTCATATTTCTCAAGTCAACCAATAGACGGAAACGCTAATTGATTCCTAGCTTCCATCCATCGGGTGTCAACAGGTGAGTTCATTATCGTTATAAACGCCTGATCAATGGTTCTGCTGCAGCGCAGAGACGAGACATAATTCCACATGGGTTTTGACTGCAAACACAGCCCATAAACACACACACACACACACACTCACACACACACACACACACTCACTTACTCACTCACTCACTCACTCACTCACTCACTCACGGGGTCCACGGTGGGGTGTAAGAGGAGGAAACAGCTGGATGTGCTGTACATCTCATTAAATGACACGTCACGTGGTTTCACATGCAGCGTATGGATTAGATGGCTTTAGTCAAAAATCTAATTCTCGCTCGATTGCTAATGTGCCCTGTAATTTTATTCTAATTGCCCTTTTCCCAGCGACGGCCACTGAAAGAAATCTGGTTAACCAGTAAGACCAGCTCTAATCCACAGCCATGACAGAAGTGGCTCTGTTCCCCCGGTGCTGCACATGTTGGTCCTCAGGCCCGAGCCGGTCACTGGCGATTCAAAGAATTGGATTAGGTGGCTTTTTCCCTTTTCCCAGCTTATTGGTCTTCCTTCTCCCCCGCCTCTTTTCCTAATGTATCTGTCTTTATACTAATTCCTCATCGCCCCGTCTCCTCCCTTCGCCCTTCTTGTCATGTATGAGGTCAGTGATTTATTACTAATAATGGAACTGGATTGCCGGTGTGCCCCGATTTCTCATCTCTTTGGTCCTTGATGCCAAAATGACCCTTTGTACTTCATTTTTGTTCATTAAGCATATTACGAAAGAGCGGCTCAATCTCGACTCCGTCACTTAAATCTTGTTTGGACTATAAGTGTTTTCTCTGTAAAGCCCATCCAGCTGCCACAGTGTTTGGACCAATGTAAAAATGAAAATGGGAGCGTATTACATCGATCCTTTTGTGATGAACCTGTTGAATTTAGGGGTGATTATAAGATCTTTCAAACTGCTTTTAAGGGCCCAGCGTGGCTCATCTCTCGCCTCCGCTGACCTTTAAACTCTTCACGGACCGCTTTACTCCCAGAAATCCTCGGCTGCTGCTGCTGCTTTCATGCTCGTTCGAGATTCTACACAAAGGAAAATTGGTGGTTGCCATCAAGTCCACCAGATGACTAGACCGACTGCCCTGCCGAGCAGCACTCAGAGAACTCCCACTTCTTTTATATCAAGGCTTAAAACTTCTGTTTGCTTCAGTCTTTCTTCTGTTTATTTAATTTTAGCTTCATCTACTTTTCATCTTCTCAACTACATTTATGTATTTTCCTCTTTGATATGCTATTTTGAACTTGTGGTTCTTCGGTATCTAATCCGAATGCTCATCTTATGTACTGTGCACTGTTGTTAAAAAGTTCTCTAGATACAAACTTTCCTTCCTTTGCCTTGTCTAAACTTTAGAATCACCAACCTGAAGAGATCAAGTCAGCTTCTTGTAAAAGCTTCAACACGTTCTAACCTTGTAACTAGTTTTTAGATAAATCTCTGCTCTCCTTGTCAAAATGACCAACCTTTTATTGACCGTAACAGAATGTAGAAACCATTAGCACACTAATGTCAGTCGTAGCGGACCGTCTCTGTTTTGTTGCATCTTTTTCGTCCATCTCTGCATGCCGTGACTGTCTTTTTTCCACAGTAAAATAGAAGGCCTGTGGGAAGTGACATTTCACGGTCCAACAGGAAGAAATAATCAAAAAGGACAAAAATGTTAACAGACCTCCTTTAGTTCTCCCCTCTTACTCTCACTTCCTTAAGTGGTTTTAACCAAAACCTCTGTTTCCCTGGTCACTCTTCTTCCCTTCCACTTCCTCTTCCCTCGACCTGTCAGCAAACCCCCCCCCCCTCCCCTCTCTTACGTTTCCTCTCTCACCACCCTGGAGTCAAATTTGCTTTTCTTCCCGGCTGTTTTACAAAGTTACACTCTGTCCCTCGTTCACCTCTCCAAACGCTTCCTTCATCTCCCCTCATCTCTCCTCCCTCGCTCTCCGTCTCTGTTCTGTTTTTGTTCCCCCCTCCTGCGGGTGTTGCATCACAAACACCCGACGTCCCGGGGGCGACTCGAGGAGCCTCTTTTTAATGCGAGCCAACTGTCACACACACAAATGTGCACGCACGCCTCCAGCTATGTGACCGAACCTTTACGGCGAGCCGAGCATCAGCGAAGAAGACGACGAATTCGCTCGTGAAGGCCCACTCGCAGGGTAAAAAAAAAACACACACACACACACACACGCACACACACACACACACAGTCACTTACCGCTGACAGGCCTGTTATGTTTACTGGTGCAATATCAAAAACTTAAAATCCTTCTTTTTTTTTTAGCCGTCAGGTCTGAAGCGCTCGTGTTACGGACCCCCCCACTCACACACACACACACACACACACACACACACACACACACACACACACACACACACACACACCCCACAGTGGTTCATGTAAACAGACCCTTCTGGTGGTCTCTCTCTCTCTCTCTCTCTCTCTCTCTCTCTCCCCATCACTCCACTCAATCTCTCCATCTTTCGATGGCCCTCTTCCCTTTTTTTTCCACCCCTCACTGTTTCTCCTCATGCCTCCCTTTCTCTCTCTCTCTCTCTCTCTGTGTGTGTCGCTCGCTCTGTGCGTCATCGCCCCCTCACTCTCTCTCTCTCTCTCCATGTCTGTCTGTCCATTCCTTTCTTCTCTGCCTTCACTCTTCAGAGGGCTCTTCATTTCACTGGAACGACGAATGAGAGGCTGGGGCCATCTGCAAGAGCTGATAAAACCACCCTCTCTCTCTCACGCACACACACACACACACGCTCGCAGATACTGACATACATACAGATGTAGAAACAAGGAGACCAATGCATACAGAGATGCAGATGCATCACTAAACCTGTAAACGCAGGCACAGTTGGAGAACACACCACGATGCGGACGCACTTCAGTGATTACACACTAGAAAAAAAAAAAGTGTAAACACAGCATTAGGAACAAAAAGACACACACACACACACACCAGACTGTGGTTATGTAGGACACACATGCTGAAACCTTGTAGACGTATTCTGCATGTCAAGTGGGAAAGAAATAAAAGAAACAGAGAGAGCGATGAGATGAAAGGAGATGCCCGGGAAAAAAAAGTGGAAAATTAACTAGATGAGAGCTGGAATAAAGATGAGCAGGGAAAGAGTTTGAGGAAACGTGGGGGGGGGGGGTTCAACGTACAAAATGTGCGAGAGATGAAGGAGAAGGCGAAGAAGAGTGGGTGATGACGATGTAGAGGGGAGGAGAGGCGGGATGGCCACGAAATGCCTGGAGGACAGATTATGCAAAGAGAGGGAGATTAGAAGGAGAGGCGAGGTGAAGGGAAGGTTGGTCAGCACGCCGGTTGGGAGACGACGCCGTTTGGCGAAAACAAACGCAGAATTATTCGATAAAGAAAGAACTTCCGAAACGTATCCTGAGAGAACAGGCTTCAGAGGCCCGCTCTGCATACATAGACCAACTAACTGCTTTGGTTGACACAATGCGCTCATTAGCAGTACACACACACCGTATCTACACACGCATCTATCCATTAATAATACATTCGGCACAATACGGCTAACTGAGAAATATGAAGGAGGTCATGTGTTTTGGAGAATCAGCGGTCGACCCGGGTCCCGGTTCTGCCTAAGTGGTCCGACAAGAGGATTCCTGCTTGAACAGGTCAAAACATGCTGGATTAATTCACCGAGGTTCTCCTGTTCCGTCCTCAAAAAAGAAGGGCCGCCGACCGATGTGAGAGCGAGTGCACCGGCAGAGACCACCCGTGAATTATAATACGCCGGCTCGTTCCAACATTTGGGGGAACAAAGGCTCGCCGTGGCTCCGGTCATACTAATAGCTGAGACTTTTACAATAGTGATCAGTGGAAATCAGCCAGGAGGCCTTTTGTCTTGCCATTAACATGCACGGCTTGTCTGCAAAAGCCGACTGAGTGGCCACGCTCTCGGAGGCAAACGCGGCCGCGGCGGCGGCGGCTGCTGTCACTAACGCCAATTAAAAGTTATGACTTTGCCTGAGAAGATGAGGTCAGATTCATCTTGCGATTGGGCTCGTGTCTGCGCTGCCTTGGCAACGGAGGGTCGCAGATTGTATAAGATCGTCCTCCAGAGGGACGACTTGAAACGAGCCAACTTGGTTTGGTTTACTTGTACAAAGTACCACTGGGCCAGATCTGGCAAGCTGTGCTATGCTGCATTGGGATTTTACAGAAGTAGTATCCTACAGTTTTCATAACAGTAAGACCTTGTTTACCAGCATGATTCATCTTATTTATATCCGACATGTTTACCAGAAAATCATGCTCTAGTCCAGATGATGGACAATTACTACGGTCCCATTTTAAACTTTTAAAGTGTAGGTGTCATCTCTCATCTCTCTATTTTAAACACACTTTGCAGGAGTGTGATCATAAACTCAATGCAGCAAAATGTTAATCTTTGAGCTAAATCCGTCGAACTCAAACATCAGCCGTCATTGAAGCTGTCATTCAGGTAATAGTGGAGTAGAAGAACTGTGTTTCTGAAAACTGAACGAATACATTTCTACCTTCTAAGTTCAGATGATTTCTTATTAAAGGATGATTTTATTAAATATAAATCAGGCCACCCATATAAACTCCACCATGACCTCGGTCTTTGTATAAATTATCAGGTAGGATTTCAAACTGGGGCGACGGGGCTGAGAGACCAGCAAACGAAAATGTTCAGGAATAACAAACACTTTTGGAGAAAAGCATCTGCAGAAAATAAGATAATTTTAAGAACACACCGGATTGAATGCGGGTTGAAAGGACAATTGCTCCCTTTCTTCAGCGAAGAGATTAGGGGGGGGTGCGCACACACACACACACACGAGAATTGTTCCTGAATTAAGCGCAGACATTTTGCACACCGTGTGCAAAAAAAAAACGCTGAGTCGCCTTCGCTAATGTACAAGGGACCTGATTAAAACCGACACAGACAGTGCAGACATGGGGAATCACTAATTTAAGCATACAGTACTCTAATGTGAACACATTTATTCCTGCATCACACACACACAAGATAGGTAAACAACCAACTGAGAGACTGGAGAAAATGAAATAATTACAGAATAAAGAGAGGGAGTCTCTGTGAGACACCTTGGAAAATACAAACATTGATATTGAGGACAGTGCAGACAGAGAGACTTTAGATAGAGAGAGAGAGGGATGGATGGAAAGGAGAAAAGGAGGAGGGAGGCAAGCCCTGGAGGAAATGACATCCAGGTTTGGAAAGGAGAGAGAGAGAATGACAAATAAGACAGCGTTAGCAAAAGAAAGAGGGAGGGGTATTGTGAAAAGAGGAAATGGGGGACCAGGTGTAAATAAAGAGGAGGAGGAGGAGGAAGAGAAGGAATGGAAGGAATCCGATTTAAAAATAAACGAGTTAGGGAGGGGCAGGGGGGTGGAATGGGGGACTAAGAAGCGACAAATAAGAAGAAGATTTCCATGGAGAGCTACGGAAGAGGGAGAAGAGGAGAGGGGAAGGACGTAAGAAGGGAAGACAATAGGAGATGTACAAATAAAGGGAGAGAGGAGGGGGGGGCGAGAAAGAAAACGACACAACAAGAGAGTGAAAATGAGATGAGGGGGGAAGAAAGCCGAAAGTAAAGGGGAGACCCACAAAAACAAATCAGCAACACGAGAGGGCGGCGAGGGGAAAAAAGAGCAGAAAGAACAAGAGAGGCAGGAGGAGGGAGGGAGGGAGGGAGGGAGAGAAAGGGACAGAAAATAGAAAGGAGACAATGCGAAAACAGGGTGAACGTAGACATGGCAAGAAATATGAAGCCGCAAAAACAAATCAACTAACGGAGCGGGGGGAGAAACGGGGCCGCGACAAAGGTACACGAGGGAGAGATGAGAAATGACGGGGAGAGAAAAGAGTGAATAATAACTAGAAAGAGCGGAGGGAAGTATGAAATGGAAGAGGTGAGATGGGAAGGAGATAGCAGCCGAACAGACAGAAAGTGAAAAACGGAGGAGGAATGATAAATGAGGAGGGAGCGGATCGGATGGCGGAAAAAAAACAACATAAACGACAGGAATACGAGACCGGAGGAGGCTCGTCGACAGCGGGTGACATTCGATTATGGGCACACAAACACACCTGTAAGCACGCACATGCATGTGCATGCACACCTGGATGTAAAGCCTAGCCCACGTAAAATGAGGAAATTGGTGGTGACAGGGCAGGAAGTGAGGAGGGCAGATGGAAATGGCGTGAGAGGGATAATGGGAGGAAAAGAAAGATATAGCGGGGCAGAGGGAGACAGGCTTCAGCACGGAAAGAGAATATAGGTCACCCATTACAGTACAAGGGTTTATACGCTGATAAAATATGGGCAGAGATGTAGTTGGTGTTCCTGGGGAGATGTGTAGGAAAACAACGTGTCACTGCTTTCTTTATGGCCCTTTGGATTTATCGCCACGCAGGAAGTGATGGTGCGTGTGGAGGTAAAGAGCAGCTGAAGCGTCTTTAAAATGCAGGCGAGAGAGCAAACAGAAGCGGTAGCACGATCAGTTTTAGATTATTCACAAGAAGAGGAACCCAAAAATATATATATATCTACACACTGGAGGTCAACGGAGTCAGCACAGATAAGGTGATCTGGAGTGGATGGGAACACGTCTCTTCTTGATATTTACGACGCGTATTAGGTTGGAAACCGCTGTTTTCTTTTTCCAAGACCGGGCTTAAAACTGTGTCTGCCTGTGAAAAATTGAAGAGGACATATGGAAATGGGAAGCGCTGCAGAAACAACCTTCAGGCTGTTACTCATAAGCACCGAAAGTTACAACAACTACAGTCCCCAACTAAAATACTGCACGAAACATCTTCATGCACAAAAATGGCATTTTTTATTATTAAGCCCTGGAGTTTTTCTAACCATCCTCGTTACGTCACCAGTTAATAAGCAGATGGTTTCAGGTGTTCAACGCTACATTGTAACTAGCTTGCCTGGTGCAACAGGTTTGCACTGAGTCACAGCGCTCAGACTAAGCTAGGTTACAGCGTGGACTCCTCCTGCTGCTGTTCTGCACAGACGGCTCATTTGTTTAATTCACGCTTCATTCTCAAACCTATCTTTCCTCTCACAGTAATGATGTCTAAGTGTTGGAGTTCCCGCTTGAAAATGTTGTCACGAAACCCATTCGCTGTATTTGCTTTTTCTATTATCCTCCTCCGTGCGACGCAGCCATCCATTCACTATTCAGTTCGCGACAGAGCAATTTCTCCAGAAATGATTCGACTTCGCTCAATTATTCAAAGAAAAAAAATGCAACAGGTAACCGCTACAACTCCCGTAATTGGGAGATCTATATCACTGCGAGTGAATGAAGATTGAGTAAAAGAAATGATCCCGAAAAATCTATCGCATGGATCGTCTAATGGTTTTCGGATTTCCTTTGCGACACGTGGAACCAGGAGCGCTTCATCTGGAAACGAAGGGTGTGACGGGGGCATTTCAGAGAGTGTGCTCAAGCATGTTTCCCCAATACTCAATAAGCTTTTGTCTTCCAATGACAATAGATTCAACGTTTCGGCACATTAGACGCTTGCTGGATGAGCTGCAGGAACGGGCGTGAAAAACTAGTCTTGCTGTATTGACCCATATGTGCAAAGTCAATTGAAAGATATAAAATCAGGGCCAAAAACCTCAAACAACAAACATACACTCAGCACTTTCAAATGGCAAATATCTGAGATTAAAATGTTTGTGACTCAATATTATTAGTAATGATTTCTGTGCAGGGTTGGATATTATTAGTAATGATTTTTGTCTGGCTATGTTGATAAATGAAATTGCAAATGACACGACTGCACACAGGGAGAGGGGGAAGGGATGGAGAGGCATCAGAGAGGCAGAGGAGAGGGAAAGAAAGGGAGACGGTAATTGGGCAATACCATCAAATGCATGAGCAGAGAACTGAGTGGAAAGTGCACTAATGGAGGGGAGGGAGAAATAGAGATGTCACTCCGTAAAATATTGGGCTAATTTGAGCCTATAATTACCATGGCGATGAGTGACAGAAGGGAGCGGGAAACATTGTATCTGAAATAGATGACATTTGACCAGAGATTATGTGGAAAAAACACAGCTACAAAGAGGACGCATAGTGACGGGGTTCTTTCTCTGTGACACACACACACACACGCTGGAGTAAGTCAGCTCACGTTGGAGACTCTCTCCATGCATGAGCCCTCAAGGTCAAAGATGGCTTCTTTGGAAATGACACCCTGTACCACCATGTGTGTGTTTGCACCCGCAGGGCCGGTGGGTTGGCCCTGCTGCAGGTAGGTGTGTGTGTATGTGCCTGTGTGTGTCAGGGGTTCCAACGCCTGGTCAGGGGTCCTGGGTGTTAGCAGAGTTAACAAGGCGGCATGTGGACAGAGTGAGTGAGTGAGTGAGTGAGTGAGTGAGTGAGTGAGTGAGTGAGTGAGTGAGTGAGTGTGTGTGTGTGTGTGTCCCTCATGCTCTCTAGAATTCTCATTTCTGCCTATGATAGTTGCCTTTACGTTCTGGTCCGGTTCATTCGCACACTTTTTACAAACCAACCAAGAGACTGAATGAAGTCATGGAAAGTCATTCATTGGATAGTTTCGGTGGTTTTGCATTACTGAGAAGGTGAAATAATAATAAGTTTTGATTCGTTGAAGGAATTCAAACTTTTTTTTATTTCTTTCTTTAGATTTTACTGTAAGTAAACATGAAAATGATAACCCATTAACGAGGTAAACTGACCCAGCAGTCTAGTCAATAGAAACCAACATTTGGGGGGACTGATCAACCCATCTTGCTGTTAGATTAGCTGATAGATGTTCTCTACAACATTTCACTCTTTTTGTGTTACAAGCACAAACCACCCAAGCTCTTTCGCCACCGATTACATAGACGACTGGCTGCTTTGTTTATACGGCAATGAAGAAAATGAAAGATAACGGCGACCAATCATGACGCTGTGGCTGGGGCAGAGCGACGTCGGGTGAAGGGTGTTAATGGTGTGCAAATAAAGGTGTTTACGACGACGTGGGACGCAGGACAAACTCTCCTTCCTTTAATTAGAACTAATTGGGACTTTTCAAAGTTAAAGTTGTTCTTCTGAGGATGGGGCACACACACACACACACACACGCACAAAGAAACAGATAAGCGCGGATGAATTATGGGATGACATTTTAATTCCTTTTCTGATATTCAAATTTAGACTGATAAGGAATAAAAGAGGGTGAAGAACTGAGGTCTTGTAGCTCCCTCCTGGCGACAAATACTCGTGAGTAAGGCTTTCAAATTCCTCTGGAACTACATGGGTTGCTTTGGATTATTAAAACAAAGTCCACTGGACAGCACATGACAGAGGGAAGGAAGGACGGAGAGATGGCCATGCGGGGAAGAGAAGTGAAATGAGGTGCTGAGAAACAGGAGGAGGTGGATAATAGGAATACGAGGAGGAGAGAGGAAGAGCAGGATTCGGCCTTATTACTGGCTGTCCCTTTGTGGAGGCATCAGAGAAAGAGCGGGGAAGAGACAAATAAGGTGAGGAGGAGGAAAGGAGACATGGAAGGAATGTTAAAAGAGGACATTAGAGGAGATCAATAGACGGACGAGTGGACGGAGAGAAACATCTGGAAGTGAAAAATGAGAAATTAGGAAGTAGTTTGGTAGGATGGATAGGAAAAGAGAAGGACGGAGGACGGATGAAAGGGTCAGCCATGATCGAGTGACTCACCGCAGATAGCTGTGTGAAAAGAGATTGATGGATAGATCAGCAGAAGACAAAAGTGAGATCCCTGCTCCCTTGTTGATGCTATCAGTAATAGACAAAGACAAATAGCCAACCCCCCCCCGCTCTTTATTCATTCCTTTACTTCTCCGTAATATCAGATTACCCATGTTTTTGTCTTTGTTCCTGCCGTGTACAACAAAGCCGTACTTCCCTCTCTTTGCCTTACAGGCGTAACATGATTTTGGGCTTAGGGTAAATTGTCTTTATCATCCACTTATCGAGTAAAGGCTTTCCCACCCGTGCTCGTCGGAATCCGCGTCACACTTCGCCAAGCTAAACTGATCACAGCGCTTACGCGCCGAAAAGGTTGGGCGGACGCGACGAGTGCCTGCCGAAGACAAATAGATCAAAATACAAAATGTCAAGGTGCTGCTTTAATACCCCCCCACCCCCACGCCTACCCCCCACCCCGCTTGCTTGATCTCGAAGCACGTAGTCCATCCCTCGCTGTCAACGGGGCCGCCGCTGCCCTCCTGCTATGACATCCATCACTCCTCATCCTCGTCTCCCCCTTCATCCCTTGCATCACACCGTAGTCTTATTATTTCCCCTCCACGAAACCCATTCTCCTTTACCTAAACCTGTACAACGCTGCCACACACGTTAAAGCATCAACATCGTTTTAATAACAGTTTCACCTGAATTTAATTGTAACATAAAGGTGTATGAATGCAAAGCGAAAGAAGGGGAAAAAGCAGACAGAATAGCCTATACTGGAATCTGCTTTATTCACAGCGGTGGAGACATTAAAAATACTAATCACCTATTAGCGGACATATTCCAATATGATGACACAATGTGCAGATCTTTCTCCAGACGGCGTTTTGCTCCCACAGCAGCAGCAAAGCTTTCACTCACAGAGCTGCCAATTAAAAGCTACTCTTCCTTCCGGCTTCTCAGTACCCCACGAAGCTGTGATGAATATTTACATGAGCATGGATAATTTATATACATTTTCAATTCAAAATGTCATTTTTAAATGCGAGAGAGCCAGCAGTGCGTTCGGCTTCTGTACTGGTGGGAAGATCAAATGGTCAGGAAACGGGGTCGAGTAATAATTCCATTATGAGCCTTTCGGACGCCAAACAATGCGGTATTATCTCACAACTCTGTTCTCCATGTTGGCAAAACTCTGCATTGCTGATGAAGACCATGCGATACCGTCAAAAAGCTCCAGAACAAAAAAAGAGTAGGCCGACCGTGAAGTGAGATCGTTTCGTCGACAAATGAGAAAAATTGATGTCAGCAACACGGCAATACTCAAAGCAACCGTTTGCAGCAGGTTCAGTCCTCATTGAAAGGGTGCAGCTTTCTCTCCTTCACCACCGAACTGTTACTGAAGTGCCTTCAGAGTGTGAACTGACTGTTGCGCCAGAATAGAAAACTGCCTGCACTGATATGAACAGCACCAGACAGCCATAGTGCAGACACAGTGCAACAGTAAAAGCTGAGTAATGGCTGTTTTTAATACTGCTCTACTTCTCTCGGTGCACGCAATCCATCCTGCCTCGTTTGCTTCTGGTGCTCTCCGTATCTCTCCTCGCCTATTTTTTTTAAACCTGCTCTGGAAGCTCCATTAAAAAAAAGGAGATTAGAGAAATAGAAGGCTCTAATATACCTGTTCCCTTTATCTATTTCCTCCCCAGAGGAGAAAATAAAAGTCCAGGAGATGCAAAATAAGGACGGACTCGTTACCGGTTGGACCCGTTTGCTCTTTGCTTCCGTTCTGTTCACAAACAGCCATCAGTCTAAAAACGTGTTCCTCCTCCTCGTCTTGGTTCCTTGAGCTCTTCCATTTCTTCCTCTTTCAATTCTCACCTGAAAACCCCATTTCCCATCTCTCCTTCTGCTCTGCCGTCTTCCTCGTTTCTTCACGAGGATTAGTAAAGCTTTCGGAAAAGTAGCCTCTCCACTTCAGTGAATGACTCCTGCCCTCTCCTGTTGACACACAGCAGTGTGTGTTGTTGAGCACACTGGGCTGGGTTTCCACACAGCGCCGTCACCGCTTGAGTCCTGGTTAAAAGTGTTGATGCCACTGCGGCATCCTTCAAACCGCGGCCGCCCGGCTATTTTGCTTCACATGTGGGTGCCCTGTTGTGGGGTACCCGATACATCAGGATGGACTCCGTCTCCAATCGTCAAAGTGAATTATCAAAGTTACACCTCAAGTGGCCAGAGGCCCATAGCGTGACGGCTACCCCACCGTCCCTGCCATTCACCTTACAGTGGAGCTGACCTTGTCACAGCCCTTGGGGTCATAATTTATTCATCCGTCCCTCATTGCGTTCCCCCATCCCCGCTTTTCCGTGTTGATTGTGTTTGGGTTCATTCATTTTGCATGGTAATGGTGGGAGGGGTGGGGTGGGTTGTTGCTCCGTTGACACGTTTCATAGCTCAACTGCGCAGGCTAAATGGCGTGGCAGGGCAGAGGGGAAGAGGGAGGTGGGGAGCAGAGATGGGATGATTAAGAGAGGAGAGTGAGATGGGAATGCATGGAAGAGGGCGAGAAGCAGGTACATGAATTTAAGATGAGCGGTATAGGTGGGAGGGAAGAGTCGAGGGACGCAGGCGGAGCTGAAGTGAGAACATATGGGGTGGAAACTCGGCATAAAGGTCACAAGCTCTCAGATCTGTTGATAAAGGACAATACAGTGCATACAACTATTTTCACAGTGGCAAATAACGCACCCTGAAAGTGAGAATGCCACATAATGGGGATGTTTTCTATAATAGCTTGTATGTTTTCTGCATCTCCAAATCAGGTTTGAATTTGAAACGTACGCCGCCGACTTGAATACAGCTCAAAAAGCGAAATTGTAACAGAAATGTTTCACCCGAATGTGGTAATTCATCAGGTTAATGTTCAAATAAAACATTTGGTCTGATCCCCGAGCCACATAAACTGTTAATGAACTGAAATAACTATAGCCTTGGGGGGGGTTCATTAATGGACTGAAATTCACATGAAATGAATCTTGTGTGCACGACACAACCGTTTGTTTCTCTCGCTCGCTCAGAACCCGGAGACAGATGATTTGTTTGATTGGAAAAGCCACCGGTGCACCTCCAATCCAATCACATCCAAGGACTCAAACAACATCGTCGCCAGGCGGCAATGGCAGTATTTTACTCACGGCATCCATCACAAGCCACAAGAAGGTGGAGGAAAGGTAAGAAACCAGAGGGCCTCTCGGAAATTTATAGTTTTCCAATTGCAGTAAATTTGATATCATATCATTGATCAGCTCATTGCACATTTCTGACAGGACACTGAAGGACACCGTGTGCACATAACGTATTTCTTGTTTTGTTATATTTTCAGCTTATCTACGCTGAATTCATTTCACTTTTATTCCCCCTCAAGCAGAATCCTCCCACGTTTAGCCGAGTCTGGGCTACAGACCAAACATAACTGTGTAGCCATTGAGCCCTCAAGGCTTTTTAAGCACTTTGCTCTGCTGAGGTCAAAATCACCATTATCGCTTAACATTATCTTTAACACACGGTTTGATTCGTTTTCTTCCTGATAAACGACCGCTGCATTCTCATTTAACCTTGTTTTAACTAATGTGCCATTTCTATTGTTTCAAACTGGCTCTCATTAGCATTTCATTATTTGTAAAGTGCTTTCTAACACCGTTAAGGCCAAAAGAAAGCTAATAGAGATTCGGCAGAAAGAAACACATTTAAGAAGGAGGATGGAGGATGATTGGGGGGGGGATAAAGCAGAGAACAAGGAGGAGCCGTGTGTACAGTCCAGGGTGAAGGGCAAAAGGACCTGACAGCAAAAAGCATCCAGGGATCAGACCTCATCAACGAAAGAGAGATTTGTTGCGACACGATGAGAAATGGCACATGGTGTGTAGAGACACAGGATGTGCGCCTGTGGATGGCTACACAGAGCACTCATGTCAGGACGTCCGTGTCTTCTCATGTGTGAACTCTGTCAAAGGAAATCACTGGTCCTCTCACACAGACTCTGAATCCCACCAGACAAAGCTTTTTTACTAAAAAACAAGGTCTGGGTGAATACTCAATTTTGATTGGCTGCTGGGTTGTCTATTAATTCCTGATTTGATTGATTCCTGTTGACCATTCTCCGTTAATGGGCTGGCTACATTAAAAGAGAAATACACACATTTTATTAATAATTTCGTATTTACGTTAGTCCTTCAGGGCCTCACATAAGCTACACAAGGCACCGCCCGTTTGAACTTACTGACACATTTACAGTCACCTCACATCCCATTCGCTATTAGCAGAGCTACTTCAGGCTGCGGCCGACATGATATGGCTTCTAATTTGTTATGATATTGATTATGGGACAATGACATGTCTGGATAGATAAGATAGTCTTGCTGTTAAACATACTGTCAAATTATATTTACTGTTTTTCAACTGTACACATTGTCATTGACTCTGAATCTTGCTAGCATAGCGTTAGCTTTATGCTAGTGTTATATATGTTTAATTGGGGAAAAGGACATGGCTGGATAGCTAGCTTGTCTTGTTAACATAATGAGTATTAGCAAGCCTCGGGGTTGCCAGAGAAACTTTAGATTTTGGTTGCAAAACAAAAACAAAGAGATTAATCATGCTCATTTTTCTGTTCTTTGGCAAGTGGCCATGCTGTAAGGGGGGGATACTGCCCTCTGAAGTGTGCATTATCAGGAATTAATGGACTTCACGGAGGCAACAATCCGCCCATTAATTCTCGACAATGGACACCTCGTCGGGCATTAGCCCTTAGATATACACACACACACACACACACACACACACACACACACAAAAAGAGATAAAGATGAACACTCCCGTTCAGTCATGCATACACAGGGACAAAGGGACATCATGTCATACTAATCGCAGACCTCACATGGAAATGTGCGTTTTATAATTACAGCCATGAAAGCTACTATATGGATCAATGTGACGGACCTATAATTCCAGCACTGGTTGATCTCTGCAGCTGCGACTGTGAACACATGGGCACCGAGGACATTCTGTTATCTCTCATTACCACAAAGCTGTTTCTTGTTATACCGCTGAATGGAACGAGACAGTTTGCGATGGGAAGGAGATGGTGGTACTATAAATACCGCAGAGAATCAACCCTTTGCCTTTTATAACTTTTTAGTTTGCTGCTCTCATTTGCCTGGTACGAGACACACAGACATACAAAACCAAGCTCTCAAAGGCCGATGTATTGTGTTGCACAGGGCACACTTTCGGCTAGGAAGAAGACTTCATGACACATTTTGCATGATTAGAAGAGAGATTAGGGTGTGCAGATAATCTTGGAAGCAAAGAGCTTAACGTGCCCAGTTGGGATCTGGCATTTTACCACTCAATGTTGAAACTGAACAGTAGCTCAGTCTGGAGCAAGAGAGTGCCAACAATGTGCTCAATGCACCATCTCAGTGATGTGAAAAAGTGGGTTTGAGCATTTGGTTTTATTATGGCTATTTTTACTGGAACGGTGTGTTAAATCAGAAATTGATTAATTAGTTATTCACTGGGAGACAAGGAAAAAAGCCCTTTATTTAGTGCACGACTTGAGAGTTTGCACTTAAACATGTCACTTCAAATTATGTTTTTGATGGTATTTTTTCTCGTTTGTGTTGTCTATGTGCTTGCCTTCAGCTAGGCACAATCCCATTCTTGCTATATTTTCTTATAGTTTGACATGTAGCATTGCCCTGAAATCCCAAAACGAACGGGCTCCATATTTGGCATGACGCGGCAATAAAAACAAACTGTATAAAAGGCCTCAAGGCGTGATTACTGCGAGTTGTCTTTTTGTCACCCATCAATCAAACATAACTACTTGTAAACACATATTTTTGCCACATCATCTCAGCCTGCAGACTTTCTCCGAACTTTGTAAGCGGCATGTCAAGAGGAGAAGTGTCTCAACCGCCCACACGTGGTCTCCCTTCAAGTTTTATTAAGATGAGCCCTACCTCAATCCTTCCCGTGTCTGGTTGGAAGCCTCTGGCCGGGTCCTCGGTCGTCACTCTGCACTGGATCGCGCAGCCGTTCACCCTGATCTTTTCTTGCTTGATGCCCAGTTCTGGCAGGCTGCGGCCCTCACACACATGCAGCTGGGCATGCACCAGGTCCACACTGTTAGAGAGAGAGAGAGAGAGAGAGAGAGAGAGAGAGGCGATGAGGTGAATAAATTGATTGAGGCCCCGGAACATGGTGTGATTAGCCTTTAATTTCCCTTGATGTCACTGTGGAGAATATTTTTCCTGCTTATAAAAAGGTGTAAAAGATCAGTAGGGCCCATTCATCCAATATAAACATCTCAAGCTATTCTTGGCCTCCAACCAGACTGAGGAGGTGGATGTGATGATTTCTTTTTTTTTTTTCAGCACTACTCATTTGAACAAATGAATCTGCGACGCGTGACAGGAAAACAATCCCTCATGGATACCTCTTAATAGCAAAAACAAAGTCGATTAAAACGAAACCTAGGTTATAATTTGATGTTACTGAAACGATGGCCCCTGGGAAAACAAGCAGCCTACACAAATACAGTTCTATATAAAAAAAAACAACAACAAACAATTTAGCAACATAACTTGTGTTTGCTAGGTGTGCTTCAGCATGGAGAATCTCAATTAAATAGCTCCAAGGATGTGTAAAAAAAAAAAGTCAAAGCCAAACACCTGTGTTTTCTGGTCTTAAAGAGGAACAGATTTGCTTTCATTATCATTTAATTATTTGCAAAGCACTTTGTGACACCATTAAGGCCTAAAAAAAAAAGCTTTTAAAGATTAAGCAAAAAGAAAGCCACACAAAAAGGCAGAGGAGAGAGGATGATGGGGAGAAACTAGAATTACCGTCTCTTGGTAGTATGTCAACCAGACAAGTTGCAGTTTACATCCCTTACAGTCCAAAATGTTATTTTATCCGATAGATATTTGTATGAAATAGTCATAACTAGCATATGAATTCTTAGGGTATATCCAAAAAAGTCACAGGGGACCTTTGGCCACCAAAATCTAATCGTCATCCTCGAGTCCAGAGGGACATTTGTAGTAAATCTGAAGAAATGAATAGAGATTAGTACGTGTGCTCAACATACCAGGTCCAAGGATATGTAGACCAGTGTTTTCTGTCCATACATGGCGTAGCATTGCACAGAAGCCCAGCCTCAAGCAGGTTTGTGACTAATAAAAAAAACGACGTCGCAGTACGTCAGTGCAATGCAAACGTGACCGGGCAAATAAATCCACATTGTGTGACTCAGTTGAAGCAAGTAAACCTCTGCACACTGATGAGCTCTGTGATAAGGGTTCATCATGACTAAGTGGAACGCGTTACACTGAGGCTGCCATCTGCAACAACCCGGCACATGAAAATCACTGCTCGGATACAAAAGTGAGGGAAAGACAAAATGTAAATCGGTTATTGGTTGCTTTATCCATCTTTATTAACTTTCAAAAAGATAAAATGTCATCATGACCTAAATGTTGCCAATTAAAAATTATGTTTGAGTAAAATACACTGTGTAGTGCTGAGCTATCTGCTAGCTGTTATGTCAAACCAACTCTAACACACACACACACACACGCACACGCACACGCACACGCACAGGATTACATTATGCTAATTCTTATTCAGCAATTACCTAATATTAGAAAATATTTAAATAAGAGAGGGACATAGAGAAGTTATTTTCTTCCATTTCCACGAGTTGTAACCTCATCTGTATGCATTTATTTAAATGTGAAGCTCAAATGAGACTTGCTGGGTTAAGCTTCATGACCTTGCACAATCTTAACGCGCAGCCAAAACACATTTACGAGAGCACTTTGTCATCCTCCTTTTCTGGATCACATTTTAAAATGCGGCGGTGGACGGACAAAGAGGGCGGGGACACATAATTCCTTTGCACTCGATCTGCCGCCAAACACAAACGCACTCGAGACAAGCCTCGGGCGCCTTGAAGGGTGAATGAGAGACAGGAGGCGCGTGCGCGTGCACACACGTGCAGGCACGTGCACACACGTGCACACACACACACACACACACACACGCACACGCACACACACTAGTAAGCGAGCTCGGATCTTGGACACCGTCTTGGCTTCCGTCTCCTTAATGTCTCAATTAGCTGGTATCCACATTCTGGCCAAACAGAAGGACAATTATGCATCAGCCTGGTGTGAAATGTGTCGGTGGAATAAGCAGATCCAATCTTGATAGCTTGGAGAGGCGCTAACGTCATGTTCTCCGTTACACTTTCATGAATATGCGGGTATTTATGGACACTGGACAGCTCCGCTCGAGTCCTTAAATAATAAAAAAAGGAATGAGACAAAATGAGTCACATCATGAGCGATGTCCCCAACAGCAGTTCTGGAAACGACTCTCTGTTTCCCAGCACTTTATTGTTTAATTAGGATGCCAGCTTGTTTCCAGACTCAGATTAGTTTCTTGTCTTTGTGGGGTCCAACACATTGTCGGCTCCCCGAGGCTACGGCCCTTTAAGGACACTGCGAGGAAACATTTTGCCTCTCCTGCTCTCTCTTGTGTTTGAAATGTGCTGTTGCCAAGAGGTAACCGTTTGAGGACGAAGTGACCCGATGTGCTCGTGGATTTTTACTCTGTCATTTAGATTCTTTCATTTTACACTAATCACACTACTCCGCCGTGACATTGCACCTTGAACTTTGACCCTCTTGCACAAGATCTTTTTCTGGTAGTTTGGATATATTGACGCACACGAGGACAGCGATAAAAGAAACTACAGCTGATATAGAGTTAAAGTATCTGTTTTCTTGTGAATTTGTTCCGTCAGTAGTTCCCTCATTACCTAATCACTCATGAGGAGTGAGGTAAAGGAAAAAAACTGCCATAAGTGACATATTAGTGTACACTAAAAGCTGCCTTTTCCCAAAGATGGAAGTAAATAAACACATTTCAGTGGCAAATAAGTCCAACTGAACATTTCCTGAACACTTGGCATCCATGCATGGGCTTCCTTTTTTTTTTTATCAAGTTTGTCCTAGTTTATTTTTTTTCCCTGGCATAATTCTTCTACTTTGAAAACATAAGGCAACACTGATTGAATGAGGACCCTCGAGGGTTTATAGAACTCATTGTATACTAATTTCACTCAGACAAATTAAAGAGCCCGCGGCAACATATGTCCCTCAGTGCAGCCAGATACAGAATGAAAGTCCCTCGTATCATTAGCAAGTTCCACAAAAAGGCCGAGCTGCACAGGAGGAGGAGGACGAGGGTGGAACGCCTTCAGCGAGGAGGAGGAGTTGGAACTTGTACTACAGCACACTCGCGCTCTCAATAGGAGTGTGTGACTGTGACGGTGAGGGCTGCTGGCCGCAACAGTTGGCGACACTCTTGTGTTCGAGACAACTTAAGGATTAACTAACCGAAGACAGTGCGGAGGATCGACTTGAAACATCTGTCAGACAACATTGCCATCAGCGGGGATACTTCCACATACACTAAAAATGTAAAAAGTTTTCGCACATGTTTTTACTATACAGATCTTAGACAGGTGCATGTTATGCTGGGAAAACTCCAGATTCATTCTGAAGTATTTACCTAAAACTAAAAAGGTAATTTAAGTTGTTCCATCTGCCGATTCTTAAATATAATCTTAAAAGATGTTGGCCTCCACTTCTTTCAACTCTCTCCTTATTGCGTACGTATCATGTAAATACCCATAATGCACTGGGGCACACAGCAGGCTACGTGGCAGTTTAATTGTGTTTTTTGCCTCGAGCCCCGCAGCAACCAAGAAGTACTCCTGAGCTGCACCGCTACCTGGCCCACGGTCGGCTCTGTGTCAATTAGTTGGTGGGAATTTGATTAAACAGGAATTTATTTAGGAGTATGCAGCATGTAAGCACAAACTGAAATGAAATAATAAGGTCTTACAACTCGATTTTGAATATGGCCCCCCTCTACAGTACAGGGCCGCTAGATTACAATTACGCACTAATGCGGGACCTGCCTTGAGGCCCTCGTCATTTCAGGTGATCGAGGGTTTAGCGGTGCATATTACCAAAAAATTTGCAAATAATCACATTACAACAAGCCAAGTGGAAAATCACACTCCTTTTAGTGGTAGAGCCCGAGAAAGTCAAGGAGACAAACATCGTGATCAGTCCTTGCTTTTGCTTTTTTTCTCAGCAAATATATAAACCATTAATAGCATCATTAGACTCATTTTGGATACATTGTTAATGTTTCACGAGTGCCTTCCCTTCTTCTTCTGACTGATGACATATTATTTATGAATTTGCAAATTCACACCATCTGCATCGCCACACATCTCTCATTTTAAATTTCCCTAAAAAAAAAAAAAAGAAAAGCACACGAAGAATGTCAGACAAAGTATCGAGTCAATTATTTTCCTTCAACTGTTTTTTTAATGTCTCCTACTGAGGCATTGTTTTGGCTCACATCGGGGTCCTGATGTGTCAAAGGTGTGAACTTCTTCTTCATTTGTCTGCACAGCTGTTTTAAGATGCCAAGCATAATGTGGCACGTCTACTCTCCTGCCTGGCATCTCTGACTGCTTGCCTCTGCCTTTCTTCCGGCTTCTCAAGAGCTGCCAACTTGATATTTGATCTCTGACAATTTAAAAAGAGAAGAAGGAAAGAAAACCACAAGTGTCATAGAATAGAAGTCTACACACCGGATCTGTTCTGTCAGTGCCTTTACCTCACAGCCGAGCACGTCGGGTTTGAAATTGGCTGCTCCCGTCTATGCAGCAACCTTATGCAGCCTCGCCCGCTTGTAAATATCTCGCACTTGCTCTCTGATCAGATCACCAACCCGCCAAGAGACGCATGTATTTGACAGCAGAGCCACACGGAGGCTCAAATTATTTACAGCGTTGGCTACGTTCCCGTAAGCACTATATATTAGCGAGATTTTATAGTGGCACCTGAGAAGTCGTTTTGTGCGATAAGCAGCATGAATCCTTCCCAACTGACACATATTCCTTATATCTATAAAATATATCACCATAGATGCTGCAGACAGCTGAAACAAAAAAAAAAAAAAAGTCTAGGGCATAGAGTATATATACACACACACACACACACACACACACACACACCTCTGCGCCACAGCTTATATTGAAAAAATAAGACTTTAAATGTCAAAGTCTGTCTTCAGTTGGAGATATATTTTGGTGGGAAAGCACTAAAGCAGAGCAACATTAACATCTTAATATCAACACGTCATGTTCCACAATGTGGAATATTCCCATCAAAGACAAAGTAACCGCCTCTCTATTGTATAAAGACATCCAGCGCTATACGTGCGAGTAAGGCTCGGCTTTGTTCAACCGCATTATGAAACCATTAAAACTGAACATGTGCGGTTCAGGTGACGAGGGAGTTGTTGTTAATCCAGCCTAATCTGGGTTCATGTTCTGTGGCCATTTAAAGAAACATGCCAAACATGTTGGGTAGCACCTACTTTGGGAACCACTGGTTTTAAAGAACACACCAAATAAACTTGAAAGATGTACTGAGACTTCTCTACGACAAGAAATATTAGTTTAGCTTCAGCTTATTAATTATTAAAATGCTGCTAGCCGAGATGGACCAAACCCTCTAAAACATGCAACTTAATATACGTCGATCAAAACAGACGGTGTGCTTGTGTCGAAAGGGCGCGTATGCATTTCAAAGCAAGAACTTACACTCCCCTTTACAAAGAGGATCGCGGAACTACTGCGGGTCATCCCCAGAGTCAAGAGTACAATGCAGGTTTCATTAAAATTCAATGCTATTAAAAGGAATTATCGTGTCCGCCCTGAGTTATGCAGGAGGGGAGATTGCCAGGGTTGAGGGGATCAGAGCGGAGGATGTATAATGTCCCGACCTCTGAGGGAAGGTCGAGCACCTGCAGACTCATCTCAAAAATGTATATATACATATATGCATGTAGAAATATCTGGGAAAGCACTCGTGATGTCGGCCAATTACACACACACACACAGACAGACAGACAGACACATGCAGGGCGCGGACACGCAAGGCTTTGCGCTCACTGGAGCCGTCCCTACATTATCACAGAACACGGAAAACACATTAGCCCAATGCTCACTAGAACCGCACGACTAGGAGGCGAGCACACTCTGAAACTCTGCTTCGATCGGTCACATGTGCGAACACACGCACACACACTCACACACACACACAGACAGAGACCATGACGGCTGAGTACTAATTGCATATCATTTTCAGTCGTTTCACTCGCAGCTCGTTTAGGGAGAAGAGGGTGGCTGCACGCCCAGAACTAACAGGGGGAGAGGGAAAGAACGAGTGAGAAAAGGATATAGCGAGGAGAGGAAGGCAGCTTGTTGTGGCTACAAGAGATGAAGAAATATGACGGAGAGTTTGGGTACATATGATATTCAACTGTTGAGATCCGCAAAGGATGGGGGAGATTGAGAGAGAAGTGAAAAAGAAGAGACGAGGTGACAGCTATACGTGAGGGGAATCAAAGGGAGTGGGAGTGTGGAGGTGGATAAAAAGCTGGATGCCAGAACTGAGAGAGAGTGAGTGGGGAAAGTGGGAGCGTGGAGGAGATTTGGATTTGGCCTCGCTCAAAAGGACAAAAGAAAAGCAAGGCAAAGAGGCGGCGGGAGGAAGACGGAGAGAGGGGGAGATGGGATGAGAGTGGGAAGGATGACAAAGATGAAATGGGAGAGTGGGTCAGGAGGGGAGGTATTGAGGGAGGGAGGGAGGAAGAAGGCATGACGCAGGGTAAGGAATGAGATGCTAACAAAAGGGAGGAAAGGGAGGAGAGGAGGCGGGTTCATCTTCAGGAAAGAGTTTTGAGAGGCGTAAGGGAGAAAGAGGAGCTTAAAGCAACAGTTCAACATCGAGGGACGAGTGCTTAAACAGCGTCTTGATCAGAGTTCGATTGAATACGTAGCAACAGCCTGAAGACTGTTAGCTTTGGTTAGCATCAAGACTGGCAACAGGGAGACAGAGCTAGCCTGGTGAATGAGGGGGAGAAGTTGAAGAGGTGGAAGAGAGGAAGTTGGGTGTATCGCAGAAAGAGGAGCACAATTAACCCGTACATTTAAAATGTGATCAATCCTTTTTAATTTCACTCTCACCTTCTCCTGAAAACCCTCCCTCCTTGCAGTGCTTCTCTCTCTTCTCCTCTCCTTCCATGTTCTCTCCCCCTTTCCTTTCCTCCCTTCTTCCTCTCGTCCTTTCATCTTCCGTCGTCTCCAGCTACTCCTCCCCATGTGGCCTCCAAATGCAAAACATTTGATTTCATAACTTCATTTGAGCGTTCGTCCGCACTGTATCAGGGTGTGTGGGTGTGTGTGTGTGTGTGTGTGTGTGTGTGTGTGTGTGTGTGTGTGTGTGTGTGTGTGTGTGTGTGTGTGTGTGTGTGTGTGTGTGTGTGTGTGTGTGTGTGTGTGTGTGTGTGTGTGTGTGTGTGTCCTCAGCATTCGGCATTGCTCTTATTCACATAACACACGTCTCCAGTAAATACATTTTTCAAGATGGCTCCGGGGCTAGTGGTAAAGAGCAAGGCTGAAATGTATTTCTCATTCCAGTCAAACTAATGCAGACTCTTGTCTACCAAATGTGAGTACACGTACCCCACACACACACACACACACACACACACACACACACACACACCTAAACAAATAAATGGAAATACAGTGAACATGCTTCCAAGAGGGGCCTGCAGGAATGGAAAGGCGGAAAAACAAGAGGATAACAGAGAAAGTGTTAGCGGTGGAAGGCGAGGGAATAGCAGGGATGGATGAACACAAACAAAGACAACAGTAGAAATCAAAAAAAAAAAGATAGACGGAAGATTTGGGACCTGGAAGAAAAAGAGGCCCGCAGAGAAAAGTAAGAGGACAAACGGAGTTAGAGTAAAGTGTGAAGGACAGATGGAAAGGACAATAAAGACTGGTAAATGGAGCGAGAGAGAATATGAAACAAAAACAAAAGGAATATGACGCAAAAAGACGGGCGGTGAAAGGCGGCGAGGAGGAAGGCATCGCGCCTCCCTTCTTGTTTTTTATGAATTTCATTAGACGCTTTTAGACAGCGAACAGAAGGAAAAGAGGGAGCCATGCTGAGGAATGGAGAGACAGATGAGTCGACTGCATATGAGGGGAGGGGGGGGGAGGAAATAAGAATTTGGAATCATTGTGGCATGAGGATGGCATTTTGACATCAATTTAGCTGGCAGCCCGAAAGCTACGCTGCCTGTTCGATACGCCAATGCAAACAGGACAGGAGACGGAGGGAGAGGGGGTGGAAGGGATGAAGAGAGGGGGAGGTTATTAATCACAATTTATCAAGGGAGGTGAGGGGGAAAAAAAAGTCTGAATGGTGAGGAGGACGGATGGATGGAAGGGAGAGAGGAAAGACGACGGAATAGGAAGCATAAGACTCACACAAAAAGGAATAATTGTTTTTCCAATTAGGGTGGAAAAGGACTGGAGCTTAAAATGTGTTTAAAGAATCGTTTTGGGTAAACAGAGAAATGTACAGAAGAGAAACAGTTGGAGGGCATAAGTGGAGGAGGACAAGGCAAGGAGGCAGTGTGTGTGTGAAAATATGGACAGCACACACACACACACACACACACACACACACACACACAACCCCGGCAGACACCCACACACGAAAACAAGATCCGATCTGATTAGATTTCCTCTCCTTTTCAGCTCGCTTTCTCCCCCTTATTTTTCTCCGGCCTCACTATCAGCCTATTAATTAATTCCCGCTCTCCTTGTTATGGAGCAGATGGAGGAGCGAGGAGAGGAATGCAAAGTGACTCCGGCGTCCAGGAACGAGATGAGAAAGGCCGAAAGGAGAGAGGGAGGGAGAGGAGAGAGAGGAGAGAGGGGAGAGAGGAGAGAGGAGAGAGACGAGAGAGAGGAGAGAGAAGAGAGAAGAGAGAGAGAGGAGAGAGGGGAGAGAGAGAGGAGAGGAGGAGAGAGAGGAGAGGGGAGAGAGAGAGGAGAGGAGAGAGGAGAGAGAGAGAGGAGGAGAGAGGAGAGAGGGGAGAGAGAGCATGTAGATAAGAGGAGGAGGAAGGAGACAGAAATTAAACAATAGAGAGGCAAAACAGAACAAATGTACCAATGATACAAACAGCGCTCTTATTCCAATATATACTATATTATAAACATATTACTGTGATGCTATAAGGAAAGAAACCAATCATCTCATTAGCTAATTCTATGCAGCCATTGAAGCATCACCCCCGTGCTACACATACTCATTAAACAGCAATAAGTCACTGTCACAATCAACTGTGAGACATAAAAAGAGAATTACCACAAAAACAAACAAGAGCATCGCTAACAGCTTGCCTTCGCGCTGCATTTTTTTTTTAAATGACGCGGAATCTCGGCTTTCTGGTGGAAGCGCGGCAAATATTCACACAACAAAAAGCTTCAGAGCGGTCGGAATTTTAAAAAGTCCACTGCATCACACGAGACCACAGCCGACAATCGCTCTGGAGGTTCCACCTGCTGATTAGCGCTCCTTTAAGTATCGAGGGCGGGCAACTCATGAGTGAAATGACCTGCCGAGGTGAGTTGGAATGAAAAACAGTCTCCATCTGCTCTCGCTATATGCCACATGGTCGGCCGCGGCTGGATTAATCAATTATTGCAACCGTGGAATGATTCTGTGATCAATGAATCGACTAAACGCTTTATTTCAGTCGCGTGGTCACGTAGTCAGAGAGTACACAACGGCCATAAATATCTGTCGGAGGCTTAAACACCCGATTTGAGATCGCTGCCCGAGGTGTGACCTTTAAAGTTTCAACCGCGTATAGGAAGCAGATTTATGTCCCGCGTGATTCACTCCTCCGTTTACGTTTGACTTGTGTCTCGCGCCTGCAGTGCGCCGTGTTTCAAGGCCTTCCTGGGGATCCAGCGTGAGTGAGCGCTCTAACACACAAGGTGGAGATTGGTGTGTAAAATTGATGTGCAGGGGTGCGTTCGAAGACACCACGCCGGTTGATTAAACTTAGATATTGACCCAGTGTCAGTCATCGACATCGACTGTGGTCCTGATTTAGAGGCCTTGGCTTGAAGATGAACTCTGAGAATCATTTGATTTCGACCCTTTAAAATGGACAAACTGCATCCACACGTGCCCCTTTCTTTGAGGCATTACAGTACTTTCTTATGGAAACCCGGACCGAGTCTACAGTGAGTCACAAACACGGCATTGAGTTTGAGAAGTGGGCTCCTCAAGTCCCAGAAGTCCACACGAAGCCTTAATAACCACACGCTCCACTCCACTTAATACACGTATCTACGCTGTGTGTGTGCTTCAGTCGGATCTGTGTTTGCCGGGTAATGTATCTGCGAGCAAAAGCCCACCACATACCAGCATTCATGTGATGTTCTTGTGGCCTTGCAGAGTATCATGTACTGCAGATGTGGGTA
This sequence comes from Pholis gunnellus, assembly GCF_910591455.1. Lineage (NCBI taxonomy): Eukaryota > Metazoa > Chordata > Actinopteri > Perciformes > Pholidae > Pholis > Pholis gunnellus. The sequence goes on from NC_136550.1 coordinate 10,137,897, forward strand.
CTTGAACAAATCAAGTTGTCCTTGTGGCACTTGTTCTTTACTGTAGGGACTGAAATGTTATTCTCAACCCATAATTCATCACCGCTCATTAACTGCTTCCACAATTAGTAAGTTAATCAACTGCAATGTTCAAACTTGATCATTTTTGGTGCTGGGGGATTTGTCAGCCTCCGAAAACTAGAGAGATAAGTGGTTTGGCAATTTGTTCAAATTTATGAAAAACAAATAAAAGTTTCGTAATTAACTTCAGCAATCACGCGGAACTACGCCGGCCCTCAAGATCAGGTGAACTATCTCAGTTAGAGGTTGCATTCAAGTCAGGATTTTAATATTAAAAAGGATGACATTTATGTGGATCACAAGTCTGCAAGAAGGTCCACACGCGACAACTCAACACGACTCTCGAATGCACAGCATTGCACAGCAGTAGGCGCGCGCGCGCGCACACACACACACACACACACACACACACACACACACACACACACACACACACACACACACACACACACACACACACACACACACACACACACACACACACACACACACACACACACACACACACACACACACACACACACACACACACACACACGGCAAAAAAAATGCAAAAGCCAACATAGGCCTCATAAAATGCAATCCAAGTTCTCTCACTCGGAAAATTGCACAGTAGAAGTCACAAACAGAGAAAGAGAGAGGGAGGCCAGATAAATAAAATAAGATAACACACACACACACACACACACAGATTCGTGCCTGCACACACATAAGTACACGTGTAGTTAAAAATGCATCAGCAAACACACTGTACATTTTGGCACACCCACAGAAAGATATCCAACAAACAGTGCATACATGCAACACATGAAGGAACACACCATGTTTGTTATATATACACACACACACACGGGCACACACAGTAAATACACACATGGAGATAGATATGCAAACATAGAGACGCAAGCCTAGGAGTCACAGACCGGCCCCCGGATAACGTGAAAAGTGTAAAATATGAGCTGTGGCGGAACAAAATGGAGGCAACAATGAAGACGGAGTACAGCTAAGAGGAAGAGAAAATGCACGCAATGAACACAATGTGAAGGAGAAGAACAAGGGGAGCAGGACAAATATTGAGGGAAGCACAAGTACAGGAGTTAGCCGAGAGGAAGAGAACAGAGAAACGGCAAAACAGGCAAAGAGAAAACTCAATTCAGCCCCGCTGCAGATAACTAAAGAGAATTAGACAAAGTATTTGTACGACAATGTTCTTGCTCCTACAAATTAAACTTTAAAGGCAAACTAGAGAAGAGGAGGGTAAGACAAGTTGTGTAGGACGACACAGTATGAGAGGAAACAAAGAGGACAGACAAGAGGCAGAAAGAAAGATGTTGGGTTAATGTGGAAACTCCTTTTTAAAGAATAAAGCATACTCATTTCTCATGCACTGCAGGGAACCAATTAAACACAAGTCGAGTTCATTGTGAAGCCCTCAGTCTCAATAGACTGAAATATAAAGTCATCAATCTGAAATATGAATCCTGACTGACGAGTGTTCAAAAGATCGAGCTGGTTGTTATTCTATTCTTCTTATTCTAATAAACCAACAAGTTCCTTAGTCTGCTGAAACTCTGTAGCCCCGAGCCCATTGGGTCCTACGGAGGACTTGGCGCTTAAAAAAAAAAAACAGGTCACAAATATATCCTTTCATTTAAGAAAATAAATAGGAAATGTCCTAACACAGCTGGGGATTGCAGTTTTTAGCACGTCAGTAAATGGAGTAAATAGTGCATTTGCTGTGGACTATTTTCAGCCGTGGGTTGATGCATATTTGACGACGCTGTATGTATTGCAGGGGGGGGGGGACGGACAAAATACAAAGAAGTCTCTGCTGTCATCATAGCGAAGGAATATGTCACCCTATGCTACGTCGTGTGGCTCATGATGTTCTCCTAATCGTAAGACTCGCATTAAACAAGCAATAATTGTCAGCAGGATCAACTGGTGTTGGTTTATGGGATTTGTTGACGTCAGAAAGGACTACGTCAGCCTCGTGTATATACGGTCTATACCGCTGGCATCCGGACCTCTTCTTCCACAGCGGATTCCTGTAACTCTGCATGAAGGATTCGCAGAAAAACCAGACGTACGCTTTCATGGAAACACGCTCGCGCACACCGATGCATTCAGGGACCTTTGCAAATGAGTACCTATACATGTTAACAAACATAGTGATACATTTACATATATATTGCAGAGCAACTCACTGCTTTTCATTTACAGGTTGTACACAAATAAACCAAGCCACATGGAGCCACTGGGTCTTTCCTCTTCATATATCCAAGCTCAGCAGGAAACCATATTAATTAAACCCGATGCAGACTCTTTGCATGAGTGTCTGATGCATGAACGTATACGTGCGCTCGCGTTAGTTAGTGTGCGAGAGTCTCTCCCCAAACCCGGCCCGGGAGAAAGAGGGGATGTCATTTAGAGACATTCAGAATGTTAAAGACAGGCAGGCCTGCTGAGTGCGGGACAGCAACGGGCAAAGTGGCAAAGCTTCCTTAACGTCTAGCCGGGGAGGGATTTCATCTGTCATTTCAACCCCCCCCCCATTATATTCCACTCACATCTCTCCGACTCAAAGGCTGGCGAATCATCCGAATGCAAGCAGCGCGCTGGCATCCCGTCGGTGTGTGTGTATGTGTGTGTGTGGGATAGTGACAACCTAACAATATTGACAAACACACGACCGGGCGATTGGTCGATTCGAACAGACTGCGCTCCAGCGGGTCGACTGTACAGCGCTCGTCCTCATGCAAAGTGGATCGTGGGCTGACAAAGATCCCTTGTGGTGCCAAGACGGGCGCACTCGAGTCAGAAACGAAAGTGACATCTGTATTAGCGAGTCTTCAGCTAGATCCAAGCAGCTCTTGTTGCTCCTCTTTGGAGGCAGACTTGACATTTGAAGTTAGGATTCACTTCACTGTTTTCAGCGAGGGGAGCAGACTAATGTATCCCCCCGTCTGCTGCTATCCCCAAATGCACATCTGTCCCAGGGCCCCCCCCCACCCCGTGATCCACCACCTTTTGATTCTCAATCCTCTGGGTTTTTTCGTCTTTGATACGACTTAGCTGGGAAGCCCCGAGGCCTGCGGGGAAAAGGCTTAGGAGGAATCCAAAAGGGGATTACTGGACGGAACGTATGGAAATTACACTTTAATTTATCATTTAGGTCATGGTAATTCATGCAAATTAGGATTTCATTAATTCCGGCCTTGGGTTTAAATGGCGTTTCTCTTCTGGGGGATCACGTCAGTGTGGTGGCGGGCGGCGGCGGCGGCACAGGAAACATAGTATTTCATATGAAACCTCAACAGAAAAGGTCATCGCCATAGAAACATGTTAGCATTTAGCTCATAGCAACGCTGTGCACGGAGCTGCTGCTGCTGCTGCTGCTGTGCTGCAGCATGGCGGGATACGCCAAGACTTGTTTAGATGTTTATTAGGACTAAGAATGTCCCACCGGTTCCTACTCTATAACCCTGGAACACTGACACTCTATCCATTCATAGTCACATATTTGTGATGTTTATTTTTCATAAAAGTTGTCCCAGCACATACATGGCCCTGTGCATTATGAAAAGAAACAAAAATAAACATTTCATACAACCAGTAACAATGACTGCTGTGATTATAATCATGATGAGCATCCTTCCCATTATCATAAATAGCCTCAACACTCTCTCTCTCTCACAAATTAGAAGCTCTCCTGGTGTGTGGACGGACACACACACACACACACACACACACACACACACACGCACGCACGCACACACGAACACACACACACACACACGAACACACGAACACACACACACACACACATACACACACAGAGCTACATCCCTCATTCTTATTCATCTGCTTACTTCTCAATCACTCACTGTACGCTTCGCTGCACAATTATAATCACCTTAAAATGATTTTATGACGTGCTCACAAAACCAAACAAAACTCCTCTGAGTGCCCGCACACACACACACACACACACACACACACACCAATGCTCAGGCGTACACTGTAACACACATGCTGGGTTCAGTTGTACAGCACAGTGCTTACAGACAGAACGTATACATGCAGGCGATGCGGATTGTTTACTGCCGCATGCGTTTCCTTGAGGTCGACAGAAAGAACAGGAGCATGCAGGGAGGAGGAGGGGAGGAAGGGGGAGGAGGGAGAGAGGGGGGTGTGGGATAAAGAATTCAATAAGCCATGAGCAAAATAAATAAATGAAATATAAGGGGGAAAAGTCCAGAGAGGAGGAGGAGAGAGGTTAAGAGAGGATAAGCAGAAGGTGGAAGGGAGGATGCCGAACAATAAAAAGAAGGTGGAGGAGGACAAGGTAGTGTGGAGGGTAGGAAAGGATACTGCCAATGTTTCAAACAAGCACACACGTAATTTTTAAGCACGCTAATCATCAACGAGTGCATATTAGTACCGAGTCGACCTTTTCCGTGAATATCTTTTCATACTTTGCTCTGCCAAGAAAACATGAATAAGTGCGAAAGGGTCGCGAGAAACCGGAGCGGGGGAATAATCGCTGATGTGGCAGCAACTCCCACGTTCAAAGAGGAAATCAAAAAGCATGAGGCACAGAGAGCTGGAGACGCTGGCTGCTGCAGCCGACGTTCGACGAGGAGGGAAACCAAAGGGAAGGCAGATTAAGAAAGAAGAGAATCACAAAAAAAGAAGCTCCGTGACAAACTGAGGGACGGAGACAAGGCCTTACAATGAAACACCTCATGTGGTTTCACAGTCCTCTGTGGAGTCAAACGTATCTAACCGACGCAGGCCTCAAACTTTTGGTCCGGCTCGGCTGCGCTGCTTTTATTCCTCCTGCGGCTCCGGGTCACTCCGCTCTTCTTTCTATTCACCTCATGTGTGTGTGTGTGTGTGTGCGTGTGTGTGTGTGTGTCCCTGTCCCCCCCCCCCTCGTTTGTCAGACCCCTCCGTCAATTAACACGAGGCATTGTTTCTGTCCGACTTTCTCGCTCACGCTACCTCTCTCTCTCTCTCTCTCCGTCACTCTTTCACCAGCCTGATGAAGACGGAGAGGGGTCATTTAAGACTAATTAGCGGCGTAAACAGACAAATAACCAGGTGCAGCGCAGCCATTTTCTCTCAGGCTCCTTGTATATTAATGCGTGTGCACGCGCCCATCTCCACACGCTAAAGAGGCAGAGACAATGGGTGTTGCTCTTTCTTTCTTTCTCTCTCTCTCTCACACACACGCATACCAAAAGCAATAAAGCCCAAAACAATGCTCACTCAGTGTCTGACGCACATCGTAAAAATATGTTTCTGCATACACTAATTCTCTCCTCTTGTCTGCAGTGTTGTCAAATAAAAAAGCTCTTGTTTTCGGGTTTTTTTAAAAAGACAATATTGTTTGCGGCACCAAACATTATGGCAGCTTCTTTATCTGCTCATCTGGTTGTTGCGTCTCACAGATGAATGCAATGAAGGCATCGCTCTAAAGAACCGCCTGCCTCTCTCTCTCTCTCACACACACACACACACACACACACACACACACACACACACACACACACACACACACTTTCCAAACAGCAATATTACACGGCAGGCTATTCACTCGCCTCATACCAATGTAATGATAGGAAATCACAGTATTAAAACATGAAGCATGAGACAATACCAAGGCCCAACTGTGTTCCACACTTACAGTGAACACTGCGCAGTAATTTCCGGGGAATTTCTTTGACATCACTAACACGTAATGACTTTTTTATTACAAATTTGAATGAGATATATGATCGGCTCAGTGTGATCAGGCTTCACTATGATGGATTTCCAACACAGTGCATTTGATGCTATCGCCATGCGGACGTTCGATACGACGCCGTTACAGCGATCACTACCGGGTTGTCGATACGAAGCGATTAACCTGAAATTATTCAAACGTGACATTTAATCACATTCAATGCGGGTCCTACATGAAAAGGTTTATTATCTGGCCTTCAGAGGTACTGTTTCATTGTGCGGCGGTGTGAATACAGATCACCCGTTAAAGTCTTTCATCAGTCCGTCAATACGGCATCTGCACGCTATTGGATTTCTGTTGTGAAATGAGCATGGGCCAGCCACTGTCACCCTGTGATGGATTTGATGCACTTTGTATAATGACCTTAGAGGTTTTGTTTCCAATACTATGCTGATTGTCCATGGGAATATGTTATTTAGTGCAGCGGAGGAGGAGGAGGGGGGGTGGGGTGGGGGTTGTTATTGTCCTTTCCTGTGGGTTAAAAGCTGCTTCAGAGGAATTTCTTCCTCCTGCCAAGAATGGAAACAAACTGGAGCCGAGATAAAGATGCTGAACAAAATATCGTGGCTTCAATCCATAACTTCCTTCGCCTGTCCTCAAAAACCCTCAGCAGTCAAATTGTATAGCTGCCATCCGATACTGGGCACGTTAGTAAATCAAGTCATGTCACTCTCGTTTGGAAATATAACACACACACACACACACAAGTGCCCACGACCTGTTATAGCTCAGCATGTGCCCATATCAGCAGAAACAGTGTGCAAACCCCCTCTAAACTGTGCCGTATGAAGCGTATGCATGTATTGAAAGGTACACTGCGTTGGTGAGCTGGCGGGTATGGACTTTGATGTCAACATCATGAGCCAAATCCTTTTATTGGAGTGGCCAGATAGAGCTGGGAGAGCCTTTTGCTGTTGTTGTTGTTTGGTGGGGAAAAACGTCAAAGGAATGGTGAGCGGGCCCGGCAGAGAGTCTTGCAGCGTTGCTTGAGATCACTGCAGAGAAAAATGAGCGACTTTGCGGCAGCTGTTGTCGGAAGAAACTGCAAACACAATTTTGTACACAGCTTGGGGCTATTTTGCAGTCCATTGACTAAGCCTGTGGCATTTAAAAAAGGCTAGTTAGTGGGCCCCTGAGTTTAGGTTATTTCGTCACGCGTTTGAAGCTCAACTTTCAAGAGTCATCATGAATAACAACATCTAAAAGCACTAAATTTAATCAGATTCCATTCACAAATGTAATTACCGGAGCATTAATGAGACGCACCGATCGAACAGCTGCTGATTAAAACCGCTGTTTTTTTAATCTTATCGGCCTTGACCGGGTTACTGCCGTTAACAGAAATTAGCAGCTGTTGAGCATTTCCTGTATTCGTCAGTAGCCACGAGTCTGTGCGGCTACAGTAGCTGGACGAGTGGGAATGTTCTTCGGGGACTTTTTGTCCATGTTGAACATGGCAGCCAGTGCTTGTTTGCTGAGATTTGAATAAATGGAGCTTGATGATGGGGCGATGCACCGCCTGGACGAAAGCGCTGCCTGAGAAATTAACAGACTTTGGGGGGAAAAGAAAATGTTTCTTAGACGTTAACATGGTTGGCTTTTATTTTTCGTGTTTTTGAGGAGATATTCTGGAGAAAAACTGGGAAGATCTGCAAATAATCTCGGATGTGATGGTAATTAGTTTGAAATATTGTGATTTCCTGGTGGACCACATGTGAGGGTTTCGTCCCTCACATGTGTACACATGGCCCGACACTCGTCAGCATGAAGTCACACACGCAGCATGAGCCGGGGGAATAATCACACCACTTCAGGATCATAAGGACTCCTGTCCACCAATCTAGCAAAATTTGCAACGTCCCCCCTGACGGCAACAGGCGCGCGCACACACACACACACACACACACACACACTAGCAGAATGCACGCAGCCACTGAGCGGCACACACCCAATGCACAAAGGACAGATCGTTTACAGCTAAATTATGGACAAATTGAACCTTGAGAGAGGAGAAGTTCAAAGGCACAACTGGAGTTGAATGCAGAGGCGGGCTCATCCCTTTCAGACAGTTGAGTCTCACAAACACACACACACACACGCAATATCTTTTACATTTTTTCACAATGTGTCAGTTGCTTATACATCCAGTCAGAAAGAATTGCCTCTATTGTGCAGGAATACTGTGAGACAGGAAGAGCAATGAAAAGGTATTCGAATAATGTCCTTGTGCAACTGTGTTTGTGTCTACGTTGACGCCTTTGGAAATCAAATGTTTGGGGGCGTATTTTATGTATGCCTCTGTGAATGAGGGTATGTGTGTGTGTGTGTGTGTGTGTGTGTATGTGTGTGTGTGTGTGTGTGTGGGTGGGAGCATCCATTCTGATTATAGATTGTGCTATTCCGCCTCCTCCTCACAGACACTTGAATATGCACCAATGTACCACTGCAGAGAGGGACGGAGGCAAAAGCAGCGGCGAAGAGTGAGAGGATGCCTCCTCAGTCAAAAACGTCCCAAACTTGTCAAGCTACCGCCGCCGTGGATAAGCGAGCGGCGTGACACAACAATCAAAGCAATATTGAGAGACGGTGGAGGGAGAAGAAACAGTACCAGCGAAGAAGAAGTAGGAGGGGGAGGGGGAGTGGGAGGGACAGTGGCAGGGGAGAGGATGAGGAGGAAAGGTGGGAGGACATAAGGAAAAATAAATGTTAAGATGGTTAAGAAGGTTTGAGGCGGTAAGTTGAGACAAAAGGCAGTTTGTGTTTTGGAGTCAGAGCCCGACTACAACGGGTATCGGCAACATTACCACAGATTCATATCTGTCTCATACCTGAGTCGATATGAAGGTATAGCCGTCAGCTCTGATCTCACAGTGTTTCATAGTCATACACAGGAGGGAAATGTGTGGCTGCAGCCCACATTTTGCGATACACACTAATTGGCTAGAGAATGTACAACATAATATTCTTTAAAGTAATGTTCTCTGGTGTACAAAAAAACATATTTTACTGTTTAATACCAACAAGAAATGATGCAATACCGGCGCCATCAGATGTTTATCAAACCTCAACTTTAAGACACAGGTAGTCGGACAGGTAGTCAAACGCACGAAAGGATGGCGCAAGAGGGACAAGACAGCTGGATAAGAGAGGGCAGGTGGAGGGAGCGAGCGCTAAGAAGGGCAAGCTCATAAAGGGACAAAGGAAAGATGAAGAGTGGACGAGGCAAAGGTGAGGTAAAGGACACGGAGAGGGAGAGATGAATGAATCGACGGGGGGAGGGAGGATGAATGTGAACGAGAGGAATAGATGACAAAGATGAGACGGATGGAGGAAAGAGACCCAGACGGAGTGATGGGAGTGACAGAGTGAGCGGTCGACACGGACACGAGAGAGAGAGAGAGAGAGAGAGAGAGAGGGAGGGGGAGACAGAACAGGAGGCAATGGCGCGAGGACGAGAGAGAGCACGTGGGGGGGAGGACAGAGGTGTAGAGACGGATGCAGTGAGTCAGCTGAGGACAGACAGATGAAGGGGAGAACCGGAGGGCGAAATGAAGGATGAGATGGAAGAAGGGATGGATTAAGGAGAGAGGGGACTTTGATATGTGAGCAAGTGTTACATTGACCCCTCACCACAGACAGCACCCTATTAGTGACAGTTAGTTCAAACTGCATATCAAGCAGAATCACACACACACACACACACATCAAAGTGAGGGGAATCCGTTCCAGAGAGCATCTAATTGAGGGGAAAACAAGGCTAAGTGCCCATTGACAGGTGGCGCTAACATGCAATCTGTATCTGGATATCTCATCCGGATAATTTCATTTGATCACAGCCCTTTGCGTTCAAACGTGGTATTAAAGTGACCAGGAGGAACTTTTGAACTGATAATGAAACGGTCTCGGACAGATTCACAGCACACGGGCTCGCCTGCGGCGGCCTCCGGTGAGCTCCTCCATCCGGCCAGGAGCAGAGCGAAGGGCTATGTGAAGGCTGCAGTAAAATGAAACACACTACCGCGTTTGTCCACAGGGGGCCGCCAATATCAACACAAAATGAAAGTTCCTTGTAGTAGTTTTAAGCGTTTTCTCGATGCTGCCTGTGCTGCGATCGCTTCTTACCGAGGTGGAACAAAGTGGTTGTTTTTCCAAGTCACACGGAAGTCTCAAGTCTTGGCTAACAAGTCCCAAGTCAGGACCAACAAGTCCAGAGTTACGTCATAGGTCAAGTCCAAAGCTTTGTGTTTCAAGTCGTCACGCAACAAAGCCAATGGAGCGGATGAAGATTTAAGCCGGTGGGGAACATGAACATCTCTACTAAATGTCACGGCAATCCAGTAGTTGTGCAGACATTTTACTCTGAACCAAAAAAATGTCAATCTGGCTTAAACCAAGAGAGGCGAGAAAGAAAGAGTACGAAGGAAAGACCGATAAGGATAAGAAGGGAGGGAGGCTAAGAAAAGAACAATACGCCATGCATTCACAGCAAAGGGGAGAGTGGAAAATAAATTCCAAACGACACATCTCAAACAAATAAATCAGGGCTAAGGGAGTGAAACGGAAAGAAGGGGTGAACAATGAACAACAAGTTAAGGGAGTGCTGGGGAGGCTGAACGGGCATTTCGAATCCAGTAACTCAGACACACGCTAAAGGCAGGCTTCCTGTCATGGCCGCCAGTGGAGATGCATACAAAAAAACAACAACAACAACAAAAACATTGCATTTGGATGTATGCGGCACAAGGGGAGGAGGAGGAAAAAGCGATAGAGATAGAATGAGGATAAAACGCAAAAGCATCCAAGGCTCAACTGCAGCCAGATTTGAGGCAGAGCAAAAAAATCGAACCGGGAATGATTGATGAGGAAGGAATTAGGCAGGAGAGATGAAAAGTGATGATAGACGGTGAGGGTTAGAGAGTCGGGGAATGAACGGCGAGTTTAAAAAAGGGGAGTTTCACAGCTCGGTATGAAAAAAAATACCTCGCTGACAAGTCCATTAGTAACACGGTCGGTTTCAAACCCCCCCCAACAAACAAGAATGAATGTGCTCACACCTCAGAGATTGGGAGTGCAGCCGCGTGAAACGGAAAAAGCTGAGAGACTAATGGATAGAACGTTCAAATAAAACCACAATACAGTCATTTGCACTGGAATGGAATACTTGTCGCCCCCCCCCCCCCCCCGTACACGTCCCCTTCCATTTAGACTGAAGCACGTTGAGTTTCCGCTGGAAAGACTTGTTCCCTTTAGAGCTCGGCCTGAAGTGAAAGCTGCGCAAATTGAAAGTGTTGCTCGCGACAGCCGAAACTTTCGACGTGTGCCGAAATTAGAGTAATTACTGCACTCCTGCCACTTTCAAGTGACCCCAATTCCCCCCCCCAAAAAATGTCAAGATTTCCTCAGGACAAAGAGGATGTGACAAAAGAGTGGTAGGGGATCTGTAGCCAAGACTTTCTACCAACTTGTCGTCTCACTCGCGGGAGCACAGCGAGGCGAGCGCGTCCCCGAGTGTGTCCTTGCAGGTACGGAAAAGCTGGTTCACTATGACGGAAAGGTGCATAAAGGAGGAGGAGTAGGCGGAGGTACAAAGTCTAGATACTTCCCATCTCATTTCCTCCTCACAGATAATAAAGCGTGACATTCTTGGTGAGTCGCAAGATGAACATGTTAGCGCGATATTGCCCGAGTTCTTCGGCGGCCTTTATCCTCCATTTTTAAATGTATTAAATATGACAACGCATTTGATAACGGCGATAGAAAAGAAGGGCAATTCTGGGAGGTTTACATTTGAGATTATCTGCTCTGTGGACATGAAATACATGATTTATGATAGTTAAATATCACATTTTCCTCCAACATTATTGCTTCTAAAAAAAAAATGAAAACCCACAGTAGAGCTGAGCACATTTTAATGTTTCATACAGTGAGATAAGAGGAAAGAAAATGAAAGACACAAAAATCATGCTGGAAAAATAAAAAATAGATTTAGAACAAACTTAAAATGGATTAAAGAGAGAGATAACATAGTGATATATAAATTAAAGCTAAATGGTAAGAACGATGATGCGTTGATACCCGGCATGCCGAGCACCAATCGTGGCTGGCTACACGGGCCTTGATTTGCTTTAATGACACTCCATAAAGCAAAAATATATATAAAAACACTTCCACCTTTTTATGTGGGATATTTACTGCAGAGTTGCTTTGAGGAAGAAAATGGAAATTTTGTTAGGCCTCAATGTTACACGGTGTGTTTTTATGAGACACACACACACACGGCGTTGAGGGGCTTTAATCCACCAACAGTTGGGATAATAACATGTTTCCTTGACTGCCACCTCTGTGTCAAGACCAAGTATGGAGCAAGTGTGTGAACGCACAACTTTTCCAACTCCAATGAAGAACATATGGCAGGTGTACATACTCCTATAAAAACGAGAAAACTACAGCCCTACAAAGAATAAAGAAAGAAATAAAAGACCTAAATTATATTAATGACACATTTTATTGCCGTCACATTTGTCTTTCGGATCTTTATTATCACATTAGCCACATTTTTAAAGGCAAACATGAAGATTTAAGACCTTAACTGACAGGATATACTTAAAAAGTGGACACCACTTTAATCAAAATAACACAAATTAACGGTTTGGGAGAACTAAATTGACTTTGTTTTGTTGCGAGCGGTGGTTGTTTGACTTAATGATCGCCGGGACGTCAATGTTTAACCGATGAGTGGGGTTTTTTTTCCCTCACTGATGTAGTTCACCGTGATGAGACACAAATACAGCGAGACGAATAAAGCGCTTCTTTGTTTAGTTTTATCTCTCACGCAGAGACGGAAGAGACGGAAGAAGCCAAACAACAGACTGATTGAGACGAGCGAGTGCGGCTCACAAAATTGTCTGTCATGTTTGGTTGCCATAGGAACAGGTGGGATCCCCCCCCCCCCCCCCTATAACTTCCTATTAGTTGCACTGATTTGTGAGTCTGTCAGCTTAATTCATTAATTGGGCTAATTATGCAGGGAATCCAATATGAATTAGCGTAATTGTAGCTTTCTGGTGTTTTCTGGAGGGCCTTTATACTTGTACCTGTGTGTGTTTTTGTGTGTTTATATCTTGAGTGTGTGTATTAGTTTGAGACCCGTCTGTGTGGTTTCAGCCGAGCAAATCTCACAGGTCATCAGCGAAGCGGAATGCTATTTATATCGTTCACTATTCTCTCTCGGACCTCATCACTCTGCTTTTCTCTTCACTGATCCCACCTGTCCCTGTCCTACACCCGCCTCTTTGTGCCTTCCATCAATCCCTCCCCCTCGTCTCCTCGACCGTGCCCACACCTCTATACCTCCGCTCTCTCTCCATTCCGGCAACTTTTCAGAGTGGGACGCGTCTAAAACACCTCGACGCTGCAGCACCTGTCTGTGGACAGATGACGCCAAACAAACGCACGCAAAGTGACAACCGCCGCCACCATTCCGGCTGCCCACCTGCCAGCCGCGCTTGTAAACATCTGCTACTTACTCGGTGATTTCTTCGGTGACCGTGTGCTCGACCTGGAGGCGAGAGTTGACCTCAATGAAGAAGTGTTTGTTGTTTCTGTCGACCAGGAACTCCACGGTCCCCGCGTTCTCGTAGCCCACCTGCGGCAGAAAAAGGGGGGAAAAAATGTAAATAACATGAGCAGAAAGCAGTTTTACGGCTCTGAATTATCTAAGTAATGATGTTAGTTGTGTAAACACTCAAGAAGGAGCACTCACTCATCTTAATGAGCCGTGAAACCGAAAGCATTAAAAAAAAACCTGTCTTGTCTCCATGCAAATATGACTACATAAAAATGAGGTGGAAAAAAAATAAGCTTTGTGTTTTATTTGTATGGAGGGAAAAGGGCATTTCTCATAATTTCCCTGCACTGCAATAATTAGATCATCAATCAAACGGGATTTATTGAAAACTCATCCTCATAAAAGCCCGTTTTCACAATCAGAATCACAATCAGTGTCGGGAACAATAAATGTTCAGGAGTTTGTCTCGTCAGTGTTGCTGGTGCAGGGACGATGATACGTCCTCTAAAGACTGGGCCTGACAAGCACACATCAATACACATAGTATATACATCTATCATATATAGCGTGGACAGATAAAGAAATGGTAAAACCACACTACACTTCTTGCGATCGTATCACACCAGCCGCGACGGCAAAATGGGGCCTGGGGCGTAAAGTGAGACCCCATTTCGCCGCGATGACTCACTCACAGACTCACAAGGTGAAAACAACACCGGCGTTGCTGTCGCATCCGGTTAACATGAAGAAACGGAATCACAGGGCGCTGAGAGAATGCGCCAACATGTGAAGATATGAATGCGGATCAGAGCACACGAGGTGGACTTTGATGCTCGTATCTGCGAACGCAAAATGCTCACACTGAACACGTCAATGCGTTTATTTTGGTTGTCAGTTTGTGACTACTCTCAAACCCGGATGTAGGACTTACCATTCCATGCCAAAAGACCATTTTTTTTTTCCCTTTTTGGAAAATAAATGTTCTTATTTTAAAATCGGAACTGCGGTGTTCAAATGTACCATTTAAAATGCAACGGAATGTTTTCTTATACCTGTTTTATTACTTATTCTTCATTTAAGAGGCGATAACACATAATCCAGTATCTAGTCACCTCTTCAGAAATTCTCTTTTTAACTGACTATATTCCTTTAATTACACACGTTCATCATGCACCGACGACTGTTTTAACTTTGAATTATGGCTGTTAGTCATGTTTTCCCCCCCCAACACAGAGATCTGATGCCACACCTGCGTATGACAGTAATTTCGGAAAACTAAATAAATAAACAAAAACTCAACATATAACCGGCTAGTGTAATTATTTTGCCTTGCTAAGATAGGATCCCCCTGAATGTGCTGATCTATGCTTTTCTGTGGGAAGTTGAACATGCCATTCAGAGTAAAACATGATCATTAGGAGGGACAATTAGCATGTTCGTAGACCAACGACAGCGCTTTCCATACTCATCCTTCAAAACTCCACTTTGGCTCGTCTCAGCTCAAGTTTAATTTTGCCCAGTGGGAGCTGCACGCAGAGTGCAATTGCCTTGTAAAAAGCTTTATAAATAAAACGTATCATTATTACCATTATAATTTGGAGACTAGGCGATTACACAGATGATTCAAGCGAAGCAGTCGGATTGGCACCAATTTAACCAATCAGAGCAGCTCAAGTCGCTCAGATGTGATCCAGCCACAGCATTGATTATTCCTATAATCAGTCGCCATGATACCAAATAGAAGACATTTTGAGCGAGGAAAATAACATCCAAACAAATGAAATTAGAGGGCTGCAAGCAATCAAATCACCAAAACACAAGCTGCACAACAGGAAGTCTAATTTACCCAGGAGGCGCAGATGTGAGCAACCCAAGAAAAGGCAACAGCACCACCTACATCTGTAAGTATCTAAAACTATTAGTTGAGCGGACAGTTTGTTTGTGCTTCCCTCCCTCTCTGGAATCAGACTGAAGTGAACAAAGCGGGAGGAAGTGAACGATCTAAACTAATTCCTTCACACCAGTCTTCAAACAGACAAATGCATGTTTAGTCTTTAGTTGTTAAACCAGCCCAGTGCCTTTCGGCGTTTGCGTTCATTTCCAACATTTGGCGAGCGTAAATGTCAGGACGATCAAACGGGCAGAGGAAGCGAGAGGGATGGATTGCGGAGACAAAGATTGCCCTAAGCTAAAACTGCAGCAATTAGAATTTGGCAACTAAAACAAATACGCACAACAATCTCAAAAAGCTCAAAGAAACGTTGATGGAGATGCCGTTATAACGTAGAATCCATGATGCATAATACACAGGAAACACCTGCTCGGCGCTCGTCAGCCTCTCATTAAGCCCATAGCTGGCATAATTAAGCTTGTTGTAAAGAAAACTCTTCTCAGGAGGACATTAGACACAGTTCTGGAGCGACGCACGCACACGCCCACATGCAACACATGTATTAATATTTGCTGCAACCTTGTAAAACATCATCCGTGTAAAAAAATATTCAGAGACTCAGCAGAGTTTCCTCTGCAGAGAGCGATTAATCCCATTTATGGCATCTGTAGCTCCCCACAGGTTTCACCAGAGAGACTCATTAGAGGGATCCCCACACACTTCAATTAAACTGTATGAGCCCCCCCCCACACACACACACAAACACATAAAACCAACAAACACAATGCCCGTCTGTCTGATGTGTGATACACAACCCTTGACCTCGGGAGAAAACAGTCAGGAATAAGAAAACACAATCTCTCTCTCACACACACACTGTACAAATCCATATACACGTGTACTCATTATTTATATATA